>NC_136409.1:73919166-75170833 GCF_051521515.1 Lactuca serriola | reverse complement strand
AGGGTGACTTAGTCATTTTCCCAAGCAAACAAGACTCGCAAGTGTCATCCGACCTTAAGTCGAATGACTCCAAGACTCCAGCCTTCTGGAGTTGGCCTGTGCTTCTTATTGACATGTCCAAGACGACAATGTCACAAGGATGCCTTATACAAATCATTAGAATAATAAATATGCAACACATTATTTCCTAAGTTTTCTACAACCATCACAGTTTCATATACATCATTACAAGGTAATGCTCTAAAATAAAAAACACCATTATCACAAGCATTTATTGCACCAATTTAATTATCAAACAAAATTGTGAACCTTTTATGTACAAACCATGAAAGGAAATAATATTTTTTGCCATATCAAACGAGTAGCAAAAATTATTCAAATCTATTTCTAACCCACTACTAAGCAATAAAGAGTAAAATCCAATCTTGGTGATAGGTGAAACCTTCCTATTCCACATGATCAAGTTTATCTTACCGTGCTCCACATCCTTACTTCTTTTTAGTCCCTGCACATCAGAACAAATGTGAAATCCACAACCTATATCAAGGACCCAAGAGTTAGTTTGTGATGAGTTTTTAGATAGAATAGTGTAAATACCTGCATGGGTGGGTTTAACCTTCCCATCCTTAACATCCTGCAAGTACTTGGGGCAGCTTCGCTTCCGTGCTATATCTTTCTTCCACGATTTAAGGATTGGCTCAAGCAACCTATCTTAACATGTTGATGTTCCTAATCCAATCATTGAAATTAGTTCCATCAAAGATGACTTTCCCACAAATGTTCATGAGAGAGAAGGAGCCAGTGGAGTTTGAGCCAAAAGCAGCATTGTTGGAAGACATCTGAAAAGAAAAGAACAAAGTTTACATTAGATAAGATTCCTTAATATCACACCCAAATGAATTATTAAGGCTAGGACCCAACACAATATTTTACAAATTGGAAGAGGGATGTCATAATCCAACTTGCAAAATATTTGAAGGTAGGTAAATGACGATTTACCAATTTCCACCATGAAAAATGGAATTTTTTATTAAGTTTTAATTGGATTTGAAACTCCTAGATCCTTTGAGATTCATTGAACTTTTCAATGGCATGTTTAAATCTAGATTATTCGCTTTAGGTTTGTGACTGGGATACCGAGTACCATAAACAAGGTGTGAATAACCATGCAAATGTACTTGGTACTCTTAATGTTAATTATCACCTTAATCAATATGCCACTTAAGAATACACGCACCATTGACCTTATGATACACATTAAGCTACCCTTTGACACCCTTACTATTCCAAATTAATGTGTCGGTTAACCACACACGCTCCATCAACGACTTGGTAAGGTGCAAAGTGTAATTTCATGGGTTAGCGTCAATTTCACATTTTCCAAAAGTAACTAAGATTGGGAATTCATAAAAGGTTTACTTACTTTATAATTATCAGTACACTTTTAATGTGAATTGGAGTCTTTGTCCTACCCGTTCGGCTAACGACCCCCCACCTGTCAAGGAAACGGTGGGTGAGAGTGGACACCCATTAAACCACCATTTTATAGGCAGTAACCTTATACCCCCTTATAGACCGGTTTCCTGAATGAGCTAGTAATGGTAAAACCGAGTTGTCTTATACAGATATATAAATATTAAACTTACAATATTATAATAGTATAAGGGTTGACTTTGGTTCATTTTAACTTTAAAAATTCCAAAACTTGAAGGCAAGTTTTGAAACTTGTCAAAACTCTTCAAGTCCATAACAAATGAGTTTAATAATCTATTTTTGAGAAAAACCTTTCATGTTCCATAACATATACAACTTGAGGACAAGTTATGGAGTCCACTAAAAGCATTTAAAACATTATTTAACTAACACAATAATAAAATAATTCATGCAAGATCCAATCAAACTCATATTAACAAGGCAATTCACATCAAACAAATTTCATGTAATTAGATTAATTATATAAACTTATACAAAGCATGAAACTTTGACAATTACCTTTGAATTGGCTGAGCATGATCATTACCATATCTTAAAAACATATTTTTATGATTCAAAATAGTTTGGGGTAATGACCGTATCCAATTTTGGCCAAAAAAACGGTTTTCTACATTCTGCCTAGCCAACTCGGCGAGTCCACAAACTAGACTCATCGAGTAGCTCATTTTGTGCTTGGACTCATCGAGTCCATTAGTGGACTCGGCGAGTTCATCAGTTAGAATGCATAAAAAGTGATTTTTTTCAACTTTAAACAAGTAGCATCAAGTATATTGGAAAACAATCCTAGGCTTTGATACCACTGATGGGTGTTGAGCATTGTAACACTCCTATGGTGTACATGCAACACTAGATGCTTTGGATCTATGTTTTCTCTAATATACATGCAAAATTTAAAGTTTCCAAATCATCATCCTAACTAGCATACTATGGAGTATCTATACTACAAAAAACTAGTTAGAAGACATACCTTTTGGAGTAGTTGAAACCTTGAAGCTTTAAGAGCCTAGCACCAATAATGTGAATGCCTCAAATGGAACCACAAATCACCACCAATAATTGGAAGAACTAAAGAGAGGTTACTTGCACTCAATTTTCGTCTAGCACTCTTATGTTTCTTCTAGTGACCGATTTCATGCAATAGAGGGCTTCTTATATAGTGTGGCTAGATTAGGGTTACAAATGCAAACCCTAATGTGCATGACTCTCCATATTCCTCATGCTCCATGGGTTTAAACCTCGATGGATCATCCATGGGTCACCAGATGGGTTTAGCCCAATATAAAGAATCATGGATCATTAGCCCACTTTATAAGAATGAATGATTTATAGAATCAGTCCACCATATATTTAATTAGTCTCTTTTGATCACAAAATTAATTCCAAATTAATTCTTGATCAATACTAATTAAATAATATGATTTCATATTAATATATTAGAACTTATAATATAATAATAAATCATAAATAACCTCTTCTCAAAATTCCATCCTTACAAATCGTTTCAGTGAAATGCAACCCAAATGGATCATGCTACTCTAGGGTCAACTACATACCAAATATACATATGGGCTTAGACACCTTATCCGACATTTTATGCATTATCTTTAATATATATGATGATATAGTGTTTGGGATCCATAAGTTTGCCAACTTTATGGATCTCTAGTGCCCCTTTATTGAAATAAGTGTTGGATTTGAAGTATGGTTGGGTTT
Organism: Lactuca serriola; assembly: GCF_051521515.1. Classification (NCBI taxonomy): domain Eukaryota; kingdom Viridiplantae; phylum Streptophyta; class Magnoliopsida; order Asterales; family Asteraceae; genus Lactuca; species Lactuca serriola. The sequence goes on along the minus strand of NC_136409.1, from coordinate 75,167,626 downwards.
TGAGGCTCTTGACTGAGCTTCTTATGCTATTTCTTCATTTTTGTGCCCTATTTTGTGTTTCGGACATGCATTGGACATGCATGTCCAAAAAGCCACGGTCGTTATGATGATCTGAAGTAGATAATACATTCTAGAAGTGTTGGTTTCTTATCTAAAAGGATTAGGGATTATTGCGTCGAGTGGCTCAGAACGCTTCTCACGACGTCATCATTTTTGACTCATGACGTGAGGTTGAAATATCATGATTATCTTGTCTTATTAGATCACGACGTGACAACCAGATGGTTACGATGTGTGGTCATGTTGTGACAGCTAGTTGTGTGACTTTTGAGTGGAGATTTTGAGTTTGACCGTTAACTGATGTGACAACCCGATATTTCAACTCTTTGTAATGGCCTATTAGGTCAAGTATTGTAACCACTTTTGAGTTAAAGAAATTAACTTTGATAATAAAATCTCCAAAAACTTTCTATTTAACTACCTACTATGTTTAATATCATTAAACCGGGATCGTACGTAAAAAGAATGCCCAAAGCCGGCTTCGTTTATTGAAGTTAAGATTTTTCCAAATTCGGCTTAGCAACAGACAACTAAAAACTCGAATCGGAGATTGAGCGACTTTTGGCCGGAATGACCTAAACGAGAATCGAAGGTCTCGACAATGGTATTTCAGCGGTAAAAAGTCTGGCAAAAACCGACGTCAGATAAAGAAGTTATGAATTTTTAAAAGAAATTCCTTAATCATGTCATTTTAATAAATAAATAATAAAAATAATTTCGGAATTTACCGACGGAGTCTAAACGAAAGTTGTAGAGCGTAGTCTCACCTACGTGTGGATATAAAGACCATCGTAAACGGAATTCGTATGAAGAAGATATGAATTTTAGAAGTTTATTAAATAAATTATATATAAATTTAATTATAAACTCTTGGTATTATCCGAAGGAGTCAGCAGATAGGGCCGAAGTACGCCCTGCGTACCCTCGTACGCCCCGCATACTCAAGGCCAAGGCCTCGGATCGTCCGCGTCCTGGTCTATGCGAAGCTAGCCTTTCCCATCTGAAGTCCGAGGCAGTCGAGGACTCGGTCATGCATGACGTACGCGTACGCCCTGTGTACCGAGGCTTCTCAGACCCCTATAAATAGAGATGCGAGGTTTCCGGGAAAATCACCCCATTTCTCTCATTTCTCTCATGATATTGCCTCGATTTCCGTGCCCGCACTACCCCGAAGCCCTGGTCATTTTGCTCAAGTCCCGAAGGTCGATTTTACTGCCGAGATTCCCGAGGATCCCAAGAAAAATCCGTTTCCCGAGACGAAACCCTGCCCGGTTTTCCATCTCGCTATCTTCAAACTTTCAAGTGAGTTCATACCCCTTAATTAACCCTTTTTAAATATTCTAAATGCTTTTATATGCTTTCTAAGGGGGGAAATACAAGTAAAACACACGACTACTATCGGGTGTTATATATAAAGATTATTATACACTTTTATTAAGTAGAATCATATGTGGTTTATAAACTTTATAGGGAACTCCCGTATACAAAATATATTACAATAACATTCTATCTTTAAAACTATAAATTGTTGTAATGCATGTATAAACTAAACATTTTCCTAGATTTAATGTATATGTGTCTATCTTAGGCTCTACAAAAATCAATGCTTTCATAACAAGTGATTCCTTTTCTAGATATTCTAAAACAAACGAGGCACACTTTTAGAAAACTATAATAGGTATAGTTTTACAAGGATATTGCTAACTTTTACATACTAGAAACACGATTTTCAAGAAATCACTTTCATATACAAGAACAAACGAACATTTTAACACATAAATCTGTTTTTATACCACGGTTTTGTGAGACATTAACTTCACGTACGTTCGAGTACACATTTCAAGTCCTGTATTATATACCAGAATCCCTTGGAGGGGGAGCATGGTGTTAGTGTATAGATCTATACGGGCTTGACAACCCGCGCCTTGACTGGTAGCTACAGTCCACCATTTGGGGTGACAAACATCATAACATTCCAACGCCTGAAGAACGTTGTGTACAGGCATTCCGAGTCAATAGTATGGTTATAAAACTCACATGAGGTATTAAAAATACATTGATTTACGAGGTTTTCAAACATATTGGTTATTTTACTCTTACATACATTTTTGGAAACAAACTTTGGTCTTGAAGGAAGACTACTTTTATACTATTAGAAAATATAGGATTTTCTAAACACAAACAAACAAAGACAAAACATTTCATTTCATACAAACATTGTCATTTAAATACTTACGAAACTCACCAGCTTAAATGCTGATCTACTCTTTCAAAATTACTTGTATGTCCTAGGGATTCAGTAACTACAGGTATCATTATGCTTTTGATGAAGGGATGCTGCGGCGCCAGTTTAATTTCATATTTTGACATCATATTGTAATTGGTTTTGAACATGTAACTTTTGACAAATGTAAGCTTTCAATTATATATATGATGGTTGTATTGCTTTCCTTACTATGTATTCATTTGTTACGTTACCACATGAAGTCATCCGCCCCCGAATGTTTCCGCCGTTTAGGTTTGGGGGTGTGACAGATTGGTATCAGAGCAATGTTTATATTGAACTATGTATATCGAACCACATAAGATATACAAACTATAAATGCTTAAGGGACTAATACTCTCTGACAAAACAATTTTCTTTTTACGCTTGAGCAGCGTTACGTTTAACTTAAATTGTAGTTCATTTAAGTACAAATACTTGCATACAACAAATTATTTTCATGATATCTAACTATACAACAAGTATTTAGACAAGTTGACACTACGATTAAGACTCGATATATGTAATTGGATTTGGGACAAATATAGCGTGATCAACTATATTTGCCCGAAATCGGACCAATGTATATCGAGGAATGCTCGTAGTAAGCAACAAGTCAAACTCACCAAAAACATCGCGAGAATCAAACACAAGAATTTAAATACTATAGGAGTATTTGCTACACAAACTAGTTTAACTTACATATTTAATTCTTACATGTGTCAACCTTATTCAATTCTTATAACCCTATTTCTCGTACAGTCAAATGGCTGGATTTCACCAAGGCAATGGAGGATGGGTCGAAGATGATCCCGAAGAGGACGAGGAACCCATAGAAGTGGATGATGACTCCAGTACCGACTCAGAGCCGGAAGTGATCAATCCACCACCCGTACAACCTCCCGTCTTCGTAAGGAACTTTCAAGGACCGACTCCCGTCTGGGGAAGTCACCTCCACCATTGGAGCCAACAACAAAACCTACGCCCTTCCTACGGCATGTTCCGGGACTTTTATGATGTCCGCGGTGGAGGTTCGGCTGATCGGGCACTCCCAGTAATGGTTGGCAAACTAGCCAACCAGTCTTCCAATCCGGAGTTCAAGCTAGCCGGCTCCGGGATGTCAACGTAGAAGTACAGGTTCACACTTCCGACATCCGTAGGCTGGACAAAATACAAGACAATGCGCAACTCCAAACCGAGGCATTCCAAGCGCAAATGATTGCATCCCTAGCTGAATTGAGGGAACAACAAGCCGCTTTTGATAGGCGTCTAATGGAGTCAAAACAATTAGATGCGGAGTCAAGCTCCAAGCGCAACCTACGTCGCAAGTAGTGCTTGTCAAAAACTCAAATTTTGTTATAACTTAGGACCTCGGCTAAAAGTCTTTAAATTTCTTGAACTTTGTAATCGGAGACCCTTATAGGGGTCAAATTTTCATGATCGTTGTATCAACTTTTATATTAATATAAGTGACACTATTATTACTACGTTGAGTATTTTGTTTAAACCTTGAAAAGTCATCGAGAAACCAAATACTTGTTTCATACTTTCAGTCTTACAAATAACTTTCATTCTTCTATTTTTTGACTCATACTATCATCTGTTGTTGAACTATAGCAATTTAGTTCATGAGACACATACATTTTCTATTCTATGGAATTCTTATCTTTACCTTTTCAACCTATAGTTGAAGGATGCCTCCGCGTAGGATTCCGAGACGAAACAACGGTAGGGAAGCACCTATAACACCACCACCTCCACCTCCTCAATTTGATGCTGTCATGTTCCAAGCATCAGTCACCGCAGCGGTAGCAGCTGCCATGTCACAGCTTAATAACTCGAGTACTAATGGCTCGAGAACTGGCACACACCTATCCAACCATGGCAAGAGTCATGGGAAACCCAGAGAATGCACCTATAAGGACTTTACTAATGCCAAACCCCGGATGTTTTATGGAACTGGTGGTGTGATGGCTCTGAGGCAGTGGATTGAAAGGACAGAATCAGTGTTTGAAATCTGCTCCTGCCCCGAGCACAGCAAAGTCAAGTTTGCAACCTTCACACTCATTGATAGAGCTTTAGCTTTGTGGAACGGCCACGTTAAAGTACTTACCCTAATAGTGGCAAACTCCATAAGCTGGGAGAGCCTCAAAGCCATGATGATGAGAGAATACTGCCCACGGGGAGAGATTCAAAAGCTCGAACACGAACTCTTGACTCTCGGAATGGTTGGTACCGACATCGCAACTTATACCAACAGATTCTGCGATCTGGAAATCCTTTGCCCAGATATGATTGCTCCTGAGAGGAAGAAAATAGAGAGGTACATATGGGGACTAACACCCCAAATACGGTCAAGCGTGTTAGCTTCCAAACCTGACACCTTTGAAAGTGCTAAGGAACTGGCACAATCTCTGATTGACTACGGAGGTCATCAGAACTCAACCGTTTATGCACCAGAACCACAGAAAGGAAACAACAATAAAAACATCAACAACAACAACAACAGGAAGAGAGTATGGAATAAAGGGAAGGGTGGGTCTTCCTAAGAATCCGCAAAGAAACAACTAGTTTCAGTGAATGCTGCCACTGTACCTACTACAGCTCCTACAAATACCTACCCAACAAAGCCTTATGTAGGTAACCTTCCAAAGTGCACCAAATGCACTTACCACCACCATGGGCCTTGTCGGGAAATGCATTGCGCCAACTGCAACAAAAAGGGACATACAACCCTTTTCTGCAAGGATCCCGCAAAGCCGATCACTCAAGTTCCCAGTGCGGGTGTAGGCCAGACTTGCTACGGTTGTGGCGAGGTGGGCCACTACAAGAGGAACTGCCCTAAGGCAGCAGGCACTGGCGGTGTGGGACGAGTTTTGGCTATAGGCCACGACGAAGCTGTAGCTGACCCAACTGTAGTTGCTGGTACGTTCCTTCTCGATAATTCATATGCATGTATATTATTTGATAGTGGAGCGGAGAGAAGCTTTGTGAGTCAAAACTTTATTCACTTACTTGAACCTTGTGACAACCCCAAATCTATTGCCGTTACAAATCCCATCATCACTAACGGAATACGTCGCTATATGTATATTTTCTGTAATATTTGGAGTCGTCAATAAACAATTATCTAATTATTTATATGTCTTGATATAATCATAGTAAATATAACTTGTATGTGTTAACCCCATTTAACCAAATAGAGTTATATTACTTTTCAACCACTTCACCCGGGTAAAAAGTTTTTAACCTCGTTAAACTTTAGCATCGGGTAGCCGTGTATCGGGTGCAATACCCGAGACATATATGAACAAAGGGGCACTACATTTAAGCTCTTTTACCACACCTTCACTCTCTCTCACTACATTCTCTCTCTAGACCCGAACCCGACTTCAAAACCGCAAATTCCGGCTTCCAAAACGTAAGGACTTATTCCCTATCTTATTCTAAACATACTTCATTGTAATTAGAGGCCAAAAATCATAGAAAACAATGATCAAAAGGGAGCTTACGGCCTAAGAAGCCCCTTAGGCCGTAAACACCTAAAAATTTGCCAAAAGCCTCATTTTTCCTTCCTTTAAGCTCATATACTAATTAAGGGATTACCCTAGGGGAGTTTGGACATTAAAACATAAGAAATGGAGGCCTAAAAAGGAGTTTACGGCCCAAGCTTATGCTTAGGCCGTAAACACCCAAGAATCTTGGATTTAAGCCCCAAAAACTCATCTAGGGTGTTTAGTAATTTAGTCTTGACACTAGGAAATGTTGAACTACATCAAACAACACCATTTGAGGACAAAATGAGGAGTTTACGGCCTAGCCTAAGCTTGGGCCGTAAACACCCAAAAATTTGTGTCAAACAAGTCCTAAAACTTATCTAGGGCATGTAAGGAAATTAGCTAAGGCCCTAGGAAGTGTGTTGTACCATTAAACATCTCGTTTTGATGCCAAATGAAGATTTTACGGCCAAGGCTATGCTTGGGCCGTAAACTCCCCAATATTTATGCCAAAAGGTCCCAAAACTCCTTATAAGGCCTTCTAGTATTTATCTAAGATGAAGGAAGGGGTGTTGTACCATTTAAACAACCATTTTGATGGATTAAATGGAGTTTACGGCCTAAGAACAAGCCTTGGCCGTAAACTCCCCAAAATGTCAACAATTTGGAGATTAACCCCTCCATATTAGTTCAAGACACTTGCTAGTAAATTAGGGAAGTGAAATAAGGCATTAAGCTTGCATTTTGGAGGACCACATGAGTTTACGGCCAAGCCTAGGGGGCTTACGGCCGTAAACTCCCAAGGAGTGGCCTTTGGGCCGTAAACTCCAAGGGAGTGAACTCATGGACTCTCCCGTAAATCATTCTTGGCCTTGTACCACTCCCGGGAACCTCTTCTAGGCCCTAAAACCCCGAAAGCGATGCTAGAATGTCCAAATACTATAATGAAAAGCATAAGATGACTAACTTCTTGTAAAAAACATATTTCATATGAAATTAGGGTCCTAAAAGGTGCTCAAGTCGTTATTTGGTACCAAACGTTCAACCGACACATTTACCCGATTCACCCGATATACGTGATTTCAGGTGAGTTCATACCCCTTAAATGAACCTTTCAAATATTTTATATGTTTTAGGGGGGGGATACAAGTCGATTATACATGTTTATGGAAAGTTATTCAAGATAATTATTCATGTTACAGAGATTAATCACATGTGATTCACTAACCGTAGTTCAAATCACATGTGATTTATCAGTATGCCTTATAAATGGATTTTTCGTTTTCAAAACTGTTTCTGATAAACAACCAAGTTTTTAAATGTTTCTTTGAACAATGCTTTTATTTAACAAACCTTCTTATAAATTGTAACCACACTGATATATTTATATAAGTAAGACTTGAAGGACTTAGGACCGATAGCTCGCCTTATTTCCTGTTCTTGTTTGATTGTGGGCTTAGGGTAGTGGTTATCCGTCCGACTGTCGTTGATTTCTTAGTTATATATCTTGTATATTAGTATGGGTTACGAATATTTCTCATTTCATTAGATGCCAAAATCACTAATATGACAAGAACCACACACACTAAGTTAACTATAATAGGTATAGTTAATGCTGCTACCACTACTACTCACTATAGTCACTACTCTCTACACTATAATCAACACTATTACTAGACAATACTCTAGTAAAAGGGAATACACTACGAACTATACTAAATGACTACTACACTATAACAAAAGAGAAAGTACTAAACAGACGGCAACACACTAAACCACTATGAGATACTCTATTCGCTATTCACTACGCCCGGAGTTTTCCAAAAGGAAGACGACACTACATGTATAGATCTATATGGGGCAGACGCTATTTCATCCCGACTGATAATTTCAGTCAGCGCCGTACAGGCCCAGGGATGCCACTACTTCATTATACTGTGCATGACCGGGAAGGTCATGGGGTCCGCTATTACACACACTATTGGTAACATACGAGAAATACACCATAATCACACTAGAATGCCAAACCAAATGTTAAGTTAATATCCCGAAGTAACCAAGAATCTAACACTAAAGGAAGCTAGTACCACTATTATTGACTTCAGGCATAACATACCGTATTGCATTTACTCATTTGAGAGGCACTATTATATTCTTATGATAAATGGTTTTCAAAGATGAACGACGCATTTCTTAAAGGCTTTCACTTACAACCTATTTCTGGAAAATATAGGATTTTCTGAGTTTTACTAATTCATATGACTGTAAATTGCAGCTTTTTACACTATCAGTACTAACGTTTTCTATACAAAAACTCACACTAAACTCTTATGAACTCACCAGCTTTATGCTGATATTCGTTTTCAAAATAACTTGTATCCTCAGGTCAAAGATAGACAGGTACAGATGTGGTATTTTTGGAGAAGGTGGAGCATACAAGACCCATCTCTTATTTTTGATTTACTTTTGGTGTTTGTTGAACAATACAAAACACGCTTGTAATTAAATTCGCTATGTAAATGCAATGGTTGGATGTTTCTTGTTTACTATTGTACAATTGTAATCATACTGTACATGACGTCCTCCATCCCGAAACGTATTCCGCCGTTATCGGTTTTGGGGTGTGACAAACCTAAACCTAGCAAGTTAGAAAAATCATTCACTGTAGAGATGGCCAACGGAAAAACCGAAAACACTAACTGCATATACAAGGACTGTACGTTAACTTTAGACGGTCATTCTTTCCCAATCAATCTCATGTCGGTCCCAATTAAAAGTTTCGACGCCATAGTCGACATGGATTGGTTAAGTCTTCTTCACGCCGACATCATGTGTTTTGAAAAAGCAGTTCGTGTTAATCTCCCTAACAACGAAACATTAGTGATTTACGGCGACAAATCAAGTACAAACCTTCGTATCATTTCGTGCATCCAAGCTCGAAAGTGTTTACGGAAGGATTGTCGAGCATTCCTAGCGCACATCGTCGATACAAGTCAAGAACTGAAGGACATTAAGAACATTCCAGAAGTACGCGACTTTCCCGATATCTTTCCAGAAAAACTACCAAGATTACCACCACAACGCCAAGTCGAATTCAGAATCGACTTAGTTCCACAGGCTACCACAGTAGCGAAATCGCCTTATCGTCTAGCACCAGCAGAGATGCGAGAACTTTCCAGTCAACTTAATGAACTCCTTCAAAAACGATTCATAAGACCAAGTTTCTCACCTTGGGGAGCACGGGTCTTGTTCGTAAAGAAGAAAGACGGATCGTTCCGTATGTGCATCGACTACAGAGAGCTGAACAAACTTACTGTCAAGAACCGTTATCCTCTACCCCGTATTGACGACCTATTCGATCAACTACAAGGAGCAAACTACTTATCAAAGATAGATCTACGATCTGGATATCACCAATTACGGGTACTTGTGGGGGATATTCCCAAGACAGCTTTCCGAACTCGTTATGGACACTACGAATTTGTAGTAATGACATTTGGATTAACCAACGCACCAGCAGTATTTATGGACCTAATGAATAGGGTATGCCATCCCTACTTGGATCAGTTCGTCATCGTCTTTATCGATGATATACTTATCTACTTCTAAAGTAAGGATGAACATAGTCAGCACCTACGAAAAGTCTTAGAAACACTGCGATCGGAGAAACTCTATGCGAAGTTCTCTAAATGCGAATTTTGGATTCGAAGAGTCGAATTTTTGGGCCACGTTGTTAGCGAGAAAGGGATACACGTGGACCCCTCCAAAATCAAGGCCATCGAGAACTGGTCGGCACCAAAGACACCTACAGAAATTCATCAATTTCTAGGTCTCGCTGGCTACTATCACAGATTCATAAAGAACTTCTCTAGCATTGCGAAACCTCTTACTACCTTAACCGAGAAAGGCGTGGCCTTTGACTGGGAAGCGAAACAAGAGAAGGCGTTCCAAACCCTAAAACAGGCCTTGTGCACCGCACCGATACTATCCCTCCCCGAAGGGATAGAAGACTTCGTAGTGTATTGCGATGCGTCAAATCAAGGACTTGGTTGTGTTCTTATGCAGAGAGGGAAGGTTATTGCTTATGCCTCGCGACAGCTTAAGACACACGAAGTGAACTATACGACACACGATCTTGAGTTAGGAGCAGTGGTATTTGCTCTGAAGATCTGGAGACACTACTTATACGGAACAAAGAGTACTATTTTCACCGATCACAAGAGCCTTCAACACATTTTCGATCAGAAGGAACTCAACATGCGACAACGATGATGGATTGAGTTACTAAATGACTACGAATGCGAAATTCGTTATCATCCTGGCAAGGCCAACGTGGTAGCTGACACCCTCAGTCGAAAGGAATACACTGGTCGGAGGGTTAGATCTCTGACTATGACTATCCATTCCCACTTATCCACACAAATTAAAGAGGCACAAATGGAAGCTTTGCGACCTGAAAATGTGATGGGTGAATCCCTACGAAGAATGGAAAAGAATCTAGAAGTCAAGGGTGGCGGAGCATATTATCTCATGGACCGAATCTGGACGCCGAAACATGGCGGGTTCAGAGACGTAGTCATGACTGAAGCACACAACACGAGGTATTCCCGGGTTCAGATAAGATGCATCTGGATCTTAAGAAATTGTACTGGTGGCCTAACATGAAAGCAGAAATTGCTACCTTCGTAAGTAAATGCCTTACTTGCGCTAAGGTTAAGGTCGAGTATCAAAAACCATTAGGATTACTACAACAACCAGAGATACCAGAATGGAAATGGGAACGGATTACTATGGACTTCATAACCAAGTTACCCAAGATGACGGGTGGACTCGATACCATATGGGTTATCGTCGACGGATTGACCAAATCCGCGCATTTCCTACCCATCAAGGAGACTGACAAAATGGAAAGCTTACAAGAACTTACTTAAGGGAAGTAGTACGACTGCATGGTGTTCCGATATCCATTATCTCCGATCGAGATAGTAGATTCACTTCAAGATTCTGGCAGTCACTACAAAGTTCCCTGGGGACTAGGTTAGACATGAGTATAGCCTACCACCCACAAACAGACGGGCAAAGTGAGAGAACGATACAAACTTTAGAAGATATGCTGAGAGCCTGTGTGATTGACTTTGGAAAGGCATGGGATATCCATTTAGCCCTTGTCGAATTTTCATACAACAATAGTTATCATACAAGCATAAAGGCTGCTCCGTTTGAAGCCCTTTATGGTCGTAAGTGTAGATCCCCTCTGTGCTGGACTGAAGTTGGCGATACCTAGTTAGCTAAAGGGAGAGTTCCTGAAAGCACTCTCACCGGTCCGGAAATTATACGAGAAACGACAGAGAAGATCGTTCAGATTCGTGAACGATTGAAAGCCTCTAGAGACTGACAGAAAAGCTACGCTGACCAAAGGAGGAAACCTTTGGAATTCCAGGTAGGAGACCACGTTTTATTAAAGGTCTCACCATGGAAGGGTTTAATATGCTTTGGAAAGCGTGGGAAACTAAATCCAAGATACATAGGGCCTTTCGAGATTCTTGCCAGAATCGGCCCCGTGGCTTACAAGCTTAACCTACCGCGTGAACTTAGTAACATACATCCAACCTTCCACGTCTGAAACTTGACAAAGTGTCTGTCCGATGAGACTCTTGTTATTCCACTCGACGAGATCGAGATCAACGAGAGCCTCAACTTTGTGGAAGAACCAGTAGAAATCACGGACCGAGAGGTCAAACAAACAAAACAAAGTCGCATACCCATCGTGAAGGTTTGCTGGAATGCCAAGCGGGGACCTGAATTCACATGGGAACGCGAAGATCAGATGAAACAAAAGTACCCTCATCTCTTTCATGTTCACTAGTATCTTTACTACTTTAAATTTCGGGACGAAATTCCCTCTAACGGGGGGATGATGTGACAACCCGATATTTCAACTCTTTGTAATGGCCTATTAGGTCAAGTATTGTAACCACTTTTGAGTTAAAGAAATTAACTTTGATAATAAAATGTCCAAAAAGTTTCTAGTTAACTACCTACTATTTTTAATATCATTAAACCGGGATCGTACGTAAAAAGAATGCCCAAACCCGGCTTCGTTTATTGAAGTTAAGATTTTTCCAAATTCGGCTTAGCAACAGACAACTAAAAACTCGAATAGCAGACTGAGCGACTTTTGGCCGGAATGACCTAAACGAGAATTGAAGGTCTCGACAATGGTATTTCAGCGGTAAAAAGTCGGGCAAAAATCGACGTCAGATAAAGAAGTTATGAATTTTTAAAAGAAATTCCTTAATCACGTCATTTTAATAAATAAATAATAAAAATAATTTCGGAATTTGCCGACAGAGTCTAAACGAAAGTTGTAGAGCGTAGTCTCACCTACGCGTGGATATAAAGACCATCGAAAACGGAATTCGTATGAAGAAGATATGAATTTTAGAAGTTTATTAAATAAATTATATATAAATTTAATTATAAACTCTTGGTATTATCCGAAGGAGTCAGCAGATAGGGCCGAAGTACGCCCTGCATACGCTCGTACGCCCCGGGTACTCAAGGCCAAGGCCTCGGATCGTCCACGTCTCGGTCTATGCGAAGCTAGCCTATCCCATCCGAAGTCCGAGGCAGTCGAGGACTCGGTCATGCATGACGTACGCGTACGCCCCACGTACGAGCGTACGCCCCACGTACCGAGGCTTCTCAGACCCCTATAAATAGAGATGCGAGGGTTCCGGGAAAATCACCCCATTTCTCTCATTTCTCTCATGATATTGCCTCGATTTTCGTGCCCGCACTACCCCGAAGCCCTGGTCATTTTGCTCAAGTCCCGAAGGTCGATTTTACTCCCGAGATTCCCAAGGATCCCAAGAAAAATCCGTTTCCCGAGACGAAACTCTGCCCGGTTTTGCATCTCGCTATCTTCAAACTTTCAAGTGAGTTCATACCCCTTAATTAACCCTTTTTAAATATTCTAAATGCTTTTATATGCTTTCTAAGGGGGGAAATACAAGTAAAACACACGACTACTATCGGGTGTTATATATAAAGATTATTATACACTTTTATTAAGTAGAATCATATGTGATTTATAAACTTTATAGGGAACTCCCGTATACAAAATATATTACAATAACTTTCTATCTTTAAAACTATAAATTGTTGTAATGCATGTATAAACTAAACATTTTCCTAGATTTAATGTATATGTGTCTATCTTAGGCTCTACAAAAATCAATGCTTTCATAACAAGTGATTCGTTTTCTAGATATTCTAAAACAAACGAGGCACACTTTTAGAAAACTATAATAGGTATAGTTTTACGAGGATATTGCTAACTTTTACATACTAGAAACACGATTTTCAAGAAATCACTTTCATATACAAGAACAAACGAACATTTTAACACATAAATCTATTTTTATACCACGGTTTTGTGAGACATTAACTTCACGTAAGTTCAAGTACACATTTCAAGTCCTGTATTATAAACCAGAATCCCTTGGAGGGGGAGCATGGTGTTTGTGTATAGATCTATACGGGCTTGACAACCCGCGCCTTGACTGTTAGCTACAGTCCACCATTTGGGGTGACAAACGTCATAACATTCCAACGCCTAAAGAACGTTGTGTATAGGCATTCCAAGTCAATAGTATGGTTATAAAACTCACATGAGGTATTAAAAATACATTGATTTACGAGGTTTTCAAACATATTGGTTACTTTACTCTTACATACATTTTTGGAAACAAACTTTGGTCTTGAAGGAAGGCTACTTTTATACTAGTAGAAAATATAGGATTTTCTAAACACAAACAAACAAAGACAAAACATTTCATTTCATACAAACAATGTCATTTAAATACTTAGGAAACTCACCAGCTTAAATGCTGATCTACTCTTTCAAAATTACTTGTATGTCCCAGGGATTCAGTAACTACAGGTATCATTATGCTTTTGATGAAGGGATGCTGCGACGCCAGTTTAATCTCATATTTTGACATCATATTATAATTGGTTTTGAACATGTAACTTTTGACAAATGTAAACTTTCAATTATATATATGATGGTTGTATTCATTTCTTTACTATGTATTCATTTGTTACGTTACCACATGAAGTCATCCGCCCCCGAACGTTTCCGCCGTTCAGGTTTGGGGGTGTGACAACTAATGACTAAGTTTGACTTTAGCTCAATTAGATTTATTTAAGTAGTAGATTGAGGCTTGGCCCCAGTTTATTGTATACGTGACCTGTAGAGCCGTTATTTCGAATAGCATTCAGTTTAGCTATCTTTCGGACATTAAGGTGAGTTTTCCTTACTCTACTTGTGGGTTGAAGACACCAAGGCCAACCTGCTAGGTTGGATGATGTATCCTGGTATATAGGATGTTGCTATGCTATAATGACATGTAGATATGCCTATTTATCTATTGTTGGTTATATGATTAAGTGGTTGCTAACTATATGTTATTTGTTGCATATGTCAACATAGTGCGGTTGGGTTAAGGAAATACTACTTTGTATGGGTGTGAGAAATAGAAATTGATTAGTTGCGCAGGGACAAGGATTGAGAATTCAATCCTTGAAAAAATGCTTAAGATCAATGTCAGCTTGCTGAAAGAAGTTCAAGTCTAGACTAGAAAGACGAGTCAAGTCTTAGATATTATGTTCAACAAATGATCAAGACATTAAATGAACAATTGGAGTAAATGATCAAAGTAAAACTAATAAATGAAGAACAAGAAGAATGTTTGAAGAACTTAGTAAATATGCCAAAAGAGTGAAAAAGATCCATAATTGACTTGTATTGAATGCTGCTTTATGTAGAAGTAAGAGTTACATCGAATTAACCAAGTAACTTACATTAGATCGGACAATAGAATTACTTCTGACATTCTGATTGTCTAAAGAAATAAAAGACTATGTCCTATGAAATGTTACATCAATACAATTAAATTAGTTGATAAAGGACAAAATAGTAATCTTCCGGATCAGCATACATTTCGGACGTGAGATTCACTCCGAAATGTGTTCCTTTTCTTTATCCTCCTCCTCATCTTCTCTTCAGCTTCGGACAAGTTCCAGAGCACTCTTCTTATGGAACCAAACACACTTCAGAATGTTTATGAAGGATTGCTAGAGGTTCACTTTCAGGTTCCAAGAATCTCCCCCTAAGTGAACTTAGATCTTTTCTTCCTTGATGAAGGTGTAGGCTCGAAACTACCATTCTTGCACTTCAATGTACCATCTCAGCTGACTCACAAATTTTTAACTTTACTTGTTCCGGAGCATCAGACTTGGATGCACGTGAGATGAACTTCTTTAAAGCCTTGGTAGGAACCAGGTGTTTGTCTAGGAGTCGAAAGCAATCCTTGTTTGTTTTTCTTGTGGTGTAGACAAACCCTAGAACAGGCTCTTCAATAGGACCATAAGATAGGAGTTCAGCTTCAGGGAGGACAAATTCGATCTTCGAAACAAATTGCTCAGTTCCGTAAGGATGAGTAAGTTTGTAATCTCTTCGGCTGAATTCTGCAACACAATCCTTCAAGCAGCTGAGTACAACATGATAGGCTCCCATACTGAGCTCATCCTTTTGATTTTCTCTGAAGTAGGCGGCCAAAGTGAGAATATCGTTCGGATTCACGAAGAGGAAATCTGCATCAGTAACTGTCCGTAGAGTAGGTTTGTTCCGGAGGATGTGAAAGCGGAACAGTGGGCAGTTAAGCTCAAACTACACCAAGATTTTTCTTCCGAATCCCTGAACCTTGGTAATCCTCTTCATGGTCTAAACTTCCTTGAATGGTTGAGAGTTTTTAGCATAGAAGGTATCGAGCCTTTCTCGTTTAGTTCGGATGATAACTTTCGGAGGATCGGTGGGATGGAGAGGAGCAAACTTGGTGTAGTATTTGCTGAAAGGAGAGAGAGGAAGATCAAGCTGATCGGAGTCTTTGGTGGGAAGATCATAGTACATGATAGGGATGATTTGATGATCTTGGAGGATGCCTTCCCTACAAAGAGGAGATATTACACGCATTGGATCAGGATTATCTTTCAAAGCCTGAATCCGAATGTTTTCTTCAAGAGCTTAATTTATCTCCTCCTGAGACAATCCATGTTTTTGTTTAAGGGGAGGTCTGGAGTACAACTTGGGGGATATATCCTCTTTTGTTCCTCAATAATCACCTTTAGAATGGACAACATAGGCTCTTGAAGAGAAAGGTTGCACTTAGGAGCGTCATTCAGAACATATTCATCTTCATCTTCACTTTCTTTTTCATTGTCGTTGTTAGGAGAAACATAGAGGATCTGATATTCATCATCTTCAGACTCTTCTTCATCTCATAGAGAGAACTGGGTGGGAGGTTTCCATGGTTTGTTGGGTCCTTCTCCCCCTCTTGCATCGGTAACCCGGTAGACCGGTGCAAGCAATAATGAGTCTTTGAGGTCATCAAACTTAGAGAAGATCTTCTGAACACCTGTTGTAAGCCGAAGAGAGAGAGTATCATAGGCTTCAGTAGTGGGGGCTTGCGCAGAGAGATGCTTGAATGTGCTACTAAGAATAGGAATCATTTTATCGAATTTCCGGTTTGGAACATAAACGATATTCCAGGTTGAGCGCAGGATTTTGATGAGAACTTACTGAATGATCATGTTGATCTCATCCTTTTGCTTAATCTCCTTCTCCAGTCATTGAATTTGCTCTTCATGCCGAAATGTGTTTCTGCTTGATTAGGTTATTGGAAGCAGCCACCAAGTCGTCATGGACTTTGAGCATTGAGGTGATGGTGTTGAGAGAGTGATCGACCATAATGTCGTATTTGGTGTCGTGTGCTTGAACCGGAGGGAAATTAATTGATCAATTTGGGCTTCTCTTTCAGCAACCGAGGGTCCGGACTGTTGGGAGAGAGAATGGAAGATAGCATCAAGCTTGGCATCTAGTCCGGAGACATTTTGATCCAATTTATAATTCATCTCCGTTATTGATGTGTCAACGGAGGACATTTCTTCATGATATCAGAGACATTATTGCGGATCTCCAAGAGAGCCAAGGGGTCAACATAGTCACCAGCAGAGGAATCCTAATCAGAGTTGCAGTGTTGCGGATGAGGCTGATGTGAGAAAGGATGAGTTGATGGAGCTGTTTTGGTGGTAGCATCATCTTCTTGATGTTTAGAGTTTGAGCCTTTGTACGGAGTGGTGGAGGATGATGATCCGAAATCATATGCATACTTCGAAGCGGATGGCTTGGATTGAAAGTGAGCAGAAGCCTTAAAGGTGTATTCCGGAATGATCCTTGCTTCATCATCCAACATTACTTCTTCGTAGATTTCGTTTTTCGGATCAATTTGAAAGGCACTGTGATGAGTGGTGACAGGAGGTTGCTCCATGGAAAGCTCAACATCTGCTTCCGTGTCAGTAAGAGGAACATAGGGCATGTTGCTCTGAATAGCCATGTTCCTCATGGAAATGAGAGTGGATTCCACTTGAGCTCTCATGAGATCCGGACGCCGAGATGCTGCTCTATTGACATAATCTTCCTAATCGGGATCATTAGTACCTGGTCATCCTTTACTCCTTATGGGTGTCAAACCAGTTGTGGCATCGGAAGGTGGAGGGACTACTCCTCCTTCCAAATGCTTGAGTGTAGAAGAGATAATAGGAATATCAAATTTGACACGTGAGTTTGTTCCAGAGGGCTTCAAGGAACTTTGTTCAATACTGGCATCACCCTTTTGGGTGGGTGAGGGTGGATTATGTGGAGACTCCCCGTGAGTGTGTGCGTGTAATTTTGAAACATCGAGGGGTACCTCAGATGAGTGGGAAGGAGGGGTGTGCGGACGACCAGAATCAGCCGGTTTGTCATGGGTGTCCTCCTGTTGAGAGGGGGCACTGACTTTGGTTTTCTTTTCGGCTCTTGGCTTTGAGGGAGAAGCCTTTCTCTTAGCTGATTTATTAATTTTAGGTCCGAAATTAATAGGGTCGGCCTCTTCCAAAGCAGGCTGAATAGAGATAGGGGTAGGTGGTGTTGGTTCGAAAACAACCGGAGTCTCTAGATGTTGTTTCAGATAAGGAGATTCGGAAGGAATGATGGCCAACATATGGTCCGGAAGTCATCTAACTGGACCAAAGGAAGATTGGTCCGGAATCCTATAAGCCTTGACAGTTTTAAAAGAGATACATAACTCCGGAGGAATTGTGTTCACCGGAAGTGGTACCTTGAGTTCCGTGAGCACTTACTGAATTGTTAGCGGCCAAAATCGAGGACTTGAAATATCATACTCTTTCCTTTTGGTGGCAAATTTGCAGAAATCTTGACATAATACCTCAAGAAGATCTACTACATTGCTTCGTCCGGAGTAGATGCGAAATACCACATTGAGCAAGTCCCTTCTAAGAGTGTCTGTTCTGCCATGCTTTCCGGACAGAACCCTAATAACAAAGTGCATAAGCACAGTCCATAGCCCTGAAACAGCTGTCTTTTGGAACTCCTTTGCCTTGAAATCCTGATTATACCCAATGTAAGAAATAAACGTCTGAAACACTTCAGATGTGGGATCTTGAACTTTGAAACCTTTGGGTTTGGTTTTACGCCAATCGCCTTGAGAAAGGTCGATTTGTAAATTGGAACAGTTTGATCGTCGACCAAGGTGGTTTCCAGAGCACCGTTGACTAGTTTGATGCTTGAAAAAGCTTAATGGAGATGAGGAAGAGGCAATGGTGGAGCATGAATTTGGTGAGTGGAACAGCAATTGTGTTGTTTGCAATGAACTCGATCATTACTCTGATCGATTCGTCATAGTCGAGAGGGTTGAGTGAAAACAACTGTGTGGTGTCCCTGAGGAATGGTTCTTGAACTGTGGCAGATGACAAGGAACCTTTTAAGCCTTTTGATCCTTTGGAGGATTTCATTCTGGCAATCGGTTTTCGTTGAGTAAGAGCGGTTTAAGTGTGTTCTTGGGAAGATGCCATTGTTGCAGGTTGAGAAAGCTTGAAGAATACGATGAAAAATTCGAGAGATTTTAAGAGATTGAGATATTTTAGAGCGTAAAGAGGTAAAAAGGGATTAAAGAGGGTTTTTATAGGTAAGGGGAGACAGGTCGGGTGGAAAAAGTGAAGATTAGGATCCGAATGTAAACGGGTTGCAATAAATGGATTTGCACTTTTTGGGGGTTGATGTGACAAGAAGGTGAAAGGTTGAATGGTTCGAAGCTCAAAATGGAAACGGCAACCGGCGATTCGATATTTTCTTTTTAGGAAACGTGCAATCGTGGCACGGGAATCAAGCTTGATAGGATAAGGATCTCCAAAAGTAACCGTTGTTGACTGTTCACCTTAAATTTCGTTGGTATTACAGATGAGTTAGTCTGGAATGGTTATGATCCAGTAGGCACCATGATGAGTTCTGAAAATCTCCTTTTGAGATAGTTCCAGAGAAAAAATATTTTGGAACAATTTTGCGGTTCCGGAGAAAATGAGAGTCCAGATTGAAATTTCTTTGAAGAATCCGTAGAAATTTCCGGAGATGAGATCTTTTGAGATTCCGAAGCAAAAGTGCTTTTAAAATTCCAGAGCAAAACTTTTTGAGTGTTCCCGAGCAAAATTTCTTAGTGTTCCGGAGCAAAATATTTGAGTGAAATTTTAGAAAGGATTAAGAGGCATTCCGGAATAGGAGTTAAGAAAAACTTCCGGAATCAGTTGAGATGAACATCAAAGTTCAGAAGACAATACCTTTTCGGATTTGAATTTTGGGATGAGATTATGAAATATATTCCGAGATAACGATCAGGAGGATTGTAAAGACTCAACACAGTAAAAGCTTTGGGTGAGCTGATCAGCTTAGAACTCGAAAGATAATTAGAAATAAAGATAGGTAAAATGATCCTTTGTATTCTAAGGGGAAATAGTTCCGGAAAAGAAAATTTTCATCGGAAACTATTTTGCTTCGGAATACTTCAATCAAAGAGAACACATCTCTTGGAAGAAATGAGGATCTAGCAACATCATACCCATTTTGTTTAGAAAACCGTTGAATTTGGTTTCATCTAATGCCTTAGTAAAGACATCAATAATCTCATCGTCAAATGGAACAAAAACAAGCTCAATATTCCCATTTAGCACATGATCTTTAATAAAATGGTACCTGATGTCAATGTGCTTCATCATGGAGTGCTGAATTGGATTGTGAGAAATTGCAATAGCACTTTGAGAGTCGTAGTAGACAGGAATGCATTGAAACCGGTAACCATAATCCAAGAATTGATACTTCATCCAGAGAACTTGAGATATACAGCTGGCAGCAGCAATGTATTCAACTTTGGCTGTTGAGAGAGCAATGCAATTTTGTATCTTGGATGACCAGTTGACTAATTGACCACCTAGGAATTGACATCCTCTGGATGTGTATTTCCTATCAAGTTGAAGTCCACCATAGTTCAAATTGGAGTATGTGTGACAACCCGAAATTTTCTATCCTGTATAGTCAAATACTTCATTAAAAGTCAAACTCATTTCTGCCATCTTTTAGCACAATTAGGAGTCTGTTTGAGCATTTCGAACCTTGTACACTTAAGGAACAAGTGTTAGAAATTATCTACTAAAGCCTCATCACAAATATCATGCCCTAAGCTCCACAAGATGGAGTTTACGACCATAAACATGGATTTTACAGCCATAAACTCAATAGGGCCATGAACTCTCACCTATATAAGTGAGTCTTGATCTTTTTTAGCCATTTCTCACTCCTCAAACCCAAGAACTTCAGTTTTCTCTCAAGTATCACCGGGATCTTCATCCCCGATCTTCAAAACTCGTAAGCTTCTTGTCCTAATTAGTTGATATCCTCCTTGATCTAGTGATCTTACATGATTTCTTTCGTGAAATCATTCCATTTGTGTAGATATTCAAGTTTCACCATGAACACACACTAGTGTTCTTGGCCAAAACTGACCATTCAAGCTCCTAGATCATAAGTACTCTTGTTCTAACTCGTTGTACACTAGGTTTAACACGTGTAGGGCTTAGAAATCCCAAAGAATCATGTGATCAAAGCAGTTTACTGCCAAGACATGTTCTTGGGCCGTAAACCCCTATAAGTGGGGCAAAATGCACCCTAGTCCCTTACCAAGTCTTGGAACTTAGTCTAGAACCATACCCCCATTTAACTAGGGACTTCAAAAATTGATTTGGGACTTTACACCATGAGTTTATGGCCGTAAAATCATGGGGAAGTGGTCCCCAGGCCGTAAACTCCAATAAGTATGGTCTATTGACCATAAACTCAAATACTAAGCCTTACAATCCTTTGTTGCAACCCAATGGCCTCCTAGCACTAGACTAAAGTGTTTTCCACGCAATAGGATGTTTATACATGTCTATTTAGTGTTATAATCACTAATTTTATATATACATATGTCTTTATATGTTATTAGGATCATTGTGTGTGTTTAAGTATTCAGTTGACACCAAGCACTTGCCCGACGCTTCCATACGATCCAATCACTACAGGTGAGTTCATACCCCTTAATTAACCTTTTAAATGTTTTTAAATTCTTTTATGGGGGAGGGAATACAAGTAGAATCATGCTAGTCAGTATATCAATCACATGTGATTAACAACTAGCATACACATGGATTTACTTCACTTTTAGCTATTTTACCAAACAGATTGCTTCAAATAACTTTCTAAAACGTTTTACATGTTAAAGCTCTTTATCAAAATGTCTTGCATACTGTATGTTTCATTTCAAACTCCGTTACAATTTATGTTTCAAACAAAGGTTTACTTATACTTAAAACTGTTCTTATCAAACAAACTGCTTTCAAATCATTTTATAAACTGACATCAAGTCATCATTTCTTAGTTATTAAACTATTCAAAAGTTTTACAAAACTTCTTTTATACTTTTATATTGTCAAATGCATGCCTATATATGTATAGTTATATAAGTAATGTTTAAAGGACTTAGGATGGCTAGCTCGCTTTATTTCCTTTTCCTCGTTGGGATGTGGCCTTACGACATCGGTTACTCGTCCGAATGTCATCTAAATATTAGTTATATATCAAATATTCAAATATAGACATAAAAGTTACCCCATATAGTTCAGTACCTTTGGTTAGCAAAGGCATACTTTCGGTTATTCACATACATTACTAGTAACTATAATAGGCATAGTTAGGAGATACTACTTACTACTCCAAGTACAAGGAATCACACAAAGAGTCAGTTCATTCATGAGTCTATACTAATACAATACTTACTACATTAAGAGATACAATTACAGAAATACTATTACAAGAATACTAATACATTACATACCATATGAGGAGATACAATACACGATAACAGAACATACATAATAAGGTGTTATAACGTGGAACAAGTACAGGATCTAACTATACCAATGAATCACTCACGCATTGTTCTAAACAAAAGGTGATAGTTATATTGGGTATACATGATTATATAATCATAATGTGGATGTTCACGGCTTGCAATCATTGTAGGGGGTCGCGTTTGGTTCCCAGAATCTTTTGACAGGGAGAGCGTTTAGTATGGGATCTAGCCATCACATTATAGATTAATAATCATTTTAAGGCAATTAGTACAATAGTAGTCACTTATTACAAATACTACAGTACTTAAACTTTACATACGACTAATACAAAAGAATACAATTTCAGTTATTATATTAATTTCCTTATTACCTTTACTTTGTGACACATTCACATAATCGATGAGGTAGAGTAGGTTTGAATAATAATAGTTGTACAAGGATAAACCTTCACTTAAGTAGAGGTTCATACTTTGAAAACAGTCGGGTTTTGGTAGAAGGCTACTTTCAAAACAGTCGGGTCTTGGTAGAAGGCTACTTTCAAAACAATCGGGTCTTGGTAGAAGACTACTTTCAAAACAGTCGGGTCTTGGTAGAATACTTCTTTTTATACTAGTAGGAAATATGGGAGTTTCTAGGATTTTCAAACAGATACAATTACTTACAAATATTTTCATACTTATCCAAACGTTTGTTCAAAACAATTACAAGTCTTTCATTATAGGTTTTACAAGTCTTTCATTACAAGTCTTACAAATCAATGACACTAAAATACTTATGAATTCACCAGCTTTATGTTGATACTCACTTTCAAAATAACTTGTATTCTCAGGTCACAAATAGACAGGTACTATGACCAGGTTTTGTAAAGACGGAGCAGTCAAGACTCGTCTTTTATTTTGATTATTCATTATGTTATTTATTACTTTGAAAGGACACACTTGCAATTAAAATTATACTATTAATGCAATGGATGATGTTGTTACTTGTTTACTACTTTGCATTGTTGTGATACATTACATGACGTCCTCCGCCCCAGAACGTTTCGCCGTTCTCGGTTTTGGGGTCTGACAGATTGGTATCAGAGCATTGTTTATAGTGAATTAAGTATATCAACCCATAAAAGATATACTAACTATAAATACAATGGGAATAAAAATACTCTGACCAAGAGTTTGTACTTTTAAATAATAAAATATTTAGCTAAGTATACATACCTACATTCATACTAAAATCCGTGTCACAATGACAAGAACAAAAGTATTACGATTGTTGAATATCACAAGTAAGCTTGGGGATGTATGGTCAGTCCTGGGAGTGGCATAGCCTGATCAACTATGCTTGTCCGAGGAGTGATTAGCATATGCCCAAGAATGGTTGTGATGTGGCAACAAGTCTAAAAACTTACCAACACTACCACAATAAGAACTCTAGAACAAAACATAAGTCTAAAATACTATATGAGTATTTTGTGTTACTATAAATTCTTACTTGAGAACTAAAAAGATCTTCATTACTAGGTCAATAGTTTCTAAGTGGATACATTAGGGTTATATGTAACTAGGCTGATATAGACTTAGAATCTCTGAAATTTTGCTTTACCCCTGTTCCTTGTGAATTTGGAGTTAAAGTCACTTATTCAAAGGCCTATCCTGTTTTGATTACATATAATTGGTATGCACTTTACAAATAGTGATGTAACTAATTAAGATTATCTTATAATTATCTAGTTAGTTCGTCTAAGAATTATTTCCTCACCCCAATTCTCGCATAGATAACATGGCTGGACTCCATCCCCACAGCAACCCGTACCTTCCGAACGAAGGCAAGGCTGGATGGTTTGGAGAAGAACTAGAGAATGATCATCCGATCCCTTTGAATGATCACCATGCTGAAGACCTTTTGGATGATGCTAACTTCGTGCCTAAAATTGAGAACCTACCCCCGGTAGCTCCCATTCCAAATCCTAACCCTCGTCCGACTTTTCATGGCTCGACGCCCCCTTGGGTAGAATGCTTGGAAACATGTAGCAAATAGCTAGATCACCCTATGCCATTTAATGGAGACCGAAGCTTCTACAACATAAGAGAACGAAGCTCAGCAGACAAAATTCTTATAATTCTGGTCCGTATAGTTGCCCGAAACGAGATTCAGGGCAGGACAGCTCTACAGCGTATCACAGAGGTTGATGCTACTGCAGGAATGCATACCCTCTGCACCAATCTCCTTGAACATGCTCGTGAGAGAGATGAAAGAGACCACGAGACTCTACTGCAAGCACTGGCTAAAACTAGAGCCGAAGTCATAGAGCTCCGAGTACGCCAGAGGGTGTACGAAAGATACCTGCTCAATATGGAACGTCAAATGGCTGAACTGAGAGTTCACCAGAGGGATGACCGTTGCCAGTAAGAGATGCTTTACCTTCCTCCTTTGTTTTAATGAATTGTTTTCCTTTCTATGTCCTATGTGGCATGTTTCTATGTAACTAACTTGTACTATAAGTACTTTTAGTTAGGCCTTGATGCTGTCAAAGACTTTTCTACTCCGGATATGATGTAAGACCTTCTACAAGGTCAATTTTCCTAAACTTATTACATCTTAAACATCAATGATATTGACAGTCGGTTAAATTCTGTGTCACTCTTTGTTCAAGTACTTTCATTATACTATCGTTGGAGTCTATCTGAAACTGACTCTTGTTAAGTTATTGGACTAGAGTAATTTAGCTCTGGGATCATTCCCAATTCTCTTGCAAAGGTTGGATCATGTCATCCACCAACCAATAATACACTGGTTTGGACGTCAAACGTCTTGAGACCATTCTGTGAACTTACTTCTACTCTGTACTGGGACTAGATCATAGGTATGTAGGTCAAACCCTCGAGAACATACTTCTACTCCTTACATGAACGATCAGAATACATCTAGGTTCAACCCTAATCGCTCACGAATTCATTTTCTTTCCGTATAACAGAATCATGTCGCTGAAGAAAAGTAATCAACCCATTAACCAAACACCAACTCTTCAGATTGATGCAACTACCTTTGAAGTTGCAGTCTCAGCTACCGTGACACCTGTCATGACTCACCTAAACACTAACAACGCAAGTGAAAGCGGGATGGCTATCAATAATTCCAATCCAAGTAACAACCAAGTACATCAACGAGTAACAAACTACCACGACACCTCGAATCTGATACCCAAGAGTAACAAACGAAAGTTCTGGGCTAGATCTAAAGGCAAGTCACCCCGAGGGACAAACAAGAAACAATCACCGGTGGCAGCGTTCGCCGCTACGATGTGTGTAACTCCTACTACCATCCCTAATAGCATCCCAGATATCCCTAACCCAGCCAGACGGTATGCTGGAAACCTACCGGAGTGCACTAAGTACAACTTCCATCATCTAGGTAGTTGTCGTCTGTTGCACTGCAAGAACTACAATAAAAACGGACACACTACCCGCTTCTGCAGAACTCAGATCCAACACATTAATCCAACCACCAATGTTGAAATCTCTTGGATATGCCATCTATGTGGCATAATGGGACGTTTCAAAAGGAACTGCCCAACAGAGAAGGGTGACGGGGGAACAGGAGGAATTTGACCCCAGAACAAAAAAAAAGACAACTAAGGACCCTAATATAGGTTGACTTCCAATCATTAGTAATTAAGTATGCTTTTGAACATATTTAAAACTAGTGCAACTAGAGTCTTATCTTTTGCGAGATCCCATCAGTAAAGGGACCCTCGTGCTGCGTATTCTTGCCTTTTGTAATATACCTTGTTCACAACAGTAGTCTTGTAGTAAATCTAAAGTATTTTAACTCTGTTGAAAGTTGCACTGTTGTGTTTTGTTTGTAACGCCGTTATGCTCAAATCTGATACCTTTATTTCCTAGTGATTCCAATATCATCATACAACTTGAATCCATTCGATCCTCACAATACTAGTTTTGTGCGCACATCTCTTTCTCTAAAATCGTCCTTCTAGCGAAGCCATCATTTCAGAACTTCGAAGTACTCATGCGCATAGTACCTTATGTTTCTTATCATTCCGAAGAAACCTCATCAAACCTCCCCAGAGTACCACTCGTACAGTACACCAAGTTCAATCCAAAGACCCGTATGGTTGATCTATCGCTGAAGACTGTATACACAAGGGTGGTATATAATCAAGGTTCTATGGGTTTAGAATTGATTATTCCACTTTGACTTCTTTTCCTCGTTGGGATGTGAGCTTAAGGAAGAATCATTTATTCAACTACCTTTTCAATCTTAATTATAGACGACTCGTATATACGAGACTATAATTTATGAACAAAGTATGAATTCTAATATGAACTTCAGGACAGAGACTGCCCAGGATTACGAGTAATCGCATCGCCATGCGAGAAAACTTAGAACCCAATGGTACTCTTGTAACCAGATCGCCCTACAGTCTAACACCTACAGATATACAAGAACCGTCCAGACAGCTTAACGACTACATAATATTGGAATTAGAAGACCTAGCTCCTCACCCTGGAGAACTCCAGTCTTATTCTTCAGGAAGATAGACGGATTGTTTCGTAAGAGGATCGACTAACGCAGACCTAGACAAGATTTTCCATTAGAAATCATTACCCTTTGCCTCGCATAGATGAATTGGTCGACCAACCGCAAGGAATGATGTACCATTCAGAAATGGACCTGAGATCCGAATATCACCAGTTACGAGTATTAGAGAAGGATTTCCCGAGGACAATCTTCCAAACTCGATGCGGACACTACAAATCCGTAGTGATACCCCTCGGATAGGAATAATGCGCCCGTAGTATTCATGAACTTAATGAATTGGTACGCCATTCTTACTTGGATCAGTTCGTCATTGTCCTTGTAAATGACTTACTTATCCACTCTCGTATTAAGAAGGAAATCATAAAGAGCATCCACGACAAACCATGGAAAATTCGATCAGAGAAACTCTACGCGAAGTTCTCTAAATACGAGTTTTGGATTTAAGGAGTCAAATTCCTAAGAAACTATTAGTGATGTGGGAATTCATGAGAACCCTTCCAAAATCAAAATCGTTGAGAATTTGTCAGTACCGAAGACGCCGACGAGAATTCACCAAATTCTAGGTCTCGCTGACCTAATGTCGTAGTTCATTTAGAACTCCTCGCAAATTACAGATGCTCTAACGACTTTGACCCAGAAGGGAGCGGCCCTTGACTGGGCAGAGAAGCAAGAGGAAGAAACCTTTGGAATTCCAAGTGAGAGACCAAATTTTTTTGGAAGTCTCACCCTAGGAAGGCTTGATACGCTTCAAAAAGAGTGGAAAGCTTAATCCAGGATATTTAGGACCTCCAAGATTCTTGTCAGAATCGGCCCTGTAACTCACAAAATCAACCTACTCGCGAACTCAGTAACGTACATTTTACCCTCCACGACTCGAACTTAAAAAAGTACCTTTCCGTCACAACTCTTGTAATCCCACTCGACGAGATCGAGTCCAACAAGAGCCTCACCTTCGTGGAAGAACCTCAGAGAACATGGACCGAGAGGTCAAACGAACGAAGCCATGTCGCATCCCATTAGTGAATGTTCGCTAGAATGCCAACCAAGGACCTGAAATCACTTGGAGCACAAGAATAAATCGAATACAAAGTATCCCCAACTCCTTGCTCGATTATTCATACCTACTCCTTTACCTAAACTCTAATTTCGGGACGAAATTCCCTTTAACGGGGGGATGATGTAACAACCCAAAATTTTCTATCCTGTATATTCAAATACTTCATTAAAAGTCAAACTCATTTCAGCCATTTTTCAGCACAATTAGGAGTCTGTTATAAGATGGAGTTTACGACCGTCAACATGGATTTTATGGTCGTAAACTCAATAGGGCCATGAACTCTCACCTATATCAGTGAGCCTTGATCCTTTTTAGCCATTTCTCACTCCTCAAACCCAAGAACTTCAGTTTTCTCTCAAGTATCATCGGGATCTTCATCCCCGATCTTCAAAACTCGTAAGCTTCTTGTCCTAATTAGTTGATATCCTCCTTGATCTAGTGATCTTACACGATTTCATCCGTGAAATCACTCCATTTGTGTAGATCTTCAAGTTTCACCAAGAGCACACACTAGTGTTCTTGGCCAAAACTGACCATCCAAGCTCTTAGATCGTAAGTACTCTTGTTCTAACTCGTTGTACACTAGGTTTAACATGTGTAGGACTTAGAAATCACAAAGAATCATGTGATTAAAGGAGTTTACGGCCAAGACATGTTCTTGGGCTGTAAACCCCTATAAGTGGGGCAAAATGCACCCTAGTCCCTTACAAAGTCTTGGAACTTAGTCTAGAACCATACCCCATTGAACTAGGGACTTCAAAAATTGATTTGGTACTTCACACCATGAGTTTACGGCCGTAAAATCATGGGGGAAGTGGTCCCTAGGCCGTAAACTCCAATAAGTATGGTCTATTGACCATAAACTCAAATACGAAGCCTAGCAATCCTTTGTTGCAACCCAATGGCCTCAAAGCACTTGACTAAAGTGTTATCCATGCATTAGGATGTTTATACTTGTCTATTTAGTGTTATAATCACTAATTTTATATATACATATGTCTTTATATGTTATTAGGATCATTGTGTGTGTTTAAGTATTCAGTTGACACCAAGCACTTGTCTGACACTTCCATACGATCCACTCACTGCAGGTGAGTTCATACCCATTAATTAACGTTTTAAATGTTTTAAATACTTTTATGGGGGGGATACAAGTTGAATAATACTAGTTTGTATATCAATCACATGTGATTAATAACTAGCATACAAATGGAATTAATTCACTTTTAGCTGTTTTACTAAACAGATTACTTCAAATGACTTTCTAAAACGTTTTACATGTTAAAGCTCTTTATCAAACTGCCTTGCATATTGTATGTTTCATTTCAAACTCTGTTACAATTTATGTTTCAAACAAAGGTTTACTTATACTTAAAACTGTTCTTATCAAACAAACTGCTTTCAAATCATTTTATAAACTGACATCAAGTCATCATTTCTTAGTTATTAAACTTTTCAAAAGTTTTACAAAACTTCTTTTATACTTTTATATTGTCAAATGCATGCCTATATATGTATAGTTATATAAGTAATGTTTAAAGGGCTTAGGATGGCTAGCTCGCTTTGTTTCCTTTTCCTCATTGGAATGTGGCCTTACGACATCAGTTACTCGTCCGAATGTCATCTAAATATTAGTTATATATCAAGTATTCATATATAGACATTAAAGTTACCCCATTCAGTTCAGTACTTTGGTTAGCAAAGGCATACTTTCGGTTATTCACATACATTACTAGTAACTATAATAGGCATAGTTAGGAGATACTACTTACTACTCCAGGTACAAGGAATCACACAAAGAGTCAGTTCATTCATGAGTCTATACTAATACAATACTTACTACATTAAGAGATACAATTACAGAAATACAATTACAAGAATACTAATACATTACATACCATATAAGCAGATATAATACACGATAACAGAACATACATAATAAGGTGTTATAACGTGGAACAAGTACAGGATCTAACTATACCAATGAATCACTCACGCATTGTTCTAAACAAAAGGTGATAGTTATATTGGGTATACATGATTATATAATCATAATGTGGATGTTCATGGCTTCCAATCATTGTAGGGGGTCGCGTTTGGTTCCCAGAATCTTTTGACAGGGAGAGCGTTTAGTATGGGATCTATCCATCTCATTATACCTTAATAATCATTTTAAGGCAATTAGTACAATAGTAGTCACTTATTACAAATACTACAGTACTTACACTTTACATACGACTCATACTAAAGAATAAAATTTCAGTTATTATATTAATTTCCTTATTACCTTTACTTTGTGCCACATTCACATAATCGATGAGGTAGATTAGGTTTGAATAATAATAGTTGTACAAGGATAAACCTTCACTTAAGTAGAGGTTTATACTTTGAAAATAGTCGGGTCTTGGTAGAAGGCTACTTTCAAAACAGTTGGGTCTTGGTAGAAGGCTACTTTCAAAACAGTCGGGTCTTGGTAGAAGACTACTTTCAAAACAGTCAGGTCTTGGTAGAATACTTCTTTTTATAATAGTAGGAAATATGGGAGTTACTAGGATTTTCAAACATATACAATTACTTACAAACATTTTCATACTTATCCAAACGTTTCTTCAAAACAATTACAAGTCTTTCATTATAGGTTTTACAAGTCTTTCATTACAAGTCTTACAAATCAATGACACTAAAATACTTATGAATTCACCAGCTTTATGTTGATACTCGCTTTCAAAATAACTTGTATTCTCATGTCACAAATAGATAGGTACGACAACCAGGTTTTGTGAAGACGGAGCAGTCAAGACTCATCTTTTATTTTGATTATTCATTATGTTATTTATTACTTTGAAAGGACACACTTGTAATTAAAATTATACTATTAATGCAATGGATGATGTTGTTGCTTGTTTACTACTTTGCATTGTTGTGATACATTACATGACGTCCTCCGCCCCAGAACGTTTCCGCCATTCTCGGATTTGGGGTGTGACAGTATGCTTGGAGAAGGAAACTTTCATTGGCTGGGTAGTAGATTACGAGATTCTTAGTGCCTTTAAGGTATCAAAAAGTTTGTTTGACATCCAGGAGATGAGACATCTTCGGATTAACTTGAAATCTGGCAGATAAGCATGTGGAAAACATGATGTCTGGGCGACTTGCTGTAAGATAAAGCATAGATCCAATCATTCCTCGGTACTTCTTTTCATCGACTGACACACCTGAAGGGTCAGCAAAGATCTTGTGACCGAAACCCATAGGTACCTTGGCAGAGGCACAGGTGTCCATAGAGTATTTTTTAAGAAGTTCCGAAATGTATTTTTCTTGATGAATAAAGATTCCTCGGTTGCTCTGTCTGACTTGGAGACCAAGAAAGAAACTTAATTCTCTGTTCATACTCATTTGGAAATGATTAATCATCATATTAGCAAAGTCTTCTACCGTTGATGGATCCGTAGATCCAAAAATTATGTCATCCACATAAATTTGAACCAACATGAGGTGTTTTCCATTTGATCTTCGGAATAATGTGGGATCAAGAATACCTCTTTGAAAACCGGAGCGCTTGAGAAAATCGGTAAGGGTTTCGTACCATGCGCGAGGAGCTTGTTTGAGACCATAGACCGCCTTTCAGAGCTTGTAGCAGTGATTTGGAAATGCAAGACTAATGAATCTGGGAGGCTATTGAAGATAGACTTCGTGTCAAGTTCACCATTTAAGTAGGAACTTTTAACATCCATTTGGTAAACTTTGGAGACCTTGTGAGCAGCATAAGCAAGAAAGATTCTGATGGCTTCAAGTCGTGCAACAGGAGCAAAGGTTTCATCGTAGTCGAGCCCTTCTATCTGAGCAAAACATTATTCCACCAGCCTTGCTTTGTTTCGAATGATAAATCCTACATCATCTAGTTTGTTGCGAAATACCCATCTTGTGCCAACAATGGGATGGTTCGAAGGGGACAGTACAAGGGTCCATACATCATTTCGGTCAAATTCTGCCAGTTCTTCTTGCATGGTTGTAATCCAATCAGCATGTTCTAACGCTTCCTTAATGGATTTAGGTTCGACCATTGAGATGAATGCAGAGAAATGACATTCATTTTGGATACTTGTAGCAGAACGAGTTTGTACACCAGCATTGAGGTTTCCGATTACTTGGTTCGGAGGATGATCTCTGGTCCAAATGTGTAATCTTGGAAGTTCTTGAGGAGCAGATGATCCGATATCAACAATAGGATTGATTTGCTCCCCCAGAATAGTTTGAACTTGAGGATGATGCTCCCCCTGAACTTCTGAACCAAAGAGATTGACATCGTCATTAGAATGGAACTTAAAGAACTTTTCATTATCATCAATGTTGATCGGATTGGAGTCATTGAAATCAGCAACTGCATCTTGGAATCCTTATACATTTGATTCAATAGAGGAGTGAGCATTCTCCCCTTTAACCTGAGAAGGTTGAAACATATCGGAATCAAATGGAGGAAGACTTGGGATCGGACCGGAAACATTTTGAGAAACATGAGCTTCAGGAATCGGAATCGAGTTACGCCATGTTCGAGATTCCGAATCAACAGCGGCTTCGGACGGTCTGAAGAGAGTGTCAAAATCAACTTCATGAATTATTTGAATGTTTTGACATTCCGGAGGAGGAGCATCGGACTCCATAATGTGAGTTGTAACATGAGTAGGACTGGAATTTCAAACGAAGTTGTCATCGAAGGTAACATAAAAACTTTTTTCAATAACATGAGTTCGTCGGTTGAGGACTCGATAGGCTTTCGATTTGGAAGAGTACCCAAGAAAAATTGCTTCATCAGCTTTGGGTTGAAATTTGGTAAGCTGATCTTGGTTGTTCTTAATGAAACATCTGCATCCGAAGATATGTAGAAACGAGATTATAGGCTTCTGACCATTCATTGCTTCATACAATGTTTTGTTGAGGCAATGATTTATGATGCTTCTGTATTGAATGAAGCATGCAGTAGATACAGCTTCAGCCCAAAGGTAGAGTGGGAGATTTGCAAATTTGAGCATTGATCAAGCAGCGTCAACAAGGGTTCTATTTCTTCGTTCAACTACACCATTGTAACATCCCGAAATATCAAGAGTAGAGTTGAAGGGCTAAAAGAGTAAATTAGGAAAGAGCGACTCGGCGAGTCCATGCGTGGACTTGGCGAGTAGAGTCGCGACTTGGTCGCGTGTTAAGTAGTCGACTCGGCGAGTCAGTAAGATGGACTCGGCAAGTAGGCGCTGAGTGGAGAAAACCCTAATTCTCGGGGTTGAGCCCTATATAAAGAACATAACATCCATTCCCCCAGCCTCATTACTCATCCTCAAGTCCAGAAACCCTAACCTTCGTATGTGAGTGGATCAAGTTGCATTTGGGAGCTTGGAGAAGCAATTGTTGAGGAAATCTTGAAGAAGAAGAGTCTTGGAGCAAGGGGCTTTGCTTGGATTCGAGTTCCATTACAGTTGGGGTGTTCTTTTGAGGTAATATCTCATCCTTGGGCTGTTACTCTTATGGATTCATCATTTTGGGGTTTGTGGGGAGCTTATCTTTGTATGTTTTGGAGTTTGGAAGTTAGATCTGAGGTTGCTACCTCAGATCTGGAGTGGTGATGGTCCTAATGTGCATAAAGTTCCAGTGTTGAGTGTTGGGTGAAGCTATCATGTCCCAACCTTAGCCCTAATGTGCAAAATGCATAGATCTCCTTGGATTCACGTAAAGTTTGCCACTTTACGTGATGGTTGGGTTGTAGGAGGCTAGATCAATGTTTTGGATCAATTGCATGGTCTGGAATGTTTCTGTATGGATTCAGACTGATGGTACTCGGCGAGTTACATGGGTGGACTCGACGAGTTGCTTGAAGATGAGCTGGAAGTCGACGAGTTGGAAGAACAACTCGGCAAGTTGGATGAAGATAGCCTAGAACTCAGCGAGTTGTATGAACAACTCGGCTAGTAGGTTGAAGATAGCCTTAGACTCGGCGAGTCTGTTCTTAGACTCAGCGAGTCTTGTCGAAGAGTCCCAATATTTTTCTAGTTGAGTCGAGAATCGGCGAGTCAAGGGATGACTCGGTTAGTTGTGGGCGAGTGGACTCAAAGTTGTTGGACTCGACGAGTCTCGGGGTGACTCAGCGAGTTAGGTCGCGGATTGAGGGAAGTTCTGAGTATGGGGACTCGGTGAGTCATCGGGTTGACTCAGCGAGTAAAGTCAGTCAGGGGTTGACTTTGACTTTGTCCAAAGGTTGACCAATTGTCTTTCAGGGGTATTTTGGTAATTAAGGGTATTTATTGAGTTGAGTGTGTTGGTGTTCAGTGGAGGAGTTCGTGTCGGAGCTTGGAGCAGCAGGATCTTATCCTTTCAGCCGACAGTTTTGAGGTGAGTTATCCTCACTATATCGACACGGTCTACGGCACCAAGGCCGACCCTTTATCGGATGGAAATCTAGATAGTTGTCTGTTATGGTGTTGCTTGATATGGGTCGGAAGGCATTATGATATGGGCCGGAAGGCATTCTATATTATGTGGACCGGAAGGTCATGGCCTGGAAAGGCGTATGTGCGTAAGTAGTATTTTGGCTGAGACGTAGGGTGATGTTATGTTCGTAATTGGTTAGGTCGGTATCCTGTTTAGGGTGATGTTATGTGATCGGTTTGTTGACTGTGAACTGTTATATGATTGAATGTTATGTACACAGGGTTGTTTGGACTGGGGTTTGACCCGATATGCATGGTTGTTCTATGTTCTGTTATATTATGTATGTTTTTTATGTTATGAACCGGAAGGCAATATGTTATGGGCCGGAAGGCAATATGTTTTGGACCGAAAGGTCGTAGCCTGGAAGGGCGTATATGTGGTTGGTATTTGTGGATATCTCACTAAACTTTCGGGCTTACAGTTGTGGTTTTATGTTTTCAGGTTCTTCAGGAGACCGTGCCAAGGCGAAGGCGTGATCATACCGCTCCTCATGATTTTGTAGTAATGTGATTCTGGGAATACGTTAAATGTTTTGTATTGAAAACCTTTTTGTAAAGATTTAATGGAATCGAGCTGTTTTTGAAAAATTTAAAATTGGTTGTATTTTTCGGTTGTCAAAAGTTGGTATCACAGCCTTGGTTTGAGTGAATTGGAGGAACATTCGTGTAACTCCAGTCTCAAATCGAGGAGAGTTTTCAAAAGAGTATTTAAAATGGTTTTCAAAAAGAGTAAGGGAGGATGCGGAGGTACGATCTGCCGGGGCCATTAAGTAACCCCAAAATACCATGCATGTTATTTGTTTTTGAGCTTTGATAGAACAACATGCTAGTGATAGGCTAGGGATCTTCAGGATTTCATGATAATGTTGCCTGATTTGTGATGCCTGTAGCCTAGGGTTCCTTATGAGAGATTTTCAGTGTTCCTCTAGTGGTGAGGGTTGAGCGTTGTTATGCATGTTTCTCTAAGGTGTTGTGGTAGTACTTCATACAAATATGGGTAGGTGTGGAAGGTAGTATGGGCCTGTACTACTGAAACCACCGGACCCATACGCGTATCAAGGAAACCATGATCTCTAGGGTCGGGTTGAGAGAGTTGGATCCCAGGATGGTGGGAAGAGTCTGAGATTTTATGTGGTGTTTTTCAGTATGGAGATTCTGAGGCATGATGAGAGTGGATCCGGAGCAGGATCAGGAGCAGGAGAGAGAGTTCCGGGCGGATCGGTACCGCCCAAGGTTATTGGTCAGATGAGCTCGTGCGAGTTGGATGCGAGGATTCGCGAGATCCTGCATCATGAGGTTGCTGCATTGTTCCGGGCTGAGTTGCCGAAACTGTTTGGGTCGACCAAGACCACCATGGTTGAGTATTTTGATGAGCGCTATGCGGCTCTCACAGAGACGGCTGTCGCGGCGGCTACAACGGTTGTAGCAGCGGCAGGGGGAGGAGCTGGTCGGGGCTTTCAGTATCGGGACTTCAATAATACGAAGCCTCCCACCTTTGATGGATTTCAGGACCCGACTGTTGCTATGAGATAGTTATCGGACGTGGAGGGGTGTTGCTTCACGTGTTCATGCCCTGCTGATCAGAGGGTGAGGTGTGCTCTGAACCTGTTGAGGCTCGGGGCAAAGGATTGGTGGAGATTGACCACAGGGTCGTATTCGGATGTGCAGAGGGCTGCGGTTTCATGGAATTAGTTCAGAGGAATGTTCAGCACTCGTTATGTTCCACAAGTGGAGAGGGAGAGATTGGCTCGGGAGTTCCTTGAGCCGAAGCAGGATTCGGAGTCGGTGACTGAGATCACCAGGATGTTCACTGAGAGGGCGATGTTTTGCCCTGAGTTCGCTTCGGAGCAGGCTCAGATGCCCCAATATCTGAGTATGCTCAAGAGGGACATCAGACAGTTTGTGTCTGCGCAGAGGTGCGAGACCTTGTTGGAGTTGCAGGAGGCCGCTAGGCGGCGTGAGTTAGAGTTTGAGTTGCAGTTGCGTGAGCTGAGACAGGCTCCGGTGCAGTCGCAGCCGGCGCCGAAATGGTCCAAGACCGTTGATGTTAGAGTGGGGGATCTAAGTAGCCACACTTGTGGGAAGTGTGGGAGGGGTCACACCGGAGTTTGTAGGTCTGGTGGTGCATGCCGCAAGTGCGGAAAAGAGGGGCACTATGCGAGGGATTGTCGGCAGTCAGTGCCAGTTCGGGATTTGAGGATTTGTTATCATTGTCATCAGATCGGACATTTGAGGGTCAACTGTCCACAGCTTGCTGCAGGACCGGTGCAGGCTCCAACACCGGCCACTTTGAGGATCACAGGTGGGGGTCAGGATGGAGCGGAGCCCCCAAGGGCTCAGGGTCGTGCTTATCAGCTTGCGGCAGAGGAGGTTAGAGCAGTGCCGGATGCGGCTGCGTGTATGTTTCTTTCTTGATATCTTGATATCTTGTGATTATTGTGGTGTATTGTTTATGTGCTGGTATCTTTGTGTGGTTTTCGATGCGGTATTCATGGTTTTGAGGGTTGTGGTTTGGTTATGGGTTATTGTGTTGGGAATTTTGTTGGTTATCATCCATGAGAGTTATTAGTGGGAACCTGGCATTGGTTGAAGGTCGGGTAGCATCTGCTTTTTGAGGAGTGGTTAGATGCAGATGGAGTTTCTTTCGAGTGGGTTAATCGGTGTTGATGTGAGATCTCATTAAGGTTGTTTATGCTTGTGGGAATCAGTCCGCGTGTAAGTGTTTGCTTTGTGCAGAGTTGTTCTGGGAGGTCGGTGATGGCGACCGGTGGTTGTTAATCAGTGCTACAAGTGGGGGAGAATTGGAGAATTCTCTGGGAGATCGATGAGTATTTGAGGGTGCTTAGCTATTGGGATTCAGCAGTGTTTTGTCAGCCCATAGTATAGGCTGATAGGAGCAAGTATCGGGCATGCGGGGCGGGATACAGACTTAGGGCATTTGATTGTGGAGGGCCTGGGAGCAGGCCGGGTTCGAGCATGTGCAATTGAGACAGAGTTTGGAACCCTTAAAGGGCTAGAACAGTACGCATAGGAGGATTTCCGGGAGTGATAGCTCGGAATGATGAATGCTAGTTGAGCGGTCTGGATAGAGTGAAGGCCGGTAGGCGTACCAGTCAGGCCGAAGGCTCGGAGAACGGTCCCGCCAAACTGAAGGCACTGAGAGCGGTCCAGATTGGCTGAAGGTTCTGAGAGTGGTCCAGATTGGCTGAAGGCCTGGTGAGGCGGTCCAGTCATGCTGAAGACTCTGCAGGTATTGTTGGATCGGTTCGAGGATATGGATTGTGTATGTTGCAGTGTGATTGCATTAGAAGGTCTGGCCCCGGGTAGTGATCTTTATTAGTTGAGATAGTGCATGGGCTAGAGAGTCCCTACGATGAGAGTCAGAGTATGTGTGTTGGATGGATAGCGGATACGCTATAAAAGGGTGGTGTAGTGTTGGGCGAGCACCGTGACACCTGTCGGAGTGACAATGTGGCCAAGTGGATTCCTTGGTAAAGGAAAAGAGAGAGGTGTGTAACTCCGAGAGGGAGTGCAAGTTCACAGAAGTGAAAGCGGCAGAGCAGAGTTATGATTAGAGTAATTCAAGTATGGTTATTGAGCAGCATGTTTGCGGTAGTGGAATAGAAGCTCATCCGGTTTGTGATGTCTGCTGAGGTCGCGGAGGGAATTTCGCAGGTGTAGGGCCAAGAGGCTCGGAAGGGATGCAGGGAGAGAGTCTCGGACTCTCAGTGTGATTCTGATCAGGGTATTCGGTATGTATTAGTGGTTCATCCTGGGGGATGTTTGAGGATATCATCAGTGTATCGGGTTTTCCCAACCTGAGGGTGCTGGAGCTAGTTCAACATGTGTATGTGATTGCAAGAGGAGAACTCGTGGGAGTTGCTCTGAGATTGAAGAGTGGGTCTTTCTGTCATCATGGAATGGATAGAGTGGGATTCAGATCGGGGATCCGATGGTTCATGGTTTTCTAGCCCATATGGGTCGGGTGATTGTTGAGATTTGGAGTAGTGAAGCATCATGGGTAATTCTCGGTTGTTGAGTGTGATTATCAGAGGGTACAGCTGGTGCCCGGCTCAAGACGGTGGTCAGGACACCATAAGGAAGGAGAAAACGAGTTTCTGGTTCTATGGTTGTGTTTTGAGAAACCTGGTTGGATTAATGCCAAGTGGTGCATGACAGGAGTATTTCTAAGAGTTGTGTTGCCATAGGCTTCGAGGACGAAACCTAATTTAAGTGGGGGAGAATTGTAACATCCTGAAATATCAAGAGTAGAGTTGAAGGGCTAAAAGAGTAAATTGGGAAAGAGAGACTCGGTGAGTCCATGGGTGGACTCGGCGAGCAGAGTCGCGACTTGGTCGCGTGTTAAGTAGCCGACTCGGCGAGTCAGTAAGATGGACTCGGCGAGTAGGCGCTGAGTAGAGAAAAACCTAATTCTCGGGGTTGAGTCCTATATAAAGAACATAACATCCATTCCCCCAGCCTCTTTACTCATCCTCAAGTCAAGAAACCATAACCTTCGTATGTGAGTGGATCAAGTTGCATTTGGGAGCTTGGAGAAGCAATTGTTGAGGAAATCTTGAAGAAGAAGAGGCTTGGAGCAAGGGGCTGTGCTTGGATTCGAGTTCCATTGTATTTGAGGCATTCTTTTGAGGTAATATCTCGTCCTTGGGCTGTTACTCTTATGGATTCATCATTTTGGGGTTTGTGGGGAGCTTATCTTGGTATGTTTTGGAGTTTGGAAGTTAGATCTGAGGTTGCTACCTCAGATCTGGAGTGGTGATGGTCCTAATGTGCATAAAGTTCCAGTGTTGAGTGTTGGGTGAAGCTATCATGTCCCAACCTTAGACCTAATGTGCAAAATGCATAGATCTCCTTGGATTCACGTAAAGTTTGCCACTTTACGTGATGGTTGGCTTTTAGGAGGCTAGATCTATGTTTTGGATCAATTGCATGGCCTGGAATGTTTCTGTATGGATTCAGACTGATGGTACTCGGCGAGTCACATGGGTGGACTCGACGAGTTGCTTGAAGATGAGCTGGAACTCGATGAGTTGGAAGAACAACTCGGCGAGTTGGATGAAGATGGCCTGGAACTCGGCGAGTTGTATGAACAACTCGGCGAGTAGCTTGAAGATAGTCTTAGACTCGGCGAATCTGTTCATGGATTCGCCGAGTCTTGTCGAAGTGTCCTAATATTTTTCTGGTTGAGTCGAGAATCGGCGAGTCAAGGGATGACTCGGTGAGTTGTGGGCGAGTGGACTCAGAGTTGTTGGACTCGACGATTCTCGGGGTGACTCGACGAGTTAGGTCACGGATTAAGGGAAGTTCTGAGTATGGGGACTCGGTGAGTAGAGTCAGTCAGGGGTTGACTTTGACCTTGTCAAAAGGTTGACCAGTTGTCTTTCAGGGGTATTTTGGTAATTAAGGGTATTTCTTGAGTTGAGTGTGTTGGTGTTCAGTGGAGGAGTTCATGTCAGAGCTTGGAGTAGCGGGATCTTATCCTTTCAGCCGGCAGTTTTGAGGTGAGTTATCTTCACTATATCGACAGGGTCTACGGCACCAAGGCCGAACCTTTATCGGCTGGAAATCCGGATAGTTGTCTGTTATGGTATTGCTTGATATAGGTCGGAAGGCATTATGATATGGGATGGAAGGCATTATGATATGGGCCG
Source organism: Lactuca serriola (assembly GCF_051521515.1). Taxonomy (NCBI): domain Eukaryota; kingdom Viridiplantae; phylum Streptophyta; class Magnoliopsida; order Asterales; family Asteraceae; genus Lactuca; species Lactuca serriola. Next base: position 75,127,703 of record NC_136409.1, on the reverse strand, counting down.
TAAGGCATTCTATATTATATGGACCGGAAGGTCATGGCCTGGAAAGGCGTATGTGCGTAACTAGTATTTTGGCTGAGACGTAGGGTGATGTTATGTTCGTAATTGGTTAGGTCGGTATCCTGGTTAGGGTGATGATATGTTATGTGATCTGTTTGATCGGTTTGTTGACTGTGAACTGTTATATGATTGAATGTTATGCATGTAGGGTTGTTTGGACTGGGGTTTGACCTGATATGCATGGTTGTTCTATGTTCTGTTATATTATGTATGCTTTTTATGTTATGGGCCGGAAGGCAATATGTTATGGGCCGGAAGGCAACATGTTATGGGCCGGAAGGCAATATGTTTTGGACCGGAAGGTCGTGGCCTGGAAGGGGGTATATGTGGTTGGTATTTGGGGATATCTCACTAAGCTTTCGGGCTTACAGTTGTGGTTTTATGTTTTCAGGTTCCTCAGGAGACCGTGGCAAGGCGAAGGCGTGATCGTACCGCTCCTCATGATTTTGTAGTAATGTGATTCTTGGAATACGTTAAATGTTTTGTATTGAAAACCTTTTTGTAAAGATTTAATGGAATCGAGCTGTTTTTGAAAAATTTTAAATTGGTTGTATTTTTCGGTTGTTACAAGTATTTTGTCGAGGAGAGTATGGAGTAGAGAAATTATGGTCAATACCCTTTTCGGAGAAGAAATTTTCAATGGTGGAGTTCGTGAATTCCGAACCATTGTCACTTTGGATATGTCTAATTGGGAGCTTGATGAGAACTTCTATTCCTTTGATAAAATTGATGAGTTCAGAAGCTGTTTCTGACTTCATACTGAGGAAGAAAACCCAAGTAACCTAGTGAAATAGTTGTTGGAATAGTGTCTAAGGCTGCAACTATATTAGGCAAGTATTTGACCTGGTTGTGCATGGTCCTTTTGGGTTGCCTTCACCATAGCAACTTGATAGGATGATTTATTAAGAGAGAGTAAATATTATTAATATATTATGAGAATAATATAATGAATAATATATTTGTTATTTGATTAATATAAGTCATAGAATAAATTAGAATTAATTTGGTGACTTAAAGAGATTAATTAAATAAAGGGGTATAAACTGTCAATTGTTTGATAGTTAAGCTTTAGACTGTAAATCCATTTGGATATGGTATGGACGAATCCTAAGGGATTTAGGATAGCTAAATCGTCCATATGGTTATCTTAGGAATGGATTTGGATAGCCTTAAGAGAAGATTATCCAATAGGGTTTAATCTGTAACCCTTAAGGAGTCTACAAGTATAAATACACCCCATGGCATAGGGAATTCGGAACCTCTCCAAAAATAAGAGAACCCTGGCCGATTTCCTCCCCTCTCCTCTCTCCTAAATCATCTTCCTTGCTATTGGTGTTTGTAAGCCATTAGAGGAGTGACATTTGTGACTCTAGAAGCTCCAAGACCTCAAGATCAACAAGGAACTCAAAGGTATGATTCTAGATCTGTTTCAATGTTGTTATTTAACCTAATTAGTCATTAGAAGTCTTGGATTCAAAAGCATGTTTATTAGAAATCCTAGATCCGAGCATTAGGGTTTTGCATGCGCACATAGGAAAGTTCTTATGGCTAAAACCCATCAGTGGTATCAGAGCCTAGCTTGGTTTTCTTTAAATTGTTGCTTGATTAACTGAAACAAACCTGCAAAATTCGATTTTTAGGTTTCTGAGTCATGGACTCGGCGAGTTCCAAGGTGGACTCGGCGAGTAGGCCTGACTCGGCAAGTCCCCTTGTGCACTCGGCGAGTCCAGACGTCAGGAATGGCCAGATTCGGGATTTCTTTGTAATTATCTTATCTAAACTTTCCATAAACTAATTAGATCAATGTTAATTCATTTTTCTGATAAATATATCTGCAATCTTGATCTAATTAAAGATATTTATCATATAATAAAATATTTAATTTCCTTATATGATAATTAATTAATTATTTTGATAATTATCTTAAAAGAAATCTTGAATAAATCAAATATAGATAATTAGGATATTAATTGTTAATTGTAATTATTTGTTATTTGATCCTCCATGTTTTAAATGTTTAAAACTTGTCCTCAAGTTTTGAAATTTATATTTGTGATTAAAAGTTTTAATTTAGACAACTTAAATTTCAAACCCTAGATTTTAAAAGTTTTAAAATACAACCCTATACTAATATGATATTACTAGAATAATATATATATGTATAACTAAATGCTAGTCTTACCGTTAGTAGGCCTCATTCACGAAGCCGATCTATAAGGTGGGTATAAGGTTGCGGCCTATAACATGGCGCTTAATGGGTGTACACTCACACCCACCGCTTGCTTGATTGGTGGAGGGTCGTTAGTCGAACGGGTAGGATAGGGCAACCTCATCCTCTCATTAAAAGTATAATAAGAAATATAAAGTAACTACACATATTTTAAAAAAATTTCCCAATCTTAGTTACTTTAGGAAAAGTGAATTGATGCAATCCCATGAAATTACACTTTGCACCTTGCTAAGAAGTTAGTGGAGCGTGTGTGGTTTACCGGCACACTAATTGGTTCTAAGCGAAGGTGGCAAAGGGTGATTCATTGTTTATCATTGTTCGATGGAGCGTGTGTGGTTTACCGGCACATCGAATAGGTGATCGTTACAATGAAGGCACCATGTGAATTTGCATGGTAATTCACACCCACTTTGTGATCCTCGGTATCCCAGTCACAAACAAGAGGGGCATATCGAGATTTAAACATGCCATTGAATAGTTTCAATGAATCTCATCCGAACCTAGGAATTTTCAAAAACACTTAGGACTAATAGTTTAAGTTTTGTGATGGAGAATTAGTGAATCGTCATTCACTTACCTTCAATTTATTTGCATATTAGATTACGGCATCCCTTTTCTATTCTGTAAATGTTATTGTTGGATCGTAGCCCTAATTTTTCTTATTGGGTGATAATTAGGGATTCTTATTCTAATCTATCCTTGTCCTTTCTAATTTTAGATGTCAAACGCAAACAACGCTGCTGCTAGTTCTTTCACGTTGATGAGCCTTTGCCAAAAGGTCACCTTCGATGGAACGAACTTTAGCGAATGGATAAGATACATTCGCACCATTGCTCGCTATGAGGATAAGGAGTATGTCCTCGATGAGAAGCTCGAGAAAATCAACCCCGAAATTGCTACTCCCGCCGAAATCACCGCCTTTGAGACTCATGAGCAAGATGCAACGAAGGTACATTGCATCATGATCGCTACCATGAACTCTGAATTCCAAAAATCCTACGAGGACATGTACCCGTACGAGATGCATCAAGACTTATTGGAGAGATACCACCAAAACGCGAGACAAGAGCGTTATGAGATTTTCACCAACATGATTTCCGCTAAGATGGGTCATGGAGAATCTCTTACCGTGCACTTGCAAAAGATGCAAAGGTATGTCGACCGCCTTCGCAAGTTAAATGTTGACTTCGGTGAAGACTTGGTGATCGATATGGTGCTTCACTCTTTGCCTCCGATGTACAACCAATTTAGGATGACCTACCACATGAACAAAGAAGAGGTCACCCTAAGCAAACTCCAAGGTCTATTGAGGGTCGCTGAGAGCAACTTCAAGGACAAGTCTGTTGCACCTACTCCCAATCCGCCCGCTGCTCCTGTCTTGGCTATTGGTCAAGGAAAGGGAAAGAAGAGGAAGGCCTCGTCCAAGAACCATCGCAAGGTTAAAGCCTGAGATGGTGCCTCTTCTAGTGGGACCAAAGCTGATCTCGCTAAGCCCTGCCGTAACCCGAAGGAGGCAGAGTGACACCACTGCCACAAGATAGGACATTGGAAGAGAAGCTGCCCAGATTACCTGCAAGCAATCAAAGAGGGAAAGATCAAGCCATCTTTCGCAGGTATATACACAATCAAATCTAACAATTCTAATCATGCTATTTCTTGGGTTCTTGATACCGGTTGTGGTTATCACATTTGTTCTAATGTGCATGGAGTAAGAAGAAGTAGGGATGTGGAGCAAGGAAGGATCAATATAATCATGGGGAACAGAAGATCGTCGCCTGTGACCAAGATTGGAGTGTATTCTTTAGTGCTTAGGAATAGTTTGGTTTTAGATTTGAACAATTGTTGCTATTCGCCAGAAATGGCTAGAAACATCATTTCATTTCATGGTTTATATAGACAAGGATTTAGATTTTCTTTTAATAATGAGTATGGTTCTATTTTAGCTTATCTAAATGGTGTCTTTTACTTTGAAGCTTTACCATGTAATGGAATATATGAAACCATTATGATTGTTGATAACTTAGGAAATGATGTTCTGAATATTGATTCTTCCACTAGTATGGATAAAGCATCCTTGTGGCATTGTCGTCTTGGACATGTCAACAAGAAACGCATAGCCCAACTCCAAAAGGATGGAGTGTTGGAGTCATTCGACCTTAGGGAAGATGACACATGCGAGTCTTGTTTGCTTGGAAAGATGACTAAGTCACCCTTCACGAGTACATGTGAAAGGGGGCGAGGGTCTATTGGACCTAATACATACCGATGTATGTGGACTGTTTAGATCAACCACGAAGGATGGGAACCGCTTCTATGTGACTTTTACCGATGACTATAGTAGATATGGGTGTATCTACTTAATCAAGCAAAAGTCAGACACCTTTGAAAGGTTCAAAGAGTTCAAGAATGAAGTGGAGAATCAATTGGGCAGGAAAATCAAGATGCTTCGATCCGATCGAGGAGGAGAGTACCTATGTCTTGAATTCCACGATTGTCTCAAGGAGTGTGGAATAGTTTCACAATTGATGCCTCTTAGGACACCGCAGTTAAATGGTGTGGCAGAAAGGCATAATCGAACCTTATTGGATATGGTTCGCTCTATGATGAGTCGTGCTTCACTACCTATCTCTTTTTGGGGGTATGCCTTAGAGACTGCCGCCCATATCCTTAACCGAGTCCCTACTAAGAAGGTTGCCAAAACACCTCACGAGATGTGGACACGGAAAGCTCCCTCGTTGGCACATATCAAGGTTTGGGGTTGCGAGGCTTTCGTAAGACGAGATACTCACGACAAGCTTGAACCTCGAAGTGAGCGATGTATTTTCATCGGCTACCCGCAGACATCCTTTGGATATCTCTTTTATAGACCGAAGGACAACGTTGTCTTTGTTGCGAGAAGAGGAGTTTTCCGAGAGCGAGAACTCATGAGCCAAGGAGACAGTGGGAGGCAAATCGAACTTGAAGAGATTCAAGAGTCGATAGATGAAGGAACCTCTACCGCTGGCATTCAACCCGAGGAGGAAACTCTGGTTGAACCGATTGACGAATCCTTACCTCTTAGACGTTCCGATAGAGTTAAATTTCATCCCCAATTTTATGGCTTTCATATTACTACCGAAGGGGACACGTATATTAGTAATGGTACACTAGTAAATCTTGATGAACCTAATAGCTATAAGGAAGCCATGGCAGGCCCGGAGTTTGCAAAATGGAAAAAGGCAATGGATAGTGAGATCCAATCCATGTATGATAACCAAGTTTGGAATTTGGTTGATTATGTGCCCGGACGTAAGACCGTTGGGTGCAAATGGATCTTCAAGAAGAAGACCGACGTGGATGGAAACGTACACACATATAAAGCGCGATTGGTCGCGAAGGGCTTTACTCAAACTCCCGGAGTTGACTATGATGAGACCTTCTCACCAGTTGCGAAGATTAAATCTATTAGAGTGATGCTAGCAATTGCCGCATTTCATGATTATGAAATTTGGCAAATGGATGTCAAGACCGCTTTCCTTAACGGAAAGTTGGCTGAGGATGTTTACATGGCTCAGCCAGAACGGTTTGTGGATCCGAAGCATCCGAATAGAGTGTGTAAGCTTGAGAAGTCCATTTATGGACTTAAGCAAGCGTCTCGCAAATGGAATCTTTGCTTCGATGAGAAAGTCAAAGAGTTTGGATTCGTACGAAGCGAAGACGAGTCTTGTGTATATGTCAAAGCCAGTGAGAGTATAGTAAGCTTTCTCGTTCTATATGTCGATGACATATTACTCATAGGAAACGACATCCCGACTCTGCAGGAGGTTAAGTCCTGGCTCGGGAAGTGCTTCGCTATGAAGGACCTCGGAGAGGCTTCTTACATTTTGGGAATAAGGATAGTAAGAGAAAGAAGTAAGAGACTAATCGGACTTAGTCAGAATACTTACTTAGAGAAGGTACTAAAACGTTTTAGTATGGAAAACTCAAAGAAGGGAGAACTACCGATACAAAGTAATGCCAAATTGAGTAAGACTCAAAGTCCGAGTACCGAAGCTGAGATAGCAGAGATGAGCCGAGTACCATACGCTTCCGCAGTTGGCTCAATCATGTACGCTATGACTTGTACTCGCCCTAATGTAGCCTTCGCTTTGAGCATGGTTAGCAGATATCAAGGGAATCCTAGCATAGCACATTGGATTGCGGTGAAGAACATCCTTAAGTACCTTCGGAGGACGAAGGAATGGTTCTTAGTCCTCGGAGGGAGTGATGACTTGAAGGTGCAAGGGTATAGTGACGCCAGTTTTCAGACCGACAGGGACAACTACCATTCGCAGTCGGGCTGGGTCTTTACCCTAAATGGAGGAGCAGTGACATGGAAGAGTTCCAAGCAGGAAACCGTAGATGATTCAACGTGCGAATCAGAGTACATTGCAGCAAGCGAAGCGTCGAAGGAGGCGATATGGCTAAAGAACTTCATCGGTGATCTTGGAGTTGTACCTGCCATAAAGGAGCCAATGGAGATTTTCTGTGATAACGAAGGCGCGGTTGCCTTGACCAAGGAACCGAGGGATCATGGTAGATCAAGACATATCAACAGAAAGTATCACTTCATTAGACATCGTGTAGAAGAAGGACAACTCGTAGTAAAGAGGATATCATCAGAAGATAACCCAGCAGATCCGCTTACGAAGGGACTGAGTAGGGTTAAGCACTTGCAGCATGCTAGGAGTATTGGGCTGAAGGATGATATTAGCATAGATTAGATAGTATTAGAAACATGTAATAGATAAATGTAATTGACATTTGATGATTAAATAAAGGAGTTTTATCTATAAGTAATGTTACTATCATATGTTAATTGTTTAACTATTGTTTCACTTTGCATGTTTTGACTTCCAGAATAATTGAGTTTATTAGGAATAATCGAATTGTTCAGATGGTCCACAATCGTTCATATGTTGGGAGTAGATATGAATGAAGATTGTCATGAATTCGTGTGTAGAATGTCTAAATGGTGTTAGACATAGCAAAGGATTGCTGCAACATTCATGAGTGCTTATGAACTGGTTTTGAGCATTGGAATAAACCCGCGCTTGCTGGAATCACCTTATGGAATACGATATAAAAGGTGATCGCAAGACGATAATATCATATGGTCTTAAAACCTAGATATATGATTTGTTATTTGTTAATTGATTGTACATTGATAATACGAAAAACGCATCAGTAACTCGGTGTTATAAAACGTATTGTTGTGGATAGTTGGTTAATATATAAGTAAATGCATATAAGTCGAAGTTTATCTGTAACTTTTCTCTAAGAAGGTAAAAGTGATATCTCGGCCGCTCGATGATTTGATTTGACTTATGTGCCGGGCCCGGTCAGAACTAAATTGATGTGTTCGATTAAGTTCTATGTCAAATAAATCAGAGATCGAGAAACCTAAATGCTTGACTAACCATTCCATAGGATTGTCAGCATGATATCTAACAGAGGACTGTACGTTCCTTTATCTAAAGGACAAGATTAATTAGATCAGAGTTGACAGCGTCTTTGAGAGCTACGATTGCAAACCAAATTGTAGTTGTGCATATAGTTACTAGACTTATCCAAGTGGGAGACTGTTGGAATAGTGTCTAAGGCTACAACTATATTAGGCAAGTATTTGACCCGGTTGTGCATGGTCCTTTTGGGTTGCCTTCACCATAGCAACTTGATAGGATGATTTATTAAGAGAGAGTAAATATTATTAATATATTATGAGAATAATATAATGAATAATATATTTTTTATTTGATTAATATAAGTCATAGAGTTAATTAGAATTAATTTGGTGACTTAAAGAGATTAATTAAATAAAGGGGTATAAACTGTCAATTGTTTGATAGTTAAGCTTTAGACTGTAAATCCATTTGGATATGGTATGGACGAATCCTAAGGGATTTAGGATAGCTAAATCGTCCATATGGTTATCTTAGGAATGGATTTGGATAGCCTTAAGAGAAGATTATCCAATAGGGTTTAATCTGTAACCCTTAAGGAGTCTACAAGTATAAATACACCCCATGGCATAGGGAATTCGGAACCTCTCCAAAAATAAGAGAACCCTGGCCGATTTCCTCCCCTCTCCTCTCTCCTAAATCATCTTCCTTGCTATTGGTGTTTGTAAGCCATTAGAGGAGTGACATTTGTGACTCTAGAAGCTCCAAGACCTCAAGATCAACAAGGAACTCAAAGGTATGATTCTAGATCTGTTTCAATGTTGTTATTTAACCTAATTAGTCATTAGAAGTCTTGGATTCAAAAGCATGTTTATTAGAAAGCCTAGATCCGAGCATTAGGGTTTTGCATGCGCACATAGGAAAGTTCTTATGGCTAAAACCCATCAATAATCCACAATCACGAGAATGTATTTTTTGTGATGTAAACTTTCCATTGTCAATGGTCCACATAGATCGATATGTAGAAGTTCTAAAGGTTCCAAAATTGATTTTTCAATGATGACAGGATGACCTTTCTTTAACTGCTTACCACACTCACATGCAGCACATAAATGATCATTTTCAAATTTAAGGAGTGGCAAGCCTCGGACCATTTCTCCTGACACAAGATCATTTATGTACCTAAAGTTCAAGTGTGCAAGTCTTCCGTGCCACAACCAGCTAATATCAGGAACTTCTTTGGAGAGTAAGCACAACTGGGGCTTGCCAATTATCATGTTGATATCAAGAGGATACATGTTTTTGTTGCGATTTGACTTGATTAAACATTCGCTTTGGTCTTCAGTCATGATGTAGCTGTGTTTCTTACAAAATTCAACTCGACGATTTGCATCAGTGAGTTGAGCCACACTTATCAGGTTGTGCTTTAAATCAACCACATATGCCACATTTGAGATTGAGAAGTTGCCATTGCTAAGGATGCAATAACCTCGGATTTTTGAATTTAAGTTATTACCATATGTTACATACCTAGCATTTGGTACAAGCTTTAGATCTCACAGAAACTCCTTCTGCCCCGTCATGAGCATGGAGCAAGCACTATCAATATACCATACTGTTTCTTGCTCCGAAGTACAGAGTGCCTGCAAAATTAGTGAGTGGTGGAGTTTTTAGGCTCCGAGTTAGATTTTTGGACAAAGGCTCGAGTCTTAGGCATGGAGAGCGACTTATGAACAACAAAAGATTTAGAGCATTTGTTTCGATCTTCCTTAGGAAATATACAGAAGGACAACGTTCTTTCATCAATCCAATAGTCATAATCAATGACTTTGATTTTCGGAGCACTATGCTTCGGAACATGATCTTCCGGAGAGGAGAGATTAATTGATTTTTCCTGAGTCACTTTTTTCTTTTAAGAAGCTTTTAACTTTCCACTCAAGATTTTGTTTTGAAGATTTTGAGGAACTTGTGTTATGAGTGCTCTTTGGTTTATTTGATGGCACACTGGTTTGTGTAAAATTTGATTTAAAAATTGTGCCATCAGTTTTAGCAATGAAAACAGAAGAAACATTCAGAGAGGGAGTGTTTCAAACAGGCGAACCATTTTCACGAGTTTTAGATGGTGTGGTACTGACTACTGTCTTGCGTTGTGCAATACTAGGAGAACTTGACAGTCGTTTAAGTGTCTTGGTGGGAATAGATGAATTTTGTCTAGGTGAGGATGAACTAGAATTCCGAGATACACTCTTTTTGGAGTTTTCAAGGAATCGAGAGTTTTGTCTAGACGTAACTTCCTTCTTGTGAGCATTCCATGCTTCTAATTTGGGATCTACCACGTCCTTTCTATTGAGCATTGGTTTTTTCTTTGAATGATACACAGATTTAGAGGTTTGACCAGTTGATGGACTACTAAACTTAGGGTCAATAGGAACCAATTTTGTTTTTGAATCAATACTAAACTTAGGTTTGACCAGTTGATGGATCACATGAATCAGAAGAGACACAACTTGAGGTTTCAACTTTATCATCCAAGGATACCCATATAAACTAGGATGCAACAATTTCACTTTTTGGAATGATTTCCTCAATAACACAGTTATTAGGAGGATTGTTATTCGGAATATAATCTATCCTGTTGGAAACACTGTGATGAGATTTCGTGGTCTGATTCAGATCCAGGTTTATCAGAGGCGGAAAAGGCGTGGAATCAGGACACTTAACAACAGTTGGTTGAAAATCAGGGATTAAAGATGCGAAATGGTTATTGGTCTCATGAAGGGGTGACAAGGGAGAAACAGGGGTGCCCGAATGTTTGATGTTCGGAACTTCTCCCATAAAGGTCAGATTTTGCAACTCCTTTAGTGGACAGGTAATAGGCATTGGATAATCGCTTCTGAGGCATGGTGCTTTTGACCATGGAAGGTTGTATGGGGACGTACTACTGAAAGCACATGACCCATACACATATTAAGGAATTCATGAACCCCAAAGATGTAGCGGTCATGTATTCCTATTTTTTTTAGTATGGCAATCAATAGAGGTTCGAGATCGTGACCTGGAGGCCCATAGAGGCCAGGATTAATGGACAATGAAATAAATGAGATGTGTATTTGCCCAATTGACACATCTGAAGGAATAAATGTTGGACTTATTGGATCTTTAGCAATTCATGCCAGGATTGGTCGTTAGGGGTCTCTAGAAAGTCTGTTTTATAAAAAATTTGCGAGATGAAAAGGGGCGCAGATGCTTTATTTATCACCGGGAAGTGATGAATACTATATGGTAGCGGTAGGAAATTCTTTGGCCTTGAATCAGCGTATTCAGGAAGAACAGGTTGTTCTAGCTCGATAGCATCAAGAATTCCTAACTATTGCATAGATGATCATCATCCAGGTGACTATGGCTGGTCGGGAGGCAATCCTGGAGTTATTTGGGTCTATTAAGACCCCCATGATTAAGATATTTGATGAGCGATGTGATGTCATCTCCGTGGTTGTTACTACCACAACCACTACAGCAATTGTTGTTGCGGGACTCTAGGTGAGAGGGTTATTTCAGTACTGGGACTCTAGTAACATGAAGCCCCTGGATTTTGACGGGTTAAAGGACCCAATCATGGTTTTGAGGTAGTTATCCGATGTGGAGGGTTGTTTCTTCACATGCTTGTTTCCAGGGGACTAAAAGGTCTAGTACATCTTGAACCTTCTTCTTTTAGGGGCGAAGGACTGGTGTAGTTTGGTGACCACTGCTTTTTCTTCTACAGAGAAAGACATAGTGACATGGGAGAAGTTACAGAGATGTTCCGTATTGAGTATAACCGCTGGTGGAGAGGGAGAGATTGGCCAAGGAGTATCTATCGTTGAGAATTGTATTTTGGATCCAAGCCTTAAATATTTATTTCTAGTTTAAATATTAAGGATTTATATCACTAACTAAAAATATGTCTCTTGATAAGATGTCTAGAAACGGTGAACTCGTTGCTAATAAAGTCGGCTCATCCCACTCAAACTGCTCTCTACTCTTGATTTTGTCGAAATAGAAGCTTATCAGTCCCAACTACATGGATTAGATAATGAACTTGAAGATGACTGTTCGTTATGAGGGCAAGGAGTATGTCCTCGAAAATCATCTTGTTGAAATCGATGTGTCCACTGCTATTCCGAATGAGAATGCCTAATTAAACAAACATTTTGATAGAGGATTATTTAGAATAAATAATCTTAAATAAGTTGTAGTACATATAACAAGGATTCCGGAGATATAAAGAATACCGAAATCCGAGATATAACGAAGAAGTTATGATTTGTTGAAGTTTCGCGACAGAACCAGGACGACGCTGTGTGACATAAAAAGTGAGTTGACGATAAAGTGCTTTTTAGCCTTAGCGATCTGAACAAAAGTTGTAGTGTTCGTTAAACCGAGAGTGTGCATAGATAGAACGCCCAAATCCGACTTCGTATGAGGAAGTTATGATTTTTCTAAGTTTCGACTCAGCAATATGCAGTCCGAAATTCGAATATGAGATCGAGTGATTTTTAGCCGAAACAACCTAAACGAAAATCAAAGATCTTGTTGATAGTAGTTCAACGGTAAAAGAGAGATGAAAACGGATGTCGGATGAAGAAGTTATGAAATTTTAACGGACTTTTCCTGTCCCGGCCTGTTAAAAATATAACTTTACAAATAAATTCAAAATTAGCCGACAGAGTGTAAATGAAAGTTGTAGAGCACGGTCTCACCTACACGTGGATATAAATAATGTCAAAAGCGGAGGTCGTATGAGGAAGTTACGAATTTTTGAAGTTTGAAAATTCGGAGTACGCCCAACGTGCTTGTGTAAGTGTTCCGTAGTCTGTTACCTTCCCTACTCCATTGCATGCCATGTTTTGTAGCCTTGACGTATCCGATATGATCCTTTAGTATGCCCCGCGTACCTTGAGGTACGTCCAGCGTACTAGTTGAATTAGCAGTACACCCCGTGTACTAGGATGTTACGCCCATCGTAACATGAGGCATCAGCCACTATAAATAGTGAACGATGCCATCCGATTTTTGGTTATAATTTTCCTTCTCTCTCCCCTATACTTTCTTGCGTGTTGCACTAAATACCCCCAAGCCTATTATATCATCCTAACATCATAAGCAAGTCCCGGAGAGCCCGAAGATACCGAGGAAAAGAGTTTTCGAGACAAAACTCTATCCACCTGAAGCCTTGTTTTTGAGAAAACATCCCGGTTTCATCGAAGAATATTGTTTTAAGGGAAGAAGTATTGTCCAATCATCATCATATCAAGCGAGTGTATAGTTACCTTCACCTTACACATAGATATGAGGTATTTTAAATAAAATATGTGCTATGTGTATATATTATTTGTTTATTTGAGATGGATGTTGAATGAATGTTTTATACATTCTTAAAATGAATGTTTTATTTGAGATGGATGTTGAATGAATGTCTTAAAATCTTCTAGAACTCGAAAACCTCTTCAAGAGCTTCCTAGGCCGAAAGATCTCTTCACCTTCTTCCATTCTTCTTCAGAACCGAAACCACAAACCCAATGTGAGTTCATACCCCTTGTTTTTCGGTTTTTACATGATTTTTGGGGGAGAATACAAGTCTTATGTGTTGATCTATGTGTTATACGCTTGATGTGTGTGATTTCTTGATTTATGTGGTAAAATCTTTACATATCTCGACATTATAAGCAACAATGAGTGAGGAACCATAAACTAAGGCACCTTAGACATTCTCTTACTAAGATAAAAAAAATTCTTACTTGTTTATGATATAGAAATTTAAAGTAAAAATCTTGTTAAGGGTCATAATTGTCAAGAAAACAAAAGATAAGGGCAAAAAGTGACATTTATAGGTTTTAAAGGGGCTAAACAGATCATATATGTATAAAAACAGAATTTTCATGACAATCATATTTTTCAAGGGGCCAAAAATGCAAAAGTTAGTTAAATGGGCCAATATTTGGGCCTTATGGATTTTGGGCCTTATGGATTTTGGGGGTTAAAACTGTTATTTATTCAAAATTTGAACCTTGAATACAAATAGACCAATTTCAGGGATTAAAAATGATACTTATTCTAAAATTGTGACTAAAATGCAAAGTCTTTTTATATTTTGGGCCAAAAGTGTAAAACTTTTGGCAAATGGGCCAAAAATGTAAATTTTTAACAAATAATGGCTGAGCATATCATAAATTGTATTTTGGGCTGAAATTATAAAATTAAGATTTTATTTGGGTCAAAAATGCTAAGTTAAATAATTTAATAGACTAAAATGTCATTTTTCATCAAAAGGGACTAAAAGTATCATTTTGCACCATTAGGGGCTGAAAATGTAAATTTTGTATGAAAAAGGGGCTGAAATGGTCAGATAAACATTTTGGGCCAAATATGTAAATTTCTAAACAATATGACCAAAGATATAAATTTTTACAACGTGAAGGTTTAAAATGATATTTTTATAAGACTAAGAAGATCGTTATAAACCAACATTGAGTATTTTAACATCAAAAGTAAATACTAGGTGTAAACGAAATCCCATACTACAACTTATATCAATAAATTTATAAATAATACGACGGTTGGGCCCAATGTTTCCTATTCGTGCTTGTTGGGCTTCCATTGACCTTGTTACACGATTATTGGGCCCAATATAATCAACACATGTTGATTGGGCTTCCGGTGACCCAATTACATGCGTAAGGGACCCTCATTAGCTTTTACACGCTACTGGGCCTTTGTGGCCCATTTGCATCGCTAATATGGCCCGAACTGTTTAACATATGCCCAATGGCTTTCACGGGTCCGTAGCATACTCGATTGCCTAGAATGACATAAACAATTTGTACGCCACCGTTGTCCTCTTTCGTGTCTGTTAGGCTTACTCCATAATCACGTAAACATCAATCAGGTTGTAAAATAATGTTATTAAATTTCATTGGGATTTAGTGAGAAATATCGGGTGGTACCAATAAAAGTTAGTCGTAGCCTGTAGTTATAATCAAAGTCTCCTGGAGGGAGAGCGAGAGTTTGTGTATAGATCTATATGGGGGTGACTCCCCCACACCTGATTCTGAGCTAGGATCAGTTCCTTCCACTTGTTCCCTTATAGCTTTTAAGACAATAGCCGATGGCTTTTCATATCCCATATGTTTCATTTGGTTTATTGGTTTGGCCTTCGATGGTGAAGAGGTTTGGCTGAATTCTACTAGTTTTGAATCTTTTAACACTATGGTTTTGTATCCAAATCAGGTGTCCATGATTATGTTCCTTGTGAAAATTAGATTTGTTTTTTTGGCCATGTACCTATATATAATTTGGTTTATTGGCTTGTTTTTGGGTGTGCAGACTGAGCTGATATCTGATGATCAAAATGGAAATATTCTTGTATGGGACTTGATTGCAAACTCTCATTTCAAGATGGAAGATGGAGTTATACATGTTTATGCAAGTGAAAAGGGTAAGTCTGTAAATTAAATTATGATTTTACACTTATACTAATCATTTGTTTTCAACTCTCAGATTCTGTTGATCTCTTTCCTGTTGCAAGCAGTGCAAAAACTTTTTTCATTGACATGCATCACATTCTCAAAATAATCTCTGTTGGAAATGTTCGTTTTGCATGCTATCATCGATTTAGATTTCTTGAAGAGGTAAGGTTTTCTTATATTATATATATATATATATATATATATATATATATATATATATAGTGTGTGCAATACCTGAACAGGGAAATCCATTTGTGGTCTCCTGGTAGACTAATCCATGTTGTCCCAATTTACTATTGGTGGAAACATTTTATAGTCTCTCTGCTGAAAGAATCCATGGAAAGTAATGATTGATACACACATACACTATCTTCTTAGAAACATTTTACAAGTTTTTATAGTAGTAAAAGTAAATATAAATCTGAGCAGAGAGAGAATCTTGAATTTTGAATCAACCCTATATGTGAAAACAACCATTATCTTTTGAAAATATTAACTTTTTCACCTTAGAATGTAAGATCAACCCCATTCCTTGAATCTTGAATATTGAATCAACCCCATTTAAGATGTAAAATCTCTTTATTTCTAATGTGAAATTTAATTTTAAAATTAAAGTTACTGTTTACTAAAGACTGTTACTGTTGACAAAAACCAAGTAATTGTTTCTTGTATGCAGCTCGAAAGAGAGTTCTTCACCGAATATGGAGAGGCAGGAAGATATGAAGTTCAAGACGTGGTTGGAAAAGGCAGTTATGGTGTTGTAAGGTCTGCCACTGATTAGGCTTATTGATAAGTTTCAACTGGTGCCAGGTTTATTTACTTAATTACCCCTCCCTCCTTTTATCCCTCTTTAATGATAATGATTAGGCTTATTGATAAGTTTCTGATTGATATTTATTAGGATAAGAATGCGGTGATAATGTTCAGGTGGTATCCAGTTTTCCACAGCCCAATTGCCACTTTTGGAACTAATGAATCACAACTGCCCGATCTATCTGCCCGGGTATTAACCAACACAGATACACATGCCCCAATAGTGAACCTGACACCCGAGACTAAAACACCCATAGTTGAAGTAATTGCATTAGAATTATAAGTTACATGGGCATAGTTGAAGGAATTTCACTGGAATTATCTCTTTTTTAGCATGGACAAGAGATGGTCTGATGGAGGAGATTGTATGTCTCAGGGTACCCTTCAAAACTTATACAAACTCATGACAGCAGAAATTGCAGCTTCTGACAAGAGCAAACTTAGTTTGTGCTTCATGTTTATCTTTAGGGGGAACGACAATGCAAGGGCGTTCTCATCAAAAAGGTACCCTTCAAAACTTGCTACACCACACTCTACACCTAAAATTGGTCCAAGGGCAAGTAATGTTGAATCGTCAAATCAAGCAAATGTTGATCTTCTAATGTTCTTTTACAATGTTGCTCTTTTACAGGTGGTTAGAATTGGACCTAAAGTTGGTTGCTGATATAGGAATTGTGGATGCTCCAAATGCAGGAAAAAACATGTTTTTAAGTGTTATTAGTGTTGACATATAGTGTTGTTTGACATGTAATGCTTAGGTAACTTGTTTGACATGTGATATTTTTTTGAAATGAATTATCGTTCTTATGATAATTTCAATATGTTGTTAAAAAATATTATTTATAGATTTACTAATTTTCAAATTAAAT
The DNA here is from genome assembly GCF_051521515.1 of Lactuca serriola. NCBI lineage: Eukaryota > Viridiplantae > Streptophyta > Magnoliopsida > Asterales > Asteraceae > Lactuca > Lactuca serriola. The sequence goes on along the minus strand of NC_136409.1, from coordinate 75,110,809 downwards.
TTGCATTTAATATTAAATGCAAATTTAATTTGAAAATTAGTAAATCTATAAATAATATTTTTTTTAACATTTAAAATTACGATACGCAAAAATGAGTGTCATCTTTATTTATGACATGGCCTTTCTTGACAGGGGCTTCCTTGATACGCATTGCGTATCATAAACACGCGCGTCGTAAGGTTACGACACGCAAATGCGTGTCGTCTTCCTTTATGACAGGGCCTTCCTTGATACGCATTGCGTGTCATAACCGCGCGTCGTAAATGCGCGTCATAAATGCGCGTCGTCTCTCTTTATGACAGGGCCTTCCTTGACACGCATTTGCGCGTCGTCTGAGCGTTTTACGACGCGCAATGAACGTCGTAAAAGGCCTTTTTTCTAGTAGTGTTCATCAGAACCAGCTTCTCACCATTGGGAGCTCCGGTTCTTTTCGTTAAAAAGAAAGACGGATCCTTCAGAATATGCATCAACTATAGAGAGCTGAATAAGCTCACTATCAAGAATCGGTACCCACTTCCACGAATCGACGATCTATTCGACCAACTTCAAGGAGCAAATTACTTCTCTAAGATAGATCTGCGATCCAGCTATCATCAACTCAAAGTCCGAGAAGAGGATATTTCAAAAACTGCTTTGCGAACTCGCTATGGACATTATGAATTTGTTGTAATGCCCTTTGGTCTGACGAATGCTCCCGCCGCATTTATGGACATGATGAATCGGGTCTGCCGTCCATTCCTTGACAACTTTGTGATCGTTTTCATCGATGATATCCTAGTCTATGCTCAAAGCAAAGAAGAACATAGTCGACATCTCCGACAAATCCTAGAAACCCTACGAGCTGAAAAGTTGTACGTGAAGCTCTCTAAGTGTGAGTTCGAGCTCCACAGCGTAAACTTTTTAGGTCATGTTGTCAGCCAAGAAGGGATACATGTGGACCCTTCCAAAGTTAAAGCCATTGAAGGATGGGCAGTCCCAACGACACCCATAGAAATTTGTCAATTTCTGGGTCTCTCAGGCTATTACAGAAGATTCATCCAGAACTTCTCTAGGACAGCCAAGCCTCTTAACACGTTAACACAAAAAGGCGTACCGTTCGAATGGATAGAGAAGCAAGAAGTTGCCTTCCAAACCCTGAAGAAAGCCCTCTGTAGTGCACCTGTGTTATCCTTACCAGAAGGAACCAAAGACTTTATCGTCTACTGTGACGCTTCAAATCAAGGTTTGGGATGTGTACTTATGCAATGAGGAAAGGTGATAGCCTATGCATCCAGACAATTGAAAATGCACGAAGTGAACTATACCACCCATGATCTAGAATTAGGAGTAGTGGTCTTCGCATTAAAGATTTGGAGGCTCTACCTTTATAGTACGAAGTGCACCATCTTCACTGACCACAAAAGCCTCCAGCACATACTGAACCAGAAGGAATTAAATATGAGGTAGCCAAGATGGGTTGAACTGCTAAACGATTATGAGTGCGAAAACAAGTATCATCCGGGCAAAGCTAACGTGGTGGCTGATGCCCTGATCCGAAATGAATATTCAAGTCGTCGCGTGAAAAATCTCTCGATAACTATTCAATCCCACCTAATATCACATATCAAAGAAGCCCAGTTGGATGCATTGAAACTCGAGAACACTACAAGTGAAGCATTGTCCGAGATGGAGAAGAACCTTGAAGCCAAAGAGGATGGAGCATACTATTTCATGGATAGAATATGGGTCCCTAAATTTGGGGGATTCAAAGAAGTAGTCATGAATGAAGCTCACAAGACACGATACTCCATCCATCCGGGATCAGATAAAATGTACCTAGATATCAAACAACATTATTGGTGGCCAAACGTGAAGGCAGAGATCGCCACTTACGTGGGCAAGTGCCTCACTTGCGCCAAGGTAAAAGTGGAATACCAGAAGCCCTCAGGATTATTACAACAGCCAGTAATAACTGAGTGGAAATGGGAGAGGATTACCATGGACTTCATGACCAAATTACCCAAGAAAGAGAACGGATTAGAGCATGTGTGATCGACTTCGGCAAGTCTTGGGACACCCACTTGTCTCTGATTGAATTCTCATACAATAACAGTTATCGCACGAGCATCAAAGTTGCTCCTTTCGAAGCGTTATACGGTCGCAAATGCAGATCTCCTCTATGTGTGGGCTGAGGTGGGTGACTTTCAGCTAGCAAAGGGGCAGGCACCGAATAGTACTCTAACAGGACCATAGATCATCCATGAAACAACGGAAAAGATAATTCAAATCAGAGCTCGACTTGAAGCATCACGAAACCGACAGAAGTGCTACGCTGATAAACGGCGAAAGCGTCTGGAATTTCAAGTTGGAGACCGGGTGCTATTGAAAGTCTCTCCCTGGAAAGGGATGATTTGTTTAGGGAAATGGGGGAAACTAAACCCGCGATACATTGGAAAATTCGAGATTCTTGCCCGCATCGGCCCAGTGGCATATAGGTTGGAGCTTCCTGCGGAGCTCAGCAACATTCACCCCGTGTTCCATGTCTCCAATCTAAAGAAGTGCCTATCGGACAAAACTCAGGTTAATCCATTAGAAGAAATCGAAATCAACGAGAATCTCCTATTTATGGAAGAGCCAGTTGAAATCAGGGACAAGGAGGTGAAGCGTACTAAGCAAAGTCGCATTCCAATTGTGAAGGTTCGATGGAACACAAAGCATGGACCGGAATTCACATGGGAACGCAAGGACCAGATGAAACAGAAGTACCCTCACCTATTCTTGCATCTTCAAACCTAACTTTCAAAAGAATTTCAGGCCGAAATTCCCTCTAACGGGGGGATGATGTCACAACTAGCATTTTAGCTAGGAAATTCTAAGCTCTAGTAAAACGTCATCTATTGTGAAACTTGTAACCCTAATTTAGTAGCATGAATTATGAGTAGTCAATGACAACAAATCTTCATCAAAATCCAATTATAAAGCCCAAACTTCATACAAAACACTAAAAGGTCAATTTAGGGTTTGGAAACCCTAAGAATTCCGACTTAAGTCCATTTTGGACTAGGACTTCCTTATTAGGCCTAATGGACCAATAAGCTTTCAATTTGACTATTTTGGGCTTAGAACTCTTAATGGGGCTCTAAATGGATCCTCAGTCATAAAACCTAATCTTTTGGGCCATCATGGGCCTAAAATGAAATGGTTTACCCTAATGGGCCTTTTTGGACTATAATTGAAATAAACTAACCCTAAAGGACCATAAATCCATTTATTTATACAATTTGGGTTGTGAACTACTCTAAAGGCCCAATGGGCCGAAAAATTCTCTATGGGCTTCCTTTTTATGAGCAAGACCAAGAACGGGCCCAAGATAACTTATTTCCTCTTTCATTAGCCCATTTCGGCCCAACATCATTCAACAAAAAAAATGAAAAATGAAATGGAAGGAGGGGAGTTGACTTTGGAGGTGCCACCTCCATATTATCCACCATGTAACAATGTAACCATCTCGTACATCCATGCAATGTCACCTCACCCCTCTCCATGGTTGTCGAACTTGCTACTCAGTACCTACTTGGCCGTCTACCGAGTAGCAAGTACTCGGGGAGTACTCGGATTCGGTAATTCATATAGAAATATTTATAGGGAAATTATATATGTTAAAATCATAAGTTAAAACCATAAGTTGAATGAAATATATAACAAAATTAGATACATGTGAATATACAAAAACTAAAAAAACACACAATGGTCTCACTTCGTGAAAAATTATTGGAAATTTAAGATATATATGTAGTAATAATCACATATGTGTGTGTTAAATAATAAATCATTAAGTATACTATACATATTAATCACCGAGTTGATAGAGTTTTACAACAATTCTCGCTTCAATAAGGGGTCGATCGGCGAGTACTCGGATTTTGTAACTCGCCTCGGTAAGGGGCCGAGTAGCGAGTACTCGGACGAGTACTTGGCCAACTCGGCGAGTTTTACAACACTATCCCTATCTCCCCTCACTTCTTATTCTTCTCGTCCGAGAACCAAACACACAAACACACACTCTTCCAAATCCTCTCCAAACACTCTCAAAGATCATCGTCTTATTCCCCCAAAATCTCGAAATATTGCTTGAGTGTTTGTCCAAGAAGTTGTCATCAAAACTCATCATTCTGGTAAGCTACTTCTATTCAAGAAGTTTAATCTAGTTTTAGTTAAACTAACATTCATAACCACACCATTCAATGATTCTTGCTTCTTAAAATCTTCTAGAACTTGAAAACCTCTTCAAGAGCTTGCTAGGCCGAAAGATCTCATCACCTTCTTCCATTCTTCTTCAAAACCGAAACCACAAACCCAAGGTGAGTTCATACCCCTTGTTTTTTGGTATTTACATGATTTTTGGGGGAGAATATAAGTCTTATGTGTTGATTTACATGTTATATGCTTGATGTGTGCGATTTCTTAATTTATGTGGTAAAAATTTGTTACATCTTTACATATCTCAACATTATAAGCAACAATGAGTGAGGAACCATAAACTAAGGCACCTTATACATTATCTTACTAAGATAAAAAAAAAATGCTTACGTGTTTAAGATATAAAAATTTAAAGTAAAATCTTGTTAAGGGTCATAATTGTCAAGAAAACAAAAGATAAGGGCAAAAAGTGACATTTACGGGTTTTAAAAGGGCTAAACAGATCATATATGTATAAAAACAAAATTTTCATAACAATCATGTTTTTCAAAGGGCCAAAAATGCAAAAGTTAGCTAAATGGGCCAATATTTGGGCCTTATGGATTTTGAGCGCATTTTGCGAAAAATAAGAAACTTTGGGGGTTAAAACTGTTATTTATTCAAAGTTTGAACCTTGAATACAAATAGACCATTTCAGGGACTAAAATTGATATTTATTCTAAAATTGGGACAAAAATGCAAAGTTTTTTTAGATTTTGGGCCAAAAGTGTAAAACTTTTGGCAAATGGGCCAAAAATGTAAATTTTTAACAAATAAGGGATGAGCATATCAAAAATTGTATTTTGGGCTGAAATTATAAAATTAAGATTTTATTTGGGCCGAAAATGTCAAGTTAAATAATTTAATAGACTAAAATGTCATTTTTCATCAAAAGGGACTAAAAGTATCATTTTGCACCATTAAGGGCTGAGAATATAAATTTTGTATGAAAAACGAGCTGAAATGGTCAAATAAATATTTTGGGCCCAATATGTAAATTTCTAAACAATCTGACCAAAGATATAAATTCTTAACACATGAAGGTTTAAGAATGGTATTTTTATAATACTAAGAATATCGTTATAAACCAACATTGAGTATTTTAACATCAAAAGTAAACACTAAGTGTAAACCAAATCCCATACTACAACTTATATCGATAAACTTATAAATAATAAGACAGTTGGGCCCAATGTTTCCTATTCATGCTTGTTGGGATTCCGGTGACCCAGTTACGCGATTATTAGGCCCAATATAATCACGTGTTGATTTGGCTTCCGGTGACCCAATTACATGACTAAGCGACCCTCATTAGCTTTTACACGCTACTGGGCCTTCGTGGCCCATTTGCATTGCTAATATGGCCCGAACTGTTTAACATATGCCCAATGGCTTTAACGGATCCGTAGCATACTCGATTGCCTAGAATGACATAAACAATTTGTAGGCCACCGTTGTCCTCTTTCATGTCTGTTAGGCTTACTCCATAATCACGTAAACATCAATCAGGTTGTAAAATAATGTTATTAAATTTCATTGGGATTTAGTGAGAAATATCGGGTGGTACCAATAAATGTAAGTCATAGCCTGTAGTTATAATCAAAGTCTCCTGGAGGGAGAGCGAGAGTTTGTGTATAGATCTATACGGGGGTGACTCCCCCACACCTGAGCTGTTCACTACAGTTAGACTCGGTCAGTCTAGGGTGACAAAATCTTGATCAAGTCCAGCATTTTGAACAATTGCCAAGACAGGCGAAATAGTCATTATCATGCATGGTTATAACGACTCGCATAGAGATCCGTTACCGTATCATCATTCATGGGAAAGCAAATTCATACATGGTGGCCATACAAAGTGATACATACGATAATACAAAACTATCATACTATCTAAAACGGAAAACATTAGGTTTTTCGGGAAATGACATCATTCATTTAACATACATCATATGCTATACAAGGAACATTTTTGAAAGTCATTCATTTATACATGTTTTGAAATAACGCATGCACATACATATATTGGATCATCACATCGTATCGCGAACAGTTTTATTACAGAAAATATCGGATTTTATGGGTTTTACAAAAAATACAAACTATTTTATATCAAACATGCTTATGAACTCACCAACATTATATATGTTGAACGTTTTCAAAATAACTTGTATTCTCAGGTAACCGTTATAATGAAGAATCATCAAGTGTGTTTAGAAATTTCTTTTGTGAGATGTCAGTCATCAAACAATTTATGTTTTTGGATTATGTAATGTAAACAATGTAATTGATGTGAACAATGACAGTTGTACTATGCAATGTTGGTGATGTATGTGTTATGTTTCAATTATATTCATTGTGATGATATTTCAATTGATAGTCACACTAGGCCTCTTACGTTTCCTTCGTCCGGTTCGAGGGTGTGACAAGGTCGCTTACATCATCATGGCCACTTATGGCACCTGAGTTGGCCAAGTTTTATGAGGAATACTGGCCATGCGAGATGGCTCTCGACCATGCTGGAAAGTTCTACAAGAAGGCAAGACAAGAGCGATTCGAAGTGGTCAAAGCTTTCATGGCTTGCAAGCTCAAGGAAGGGGAGTCTGTTTTCCCTCATGTACAAAATATGCAAAGGTATGCGGAGCAACTCCATAAGCTCAATGTGTCATTTGATGATGAGTTGGCCATTGATATGGTACTAAACTCATTACCTCCTACTTATGATCAGTTTATTCTAACGTATCATTTAAACAATATGGAGACGGCATTGACTGAGCTTCATAATTTGTTACAAACTATTGAGTCGTGGATGAAGAAAAATCATGCCTCTAATGCAACAAATGCTCCTGTCCTTTCCATTGTATATGGGAAATGGAAGAAAAGGAAGGCTTCTTCCTAATCCGCAAAGAAAGGGAACGTACATGCTGGAGGGTCTAGCAGTGGGTCAAATTCGAAGCCCAACTTTGATGTCCCTGTGGTCGGTGATAAAAAAGAGACCACTTGCTTACATTGTAGCAAAAAGAGTCACTGGAAAAGAAGTTGCTCTAAGTACCTTCAGGACTTGAATGATGGCAAGATCAAGGCGTCCACTTTAGGTATTTACAGTATTCAAGTTAATAACACACAAATTTCTAATTCTTCGGTCTTTGACATAGGATGTGGTTTCCACATTTGTTATGATTTGCAAGGACTACGTGGAAATGAGGGGGGTGGATCATGGGAAGCTCAATCTAATCATGGGGAATATGTGATCTTCACTTGTTACCAAGATTGGAACATATGGGCTTATGCTTAGTAGTGGTGTTTGGGTTAATTTCATTAATTTATGTTATTCTTCAGATATGATGCGAAACATTCTTTCATTTCATGCACTATTTAGAAAAGTTTTTAGATATTCATTTGATAATGAAGTTGGTTCTATTTCTGCTTATCATAGTGGTGTTTGTATATTTGAAGCTTTACCTTGTAATGGTGTGTATGAAACTGACTTGTATTAATAACCTAGGAGATAATGTGTTTCATATTGATTCTTCTAATGATGTGGACAAAGCATGTTTGTGGCATTGTCGTCTTGGGAACATAAACAAGAAACGCATCGCACGACTCCAAATGGATGATGAATATGAATCCTATCTCTTGGGTAACATCACAAAATCACCTTTCACTGGATCATGTGAAAGAGGTGAACGATTTTTTGACCCAATCCATTCGAATGTATAAGGCTCTTTGAGATCCACCACAAGAGATGCCTGATAGCTTATTTTATTTCCTTATTTTTATTAGTTTATTTTAGATTTTTAGCTCTTTTTATTAGTATTGCATTGTATTTTATTTATTTTCTTTATCATGGATCGTATCGGTGACTTTTTATTTTGCATGAGGAATTTTGCAGGGTTTTGGAGCTCATTGCAGTTGCGGTTTGACTGGAGTTGGGATTATTGGGCTTCTCGATGCATTATTGGGCTTGGCGGATCCACCAGTGGAGATTTGGGCTTAAAAAGATAAAGGCTTGGATGAAGTGGGCTTGTGAAGATGGATCTTGGACTTTTATTTTGGGCTTGGAGCATCCACATATGAAGCTAAAAGATGATTGGTTGATTTGAATCATGTGGCATATGGAGGGGACCAAGGGAATCTTTGCTAATGGAATGGTTAGTGGAAGAAAAATGAGCCAATAGCAGCCCAACAACATTTGGGCGGGTGGAATCTCAGTCGTGTGGGTAGCCGCACAACTGCCCAGTTTGGGCATTTTGGTCATTTGGCACAACATAACCTTGAGGGATCAGATCTATCACCCATAAATTGGATTTTACACCATTGGAGACATGTAGGAGGCGATTTTGAAGCTCAAGACACATTTCTTTTCATCTTTCCAAGATATTGGTAGTTTCTTTATGCAATTAGATTTTTGTGATTGTTGTTCTATTGCCATGAGTGGCTAAACCCTCTTTATTGGTTAACTTTGGTTAAAACCTTTGAATGTTTGTGGGTTTTTGAAGGATTCATTCTAGATTATCAATTATCTTATGTTTATGGTTCTTAATCATATTTCTTATGCTTGTTTAATGCTTTGATCATGAGCTTGGCACTTGAGTGAGCTAATGTTAGTTTATTTCTTTGGTTTTGCATTGAATCATTGAATTAACATAGAACAAGAGCTTTATGATGGTAAAAATCATCTCTAGTTTATGAATCATAGCTCCTTTATGGATTTGTAAGCATTGATATCATCCAGGAATTGGGGATTCCTTCTTTCTTAAGGCTAATCAACTTCTTGGGTTTAATTGTTTCAATTAAATCATTGATCTTGATTAAGAAGGTATGTTGTGGGCTTCCCCAATCTCCATACTACCTAAGAGGAATTTTGGCATATCATGCTTCATGATTGCTATAACCAATTTGGGATGAATGATAAGCTTAATGTTGAATCCTAATGATAAACACACAAATGTTCATTGTGTTGAATTGCCTTAGTTAACCAATTCTCTCTAATATTTGAGCATCTCACTATCTTGCTTAATTGCAAGTTTTTAGTTATTCAAGTCTTTTAGTTTTCAATTAATCAAACAACCCCTTTTAGTTTAATTGTAGTTAGTTTATTTACAATAGTTCTATTAGATTGCATTGGTGATTGAATACAACCATTTCCTTGAGGATCGATACCCCTTTTTACCATTATATTACGTTTTATTTGCAAATAAATGGTGTAATTTGCTTGGTGGACTTGACATCCCACCAATGCCAATCGATACTACGTGACATTTACAGATGATTATAGCGGATATGGTTATATCTACTTAATGAAACATAAATCAGAAACCTTTGAAAAGTTCAAAGAGCTTAAGCACAAGGTCGAGAATCAATTAGGTGGGAAGATAAAGATGTTCGGATCTGATAGAGGTGGTGAGTATCTTAGTATCGAGTTCCACGACTATCTTAAGGAATATGGAATTGTTTCACAATTGACTCCTCCTACAGCACAACAACTTAATGGTGTGACTGAGAGGCATAATCAAACCTTACTTGACATGGTTCGTTCCATGATTATTCGAGCTTCTCTTCCTATTCATTTTTTGGGGTATGCCTTAGAGATAGCCTCCTATATCGTGAATCTTGTTCCAACAAAGAAGGTTGTAAAAACACCTCATGAGATGTGGATAGGGAAAGCTCCATTGCTCGCACATATCAAGTTATGGGCGTGTGAGGCACTCATAAGACGAGAGACACATGATAAACTTGCATCCAGAGCCGAGAAGTATTATTCCATTGGCTATACACAGAAGTCCTTTGGATACTTGTTCTGCAGACGTAGTGATAACGTGGTGTTTATAGCTCGAAGAGGAGTCTTTTGCAAGAAAGAGCTCATATTCAAAGAGGACAATGGGAGTGCGACTAATCTTGTAGAAATTTAGGAGTCATCTAATGAAGAAACCTTGGACAACACTATCACTCAACATGAGGAAGAGGTTCCAATTGAACCAATTGACAATTAGGGTTAGCATGCCACCTGAGTTCTATGGCTACCGTATTACAGCGGATGGTGACACGTTTGTCAATGATCGTACACTGGGAAACTTGGATGAACCTACTAACTACAAGGAAGCAATGGCATTCCATGAGGCTACTAAATGGAAGGAGGAAATGGATAGTGAGATTTAGTCCACGTATGATAACCAAGTATGGAACTTGGTTGATCATGTTCCTGGTCGAAAGACAATCGGGTGCAAATGGATCTTCAAAAAGAAAAGTGACCTTGATGGGAATCTACACACCTATAAAGCTAGGCTAGTTGCAAAAGGATTTACTGAAACCCAAGGGATTGACTATGATGAGACATTTTCACATATAGCTAAGATAAAGTCTATCAGGATTATGCTTGATATAGCTGTTGGATATAGTGTCTTAAGTCCATAACTATATTTGGTATATACTTGACCCGACCCGGCATAGTCTATTTGGGTTGCACTTCACCGGAACAATTTATGGATAATATTTGAGAATAGTACAAGTTATGATTTATTAATATATTATAAGTTCTAATATATTAATATAAGATCATATTATTTAATTAGTAGTGATCTATAATTAATCTAGGATTAATTTAGTGATCAAAGATATTACTAATTAAATATGGGCTTCTATATTTATATAGTGTGGGCTTATGCTTATTTGGAATGGGCTAGGCTTGGATGGAGAAGTCCATGGATACTCCATGGAGCTTTGACCCATGGATCTCATGGAAATGAAGAGACATGGGTATTAGGGTTTACATGGATGTAACCCTAATCCACCACACTATATAAAGGAGGCTTTGGCTCTTGAAATCATGCTAGTTGACACATGTTGAGGTGAGGGCCGATTTCAAGAGAAGTGTGACTATTCTCTCAAAGTTCCAAGTTTGTGGTGATTTGTGACTTTCATTTGAGGCATCCACATTATTGGTGCTAGGCTCTAAAACTCCAAGGAATCAACTACAACTACAAGGTAAGTGTTTCTACTAGCTTTATTTGATTCAAGTTCCCCATGCCATGCTAGTTAGGATATAAGCCTTGGAAAAATAATTATTTGCATGTATCTTAGACAAACATAGATCCAAGGTTTATTAGGGTTGCATGTACACTTAGGAAGTGTTATAATGCTCAAAACCCATCAGTGGTATCAGAGCCTAGGCTTGTTTGTTTGATACTTGTTGCAATATGCTTGAAAAAGTCGAAATCTTGCTGTCTGACTGATGGACTTGCCGAGTCTATGGGGGGACTCGCCGAGTCCACTTGTATCTTCAACCTACTCGCCGAGTAGGTTCATGCACTCGGCGAGTAGGGTCGACAGAGTGCAGTTTTTCGACTTTAGTTGCTGGAAATGGATTAGAAACATTACCCTAAACTGTTTTGGTACTTGAAAACTTGTTTTAGAAGGTGTAATGTCTTTTCTAACTCAGTTACAACAACTAGTTATCAAAATTACAAAGATTAAGTGTGATTTTGATATATGAAAGTGTTCATGTTCATGATCTTGTTCTTATGATGTTTAGATGATCATAGGAATTATTTGTAACCTATATGGTAGATTAATTCTTGATCATAATGTTATTTAATGGAGTCCATAACTTGTCCTCAAGTTATGGAAAACCAAAAGTCTCTTGGATTGAAAACCATTAAAAGAACACAAGAGTTAGAAAAGTGAAGAGTCTTCATTTTATTACTCTATTAAACTCATAAGTTACAAGATATGAAAAGTTTTGAAAGTTTACAAAAATTGCCCTCAAGTTTTGGAACAAGTAAAGTCAAGTTAAAACTTTAGTTCCAACCCTTAGAATTTTAAAAGTTAAAATTTAACCCTTATACTTATATTATTATGATTTAATAATTATATATATATGTATAAGAACAAAGTCGTCTTACCGCTAGTACGCCTCATTCACGAAGCCGTTCTATAAGGTGGGTATAAGGTTGTTGCCTATAAAATGGTGACTTAATGGGTGTCCACTCTCACCCACCGCTTGCTTGACTGGTGGAGGGTCGTTAGCCGAACGGGTAAGACAAGGACTTATAAATTCTCATTTAAAGTATGATGAATATTATAAAGTAACTAAATGTTTTATCAAATTCCCAATCTTAGTTACTTTAGGAAAAATGTGAATAAGGTGCTAATCCATAAAATCACACTTTACACTTTGATTAAGTCGTTGGTGGAGCGTGTGTGGTTAACCGGCACACTAACTTGGACTTAACAAGGTAGGTAAAGGGTGACTTAGGGTTTATTATAGTATCGATGGAGCGTGTGTGGTTTACCGGCACATCGATTGAGTGATAAACCTTAAGGGTACCAAGTGATTTGCATGGTTACTTCACACCTCGTTTTGTGATCCTCGGCATCCCAGTCACAAAACTTGGAGGGCACACTCGAGATTGAAACATGCCTTTGAAAAGTTCATTGAATCTCAAAGTATCTAGGAATTTCTAAGAACCAATCAAAAACCTAATACTTAAATATTTTGGTTTTCGTGGTGGAAATTGGTGAATCGTCATTCACCTACCTTTCAAATATGATATAGCTTAGATTACGGCATACCTCTTCTAAGTTATATTATATTGTGATTGGATCCTAGCCTTAATATTACATTTGGGTGTTTTATTAAGGACTCTCTTATATCTAAACTAATCTTGTTCTCTTCTTTTCAGATGTCTTCAAACAATGTTGCTTCTGGCTCTAATCCTAATGGCTCCTTTACCCTTATGAACTTGTGTGGGAAAGTCACCTTTGATGGATCCAACTTCAATGAGTGGATCAGAAACATCAGGATGATTACCCGCTACGAGGACAAAGAATATGTCCTTGACAAGGAGCTTAAGGAGATTGATGAGACCACTGCAACTCCTCAGGAGATCGCTGAATTTCGGGCACATGAAAGGGATGCTACGAAAGTGGCTTGCATCATGATGGCCACGATGACAGCGGAACTCCAAAAGTCTAATGAGGATTTCTACCCTTATGAAATGCACCAAGATTTGATGGAAAGATACCATCAAAGTGCAAGACAAGAGAGGTATGAAATCATCTGCTCCATGATAACAACCATGATGAAGGACGGGGAATCCGTCACGAGCCACATGCAGAAAATGCAAAGGTATGTGGATCGTTTGTTGAAACTTAATGTGAAATTCCCTGAGGATCTTGCAATAGATATCATTTTGCACTCCTTACCATCGTGCTATGATCAATTCCGCATGACATATCATATGAATAAGGAAGAGGTCACACTCAGCAAACTTCAGGGACTTCTCAAGACCGCAGAATCAGGTCTTAAGGGGAAGTCGGTTGCTATCACTCCTACTCCAAACTCAACTCCGGTTTTGGCAATTGGGAAAAGTCGATGGAGGAAGAGAAAGAGATCCTCGAAGGGTACCAAGGCTCGGACCCTTGATGGCTCTTCTTCAAGTGGAACCAAGAAAGGTTTCGTCACTCCTTCTTCTGACCCAAAAGAGGCTGAATGCTTCTATTGCCATGAAAAGTCTCATTGGAAGCGGAACTGCCCAAAGTACCAGCAGGATGTGAAGGATGGGAAAGTCAAACCCAACCATGCAGGTACTTACACTATCATTTCTAATAACTCACCCCATTCTAAATCTTGGGTCCTTGATACCGGTTGTGGTATTCATATTTGTTGTGACTTGCAGGGACTAAGAAGAAGTGAGGATGTGGAGCAAGGAAGAATAAACTTGATCATGGGGAACAGGAAAGCTTCACCTGTCACCAAGATTGGAGTTTATACTTTATCGCTAAGTAGTGGGTTTAATTTAGATTTGAATAAATGTTGTTACTCGCCAGGAATGGCAAGAAATATTATTTCCTTTCATGCTTTGTACAAACAAGGGTTTACCTTTTCATTTAATAATGAAGTTGGTTCTATAGATGTTTTCTATAATAATGTCTTTTATTTTAAAGCATTACCTTGTGATGGTGTGTATGAAGCTGTATCTGTTGTAGATAACTTAGGAAATAATGTTTTGTGTATTGATTCTACTAATCATAATAACTTGGATAAACCATCATTATGGCATTGTCGTCTTGGACATATAAGCAAGAAACGTATATGCCAACTCCAAAAGAATGGAGTCTTGGAGTCGTTTGACCTAAAGTCAGATGATAGTTGCGAATCATGCTTACTTGGAAAAATGACAAAGTCACCCTTCACAGGCTCGTGTGAGAGGGGTGAAGGTTTGTTGGACCTTGTACACACGGATGTGTGTGGACCATTCAAACATGCCACAAGGGATGCTAATCGTTATTATTTGACTTTTACTGATGATTATAGTAGATATGAATATGTCTACTTAATCAAGCATAAGTCAGAGACTTTCGAGAGGTTTAAGGAATTTAAACAGGAAGTCGAGAATCAATTGGGCAGGAACATTAAGATGCTTCGATCCGATCGAGGAGGTGAGTATCTTCGTTCAGAGTTCCTCGACTATCTTAGGGAATGTGGGATTGTCTCACAATTGACACCTCCCAGGACACCACAGTTGAATGGTGTGGCTGAAAGGCGTAATCGAACCTTGTTGGATATGGTTCGTTCCATGATGAGTCGAGCTACGCTACCAATCTCATTCTGGGGGTAGGCCTTAGAGACTGCCGCCCATATTCTTAATCTTGTCCCTACAAAGAAAGTTGCCAAAACTCCTCACGAGATGTGGACTGGCAAAGTACCTAAGCTAGACCACATCAAGATTTGGGGTTGTGAGGCTTTCGTGAGACGCGAGACTCATGATAAGCTCGAACCTCGAAGCGAGAGGTGTATTTTCATCGGCTACCCACAGCAATCCTTTGGTTACCTCTTCTACAGACCTAGTGACAATGTGGTCTTTGTAGCAAGAAGAGGAGTCTTTCGAGAGAGAGAATTTATAAGCCAAGGAGACAGTGGGAGGCAAATTGATCTTGAAGAAATTCAAGAATCAAGCGGTGAAGGAACTTCAAACACTAGCCCTCAACTTGAGGAGGAAACTCCTGTTGTGCCAGTTGATGAGCCTGTACCTCTGAGGCGTTCCACGAGAGTTAGGTATGCACCTGAGCATTACTATGGTTTCCATATTATTGCGGAAGGTGAGACACTTATTAGTGATGAGACACTAGTAGTTCTGGATGAACCTAACAGCTACACAGAAGCCATGGCAGGCCCTGAGGCTGCCAAATGGAAAGAGGCCATGGATAGCGAGATACAATCCATGTATGACAATCAAGTTTGGAACTTGGTTGAGAATGTACCAGGTCGTAAGACTATAGGGTGCAAATGGGTCTTCAAGAAGAAGACCGACATGGATGGTAAAGTACACACTTATAAGGCTAGACTAGTTACAAAGGGCTTCTCTCAAATTCCTGGAGTGGACTATGATGACACCTTTTCTCCAGTAGCCAAGATTACGTCTATTCGGGTTCTGTTAGCCATAGCTGCATTTCATGACTATGAAATATGGCAAATGGATGTCAAAACCGCTTTCCTTAATGGAAAGTTGGCTGAAGATGTTTACATGAGTCAGCCAGAGGGTTTTGTCAGCAACGAGTACCCTAATAGAGTGTGTAAACTCGAGAAATGCATTTATGGATTGAAACAGGCACCTCACAGGTGGAATCTTTGCTTTGATGAGAAAGTCAAGGAATTTGGCTTTCCGAGGAGTGAAGATGAATCTTGCGTCTATATCAAGGCTAGTGGGAGCATAGTCAGTTTTTTGGTACTGTATGTGGATGACATACTACTCATAGGAAATGACATCCCAACCCTGCAGGAAGTAAAGTCCTAGCTTGGGAAGTGTTTCGCTATGAAGGACCTTGGTGAAGCTGCCTATATCCTAGGGATAAAGATTTTGTGAAACAGGAGTAAAAGGCTAATTGGACTTAGTTAAAGTACCTACTTGGACAAAGTGTTGAGAAGATTCAACATGCATAACTCCAAGAAAGGTGAGTTACCCATTCAGTGTAACGCCAGATTGAGTAAGACACAAAGCCCTAGTAGTGAGGCTGAAATAGCAGAAATGAGTCGACTTCCTTATGCTTCAGCTGTAGGATCGATCATGTATGCCGTGACGTGTACTCGACCTGATGTAGCTTTTGCTTTGAGCATGGTTAGCAGGTATCAGGCGAACCCTGGCAAGGAACACTGGACTGCGGTAAAGAATATCCTCAAGTACCTGCGAAGGACTAAGGACTGGGTCCTTACCTTCAGTGGGAGTGATGACTTGAGAGTTGTAGGGTATAGTGATGCTAGCTTCCAGACTGATAGGGATAATTTCCGCTCTCAGTCAGGCTGGGTCTTTACCCTAAACGGAGGAGCAATTTCTTGGAAGAGTTCCAAGCAGGAGACAGTGGCTGATTCCACTTGTGAATCAGAGTATATAGCAGCAAGCGAGGCAGCAAAGGAGGCGATATGGCTAAAGAACTTCATCGGAGACCTTGGAGTTATACCAGCTATAAAAGAGCCAATGGAGATTTTCTATGACAGCAATAGTGCGGTTGCCTTAGCCAAGGAACCAAGGGATCACAGGAGATCCAGACACATCGACTAAAAATACCATTTTATCAGACATCGAATCGAAGAAGGACTCCTCATGGCGAAGAGGGTATCATCGGATGAGAACCCGGCAGATCCCCTCACGAAGGGACTGAGTAGGGTTAAGCATCTCCAGCATGCTCGGAGCATAGGGCTGAAGGATGATATAAGTTTTAGTAGTTAGATAACCCAGAAATTTGTAAAGTGTAATTGAGATTTGATGATGAATAAAAGGTGTTTTATTTATGAGTAAAGTGTTGCTATCTCTTGTCGATCTTTTACTATATTTCTTTTGCATGTTTTGACTTCCAGAATAATTATGTTTGGTATATCATATTATTCAAACCTCCACAGTCGGTCATATGTCGGAAGTAGGTATGAATCAAGACTGTCATGATTGGTTGCAGAGGTCTAAGGTGTTGGACATGGCTACAACAATCATGAGTGCTCATAAGTTCTGAGCATTGGACTCAACCCACGCTCACTGGAATCACTTCATGGAATTTTATCTCGAGTGATCGTGAGACGGTAATATCATATAAGTCTTCAAACCTAGAGATATGATTTGTTACTTACGAGTTGGTTATGCATTGATTGTGCGTAAACGCATTGGTAACTCGATGTTATAAAACGTGCTTTTGTGTGTAATTCAATGAGTGGTAGAACAAACATATGAGTCGAAGTTTATATGTTCCTTCTTAGATTAGAAGCTGATATCTGGGCCCCTCGATGATTTTGTTTTGACCTATGTACCGGGCCCGGTCAGAACTAAATTGATGTGTTCAGTTGAGTTCTATGTCAAACAAATCAGAAATCGGGAAACAAATGCTGGACAATAAGCAAGACAATGTTCCATGTATTTTTCCGGCTGATATCTAGAACAGAGGATTATATGATCACTTATCTAAATGGCGCGTTCTAGTTCAACGGAGTTTAAAGAGCTACGGTTGCTGATCGGTTCCTGAAGTTATACTTGCAAATATAGTTACTAGACTTATCCAAGTGGGAGACTGTTGGATATAGTATCTAAGTCCATAACTATATTTGGTATATACTTCACCCGACCCGGCATAGTCCATTTGGGTTGCACTTCACCGGAACAATTTATGGATAATATTTGAGAATAGTACAAGTTATGATTTATTAATATATTATAAGTTCTAATATATTAATATAAGATCATATTATTTAATTAGTAGTGATCTATAATTAATCTAGGATTAATTTAGTGATCAAAGATATTACTAATTAAATATGGGCTTCTATATTTATATAGTGTGGGCTTATGCTTATTTGGAATGGGCTAGGCTTGGATGGAGAAGTCCATGGATACTCCATGGAGCTTTGACCCATGGATCTCATGGAAATGAAGAGACATGGGTATTAGGGTTTACATGGATGTAACCCTAATCCACCACACTATATAAAGGAGGCTTTGGCTCTTGAAATCATGCTAGTTGACACATGTTGAGGTGAGGGCCGATTTCAAGAGAAGTGTGACTATTCTCTCAAAGTTCCAAGTTTGTGGTGATTTGTGACTTTCATTTGAGGCATCCACATTATTGGTGCTAGGCTCTAAAACTCCAAGGAATCAACTACAACTACAAGGTAAGTGTTTCTACTAGCTTTATTTGATTCAAGTTCCCCATGCCATGCTAGTTAGGATATAAGCCTTGGAAAAATAATTATTTGCATGTATCTTAGACAAACATAGATCCAAGGTTTATTAGGGTTGCATGTACACTTAGGAAGTGTTATAATGCTCAAAACCCATCAATAGCTGCATTTCATGATTATGAAATTTGGCAGATGGATGTTAAAACCGTTTTCCTTAATGGGAAACTATCTGAGGACATCTACATGAGTCATCCAAAGGGTTTTATACATTCCAAGTTTCTTGATAGGGTGTGTAAGCTTGAGAAATTCATTTATGTATTAAAACAAGCATCTCACAGTTGGAATCTCTGCTTCCATGAAAGTCAAAGAGTTTGGGTTCTCTAGAAGTGAAGATGAGTCATGTATATATGTCAAAGCTAGTCAGAGTATAGTGGCTTTCCTAGTCTTGTATTTTGACGACATACTTCATATAGGAAACGACAATCCAATCTTGCAAGAAGTTAAGTCTTGGCTTGGGAAGTGTTTCGCTATGAAGGATCTAGGGGAAGCATCCTATATTCTAAGAATAAGGATTCATCGGGATATAAAGAATCGTCTTATTAGTCTCAGCCAGAGTACATATTTGGATAAAATACTAAAGCATTTTAGTATGGAGAATTCAAAGAAAGGGGAATTGCCTATTGATACTACTATCAAGTTGAGTAAGAATCCAAGTCCAAGTACTGATGAAGATATAGCTGACATGAGTCGAGTCTCATATGTTCAGCGGAAGGATCAATCATGTATGCAATGACCTGTACTCATCCTGATGTGTCTTATGCTTTGAGCATGTTGAGTTGATTTCAGGGAAATCCTGGCAGATCCCATTGGATTGCAGTGAAGAATATTCTCAAATATCTGCGAAGAATGAAATACATGTTCCTAGTTCTTAGCAGCAGTGATACGTTAAGATTGAGTGGTTATAGTGATGCTAGTTTTCAACTAGACTGGGATAACTTTTTTTCGCAGTCTGGTTGGGTATTCTTACTAAATGGAGGAACCGTTACATGGAAAAGTTCCAAGCACTACACAATGGCTGATTCCACAAGTGAGTCTGATTACATTGCAGCGAGTGAAGCATCGAATGAAGCGGCTTGCCTGAAGAACTTTATTGGAGATCTTTGAATCATTCCAACTATTTAGGAGCCCATGAAATTGTTCTATGATAACGAACGCACGGTTTCTTTGACAAAAGAACCAAAGGATCATGATAGACACAAGAATATTGATAGAAAGTACCATTACATTCGACGTCGGGTAAAACAAGGACACCTTCTGGTGAAGAGTGTTTCATCTGGATATAATGTTGCAGATCCTTTCACAAAGGCTCTTAGTAGGGTCAAACATTACCAGCATGCTATGAGCATATGCCTAAGAGATGATGTTAGTTTTAGTAGTTAGATGATATCTTTGAAACTAGTAACAAAATAAATGTAATTCATTTGGTGAATGAATAATAGAGAATTATTTATGAGTATCATACTGCCTCATTCAATTATTTATTCTAGTGTTTCTTTTTGCATCTTTACACTTCCTGAGTAACTTAAATTATTCAAACTTCCAAAATCGACCATACTTCTGGAAGTAAGTAATGAATTAAGACTGTCATGAATTGATTGTAGATTGTCAATTGAGGTTAATACATTGCAATTTGAATTGCTACAATATTCATGAGTACATTAAAAATAAGGATTTTAATTATTGGCTATACCAACGCTTAGAGATTACTTCATGGATCTTATCATGAGTAATTCTAAGACGATAATATCTTATATTCTTAAATCAGAGAGATATATATAGTTTGTTGTTTACAAATTAGTTATGCATTGGTTCACTCAAACGCATCTCGTAACTGGATGTTATAAAGGCTAATTCCAAGTGTGATTTAATGTGTGAATTATAAGACTATTTAGTCAATCTAATTCGTTCCTTTTTCCCTAATAGGAAAATTGATATCATTGGGCCCCTCAATGATTTGATGTTGACTATATAGAGTGTTAGGCCCAGCCAGGATTAATTGATGTGTTCAATTTGAAGTCTAATCAAGTCTTTACAATTTGGGAAATCGGGAAAAAGAATTTTGGACAATAAGATTGATTTTTATCCATGTCTCATGTTTATACGATATCTTGAAGAACGAAGGAATAGTTGATCACTTATCTTAGGGCCAATAGCTTATTTGAATCAGAGTTCAGCAGTGGCTTTGGAAGGCACTCTTTGTTGTTTATTTCAAGGTCTATACTTACAACTATAGTTACAGACTTATCCAAGTGGAAGACTGTTGGATTAAGGTGTCTAAGCTAATAACTAACTTGATATATTCTTGAATTAGAAGCAAAGTCCTTTTTGGGTTGCACTCAAAACTAGTAACTAATTAGAATGTCTGTTGGAGATACAGGTTAATTTGTTAGTTTATTATACGAATAATAAACTAATTGGAAATTGAAATATATGATTCATTAATATATTATATGATTAATATATTAATTGAAAATTGTAATGATTAATTGATTAATTAGAATTAACTTGGATTTAATTATAGGATTAATTGGAATTAATCATTCAAAGGTCTCTTTGGTTTCCATGGGAGTTTCCTTAAGCAAATATAAATAGGACACCATGGGTACCTATTTTGACATACTTATACTTTCTTTCATAGAGCCGAATTTATGCTCAAGTCTTCTTGCTACTAGGGTTTTGGGTACAAGCCATTAGAGGCATTTATTCCTTTGGTGTTAGCTTTCCAAGATCTGGAAGAAGGATTCTATTTTGATTATTTACAATAGTACTCAAAAGGTATTTAACCCTAGTTTTATGTATGAATTTCGATTTCATAGCCTCTCTCTTAGGGTTTTCTTGATACTCAAAGTCAGTTTCTATCAATAGAGAAAACATAGATCCTTTATAGGTTGCATGTGAACTTAAGGGTTTAAGTGTTTTTTCCGCTACATGTATTTTTTGTTTAAACCCTAAAAAACCCATCATCTAAGTGGGTCTTTATACTCGCCATTTTTGCGAGATTTTTCATGGGTTTTTAGAAAATCTTTTAGGTATCTTTTAGAGGTACTCTTCGTATCTTGCATTGAGATGTAATGAAAAGGAGCATATAACTTTTACTCGTGTGATGGTCATAAGTTTGACCTTTTAAATCATTATATTTTAGGTTTCGTGTACATATTTTTGGAACTAATTTTTCTTTCAGTCAAAATTTGGTAAGAGTCATGATATTTATTCATTTCCATTTAAAAAAAAACAAAAACAAAAACAATATACTTACTATATTACTAGTAATATTGGACAATTCTTGAATTTTAAGAGGTATAAAATATAAAGCTTGATGTACAAACAAATGAAACATAGACAAACAAGTAATATTTAGCAAAAATCAACTATTGTGGATTAAGGTGGTTACTTTCGAATGTTGAAATCACCACTAATTCTTGCTAGAATTGGATAAAATGTTGAATGTTATTACTATAGCCTTTAATGCCTATTAACTAAAACTAATAAGCACATGAAGATCTTAATGTAAAGTAGGAATGTACCTTAAGAGGGAAACATATATCGGATGAAACATATATCAGATTCTTATCCTGTATTATTAGCCGTTATAAACCTAAATGGAAAGCATGATTATTACCAAACAAAAAAATTAAAAATGTTTGCAAGATGTTTATTACATGGGTAAAAATAAAGTTGAAAAAAGTACAAGGCTAATTTTTTTTAACATAATGGAAAAGAAAGAGACATTGATCCGTGATATCTACTTTTTGCGTGAAGTTCTTAATTATAGAATTGGAAAAAACAATAGCTTCCGATAAACTTTGGGTTTCTTATCCATAAGTTTATTTATCAGTATCAATTTGTTTATCTTTTTGTTGATGTCAAACACTAATTTTTGTAATTTGTTTTCTTAAGTGTTGGGTTACGTGAGAATTGGTTCTTAAGTGTTGGGTTACGTGAGAATTGGTAAATTAAATTCCACTGTGTATTATCAAATATTGGGTGGGTTAATTATCACAATGAATTATTAATTACTAAATTAAAATTAAACCATCAATTAAGAAGTCATTTAGAAAATCTACTATGTGTTATCAAATATTGGGAGGGTTAATTATCACATTGAATTGTTAATTACTAAATTAAAAATTAAGCCTTCAATTAAGACGACATGTAGAAAATCTAATGTGTATTATCAAACTAGGTGTGAGACTCATGTATTACATTAGTTTATTTAAAAGAAAAACTAAATGCAAAATTCTAAACATTTGAGAAGTTTGAATTTATAAGAAAAGTGAAAAAAATATTAAATTATAAAAATTAAAGTGTTTTATTCTTTTTAAATATAAATAATAAATTTAGATAAATAAATAAAAAAAATTAATGAATCTTTAATTTAGTAATTTTGAAATTAAAAGGAAAGTTTATTAATGAAATTGATATGCATTTATTATTGCATTTAAATACTAAAGGTATTTAATAAAATGAAAGAAACCATAAAATGACATGTCGAATAAAAATTAATTTAAAATAACCACAAAATTACATGTGGCAAAATAAATGATAATGTGAAATGTGACAAAAATATATTTATTTATTAGGTATGATATTGGGAGGGTTAATTATCATAATGAATTGCTAATTACTAAATTAAAGATTAACCCTTCAATTAAGACATCATTTAGAAAATCTACCTATTCTAATAAAAGACTATTGATTCACCACGTGTCACTTGCACATCTTGTGTTTTTTTTAAATGAATTGAAAATATTACCATGATTTTGTTTAAAATTTGGTTAACAAAAAAAATCCAGCAATTTTTTCATTTTTATCGTTCTAATAAAAGACTTTTGATTCTCTTCTTCACCTTCTCTATGTCAAAACCCTAACTAGTGTTAGACCCATTGGATGGACGGTTGACCAATATAATAATAAAAGATTGATTTTACTTTATTTTATATCATCGTTTTTCAATTTGTTCCCATATTAACATTGTACTATGAAAAATCCCCAATTATATTTATATAATACATATAAGGCTTTTTGTTTTTTAGAGAGTGCATTTATGATCAATATGTGGGAGGAAATAATCAAAATAACATCTACATTAAATAACATGTTTAAAAGACAAATCAATGTGGCTTATCATTTTTGGAATGATCATTGATCGTAAATTATAATAATTTTCACAAAAAATATTATTAAACTATAATACCAATCTTATGTATTAATTGACCAACAACCATATTGTATAACACTCTCCAGCTAAGTCTAGTAAAAATGCAAGTAATTCTATTTAATAAAGGCAAATAAAGTGTAAGGTTTAATTGGTAACATAATTGAAAAAGTTAATTGACAAAACAATAAATTACATTGTGTTTTTGTGTACTTTTTTTTAGCCTAATCTGATACAAGTATTATTTTGCCACTATCATGGTTGCAGCCGTCATCCGCTATTTTTTTAATCACGTACTTAACTACCTCCTCTATGACTGATAATGGAGGATACATCTATGTTTTAATTATCTTTAAAACCAATTTCACCTCATCAATATGGGGATAGATCTTTCAAAATATAGTAGTGAACTTAAATTATAAAAAACATATGTTAAAACTAAAAGCTTAAACTTACTATATGTATACCTTTTAAGAACAAATTTGCCTTGTAAGGTTACAACAAAACCAAGTTTTTAAAAGGTAGAATCCAGTAGTGACTATATATTAAAATTCTTACTTAATAATAATATATATTAGTCATAAAAAAAAATACTGAAGTCCAAATCAAGAATGAAATTCGTACTTAATGTCATCATCCCAAAATAAATAATACATTAAAACTCATATTAGTTTTCAAATCAAGCCAAATCAGTAAAAACAAAAGAATATTAGTCTTCAAAGGTGGAACTGATAACAAAATTCCTATAAAAATTATGATTGATATTTTCATCCAGCACGCCTAAAAATTATGAGTAAATCCATAATTTTATATTAATGGGTTTAAACATTTGGAAGATATAAATAAGTATTATTAAATAAAGACTTTAAAAACACAAAACAAAATACTAATTATAATACAAATAGGGGCAAAACCGAGCAAAACATGAAGGATAACTTCAGTTAGGCATTTCAACAAACACCTAATATGCACCTACTCAATTTCTATTCAATCATACATATAATTTCATACTTCATATTCCTAAATTATACAAAACACATATTATTCCTAACAAAAATAAAGCATAAAAGTAATAGTTATATCAAATCTTCAAAAGTTAACAATAAATATAATTTTGAATTTTCCATGTTCGTGGCTTTCGGATTCACAACAAACTTATCCTCAATTAAACCAATTTGAACTCTTAATATAGTGTTTGTTCTCGACACTTTGACAAAGCTTTCTTTATACATAATGTGTAAATAGCTGCAATTAGGTAGCTGATATAATAAAAAATCGTAATGCTAAGAAAACAAATGCTAATTTGTTGATGAATCTTACTCTGCAATTCCAACTGCTGTAAAAGCCAGAGAGAATCTGTAGGAACATACATGTTAACTGAAGAATAAGAACAAATATGAATACCATATGAAGATTGACCTTTGTATGCTCTTTTTATACGCTAATTAAACCACATTAAAAAGATAATAGTCATAATACAAAATGATTTTTCCAAGTTAGTGTCCATAATGTATCTATGTTGTTTATCAGATGGATCTATATTCCATATCTCCGCTGAAAATAAAAATCCAAGAAACTCAACTTCTAACGTAAAACACTATAAACCCATAAAAGAACTGGAAATTTAATAGATCATAAGTCATAAAAAGGTCAAGGAGATTTTGTTTCTGAAAGATGAGACTTAACTGCTTGCCTTCTTTTTTTCCAATTAAGGTTTGATATAGAAAAAGAAGATGTAAAATGCAAATTCCATATTGTCACACCCCCAAACCAAGGATGACAAAAACGTTCGGGGTGGCGGCGGACTTCATGTATAATATCATAACAACGAGTATAATAGTAATCAAAGCAATACAACCAATCATAAATATAATCGAAAAAGAATTATATGGTTTCAAGTGTTACATATTTCAATGATTGATTACAACATTATGTAAAAATAGTTGTTCAACGCTGTAGCATTCCATCATCAAAAGCTTGTAGTTACCTGGTTTCACTGATTTCCTGAGAATACAAATAGTTTTGAAAAAGTATCAACAATTAAGTTGGTGAGTTCATAAGCTTTTTAGATGAAGAGTTTGAAAAACTGATATTTGTAATTGGTTGTGTGTTACCAAGAAAAATCCAATATTTTCCTTAAGAAAGTGATATGTAGTCTTAAGTCCCAAGACTGAAAGTACGTGTGAGTTTTGTGTTATGTGGTCTCAAGTTCCAAGACTGAATGTGTACAAGTAAAATCCATACTTATTGTTATAAAAGTTGCTTTAAATCGACATAAAACCCTTTTTCATTTATAAAATCCCGTAAACTTTATGTGTTGTTAACTCCCTGAGACGACGTTTTTCAAGCGTCTGAAAGATATGATATTCGTCACCTCAGATCAGCCGGTCTAGCTGTTGCAAGCAGCTCACGTGTGGGGTGTCAATCCCAATATAGATCTATACACAAACTATCACGTTCTCCCTACAAGAGACTCTGGGTATAACTGTCAGAAATTTTAACTCGTACTCGAAGAGTACTATGAAGAATGTCTCACAGTTTACGTTAACCAGTTTACGTGTAGTGTGCATGAGTGTAAAACCTTTTTTCTGTGGGAGTAAAACCTTCCGGAGTGTGTTTGTTGTGTTAATGGAAACATAAATTGTACCTATTATAGCTTATCAAAAATATTTGGTAATGGTAGAAATCCTCTTTGTATATGATGTAAACCATTATAATGGGGTAAAAGACATTTAATATAAACAACATGTAATTATATATGATAATACACACCTTGCTCAGCAAGTTACAAGCTGTAAATGAGTTATTAACAATTTGCTAGTAATTTTATCTTTTCTGTTCCTGTTTTTGGAATATTTATAGAAAAATCGTATAGAGTCTAAAACTGATTTCGTAAATTCTGGGAGTTTAGAAATTGTGTCTACTTTGTTCATACTTTTTATTATGATTTTTAGTAACCTCTAACTTGTGTGAAAATGCTCATATTCACAGAATGGTCCGAATTCGTAACTACGGTGATAGGCAGTTTTGTAAAAATCACCATAAATTGTAAAAAATTCGTATGGATATGTGCAAGTAGTCATTTGAAAGGTATTTTGTTTCATATAGTCTTGAAGTCCCAGTTGAATTTATTTAACTTCGCTAGTTGTATATCTCCCGCTTCAACCCAACGCAATTGTGATCTTCCCTTGCGGCTATAGAGAGCTTCGAATGGAGCGACCTTAATGTTAGGATGATAGTTCATGCCGTGCGAAAATTTAATGAGTAGTAAGTGGGCATTCCCACGCTTTTCTGAAATCAATCACCCAAGCTATTAGCATGTCTTCCAAGGTTTGAACATATTCTTTTGGTCTGCCCGTCGGTTTGTAGGTGGTAGGTCGTACTCAAGTCTAGCCTAGTGCCTGTAAGGGTTGCCAGAGTCGTGAAATAAATCTACTATCTCCGTCGGAGATAATGGTTATTGACACATCATGCCGTCGTATGATCTCTTTGATATACGTTCTAGTCAATTCCTCCATCTTGTCAGTTTCTTTGGCTTGTAGGGAGTGTGCGGGTTCGGTCAGTATGTCGATGATTACCCAAATGGTATCGAGACCACCCATTGTCTTGGGTAACTTGGTTATGAAGTCCATGGTTACCCGCTCCTACTTCCTTTTGGGTATCACTGGTTGTTGTAGGAACTCGAGGGCTTCTGTTCTTCTACCTTAACCTTGGCACAAGTCAGATATTTGCCCACATATGTAACGTTGCCAGCTTTCCTATTCAACCACTGATATCACTTTTTAAGGTCATGATATATCTTGTCTGACCCAAGGTGTATGGAATATTGACTTTTGTGCGCCTTGTTCATGGCGACGTCCCTAAATCCACCGAACATAGGAATAGATAACAATAAGTTTTTCATATGCATTGTAAGGATAAGTTTTTCCACAAATTTTTAAAATAAAAAAAGTAGTTTTATTTTTATTTATTTTAAAATATCGTTACAATGGCATTTGTGAAAAATTATTGCTTATATGATTCCAGTAATAGCAATATTGGAACTTGGATTTGATTCTCTCAGTTGTGGTACTGTCTAAATTTGCCAAATAAGGAAAGATTTTCATCACCCAAGTTCTAATTGGACCGAAACTTGGAATCATGCAAGCCAAAGTGTATGATGTATTTTTTCATCTTTGGAAATTAAGACTAACTAGGAAAGAGTTGCCCCCGCACTAGGAAAGAGTTGCCCCCACGTTGCGGGGGTTAATTGTTTCTTTGAACCGTTAATAAGGGTAAACTAAAAAAGGGCAACACACTTCCATTTATGACTTGTATTTTAGCATCTTATTAAGGCGATATGTTTTAAAAAAATATATCAAATGAAATATATATTTCCAATTTACCCATGCTACACATGGGATGGAGGTGTTTCTATAAAGGTCCTAATGTTTATATGTCTTCCGGTGCATATTCAAGATCTAAGGGATGCAAAGTACCCAATTATAGCACTGTACTT
Source organism: Lactuca serriola (assembly GCF_051521515.1). Taxonomy (NCBI): domain Eukaryota; kingdom Viridiplantae; phylum Streptophyta; class Magnoliopsida; order Asterales; family Asteraceae; genus Lactuca; species Lactuca serriola. Next base: position 75,082,723 of record NC_136409.1, on the reverse strand, counting down.
CCAAGCTTTTACATAATAGCACATTTAGATGTCATCACTACGATTCGGTAGGCCTTCAAAATATAATGTTGTAATATGCTAAATTGTTTCCTTTCTATTAGATTGTTCATTCCATTCCATGTATGTATAGATCAAGGTATTAATGCTTTGATTGACTTTCTACTATGATGTGGATGCATCTAATAGGAACTTGCACGGTGTTTTTATTAATGCATAAAAAAAACTAAACAAACTATGGAGCACCTTAAATAGTGTCCTGCTAAATGACAACAACAAAAACTAAATAGATAACTATTATCTTCTACTTATCCAAACTAATTCTATTTAGATATATCCTAAACTACCCCTTATCATTATCCAAACCAATTCCTTACCTAATCCTCCTGCGATAGACCTTACCAAATCGTTGGGTCATAACAGTATCTTGGCTATTCCTTCTTCAGTCATTAATGTTATCTGTTTAAATAACTCCACAATGTATGCACCCATGTAAGAATCAGGACCACACACACATTTAAGTTTGGTACTTCCATAATCGTAATAAGTCATAAAAATAAGTTGCTAATAAATGAATGCCACTGCCAAAAAAATTAGGCGCATTTGATTTTACATGTAATACGAAATCTCCTGGTGTGCCAAATATTTTGTTATCAAACTTCCAATTTTGTAGATAGCAAAGGATATAGCAATGGTTGTGGATGACTGTAGCAATGGAAGTTTGCTCTTGGATTCTGATTTCACTTCTTTTTCAACATCTATCAATATTCAAGGTTTATTTAAGATTACATCTTATAATAAACTATAATGTTTTCACATGTAATATAAATAACATGATTGAATGTGGGAAAGAGTATCATAACAAACCGGTGGTTGATATTGAACTCTTGAGGAGTTTTAGCAGCTAGTTCAAACAATGTAATAAAATATATTGCACGGATAACATTATCTGTAGCTAATCCAACACCAAAAACTGAAGGGGAAATCTCTGAAGTAATGAAAACATAAGTGAAAGCTACAAAGTCATTAAAATAAAATAAAATAAATAAATAAATAACTCATTAGTTCTATTTATAATTATAGAAGGATTCTTTAACAAACTAATTACAATGTTAATGCATGTTAAAGTTCATCACCTCCACCAATATGTCCAATTCTGCATCCTTCTTGCCTAAGTGGTCGCATTTGAACCATCCAATAAGCCACTGTTCCAATTGTTGTTGCCACTAAATAATGGGCAAAGCAAAAATTAGAATGGTAATAGAAAGTAAATGAAAAAACAATATAAACAACTTTATGGTTAAAGAGTAACCTTACAATAAAGTTGTCGTTTACCCACCGAATGTAAAATATTCTGACTATTCCAACAACTTCAGTCCTCATGATACCTAAAAAAACAAAAACGTCCCCCAATTAAACAACATAGTTCTAATTATTTTTATAATTATACTGATTTTCTTTTGGATTTTGAAGTTGAAAAGCAAAGACAAAATAAAAAATACAAGAGATATAAAAAGGTAAACATTTTTTTTCACAAGAAATAGACAATACATGATATAAACGGTCGTGTGATGTTACTTGTAATAAAGATAACTTACTTCACCGTCAATTATAAAGAGCCACCTAATTAAGATAAACCAATCATTTTCACATATGATGGTTTGATGATTGAAGCGTTTATATGTTTTGGCAAACAGGTTTATGAAATTCAACGTTTAATATAATTATTTTTTTTGGGACTTTTCTCACAATTTCCCATTATGAAACGATGTGTCTTTTTTGGTTTGTTCTTCAACATGAATATTTTCTATCGGTAAAGACCTTTTATATATGTTAAACTTGGTTATATATCCTTCTCTTTAACATGATTACTTTTGGCTATTAGTTTTTTTTTACAAAGACCATTTTGCCTTTGGACCAAATCCAACAAAACAATATAGAAGAAGATTCCAAAGTTAGAACTGACACATATAACCCAAACCAACCTATTTTAACAAAAATGGGTTCAATTTGACCTGTCAAAATGAAAGCAAGAAGGAAAAGATAAAACACAAGCATCAAATCTATATAATATAACTTACCGAAAGTTGGACCAAGATTCTTATGAGCAAAGTGGTTGTTGAGAAGGGGTTTCTGAAATGTCAAAGAAAGCTTGTAATCAGAGCTAGAAGAAAAACAAAAGTCAAAAAAAAACTTGCAGGTTAGTTCTTTCTGTAAGTAATAAGCAATATATCAGGGTATAAAACCGTGAAGTCACCTGTCCCCGACCAAAAAATATGGGACAAATTGTTTCCTACGGTTAATAGAAACCAAGCAATATTTCAGTTTCTTGATTTCATAATTCATAAAAGAGGTTAAAAAGATAATATTAAACACTAAGTGAACACAAAATTAAGATTACCCTAAATAATAGATTTGAATAATAATTAAAAGATCTTGTTTAAGCATTTTATAGAATAGTTGGTGTGCAACATGAAACTTACTTTGAAATCTCATAACCAAGTGGGTGGGTATAACTAAATTGTATTCATGGGGTATTATTAGCCATCCTCCACCCACAATCTGAAAATAATAGAAAGTAAAAAGAATTTATATTTCAAGTTATGGAAAAATTGGTAAGCAATTGTAGAAATTTCTGCAAAAAGGGGTATTTGCATCTGATAGGTTTTGGTTTCATAAGCGGTTTCCCTAAAAGAAAGTACAGGTTGGGGTTTAGAAATCATAATTGCATCAGACCTTATTCAAAATTTTATTGGACCTTCAAATAACAATAAAAATGTAAGAACCAAGCATAAATTTAGAAGATAATCACCTGATGCGAAATCCTCATATGTCGATTTTAAGAACTAAGCAGGGTAATTATGAAGCCCATGATGGTGATGGCGAGAAGTCGGGTGCGTATGTCCTCCGATCTCTCACACATGCTCGCAAATTGTTGGAACATAAGGCTTTGTCAAGATGAAAGTTCCCAAGAGTAAAGCTGCAGGGTAGAACACCATCGCTGCTGAGCGCCACTAATTGTGCAGTTATGGTTGTGGTTCTGTGATTGACGAACGGAGACAACAGACAACGTAAGATTTGGAAGATGAATTGAGTCGAACCGTAGAACCCTTTAGGAAATCGAAACCTACTCTCAAACTCCTTTGTAATTTAAACATACCCTCACCAAAATCAAAAAGCTTCGTTGAGAGTATATCCGGGTAGCCATTTGATATGCACAAAAAAAATGAGATTGAGGGGCGACGTTCTTGACGATACGTTTTACAAAACCGCATGATTTCATTGGACAATAAAGATGGTGGTCAGGAAGGCGGTGGAACCGGTAAAATCAAAAGGGGAAGTCGCTTCGAGGGAGCCAGCGAAAAACTAAGGGCCCAAAAAAAAAGTCATTAAAATAAAATAAAATAAATAAATAAATAACTCATTAGTTCTATTTATAATTATAGAAGGATTCTTTAACAAACTAATTACAATGTTAATGCATGTTATAGTTTAACACCTCTACCAATATGTCTAATTCTGCATCCTTCTTGCCTAAATGGTCGCATTTGAACCATCCAATAAGCCGCTGTTCCAATTGTTGTTGCCACTAAATAATGGGCAAAGCAAAAATTAGAATGGTAATAGAAAGTAAATGAAAAAACAATATAAAAAACTTAATGGTTAAAGAGTAACCTTACAATAAAGTTGTCGTTTACCCACCGAATGTAAAAAATTCTGACTATTCCAACAACTTCAGTCCTCATGATACCTAAAAAAACAAAAACGTCCCCAAATTAAACAACATAGTTCTAATTATTTTTATAATTATATTGATTTTCTATTGGATTTTGAAGTTGAAAAGCAAAGACAAAATAAAAAATACAAGAGATATAAAAAGGTAAACATTTTTTTTCACAAGACATAGACAATACATGATATAGACAATACATGATATAAACGGTCGTGTGATGTTACTTGTAATAAAGATAACTTACTTCACCGTTAATTATAAAGAGCCACCTAATTAAGATAAACCAATCATTTTCACATATGATGGTTTGATGATTGAAGCGTTTATATGTTTTGGCAAACAGGTTTATGAAATTCAACGTTTAATATAATTATTTTTTTTGGGATTTTTCTCACAATTTTCCATTATGAAACGATGTGTCTTTTTTGGTTTGTTCTTCAACATGAATATTTTCTATCGGTAAAGACCTTTAGAATATGTTAAACTTGGTTAAATATCCTTCTCTTTAAAATGATTACTTTTGGCTATTAGTTTTTTTTTACAAAGACCATTTTGCATTTGGACCAAATCCAACAAAACAATATAGAAGAAGATTCCAAAGTTAGAACTGACACATATAACCCAAACCAACCTATTTTAACAAAAATGGGTTCAATTTGACATGTCAAAATGAAAGCAAGAAGGGAAAGATAAAACACAAGCATCGAATCTAGATAATATAACTTACCGAAAGTTGGACCAAGATTCTTATGAGCAAAGTGGTTGTTGAGAAGGGGTTTTTGAAATGTCAAAGAAAGCTTGTAATCAGAGCTAAAAGAAAAACAAAAGTCAAAAAAAAAACACTTGCATGTTAGTTCTTTCTGTAAGTAATAAGCAATATATCAGGGTATAAAACCGTGAAGTCACCTGCCCCCGACCAAAAAACATGGGACAAATTGTTTCCTACGGTTAATAGAAACCAAGCAATATTTCAGTTTCTTGATTTCATAATTCATAAAAGAGGTTAAAAAGATAATATTAAACACTAAGTGAGCACAAAATTAAGATCACCCTATTTAATAGATTTGAATAATAATTAAAAGATCTTGTTTAAGCATTTTATAGAATAGCTGGTGTGCAACATGAAACTTACTTTGAAATCTCATAACCAACTGGGTGGGTATTACTAAATTGTATTCATGGGGTATTATTAGCCATCCTCCACCCACAACCTGAAAATAATAGAAAGTAAAAAGAATTTATATTTCAAGTTATGGAAAAATTGGTAAGCAATTGTAGAAATTTTTGCAAAAAGGGGTCCAGCAAATAACATCTGATAGGTTTTGGTTTCATAAGCGATTTCCCTAAAAGAAAGTACAGGTTGGGGTTTAGAAATCATAATTGCATCAGACCTTATTCAAAATTTTATTGGACCTTCAAATAACAATAAAAATGTAAGAACCAAGCACAAATTTAGAAGATAATCACCTGATGCGAAATCCTCATAGGTCGATTTTAAGAACTAAGCAGGGTAATTATGAAGCCCATGATGGTGGTGGAGAGAAGTCGGGTGCGTATGTCCTCCGATCTCTCACACATGCTCGCAAATTGTTGGAACATAAGGCTTTGTCAAGATGAAAGCTCCCAAGAGTAAAGCTACAAGGTAGAACACCGTCGTTGCTGAGCGCCACCAATTGTCAGTTATGGTTGTGGTTCTGTGATTGACAAACGGAGACAACAGACAATGTAAGATTTGGAAGATGCATGGAGTCGAACCGTAGAACCCTTTAGGAAATCGAAACCTACTCTCAAACTCCTTTGTAATTGAAACATACCCTCCCCAAAATCAAAAAGCTTCGTTGAGAGTATATCCGGGTAGCCATCTGATATGCACACAAAAAATGAGATGGAGGGGCGACGTTCTTGACGATACGTTTTACAAAGCCGCATGATTTCATTGGATGATAAAGACGATGGTCAGCAAGGCGGTGGAACCGGTAAAATCAAAAGGGGAAGTCGGTTTGAGGGAGCCAGCGAAAAACTAAGGGCACAAATCCAATATATATATATATATATATATATATATATATATATATATATATATATATATATATATATATATATATATATATATATATATCATTGGACGATAAAGACGGTGGTCAGCAAGGCGGTGGAACCGGTAAAATCAAAAGGGGAAGTCGGTTCGAGGGAGACAGCGAAAAACTAAGGGCCCAAATGCAAAAAAAAAAAAAAAAAAAAAAACAATCATTGGACGATAAAGACGGTGGTCAGCAAGGCGGTGGAACCGGTAAAATCAAAAGGGGAAGTCGGTTCGAGAGAGCCAGCGAAAAACTAAGGGCACAAAAAAAAAAAAAAAGTGTCAAAGTTCAATAACAGAAAATTTGGTGGCCAAATGTGAAAGGGCAAAAATATACTGTACCTAAGGCTCCCAGGAATTAAGTATATATATAATTCCTTATGTGAACAAGGATAGGACTAAACGAATCGACTACACATGCTTGTGCACGGGTCAAGTCCACCACAAAGATTGATAAAACTATTCGTCATGATTTTCTAAAGCTTAGTAAATATGGTTATACTTACAAGTTTAAGTATAATTCTGAAGCATTGGAAATGTTTCAATGTGTGGCAGAACGAATGGGAAAGAATCAAATTAGGCTGAAAGATAAAAGTTTCTCAAATCTGAAAAGATGGGAGAGTACTTTAGTATCATGTTTCATGATCATCTTAATGATGTTGAAACCATATCACAAATTAATACTCTAAGGACATCTTAGTGCATTCTTATGGCTAAGAAGAGGAGTCATGAATTGTTGGAATGGTTAAAAAATCAAGAAGATGAATCATACTTCGTTCCAAAAACAAAATCTTAGAGTCATACTCCAAGATTGTAACCTTGAGTGACATAAAGGAAGGTTTAAAACACTTATCAATGTAGAGTAAAATGTTTTCTACTCTTGTACATTTAAAACTGGTAAGTTGTGATGTCTTGGATAAGATAAAGACTAACTATGACCGATTGTGAGAAGTGTTTATCTTGATAAGAATCTGCACTAAATCTTGAATATTTGTTTGGTTGTCAAGGAATGGTTCTTCAAAAAGAGAAACTTACATGTCAAGAGGACAGTGGGAGTCTTAAAGGTCTTGTAAGGTTCAAGAACTAATCAAGATCAAAACATGTAGTTTATAACTAGCACACAACTTAAGGTTTGTAACCTATCATGTTCACATAATTCTTGTTTCTGTGCTTACTTTAAATAAGTTGAATATGCATGTGAGGTCTGTGAGTTCTAGACTGTATGCATAACAACTTAGAAGCAATGGTGGGCTTTTGTGATACCAAGTGGCAAGAAATTAAGATTGAAAAAGTTAAATCCGTATGAGTTTGAATTTGTCACTAACCTTATCTTGTGATTATGGTTTTGACATATTCACATGGATTGGAACACATACACCATAAAATCTAAGTGTCATAAGGTTTCTCTCCGATTCATGAAAATGATGGTGAAGAAACGCTTTCTCTAAGTAGAAGTTTAAGTAGATAGTAATTGTGATATTTGGATTCTCAAAGTCGTTAGTGGAGCGTGTGTGGTTAACCGGCACACTAACATGGACTTGTGAGAAATGGAAAAAGGTATAAACAACTAAGACTATGATTACGACATCCGTTTTCATAGTTCCTATAGTGTTTAGACATACATGTGAACTATCTAAGAATAGGTGTATGATTTTGATAAAGTTTTATCAAGCATCTTGCATCAGAAATCTGAACATTGGTAAGACAGACAATAAAGTATTGATTTCTATAAGTCTAGTTGACTTCTTAGTACATGTGAAAGCTACTGGGAGCGTAAGTGTTATGCTAATAATCATCATGTTGGTGGGAGCAAGATTATTATGTTTAGTGTTGCAAGCTATCAATGTTAATTATAGAAAAAAAAAACGACAAAAATTTCAATTCGTGAAGTTCCAGGGGTTGAAAAGTTGTTTTGCTATAATTAAGGGAGAGGAAAGTGTACTTCATTTCAAATCTAAAAGCTTAGATTGAGATTTTAATCATCTTTAGTCAAGGATATATATATATATATATATATATATATATATATATATATATATATGAATTTTATGCTGGAATGGTTCAACTTGAGGAAATTCTATATATATTGCGTTCTTAAAATTCGATTATGACTACGGCATCCCTCTTCATAGTCAAATTATGAAAACATGGCAAATAAAAAATATTGTAGTAAAAGACTGGTCTAGTATCATGTCTTTATGTGAGACTTCATGAATCGTGTCCCATATGCTTCGGATATAGGATAGATTGCATATGCTACAATATTCATCCTTTCTAAATTTTCCAAATGCTCAAGGTATTAAGATGGGAAAAGTCTAGAATTGGATATGATTAAAATGATTAAGAAATTGTTGAGGACAATCTGAGGTTTACCAAATATTGGTTGCTCAGGGATGGTTGGAAGTATAGTGTTAATTTTGGCAAGGACCATATTGACATTTTCTTAAAAGAGGAAACTCTTGTTCAGAAGTGATAGTCAAAATGGGAATATGGAAATGTTTCCATAGGTGGAAGTTACTCGTTCAATCCGTGTAGGATTAGAAAAATTAATGCAAGAAGGATGTTCAAAGCAATGTACTTTGAATATGAGACTTTGTTTCCATAAAGTTGATCTCCAGTGGAATACTCTCTAATGATTGTTGACAAGTTTCTGTGACTTTGTGCATAGTCATTATAAGAGGATCAATGGATTTGAGTTTAGGATCTGACAGGTTTCCGTAAATAGCAAGAATTTGCTATTCTTACATTTACGACAAGTGTTTGGGATTGTGAAATGAGTATCATTGGAATGATATTCAATTGATCTATTTCACAAAGTAAGTATCATAGACAAACATAGTTTGCATACATGGAGTATGGCATAACTGTTGTTTAGAAAACATAGTGTACATGCTTGGAGCATTGGAGAAATGTTGTTTTAATTCAAGTATAAGTTGATTATTTGAAACATTATGCAATGAATAATGTGTAATAAATGTGGTGATAAATAAAAGGTGTGCTATTGATGCTCAAAAGGGTTCTGAGACCACATTGGATTCGATTATTATTGTGTTTCACTTTGCATGTTTTGGATTACAAAATAGTTGGGTTATACCTTCCGAATGACGAAGTTATTTAAACAGTCCATAGTTAGTCATATGTTGGAAGTAGGTAAGAATTAAGGTTGTCATGAATTGGGCTTGTAGATGGCTAAAGGTGTTTAGACATAGCAATGGTTGCTACAACATTCATGAGTGCTCATAAGTTATGAGTGTTAAATTAAACCCACGCTCACTTCTATCACTTCATGGAATTTATCTCGAGTGATCGTGAGACGGTAATATCATATAAGTCTTCAAACCTAGAGATATGAGTTGTTACCTATGAGTTGGTTGTGAATTGATTGCACGAAAATGCATCAGTAACTTGATGTTATAAAACGTGCCTTTGTGTATAATTCAACTAGTAGTCGAACAAGCATATGAGTTGAAGTTTATCTGTTCCTTCTAGAAATAGAAGCGATATCTAGGCCCCTTGATGACTTTTTTTGACCTATGTACCGGTCCGGTCAGAACCTAATTGATGTGTTCAATTTAGTTCTATGTCAAACAAATCGGAAATCAGGAAACAAACTACTGGAAAATAAGTACGACGTTGTTCCATGTATTTGTCCGGCTGATATCGTGAGAACAGAGGATTTTATGATCACTTATCTAAAATGGCGCTTCATAGTTCAAAAGAGTTTTCAATAGCTACGATTCCCGGTTGGTTCCTGAAGTCGTATAGGCAAATATAGTTATTAGACTTATCCAAGTGGGAGACCGTTGGATAAGGTCTCTAAGTCCATAACTTATTTGGTATATACTTGACCTGATCCGGCATGGTCAATTTGGGTTACACTTCACCAGAACAATTTATCTGGGTAATCTTATGAGAATAGTATGTTTATGATTTATTAATATATTATAAATTATAATATATTAATATGAAATCATGTTATTTAATTAGTATTGGTCTTAAATTAATTGAGAATTAATTTAGTGATAAAAAAGGTGACTAATTAAGTATGGGCTATTGTATTTATATAGTGTGGGCTTAAACTCATTAAGAATGGGCTAAGCATGCATGGGAGTCCATGGATGATCCATGGAGCTTTTAACCCATGGATCCTTGGAAAGGAAAAGACATGGGTTATTAGGGTTTACCCTAATCCTCCACACTATATAAAGAAGTTTATGATGCATGAAATGGCACCCTAGTATGTGTGAGCAAGGTGGTGGCCGATTTCTATAAGAAAATATACTATTCTCTCAAGTTTCCAAAGTTTGTGGTGATTTGTGATTCCACTTGAGGCATTTGCACTACTGGTGCTAGGCTCTCAAACTCTAAGCAATCAATCACTATCAAAAGATATGTCATTCTTCTGGTATTTTATGGTACTAGTTCTTCAGGCTATGCTAGTTAGGATGTAAGCCTTGGAAATTATTATTTGCATGTCTTTTTAGAGAAAAAATAGGTCCAAGGTTATTAGGGTTGCATGCACACCTTAGGAGTGTTAGAATGCTCATAACCCAAAAGTAGTATCAGAGACTGGTTTTGTTTTCTTGAATACTTGATGCAAATTGCTGAAAAATGTCGACAATATGCATTCTGCCCAGCTGACTCGCCGACTCCTTCATGGAACTCGCCGAGTCCATGTATATATTCAACCAACTCGCCGAGTCAGTTCATGCACTCGACGAGTTGGCAGGTATGAGTGCAGATTTTCGAGTTTTGGTGTTGGAATTGGTTTAGAATCATTACCTTAAACTGTTTTGGACTTGTAAAACATATTTTTGATGTGGTAATGATGATGGTGGACCAATTTCAATATTATAATCAAAATTTCAAGTTTATATAAGCTTATATGATTCATGAAAGTTGTTGATTATGGATGTTCATGAGCTTATGAATTTTGATAGATCATAGGAATTATGTGCAAATTGTTTGATAGTATAATTCTTGATCTTTATGACATTGAATGGACTCCATAACTTGTCCTCAAGTTATGGAATTCCAAAAGTTTTTTTTTACTTTTAAGGTTCCTTTAAGAAGTCAGAAGTTACACTTTTTGAGAGTTTTTCTAATAAATGATTTTACGGACTCCATAACTTGTCCTCAAGTTATGGATTTCCAAGAGTCTCTTCATTAAAAAAATTTTAAACCTTTATTAAAACTCATAAGTTATGAATATCCAAAAAAGTTTTTGAATTTTTTAAAACTTGCCCTCAAGTTTTGGAATTGTAAAGTCTCACATAAACTTTAATCCATACCATAGAGTTTTAAAAGTTAAAATTCAACCCTTATACTATTATAAGATTAATGGTTAATATTTATATATATGTATAAGATTAAGTCGTTTTACCATTAGTAGGCCTCATTCATGAAGCCGGTCTATAAGGGAGGGTATAAGGTTGTTGCTTATAAAATGGAAACTTAGTGGGTGTCCACTCTCACCCACCGCTTTGTTGATCGGTAGAGGGTCGTGAGCCGAATGGGTAGGACAATGACTTCAATTCTCATTAAAAGTATCATGATTATTATAAAGTAACTAAACCTTTTTATAAATTCCCAATCTTAGTTACTTTAGGAAAATATGAATTTGGTGCTAACCCATGAAATTCACACTTTGTACCTTACCAAGTCGTTAATAGAGCGTGTGTGGGTAACCGACACACTAACTTGGACTAGTAAGGATGACAAAGGGTGACTTAATGTTTATCATAGATCGGTGGAGCGCATGTGGGTAACCGGCACGTTGATTAAGTGATAATATTAAGGGTACCAAGTGAATTTGCATGGTGATTCACACCTAGTTTTGTGATCCTCGACATCCTAGTCACAAAATTTGAGAGCGCACAATCGAGATTGAAACATGCCATTGAAAAGTTCAATGAATCTCAAAAGATCTAGGACTTTCAAACCAATTAAAACCTAATTTTATTTCATTTTTCATGGTGGAAATTGGTGAATCGTCATTCGCCTACCTTCAAATATTTTATAGCTTGGATTACGGCATCCGTCTTTCAAGTTATAAAATATTGTGTTGGATCCTAGCCCTAATATTTAATATTGGGTGTTATATTAAGGACTTTAAATCAACTATCTTGAATATATCCCATTGTAGATATCTAGTTCAGACAACTATGATCTTCCTAAATATCTTGGAACTTCACCTTCTTTCACCTCCTCCAATTATTCTCCCTAACCCACAAGTTCTTGAAAAGTTTAAGGTCACTCAAGCCCTAATGGCAAACAAGGTCTATGTGTGATCACATCTTGGAGATGAAGTCACATATTGAAAAGCCGGGAGAGTTGGGTGTCAAAGTCTTGTGAAAGTTGGATGTTAAATCACTTTCTTAGTAACATAGTGAGTCCATTTCGGACTACTGTGAGACAGACTATGACATGACCCTTAATCATCTTATCTATTTGCTTGCTGATGCGGGATCAGCAATGATTTAGAACACTAGTAAAGCAAATTTGATTAGAAGATCAACTTCCCAAACCTTGAATGGACATTGACAATGGTAGCAATGGATATCTAGAAAAAGTTTTCTCTTCCCAATGGAATGGGATTGGCCATGGTCAACTCGGTTGAGCAAATGGTAAAGAGAAAGGTTAAGTTTGAGATAGTCTCATGTACCATTACCAAAGGGTCCATATTTTTTATTGCCAAAGGAAGGGGCATTGGTTGTGAAGCTTCCCTATTCACCTGAAAGATCATAAGGTTGATCAACTCAAGAAGTTTGACTCTACTTCAGGTAAAGTCCACTGTTTAACTCTGTTAAGTTCCTACTTGGAGATTCTTATTACATAATGTGAATAGGTCACATGTTGATGTTTTTTAAGAATCAATGAAAGGAGAGGAAGCTTAAAGGAAGTATGTGCTGATTCTGATTGCCAAGGTAGATTTTGATCGCATGGTTTGGTGATCAGAATTTCGAGTTGTTGCTTAAAGAGTTATGATATATTACTTAGGAACAGATAACAATAAGTTTTTCATATGCATTGTAAGGATAAGTTTTTCTGCAAAGTTTTAAAATAAAAAAAGGGGGTTTTAGTTTTATTTATTTTAAAAATATCCTTACAATGACATTTGTGAAAAATTGTTGCTTATATGATTCCAGTAATAGCAATATTGGAAAGTGGATTTGATTCTTTCAGTTGTGGTAGTGACTAAATTTGCCAAATACGAAAAGATTTTTATCCCCAAGTTTCAATTGGACCGAAACTAGGAATCATGCAAGCCAAAGTGTATGATGTATTAGAATTTTCATCATTGGAAATTAAGATTAATTCCTTATGTGAACAAGGATAGGACTAAAGGGATAGAGTACACATTCTTGTGCACTGGTCAAGTCCACCACAAAGATTGATAAGACTATTCGTCATGATTTGCTAAAGCTTAGTAAATATGGATATACTTACAAGTTTAAGTATAATTTTGAAGCATTGGAAAGGTTTTAATGTGTGGCAGAACGAAAGGGAAAGAATCAAATTAGGCTGAAAGATAAAAGTTTCTCAAATCTGAAAAGATGGGAGAGTACTTTAGTATCATGTTTCATGATCATCTTAATGATGTTGAAACCATATCACAAATTCGTACTCTAAGGACATCTTAGTGCATTCTTATAGCTAAGAAGAGTTGTCATGAGTTGTTGGAATGGTTAAAAAATCAAGAAGATGAATCATACTTCGTTCCAAAAGCAAACTCTTAGAGTCATACACCAAGATTGTAACCTTGAGTGACATAAAGGAAGGTTTAAAACACTTATCAAATGTACAGTAAAATGTTTTCTAGTCTTGTACAGTTGAAATTGGTAAGTTGTGATGTCTTGGATAAGACAAAGACTAACTATGACCGATTGTGTGAAGTGTTTATCTTGATAAGAATCCGCACTAAATCTTGAATATTTGTTTGGTTTTCAAGGAATGGTTCATGACAAAGAGAAACTTATATGTCAAGAGGACCGTGGGAGTCTTAAAGGTCTTGTAAGGTTCAAGAACTAATCAAGATCAAAACCTGTAGTTTATCACTAGCACACAACTTAAGGTTTGTAACCTATCATGTTGACATAATTCTTGTTTCAGTGCTTACTTCTAATAATTTGAATATGCATGTGAGGTCTGTGAGTTCTAGAATGTATGCATAACAACTTGGAAGCAATTGTGGGCATTTGTGCTACCAAGTGGCAAGAAATTAAGATTGAACAAGTTTAATCCATATGAGTTTAAATTTGTCACTAACCTTATCTTGTGATTATGGTTTTGACATATTCACATGGATTGGAACACATACACCATAAAATCTAAGTGTCATAAGGTTTCTCTCCGATTCATGAAAATGATGGTGAGGAAACGCTTTCTCTAAGTAGAATTTTAAGTAGATAGTAATTGTGATATTTGCATTCTCAAAGTCGTTAATGGAGAGTGTGTGGTTACCCGGCACACTAACATGGAGTTGTGAGAAATAGAAAAAGATATAAACAATTAAGACTATGATTACGGCATCCCTTTTCATAGTTCTAAAATTGTTTAGACATACATGTGAACTATCTAAGAATAGGTGTATGCTTTTGATAAAGTTTTATCAAAGCATCTTGCATCAGAAATCTGAAGTTTGGTAAGAAAGGCAATAAAGTATTGATTTCTAGAAGTCCAGCTGATTTCTGAGTACATGTCAAAGCTAGTGGGAGCATAAGTGTTACGCTAATAATCATCATGTTAGTGGGAGCATGATTATTATGTTTAGTGTTGCAAGTTAGCAATATTAATTATAGAAAAAAAAACACCAAAAATTTCAACTCGTGAAGTTGCAGGGGTTGAAAAGTTGTTTTGCTATAATTAAGGGAGAGAAAATTATACTTCATTTCAATTCTAAAAGCTTAGATTGAGATTTTAATCATCTTTAGTCAAAGATATATATATATATATATATATATATATATATATGAATTTTATGTTGGAATTGTTCAACTTAGGGAAATTGTATTGTAACGCCCCAATTCCAGTATGTTACTTAAATATTATTTTTTCGAATTTTCAAGAGGGGCTCGATGAGTCAGCAGCCCGACTCGTCGAATAGAGACGGGATTTCGAGCACGTGTAAGCAGGCGACTCGACGAATCCATATCCTGGACTCGGCGAGTCCATCAGTCTGAATGAAACCCTAAATCCCCGACGAGTCCATCAGTCGAAAGCTTGTTACCCTTTCAAGTCATTATCCCCTATTTAAACCATGTTATGAGCCCCAACCTCGTCTCCTTCACCCTCAGAACGTTATTTAGAATACCCTAGCATTTATTTGAGCATTTTGAGCATATCTTGTGTATCTTTTGAAGTTTGGAGAAGAGAAAGAAGGAGGAACTAAAGGGGAAGGTGAAGAGCAAGGATCTAGAGTTCAATTTAGAGTTTATTGAGGTATAATCCGAATCTCTTCTGTTTCTATGTTGATCTTCTATTAGAAATCCCATTTAGGCCATTTTTATCCACTTCCTAGCTTGATTGTAGTGGAAAGATCATATTGGGTTGGATAGCCAATGGATCTAGCTAGATTTGAGCTTCAAAAGCTTAGATCTACCATCTTTATGAGCCTAATTCGTGTATAAACCCTAGATCTACTATTTTAGTCCTTGCTAAAACTTTTGATTCCATTTTTATGCATATGTACACATAATGTTGGAAACTTTACATGATAATCAAGCTTTAGGAACCCAGATCTATAAGTTGTGTGCATTGGATTTGAGCAGAATCGACTGTGTGGAAGTTGCATGCAACCGACTCGGCGAGTCGCATCACGAGTCTCCGATTTTTCCCCCTGCATAAGTGATGCCGAGTGGAATCAGTGAGTTGTAGGTGGACTCAGTGAGTCGGAGGTCAGACTTATTCATAGAAGGACTCGGCGAGTCAGTGCCATGACTCGATGAGTCCAAGGCAATCTTCATATCTCAAGAACAGACTCGGTGAATTGTTCATACAACTCGGCGAGTCACAGTGAGAGTTTTCATGTGTTGAAGGAGAACTCGACGAGTCAGATGCAGATTGACTTAGTGATGGCATCGAAGAGGAACTCGTCGAGTCTATGCCAAACTCGACGATTAGTAGCAAGCAGAAATGAGAAATAAGAGTAGGGACTTGACGAGTTGGCGGCCCAACTCGACCAATCGAGTCAAATGTAGGTTGAATTTGACCAAGGAGTTGACTTTGACCAGGGGTAAATAGTCATTTTACCCTCACTATAGCTATCAGTATTTGATTGAGTGTACTTATGGAAATTGTAGCCAGGGAGGCACCGGAGCAGCAGCCGATAGTTTCCAGAGCAGTTCTTTTAGCAGCCAGATTACAAGGTGAGTTTCCTTCCAGTAGGAACGGGTCTACAACCACATTGACGGCCCGTTAGTTAGCAGTAGTTTCCAAACATCGGTCCGATGCAGTAGTTTGTGTGTTTGATGCCTTCGTGGCTCAGGCAGGATTATGTGATATATGTTTCGGGCTACGGCCCGATGCAGCATGTAGTATATGTGTTTATGTTAGTTGATATGTGTTTATGCTATGCTATGTTCAGTTAGTTCCGGACTTCGGTCCGATGCAGGGGAAAAGATCCCAGTCAGTTTCGGACTTCGGTCCGATGCAGTTAGTTTCGGACTTCGATCCGATGCAGGGGACAAGGTCCTAGTCAGTTCCGGACTTTGGTCCGATGTAGTTTCTCGACATCGGTCCAATGCAGGGGGCAAGGCCCTGGTCAGTTTCCGGACTCCGGTCCGATGCAGTTTCCGTACTTCGGTCTGATGCAGTGGGCAAGGCCCAGTATGTGTTTTATATGTTATTCTATGGTATGTGGTAGTTTGGGGGACCTCACTAAGCTTCGTGCTTACAGTTTCAGTTTTGGTTTCACGTACTTCTGCAAGTAAAAGGGAAGATCTCGGGATGATGGCATCGCACACACCACAACTTTAGTTATTTTTCTCCTGGGAGTTTGTTTTGGTACTTAGTTTTTATTTGATACAGTTTTATCATGACATTTTATTATGGCTTGAGATATTTGATATATGGTTTTTATGATGTGACGTTCAGTATATGATTTTCATTATCATGAAAACAAAAAATTTTGGGTCGTATTTTGGGATGTTTCAAGTTGGTATCAGAGCCTTGGTTTGAGGAATTCGGATACACTTTTGGGTGTGTCTGAACTCAAACTAAGGAAATGGTAAACGATCTTCAAAAGAAAAACATTTTTTTTGAAAAAGGACTTAGAAGAAAAAGAGTTTTGATAAAGAGAAAAGGGTCTGGTGCATGCGATCAACCGAGCTCAAGTAAGTACTCCCAAATTACCCATACAAGTTTATGTTGTCAGTTTCAGTTTCAGTAGAACAGAATGCTAGTAAACGAATAAGGTTCTAGGAGGATGCCTTTTGTGCCTGCCTTATGTGTCTCAGCTTTATGAGAATTGCATGCTAGTATTGAGTAGACAGCAGTAGGATAGCCTGTTTAGGTTATGCCTGATAGTATGAGCTTAGCATTGTATGCTATTACAAGTTTTTTAATTATGAGGATAGAGTTGCTAAAGAAGCTTCCTGTGTCCGAATGCTGCTTGCTTTGTGATTTTTGGGACTCTGAGTGATGGGAGTTAGCCATTAGGAGAATACGTCACATCACATGTGATCAGGGTTGAATAATCTCAGAGTGCTGGATTTGGCCCTGCTGCGCAGCTCTTGTTTGAGTCTAACCATTGTAGGGATGAGTGTTTTACTCAGAGGATTATCTCAGCCTCGTCATATGTGGTGGTATTCAGGTAATGGCTAATTGGCATTACAAGGAGGCCTTCAGCAACTGAGGACTGGTTGGGTTGAGTAAGAGATTTTCCTAGGGCAAGCCTATGATGAGAGTAGTAGAGATCAGCAGCAGTAGTAGTGGCTTGGTGGAGTCGAGGCAATTCTTGAGGAAAGTACGGATAGATGTGGAAGGTAGTAGGGTCCCATACTCCTAGAAGCAAAGGATCCGTACTTAAATCAAGGATGGATAAGATGAGACCGGAAAGCCTGTAGTAGTAATGATCCCTCGAGTTATATCAGTGATTCTGAAGTTTATTGTGATGTGTTTTTCAGAATGGTGGTTTTACGCCCTAGACCAGCAGGCGGCAGTTCAGGTTGTGGGGAGGGATCACGATCAGGCTCGGGAGCCGAGCAGTTGGATAATCAGATTAGAGAGTTCTTCACTTCAGAGGTTACTTGGATCATTCTTGAGCAGACTCTAGTGATCTTAGGTTCGATCAAAGAGGGTATACTGGAGTTAATGGAGGAGAAGCTAGGCACATTCCGTGATGAGGTGGCGGCCATGATGGGGTTGCACACACTTACTTTCATGGAGTTCCGGGCATGTGGAGCTCCAGATTACCACAGGACACGGGACCCCATAGTGAGTACCAGATGGTTGGCGGATATGGTCAACACATTCCGCACAAGAAGGTGTCCCTAGGGGGACAAGCTCAGATTGGCGTCCGGTCTTCTGAAGGATAGGGCACGAGATTGGTGGGAGGAGTTTGGTTATGCCATCGGGGATGACACAGCTTTGGATGCCATGACTTGGGCTGACTTTACTACCAGGTTCAGAGCTGAGTTTGCACCAGTTATTGAGGTGCAGCAGCTAGCATGTGAGTTCCAGGATTTTACCCAGACTATAGAGACAGTGGCGGAGATTACCGCCGAGTTCAGGTAGAGGGCACTTCTCGTTCCTTAGTAAGCAGCTGATGAGGAAATGAAGAAGGTTCGATATCATGAGATGCTGAGGAGTGATATCCACCAGTTTGTGAGCCGGTCCAGCTGTAAAACGTTGGATGACATGATTGCTAGGGCGAGAGAGAGAGAGAGAGAGAGAGAGAGAGAGAGATTGACCTTGAGATGGAGAGGAAGAGGAAGTCGGAGGCGGCTTCAGGTACAGGGAGTTTAGGCAAAAAGCCCAAGGTTTTAAATTACAGATCCAGGAGTCAGCATAGCCACATTCGATGTGGCAAGTGTGGGAGATTGCACGACGGGGCGTGCAAGGCAGGGAGTTCCGACTGCTACAAGTGCGGCCGGACTGGGCATATGAGCAGATATTGTACAACCACTACCACCACCATTACGGCATCAGATCTGATTTGCTTTCAGTGCAATCAGAGGGGACATAAAAAGTCCCAGTGTCCAAGTTTAGCAGCTTTAGGGAAGGTGTCAGCACCTGCCCCTGCTACTTTGAGGATTACAGATGACCGTCAGGGCCCAGTTGAGACGCCGGTGGCGAAGAGTAGGGTTTTTCAACTGAAAGCGGAGGAAGCGTGAGCGACTCTTGACGTGGTGATGGGTATGTATTTTTCCCTTATATCTGCTTTTATTATTGATTGTTTCTTATGGTTATATGCTTTGTATAGGGTCGTTCTCAGTGAACGACATTTCAGCTACAATATTGTTTGATTCGGGGGCTACCCGATCATTCGTCTCTCTTGCGCTTAGCAAGAGGTTTAGTAGAGCTCCAAGGGAGCTAGATTGTCCACTTGAGGTTGAGATAGCAGCAGACATGATCGTTAAGGTTGCAAGGGTACACAGAGGATGTTCTCTACAGTTATTCGATGAGCAGTTTCCGGTGGACTTGGTCCATATTCCCTTGCGAGGCAATAAGGTCATAGTAGGCATGGATTGGTTGAGCCCCAATGGAGCGGTGATAGATTGTGAGTTGTAGTTGGTGAGGGTTCTGATGGGTTTTAGCCGTAAGAACATCCTATGTGCTCATATAAACCCTAATGCTTGGATCTAGGTTTCTCTATTGTACATGCAATTCATCCAAGACTATAAACCCTAAATCTAGAATATGATAATCCATATTAACATAATAATGGGTTTAAGATATTACCTAGATTGTTATGTAGCAATCACAATCACAATTCCTTCTTATAATGACTTTAGAAAGCTTAGAGTCACAAATGCCACTCCTCTAATGGTTCACAAACACCAAGAGCAAGAGGATGAAGAGGAGAAGAGAAGGAGGCTGCCCGTAATCGTCCAAAACCCTAGAGGATCTCATCACCACGTTTTTGGGGCTTAAGGGTGCTATTTATACATGTAGGCTATTAGGGTTTTAAACTAGGAAACCCTAATCTGACTGCTTAAGCCCTAAGCAGCCCATGGATTCCTTTCTTAAAGGCCTTGGACGATTTCTAATGGGTTTCCCCATAGCATTCGTCCAACCTTATATAATAAGGTAATCCATAGCCCAATTGCAATTATCTTATAATTACAATTCCAATCCCTTAAGTTTAATTAATCTCTTTTAGCCACAAAATTAATTATCAATTAATTTTTGACTAATGTTAATTAAACAATATGATTTCTCCTTTAACATATTATTCTCATAATATATTAATAAATCATAATTAATCCTTTGTCTCCATAATTCATCCTATCAAGTTGCTTTGGTGAAGGCAACCCAAAAGGACCATGCACCATCAGGTCAAGTTCATACCAAAATAGTTATGGACTTAGACACTAATCCAACAGTCTCCCACTTGGATAAGTCTAATAACTATTCTGCGTATGAATTCAGATCCTGATTTGCAATCGTAGCTTTGCAAAGCCGCTGTCAACTTTGATCCTATCGGATATATGTGTCCTTTAGATAAGGGATCATATATTCCTCCATTCTAGATATCGTATAAGACATGATTTCTAATCATTCTCTCTGTACCATTTCTCGACTTCCGATTTATGATGACTGACTAATTGAACAAATCAAATTAGCCCTAGCCCGGCCAAGCATTTACGTTTGTCATCACTAAATCATCGATGGGCCCAAAGATATCGCTTTTATCCTACCTTGGATAAAAGGAACGGATAAAATTTGATTCAATGTTTGCTTGCACTCACTTACCGAATCACACGAAACAATATGTTTTATGACACCAAGTTACTGGTGCGTTTACATATTATCAACGTGCAACCGATTTGCAAGATACAACTCATACATCTCGGTTTCAAGAATATAAGATGGTATCGTCTCACCAATTACTCGTGATAAAATCCATGAAGTGAACCAAGTGAGCGGGGGGTTTAATCCAATGCTCAAATCATACTCATAAGCACTCATGAACGTTGCAGCAAACATTTGCTTATATCTAATACTCTTTAGACAATCCACACACCAATTCACGACAGTCTTCATTCATACCTACTTCCAACATATGAACAACTGTGGCCCATTCGAATAATTTGACTGTTCTGAACCAATTAAATTATTCAGGAAGTCAAGACATGCAAAGTGAAACACAAGAATAATACTAATCCCATATGGACTCAAACCTTTGAGTATAAATAAAACACCTTTTATTTATCACCATATCGATTACGCATTATTTTTTGTTTCGGGTAATCCACTTCTTACTTGAATTATAACACTTGTCCTATGCTCTCAGCATGCATATAATGTTTACCTATGGTTCTTACTTTGTGAAATAGATCAAATGAACACATTTCCAATCATACTCATTTCACAACTCCTAATCCTTTCCACAAGTGATAGAATATCAAATTATTGCCACTTATAGAATATGTTAGATTCTAACATTTTATGCAATGATCCTTTCGTAATGTCACTGCACTAAAGTCACAATGACTATTGTTAATGAAATTACAAAGTCCTCTATCGGGGATTGTTACAAGACAATTCCATAGATGTGATGTCTCTCACTCAAAGTACATTTCTTTGAACATCCATTTGCATAAAGTTTTTAATCTAGACTTAGATTCTCAATATCTAACTGCCAATATGGAAACCTTTCCATACTTACCATATGACAACATATTCTTAATAGAATCTTATCTATTAATAATAATGTTGATATACTCCATCCAATACTATACTTCCAACTAGTCACAAGCGACCAATCCTCGACGAACTTTGGATTGTCCTTTGATAGTTTAATTATCTTAGTTAAAACTGATTCTTGTCCTTTTTCCCTCTAAATGCGCTAGACATTTGGAAAAATTTAGAATTTTCAAATATTATAGCATTTGCAATCGATCCTATACCCGAAGCGTATGGGACACGATTCATAATGTCTTACATAAAGATTTGATACTTTATCAATCTTCTGCCATAATATTCTATATACTATGTTCTCACATTTCAAATTATGAAGAGGAATGTCGTAATCATAATCAAAATTTGAGAACACACTATGTATCCTTGACTAAATTATTAACATTCCACAACCTAAGCCTTTAGATTTGAAATGAAGCATAATATTCTCTCCCTTAATTATAGCAAAACAACTTTTCAACCATTGCGACTTTGCAAAGTATAACTCTTGTTTTCTATTATTAATATTGTTAACTTGCAATACTTTCCATAATAATCATACTCTATCATAACATTTAAGCTCCCACTATTATGATGATTATTATAAACATAACACTTATGCTCCCACTAGCTTTGACATGTATTCAGAAACCAGCTTAACTTCCAGAAAAACAATACTTGTTGAATTTCTTAAGTTCATGTTTCTAATACCTAATTCTTTGATAATCCTTTATCTAAGATTATACACCTTTCCTTTAGATAGCTCATATGTGTGTCTAAACCATTCTGACCAATTGCCAAATCTCACAATTCGAATTTTTTGGAAAGGGATACCGTAACCATAATCGAATTTAAGAATACAATTTTACAATCACTATCTCCTTAAAATCTTTATTAGTGAAAGCATTTCCTCACATTCATTTTCATGAAGGAGGGAATCTTATGACACTTAGATTTTTTAATGTTGCATGTGTTCCTATCCATGTAAATTTTTCAAAACTAAGGTTTGCGACAAATTCAAACTCAAATGGACTGAACTTTCTTAATCTTGATTTCTTGCCTTATGGTAGCACAGCTGCCCACCATGTCTTCCAAGTAGTTAAGCAGCTCACCTTTTCTTATCAATGTACTTTTCATTGATCAAGGTCTTTGCCTTTTATGCATAATGAGAACTTATAGGGCTCATATGCATAATTAACTTAATTGGAACGACACAGAAATAATATAGTGTTAACATGATAGGTTGTAAACCTCAACTTGTGTGCTAGTGATGATCAATAAGGTCTATTTTGATTTGTTCTTGAAACCTTTCAAGACAATTAAAACTCCCACTAACTCTTCGACATATAAGATTCTCTTGTAAATAAACATTTCTTGACAAATATTCAAGAGTTAGTGTAGTTTTTATAAAAACACTTCATAAATAGGTCCTAGTTGGTCTTTGTCTTATCGAAGACATCATAACTTTCCTTATTTGATGAATGTTATAAACCTTCTTAATACTTATTACTAAATTTCACAATCTTAACTCTAAGACTTGTTTTGGAACGAAGTATGATTGACTTCTTGATTTAACCATTTCTTCAATTCTTGATTCCTCTTCTTAGACATACAATTGTACTAAGACTTACTTAGAGGATCAATTAAGATATCGTTCATAATCATTAAGACTTATCATGAAGCGTAAAAGGTACTCTCCCTTCTTCATAGAATGGAGAAACTTTTATCTTTCTGCATACTTTATTCTTCTTATTCGTTCTGCTATCGATTTAAACCTTTTTCAATCAATTCAGAATTACACTTAATCTTATAAGTATAATCATATTTACTAAACCTTTAGTAAATCATGACGAATATCTTTGTTACTCTTATGGTGGACTTTGATCAATCACACAACATTGTGTACTCGATCTCCTAGTCCTTTCACTTGACACTTTGTCAACGAATTAGTCTAATTTCCAAATATGAAATTTCTCATTCATCATGCAACCAAGTTGCGTGATTCCAAATTTCTGTTCAATAGAAACTTGGGCGATGAGAAACTTTCCCTATTTGGTAAGTTCTCGACATTTCCACAAACAACATAATGAAGAATCACATCCATTTGTTGTAAATATACGAACATCAATTTTTCATAACGATTTCATTGCAAGTAAATAAATAAACACGTCAAACAAAATTCATTTTATTTATAAAAGCAGTGAAAAAGATTCGTCCTTACAATGCAAAATTAACTGAAAAACTATGTAATAAATATTCCTAACAACTCTATCTAAGCTCAAAATCTAATCTTCGAATCCATGTCTTCGTGATTAGATTCATCTTGCTATTTCATCAAGCTTCCTCTCTTTTCATCGATCCTGCAAAACATTCAAATGCAATCTTATCACATTATGTATTAACAATCAATGAATAGGAACTTAATCGAGTTACATAGTGGATTTTACCTGAAGTACATTCATACTCTTTGACTCTCCCATCTTCTGGATTCTTTAGGCTCTTAGGGAAGACTTGTATCCAACGCCCTTTCTCTTGGCAGCAAACGCAGGTCGGTTCTCCTAGAACGTCCTCAGAAGCATGGTTGGTTGACTTTCCCAATAAATACGCTCCATTGCTTTGCCAAATCATTTCTGATTCAACAGCAATGAGCATGTAAGTTAGGTCGATGAGGTTTTCGTCATGATCCATCATACAATACTTTCTTTTGAACTCATTATATGATTCGGGAAGTGACTGCAGAACCCAGTTTACAGCCAACTTATCCGAGAATGACACACCCAAGATTTTCAACCTATCAATGTGTGATTTCATTCCTAGAACGTGGGCACACACTGGTATACCATCTTCATGTTTCATTTCCAATAGGGCTTTAGTGACATTGAACCTTTCAATTCTTCGATCTTGTGGGTTAGGGAGAGCAACAAGAGGAGGAGGAGGAAGTGAAGCATGATCTCTTGTTCCTCGATCGAATCATGGAATATCATCTTCATGTGGAATGCTTGTTCCACGGGACTTGGGAAGACCATAGTTGTCGAACATTGACATCTACAAAACGGGAGAAAACATAAATTCAAGTTAGTTGATAGATTGAGTCCTTAATAAATCACCCAAATGAGATATTAAGGCTAGGACCCACCACAATACGCTACAACCTAGAAAAGGGATGTCGTAATCTAGTTGCAGAATATTTGAAGGTAAGTGAATGACGATTCACTAATTTTCCACCATGAAAAACAAAAAAGAATTTTAAGTTTTTAAATCTATGAAAATCCTAGATCCTTTGAGATTCACTGAACTTTTCAATGGCATGTTTAAATCTCGATATGCCCCTCTTGTTTGTGACTGGGATGACGAGGATCACAAAGCGGGTGTGAATAACCATGCAAACTTACATGGTGCCCTCACATGTTACGGTCACCTATTCGATGTGCCGGTAAACCACACACGCTCCACCGAACTATGACAAACATCGAGTCACCCTTTGCTACCTTTGCTTAGAAACATTTAGTGTGCCGGTAAACCACACACGCTCCATTAACATCTTTGCAAGGGCACAAAGTGTAATTTCATGGAATTGCATCAATTCACTTTTGCCTAAAGTAACTAAGATTGAGAATTTGTAAAAACATTTTGTTACTTTTGTATTTCATTATACTTAGAATGGAAGGTTTTGTCCTATCCTACCCGTTCGGCTAACGACCCTCCACTAGTCAAGAGTACGGTGGGTAAGTGTGGATACCCATTCAATCGCCATTTTATAGGCAATTTCGTTAAACACCCCTTATAGACCAGCTTCGTGAATGAGGCCTACTAAAGATAAGACAGACTTTTACTCATACATACATACATATATATATATATATATATATATATATATATATATATATATATGGGTTAGGTTATTTTGTTTTCACTATCTGTTGTGTGCATGTATGACTGATTCTGGACCAATCATTTTAGTTATTTTAAGAAAGTAATTAATGCATATTACATGTTGAAGATATAATGAATATTAATTACATCTTCAACATTTAATATGCATTAATTACTTTCTTAAAATAACTAAAATGAGTGGTCCATAATCAGTCATACAGGCACACAATAGATAGCGAAAACATTTGAACCTAACTCATATATATATATATATATATATATATATATATATAATGTTAGACTTTTAATGTTATATATAGTATAGGGTGTATTTTACACTTTTAAAATACTAGGTTGTCAAATTTAACAATTATACTTTTAATTCAATTAAATTGTAAACCAAATCTTTTATGGATTTATTAAACCTCTTTTAATTATACACCTTAATTAATTAATAAAACCATAAGGGTGTGATTTGAACTTTTCAAAACAATACTAGGGTTTTAGAATTTAACATTCCTAGATCAACCTTTTAATCAACTTTTAAATTCCAAAACTTGAGGGCAAGTTTTGAAACATTTCAAAACATTAGAGTTTAGAATTTAAATATACATCAAAATTAAACTTTTAATCAAAATTTAAATTTTAAAACTTGAGGGCAAGTTTTGAAACCTTTTTCAAAACATTAGGGTTTCAACTATTTAAATTTCAAAACTAAACTTTTGAGTTTAAACTATAAAACCTAAAGGAGGAAATTGAAACTTTTCATAACACAAGGATCAAATAACAAATAATATAAATTAAACAGTTAATTTCATCATTATCTATATTTGACCTAATTTCAATTACTTGCAAAATAAGTTACCCAATTAATACAAATAATCCAATCTTCATCATATAAGGAAGTTATTATCTAATCAATTGGTAATTATCTTTTGTTTACTCAAGGATATACTCAAAAATATGAATAAAATCGGATTTTAATGATCTAAAACAGATAAGGCAAGTATCCATAAGTAAAACAGCAACAAATCCCGAAATCCCCTCTTTCTGACGCTCGAACTCGCCGAGTACCCCCATGGACTCGCCGAGTAGGGGCCTACTCGCCGAGTCCACAATGGGACTCGCTGAGTTCATCAGGCAGGTTGGCCAAAATTCGAATTTGCAACTTGAACAAACACATAATGCATCAATACAATTGAAACCAATCAAGGCTCTGATACCATTGATGGGTTTTAGCCATAAGAACATCCTATGTGCTCATACAAACCCTAATGCTTGGATCTAGGTTTCTCTATTGTACCTTCAATTCATCCAAGACTATAAACCCTAAATCTAGCATATGATAATCCATATTAACATAATAATGGGTTTAAGATATTACCTTGATTGTTATGTAGCAATAACCATCACAATTCCTTCTTATAATGACTTTAGAAAGCTTAGAGTCACAAATGTCACTCCTCTAATGGTTCACAAACACCAAGAGCAAGAGGATGAAGAGGAGAAGAGAAGGAGGCTGCCCAAAATCGTCCAAAACCCTAGAGGATCTCATCACCACGTTTTTGGGGCTTAAGGGTGCTATTTATACATGTAGGCTACTAGGGTTTTAAACTAGGAAACCCTAATCTGACTGCTTAAGCCCTAAGCAGCCCATGGATTCCTTTCTTAAAGGCCTTGGACGATTTCTAATGGGTTTCCCCATAGAATTCGTCCAACCTTATATAATAAGGTAATTCATAGCCCAATTGCAATTATCTTATAATTACAATTCCAGTCCCTTAAGTTTAATTAATCTCTTTTAGCCACAAAATTAATTATCAATTAATTCTTGACTAATATTAATTAAAAAATATGATTTCTCCTTTAATATATTATTCTCATAATATAGTAATAAATCATAATTAATCCTTTCTCTCCATAATTCATCCTATCAAGTTGCTTTGGTGAAGGCAACCCAAAAGGACCATGCACCATCGGGTCAAGTTCATACCAAAATAGTTATGGACTTAGAAAGTAATCCAACAGGTGCGCACTCCCAGTATGGGAGAGTTAGTGATTCAGGGCGGGAGGCCACAGCGCGGACCAGTTCTGTGTACAGCAGCGAGAGCAAGGCGCTATTTCCAGCAGGGTTGCGTCAGTTATACTGCCTATGTTTTGGATGCCCGGGAGAAGGGAAAGGTGACAGTTGATGATGTGCCGATAGTTCGAGATTACCCGGATGTATTTCCAGAGGAGTTGCCTGGGATACCTCCCGAGAGACTGGTCGAGTTCGGGATTGACCTGATCCCTGGTGCGGCTCCGATAGCCAAGGCACCGTATCGGTTGGCTCCCCCAGAGACGCAAGAGTTATCTACGTAGCTGAAAGAGTGGCTAGACAAGGGTTTTATCAGGTCGAGCAGTTCGCCCTGGGGTGCACTGATTTTTTTCGTGAAGAAAAATGACGGGTCGCACCGTATGTGTATAGATTACTGGGAGTTGAATAAGGTAACGGAGAAGAACCGTTACCCACTTCTAAGGATAGATGATTTGTTTGATCAGGTACAGGGAGCGTCTTGGTTTTCGAAGACCGATTTACACTCCGGGTATCATCGGATGTGAGTTAGAGACGAGGATGTGCAGAAGACTGCTTTCAGGACCATGTATGGACATTATGAGTTCGTGGTAATGCCATTTGGGCTCACCAACGCTCTAGCCACGTTCATGGACCTCATGAACCGCGTGTGCAGGCCGATGCTAGATCATTCTGTGATAATATTCATAGATGATATCTTGGTGTATTCCAAGACTCAGTAGCAGCATGAGGAGCACCTGAGAGATGTGCTAGAGATTTTGAGGAAGGAGAGACTTTTCGCGAAGTTCTCCATGCGAGTTCTGGTTGCGTGAGGTGCAGTTTCTTGGTCACCTCGTCAACCAGAAGGGGATTCTGGTAGATCCGGCCAAGATAGAGGCTATGATGTAGTGGGAGGTCCCGAAGTCTCCATCTGAGATTCGGAGCTTCCTAGGTTTGGCAGGGTACTACAGGGGGTTCATTCAGGATTTCTCCAAGATAGCAGTACTGCTCAACCGACTGACTAGGAAGTCGGTGGTGTTTCACTGGGGGCCTGCGCCACAGGCAACATTTGAGACCATTAGGCAGAGATTGTGTGAGGCACCGATCCTTACCCTGCCAAAGGGAGTAGAGGATTTTATAGTCTATTGTGATGCTTCGATCACAGGTATGGGAGCAGTGTTGATGCAGCGAGGTCGGGTGATAGTTGACGCCTCTAAACAGTTGAAGCCTCACGAGGCTAACTATCCTACGCATGATTTAGAGCTAGGGGCAGTGGTGTTTGCCCTCAAGATTTGGAGACATTACCTCTATGGGATCCGTTGTACCATCTACACGGATCACAAGAGTCTGAGGTACCTCATGGATCAGCCGAATCTGAACATGAGGTAGAGGTGATGGTTGGATGTGTTGAAGGATTATGATTGCGAGATCCTTTATCATCCGGGGAAGGCCAGTGTGGTGGCCGACGCCCTGAGCCGTATGGCGGAAGCAGGCCCGATCAGGGACATATGTCTGAGGATGACAATGATCACTCCATTATTAGAGCAGATCAGAGAGGCTCAGGTCAAGGGCCTCAAGGAGGAGAGAAAGAAGTGTGAGAGTATGGGTACCGTACTGGGGCGGAGTACGGCAGGTGCTGATGTACGAGGCTCATAAGTCTCGATTTTCCATCCATCCAGGGGCAACGAAGATGTATAGAGATCTTCGACCTGAGTATTGGTGGCCCTGCATGAAGTGGGATGTCACCTGGTATGTGGAGAGGTTCCTGACCTGCAGGAAGGTTAAGGCGGAGCACCAGAGAACTCACGGCAAGATGCAGCCGTTAGACATTCCAGTGTGGAAATAGGAGGATATCACCATAGATTTGATCACTAAGCTTCCCAGGACCGCACATGGAGGATTCTGTTTATGTTATAGTGGATCGGTTAACGAAGAGTGCTCATTTTATAACGATCCAGGAGAATATTTCGGCTGAGAAGCTAGCCGATATATATGTGCGAGAGGTCGTGGCACGGCATGGAGTCCTGTATCAGTGGTGTCAGACAGAGATGTATGTTTTAGTTCCAGATTTTGGAAGCAGTTTCACGATGAGATGGGTACTCGTCTCCATTTCAGCACCATTTTCCACCCTCAGACAGACGGGCAGAGCGAGAGGACGATGCAGAGTCTTGAGGACATGCTCCGGGCATGCGTCCTAGATTTCGGTGGCAGTTGGGATATGTATCTTCCGTTAGCGGAATTTTCGTATAACAACAATTATCATGCGAGTATTGACCATCCTCCCTTCGAGATGCTCTATGGGAGGAAGTGCAAGACACCGATTTGTTGGGGCGAGGTCGGTCAGCGCGTCATTAGGAGTATTGAAGTGGTGCTCAAGATGACAGAGTTGATCCAACAGGTTCGTAGTAGACTGCAGACTGCGCAGAGTTGGCAGAAGAGTTACGCCAACAGGAGGCGTTCAGACCTGGCGTTTCAGGTGGGCGACATGGTCCTCCTGAAGGTATCACCCTGGAAGGGTGTCATCAGGTTTCGAAAGAGGGGCAAGCTGGGCCCCAGGTTCATCGTTCCTTTTAGGGTTTTGGCCCGGGTGGGTCGTGTCACTTATTGGTTGGATCTTCCGGCAGAGCTTAGCTAGATCCACAACACTTTCCATGTTTCATAGTTGCGGAAGTGTTTGGTGGACGAGTCACCAGTCATACCCTTGGAGGGCATTCATGTTGATGGCAGTCTGAATTATATTGAGAGACCGGTTGTGATTTTTGATCGAAAGACGAAAGCCTTGAGGAACAAGGTGGTTCAGTTGGTGAAGGTGCAGTGGCAACACTGGAAGGGGTCTGAGTGGACATGGGAGGTAGAGGAGGATATGAGGGAGCACCACCCAGAGTTGTTTTTAGAAGCAGCAGCAGCAGCAAACTTCGAGGACAAAGTCTCAGACAAGTGGGGGAGAGTTGTAACGCCCTAATTCCGGTATGTTATTTAAATATTATTTTTTCGAATTTTTAAGAAGGACTCGACGAGTCAGCAGCCCAACTCATCAAGTAGAGACGGGATTTTGAATACGTGTAAGTAGGCGACTCAATGAGTCCATATCCTAGACTTGGCGAGTCGATCAGTCTGAATGAAACCCTAAATCCCCAGGATTTGCACCCTATTTATACCATGTTATGAGCCCCAACCTCGTCTCCTTCACCCTCAGAACGTTATTTAGCAAACCCTAGAATTTATTGGAGCATTTTGAGCATATATGGTGTATCTTTTGAAGTTTGGAGAAGAGAAAGAAGGAGGAACTAAAGGGGAAGGTGAAGAGTAAGGATCTAGAGTTCAATTCAGAGTTTATTGAGATATAATCCGAATCTCTTCTGTTTCTATGTTGATCTTCTATTAGAAATCCCATTTAGGCCATTTTATCCACTTTCTAGCTTGATTGTAGTGAAGATATCATATTGGGTTGGATAGCCAGTGGATCTAGCTGGATTTGAGCTTCAAAAGCTCAGATCTACCATCTTTATGAGCCTAATTCGTGTATAAACCCTAGATCTACTCTTTTAGTCCTTGCTAAACCTTTTGATTCCCTTTTTATGAATATGTACACATAAAGTTGGAAACTTTACGTGATAATCAAGCTTTAGGAACCCAGATCTATAAGTTGTGTGCATTGGATTTGAGCAAAATCGATTGTGTGGAAGTTGCATGCAACCGACTCAGCGAGTCATTCTTCGGACTCGACGAGTCGCGTCGCGAGTCCCCGATTTTTCCTCCTTCATAAGTGATGTCGAGTGGAATTAGTGAGTTGTAGGTGGACTCAGTGAGTCGGAGGTCAGACTCATTCATAGAAGGACTCGGCGAGTCAGTGCCATGACTTGGCGAGTCCCATGCAATCTTCATATCTCAAGATCAGACTCGGCTAGTTGTTCATACGACTCGGCGAGTCACTATCAGAGTTTTCATGTGTTGAAGCAGAACTAGACGAGTTTTTCTTGCAACTCGGCAAGTCGGATGTAGATTGACTTAGTGATGGCATCGAAGAGGAACTCGTCGAGTCTATGCCAAAGTCGACGATTCGTAGCAAGCAGAAATGAGAAATGAGAGTAAGGACTTGACGAGTTGGGTCAATTGTAGGTTGAATTTGACCAAGGGGTTGACTTTCACCAGGGGTAAAATAGTTATTTTACCCTCAATATAGCTATCAGTATTTGATTGAGTGTACTTATGGAAATTGTAGCCAGGGAGGCACCGGAGCAGCAGCTGATAGTTTCCAGAGCAGTTCTTTCAGTAGCTAGATTACGAGGTGAGTTTCCTTCCAGTAGGAACGAGTCTACGGCCACAACGCCAGCTTGTTAGTTAGGAGTAGTTTTCGGACTTTGGTCTGATGCAGTAGTTAGTGTGTTTAACGCCTTCGTGGCTCAGATAGGATTATGTGATATATGTTTTGGGCTACGGCCCGATGTAGTATGCAGTATACGTGTTTATGTTAGTTGATATGTGCTTATGCTATGCTATGTTCAGTTAGTTCCGGAATTCGGTCTGATGCAGGGGACAGGGTTCCAGTCAGTTCCGGATATCGGTCAGATGCAGGGGACAAGGTCCCAGTCAGTTCTGGACTTCGGTTCGATGCAGTTTCTGGACTTCAGTCCGATGCAGGGGGCAAGGCCCTGGTTAGTTTCCGGACTCCGATTCGATGCAGTTTCCGGACTTCGGTCTGATGCAGTGGCCAAGGCCAAGTATTTGTTTTATATGTTATTGTACGGTATGTGGTAGTTTGGGGGAGCTCACTAAGCTTCATGCTTACAGTTTCAGTTTTGGTTTCAAGTACTTCCGCTAGTAAAGGGAAGTGCTCGGGATGATGGCATCGCACACACCACAGCTTCAGTTTTATCACGACATTTTATTATGCCTTGACATATTTGACGTATGCTTTTTATGATGTGACGTTCAGTATATGATTTTCATTATTATTAAAACAAAAATTTTGGGTCATATTTTGGGATGTTTCATCTATATATATTGTATTCTTAAAATTCGATTATGACTACGACATCCCTCTTCATAGTCAAATTAGGAAAACATGGCAAATAAAAAATACTGTTGTAAAAGACTGGTCTAGTATCATGTCTTTTTGTGAGACTTCATGAATTGTGTCCCATATGCTTCGGATATAGGATATATTGCATGTGCTACAATATTCATCCTTTCCAAATTTTCCAAATGCTCAAGGCATTAAGATGGGAAAAGTCTAGAATTGGATATGACTAAAAGGATTCAACAATTTTCGAGGACAATCTGAGGTTTACCAAAGATTGGTTGCTCAGGGATAGTTGGAAGTATAATGTTATTTTTGGCAAGGACCATATTGACATTTTTTGAAAAGAGGCAACTCTTGTTCAGAAGTGATGTCAAAATGGGAATATGGAAATGTTTCCATAGGTGGAAGTTATTCGTTCAATCTGTGTAGGATTAGAAAACTTAATGCAAGAAGGATGATCAAAGCAATGTACTTTGAATATGAGACTTTGTTTCCATAAAGTTGATCTCCAGTGGAATACAATGTAATGACAGTTGACAAGTTTCTGTGACTTTGTGCATTTTCATTATAAGAGGATCAATGCATTTAAGTTTAGGATCTGACAGGTTTCCGTAAATAACAGGAATTTGGTATTCTTACATTTACGAAAAGTGTTTGGGATTGTGAAATGAGTATCATTGGAATCATATTCAATTGATCTATTTCACAAAGTAAGGATCATAGATAAACATAGTTTGCATACATGGAGTATGGCATAACTGTTGTTTAGAAAACATAGTGTATATGCTTGGAGCATGGGACAACTGTTGTTTTAATTCAAGTATAAGTTGATTATTTGAAACATTATGCAATGAATAATGTGTAGTCAATGTGGTGATAAATAAAAGGTGTTCTATTTATTCTCAAAAGGGTTCTGAGACCACATTAGATTCGATTATTATTGTGTTTCACTTTGCATGTTTTGACTTCCAAAATAGTTGGGTTATTCCTTCCGAATGACTAAGTTATTTAAACACTCCACAGTCAGTCGTATATTGGAAGTAGGTATGAATTCAGGCTGTCATGAATTGGGCTTGTAGATGGCTAAAGGTTTTTAGACAAAGCAATGGTTGCTACAACATTCATGAGTGCTCATAAGTTATGAGTATTGGATTAAACCCACGCTCACTTGTATCACTTCATGAAATTTATCTCGAGTGATCGTGAGATGGTAATAACATATAAGTCTTCAAACCTAGAGATATGACTTGTTACCTATGAGTTGGTTGTGTATTGATTGCACAAAACGCATCAGTAACTTGATGTTATAAAACGTGCCTTTGTGTACCATTCAACAAGTAGTAGAACAAACATATGTGTTGAAGTTTATCTGTTCCTTCTAGAAATAGAAGTGATATCTGGGCCCCTCGATGATTTTTTTTGACCTATGTACCGGGCACGGTCAGAACCTAACTGATGTGTTCAATTTAGTTCTATGTCAAACAAATCGGAAATCGGGAAAAAAAAACTACTTGACAATAAGTACGACGTTGTTCCATGTATTTGTCCGGCTGATATCATGAGAACAGAGGATTATATGATCACTTATCTGAAATGGCGCTTCATAGTTCAATAGAGCTTTCGAGAGCTACGATTACTGGTTGGTTCCTGAAGTCACATAGGCAAATATAGTTATTAGACTTATCCAAGTGGGAGATTGTTGGATAAGGTGCCTAAGTCCATAACTTATTTGGTATATACTTGACCGGACCTGGGATGGTCCATTTGGGTTGCACTTCACCAGAACAATTTATATGGATAATCTTATGAGAATAGTATGTTTATGATTTATTAATATATTATAAGTTATAATATATTAATATGAAATCATGTTATTTAATTAGTATTGGTCTTCAATTAATTGAGAATTAATTTAGTGATAAAAAAGGTGACTAATTAAATATGGGCTATTGTATTTATATAGTGTGGGCTTACACACATTAATAATGAGCTAAGCATGCATGGGAGGCCATGGATGATCCATGGAGCTTTTAATCCATGGATCCTTGGAAAGGAAAAGACATGGGTTATTAGGGTTTCCCCTAATCCTCCACACTATATCAAGAAGCTTATGTTGCAAGAAATGGAACCCTAGTATGTGTGAGCAAGGTAGTGGCCGATTTCTATAAGCAAATATACTATTCTCTCAAGTTTCCAAAGTTTGTGGTGATTTATGATTCCACTTGAGGCATTTGCACTATTGGTGCTAGGCTCTCAAACTCTAAGCAATCAATCATTATCAAAAGGTATGTCATTCTTCTAGTATTTTATGGTTGTAGTTCTTCATGCTATGCTAGTTAGGATGTAAACCTTGGAAATTATTATTTACATTTATTTTTAGAGAAAACATAGATCCAAGGTTATTAGGGTTGCATGCACACCTTAGGAGTGTTAGAATGCTCATAACCCAATTTCAATATGATAATCAAAATTTCAAGTTTATATAAGCTTATATGATTCTTGAAAGTTGTTGATTATGAATGTGCATGAGCTTATGAATTTTGATAGATCATAGGAATTATGTGCAAATTGTTTGATAGTATAATTCTTGATCTTTATGACATTGAATGTACTCCATAACTTGTCCTCAAGTTATGGAATTCCAAAAGTTTTTTTTACTTTTAAGGTTCCTTTAAGAAGTCATAAGTTATACTTTTGGAGAGTTTTTCTAATAAATGATTTTACGGACTCCATAACTTGTCCTCAAGTTATGGATTTCCAAGAGTCTCTTCATTAAATATATTTTAAACCTTTATTAAAACAAATAAGTTATGAATATCCAAAAAGTTTTTGAATTTTTCAAAACTTTCCCTCAAGTTTTGGAATTGTAAACTCTCACATAAACTTTAATCCACACCCTAGAGTTTTAAAAGTTAAAATTCAACCCTTATACTATTATAAGATTAACGGTTAATATTTATATATATGTATAAGATTAAGTCGTTTTACCATTAGTAGGCCTCATTCACGAAGCCGGTCTATAAGGGGGGTATAAGGTTGTTGCTTATAAAATGGAAACTTAGTGGGTGTCCACTCTCACCCACCGCTTTGTTGATCGGTAGAGGGTCGTGAGCCGAACGGGTAGGACAATGACTTCAATTCTCATTAAAAGTATCATGATTATTATAAAGTAACTAAACCTTTTTAAAAATTCCCAATCTTAGTTACTTTAGGAAAATGTGAATTTGGTGCTAACCCATGAAATTCAAACTTTGTACCTTACCAAGTCGTTAGTGGAGCTTGTGTGGGTAACCGACACATTAACTTGGACTAGTAAGGATGACAAAGGGTGACTTAATGTTTATCATATATCGGTGGAGCGCATGTGGGTAACCGGCACATTGATTAGGTGATAATATTAAGGGTACCAAGTGAATTTGCATGGTTATTCACACCTTGTATTGTGATCCTCGACATCCTAGTCACAAAATTTGAGAGGGCACAATCGAGATTGAAACATGCCATTGAAAAGTTCAATGAATCTCAAAAGATCTAGTACTTTCAAACCAATTAAAACCTAATTTTATTTCATTTTTCGTGGTGGAAATTAGTGAGTCGTCATTTGCCTACCTTTAAATATTTTATAGCTTGGATTACAGCATCCCTCTTTCAAGTTATAAAATATTGTGTTGGATCCTAGCCCTAATATTTA
Organism: Lactuca serriola; assembly: GCF_051521515.1. NCBI lineage: Eukaryota > Viridiplantae > Streptophyta > Magnoliopsida > Asterales > Asteraceae > Lactuca > Lactuca serriola. The sequence continues at coordinate 75,046,430 of NC_136409.1, read as the reverse complement.
ATATTGGGTGTTATATTAAGGACATTAAATCAACTATCTTGAATATCTCCCATTGTAGATGTCTAGTTCAGACAACTATGATCTTCCTAAATATCTTGGAACTTCACCTTCTTTCACCTCCTCCAAGTATTCTCACTAACCCACAAGTTCTTGAAAAGTTTAAGGTCACTCAAGCCCTAATGGCAAGCAACATCTATGTGTGATCACATCTTGGAGATGAAGTCACATATTGAAAAGTCAGGAGAGTTGGGTGTCAAAATCTTGTGAAAGATGGATGTTAAATCACTTTCTTAGTAACATAGTGAGTCCCTTTCGGACTACTGTGAGACAGACTATGACATGACCCTTAATGATCTTATCTATTTGCTTGCTGATGCGGGATCAGCAATGATTTGGAACACTAGTAAAGCAAATTTGATTAGAAGATCAACTTCCCAAACCTTAAATGGACATTGACAATGGTAGCAATGGATATCTACAAAAAGTTTTCTCTTCCCAATGGAATGGGATTGGCCATGGTCAACTCGGTTGAGCAAATGGTAAACAGAAAGGTTAAGTTTGAGATAGTCTCATGTACCATTACCAAAGGGTCCATATGTTTTATTGCCAAAGGAAGGGGAATTGGTTGCAAAGCTTCCCTATTCACCTGAAAGATCATAAGGTAGATCAACTCAAGAAGTTTGACTCTACTTCAAGTAAAGTCCACTGTCTAAATCTGTTAAGTTCCTACTTGGAGATTCTTATTACATAATGTGAATGGGTCACATGTTGATGTTTTTTAAGAATCAATGAAAGGAGAGGAAGCTTAAAGGAAGTATGTGTTGATTCTGATTGCCAAGATGGATTTCGATCGCATGGTTCGGTGATCAGAATTTCCAGTTGTTGCTTATAGAGTTATGATATATTACTTAGGAATAGATAACAATAAGTTTTTCATATGCATTGTAAGGATAAGTTTTTCAGCAAAGTTTTAAAATAAAAAAAGGGGTTTTAATTTTATTTATTTTAAAAATATCCTTACAATGACATTTGTGAAAAATTATTGCTTATATGATTCCAGTAATAGCAATATTGGAAAGTGGATTTGATTCTTTCACTTGGACCGAAACTTGGAATCATGCAAGCCAAAGTGTATGATGTATTAGAATTTTCATCTTTGGAAATTAAGATTAATTCCTTATGTGAATAAGGATAGGACTAAAGGGATAGAGTACACATTCTTGAGCACTGGTCAAGTCCACCACAAAGATTGATAAGACTATTCGTCATGATTTGCTAAAGCTTAGTAAATATGCATATACTTACAAGTTTAAGTATAATTTTGAAGCATTGGAAAGGTTTTAATGTGTGGCAGAACGAATGGGAAAGAATCAAATTAGGATGAAAGATAAAAGTTTCTCAAATCTGAAAAGATGGGAGAGTACTTTAGTATCATGTTTCATGATCATCTTAATGATGTTGAAACCATATCACAAATTCATACTCTAAGGACATCTTAGTGCATTCTTATAGCTAAGAAGAGGAGTCATGAATTGTTGGAATAGTTAAAAAATCAAGAAGATGAATCATAGTTCGTTCCAAAAGCAAACTCTTAGAGTCATACATTAAGATTTTAACCTTGAGTGACATAAAGGAAGGTTTAAAGCACTTATCAAATGTAGAGTAAAATGTTTTCTACTCTTGTACATTTTAAATTGGTAAGTTGTGATGTCTTGGATAAGACAAAGACTAACTATGACCGATTGTGAGAAGTGTTTATCTTGATAAGAATCCACACTAAATCTTGAATATTTGTTTGGTTGTCAAGGAATGGTTCTTGACAAAGAGAAACTTATATGTCAAGAGGACAGTGGGAGTCTTAAAGGTCTTGTCAGGTTCAAGAACTAATCAAGATCAAAACCAGTAGTTTATCACTAGCACACAACTTAAGGTTTGTAACCTATCATGCGGACATAATTCTTGTTTCAATGCTTACTTCAAATAATTTGAGTATGCATGTGAGGTCTGTGAGTTCTAGACTGTATGCATAACAACTTGGAAGCAATTGTGGGCTTTTGTGCTACCAAGTGGCAAGAAATTAAGATTGAACAAGTTCAATCCATATGAGTTTAAATTTGTCACTAACCTTATCTTGTGATTATGGTTTTGACATATTCACATGGATTGGAACACATACACCATAAAATCTAAGTGTCATAAGGTTTCTCCCTGATTCATGAAAACGATGGTGAGGAAACGCTTTCTCTAAGTAGAATTTTAAGTAGATAGTAATTGTGATATTTGCATTCTCAAAGTCGTTAGTGGAGAGTGTTTGGTTAACCGGCACACTAACATGGAGTTGTGAGAAATGGCAAAAGGTGTAAACAAATAAGACTATGATTACGGCATCTCTTTTCATAGTTCTAAAATTGTTTAGACATACATGTGAACTATCTAAGAATAGGTGTATGATTTTGATAAAGTTTTATCAAAGCATCTTGCATCAGAAATCTGAACTTTGGTAAGAAAGGCAATAAAGTATTGATTTCTAGAAGTCCGGCTGATTTCCGAGTACATATCAAAGCCAGTGGGAGCATAAGTGTCATGCTAATAATCATCAAGTTAGTGGGAGGATGATTATTATGTTTTGGTGTTGCAAGTTAGCAATATTAATTATAGAAAAAAAACAACAAAAATTTCAATTCGTGAAGTTGCAGGGGTTGAAAAGTTGTTTTGCTATAATTAAGGGAGAGGAAATTATGCTTCATTTCAATTCTAAAAGCTTCGATTGAGATTTTAATCATATTTAGTCAAGGATATATATATATATATATATATATATATATATATATATATATATATATATATATATATGAATTTTATGTTGGAATGGTTCAACTTAGGGAAATTCTATTGTAACGCCCCAATTCCGGTATGTTATTTAAATATTATTTTTTCGAATTTTCAAGAGGGACTCGACGAGTCAGCAGCCCGACTCGTCAGGTAGAGACGGGATTTCGAGCACGTGTAAGTAGGCGACTCGACGAGTCCATATCCTGGACTCGGCGAGTCCATCAGTCTGAATGAAACCCTAAATCCCTGGGTTTTGCATCCTATTTAAACCATGTTATGAGCCCCAACCTCGTCTCCTTCACCCTCACAACGTTATTTAGCAAACCCTAGCATTTATTTGAGCATTTTGAGCATATCTTGTGTATCTTTTAAGTTTGGAGAAGAGAAAGAAGATGGAACTAAAGGGGAAGGTGAAGAGCAAGGATGTAGAGTTTAATTTAGAGTTTATTGAGGTATAATTCGAATCTCTTCTGTTTCTATGTTGATCCTCTAGTAGAAATCCCATTTACGCCATTTTTATCACTTCCTAGCTTGATTGTAGTGGAGAGATCGTATTGGGTTGGATAGCCAGTGGATCTAGCAGGATTTGAGCTTCAAAAGCTCAGATCTACCATATTTATGAGCCTAATTCGTGTATAAACCCTAGATCTACTCTTTTAATCCTTGCTAAACCTTTTGATTCCGTTTTTATGCATATGTACACATAAAGTTGGAAACTTTACGTGATAATCAAGCTTTAGGAACACAGATCTATAAGTTGTGTGCATTAGATTTGAGCAGAATCGACTGTTTGGAAGTTGCATGCAACTGACTCGGCGAGTCGTTCTTCGGACTCGGCGAGTCGCGTCGCGAGTCCCTGATTTTTCCCCCTTCATAAGTGATGCCGAGTGGAATCAATGAGTTATAGGTGGACTCAATGAGTCGAAGGTCAGACTCATTCATAGAAGGACTCAGCGAGTCAGTGCCATGACTCGGCGAGTCCAAGGCAATCTTCATATCTCAAGAACAGCCTCGGCGAATTGTTCATACAACTCACCGAGTCACAGTTAGAGTTTTCATGTGTTGAAGGATAACTCGACGAGTCGGATGCAGATTGACTTAGTGATGGCATCGAAGAGGAACTCGTCGAGTCTTTGCCAAACTCGACGAGTAGTAGCAAGCAGAAATAAGAAATGAGAGTAGGGACTCGACGAGTTGGAGGCCCAACTCGATGAGTCGGGTCAACTGTAGGTTGACTTTGACCAAGGGGTTGACTTTGACCAAGGGTAAAATAGTCATTTTACCCTCAGTATAGCTATCAGTATTTGATTGAGTGTACTTATGGAAATTGTAGCCCGGGAGGCACCGGAGCAGCAGCCGACAGTTTCCAGATCAGTTCTTTCAGCAGCCAGATTACGAGGTGAGTTTCCTTCCAGTAGGAACGACTCTACGGCCACAATATCGGCCCGTTAGTTAGCAGTAGTTTCCGGACTTCGGTCCGATGTAGTAGTTATTGTGTTTGATGCCTTCGTGTCTCAGACAGGATTATCTAATATATGTTCCGGGCTACATCCTGATGTAGTATGCATTATATGTGTTTATATTAGTTCATATGTGTTTATGCTATGCTATGTTCAGTTAGTTCCAGACTTCGCTCCGATGCACGGGACAGGTTCCAGTCAGTTTCGAACTTTAGTCCGATGCAGTTAGTTTCGGACTTCGGTCCGATGCAGGGGCTAAGTTCCCAGTCAGTTCTGGACTTCGTCTGATGCAGTTTCCAAACATTGGTCCGATGCAGGGGGCAAGGCTCTGGTCAGTTTCCCGACTCTGGTCCGATGCAGTTTCTGGAATTCGGTCCAATGTAGTGGGCAAGGCCCAGTATGTGTTTTATATGTTATTGTATGGTATGTGGTAGTTTAAGGGAGCTCACTAAGCTTCGTGCTTACAGTTTCAGTTTTGATTTCAGGTACTTCTACAAGTAAAAGGGAAGAGCTCGGGATGATGGCATCGCACACACCACAACTTCAGTTATTTTTCTCCTGGGAGTTTGTTTTGATACTTAGTTTTGATTTGATACAGTTTTGATACAGTTTTATCATGACATTTTATTATGGCTTGAGATATTTGACGTATGGTTTTTATGATGTGACGTTCAGTATATCATTTTCATTATCATTAAAACAAAAAATTTTGGGTCGTATTTTGGGATGTTTCAAGTTGGTATCAGAGCCTTGGTTTGAGGAATTCGGATACACTTTTGGGTGTGTCTGAACTCAAACTAAGGAAATGGTAAAAGATCTTCAAAAGAAAAACATTTTTTTGGAAAAAGGACTTAGAAGAAAAAGAGTTTTGATAAAGAGAAAAGGATCTGGTGCATGCGATCAGCCGAGCTCAAGTAAGTACTCCCAAATTACCCATACAAGTTTTTGTTGTCAGTTTCAGTTTCAGTAGAACAACATGCTAGTATAGGATTAAGGTTCTAGGAGGATGCCTTTTGTGCCTGCCTTATGTGTCTTAGCTTTATGAGAATTGCATGCTAGTATTGAGTAGACAGTAGTAGGATATCCTGTTTAGGTTATGCTTTGTGGGAATTGCATGCTGTGTCCGAATGTTGCTTGCTTTGTGCTTTGTGGGACTCTGAGTGATGGGAGTTAGCCATTAGGTGAATACGTCACATCACATGTGATCAGTGTTGAATTATCTCATAGTGTTGGATTTGGCCCTGCTGCGCAGCTCTTGTTTGAGTCTAACCGTTGTAGGGATGAGTCTTTTACTCAGAGGGTTATCTCAGCCTCATCATATGTGATGGTATTCAGGTAATGGCTAATTGGCATTACAAGGAGGCCTTCAGCAATTGGGGACTGGTTGGGTTGAGTAAGAGATTTCCCTAGGGCAAGCCTAGGATGAGAGTAGTAGAGATCAGCAGCAGTTGTAGTGGCTTGGTGGAGTCGAGGAAGTTCTTGAGGAAAGTACGGATAAATGTTGAAGGTACTAGGGTCCTATACTACTAGAAGCAGAGGATCCGTACTTGAATCAAGGGAGGGTACGATGAGACTGGAAATCCTGTAGTAGTAATGATCCCTCGAGTTATATCAGTGATTCTGAAGTTTATTGTGATGTGTTTTCAGAATGGTGGTTTTACACCCTAGACCAGCAGGCGGCAGTTCAGGTGCTGGGGAGGGATCAGGATCAGGCTCGGGAGTTGAGCAGTTTGATAATCTGACTAGAGAGTTCTTCACTTCAGAGGTTACTCGGATCATTCTTGAGCAGACTCTAGTGATCTTTTGTTCGATCAAGGAGGGTATACTAGAGTTGATGGATGAGAAGCTAGGCACATTTCGTGCTGAGGTGGCGGCCACGATGGGGTCGCACACACTTACTTTCAGGGAGTTCCGGGCATGTGGAGCTCCAGATTACCAGAGGGTGCAGGACCCCATAGTGAGTACCAGATGGTTGGTGGATGTGGCCAACGCATTCCGCACAAGCAGGTGTCCCGAGGAGGACAAGGTCATATTGGTGTCCGTTCTTCTGAAGGATAGGTCACGGGATTGGTGGGAGGAGGTTGGTCATGCCATCGGGGATGACACAGCTTTGGATGCCATGACTTAGGCTGACTTTACTACTAGGTTCGGAGCTGAGTTCTCAATGGTTATTGAGGTGCCGGTAGTTCGAGATTACCCGGCTGTATTTCCAGAGGATTATATGATCACTTATCTAAAATGGCGCTTCATAGTTCAACAGAGTTTTTGAGAGCTACGATTGCCGGTTGGTTCCTGAAGTCATATAGGTAAATATAGTTATTAGACTTATCCAAGTGGGAAACTATTGGATAAAGTGTCTAAGTCCATAACTTATTTGGTATATACTTGACCCGACCCGACATGGTCCATTTGGGTTGCACTTCACCCGAACAATTTATAAGGATAATATTATGAGAATAGTATGTTTATGATCTATTAATATATTATAAGTAAACCTTGGAAATTATTATTTGCATGTATTTTTAGACAAAACATAGATCCAAGGTTATTAGGGTTTCATGCACTGTCACACCCCAAAACCAAGAACGGCGGAAACGTTCTGGGGCGGAGGACGTCATGTATAGTATCACAACACAGTAAATGTAAATAAGCAAACAACATCATCCATTGCATTAAATATATAATTTTAATACAAGTGTGTTCTGTATAGTTATAGACACCAAAAATAATGTATAACAAAATAATATGAGATGAGTCTTGAATGCACTCCATCTTCTCAAAAGCTGGCCTCGGTACCTGTCTACTGATGACCTGAGAATACAAGTTATTTTGAAAGAGTTTATCAGCATTAAGCTGGTGAGTTCATAAGTATTTTAGTGTCAATGTTTCTTGTAAAAACGTTTGAACCTATCTCAATGTATAAGTTTGTAAAATGTAAGCAAATGTTTGAAAGTGTTTGTAAAAATTTGAATCTCTCAGAAAAACCTATATTTTCTATTAAAGTAACCTTCTACCAAGGCTAAACTGTTTTGTAAACTTGTCTGTTGTAAAAGTGTGTAATTACCCAAGTATAACTATCATTTATTAAAAATATAGTTTGTACACTAATGCTTAAGTGAGATTATCACTAAAATATGTAATGGGTAAATCATTGTAGTACTGTAGCTTTGTATAATAAGACTACTGCTGTACTAAATACTACTACCTTAAACCGGATTTATATTCAGGCATAATGTGATAAATTGCACCATGCTATCGACTGGTAACAACGACATAATGAATGGTCGAAATAAAAGAAATGACGTTTGGCACCCGCAGACCTGCAGGTCCGACTGTAGCTAGCAGCAAGGTGTAGGATAGTCAATCCAGTATAGATCTATACGCAAACTCACGCTCTCCCTCCAAGAGAATTCTGGCTACAACTCGGGCCATGACACTTAAGGCATGCCCGATACAGTGGATCACAATTATTACGTATTTATGTATATGTATTTTTTCTCGTATATCTATATATGTATTGTTTCTCGTATATCTGTATATGTATTGTTTCTCGTATATCTGTATATGTATTGTTTCTCGTATATCTGTATATGTATTGTTTCTCGTATATCTGTATATGTATTGTTTCTAGTATATCTGTATATGTATTGTTTCTCGTATATCTGTATATGTATTGTTTCTAGTATATCTGTATATGTATTGATCCTGCGTTACCCCGATGGTAACCAGCTAATGAGGTACTAATGAGTATGACTATGGAAGTACTTTTATGTCTATACATGTATATATGATATATAAGTAATATGGAAATGACCTTCGGAGGGTCACCCGATATCCCACCAGACCACATCCAAATCGAGAAAAAGGAAATAGGGCGGATGGCATTCCTAAGCTTTTTGAACATTATTTATATATCTATACATATATGGGCATGCAATTGTATATATAAAGCATAAATAAGTTTTCATAAAACATTTTGAAGCATAAATATAATTTCAAGAGATGATTGAGTTGATGTTGATCTATAAATCATTTTGAAGGCATACGTTGGTAAAACAGTTTAAGTAAAAGAAGCATTTGTTTAAATCACAGTCTATAAGTAAGTTTGGATAGTAAAACAGTTTGTAAAACATTTCAATAGTAAAGCAGTTTGAAAAATAGTTTGAACAGTGGTGAAAATCGTTGTTTTCCTAGTTATTAATCACATGTGATTAAATGCAATCACATGTGATTGAAGCAATAACTTATAAGTATTTGACTTGTATCCCCCCCATAAAGTATTTAAAACACTTAAAATCATTTCACAGGTTGATTCAAGGGGTATGAACTCACTTGTGGTGAGTCGTTTGAATTGCAGTGTCGGCTACCGTGCTAGGTGACAAACGGAGACTGGTTTACACGCACGAGCCTAGTTATCATATAATAAGCATATATATAACTAATTAGACAAATAATAACTTAAATAAATAAGTTAAGACACTTAGAAAAACATTTAAACACTTTTATGAGTGTTTAAGGTTCAAATGGTTGCATCTAAGTTGCTACGGGACAAGGCAAAAGGGTTTGAATCATCAAAGGGCCTTGTATAGGAGTTCACCATCCAACAAACCCCACACCTTGGAGTTTACGGCCGTAAACTCATGGGTTTATGGTCGTGAACTCCTCAAATGGTGTTTTTGGGTGTTTTGTGGTGCTATCTTGATCCTAGAACACTCCTAGCTTTATTGGAATAACACATGAAGTAGTTTAAGGCTCTAGAACACTCCATATGGGAGTTTACGGCCTAAGGTCATTCACCCTAGAGTTTACGGCAGTAAACTCTAGGTTTTTAATTGTTTTGAGGCTCTTAAACAACAAGGATTGCTCTCATGAATTTATCTAAGGCTAATGGGGACAAGAGACACACTTTGGTGCCTTCACTTGGAGTTTACGGCCCAAGTCATGTTCCTTGGCCGTAAACTCCTTTCAAGGAGTGGTTTAGATGTGTTCTACTCTCCATTTTAGTCCCAAGGGTGCAAGGTAAATTGTCTAAAGGCTTAAGGGTTGCTTGGAATGATTTTTGTCCCACCAAAAAGGGGTTTACGGCCCAAGAGGGGTTCTTGGCCGTAAACTCCTACTAACTTGTGATCTTGATGAGCTTTTGGTGTTCTAAACAAGCACAAGTACTAGTAGTTAAAGTCCTTAAGCATTTGGGGAAAGTTTTAGGGCACTTAAGCCCTTGAAAAGGGGTTTACGGCCCAAGGGGGTTCCTTGGCCGTAAACTCCTAGAAACTTATGATTTTGATGTCTTTTGATGCCTAAAATAAGCACAAGCAATTTAGGGTAAAGGTCCTTAAGGATTAGGGGGAGTTTAGGGCACTAATTGCCCTTGAAAAGGGGTTTACGGCCCAAGGGAGTTCCTTGGCCGTAAACTCCTAGAACTTGTGTTTCTTGGATGCATTTAGGCCTATAAAGATCATACCCTATCTCCTAAACAAGTTGTCTAACAAGGAATCGGGACTAGGAAGACATAATGTTCCATTTTGGAGTTTACTCCCCAAGAACGATCTTGGGCGGTAAACTCCCGGATCTTGTAATCTAAACATGTTATTGTTGTTAATAAGCATTAAACAAGTATTGAAACACATATAGAAAAGTAGACTCACAATCTGGGATGAAAACCCGAAGATCCGTCAGAGAGAATATGGCTTTTCTCTATTTGGAATTGTGAATAATGAATTAATTTAATTCAGAAAACTATTTGTAGTCCTGGAATATTTTGGCAGAAAATATTCTTATTCCTGATGTTGGACTGTAACAGTATGAAACTTGAAATGCCCAAGTTTCACAAAACCAGGAGTATCCACTCTCCTGATATCATCCAAAACATAAACCCTAATGTACACAAACTTGTTCGGAAAAGCTTGAAAATCACTGAAACTGAACTAGTTTCTATTGAATAGATGATGTTCATACAATTGGAAATTTCGGGTTGTCACATGCACACCTTAGGAGTGTTAGAATTCTCATAACCCAACAAGTTCATGGTAGGACTCATACCTGGTCCATTTATCATTAACTCGTGCGTATAGATCATATATAATTCAGTTTGGTAAAACAATCAGAGGGCATGGTACTCCTCTCTTGAGTAGTTCGAGGTTTTGTAACAAGGGATGACCCGGAGGTCCGCGTTGGTTTTGTGTTTTTGAGAGACGTGGGTTTCGATATTCCGAGAGTTAGATGAAGGGTCTTTCCGTAGCACATTCAAATGGGGAAGGTGAGGACTAAACCAATCCAAACTGAATGGCGTCATCAAACCTTCCTAGCAAAACATGTGTTAAGTTGTATTTGAACGAAATATTTGTTATGGGGGATAAAGCTTCTTGTTAGTACGTTCTGTGTTGGTCGGTTTTATTATTACTGCAAATAATTCGCATTGCAGCAACTAGTACTGATAGTATATGTGTTCTGATAGTTAGCGACGATACTTCATATTATGATCCCTAACAGGTCTCCCGATGATCGCTCGATGCACATAAGTGTTTTGATTTAATTGAATGAGAGAGTATTTAAACTATTTTTAAAAAGGCGATAATCTTAGCAACATACCACATATATTACAGACATAAGGTAATTAAATGTTTTTGTTTTTGAAACGCTCCAAAAGTCTTAATAAGGTTCCTTGTTGCTTCCGCTGGTTCGATCGTTAGACTCTTCCTACTCCTCCTTAATTCCTCTCGGTTGGACAGTCCCTCTTGAAGTGTCCGGTTTTACTGCATAGATAGCATACTGAACTTACACCAATATTGGTGGTTGAAGCGATGTGCTGGGTCGGGGTCCTACAGAAGCGGATGGTATGTCCTTTCCTGTTGCAGTTGACACAGTGTAGTATCCGGCAAGCTCCTGTATGATGGTAGTTACACTTTGTAAGTGTTCCCATATATTGCCTGTCCGGTGCTTGAGTGACAGATGTTGTGGCTGATGTCGAGGCATGGGTTCTGACTGCTGTTGTAATTGTAGGGGCAGCCACGGGTTGTTGTCTTTTAGCGAGTTTTTGAGATGGCTTGCACTTCTTTTTGTCCCAAAACTTCCTTTTTTTGCTCTTAGGTTTGTGGTCTGAGGTATTTTCGTTGGTAGCTGCCCGCTGGTGTTCTTGATTGTTATTGCGGTTAGTATTTCAGACACCATCGCCATGCCCATTGCCATTTTTAGCATTGATCTGCGCCATGACGGCTGTCACGGCTGTCGTGACTGCAACTTGAAAAGTAGTAGAGTTGATCTGCAAGATTGGTGCCTTGCTAGTTGGTTGGTTACCTCCTGGTGAAGACAATTCTATTTCATGATAATAAAAAAACCGACTTCCTGAGTGGGGCTGATTACCTCCAGTGCATTCTTACAATTTATATTCACGTATATAAGTTTCGCACATTGTTGTACTATCCTTAGTGGTTCTGCTAAACACTCCTGAGATGGAGTTTCGGAAATGGGTATAGGTATGTTTGGTATGAATGTTAAACTTTCCCATCCTAGTTACAATCTTTGCCTAGACACACTTAGCTTAGCTAAGGGGTACTGATGCGATCCGGTGCATTAATGCTAGTATGGTCGCACCCTATACATCTACGAAGAAGGCACCTTTCAACCAAAATGTTTAAAGGTGAGGCGATAATGAGTCTTTAGAATGGCTATACGTCGTGAGTTTTCTAACTAATTTTATCTTAGTTCAAATTGTATCATATTCCGGTGTTTATGGTGTTCTGAAAGCAATTCATAATGAAAGTCTATATATAATAAACATATGAATTTTTAGTAGTTTTGTATCCAAGTGAAACCTTGTAATTTGATCCAAGCTTGGTCCTTCTTACGACCATTTGATGTATGCTTAGTTATGTAATTAAGACTTAATAGATCTTCGAGTCTATTGGGTCTGTTGTAAGTCCGTTTTTGTTAATATGATTCTAGTAATTTTGTTTCCAGAGAAAATTTTGACCTCGATGCGGATCTACACCACATCATTGTAAGGAAAAATTTTGACAGCAAATAAATCCCCCGATTAGTATGACCACTCAAATCGTAGAGTTGAGCTTACACAAAGAATAGAGTAGCACCAACGCATACTCATGAACCTAATCTACCAGGTCTTGTGAGTAGTATGAACTCTACTCACGACGATCCATCCCTTGCGATGCTTGAGACAAGGTCGATGCACCTTGCAGCTCTGCCAATCGATGCTTGGCTACAACCATTCTCTCTTCGAGTGTCGTGTGTCTACCCTGATACTCTTTTGCCTCCACCCGAGTGGCGATAAGGTCCTTATCAATTTGGTCTCTGAAATAGCAGTCTCTTTCCAAGTCTCGGGTACGTGAGATGGTAGGGTCTGTAGTAGCGCGCAGTTTCGGAACTCGATTTGCAGTCTCTCTATTTTAATCCCCAATGTTCGCGATCTGTCGGGTCTTCGCTGAGAGGGCTCTGTCAGTCGGTCCCCCGTGGTTGAGGTCATAGCAACCTTGTTGGTTTCCAAATGGTGATGGTTTTCATTTCTGTCGACTCCAACCCTCGATCACAGTCGCCCAACGGGGCACATGTTCGATGTAGTCGAAACGGTTCGCGGGAACCTGGCTATGTATGGAGGGTTGATCACCTCTGGTTCCTCTTCTAATTCTACCTCGTCTTCATCTTCACCCATCATTACTTCGATTTCTTCCTATTCAGATTCCTCTTCCTCCTTTTCCTCGGGTTTTTCATTAGGGTCTTCTTCGGGTTCTTCTCTTAACCATCCACTATTTCCCTGGTTCGGAAAGCAGGGGTCACCTGGTAAGTAGAATCTTGCCATGCTATACGTGCGAGAAAAGGAGGGGTAGGAAGCATATATTTGCCGTATTCCTAGAAATACTTATAGGGGTTTGATCCTCATTAGTTACTTCTATAATGACATAGTGCATACTAATTACATATACCAAAGATATGATAGACCTTCGATTAAGTGGTCCTACCCTAGGTCCGCATCCAAACAAGGAAAAGCAAGTAAGGCAATGACCACAGATTCTAAGTCTATGATCTCTAAGTTATATATATCCTTAGAGTATCCACTTAGTGACTATGGACCTATTAATAAGAATCTGTTTAGTTTTCACATAAGTTATCATATTACAAAATACTCCTATAGTATTTTAAATGTTATGTTTGGTTCTTAGTAACTTTCTTGTATGGGAAGTTTTTAGGCTTGTTGCTCAATACGACCATGCCCCGGCATACAATAGTCATACCTCGGATAAATATAAGGCTATATTCATCCCAAGTCTGACTACATATCCCAAGGTCTACTCGTAGTGTCCAACTCCTCGTTTTACTTTTGTATTGTCCTAGATATGATACTATAATAGTATGTATGTATGTACTCATACTTTTAACAAGAAACTATTTCATTTCTAAATGTATAATTGTTTTGAAAATTTTAAATCAGAGACTTTTAGTCCCAATGTATTTATGGTTGTATATCTTATCTGGTTCGATATACTTAGTTCACTATAAATAATGCTTTGATATCAATCAGTCACACCCCCAAACCAAGGATGGCGGAAACGTCTGGGGTGGCGGACTTCATGTATAATATCATAAAACCGAGTAGAATATTGATCAAAGCAATACAACCAATCATAAATATAATCGAAAAAGAATTACATGGTTTCAAGTGTTACATATTTCAATGATTAATTACAACATTATGTAAAAATAGTTGTTCAATGTCGTAGCATTCCATCCACAAAAGCTTGTAGTTACCTAGTTTCACTGATTTATTGAGAATACAAGTAGTTTTGAAAAAGTGTCAACAATTAAGTTGGTGAGTTCATAAGCTTTTTAGATGAAGAGTTTGAAAAACCGATATTTGTAATTGGTTGTGTGTTACCAAGAAAAATCCAATATTTTCCTTAAGAAAGTGATATGTAGTCTTAAATCCCAAGACTGAACGTACGTGTGAGTTTTGTGTTATGTGGTCTCAAGTTCAAAGACGGAAAGTGTACAAGTAAAATCCATACTTATTGTTATAAAAGTGGCTTTAAATCAACATAAAACCCTTTTTGATTTATAAAATCCCCATAAACTTTATGTGTTGTTAACTCCCTATGTGAGTCGCTATAACCATACTATGACTAACTAAACCTGAGACGATGTTTTTCAAGAGTCAGAAAGATATGAAATTTGTCACCTCAGACCTACCGGTCTAGCTGTTGCAAGCAGCTCAGGTGATGGTGTCAATCCCAATATAGATCTATACACAAACTATCATGTTCTCCTTACAAGAGACTCTGGTTATAACTGTCAGGAATTTTAACCCGTACTCTAAGAGTACTATGAAGAATGTCTCACAATTTACGTTAACGAGTTTACGTGTAGTGTGCGTTTGTGTAAAACATTTTTCTGTGGGAGTAAAACCTTCTGGAGTGTGTTTGTTGTGTAAATGGAAACATAAACTACACCTATATTATAGCTTATCAAAAACATTTTGTAATTGTATAAATCCTCTTTGTATATGATGTAAACCTATATAATAGGGTAAAAGACATGTAATATAAACAACATGTAATTATATATGATAATACAGACCTTGCTCAGCAAGTTACAAGGTGTAAATGAGTTATTAACAATTTGCTAGTTTTATCTTTTTTGTTCCTGTTTTTGGAATATTTATAAAAAAATCATAAGGAGTCTAAAATTGATTCCGTAAATTTTGAGAGTTTAGAAATTGCGTCTAGTTTGTTCATAATTTTTATTATGATTTTTAGTAACCTCTAACTTGTGTGAAAATGCTCATATTTACAGACTGGTCCGAATTCGTAGCTACAGTGATAGGCAGTTTTGTAAAAATCAACATAAATTGTAGGATAATCGTATAAAGATGTGCAAGTAGTCATTTTAAAGGTATAAACGTTGATTATTCCCATCTAGTACAGTTTTGAAAAATATTGAGTTTAAGTTGGTCAAAACAATCGGTGAATAGAACTGAACTTTTCTGTTGAAAGCTAATGTTTGAGTTTAGCTAAGTTGTTGGTGTTTTAACTTGTATTTCCCCGCCCCCACCCCACCCCCCCCCCCTAAAACTTGAAGAAAACATGAAAAATTAGGGGTATGAACTCACCTTGATTGATTTCAGAGGGTGGATGTTGAAGAAAATGAAGTTTCTTAGTCAAGAACACTTGATGAACACTTGACAGTTGGATGATCCTAAGAACAACTTTTGATGTTAAAATTTGTATAGATGATTCAAGGATGTTATGAAAACATGAAAGAACTCTGGAGTTTAGATGATATACTTACCAAGTGATGAAGTAATAGCTCAAGAACACCTTCAAAAAGTGGCTGGAAATAGAGAGATAAATGAGCTTTCTTGAGAGAAAAAAAAGGAGTGTAAGAGTTTTGGTGATGAAGGAAATGACCAAGTTAACCAAGAATCCTCCAGGGATTTCTTTGTGTGAGAGATTTTTGGGGCAACTTGCAAGATGATGGGATTTTTACCTAGGTTTGTGTGATGTGGATAGAGTTGGACCAATGAGAAAGTGACACATGGAGGCAAGTGGGCACACTTGACCCACTTGTGGGGTAAAATATCTTTAGATGTTCCCTTATATGAATAAATGAATTTATATTTAAATAATCCTTGGAAAATGATTAAAATATGATTTTTGGGAGTTTAAAATGATAAAAATATGAATTTGGTGAAAAAATCCTGTTAAAACGTCAAAATTAGGCTTAACAGGCGAAAGTAGTCAAAAACCGGACACTTAGGAGCAAACCTGTGAGGTTTGGCTCCTAAGATGTTATGACCGAAGGTGGAGGAGGAGGGACTGAAGGTGCGAGGTTCGGTTCTAACAACCTCGGTTCTGGCATCCTCAGTTCTAACAGCTTCGGCTGTAAGTGGCTTCGGCTCCTAAGAGGGTTAGGCTCCTAAGAGGGTTTTGGTTCTAATACTACCCCATTAAGGTCTATTTGGCGAGCGCTCACACTATATTAAATAAAAAAAATTGAGTTAATTTGGTGAACTAGGCCGGCATTCCAACCCAAGTTCACAAGAGCTCACACCAATCTACTTTACATGTGTTGAAGCAAGAAACATACACCCATATTTTTTTAGGTAACATTATATATTTTTAGGATAAAAAAACATTATCTACTAAAAATCTAATATTATCTCAATCAAAAAAATTTAAAAAAAAAATTCTAAAATTTTTATTTTTTTTCTCTATAAATAGAGTATAATATTGATATACTTCATATGTCATCTCAATTTTTCATTTCTAAACCCTTTTGATTTCTTTAATAAGATGAATCCAAATTTCGTCTTAAATCTTGATGATTCTCAATATTATCAAAACTTTCTAAGTTATGAAACCTCACAGTTTTTCACAAATCCCAATCAATTTCCCATCACTGAAAATGTTCAAACTTCACAAAATACTGGAAAACATCCAAGAGGTGATAAATGGGATGCTGATGATGATATCTCTTTAATGTTAGCATATTATATCGTTAACCAAAAGAAAACATCAATATGGGCACATGTGAAGGAGCTATATGATGCAAATCAGGCGGAAAACCCAGGAAAGATTGGTAACAGGAACATAGCTCAAATGAAAGGTCGTTATAAACGACTTAAAGAAAGTGTCGTCAAATGGGTTGGTGTTTACCTAGAAGCATATAGAAACAGAAGTAGTGGAATGAGTATGAAAGATGTTGAGAACGAAGCCCATAAATTGCATGAGACAAGTAGAAGCAAGTTCAATGACACAATTGTTTTTAATGAGGCTATGTGTAAACATCGAAAATCAGATTTACAGCTAGATCATGATGCAACACGATCACATCCTGAATAAGAAGTGGGTGATGAAGAAAGTGGTGGTAGCACAAAAAGATCAAGGTCTACTGAAGAAGGGGAGTATTGTGTCCAATCCAACATAGATGGGGCAAATATTACTGGTTCAACAACTAAATGTCCAACGGGTAGACATGCTGCTAAAAGAAAAGAAAAAAGTAAGTCTTCTAATGAAGTTGTTGCAGAACTTCGTGCAATGAGGCTTAGTAGAGATAGTGAAGTAGAAGTCATGAAAAAAAGAGTCGACTTGGATCAACAAAGGGAGCAAAAACAGATGAAATGGAGCTAATGAAGATGCATAATTTGCATTTGAACACACTCCTACAAAAGGAGCACTTGTCACCTGAAGAAGAAAACATGAAATGTTTTCTAATGTCTAAGTTTTATGGAAACTATTTGCAATTTAGTGTATGTTTAAGTGTATTTGTAAGATATTTTATTTTGTATTTGCATCTCATGCTTTTAATGTATTTGTAAGATATTTTATTATGTATTTGTAAGATATTTTATTTTGTATTATGTATTTGTAAGATATTTTATTCTGAATGCACAGTTGTGTCACACCCCAAAACCGGAACGGCGGAAACATTCGGGGGTGGAGGACGTCATGTCAAGTATCACGAGATATGTATATGGTAAGCAAGTAATGAACAACCATTTCATTTAGAAAGAAAGTGTTTACAATGTATGTGTTCACAAAACATAGAAGTCATAAACAAATAACAAAACAAGACTTGAAGCTATAATGCTCCATCTTCTGAAGTCCCAGCACGAGCACCTGTCTAATAGTCTCCTGAGGATACAAGTTATTTGCAAGATTTGAGCAGCAATTAAGCTGGTGAGTTCAAAAGATTTTAGTGATGTGAGTAAGCTGTAAAGTGTTGTTGAAAATGTATATGTAAAGTGATGTAAGCTGTAAGTTCTGTTTTGTAAAGTTTGCCTGTTCCTCTAGAAAATCATATATTTCCTACTTTAGTGGGAGTTGCATAAAATGACACTACAAGCCTTTCTATGCGTAATAAGTGGTTACAAGTTATATATACTTGGAGTAAACAAACAATCGATTGTGCTATATATTCCCTCAACTCACAACCCAACGGGGTACAGTAAGTGAGGCGGATAGCACACATTCCGTTGGTTGTTAGATCGTTGTCATATATAACCATGGTGTATTCACTTGTTACTCATGGGGTTATTTGTAATGGCTCCTTTATATCTAATGGAGAGTTCCTTTTAAGAAAACCTATATTTCTTATAATAAAATATTGACTATGGTGATTACTTTTATAATAGCTTTGTTTATACTGCTATATATAATTTCATATCGAGTAGATAGTAAATTGGGTGACCTCGGTGTAAACCCACATCCAACGGGAACAGGACGTACAACGAAGAGCACACATCCTACTAGCTGTCGGATACTAGTTTTATATATAAACATGGTGTATAAACTAAGGTGTTATAGAGTTAACTCACTTAAAGTCTTTAAAACTGTACCGGCTTAATAAAATGGATTAAGCCCTTAACTAGAGAATCGCTAGTTTTGTATACCGAAAGTACTGACGTTGAAATGAAAGTTTTGTACTAGAAAAACTGTGCATTGACCTTGTGTTCTATAACCTAATCCATACATGTTACCCTTATGATGACTTAATGTATATTAAGCATAAATATATATATATATATATATATATATATATATATATATATATATATATATATATATATATATATATATATATATATATATATAGATTCAGGTAGATAATAGATTGAGTGACCTCGGTGTAAACCCACATCCAACGGGAACAGGACGTACAGCGAAGAACACACATCCTATTAGATGTCGGAATCTACTTAGCATATATGTATCCTATAGTGTATACATTAAGGAATCATAAATTTAGCATCATGGTCCTAACTTTTAAAACTAGCCTTCTACCAAGACTCGATTATTATGAAAGCAGTCTTCTACCAAGACTCTTCGGTTCCTTAGTCAAATATAAAGTACATTCTCCCTAGTTTATAACCTATCTCGAATAGAGAATAGATTAACCTTCAAGTGTTACCGACACTTTATGAAAGTAATGGGAGAAATGAGTACCCTGATGTCGTTTATAATGACATGCGGAGGTACTATTAACCTAAAAACATATTTCTTTTATTACGGTCATAATGTGAAAGCTGGAACCCCTACTAACTGCTCTCATGTATGGAGATTGAGTGAACCAAACGCGACCCGAGCAAATCCGTGCAAGCCATGTAATTCACATTAAAGTTAGATCCTGTCTGCGTCTTGTCATGCTATAGCAAATTTACTTGTTTTTTATGTTCTGTTCTGGTATTGTTTGATTCTCTTCACTTGTTTCTTCTGTTCTGTTCTGTTCTGTTCTGTTGTGTTCTGTTCTGTTTTGTGTGTTCTTCATTGTACTAGAAGTAATGAATATCATTATCTTAAACTATACCTATAATAGATTGCTAATGCTCTAACTGGACTGTTACTGAAAAGACTCATTTATCTACAAAGTTATGCTTATGCTTTAAAAATGGCGTTTTTTATAACTATAAAGTAACATAACCTTTAAAAGAGTTTTGAAATGTTTTAACAACTTATAAATAACATAAGTAACATTTTGAAAGATGTTTATAACAAACATTTACACAATTATCATTGTGTTCAACTTGTATTCCTCCCTAAAACAATTAAAATAGTTAAAAGATTCATTATGGGGTATGAACTCACCTGATGTGGGTGATTCAAACGGGTATGCGTGTAAGGATGAGAAGTTCTACGGATGAAGTCCCGAGACACAACAAGTCCTAAATTACATATAAGGACACATATTAACATGAATATAGTGTTTATAACAACTATATGAAAGAAAACACCTTCCGGGACTAGGAAACACCTTCCGGGACTAGAAAACACCTTGACCAGGTGTTGGAATCACATGTGATTCAACATAGGAAGGTATAAAGGCACTTAAATGAGTTTAATACCATGAGTTCACGTCCCAAGGGAGTTTACGGCCGTAAACTCATGGTTTAGTGCAAGTTTGAAGTCTAGGGGGTTATTTAGGGACATTAGCTTTAACCTAGGATGAGAAAGACCACTTCTTTTGGCACTTTTGGGGTGTTCACCGCCCAAATGAGTTTACAACCGTAAACTCATGGCCAAATATTCTTATGAGGGTCCTAAAGGTCATAAAGAAGCATTCTAAATTTATGCCTAAGCCCTTGGAAGTGTTTGTGGCATCAAAACACCCCTAACTTGAGTTTTCAGCCCATAAACCATTTGGTCATGTGTTTGCGGCCGTAAACACTTGTGAGGGATTATATTGTAATTGTTTTGTGTCCTAAACACATCAGGGTAATAGGCTATACTAGTCTCTTGGCTTAAGGGTGGCATTTACGGCATTTTGAGACCCTAAAATGGAGTTTACTCTCCAAGATGTTCTTGGGGAGTAAACTCTCAAATCTTGTTGTTTTGAGCTTGTTTTCTGTTCCTAAACTCATTTTTGTACAAGTACAAACTAGTTTCATGGCTTAAGGAAAGGCTAGGCTCCATTTGGCTCCTGAAAAGGAGTTTACTCTCCAAGATGTTCTTGGGGAGTAAACTCACAGATCTTGATGTTCTGTCGAGATTTTGCTGTTATTAAGCACAATCTAAGCTATATAATACAACTAGATTGAAGTACTCACAATTTGGGATAAAAACCCGAAGATCCGTGAGAGAGAATTTGGCTTTTCTCTAATTGGGAATGTAACTAATGAATAATTTGGTTCAGAATCCTATATAGAGTTCTGGGATTTTTAGCAGAAAATATTTTATTCCCAGAATAAACTCTAATATCATAGAGCTTTGGAATAACAGAGTTGCACAAAACCCAAGTGCAACCTCTCTCCTGATATCTCCTTAAGTGTAAATCCTGAATTGCTCAAACTTGTTCCAAAAGTTTGAAAGTTAGCAGCAACAGGCTTGGCTTCTAATGAAGTGGATGGTTTCACTGAATGGAAATTTTTGGGTTGTCACATCATCCCCTCGTTAGAATGAATTTTGTCCCGAAATTAGCTCTCTTGGCGTTACTACTGGGGTTGCGCTCTTCTGATTTACAGAATACTCACTCGTAGACCTGGCAACTTGCCCTGGTGTTCTTGATAGGATTCATACTTGGTCCATCTATCATTACCTAGAGTATACAATCCGTATATAATTAAGATTAGTAGGACTGTCGGATGTGCGACTCCGCTTTAGGTCCACAACTCCATGGAGAATGGGAGATAGGGCGGAAACACACATACTAGATATGCGTAATTATACTCATATACCACCCTCGCGTATAACCTAAATAATAATAGGCGGGCGGTATTCGTCCTTAGCCTCTATACTCGAACATTGGTCTGCTGGACGAGTGGTATTTCGTGAAAGTATGCGGACGTCTAACGATAAGGCTTTAGAGGACAAAGTACTCTTCGCACGAGTACTTCGAGGGTTTAGAATGCGAAAGATAAAATTTTTGATTCAGGTCGGACTTTCGATACGAATGATGAAAGTTTCAAGAACTTGCCGATCGAGGCGATAAAAACTTATGAACTCAGTATGGTGGGGGCACGCCAACTCATGACGAAAGAAAACAACGGACTCTATACTGAACAAAGTTTCTGGTCAAATGAAAGAAACGTCTGATAGACGACGATGTATCCCTGGTATGATTTGTACTGTACTCCTAGTATGTCCGACAATATACTCCTTGCAACTGTTCTCAAGTTTCCTGTTTTCAATTTTGAAATTAGCAATCCTATGTATCGTACCGCTATGTGCGCATACATACAAATAAAAGTGCTTTACTTACTTGAGGGATACTTTTATACCATGATCCCGCATGGTACCACTACCATCGCCCGTCATATACAAGTTGCGAATACTTAAGATGAGCCAGGCAGTCGACTGAGCATCTCTGCCTCAAATCCTCAACCAATTAAGGAAGGAGACGTAAGCGGAGTCACTCACTCTAAGTCTGCAACCTCTCAGTTGTGCACAACCCTGATGTATATGGTGAGCAATAATAGCTTCTCTAAGGGATCTTTTAGTTCTCCTGAATATTACGACCTATTTCAACATGTGAGTTGTTATTGTTACTTTTAAGTGATTATCCCCAACTTTTAATCTGATATCAATATAATATTAATTTTAAAAGAAATTACCATTATCAAAACGTACCACTACTCGTCGACGAATCCGGAGTAGATTCTCCTGCGGTGATCATCAGAATGCGTCCATCCACGCCTGAGTTCCTGATTATCGGGCAGTTCTTCTGATGGTGTCTAGTCTCACCACAACCATAGCAGGCTTGGTTTTCTTCAGCTCCGGGGACTTCGGAGATCGGTTGAGCCGGTGCCCTACAGTAATGGACAGTGTGTCCTTTTCTGTGGCAGTTCATACACTGCATTTCTCGGCATACTCCAGTGTGGTGAAAGTTGCACTTTCCACACTTCGGAAGGTTTCCAACATAACGACTGGCAGGTGCTGAAGCAGTAGGCATCGTAGCGGCGTACATAGTACTCGCTTGTTGCTGTTGTGGGATGTCTTGTGTTGTTCGCTTCTTCTTTCTCTTGTTCTCCGACTCTTGCTTACAGTCCTCTTCCCTTGATGACTCGGGAATAGAGACTTTTACGCTGTGGCGGACTCCATGATCGATGAGTCCCTGAGTCAAGCGTTTAGCACAAGCGAACTTGGCTGGGTTAGAAGACAACACATTTCCATGGGTCGGAGCTGTCAGACCCCAAATGTATCTTTCTATCTTCTTGCTCTCCGAGGTAATCATCTCGGGGCATAGAGTTGCTAGTTCGCTGAACCGGTCGGTGTATGTCACTATCTCTGAGCCGACCATAGTGTGATCCCACAGCTCTTGTTCTAGTTTTTGAATCTCGCCTAATGGGCAATATTCTTCCCGCATTAACTCTTTTAGGTGTTCCCAACCTATGGAGTTTGCCACTGATAGGGTCAGTGACTTAACATGGCTGTTCCACCATGTTAGGGCCTTGCCATCGAAGGTGCAGGCAACAAACTTCACTTTGCTTCCTTCGGGGCATACACAGATTTCGAAGACCGACTCTGTTTTCTTGAACCATTGCAGGAGGGTAATGACTCCTTCAGTCCCTTTAAAGGAAAATGGTTGGTATCTGGTGATGTCCTTATAGGAGAACTATCCCTGGCACACAGGGACCTCACCTTGAGTAGAACCAGTAGGCGCTTCGCCTTCACCTGTACTGGTGGAGTGATATTGTGCCATGGCTGTTGCCACAGCCTCAACCACTGCAGCGTTCAAAGTTGCTGCATCGATTTGTAGAGTAGGTATTGGAGTTATCGGAGTAGCGTTTCTTGGTGATCTGCGAGGAGGAATCTTTGCTAAAAGAAAACAAAGATGAGACGGAATAAGTCTATAGCAACGGACACAAGCCGAAAGCTGAAAATACAAGGTTATCCTAGTTCTGGATGTATCGGGTCGTGACATCCACAGGGTTCTAGAAATAATTCATAAATGAGTCTATACCAAATAGACTCTATGAATTTGAAATTACTATACTCGAATGAATATCTGTTTCCTGAATAACTGTTACCAGTTGCATGTAAGAAAATAATTCTAACACACGTAATGTGAGCAGTGTTTCCACTCGCTCGCTAAATTAACCTAGTTAATATTTATTAGTGTGACGCGTAAGATGTTTTTTGTTACTTCGGCTGATCTTTCCTTGAAATATTTTCATTGGTTTGTCCTTGTTCCTCCTGAACTCTTCGGTTGTCTACTATGAGGAAGTTGTTACGTTTATCTGGGCTTGTCGTGCGAGAATGAAAGTGACTAAAGAACCTATGAGCTTAAGGTAACTTTATGGGGTGATCCATATGGAATCCTCCTATAATTATACTAGGTATACCAGTTGGTATTGTATATAATTGAAGATCAAATAGAGCTTCGAACAATTGATCCCACCTCAACACTACTTCCTTAAAGGAATGGATAGCGAAGCGTCGGTCACAGATTCTATGTCTATAAAATCTTGATTATATATAAAACTTTATGAATATACCCAGTAAGATTATAGACCTATCCGCAAGGGTCTTTTAAGTTATCATATAAGTTATTTATCTGGACTAAAATACTCCTATAGTATCCTAACGTAATGTACTTGTTATGTTCTAAACTTGTTATCACGCTATAGTATGATAGAATACTCCCATAGTACTCTAACTCTAACTGTACTTGTTCTGGCGTTCTCTTGGCTGGTGTTTTGGTAAGTATTAACTCTGTTGCAACACCACATCATTCCCAAACACATGTTGGTCACATCTCGAATGAATATAGTTGATCAGGCTATATTGATCCTAGCTATGATTACATAACTGTTCAGGTTGACGACAGTGTCCAACCTTTAAATACTTTTAGTTCTGCTCTCCTCATGATCCTAGTTGTATTATGAACATGTATGAGCAAGTAGGTATATTTTTATAACTTGCAGTTATACTCTAAAATATATCATTATCCAGAGCACTTAAGCCCCATTGTATTTATAGACGTATACCTTTTATCGGTTGATATACTTAGTTCACTATAAACAATGTTCTGATACCAATCTGTCACACCCCAAAACCGGAATGGCGGAAACGTTCGGGGGTGGAGGATGTCATGTCAAGTATCACGAGATATGTATATGGTAAGCAAGTAATGAACAACGATTTCATTTAGAAAGAAAGTGTTTACAATGTATGTGTTCACAAAACATAGAAGTCATAAACAAATAACAAAACAAGACTTGAAGCTACAATGCTCCATCTTCTGAAGTCCCAGCACGAGCACCTGTCTAATAGTCTCCTGAGAATACAAGTTATTTGAAAGAGTTGATCAGCAATTAAGCTGGTGAGTTCATAAGATTTTAGTGATGTGAGTAAGCTGTAAAGTGTTGTTGAAAATGTATATGTAAAGTGATGTAAGCTGTATGTTCTGTTTTGTAAAGTTTGTCTGTTCCTCTAGAAAATCATATACTTCCTACTTTAACGGGAGTTGCATAAAATGACACTACAAGCCTTTCTATGCATAATAACTGGTTACAAGTTATATATATTTGCAGTAGACAAACAATCGATTGTGCAATATATGCCCTCAACTCACAACCCAACGGGGTACAGTAAGTAAGGCGGATAACACACATTCCATTGGTTGTTAGATCGTTGTCATATATAACCATGGTGTATTCACTTGTTACTCATGGAGTTATTTGTAATGGTTCCTTTATATCTAATGGAGAGTTCCTTTTAAGAAAACCTATATTTCTTATAATAAAACATTGACTACGGTGATTACTTTTATAATAGCTTTGTTTATACTACTATATATAATGTCATATCGGGTAGATAGTAGATTGGGTGACCTCGGTGTAAACCCACATCCAACGGGAACAGGACGTACAGCGAAGAGCACACATCCTAATAGCTCTCGGATACTAGTTTTATATATAAACATGGTGTATAAACTAAGGTGTTATAGAGTTAAAGCACTTAAAGTCTTTAAAACTATACTAGCTTAATAAAATGGATTAAGCCCTTAACTAGAGAATCACTAGTTTTGTATACCGAAAGTACTGACTTTGAAATGAAAGTTTTGTACTAGAAAAACTGTGCATTGACCCTGTGTTCTATAACCTGATCCATACCTGGTACCCTTATGATGACTTAATGTAGACTAAGCATAAATATATATAGATTCGGGTAGATAATAGATTGAGTGACCTCGTTGTAAACGCACATCCAACTGGAACAGGACGTACAGCGAAGAACACACAACCTATTAGCTGTCGGAATCTACTTAGCACATATGTATCCTATAGTCTATACATTAAGGAATTATAAAGTTAGCATCGTGGTCCTAACTTTTAAAAGTAGCCTTCTACCAAGACTCGATTGTTATGAAAGCAGTCTTCTACCAAGACTCTACGGTTTCTTAGTCAACTGTAAAGTACATTCTCCCTAGTTTATAACCTATCTCGAATAGTGAATAGATTAACCTTCAAGTGTTACCGACACTTTATGAAAGTAATGGGAGAAATGAGTACCCTGATGTCGTTTATAATGACATGCGGAGGTACTATTAACCTAAAAACATATTTCTTTTATTACGGTCATAATGTGAAAGCTGGAACCCCTACTAACCGCTCTCGTGTATGGAGATTGAGGGAACCAAACACGACCCAAGCAAATCCATGCAAGCCGTGTAATTCACATTAAAGTTAGATCTTGTCTGCATGTTGTCATGCTATAGCAAATATACTTGTTTGTTATGTTCTGTTCTCGTACTGTTTGATTCTCTTCACTTGTTTGTTTTGTTTTGTTTTGTTCTGTTATGTTATGTTATGTTCTGTTCTATGTGTGCTTCATTGTACTAGAAGTAATGAATATCATTCTCTTAAACTATACCTACAATAGTTTACTAATGCTCTAACTGGATTGTCACTGAAAAGACTCATTTATCAACAAAGTTATGCATATACTTTAAAAATGGAGTTTTGTATAACTATAAATAACATAACCTTTAAAAGAGTTTTGAAATGTTTTAACAACTTATAAATAACATAAGTAAGATTTTGAAAGATGTTTATAACAAAAATTTACACAATTATCATTGTGTTCAACTTGTATTCCCCCCCCCCCCCTAAAACAATTAAAATAGTTAAAAGATTCATTACGGGCTATAAACTCACCTGATGTGGGTGATTCAAACGGGTATGCGTGTAAGGATGACAAGTTCCATGAATGAAGTCCCGAGACACAATAAGTCATAAATTACATATAAGGACACATATTGACATTAATATAGTGTTTATAACAACTATATGAAAGAAAACACCTTCGAGGACTAGGAAACACCTTCCGGGACTAGGAAACACCTTGACCAAGTGTTGGAATCACATGTGATTCAACATAGGAAGGTATAAACGCACTTAAATGAGTTTACTACCATGATTTCACGGCCCAAGGGAGTTTAAGGCCGTAAACTCATGGTTACTCATGGATTAGTGCAAGTTTGAAGTCTAGGGGGTGATTTAGGGACATTAGCTTTAACCTAGGATGAGAAAGACCAGTTCTTTTGGCACTTTTGGGGTGTTCACGGCCCAAATGAGTTTACAACCGTAAACGCATGGCCAAATATTCTTATGAGGGTCCTAAAGGTCATAAAGAAGCATTCTAAATTCATGCCTAAGCCCTTGGAAGTGTTTGTGGCATCAAAACACCCCTAATTTGAGTTTTCGGCCCATAGACCATTTGGTCTTGTGTTTGCAGCCGTAAACACTTGTGGGTGATTATATTTTAATTGTTTTGGGTTCTAGACACAAGGTAAGAGGCTATGCTAGTCTCTTGGCTTAAGGGTGGCATTTAGGGCATTTTGAGACCTTAAAATGGAGTTTACTCTCCAAATGGAGTTCACTCTCCAAGATGTTCTTGGGGAGTAAACTCTCAAATTTTTTTGTTTTGAGTTTGTTTTCTATTCCTAAACTCATTTTTGTACAAGTCCAAACTAATTTCATGGCTTAAGGAAAGGCTAAGCTCCATTTGGCTCCTGAAAAGGAGTTTACTCTCCAAGATGTTCTTGGGGAGTAAACTCACAGATCTTGATGATCTATCATGATTTTGCTGTTATTAAGCACAATCTAAGCTATATAATACAACTAGATTGAAGTACTCATGATTTGGGATAAAAACCCAAAGATCCGTGAGAGAGAATTTGGCTTTTCTCTAACTGGGAATGTAACTAATGAATAATTTGGTTCAGAATCCTATATATAGTCCTACGATTTTTGGCAGAAAATATTTTATTCCCGGAATGAACTCTAATATCATAGAGTTTTGGAATAACAGAGTTACACAAAACCCAAGTGCAACCTCTCTCCTGATATCTCCTTAAGTGTAAATCCTGAATTGCTCAAACTTGTCCCAAAAGTTTGAAAGTTAGCAGCAACAGGCTTGGCTTCTATTGAAGTGAATGGTTTCACTGAATGGAATTTTTTGGGTTGTCACATCATCCCCCCGTTAGAATGAATTTCTTCCCGAAATTAGCTCTCTTGGCATTACTACTGGGGTTGCGCTCTTCTGATTTGCAGAATACTCACTCGTAAACCTAGCAACTTGCCCTGGTGTTCTTGATAGGATTCATACTTGGTCCATCTATCATTACTTCCTGTATACAAGCCGTATATAATTAGGATTAGTAGGACTGTCGGATGTGCGACTCCGCTTTAGGTCCACAACTCAACGGAGAACAGGAGATAGGGCGGAAACACACATACTAGATCTGCGTAATCATACTCATATACCACCCTCACGTATAACCTAAATAATAATAGGCTGGCTGTATTCGTCCTTAGCCTCTGTGCTCGAACATTGGTCTACTGGACAAGTAGTATTTCATGACAGTCTGCGGACGTCTGACGATAAGGCTTCAGAGGACAAAGTACTCTTCGTACGAGTACTTCGGGGGTTTAGAATGCGAAAGATAAAATTTTTGATTCAGGTCGGACTTTCGATATGAATGATGAAAGTTTCGAGAACTTGCCGATCGAGGCGAAAAAAACATATGAACTCAGTATGGTGGGTACCACGCCAACTCATGACGAAAGAAAACAACAGACTCTTTACTGAACAAAGATTCTGGTCAAATGAAAGAAACGTCTGATATACGACGATGTATCCCTGGTATGATTTGTACTGTACTGCTAGTATGTCCAACAATGTACTCCTTGTAACTGTTCTCAAGTTTCCTGTTTTCTATTTTGAAATTAGCACACCTATGTATCGTACCGCTATGTACACATACATACAAATAAAAGTTCTTTACTTACTGAAGGGATACTTTTATACCATGATCCCCCATGGTACCACTACCATCGCCCATCATATACAAGTTGCGAATACTTAAGATGAGCCAGGCAGTCGACTGAGCATCTCTGCCTCAAATCCTCAACCAATTAAGGAAGGAGACCTAAGCGTAGTTACTCACTCTAAGTCTGCAACCTCTCAGTTGCGCACAACCCTGATGTATATGGTGAGCCATAATAGCTTCTCTAAGGGATCTTTTAGTTCTCCTGAATATTACGACCTATTTCAACATGTGAGTTGTTATTGTTACTTTTAAGTGTTTATCCCCAACTTTTTATCTTATATCAATATAATATTAATTTTAAAAGAGATTACCATTATCAAAACGTACCACTACTCGTCGACGAATCCGGGGTAGATTCTCCTGCGGTGATCATCAGAATGCGTCCATCCACGCCTGAGTTCCTAATTATCGGGCAGTTCTTCTGACGGTGTCCAATCTCACCACAGCCATAGCAGGCTTGGTTTTCTTCAGCTCCGGGGACTTGGGAGATCGGTTGAGCCGGTGCCCTGCAGTAATGGATAGTGTATCCTTTTCTATGGCAGTTCATACACTGCATTTCTCGGCATACTCCAGTGTGGTGAAAGTTGCACTTTCCACACTTCGGAAGGTTTCCAGCATAACGACTGGCAGGTGCTGAAGCAGTAGGCGTCGTAGCGGCGTACATAGTACTCGCTTGTTGCTGTTGTGGGATGTCTTGTGTTTTTCGCTTCTTCTTTCTCTTGTTCTCTGACTCTTGATTATAGTCCTCTTCCCTTGATGACTCGGGAATAGGGACTTTTACGCTGTGGCGGACTCCATGATCGTTGAGTCGCTGAGTCAAGCGTTTAGCACTAGCGAACGTGGCTGGGTTAGAAGACAGCACATTTCCTTGGGTCGGAGCAGTCATACCCCAAATGTATCGTTCTATCTTCTTGCTCTCCGAGGTAATCATCTTGGGGCATAAAGTTGCTAGTTCGCTGAACCAGTCGGTGTATGTCACTATGTCTGAGCCGACCATAGTGTGATCCCACAGCTCTTGTTCTAGTTTTTGAATCTCGCCTAACGGGCAATATTCTTCCCGCATTAACTCTTTTAGGTTTTCCCAACCTATGGAGTTTGCCACTGATAGGGTCAATGACTTAACATGGATGTTCCACCATGTTAGGGCCTTGCCATCGAAGGTGCAGGCAGCAAACTTCACTTTGCTTCCTTCGGGGCATAAACAGATTTCGAAGACCGACTCTGTTTTCTCAAACCATTGCAGGAGGGCAATGACTCCTTCAGTCCCTTTAAAGGACAGTGGTTGGCATCTGGTGAAGTCCTTGTAGGAGAACTCTCCCTGGCGCACAGGGACCTCACCTTGAGTAGAACCGGTAGGCGCTTCGCCTCTACCTGTACTGGCGGAGTGATATTGTGCCATGGCTGTTGCCACAGCCTCGGCCATTGCAGCATTCAAAGTTGCTGCATCGATTTGTGGAGAAGGTATTGGAGTTATCAGAGTAGCGTGTCTTGGTGATCTGCGAGGAGGAATCTTTGCTAAAAGAAAACAAATATGAGACGGAATAAGTCTATAGCAACGGACACAAGCCGAAAGCTTAAAAGACAAGGTTATCCTAGTTCTGGATGTATCGGGTCGTGACTTCCACAGGGTTCTAGAAATAATTCATAAATGAGTCTATACCAAATAGACTCTATGAATTTGAAATAACTATCCTCGAATGAATATCTGTTTCCTGAATAACTTTTACCAGTTGCATGTAAGAAAATAATTCTAACACATGTAATGTGAGCAGTGTTTCCACTCGCTCGCTAAATTAACCTAGTTAATATTTATTAGTGTGATGCATAAGACGTTTTTGGTTACTTCGGCTGATCTTTCCTTGAAATCTTTTCATTGGTTTGTCCGTGTTCCTCCTGAACTCTTCTGTTGTCTACTATGAGGAAGTGGTTACCTTTATCTGG
The DNA here is from genome assembly GCF_051521515.1 of Lactuca serriola. Classification (NCBI taxonomy): domain Eukaryota; kingdom Viridiplantae; phylum Streptophyta; class Magnoliopsida; order Asterales; family Asteraceae; genus Lactuca; species Lactuca serriola. Next base: position 75,015,420 of record NC_136409.1, on the reverse strand, counting down.
GCTTCTCGTGCGAGAATGAAATTGACTAAAGAACCTATGAGCTAAAGGTAACTTTATGGGGTGATCCTTATGGAATCCTCCTATAATTATCCTAGGTATACCAGTTGGTATTGTATATAATTGAAGATCAAATAGACCTTCGAGCAATTGATCCCACCTCAACATTACTTCCTTAAAAGGAATGGATTGCGAAGCGTCGGTCACATATTCTATGTCTATAAAATCTTGATTATATATAAAACTTTATGAATATACCCAGTAAGATTATAGACCTATCTGCAAGGGTCTTTTAAGTTATCACATAAGTTATTTATCTGGACTAAAATACTCCTATAGTATCCTAACGTAATGTACTTGTTATGTTCTAAACTTCTTATCGCGCTATCATATGATAGAATACCCCCATAGTACTCTAGCTCTAACTGTACTTATTCTGGCATTCTCTTGGCTGGTGTTTTGGTAAGTTTTAACTCTGTTGCAACACCACATCATTCCCAAACACATGTCGGTCACATCTCGAATGAATATAGTTGATCAGGCTTTATTGATCCTAGCTATGATTACAAAACTATTCAGGTTGACGACAGTGTCCAACCTTTAAATACTTTTAGTTCTGTTCTCCTCGTGATCCTAGTTGTATTATGTACATGTATGAGCAAGTAGGTATATTTTTATATCTTGCAGTTATACTCTAAAATATATCATTATCCAGAGCACTTAAGCCCCATTGTATTTATAGACGTATACCTTTTATCGGTTGATATACTTAGTTCACTATAAACAATGTTCTGATACCAATCTGTCACACCCCAAAACCGGAACGGCGGAAACGTTCGGGGGTGGAGGACGTCATGTCAAGTATCACGAGATATGTATATGGTAAGAAAGTAATGAACAACCATTTCATTTAGAAAGAAAGTGTTTACAATGTATGTGTTCACAAAACATAGAAGTCATAAACAAATAACAAAACAAGACTTGAAGCTACAATGCTCCATCTTCTGAAGTCCCAGCACGAGCACCTGTCTAATAGTCTCCTGAGAATACAAGTTATTTGAAAGAGTTGATCAGCAATTAAGCTGGTGAGCTCATAAGATTTTAGTGATGTGAGTAAGCTGTAAAGTGTTGTTGAAAATGTATATGTAAAGTGATGTAAGCTGTATGTTCTGTTTTGTAAAGTTTGTCTGTTCCTCTAGAAAATCATATACTTCCTACTTGAATGGGAGTTGCATAAAATGACACTACAAGCCTTTCTATGCGTAATAACTGGTTACAAGTTATATATATTTGGAGTAGACAAACAATCGATTGTGCAATATATGCCCTCAACTCACAACCCAACGGGGTACAGTAAGTAAGGCGGATAGCACACATTCCATTGGTTGTTAGATCGTTGTCATATATAACCATGGTGTATTCACTTGTTACTCATGGAGTTATTTGTAATGGTTCCTTTATATCTAATGGAGAGTTCCTTTTAAGAAAACCTATATTTCTTATAATAAAACATTGACAACGGTGATTACTTTTATAATCGCTTTGTTTATACTACTATATATAATTTCATATCGGGTAGATAGTAGATTGGGTGACCTCGGTGTAAACCCACATCCAACGGGAACAGGACGTACAACGAAGAGCACACATCCTACTAGCTGTCGGATACTAGTTTTATATATAAACATGGTGTATAAACTAAGGTGTTATAGAGTTAACTCACTTAAAGTCTTTAAAACTATACTAGCTTAATAAAATGGATTAAGCCCTTAACTAGAGAATCACTAGTTTTTTATACCGAAAGTACTGACTTTGAAATTAAAGTTTTCTACTAGAAAAACTGTGCATTGACCCTGTGTTCTATAACCTGATCCATACCTGGTACCCTTATGATGACTTAATGTAGACTAAGCATAAATATATATAGATTCGGGTAGATAATAGATTGAGTGACCTCGGTGTAAACGCACATCCAACTGGAACAGGACGTACAGCGAAGAACACACAACCTATTAGCTGTCGGAATCTACTTAGCACATATGTATCCTATAGTGTATACATTAAGGAATTATAAAGTTAGCATCGTGGTCCTAACTTTTAAAAGTAGCCTTCTACCAAGACTCGATTGTTATGAAAGCAGTCTTCTACCAAGACTCTACGGTTTCTTAGTCAACTGTAAAGTACATTCTCCCTAGTTTATAACCTATCTCGAATAGTGAATAGATTAACCTTCAAGTGTTACCGACACTTTATGAAAGTAATGGGAGAAATGAGTACCCTGATGTCGTTTATAATGACATGCGGAGGTACTATTAACCTAAAAACATATTTCTTTTATTACGGTCATAATGTGAAAGCTGGAACCCCTACTAACCGCTCTCGTGTATGGAGATTGAGGGAACCAAACACGACCCAAGCAAATCCATGCAAGCCGTGTAATTCACATTAAAGTTAGATCTTGTCTGCATGTTGTCATGCTATAGCAAATATACTTGTTTGTTATGTTCTGTTCTCGTACTGTTTGATTCTCTTCACTTGTTTGTTTTGTTTTGTTCTGTTCTGTTATGTTATGTTCTGTTCTGTTCTATGTGTGCTTCATTGTACTAGAAGTAATGAATATCATTCTCTTAAACTATACCTACAATAGTTTACTAATGCTCTAACTGGATTGTCACTGAAAAGACTCATTTATCAACAAAGTTATGCATATACTTTAAAAATGGAGTTTTGTATAACTATAAATAACATAACCTTTAAAAGAGTTTTGAAATGTTTTAACAACTTATAAATAACATAAGTAAGATTTTGAAAGATGTTTATAACAAAAATTTACACAATTATCATTGTGTTCAACTTGTATTCCCCCCCCCCCCTAAAACAATTAAAATAGTTAAAAGATTCATTACGGGCTATAAACTCACCTGATGTGGGTGATTCAAACGGGTATGCGTGTAAGGATGACAAGTTCCACGAATGAAGTCCCGAGACACAATAAGTCATAAATTACATATAAGGACACATATTGACATTAATATAGTGTTTATAACAACTATATGAAAGAAAACACCTTCGAGGACTAGGAAACACCTTCCGGGACTAGGAAACACCTTGACCAAGTGTTGGAATCACATGTGATTCAACATAGGAAGGTATAAACGCACTTAAATGAGTTTACTACCATGATTTCACGGCCCAAGGGAGTTTAAGGCCGTAAACTCATGGTTACTCATGGATTAGTGCAAGTTTGAAGTCTAGGGGGTGATTTAGGGACATTAGCTTTAACCTAGGATGAGAAAGACCAGTTCTTTTGGCACTTTTGGGGTGTTCACGGCCCAAATGAGTTTACAACCGTAAACGCATGGCCAAATATTCTTATGAGGGTCCTAAAGGTCATAAAGAAGCATTCTAAATTCATGCCTAAGCCCTTGGAAGTGTTTGTGGCATCAAAACACCCCTAATTTGAGTTTTCGGCCCATAGACCATTTGGTCATGTGTTTGCAGCCGTAAACACTTGTGGGTGATTATATTTTAATTGTTTTGGGTTCTAGACACATCAAGGTAAGAGGCTATGCTAGTCTCTTGGCTTAAGGGTGGCATTTAGGGCATTTTGAGACCTTAAAATGGAGTTTACTCTCCAAATGGAGTTCACTCTCCAAGATGTTCTTGGGGAGTAAACTCTCAAATTTTTTTGTTTTGAGTTTGTTTTCTATTCCTAAACTCATTTTTGTACAAGTCCAAACTAATTTCATGGCTTAAGGAAAGGCTAAGCTCCATTTGGCTCCTGAAAAGGAGTTTACTCTCCAAGATGTTCTTGGGGAGTAAACTCACAGATCTTGATGATCTATCATGATTTTGCTGTTATTAAGCACAATCTAAGCTATATAATACAACTAGATTGAAGTACTCATGATTTGGGATAAAAACCCAAAGATCCGTGAGAGAGAATTTGGCTTTTCTCTAACTGGGAATGTAACTAATGAATAATTTGGTTCAGAATCCTATATATAGTCCTACGATTTTTGGCAGAAAATATTTTATTCCCGGAATGAACTCTAATATCATAGAGTTTTGGAATAACAGAGTTACACAAAACCCAAGTGCAACCTCTCTCCTGATATCTCCTTAAGTGTAAATCCTGAATTGCTCAAACTTGTCCCAAAAGTTTGAAAGTTAGCAGCAACAGGCTTGGCTTCTATTGAAGTGAATGGTTTCACTGAATGGAATTTTTTGGGTTGTCACATCATCCCCCCGTTAGAATGAATTTCTTCCCGAAATTAGCTCTCTTGGCATTACTACTGGGGTTGCGCTCTTCTGATTTGCAGAATACTCACTCGTAAACCTAGCAACTTGCCCTGGTGTTCTTGATAGGATTCATACTTGGTCCATCTATCATTACTTCCTGTATACAAGCCGTATATAATTAGGATTAGTAGGACTGTCGGATGTGCGACTCCGCTTTAGGTCCACAACTCAACGGAGAACAGGAGATAGGGCGGAAACACACATACTAGATCTGCGTAATCATACTCATATACCACCCTCACGTATAACCTAAATAATAATAGGCTGGCTGTATTCGTCCTTAGCCTCTGTGCTCGAACATTGGTCTACTGGACAAGTAGTATTTCATGACAGTCTGCGGACGTCTGACGATAAGGCTTCAGAGGACAAAGTACTCTTCGTACGAGTACTTCGGGGGTTTAGAATGCGAAAGATAAAATTTTTGATTCAGGTCGGACTTTCGATATGAATGATGAAAGTTTCGAGAACTTGCCGATCGAGGCGAAAAAAACATATGAACTCAGTATGGTGGGTACCACGCCAACTCATGACGAAAGAAAACAACAGACTCTTTACTGAACAAAGATTCTGGTCAAATGAAAGAAACGTCTGATATACGACGATGTATCCCTGGTATGATTTGTACTGTACTGCTAGTATGTCCAACAATGTACTCCTTGTAACTGTTCTCAAGTTTCCTGTTTTCTATTTTGAAATTAGCACACCTATGTATCGTACCGCTATGTACACATACATACAAATAAAAGTTCTTTACTTACTGAAGGGATACTTTTATACCATGATCCCCCATGGTACCACTACCATCGCCCATCATATACAAGTTGCGAATACTTAAGATGAGCCAGGCAGTCGACTGAGCATCTCTGCCTCAAATCCTCAACCAATTAAGGAAGGAGACCTAAGCGTAGTTACTCACTCTAAGTCTGCAACCTCTCAGTTGCGCACAACCCTGATGTATATGGTGAGCCATAATAGCTTCTCTAAGGGATCTTTTAGTTCTCCTGAATATTACGACCTATTTCAACATGTGAGTTGTTATTGTTACTTTTAAGTGTTTATCCCCAACTTTTTATCTTATATCAATATAATATTAATTTTAAAAGAGATTACCATTATCAAAACGTACCACTACTCGTCGACGAATCCGGGGTAGATTCTCCTGCGGTGATCATCAGAATGCGTCCATCCACGCCTGAGTTCCTAATTATCGGGCAGTTCTTCTGACGGTGTCCAATCTCACCACAGCCATAGCAGGCTTGGTTTTCTTCAGCTCCGGGGACTTGGGAGATCGGTTGAGCCGGTGCCCTGCAGTAATGGATAGTGTATCCTTTTCTATGGCAGTTCATACACTGCATTTCTCGGCATACTCCAGTGTGGTGAAAGTTGCACTTTCCACACTTCGGAAGGTTTCCAGCATAACGACTGGCAGGTGCTGAAGCAGTAGGCGTCGTAGCGGCGTACATAGTACTCGCTTGTTGCTGTTGTGGGATGTCTTGTGTTTTTCGCTTCTTCTTTCTCTTGTTCTCTGACTCTTGATTATAGTCCTCTTCCCTTGATGACTCGGGAATAGGGACTTTTACGCTGTGGCGGACTCCATGATCGTTGAGTCGCTGAGTCAAGCGTTTAGCACTAGCGAACGTGGCTGGGTTAGAAGACAGCACATTTCCTTGGGTCGGAGCAGTCATACCCCAAATGTATCGTTCTATCTTCTTGCTCTCCGAGGTAATCATCTTGGGGCATAAAGTTGCTAGTTCGCTGAACCGGTCGGTGTATGTCACTATGTCTGAGCCGACCATAGTGTGATCCCACAGCTCTTGTTCTAGTTTTTGAATCTCGCCTAACGGGCAATATTCTTCCCGCATTAACTCTTTTAGGTTTTCCCAACCTATGGAGTTTGCCACTGATAGGGTCAATGACTTAACATGGATGTTCCACCATGTTAGGGCCTTGCCATCGAAGGTGCAGGCAGCAAACTTCACTTTGCTTCCTTCGGGGCATAAACAGATTTCGAAGACCGACTCTGTTTTCTCAAACCATTGCAGGAGGGCAATGACTCCTTCAGTCCCTTTAAAGGACAGTGGTTGGCATCTGGTGAAGTCCTTGTAGGAGAACTCTCCCTGGCGCACAGGGACCTCACCTTGAGTAGAACCGGTAGGCGCTTCGCCTCTACCTGTACTGGCGGAGTGATATTGTGCCATGGCTGTTGCCACAGCCTCGGCCATTGCAGCATTCAAAGTTGCTGCATCGATTTGTGGAGAAGGTATTGGAGTTATCAGAGTAGCGTGTCTTGGTGATCTGCGAGGATGAATCTTTGCTAAAAGAAAACAAATATGAGACGGAATAAGTCTATAGCAACGGACACAAGCCGAAAGCTTAAAAGACAAGGTTATCCTAGTTCTGGATGTATCGGGTCGTGACTTCCACAGGGTTCTAGAAATAATTCATAAATGAGTCTATACCAAATAGACTCTATGAATTTGAAATAACTATCCTCGAATGAATATCTATTTCCTGAATAACTTTTACCAGTTGCATGTAAGAAAATAATTCTAACACATGTAATGTGAGCAGTGTTTCCACTCGCTCGCTAAATTAACCTAGTTAATATTTATTAGTGTGATGTATAAGACGTTTTTGGTTACTTCGGCTGATCTTTCCTTGAAATCTTTTCATTGGTTTGTCCGTGTTCCTCCTGAACTCTTCTGTTGTCTACTATGAGGAAGTGGTTACCTTTATCTGGGCTTCTCGTGCGAGAATGAAATTGACTAAAGAACCTATGAGCTAAAGGTAACTTTATGGGGTGATCCTTATGGAATCCTCCTATAATTATCCTAGGTATACCAGTTGGTATTGTATATAATTGAAGATCAAATAGACCTTCGAGCAATTGATCCCACCTCAACATTACTTCCTTAAAAGGAATGGATTGCGAAGCGTCGGTCACATATTCTATGTCTATAAAATCTTGATTATATATAAAACTTTATGAATATACCCAGTAAGATTATAGACCTATCTGCAAGGGTCTTTTAAGTTATCACATAAGTTATTTATCTGGACTAAAATACTCCTATAGTATCCTAACGTAATGTACTTGTTATGTTCTAAACTTCTTATCGCGCTATCATATGATAGAATACCCCCATAGTACTCTAGCTCTAACTGTACTTATTCTGGCATTCTCTTGGCTGGTGTTTTGGTAAGTTTTAACTCTGTTGCAACACCACATCATTCCCAAACACATGTCGGTCACATCTCGAATGAATATAGTTGATCAGGCTTTATTGATCCTAGCTATGATTACAAAACTATTCAGGTTGACGACAGTGTCCAACCTTTAAATACTTTTAGTTCTGTTCTCCTCGTGATCCTAGTTGTATTATGTACATGTATGAGCAAGTAGGTATATTTTTATATCTTGCAGTTATACTCTAAAATATATCATTATCCAGAGCACTTAAGCCCCATTGTATTTATAGACGTATACCTTTTATCGGTTGATATACTTAGTTCACTATAAACAATGTTCTGATACCAATCTGTCACACCCCAAAACCGGAACGGCGGAAACGTTCGGGGGTGGAGGACGTCATGTCAAGTATCACGAGATATGTATATGGTAAGAAAGTAATGAACAACCATTTCATTTAGAAAGAAAGTGTTTACAATGTATGTGTTCACAAAACATAGAAGTCATAAACAAATAACAAAACAAGACTTGAAGCTACAATGCTCCATCTTCTGAAGTCCCAGCACGAGCACCTGTCTAATAGTCTCCTGAGAATACAAGTTATTTGAAAGAGTTGATCAGCAATTAAGCTGGTGAGCTCATAAGATTTTAGTGATGTGAGTAAGCTGTAAAGTGTTGTTGAAAATGTATATGTAAAGTGATGTAAGCTGTATGTTCTGTTTTGTAAAGTTTGTCTGTTCCTCTAGAAAATCATATACTTCCTACTTGAATGGGAGTTGCATAAAATGACACTACAAGCCTTTCTATGCGTAATAACTGGTTACAAGTTATATATATTTGGAGTAGACAAACAATCGATTGTGCAATATATGCCCTCAACTCACAACCCAACGGGGTACAGTAAGTAAGGCGGATAGCACACATTCCATTGGTTGTTAGATCGTTGTCATATATAACCATGGTGTATTCACTTGTTACTCATGGAGTTATTTGTAATGGTTCCTTTATATCTAATGGAGAGTTCCTTTTAAGAAAACCTATATTTCTTATAATAAAACATTGACAACGGTGATTACTTTTATAATCGCTTTGTTTATACTGCTATATATAATTTCATATCGGGTAGATAGTAGATTGGGTGACCTTGGTGTAAACCCACATCCAACGGGAACAGGACGTACAACGAAGAGCACACATCCTACTAGCTGTCGGATACTAGTTTTATATATAAACATGGTGTATAAACTAAGGTGTTATAGAGTTAACTCACTTAAAGTCTTTAAAACTATACTAGCTTAATAAAATGGATTAAGCCCTTAACTAGAGAATCACTAGTTTTTTATACCGAAAGTACTGACTTTGAAATGAAAGTTTTCTACTAGAAAAACTGTGCATTGACCCTGTGTTCTATAACCTGATCCATACCTGGTACCCTTATGATGACTTAATGTAGACTAAGCATAAATATATATAGATTCGGGTAGATAATAGATTGAGTGACCTCGGTGTAAACGCACATCCAACTGGAACAGGACGTACAGTGAAGAACACACAACCTATTAGCTGTCGGAATCTACTTAGCACATATGTATCCTATAGTGTATACATTAAGGAATTATAAAGTTAGCATCGTGGTCCTAACTTTTAAAAGTAGCCTTCTACCAAGACTCGATTGTTATGAAAGCAGTCTTCTACCAAGACTCTACGGTTTCTTAGTCAACTGTAAAGTACATTCTACCTAGTTTATAACCTATCTCGAATAGTGAATAGATTAACCTTCAAGTGTTACCGACACTTTATGAAAGTAATGGGAGAAATGAGTACCCTGATGTCGTTTATAATGACATGCGGAGGTACTATTAACCTAAAAACATATTTCTTTTATTACGGTCATAATGTGAAAGCTGGAACCCCTACTAACCGCTCTCATGTATGGAGATTGAGGGAACCAAACACGACCCGAGCAAATCCATGCAAGCCGTGTAATTCACATTAAAGTTAGATCTTGTCTGCGTGTTGTCATGCTATAGCAAATATACTTGTTTGTTATGTTCTGTTCTCGTACTGTTTGATTCTCTTCACTTGTTTGTTTTGTTTTGTTCTGTTATGTTATGTTATATTCTGTTCTGTTCTATGTGTGCTTCATTGTACTAGAAGTAATGAATATCATTCTCTTAAACTATACCTACAATAGTTTACTAATGCTCTAACTGGATTGTTACTGAAAAGACTCATTTATCAACAAAGTTATGCATATACTTTAAAAATGGAGTTTTGTATAACTATAAATAACATAAACTTTAAAAGAGTTTTGAAATGTTTTAACAACTTATAAATAACATGAGTAAGATTTTGAAAGATGTTTATAACAAACATTTACACAATTATCATTGTGTTCAACTTGTATTCCCCCCCCCCTAAAACAATTAAAATAGTTAAAAGATTCATTACGGGCTATAAACTCACCTGATGTGGGTGATTCAAACGGGTATGCGTGTAAGGATGACAAGTTCCACGAATGAAGTCCCGAGACACAGTAAGTCATAAATTACATATAAGGACACATATTGACATTAATATAGTGTTTATAACAACTATATGAAAGAAAACACCTTCGAGGACTAGGAAACACCTTCCGGGACTAGGAAACACCTTGACCAAGTGTTGGAATCACATGTGATTCAACATAGGAAGGTATAAAGGCACTTAAATGAGTTTACTACCATGATTTCACGGCCCAAGGGAGTTTAAGGCCGTAAACTCATGGTTACTCATGGATTAGTGCAAGTTTGAAGTCTAGGGGGTGATTTAGGGACATTAGCTTTAACCTAGGATGAGAAAGACCAGTTCTTTTGGCACTTTTGGGGTGTTCACGGCCCAAATGAGTTTACAACCATAAACGCATGGCCAAATATTCTTATGAGGGTCCTAAAGGTCATAAAGAAGCATTCTAAATTCATGCCTAAGCCCTTGGAAGTGTTTGTGGCATCAAAACACCCCTAACTTGAGTTTTCGGCCCATAGACCATTTGGTCAAGTGTTTGCAGCCGTAAACACTTGTGGGTGATTATATTTTAATTGTTTTGGGTTCTAGACACATCAAGGTAAGAGGCTATGCTAGTCTCTTGGCTTAAGGGTGGCATTTAGGGCATTTTGAGACCTTAAAATGGAGTTTACTCTCCAAATGGAGTTCACTCTCCAAGATGTTCTTGGGGAGTAAACTCTCAAATTTTTTTGTTTTGAGTTTGTTTTCTATTCCTAAACTTATTTTTGTACAAGTCCAAACTAGTTTCATGGCTTAAGGAAAGGCTAAGCTCCATTTGGCTCCTGAAAAGGAGTTTACTCTCCAAGATGTTCTTGGGGAGTAAACTCACAGATCTTGATGATCTATCGTGATTTTGCTGTTATTAAGCACAATCTAAGCTATATAATACAACTAGATTGAAGTACTCATGATTTGGGATAAAAACCCGAAGATCCGTGAGAGAGAATTTGGCTTTTCTCTAATTGGGAATGTAACTAATGAATAATTTGGTTCAGAATCCTATATATAGTCCTGCAATCTTTGGCAGAAAATATTTTATTCCTGGAATGAACTTTAATATCATAGAGTTTTGGAATAACAGAGTTACACAAAACGCAAGTGCAACCTCTCTCCTGATATCTCCTTAAGTGTAAATCCTGAATTGCTCAAACTTGTCCCAAAAGTTTGAAAGTTAGCAGCAACAGGCTTGGCTACTATTGAAGGGAATGGTTTCACTGAATGGAATTTTTTGGGTTGTCACATCATCCCCTCGTTAGAATGAATTTCTTCCCGAAATTAGCTCTCTTGGCATTACTACTGGGGTTGTGCTCTTCTGATTTGCAGAATACTCACTCGTAGGCCTAGCAACTTGCCCTGGTGTTCTCGATAGGATTCATACTTGGTCATACTCATATACCACCCTCACGTATAACCTAAATAATAATAGGCTGGCTGTATTCGTCCTTAGCCTCTGTGCTCGAACATTGGTCTGCTGGACAAGTAGTATTTCGTGACAGTCTGCGGACGTCTGACGATAAGGCTTCAGAGGACAAAGTACTCTTCGTACGAGTACTTCGGGGGTTTAGAATGCGAAAGATAAAATTTTTGATTCAGGTCGGACTTTCGATACGAATGATGAAAGTTTCGAGAACTTGCCGATCGAGGCGATAAAAACATATGAACTCAATATGGTGGGTACCACGCCAACTCATGACGAAAGAAAACAACGGACTCTTTACTGAACAAAGTTTCTGGTCAAATGTAAGAAACGTCTGATATACGACGATGTATCCCTGGTATGATTTGTATTGTACTCCTAGTATGTCCAACAATGTACTCCTTGTAACTGTTCTCAAGTTTCCTGTTTTCTATTTTGAAATTAGCACACCTATGTATCGTACCGCTATGTGCACATACATACAAATAAAAGTTCTTTACTTACTGAATGGATACTTTTATACCATGATCCCCCATGGTACCACTACCATCGCCCATCATATACAAGTTGCGAATACTTAAGATGAGCCAGGCAGTCGACTGAGCATCTCTGCCTCAAATCCTCAACCAATTAAGGAAGGAGACCTAAGCGGAGTTACTCACTCTAAGTCTGCAACCTCTCAGTTGCACACAACCTTGATGTATATGGTGAGCCATAATAGCTTCTCTAAGGGATCTTTTAGTTCTCCTGAATATTACGACCTATTTCAACATGTGAGTTGTTATTGTTACTTTTAAGTGTTTATCCCCAACTTTTTATCTTATATCAATATAATATTAATTTTAAAAGAGATTACCATTATCAAAACGTACCACTACTTGTCGACGAATCCGGGGTAGATTCTCCTGCAGTGATCATCAGAATGCGTCCATCCACGCCTGAGTTCCTAATTATCGGGCAGTTCTTCTGACGGTGTCCAGTCTCACCACAGCCATAGCAGGCTTGGTTTTCTTCAGCTCCGGGGGACTTGGGAGATCGGTTGATGTCACACCCCAAAACCAAGAACGGCGGAAACGTTCTGGGGCGGAGGACGTCATGTATGCATCACAACAGATGTAAAGTAGTAAACAAGCAACAACATCATCCATTGCATTAATAGTATAATTTTAGTTACAAGTGTTTTCTTTCATAGTACAAGACATGATGATAACTTATCAAAAATAAAAGACGAGTCTTGACTGCTCCGTCTTCTCTGAACCTTGTATCGACACCTGTCTATTTGTAACCTGAGAATACAAGTTATTTTGAAAGAGTAGACCAGCATTTAAGCTGGTGAGTTCATAAGTATTTAATATCATTGTTTTGATTAGTTGATATGAAAGACTGGTAAATGAATGATGAAACATTTAGTATAAGTATGAAAAGCTCTAGAAAATCCCATATTTCCTACTAGTATAAAAGTAGTCTTCTACCAAGACTCGAATGTTTTGAAAGTAGTCTTTTACCTAGACCTGACTGTTTTGAAAGTACGCATCTCTTGAAAATGTGATGGTTTTTCCTTGTTTAACTCTTATTAGTAGTCTCTTAAGTATACCTGAAATGGTATCAACCTAGAACATCCGTAGACTGTTCATTTACCTCTGTTGCTAACAGCCGGGTTTAGGAATAGTTAGTCCCTTATGTATACCCACGATGGTATCAACCAAGAACATCCGTAGATTGTTCATTTACCTCTGTAGCTAGCAGTGGTTGTCGGAATGGTTAGTCCCTCAAAGTATGATGTGGTACTAGGAGATAAAGTCCCAGTCTACCTCGTCGATGATGTGATTAAATCACAAGGTAAAGATAGAAAGGCGAACAATATAACCGTATCTAGACATATAACATGTAACATTAAATTGCCATATAATGTCTATGTAAAAGTATTCATGTATAAGTATTCATGTAAAAGTATTCCTTCATATAACATGTAGTCTGGACTCATGAATGAACTGACTCTGGTGTAATTTCTTGTAGTAGTGAAAATGTTTTGTTTACTCTAAACTATTCCTATAATAGTTTACTAGGATGTAATTGATGAGTGACCAAGTAGGTTTATACACCATTGATATCTATTTGTATCGGAACTAAATTAACTGATGGAACATTTATGACCATATATGTATGTATACATAATATATAACTAATATTTAAACGACTTTCGGACGAATACCCAATATCCCACCAGACCACATCTCAAGGAAATAGGGTGGATAGCCTTTCTAAGTCTTTTAAACATTTCTTATATAACTATACATATAGAGGCATGCAATTTATAATATAAAAGCATAAAGAAGTTTTGTAAAATTATTGAAAAAGTCTAATAAAGAATTTGTGACTTGATGTCCGTTTATAAAATGATTGAAAGTATTTTATTTGATAAGACAGTTTAAGTACATGGAAAACCATTGTTTGAAAACACCTTTGTAACCGAGTTTGAAAGGAAGCTTATAGTATGTAAGACAGTTTGATAACGAGCTTTAATCATGTAAAAACGTTTAAGAAAGTCATTTGAAGTAATAGGTTTAGTAAAACTGTTAAACTTGTAGTAAATCCATTTGTATACTAGTTATAAATCACATAAGATTGATTTATTAACAAGAAGTGTCCCAAAATAATCGTATGTTTGTAGTATAAAAGGTGGACACATATACATACAGTATAAGCGGAGTGTTTGATTTATATATAAATAACAACACTTTTCAATTCCAAAGGATATGATGTTATCGTGATACATTTTGCATACGAAAGTTTCTTTATAATGATTATAAATCACATGCGATTCTATTGATAGAAAGTGTAAAATGCAACTTTATATAACATACGATAATCATCGTGTGTTTTACTTGTATTCCCCCCCCTTAAAAGCATATAAAAATATTTATAAAACATTTAAAAGTGTGGATTATAGGGGTATGAACTCACCTGAAAGTTTGAAGATAGCGAGATGGAAAACCGGGCAGAGTTTCGTCTCGGGAAACGGATTTTTCTCGGGATTCTCGGGAATCTCGAGAGTAAAATCGACCCTCGGGACTTGAGCAAAAAGGCCAGAGCTTCGGGTTTGAACTCGCACGGAAAACGAGGCAAGACGCAAGAGAAAAGAGAAGAATTTAGCAAATTTCTCGGAAGCCCTAGCATCCCTTTTATAGGGGTGCTGAACCGCCTCGGTACGCTGGGCGTACGAGGGTACGCAGCGCGTACGAAACGTCACTGCTTACGTATTTCGGATGGAGCGGGTCGGACGGGCGGGTCGGACGGCGGGTCGGATGGCGGGTCGGTAGCTTCGCATAGGGCGACGTGGACGATCCGAGGCCTTCGATCTGAGTACGCGGGGCGTACGAGGGTACGCAGGGCGTACTTCGGTCCTATCCGATGACTCCCCTTCGGATAATACCGGGGGTTTTTAATTAAATTTATAATTATTTTAATTAAACTTCAAAAATTCATATCTCCTTCATACGAACTCCGTTTTCGACGTTCTTTATATCCCCGCGAAGGTGAGACTATGATCTACAACTTTTGTTTAGATTCCGTTGGCAAATTATGAAATAATTTTTATTATTTATTTATTAAAATGACGTGATTAAGGAATTTCTTTAAAAATTCATAACATCTTTAACTGACGTCAGTTTTTGCCAGACTTTTTACCTCTGAAATACCATTGACAAGACCTTCAATTCTCGTTTAGGTCACTTCGGCCAAAAGTCACTCGATCTCCGATTCGAGTTTTCACGTAACTTCGTATTGTCGTTTTTCTGTCGGAAAAACTTAGAATGGTCATAACTCCTTCGTTATAACTCGGATTTTAGCGTTCTTTATATGCTTGGAAACCTTGATACGATTCCTTCTACATTATTTAACCCAACTAAGATTTTAGGAAAGTTAAATTTTGACCTTAATTTGACTTGCGTCCCAACATATCGTCTTGAAATATCGGGTTGTCACAGTTGAGCCGGTGCCTTGCAGTAATGGATTGTGTATCCTTTTCTATGGCAGTTCATAGACTGCATTTCTCGGCATACTCCAGTGTGGTGAAAGTTGCACTTTCCACACTTCGAAAGGTTTCCAGCATAACGACTGGCCGGTGCTGAAGCAGTAGGCGTCGTAGCGGCGTACATAGTACTCGCTTGTTGCTGTTGTGGGATGTCTTGTGTTGTTCGCTTCTTCTTTCTCTTGTTCTCCGACTCTTGATTATAGTCCTCTTCCCTTGATGACTCGGGAATAGGGACTTTTACGCTGTGGCGGACTCCATGATCGTTGAGTCACTGAGTCAAGCGTTTAGCACTAGCGAACGTGGCTGGGTTAGAAGACAGCACATTTCGTTGGGTCGGAGCAGTCATACCCCAAATGTATCTTTCTATCTTCTTGCTCTCCGAGGTAATCATCTCGGGGCATAAATTTGCTAGTTCGCTGAACCGGTCGGTGTATGTCACTATGTCTGAGCCGACCATAGTGTGATCCCACAACTCTTGTTCTAGTTTTTGAATCTCGCCTAACGGGCAATATTCTTCCCGCATTAACTCTTTTAGGTTTTCCCAACCTATGGAGTTTGCCACTGATAGGATCAGTGACTTAACATGGATGTTCCACCATGTTAGGGCCTTGCCATCGAAGGTGCAGGCAGCAAACTTCACTTTGCTTCCTTCGGGGCATAAACAGATTTCGAAGACCGAATCTGTTTTCTCAAACCATTGCAGGAGGGCAATGACTCCTTCAGTCCCTTTAAAGGACAGTGGTTGGCATCTGGTGAAGTCCTTGTAGGAGAACTCTCCCTGGCGCACAGTGACCTCACCTTGAGTAGAACCGGTAGGCGCTTCGCCTCCACCTGTACTGGCGGAGTGATATTGTGCCATGGCTGTTGCCACAGCCTCAGCCATTGCAGCATTCAAAGTTGCTGCATCGATTTGTGGAGAAGGTATTGGAGTTATCAGAGTAGCGTGTCTTGGTGATCTGCGAGGAGGAATCTTTGCTAAAAGAAAACAAATATGAGACGGAATAAGTCGATAGCAACGGACACAAGCCGAAAGCTTAAAAGACAAGGTTATCCTAGTTCTGGATGTATCGGGTTGTGACTTCCACAGGGTTCTAGAAATAATTCATAAATGAGTCTATACCAAATAGACTCTATGAATTTGAAATAACTATCCTCGAATGAATATCTGTTTCCTGAATAACTTTTACCAGTTGCATGTAAGAAAATAATTCTAACACATGTAATGTGAGCAGTGTTTCCACTCGCTCGCTAAATTAACCTAGTTAATATTTATTAGTGTGATGCATAAGACGTTTTTGGTTACTTCGGCTGATCTTTCCTTGAAATCTTTTCAATGGTTTGTCCTTGTTCCTCCTGAACTCTTCTGTTGTCTACTATGAGGAAGTGGTTACCTTTATCTGGGCTTCTCGTGCGAGAATGAAATTGACTAAAGAACCTATGAGCTAAAGGTAACTTTATGGGGTGATCCTTATGGAATCCTCCTATAATTATACTAGGTATACCAGTTGGTATTGTATATAATTGAAGATCAAATAGACCTTCGAGCAATTGATCCCACCTCAACACTACTTCCTTAAAAGGAATGGATTGCGAAGTGTCGGTCACAGATTCTATGTCTATAAAATCTTGATTATATATAAAACTTTATGAATATACCCAGTGAGATTATAGACCTATCTGCAAGGGTCTTTTAAGTTATCACATAAGTTATTTATCTGGACTAAAATACTCCTATAGTATCCTAACGTAATGTACTTGTTATGTTCTAAACTTGTTATCGCGCTATCGTATGATAGAATACCCCCATAGTACTCTAACTCTAACTGTACTTGTTCTGGCGTTCTCTTGGCTGGTGTTTTGGTAAGTTTTAACTCTGTTGCAATACCACATCATTCCCAAACACATGTCGGTCACATCTCGAATGAATATAGTTGATCAGGCTATATTGATCCTAGCTATGATTACAAAACTGTTCAGGTTGACGACAGTGTCCAACCTTTAAATACTTTTAGTTCTGTTCTCCTCGTGATCCTAGTTGTATTATGTACATGTATGAGCAAGTAGGTATATTCTTATAACTTGCAGTTATACTCTAAACTATATCATTATCCAGAGCACTTAAGCCCCATTGTATTTATAGACGTATACCTTTTATCGGTTGATATACTTAGTTCACTATAAACAATTCTCTGATACCAATCTGTCACACCCCAAAACCGGAACGGTGGAAACGTTCGGGGGTGGAGAACGTCATGTCAAGTATCACGAGATATGTATATGGTGAGCAAGTAATGAACAACCATTCATTTAGAAAGAAAGTGTTTACAATGTACGTGTTCACAAAACATAGAAGACATAAACAACTAACAAAACAAGACTTGAAGCTACAATGCTCCATCTTCTGAAGTCCCAACACGAGAAACTGTCTAATAGTCTCCTGAGAATACAAGCTATTTGAAAGAGTTGATCAGCAATTAAGCTGGTGAGTTCATAAGATTTTAGTGGTGTGAGTAAGTTGTAAAGTGTTGTTGAAAATGTATATGTAAAGTGATGTAAGCTGTAAGTTCTATTTTGTGAAGTTTGCATGTTATTCTAGAAAATCATATACTTCCTACTTTAACGGGAGTTGCATAAAATGACACTACAAGCCTTTCTATGCGTAATAACTGGTTACAAGTTATATATATTTGCAGTAGACAAACAATCGATTGTGCAATATATGCCCTCAACTCACAACCCAACGGGGTACAGTAAGTAAGGCGGATAGCACACATTCCATTGGTTGTTAGATCGTTGTCATGTATAACCATGGTGTATTCACTTGTTACTCATGGAGTTATTTGTAATGGTTCCTTTATATCTAATGGAGAGTTCCTTTTAAGAAAACCTATATTTCTTATAATAAAACATTGACAACGGTGATTACTTTTATAATCGCTTTGTTTATACTGCTATATATAATTTCATATCGGGTAGATAGTAGATTGGGTGACCTCGGTGTAAACCCACATCCAACGGGAACAGGACGTACAACGAAGAGCACACATCCTACTAGCTGTCGGATACTAGTTTTATATATAAACATGGTGTATAAACTAAGGTGTTATAGAGTTAACTCACTTAAAGTCTTTAAAACTATACTAGCTTAATAAAATGGATTAAGCCCTTAACTAGAGAATCACTAGTTTTTTATACCGAAAGTACTGACTTTGAAATGAAAGTTTTCTACTAGAAAAACTGTGCATTGACCCTGTGTTCTATAACCTGATCCATACCTGGTACCCTTATGATGACTTAATGTATACTAAGCATAAATATATATAGATTCAGGTAGATAATAGATTGAGTGACCTCGGTGTAAACCCACATCCAACGGGAACAGGACGTATAGCGAAGAACACACATCCTATTAGCTGTCGGAATCTACTTAGCATATATGTATCCTATAGTGTATACATTAAGGAATCATAATGTTAGCATCATGGTCCTAACTTTTAAAAGTAGCCTTCTACCAAGACTCGATTGTTATGAAAGCAGTCTTCTACCAAGACTCTACGGTTCCTTAGTCAATTGTAAAGTACATTCTCCCTAGTTTATAACCTATCTCGAATAGAGAATAGATTAACCTTCAAGTGTTACCGACACTTTATGAAAGTAATGGGAGAAATGAGTACCCTGATGTCGTTTATAATGACATGCGGAGGTACTATTAACCTAAAAACAAATTTTATTACGGTCATAATGTGAAAGCTGGAACCCCTACTAACCGCTCTCATGTATGGAGATTGAGGGAACTAAACGCGACCCGAGCAAATCCATGCAAGCCGTGTAATTCACATTAAAGTTAGATCCTGTCTGCGTGTTTTCATGCTATAGCAAATTTACTTGTTTGTTATGTTCTGTTCTCGTATTGTTTGATTCTCTTCACTTGATTGTTCTGTTCTCTTCTGTGTGTGCTTCGTTGTACTAGAAGCAATGAATATCATTCACTTAAACTATACCCATAATAGTTTACTAATGCTCTAACTCGATTGTTACTGAAAAGACTCATTTATCAACAAAGTTATGCTTATACTTTAAAAATGGAGTTTTGTATAACTATAAAGTAACATAACCTTTAAAATAGTTTTGAAATGTTTTAACAACTTATAAATAACATAAGTAAGATTTTGAAAGATGTTTATAACAAACATTTACACAATTATCATTATGTTCAACTTGTATTCCTCCCTAAAACAATTAAAATAGTTAAAAGATTCATTACGGGGTATGAACTCACCTGATCTGGGTGATTCAAACGGGTATGTGTGTAAGGATGAAGAAGTTCCATGAATAAAGTCCCGAGACACAATAAGTCCTAAATTACATATAAGGACACATATTGACACGAATATAGTGTTTATAACAACTATATGAAAGAAAACACCTTCCGGGACTAGGAAACACCTTGACCAAGTGTTGGAATCACATGTGATTCAACATAGGAAGGTATAAACGCACTTAAATGAGTTTACTACCATGATTTCACGGCCCAAGGGAGTTTAAGGCCGTAAACTCATGGTTACTCATGGATTAGTGCAAGTTTGAAGTCTAGGGGGTGATTTAAGGACATTAGCTTTTACCTAGGATGAGAAAGACCAGTTCTTTTGGCACTTTTGGGGTGTTCACGGCCCAAATGAGTTTACAACCATAAAAGCATGGCCAAATATTCTTATGAGGGTCCTAAAGGTCATAAAGAAGCATTCTAAATTCTTGCCTAAGCCCTTGGAAGTGTTTGTGGCATCAAAACACCCCTAACTTGAGTTTTCGGCCCATATACCATTTGGTCATGTGTTTGCGGCCGTAAACACTTGTGGGTGATTATATTTGAATTGTTATGGGTTCTAGACACATCAAGATAAGAGGCTATGCTAGTCTCTTGGCTTAAGGGTGGAATTTAGGGCATTTTGAGACCCTAAAATGGAGTTTACTCTCCAAGATGTTCTTGGGGAGTAAACTCTCAAATCTTGTTGTTATGAGTTTGTTTTCTGTTCCTAAACTCATTTGTGTACAAGTCCAAACTAGTTTCATGGCTTAAGGAAAGGCTAGGCTCCATTTGGCTCCTGAAAAGGAGTTTACTCTCCAAGATGTTCTTGGGGAGTAAACTCACAGATCTTGATGTTCTGTCCTGATTTTGCTGTTATTAAGCACAATCTAAGCTATATAATACAACTAGATTGAAGTACTCACGATTTGGGATAAAAACCCGAAGATCCGTGAGAGAGAATTTGGCTTTTCTCTAATGGGGAATGTAACTAATGAATAATTTGGTTCAGAATCCTATATATAGTCCTGGGATTTTTGGCAAAAAATATTTTATTCCTGGAATGAACTCTAATATCATAGAGTTTTGGAATAACAGAGTTGCTCAAAACCCAAGTGAAACCTCTCTCCTGATATCTCCTTAAGTGTAAATCCTGAATTGCTCAAACTTGTCCCAAAAGTTTGAAAGTTATCAGCAATAGGCTTGGCTTCTATTGAAGTGGATGGTTTCACTGAATGGAAATTTTTGGGTTGTCACATCATCCCCCCGTTAGAATGAATTTCGTCCCGAAATTAGCTCTCTTGGCATTACTACTGGGGTTGTGCTCTTCTAATTTGCAGAATACTCACTCGTAGACCTGGCAACTTGCCCTGGTGTTCTTGCTAGGATTCATACTGGGTCCATCTATCATTACCACGTGTATACAAGCTGTATATAATTAGGATTAGTAGGACTGTCGGATGTGCGACTCCTCTTTAGGTCCACAACTCAACGGAGAAGAGGAGATAGGGCGGAAACACACATACTAGATCTGCATAATCATACTCATATACCACCCTCGCGTATAACCTAAATAATAATAGGCGGGCTGTATTCATCCTTAGCCTTTGTGCTCGAACATTGGTCTGCTGGACAAGTGGTATTTCGTGACAGTCTGGGGACGTCTGACGATTACGCTTTAGAGAACAAAGTACTCTTCGCACGAGTACTTCGGGGGTTTAGAATGCGAAAGATAAAATTTTTGATTCAGGTCGGACTTTCGATACGAATGATGAAAGTTTTGAGAACTTGCCGATCGTGGCGATAAAAACATATGAACTCAGTATGGTGGGGACCACGCCAACTCATGACGAAAGAAAACAACGGACTCTATACTGAACAAAGTTTCTGGTCAAATGAAAGAAACGACTTATATACGACGAAGTATCCTTGGTAAGATTTGTACTGTACTCCTAGTATGTCGAATAATGTACACCTTGTAACTGTTCTCAAGTTTCTTGTTTTCTATTTTGAAATTAGCACTCCTATGTATCGTACCGCTATGTGCGCATACATACAAATAAAAGTGCTTTACTTACTGAAGGGATACTATTATACCATGATGCCCCATGGTACCACTACCATCGCCCGTCATATACAACTTGCAAATACTTAAGATGAGCCAGGCAGTCGACTAGGCATCTCTGCCTCAAATCCTCAACCAATTAAGGAAGGAGACCTAAGCAGAGTCACTCACTCTAAGTCTGCAACCTCTTAGTTGCGCACAACCCTGATGTATATGGTGAGCCATAATAGCTTCTCTAAGGGATCTTTTAGTTCTCCTGAATATTACGACCTATTTCAACATGTGAGTTGTTATTGTTACTTTTAAGTGATTATCCCCAACTTTTAATCTTATATCAATATAATATTAATTTTAAAAGAAATTACCATTATCAAAACGTACCACTACTCGTCGAGGAATCCGGGGTAGATTCTCCTGCGGTGATCATCAGAATGCGTCCATCCGCGCTTGAGTTCCTGATTATCGGGCAGTTCTTCTGACGGTGTCCAGTCTCACCACAGCCATAGCAGGCTTGGTTTTCTTCATCTCCGGGGACTTGGGAGATCGGTTGAGCCGGTGCCCTGCAGTAATGGACAGTGTGTCCTTTTCTGTGGCAGTTCATACACTGCATTTCTCGGCATACTCCGGCGTGGTGAAAGTTGCACTTTCCACACTTCGAAAGGTTTCCAGCATAACGACTAGCAGGTGCTGAAGCAGTAGGCGTCGTAGCGGCATACATAGTACTCGCTTGTTGATCTTGTGGGATGTCTTGTGTTGTTCGCTTCTTCTTTCTCTTGTTCTCCAACTCTTGATTATAGTCCTCTTCCCTTGATGACTCGGGAATAGGGACTTTTACGCTGTGGCGGACTCCGTGATCGATGAGTCGTTGAGCCAAGCGTTTAGCACTAGCGAACGTGGCTGGGTTAGAAGACAACACATTTCCTTGGGTCGGAGCAGTCAGACCCCAAATGTATCTTTCTATCTTCTTGCTCTCCGAGGTAATCATATCGGGGTATAGAGTTGCTAGTTCGTTGAACCGGTCGGTGTATGTCACTATGTCTGAGCCGACCATAGTGTGATCCCACAGCTCTTGTTCTAGTTTTTGAATCTCGCCTAACGGGAAATAAGGCCAGCTATCGATCCTAAGTCCTTCAAGTCTTATTTATATAAACATATTAATGTAGATATATTTTTAAAAAGAAAAGTAGTTGGAACATAGTTTTGAAAATAGTTTAATAATAATTTAGCCTTAAATGCGCAGTTGATAATTTGTCAAAACAGTTTTATTGACAAGTATCTAAAATTGTAAAGTAATCCCTTTTTGATGATAGATTGTAAATCACATATGATTTGATAATAAAAGATGTAGTAATGTACTTGTATCCCCCCCTAAAACATGTAAAAACATTTAAAAGGTTCATTAAGGGGTATGAACTCACCGGACGAGAAATGTGTTGACTACGATGTTTAAATGTCGGATCGAGGCTTAAAAACGTGAGAGGTTCCTATGTAATATTAAATGATACACAATTGTATCAAGTTAGATTTAAATCACTAATTAATAGAGGATATACACTTCTAGTCGCAAAAACACTTCAATTCAAGCGTTTAGAGTGACCCAGGTGACATTTATGGACATGTATGGCTTGGAAAAGGAGTTTACTCTTCAAGAGTAAACTCTTAGAAGAGTTTTCGGCCCTAAACACCTCATCGCCATGAGTTTACTGCCGTAAACTCATGGATGAGGTTCTTGAGTGCTAAATGGCCTTTAACCAATTGAGGGATGATGCTAGGTTTTGTTCTAGGGCATTGGAAAGGGACTAATTCAAACATATGGATCATTTGACAAGTTTACGGCCGAAAACTCTCACCCACACATTCCTTATGTGTTTTGAAGTCCATAGGTTAATCATAAGTGGTTCTACTCATTTTTACAAGTCAAAGGGTGAGTTTAGGGCACCATTTAGCCCCTTTATAGGAGTGTACGGGTCAGGACCCCATTCAAGAGGGGTTTATGGCTGTGAACTCCTTATAGAGCTGTTTTAATCAAGTTTAAGGTCCTTAACTTGTTGGTGGTTGATTCTAGAATTTAATCCAAGGCTATTGGTGTGTTTAAGTGGCTTTTATACACTCAAATATGAGTTTACTCCCCATGAAGGTGAGTTTACGGCCCAAGCATTCTCTTGGGCAGTAAACTCATGTTTACTCTCCAAAAAATCGTTTCAAGGTGTTCTAAGTCGAGTACACTAAGTCATATAGTCATATCTAAGCTCTAAAGGTCGACTAGAAGGGTTTAAAGGCTCAAAAACCCCTTATATGTGTCTTTACGGCCCAAGCATGTTCTAGGGCCGTAAACACATGAAAATGGTCCTAATTTATTATTTAACCACGAATTTGAAGGTCTAAGATGCTAATATATGAGTTAGGGAAGTTACCTTAGTGATTTGAAGCTTGAAAAGTTTGATTTTTGGACCTAGATCTTGAATTGAGGAGAGAGGTTAGAGATAGAGTGAAAAAGTGTTCAAATGAGGATTAAACCACTTTATATATGGTTTGGATTTGAGACACGGTGGAATTCTACCCAATACTGATGTTAATCGAGGCTTTTGGTCGTACCCGATTAAGTTGTCGTCACCTGATATGGTCAAAACTAAAGTTTTTCAAATTACTAGTTTGAGACGTTTTCTTGTGTTTCTAACATGTTTGGATACTTACAAAGTCAAAATAAAAGTCTTAATTTAATTGACCTAATCCAAAAACGGAAACGGAATAATTCGCTTAAGACGAGTTTTACGGACGGAACGGGTTGTAGCGATGGAACAACTTCAGGTTGTCACATTATTCCCCCGTTAGAGGGAATTTCGTCCTGAAATTCGAGTTCAAACAATAATGTTATTACAAGATAATTAAGCGAAAAGATGGGGGTACTTAAGCTTCATTTGATCCTCACGTTCCCAAGTGAATTATGGCCCTCGCTTGGCGTTCCATCGAACTTTCACAATAGGAATGAGGCTTAGTTTCTTTCATTTGACCTCTCGATCCATGATTTCCACAGGTTCTTCCACAAAGTTGAGGATTTCGTCGATCTCGATCTCGTCTAATGGGATCACTAGGGTTTCGTCAGATAAGCACTTTTTCAGGTTCGAGACGTGGAAGGTAGAGTGTATGCTACTTAGCTCGTGGGGTAGGTTGAGTTTGTAAGCTACGGGGCCGATTCTAGCGAGAATCTCAAAAGGCCCTATATACCTTGGGTTCAGCTTTCCACGCTTTCCAAAGTGTATCGTGCCCTCTAGGGTGAGACTTTCAACAGGACTCGATCTCCCACCTAGAATTCCAAAGGTTTTCGTCGTTTGTCCGCGTAGCTTTTCTATCGGTCCCTAGCGGCTTTTAATCGTTCGTGAATCTGCACAATCTTCTCGGTCTTTTCTCGGATGATCTTTGGACCCGTGAGAGTGCTGTCAGGAACTCGTCCTTTAGCTAAATGAGTGTCACCCACCTCAGCCCAGCACAGAGGGGATCTGCACTTCCGGCCGTAGAGGGCTTCAAATGGAGCTGCCTTGATGCTCATGTGATAACTATTGTTGTAGGAGAACTCCAGAAGGGGTAAGTGTGTATCCCACGCCTTACCAAAATCAATCACACAGGCTCGCAGCATATCCTCTAAGGTTTGGATCGTCCTCTCACTTTGTCCGTCAGTCTGCGGATGGTAGGTTGTACTCATGTCCAACCTTGTCCCTAAGGCGCTTTGCAGTGATTGCCAAAATCTCGAAGTAAACCTACTGTCTCTATCTGAGATAATAGATACACGGACACCATGCAGTCGAACTATCTCCTTAATGTATGTTCTTGTGAGTTTCTCCATCTTGTCTGTTTCTTTGATGGGTAGGAAGTGCGCGGACTTGGTCAATCTGTCGACGATGACCCATATGGTATCCAACCCACCCGTTGTCTTGGGTAGCTTAGTTATGAAGTCCATAGTGATCCGCTCCCACTTCCATTCCGGTATCTCTGGTTGTTGGAGGAGACCCGATGGCTTCTGGTATTCGACCTTGACCTTCGCTCAGGTAAGGCATTTACTCACGAAGGTAGCAATATCTGCTTTCATATTAGCCCACCAGTATAGCTTTTTGAGATCCAAATACATCTTATCTGAACCTGGGTGAACGGAGTATCGAGTGTTGTGTGCTTCCTTCATGACCAAGTCTCTGAAACCTCCGTGACGTGGGGTCCAGATTCGGTCCATGAGATAATAGGCTCCATCACCCTTGACCTCCAAGTTCTTATCCATTCCACGTAGGGATTCTCCCACCACATTCTCAGGCTTTAAGGCTTCAAATTGAGACTCCTTAATCTGTGCGGATAGATGTGAATGGATAGTCATTGTTAGTGACTTGACTCTTCGGCCAGAATACTCTTTTCTACTCAGTGCGTCTGCTACTACATTGGCTTTTCCCAGGTGATAATGAATCTCGCAGTCGTAATCATTTAGTAGTTCAACCCACCGTCGTTGCCTCATATTGAGCTCCTTTTGGTTCAGTATGTGTTGGAGGCTTTTGTGGTCAGTGTATATTGTGCTCTTCGTTCCATACAGGTAATATCTCCAGATCTTCAGAGCAAATACAACCGCCCCTAACTCAAGGTCGTGCTTAGTGTAGTTGATCTCGTGTGTCTTCAGCTGTCTTGAGGCATAGGCGATGACCTTACCTCGTTGCATCAAGATACAACCAAGCCCTTGTTTCGATGCGTCGCAGTATACGACAAAATATTCTGTTCCTTCGGGAAGGGATAACATCGGTGCGGTGCATAGGGCTCACTTCAGGGTCTGGAATGCCTTCTCCTGTTTCTCTTCCCAGTCGAATGGTACGCCTTTCTGTGTTAACGTAGTGAGAGGTTTCGCAATCCGAGAGAAGTTCTGAACGAATTTGCGGTAGTATCCAGCGAGGCCTAGAAACTAACAAATTTCCGTAGGCATCTTTGGTGCTGACCAGTTCTCGATGGCTTTAATTTTGGACGGGTCTATATGGATTCCTTCCTCACTAACTACGCGTCCTAAGAATTCAACTCTTCGGATCCAAAATTCACACTTAGAGAACTTTGCGTATAACTTCTCCGATCGCAGGGTTTCCAAGACTCGTCGTAGATGATGTATGTGCTCTTCCTCACTCCGGGAGTAGAGCAGTATATCATCAATAAAGACGATGACGAACTGGTCTAAGTATGGACGACACACCCTATTCATCAAGTCCATGAACACTGTGGTTGCGTTAGTCAGTCCGAAGGGCATCACTACGAACTTGTAGTGCCCGTAACGAGTTCGGAAGGCTGTCTTCGAAACATCCTCCTCAAGGACTCGCAACTGGTGATACCCAGACCTAAGATCAATCTTGGAAAAGTAACTCACCCCTTGTAGTTGGTCGAATAGGTCGTCTATACGAGGAAGAGGGTAGCGGTTTTTGACCGTGAGTTTGTTGAGCTCCCTACAATTGATGCACATACGGAGCGATCCGTCTTTCTTCTTCATGAACACGACCGAAGCTCCCAAGGGTGAGAAGCTCGGTCTTATAAAGCCCTTGCTGAGCATCTCGTTAAGTTGACCGGATAGTTCTTGCATCTCGGCAGGTGCTAAACGACAGGGCAACTTAGCTACGGGGGTAGCTTCTGGGACTAGGTCGATTCTGAACTCAACCTGACGTTTGGGAGGTAAAACTTGAAGGTCTTCTGGAAAGATGTCAGGGAAATCGTATACAACAGGGATGTCTTTTGGATCTTTCATTTTCTGGCTTGAGTCGACGATGTGTGCAAGGAAGGCGCGATATTCCTTGCGCAAGTACTTCTGGGCTTGAATACTTGAGATGATATGAAGGCTCGTACTGGGTTTGTCTCCGTAGATTAACAGAGTTTCGCGATTCGGTGGATTTAGGCGGATGGCTTTGTCGAAGCATAGAATATCAGCACGATGAAGTCTCAACCAGTCCATGCCCATAATAACATCGAAACTCTTGATCGATACCGGTATGAGATTGATTGGAAATGAATGATCGTCTAACGTGAGGGTACAACCTATGTAAATTTCGTTAGAGCTTTCGGTCTTTCCGTTAGTCATTTCTACGACGAATGTTTCTTTTAGTGGTTGTGGGGATTGTTTAAGTAAGTGTTCAAAGTTTTGGTTTATGAAGCTTCTTTCTGCACCACTATCGAATAAGACACAAGCATAAGAGTTGTTGAGAATGAACGTACCCGTGACTACTGTGGGGTCTGCTACTACTTCATTTTGACCAATAGCGAGTAGTCTTCCGGTTCCTCCCGTATTCCTAGCCTTCGGACAGTTCTTCTTGAAATGGCCCGCTTCACCGCAGCCATAACAGGTCTGGGTCACTCCCAAACTAGGGACTTGCGAGACTGGTTTGGGTAGGGCTCTGCAAAATCGAATAGTATGGCCCTTCCAGCCGCAGCTAGTGCATTGTAATTCACAGCAGGGGCCGTTATGATGGAAGGGGCACTTGGGACACTTGGGCAGGTTCCCAACATAAGCTTTCGCCGGCGGAGAAGTAGCAGGAGTGGTGGCAGCATGGACAGCCACGGTCTGCTTGTTTTTGAAAGAAGATTGAGTTCTTTTGTCCTTCTTCCAATCCTTATGTTTCCTCTTGTTGTTGGATGCTTTGGGTGGTACAGTGGCAGTTGTAGTTGCTGTTGCTGGAGTGGGAGGTGCTTCATGATCGATCAACCTGTGGGCCAACTCCTTGGCGCTGTCAAATGTTGCAGGATGAGAGGATAGAACATTTCCTTGATACAGGGGCACTAAACCCCAAATGTATCGTTCAATCTTCTTGCTCTCCGAGGGGATCATATTGGGACACATAGCCGCCAAGTCGCAGAACCTAGCTGTGTAAGTTGTTATGTCGGTCCCTTTCATCTTGGGGTTCCAGAGTTCCTCCTCAAGTTTCTGAATTTCACCCCTAGGACAGTACTCCCTTCTCATGAGATCCTTCAGTGTGTCCCAGCCCATGGCGTTAGCTGTTATCAAAGAGAGTGCACTGACATGGCCGTTCCACCATGTCAGAGCCCTATTAGTGTGGGTAGCAGTAGCGAATTTTATTTTACTCTCCTCGGGACATGAGCACATTTCAAAGATAGCCTCAGTTCTTTCGAACCACTGTGACAATGCTAGAATTCCTCCGGTACCATCGAAGAACGTAGGTTTGCTGTTCATGAAGTCCTTATAAGTACATCCCTACACTCTTTGATGGACTTCACCAAATCTAGAGTTGCCACCGGTCGCATCACTAGAGTTCATTTGAGTTATAGCTGTCGTCACAGCTGTGGTCACAACTATTTGAAACATCACTGGATCGAACTGCGGAGGAGGATGTAGTGGGGGAGGGGTTTGAGTTGCTGGTCTGCCTCTGGTTGGGCACTTGCAAAGAGGCATCTTTTACTGAAAGTTCATAGAATTGATAGCAATAGGAAGAGTCTATTGCAAGTATGATAAGAGTATTTCATGGATTAAATCAACATAGTTCAAAATCAGAGAGAGTCATAGAAATAGAGTAGTTAACTGCCAATATTAATGATATTAATGATGTAATATGGGTTCGGGAAAAATGACCTAACAGTAGGTCTTACATCAAATCATAAGGAAAATGTTGGCAGCCTAGAGGTCTAATTAGAGTACTTTCAAAGTCATGAACATTTACAAACAAGTGCTCTACTGAGCATAGAAAGAGAAAGGCTATTCCTTAAACAAAAGGGAAAGACAGGTAGACATCTTCTACTGATGACGGGTATTCGTTGGGCGAACCCTAAGATCATCTAATAGGCGAACCATTTCCTGAAGGTGTCTCTCCTGAACCCTCTGACGTGCTCGGAGTTCTCTAACTTCGGCTCAGGATGTAGCTAGCTGTTGCTGCAGAGCCTCGTTGATCCTCCTTGTCCTATCCATAGCTTCTTCCAGTTGGCGGATGCGAACCGTGTTGAGGTTTGAGTTGGCATCAACCTCCACAACTCGGCCAATTGCTGCTTGACATTCCTGGCAATCCTTCGGACCATAATGGGCAAGACTCGGTTCGCTGATCCTCCTTCGCTTATGTTGTAGAATCTTCGATTTCCATCGAAAGGTACCGGCTGACCCTGCTCATCGCTCCATCGGTTCAGGGTTATTGCCCACATGGGAGTGGGGCCTTGGAACACTGGATGGGGGTTAGGATTCGGAGCTACTGGGGGCAGGTTGTTAGCTTCTGGCTCGGAGCTGGAGCTATCCGAGAAGCCTTCAGCATGGTGATCATCCAAAGCGATCGGGTGATCATCTTCTGGCTCCTCATAGAGCCATCCTCCATTGCCCTGGTTTGGATAATACGGATCGCCGGGATGGTGGAAGCCAACCATGCTAACTACATGATAAAGGGGGGAAGAAAAGGTTAATAGACGCACTAATCTAGGATACTTATAAGATGTATCATTATTAGTCGAGCCAATATTTGCGTAGTGCATACCAATTACATGTAATCAAAGCAAGATAGTCCTTCGAATAAGCAACCCTAAATTCACATCCCCAATCAAACAAGAACAGGGAATGAAGCAAAGGCCACAGATTCTGAGTCTATAGCGCCCTAGTCACATGTAATCGTCATGTACCCACTTAGCAACTATTGTCCTACCAATAATGACCCTTTTAGTTATCACGTATGTAGTTAGTAGAGTGCAGAATACTCCTATATTATTCTTATTCTAACAAGCTAGTGGTAGTGTTGGTAAGTTTTTAGACTTGTTGCAATTCCACAATCATTCTTTGGCACATGCTAGTTACTCCTAGAGAGATGTAGTTGATCAGGCTACATCCACCTAGATGTGACTACATGTTACTAAGCTTAATTGTGTTGTTCAACAATCTTTAATAATTCTGTTCTGTTCTAGAATGATACTGACCCTTTGTATTCGTGAATGTATATGTATATACTTAATTAAATATTTTAGTATTTAAAAGTATATATTCTTGGTCAGAGTGTTTTAGTCCCAAAGTGTTTATAGTTCGTATATCTTTTATGGGTTGATATATATTTGATTCACTATAAACAATGCTCTGATACCAATCTGTCACACCCCAAAATCGAGAACGGCGGAATGCGTTCTGGGGTGGAGGACGTCATGTACAGTATCATTACAATTGCATAATAGTAAAAAAAGAAACAACAACAATTTAACACATATATATATATATATATATATATATATATATAGTGATAATAGTTACAATTGTGTTCTATAAAGTTTAATAGACACCATAAGTATAACAAAATAAGAGATGAGTCTTGTATATGCTCCATCTTCTTCCAAAAGCTGCCCTGTACCTGTCTATCTTTGACCTAAGGATACAAGTTGTTTTGAAAACGAATATCAGCATAAAGCTGGTAAGTTCATAAGAGTTTAGTGTCATTGTAGTATAAAAGTGTTTGCAAACTTATAGTATAAAAACTGAAATTTGTTTTTATGAGTAGTAGAAATCCCTAGAAAATCCTATATTTTCCAGAAAGTACATTCGTAAGTCAATCTTTCGAGTGAGTAAAAGTAATGTTGTTGAAACCTTCAATTGTAAAAGTGTAGTAATAAATCTCATATACGTAATATGGCTGAAGAAAAGTTATGCTTGCTAACAGTAGTAGTGTTGTAACTTTACTTAGTAATAGATCTTTAATTACTTCGGGATTTTAGTTCAGACTTTAAGTCTTAGTGTATTTATTTGGATGTAAGTTTAACTTCTCATGTGACCAATTGTGAAGTAGTAGAGTACTGATGACCTCCCGGTCAGGCGTAGTGAAGTAGTGTAGTGCCACCCCTGGGCCTAGTTGGCTAGGACTGTAGATAACAGTCGGGATGTAATAGTGTCAATTCTGTATAGATCTATACATATAGTGTTGCTTTCCTTTCGGGAAGCCCTGGTCACATGATGTAAGTATAGTAGAGTGCCCTATAGAGAGAGATAATGTGATATACTTTGTATTAGTGAATTCTCTTATTCTTTAGTATGATAGTCTTTTAGTATAGTAAGTAGAGTGTTCCCTTATACTTGCATTAACTTGTAATATTAACAGTTTATGGTGTGTATAATAGTAGTAGAGGTAACTAGTAGTAGCCTTAACTATACCTATTATAGTTAAATAGAGTATGTGAAATCCTGCTTCTGATCAACAATAGTAATGAATAAGATAAAGACATTCATATCTAACACAAATATATATGATATATAATTAAGAATTCAACGACAGTCGGACGGACAACCAATACCCTAAAACCACATCAAACAAGAACAGGAAATAAGGCCAGCTATCGATCCTAAGTCCTTAAAGTCTTATTTATATAAACATATTAATGAAGATATATTTTTAAAAAGAAAAGTAGTTGGAACATAGTTTAACAATAATTTAACCTTAAATGCGCAGTTGATAATTTGTCAAAATGGTTTTATTGACAAGTATCTAAAATTGTAAAGTAATCCCTTTTTGATGATAGATTGTAAATCACATATGATTTGATAATAAAACATGTAGTAATGTACTTTTTGTTGGATTAATGTCTAAGTCCATAACTATAATTGGTAAGACTTGACCCGACCCGGCATGGTCCATTTGGGTTGCATACCATCATGCACTTGGATAGACTATAATGGGAGAAATAAGACACTTATGGTTATTAATATATTATAAGTTCTAGTATATTAATAATAAGAATAATAAGGTTATTTAATTAGTATTGATCAAGAATTAATCTAGGATTAATTAAGTGATCAAAAGAAGACTAATTAAATATATGGGTTGATTGTGTAAATCATCCATACTTGTATAGTGGGCTAATGCTCCATGGATAATCAAGTTGGGCTAAAACCCATAGGATGGTCCATGGATGCTCCATGGTGTATTTGTACCCATGGATCATGGAAATGAAAGGCCATGTCAATTAGGGTTTACATGGTGTAACCCTAACTATATAAGCATCTTATTCTTGACCAAAATCGGCCACTAGTGTGTGAAGTGAAAGGGCTAGCCGATTTCATGAGTTGTAGAATTCTCTCAAGTTATTCTAAGTGTTTTGGTGATTGTGATTCCATTTGAGGCTTCCACACTATTGGGGCTAGGCACTCAAGCTTCATGAAGACTTTCTACATCAAAGAGGTATGTATTCTATCTTGTTACACTCATTGTTTTGTATGCTAGATTAGGATAATACCTTGGAAGTTCTTATTTGCATGTATAATAGAGAAAACATAGATCCAAGGTATTTAGGGTTGCATGTACACTTAGGAGTGTTAGAATGCTCAAAACCCAACAGTGGTATCAAAGCCTAGGCTTGCTTTCTCTTATACTTGATGCAAATTGCTGAAAAATGCTGAAAAACTCGATTTTCTGGCTTTCTGGGCACTGGACTCGCCGAGTCCACTGATGAACTCGCTGAGTCCATGAGTAAAATCATCCTACTCGCCGAGTAGGTTCATGCACTCGCCGAGTAGGAGCCCCAGACAGCATACATTCGACGTTTTTGGCTAGAAATGGACTAGGAACATTACCCTAAGTTGTTTTTGAACTTATAAACTTGTTTTTGATGTGGTAATGTTCATGCTAATCCAATTTCAAAGATAATTGTCAATAGATTCATGTTTTGAATTAGTTTAGTGACTAGGCTAATTACATGAAAAAGGTTGATTTGAATTATCTTGTTCTTATGAGTTGCTTAGATTAATAGAAAAGTTAATTGATTATCTGCTTTTCAATCCAAATTAATCTAAGAGTTGATTCTAAAATGTGTTTTTGTAACTTGTCCTCAAGTTATATGAAAAGTCACATTTAAGTTTCATAAAACTCATAAAAGTTGGCAATGGTTACAAAAGATGAAGAGTCTTGTCCTTAAGTTATGGAGGTTCAAGAGTCACTTCATTAATAAATAAAATAAATAAAGTGTAACCTTAATTAATTTCATAAGTTATAAAATAAAGAAAAGTTAATTCTTTTATTAGTTTAAAGTCTTCCATAACCTGTCCTCAAGTTATGGAACTTGAAGAGTTTTTGGATTAAAACTACTTTAAACACTTAAGTTATGGAATTAATTAGTTTTGAATAGCTTCAAAACTTGCCCTCAAGTATTGGAATTTGAAAAGTTTTCCTTATGAATACTTTAATTCCAAGTTAGCCCTTAGAATTTTAAAAGTTAAAATTCAACCCTTATACTTGATAATATTTAGTTAATAATATATATATGTATAAGAGTAAAGTCAGTCTTACCGCTAGTACGCCTCATTCACGAAGCCGGTCTATAAGGTGGGTATAAGGTTGTTGCCTATAAAATGGCAACTTAGTGGGTGTCCACTCTCACCCACCGCTTGCTTGACTGGTGGAGGGTCGTTAGCCGAACGGGTTTGACAAGACTATAATTCTCCCTTCATTAAAAGTATTAATGATAAATACTAAGTAACTAAACTCTTAATAATACCCAATCTTAGTTACTTAGGAAAAATGTGAATAAGGTGCTAATCCATGAAATTACACTTTGCACTTTGTTTAAGTCGGTTAGTGGAGCGTGTGTGGTTAACCGACACACTAACGCGTATTTAACAAGGTAGGCAAAGGGTAACTTAATGTTTATCATAGTATCGATGGAGCGTGTGTGGTTAACCGGCACATCGATTGAGGGGTAATTTATTAAGGGTACCAAGTGATTTGCATGGTTACTTCACACCTTGTTTTGTGATCCTCGGCATCCCAGTCACAAAACCTAAAGGGCACACTCTATATTGAAACATGCCTTTGAACAGTTCAATGAATCTCAAAGATCTAGGAGTTTCAAAACCAATTAAAACCTAATAATACATTTCGTTTATCTTGGTGGAAATTGGTGAATCGTCATTCACCTACCTTCAAATATTTTATAGCTTGGATTACGGCATACCTCTTCTAAGTTATAAAATAGTTTGTTGGGTCCTAGCCTTAATATTTCATATTGGGTGTCATATTAAGGACTTTAAATCAACTATCTTGAATATCTCCCAAAAGATGTCTGGTTTAGACACCTATGATCTTCCTAAATCTCTTGAAACAAGGTTTCCTAATGAAGATGATGTCCCATGGATATCATACTTCTTTCTCCTCCTCCAACTATTCTCCCTAACCCACATATTCTTAAAAAAAAAGTTTAAGGTCACTCAAGTCCTATTG
Organism: Lactuca serriola; assembly: GCF_051521515.1. Lineage (NCBI taxonomy): Eukaryota > Viridiplantae > Streptophyta > Magnoliopsida > Asterales > Asteraceae > Lactuca > Lactuca serriola. The sequence continues at coordinate 74,980,394 of NC_136409.1, read as the reverse complement.
GCAAGGCAAGGTCTAGGTGTGATCACATCTTGGAGATGTAGTCACATATTGACAAGCTGGGAGAGTTGGGTGTCAAAGTCTTGAGAAAGTTGGTGGTTCAATCACTTTCTAAGTCACATAGTGAGTTCCTTTGGGACACCTGTGAAACAGACTATGACAAGACCCTTAATGATCTTATCTATTTGCTAAGATCAACTTCCTAAACTTTATGGACATTGATAATGATATCTAGTAAAGCTCTCTCTTCCCAGTGGAAAGGGATCGGCCATAGTCAACTCGGTTGACCAAATGGTAAAGAGAAAAGCTAAGTCTATGATAGTCTCGTGTACCATTATCAAAGGGTCCATATGTTTATATTGCCAAAGAAAGGGGCATTGGTTGCGAAGCTGCCAAAATTTACCTAAGGATGTTAAAGTCAATAAGTTTGACTCTACGTCAGGTAAAGTCCACTATCTAACTCTGCTAAGTTTCTATTCTGAGATTCTTGATACATGATGTCACACCCCGAAAATCGAAGGCGGAAACATTTCCGGGGTTGACTCCACGTTGATTATCAAATCCAATGCACATAGTAAGTAAAGTAGAACAACCATTACATTACATAATAAAGTTTTACAATTGTTTCAAAAGTAAAGTTTGTACAGTTGTGATACATAGTATATATTGACAAAATGAAACGGGTCTTCATGTACTCCATCTTCTGATCAAAAGAAATCTTCAGATACCTGTTCTAACGCTGACCTGAGAACACAAGCGGTTTGAAAATCAGCATAAAGCTGGTGAGTTCATAAGCGGTTTTTATTTGTGAACATGATTCGAGCTTCCTTTCTGTTTCTGAAATGTTATATGAACCAAGAAAATCCCATATTTTCTTAATAGTTAGTTATTGATTCACAAATGAAAGGTATGGTAAGTTGTACACTGAAAACACGTTTATTCATGTGAAAATGTATAGTTAGTTGTCCGACTGATTAAACTGTTCTGTTTGCTTATCATGTGTTACCAGGAAAGTCCCATACTTTCCTTATTGTGTATTTACAAATTGTAAAAGATGTAATGTTATCCAGTTAGCTACTCTTTCTAGTTAGGTATTTGTTACCCAGAAAAGCCCCATGCTTTCCTGCATTTTGGTTTCAAATGTAAACGATGTAAAGATGTAAACGATGTAAAGATGTAAAAGATGTAACTGTGGTTTGTTTCCATGTTTTTCCCTAGGAAAGTCCCGTACTTTCCTGAATGTTAGTTACAGTGTTGTGAAAGATGTGAAAGATGTAAAAGATGTATAGAGTGATTCATTATTACTATAAGTAAATCTCTGTCATCCTAATTGCGAGTTCCATAACCATACAATAGACTAAAACCTGTGGCAATAAGTAGTCCACATGTGGAAATAAGTTGTCCACATACTTATGACTTTCGTCACCCTTGAACCATTTCAGTTCGGCTGTAGCTAGCAGCCAGGTGTGGGGTAGTCAGCCCCGTATAGATCTATACACTCAAGTCACGCTCTCTAATTACCAGAGATTCTGGTTATGGGTGTAGTCCTCCACTTGCGTACCTTGGTGGAGTGTTCTCCAAGGACGTGTCTCCAATTATACAGGATTAACAAATTTACTAGTAATAATATGATAGTCCTCCACTCGTGTAAATATGTGGAGTGTTTCTGAGGACAAAACAGTGTACAGGTATTATATCCTAATGTCTTATGTCATGCTTTTAACCGATAAATGTGGAAAACCATTTGTGAAATATATGTAAAACATAATAGTTTAAAGACCTATTTCACAAATATATGTTACGTGATCTGCATGTTCAAATGGTTATTAGTTTGTGGTAATCAGTAATAAAAGCATATGAAATACGAAACACACATTTGAAAACGTGTTTTAAGTACAAAAATTTCCTTGTACTTTGCTTGTGTTCCCCCCCTAAAAACAGTGAAAATAGTGAAAAAGGGTAGGGGTATGAACTCACCGGACTCGGAAACGTGTCGGTTTTGAATGCTAGACGTTGGTTCGGGGTTTGATTACTCGCGATGACCCTATGTAAAATGAAATAATGTCCATATATATACAATTAGGGATACATTCACTAATCATATGGAACATTACACTCCAATGAGGTTAAACACCTTAAAATGAGCGTTTGGAGTGACCCGAGTGGCGTTTAAGGACGTGTAAAGGCACAAGGGACTTGGGACTTGAGTTTACTCTCCATAAGTAAACATTTAAATGAGTTTACACCCACAAAACACACACATACATGAGTTTACGGCCGTAAACTCATGTGGGTGTGGTTTTGGGTGTTTAAAGGGCCTAAATGGCTTACATGGACATGGGAAATGTTTCTAGGATTTGTTCTAAATGTTTGGAATGGATTAAAATCACCAACATGATTAATTTATGGGAGTTTACGGCCTAGCATAGGTTCCTGGCCGTAAACTCCTTAATCCTTATAAAAATGATGCTAAATGTTGTTAAAACAAATCACATGTGATTAATAGAATTATTCCAAGACCTATCATGAGTTTTATGGGACATTTGAGGGTTGCTATGGAGTTTACGACCCATGAGACCCTCTTCATGGCCGTAAACTCTTATATAGGGTGATATAATGTGTTTCAAGGTCTAAAACTTGCATAGAAGGGTCTCTAAAATTCATCTAAAGGCTTTAGGGGTGTTTAGTTTGCATTCTAACACCAAAAATTTTGGAGTTTACGGCCCAAGAACAAGCCTTGGCCGTAAACTCTCAGAAAACCCCCAAATGTTGTGTTTAAGTCCCTTAAACTATTTTTGGTTGGTCCCTTGATTTATTCCAAGGCTTTTGGTGGTGTTGGATGGCTTTCTAACACTTTAAAATTGATTTTATGCCTTGTTTTAGGGAGTTTACGGCCCAAGCACTCCCCTTGGCCGTAAACTCACATAAGTCCTTCAAATGTTATGATTCAAGTGTCCAAATGCTATATCCAAGGTCCTATAATTCATATCTAAGCCTTAGAAGTGATTTGGAAGGGTTTAAAGGCATGAAAACCCTAGTTTAATGAGTTTACGGCCCAAGAATGCTCCTTGGCCGTAAACTCCTTCAAACTTCACAAAGTTCAAGTTTTAATTGATTAGAGTCCATATCTTAAAGTCCCTTAGCCATATTTAAAGTCTAATTGAGTTTTGGAAGGAGTTTAAGAGCTTAAAACCCCATAAAATGGAGTTTACGGCCAAAGCTTGCTCCTTGGCCGTAAACTCATGTTCTTGACCCCAAAACTCAATTAATTCATCAATTTGAAGGCTAAAGATGATGAATAACATGCTAGAGAGGTTACCTTAAAGATTTGAATCCTTAAACTTGTGATTTGGACCTTAATTCTAGCTTGGAGGAGAGAGGTTGTAAGAGTTTAGTGAGAATTTGGCCAAAGGCTTCAAATGGAGTCTTAAACATGTTTATATAATGTTCGGCAATTGGACACGATAGAATTCTACCCGATACCGACGTTAAATGAGGTTTTTGGTCGTACCCGATTGAGTTACCATAACCCGATATGGTAATTTCTAGAAATATTCCGATCACTAAAGTTGGGTGTTAAAATGATTTCTAAATGTATTAAGACACTCATTAAGTCATTTTAAGTGTGTACTAATAAATGACTTAATTATACGAAAGATTGTAATTCGAATTTGGAACGACTATTGGTTTCGCGAGTTGGACTACAAAAAAGTTACAATAATTTATACGGAAATTTCGGGTTGTTACATTATCCCCCCGTTAGAGGGAATTTCGTCCCGAAATGCAAAGTTTAAAACACAAGACAAGATACAAATCATGGATTAGAAAAGAGTTGTGGATATTTTTGTTTAATCGAGTCTTCTCGCTCCCAAGTGAACTCCGATCCTCGCTTGGCATTCCAGCGAACCTTCACCAATGGGATGTGACTCTGTTTCGTACGTTTGACTTCTCGATCCATTATTTCGATCGGTTCCTCCACAAAGTTAAGGTTTTCATTGATCTCAATCTCGTCTAAGGGAATTGTTAGGGTTTCATCGGATAGGCACTTTTTGAGATTTGAAACATGGAAGACAGGATAAATGTTACTGAGTTCGTGGGGTAAATGAAGTTTATAGGCAACTGGACCGATCCTGGAGAGGATCTCAAAGGGTCCAATGTACCTTGGATTAAGTTTCCCACGCTTACCAAAACGTACAGTGCCTTTCCAGGGCGAGACTTTTAACAGGACACGGTCTCCAACCTGAAATTCTAGGGGTTTCCGACGATTATCAGCGTAACTCTTTTGACGATCACGTGAGGCTTTCAGTCGGTTACAGATTTGAATGATCTTTTCGGTGGTTTCGCGGATGATTTCAGGACCAGTGAGAGCACTGTCGGGAACTCGATTCCTGGCTAACTGTATATCCCCCACCTCGGCCCAGCACATAGGGGATCTGCACTTACGACCGTATAGGGCTTTGAATGGAGCAACCCTAATGCTGGTGTGGTAACTGTTGTTGTACCAGAATTCGATCAAGGATAGATGTGTATCCCACGATTTTCCAAAGTCAATGACACATGCCCTAAGCATGTCTTCCAGGGTTTGAATTGTTCTTTCACTTTGTCCATCGGTCTGAGGATGATATGCTGTGCTCATATCTAGTTTGGTTCCAAGGGCTTTCTGAAGGGATTGCCAGAATTTGGAGGTAAACCTGCTATCTCGATCAGAGATAATGGATACAGGTACACCGTGTAGACGTACTACCTCCTGGATGTAGGTTCGCGCAAGTCTTTCCATCTTGTATGATTCTTTAATTGGAATGAAGTGAGCGGATTTTGTCAAACGATCGACAATTACCCAAATGGTATCGTACCCACTAGAACACTTTGGTAGTTTGGTGATGAAGTCCATGGTAATCATCTCCCATTTCCACTCGGGGATCTCGGGTTGTTGAAGCAGACCTGAAGGTTTCTGATGTTCGACTTTGACTTTGGCGCAAGTCAAGCCCTTGCCCACGAATGTAGCTATCTCAGCTTTCATGTTTGGCCACCAATATTGTTTCTTGAGATCCAAGTATATCTTGTCAGAACCTGGGTGAACAGAGTATTTAGTTTTGTGCGCTTCCTTCATGACTATTTCTCTGAATCCTCCGGATCTGGGAATCCATATTCGATTCATGAAACAGTGAACTCCGTCACCTCTGATCTCAAGTTTCTTGTCCATCCCTCTCAAAGCTTCATTTGTCATGTTCTCAGGTTTCAGGGCTTCCAATTGAGCTTCTCTGATTTGCACGGGTAGGTTGGAATGGATGGTCATTGTCTGGTTCTTCACTTTGTGGCCTGCACTATCCTTTCGACTAAGGGCATCTGCTACTACATTGGCCTTGCCGGGGTGGTAACGGATTTCACACTCATAGTCACTGAGTAATTCTACCCATCGCCGTTGCCTCATGTTTAAGTCTTTTTGATTAAAGATGTGTTGTAGGCTCTTGTGATCAGTGAAGATTGTGCACTTGGTTCCATAGAGATAATGTCTCCAAATCTTTAATGCAAAGACTACAGCTCCTAGTTCCAAGTCGTGTGTAGTATAGTTGACCTCGTGTGCTTTCAACTGCCTTGAGGCGTAAGCAATCACCTTTCCTCTTTGCATAAGCACACAGCCTAAACCTTGATTAGACGCATCGCAGAAGACGACGAAATCCTCTGTCCCTTCGGGCAAAGACAGAACAGGCGCTCTACATAAGGCTTTCTTCAATGTTTGGAATGCAGTTTCTTGTTTATCACTCCAACAAAAGGGTACACCTTTCTGTGTTAGAGTGGTTAAAGGTTTGGCGATTTTGGAAAAGTTTTGAATGAATCGTCGATAGTAGCCGACGAGACCCAAGAATTGACGAATTTCTGTGGGTGTTTTCGGTGCCGACCAATTCTCTATTGCATTAATTTTGGAAGGATCTACATGAATACCCTCTCCGCTTACCACGTGACTGAGGAAAGTTACCTTCCGTATCCAGAATTCACATTTGGAAAATTTCGCGTATAGTTTTTCGGATCTAAGGGTCTCCAACACTAGCCTCAAGTGTTGTTTGTGGTCTTCTTCGCTTCGGGAGTAAACGAGGATGTCGTCAATGAACACGATGACGAATTTGTCTAAGAAGGGACGGCACACCCGGTTCATAAGGTCCATGAACACAGCCGGTGCATTGGTTAGACCGAAGGGCATCACTACGAACTCGTAGTGTCCATACCGAGTCCTAAAAGCTGTCTTGGAAACATCATTTTCCTGGACTCGTAATTGATGGTACCCTGACCGAAGGTCTATCTTAGAAAAGTAGCTGGCTCCCTGAAGTTGATCGAAGAGGTCATCTATACATGGAAGAGGATATCGGTTCTTAACGGTCAACTTGCTCAATTCACGATAGTCGATACACATTCGAAAGGATCCATCTTTCTTCTTGACAAACAGAACCGGAGCTCCCCAGGGTGAGGAACTCGGCCTAATGAATCCTTTACTGAGCAACTCATTGAGTTGACTGGATAACTCCTGCATTTCTGCCGGAGCTAAGCGATACGGAGATTTTGCTACGGGAGTAGCTCCAGGAATTAGGTCAATGTGGAACTCGACCTGACATTTAGGAGGAATTCCTGGAAGCTCTTCGGGGAGCACATCAGGAAAATTGCAGACCTCGGGGATGCTCGCGAGGTTTTTAACTTCTTGATTCTTGTTGATTACATGAGCTAAGAATGCAACGCACTCCTTTCGAAGGAGCTTTCGAGCTTTGATGCAAGAGATGATATGAAGATTGGAACTGGGTTTATCGCCATAGATTACCAGAGTTTGATCCGAAGGAAATTTGAGACGGATAGCTTTTTCGTAACAAAGAATGTCAGCATGATTGGGGCTCAACCAATCCATGCCAATGATAACATCAAAGCTCTTAATGGAGACGGGCATGAAATCTATAGGAAATGAGTGATCGTTTAAGGTAAGCGTACAACCTATGAATATATCGTTAGCGCGTTCTTTCTCACCGTTAGCCATCTCGACGGTAAACGTTTCAGTTAATGGTTGAGGATTTGGTTTTAGATTATGTTTGAATGCATGACTAACAAAACTCCTTTCAGCACCCGAATCGAAAAGAATATTAGCATATGAGTTGTCGAGAAGGAACGTACCCGAAACAACAGTGGGATCAGCAACCGCTTCCTCCCGTCCCATGGTTAGAATCCTTCTAGTGTTATCAGCAGTTGACTTCTCGGGACAGTTCCTTTTGAAGTGCCCAACTTCTCCACAGTTGTAGCAGGCTTGACTAACACCTGCTCCCGATGATTGGTTGGCTGATTGAGTAGGAGTTCTGCAGAATCGAACTGTGTGTCCTTTCTTACCACAGTTGGTGCAAGACAATTCTCGGCAGGGACCAGGATGATGATGGTATTTGCACTTGTCACACAGGGGGAGGTTACCAGCATATTTACTGGTAGGAGTTGAGGCTGTGGATCCCATGGCAGAAATTGCAGTAACAGGAGTAACAGTAGCAGCATGAACTGCTACCGTTTGTTGTCTCTTGGAAGATCCTTGAGAAGGTTGACCCTTCTTCTTTTTCCAGAATTTCCTCTTTTCACCACTCCTTTGAGTCGGTTCAGAAGTGGTAGTGATTTCCTTAACGTCATCACTGTGATCAATCAGAATTTGTGCTAAAGTTTTGGCACTATCATAAGTATTCGGACGAGCAGCCAAAACATGACTCTTTGTCGGTTGAGATAACCCCCAAACGAACCTTTCGATCTTTTTGTTTTCAGGAGTGACTAATCCCGGGCAGAGAAGTGCGAGATCATCAAATCGGGAAGTATACGCAGCAATGTTAGAACCTTTCATCTTCAAGTTCCAAAGCTCGTGCTCTAATTTTTGCATTTCGCCACGGGGGCAGTACTCAGCAATGAGAAGTTCTTTCATGGCCTCCCAGCCCATGGCATTGGCTACAGGTAAGGTCAGAGATTTGACTCGGCCATTCCACCAAGTCAAGGCTTTATCCTCGAAGGTACAAGCCGCAAATTTAACTTTATCAGACTCTGCACAAGCACAGATTTCGAAGATGGACTCGGTTTTCTCGAACCATCGGGATAAGGAAATGACACCTCCAGTGCCATTAAAGGATGTTGGTTTCGCATTCATGAAATCCTTATAAGAATTTCCTCTTTGGTGCCCCTGACTACCTTCAGGGTTTTGAGATTGAGAACCACCTCCTGAACCATTAGAGTTCATTTGCGACATAGCTGCTACCATTGCAGCTGTCATCATCGTCTGGAGTGATGCTAGGTCAAACTGGGGAGGGGGTGGCGGCGAAGAGGGATTATCGTTGTTCTTTGAGCTGGGTCTTTTTCTTAGAGGCATCTTGATCTAAAAAGATCAGGAAAGAGAGGATCATAAGTCCTCTGAATTGAATCAAGAGATATGGGACAGGAGATACCAATCTGTCACACCCCGAAAATCGAAGGCGGAAACATTTCCGGGGTTAACTCCACGTTGAGTATCAAATCCAATGCACATAGTAAGTAAAGTAGAACAACCATTACATTACATAATAAAGTTTTACAATTGTTTCAAAAGTAAAGTTTGTACAGTTGTGATACATAGTATATATTGACAAAATGAAATGGGTCTTCATGTACTCCGTCTTCTGATCAAAAGAAATCTTCAGATACCTGTTCTAACGCTGACCTGAGAACACAAGCAGTTTGAAAATCAGCATAAAGCTGGTGAGTTCATAAGCGGTTTTTATTTGTGAACATGATTCGAGCTTCCTTTCTGTTTCTGAAATGTTATATGAACCAAGAAAATCCCATATTTTCTTAATAGTTAGTTATTGATTCACAAATGAAAGGTATGGTAAGTTGTACACTGAAAACACGTTTATTCATGTGAAAATGTATAGTTAGTTGTCTGACTAATTAAACTGTTCTGTTTCCTTATCATGTGTTACCAGGAAAGTCCCATACTTTCCTTATTGTGTATTTACAAATTGTAAAAGATGTAATGTTATCCAGTTAGTTACTCTTTCTAGTTAGGTATTTGTTACCCAGAAAAGCCCCATGCTTTCCTGCATTTTGGTTTCAAATGTAAACGATGTAAAGATGTAAAAGATGTAACTGTGGTTTGTTTCCAAGTTTTTCCCTAGGAAAGTCCCGTACTTTCCTGAATGTTAGTTACAGTGTTGTGAAAGATGTGAAAGATGTAAAAGATGTATAGAGTGATTCATTATTACTCTAAGTAAATCTCTGTCATCCTAATTGCGAGTTCCATAACCATACAATAGACTAAAACCTGTGGCAATAAGTAGTCCACATGTGGCAATAAGTTGTCCACATACTTATGACTTTCGTCACCCTTGAACCATTTCGGTTCGGCTGTAGCTAGCAGCCAGGTGTGGGGTAGTCAGCCCCGTATAGATCTATACACTCAAGTCACGCTCTCTAATTACCAGAGATTCTGGTTATGGGTGTAGTCCTCCACTCGCGTACCTTGGTGGAGTGTTCTCCAAGGACGTGTCTCCAATTATACAGGATTAACAAATTTACTAGTAATAATATGATAGTCCTCCACTCGTGTAAATATGTGGAGTGTTTCTGAGGACAAAACAGTGTACAGGTATTATATCCTAATGTCTTATGTCATGCTTTTAACCGATAAATGTGGAAAACCATTTGTGAAATATATGTAAAACATAATAGTTTAAAGACCTATTTCACAAATATATGTTACGTGATCTGCATGTTCAAATGGTTATTAGTTTGTGGTAATCAGTAATAAAAGCATATGAAATACGAAACACACATTTGAAAACGTGTTTTAAGTACAAAAATTTCCTTGTACTTTGCTTGTGTTCCCCCCCTAAAAACAGTGAAAATAGTGAAAAAGGGTAGGGGTATGAACTCACCGGACTCGGAAACATGTCGGTTTTGAATGCTAGACGTTGGTTCGGGGTTTGATTACTCGCGATGACCCTATGTAAAATGAAATAATGTCCATATATATACAATTAGGGATAAATTCACTAATCATATGGAACATTACACTCCAATGAGGTTAAACACCTTAAAATGAGCGTTTGGAGTGACCCGGGTGGCGTTTAAGGACGTGTAAAGGCACAAGGGACTTGGGACTTGAGTTTACTCTCCATAAGTAAACATTTAAATGATTTTACACCCACAAAACACACACATACATGAGTTTACGGCCGTAAACTCATGTGGGTGTGGTTTTGGGTGTTTAAAGGGCTTAAATGGCTTACATGGACATGGGAAATGTTTCTAGGATTTGTTCTAAATGCTTGGAATGGATTAAAATCACCAACATGATTAATTTATGGGAGTTTACGGCCTAGCATAGGTTCCTGGCCGTAAACTCCTTAATCCTTATAAAAATGATGCTAAATGTTGTTAAAACAAATCACATGTGATTAATAGGATTATTCCAAGACCTATCATGAGTTTTATGGGACATTTGAGGGTTGCTATGGAGTTTACGACCCATGAGACCCTCTTCATGGCCGTAAACTCTTATATAGGGTGATATAATGTGTTTCAAGGTCTAAAACTTGCATAGAAGGGTCTCTAAAATTCATCTAAAGGCTTTAGGTGTTTAGTTTGCATTCTAACACCAAAAATTTTGGAGTTTACGGCCCAAGAACAAGCCTTGGCCGTAAACTCTTAGAAAACCCACAAATGTTGTGTTTAAGTCCCTTAAACTATTTTTGGTTGGTCCCTTGATTTATTCCAAGGCTTTTGGTGGTGTTGGATGGCTTTCTAACACTTTAAAATTGATTTTATGCCTTGTTTTAGGGAGTTTACGGCCCAAGCACTCCCCTTGGCCGTAAACTCACATAAGTCCTTCAAATGCTATGATTCAAGTGTCCAAATGCTATATCCAAGGTCCTATAATTCATATCTAAGCCTTAGAAGTGATTTGGAAGGGTTTAAAGGCATGAAAACCCTAGTTTAATGAGTTTACGGCCCGAGAATCCTCCTTGGCCGTAAACTCCTTCAAACTTCACAAAGTTCAAGTTTTAATTGATTAGAGTCCATATCTTAAAGTCCCTTAGCCATATTTAAAGTCCAATTGAGTTTTGGAAGGAGTTTAAGAGCTTAAAACCCCATAAAATGGAGTTTACGGCCCAAGCTTGCTCCTTGGCCGTAAACTCATGTTATTGACCCCAAAACTCAATTAATTCATCAATTTGAAGGCTAAAGATGATGAATAACATGCTAGAGAGGTTACCTTAAAGATTTGAAGCCTTAAACTTGTGATTTGGACCTTAATTCTAGCTTGGAGGAGAGAGGTTGTAAGAGTTTAGTGAGAATTTGGCCAAAGGCTTCAAATGGAGTCTTAAACATGTTTATATAATGTTCGGTAATTGGACACGATAGAATTCTACCCGATACCGACGTTAAATGAGGTTTTTGGTCGTACCCGATTGAGTTACCATAACCCGATATGGTAATTTCTAGAAATATTCCGATCACTAAAGTTGGGTGTTAAAATGATTTCTAAATGTATTAAGACACTCATTAAGTCATTTTAAATGTGTACTAATAAATGACTTAATTATATGGAAGATTGTAATTCGAATTTGGAACGACTATTGGTTTCGCGAGTTTGACTACAAATGAGTTACAATAATTTATACGGAAATTTCGGGTTGTTACACATGATGTGACTGGGTCACATGGTGATGTTTTAAGAATCAAAGAAAAGTGAAGAAACTTAAAGAAAGAATATGTTGAATCTGATCGCATAGATGGATTTCTATCGCATAGTTTGAAAAAATCGGATTCTTGAGCTACTTCTTAGGAGTTATGAGATATTGCTTAAGGAATAGATAACAAGTTTTCATATGGGTTGTAGGGACAAGTTTTTCCGCAAAGTTTTAAAATAAAAGAAAATTTTTGATTTTATTTATTTTAAAATATCCTTACAATTGCATTTGAGGGAAAATTGTTGCTTATATGATTCCATTAAGAGCAAGAGTGGAAATATAAAATTGATTCTTTCATTTGTGGTAATGTCTAGATTTACAAAATAAGGAAGGATTCTCATCACCCAAGTTTCAATTGGACCGGAACTTGGAATCATGCAAGTTGTATAGCATGATGAATGAGAACTTTCAAGTATTGGAAAAATTAAGACTAATTACTCGTTCACATGGATGTGTGAGTCAATGTGACAACCCGAAATTTCCATTGTACGAACATCATCTATTCAATAGAAGCTAGTTCAGTTTCAGTGATTTTCATATTTTTCCGAACAAGTTTGTGTACATTAGGGTATATGTTTTAGGTGATATCAGGAGAGTGGATGCTCCTGGTTTTGTGAAATTTGGGCATTTCAAGTTTCATAATGTTACAGTCCAAAATCAGGAATAAAAATATTTTCTGCCAAAATATTCCAGGACTATAAATAGTTTTCTGAAATAAATTAATTCATTATTCACAATTCCAAATAGAGGAAAGCCATATTCTCTCTGACGGATCTTCGGGTTTTCATCCCATACTGTGAGTCTACTTTTCTATATGTGTTTCAATACTTGTTAGATGCTTATTAACATCAATAGCATGCTTAGATTACAAGATCCGGGAGTTTACCGCCCAAGAACGTTCTTGGGGAGTAAACTCCAAAATGGAACATTATGGCTTCCTAGTCCCGATTCCTTGTTAGACAACTTGTTTAGGGGTTAGTATATAATCTTTATGGACTAAAAAGCAACCAAGAAACACAAGTTATTGGAGTTTACGGCCAAGGAACTTCCTTGGGCCGTAAACCCCTTTTCAAGGGCAATTAGTGCCCTAAACTTCCCCTTATGCTTAAAGAATTTAATCCTCAACCATCAAAATCACAAGTTAGTAGGAGTTTACGACCAAGAACCCCTCTTGGGCCGTAAACCCCTTTTTCTAGGGTAAAAATCATTCCAAGCACACCTTGGGCCTTAAGACAATTTACCTTGAACACTTGGGACTAGAATGGAGAGTAAAACACATTATAATCACTCCTTGAAAGGAGTTTACGGCCAAGGAACATATCTTGGGCCGTAAACTCCAAGTGAAGGCACAAAAGTGTGCCTCTTGTCCCCATTAGCCTTAGATAAATTCATGGAAGCCATCCTTGATGTTTAAGAGCCTCAAAACAATTAAAAGCCATCACCCCATAGGAGTTTACGGCCATAAACTCTAGGGTGAATGGACTTTAGGCCGTAAACTCCACTATGGAGTATTCTAGGGCCTTAAGCTACTTCATGTGTTATTCCAACAAAGCTAGGAGTGTTTTAGGATCAAGATAGCACCATAAAACACCCAAGACCACCTTGAGGAGTTCACGGCCATAAACCCATGAGTTTACGGCCGTAAACTCCAAGGTGTGGGGTTTGTTGGGTGGTGAACTCCTATGCAAGGTCATTTGATGTTTCAAACCCTTTTGCCTTGTCCCGTAGCAACTTAGATGCAACCATTTGGACCTTAAACACTTATAAAAAGTGTTTACATATTTCCTAAGTGTCTTAACTTATTTATTAAGTTATTATTTGTCTAATTAGTTATATATATGCTTATTATATGATAACTAGGCTCGTGCGTGTAAACAAGTCTCCGTTTGCCACCTAGCACGGTATCCGACACTGCAATTCAAACGACTCACCACAAGTGAGTTCATACCCCTTGAATCAACCTTTGAAATGATTTTAAATGTTTTAAACACTTTATGGGGGGGAATACAAGTCAAATACTTATAGTTATTGTTTCAATCACATGTGATTGCATTTAACCACATGTGATTAATAACTAGGAAAACAACTATTTTTACCACTGTTCAAACTGTTTATCAAACTGCTTTACTTTGAAATGTTTGACAAACTCTTTTACTATCCAAACTTATTTATAGACTGTGTTTCAAACAAATGCTTCTTATACTTAAATTGTTTTATCAACTTATGCCTTCAAATTGTTTTATAGATCGACATCAAATCGATCTTCTCTTGAAATTATATTTATGCTTCAAATGTTTTATGAAAACTTATTCATGCTTTTATATATCCAATTGCATGCCCATATATGTATAGAGATATAAATAATGTTCAAAGGGCTTAGGAAGGCCATCCGCCCTATTTCCTTTTTCTCGATTTGGATGTGGTCTGGTGGGATTTCGGGTGACCATCCGAAGGTCGTTTCCATATTACTTATATATCATATATACATGTATAGACATAAAAGTACTTCCATATTCATACTCATCAGTACATCATTAGTTAGTTACCATCGGGGTAACACAGGATCATACATATACAGATATACTAGAAACAAATACATATACAGATATACTAGAAACAAGTACATATACATATATACTAGAAACAAGTACATATACAGATATACTAGAAACAAGTACATGTACATATATACTAGAAACAAGTACATATACAGTTATACTAGAACGAGAAACATTACATATACATAAATACGTTGACAATTGTGATCCACTGTGTCGGAGCATGCCTTAAATGTCATGGCCCGAGTTGTAGCTAGAATTCTCTTGGAGGGAGAGCGTGAGTTTGCGTATAGATCTATGTTGGATTGACTATCCTACACCTTGCTGCTAGCTACAGCCGGACCTGCAGGTCTGCGGGTGCCAAACGTCATTTCTTTTATTATGACCATTCATTATGTCGTTGTTACCAGTCGATAGCATGGTGCAATTTATCACAATATACCTTAATATAAATCTGGTTTAAGGTAGTAGTATTTAGTACAGCAGTAGTCTTATTATACAAAGCTACAGTACTACAATGATTTACCCATTACATATTTTAGTGATAACATCACTTAAGCATTAATGTACAAACTATATTTTTATCAAATGATAGTTATACTTGGGAAATTACACACTTTTACAACATACAAGTTTACAAAACAGTTTAGCCTTGGTAGAAGGTTACTTTAATAGAAAATATAGGTTTTTCTGAGAGATTCAAACTTTTACAAACACTTTCAAACATTTACTTACATTTTCACAAACTTATACATTGAGACAGGTTCAAACGTTTTTACAAGAAACATTGACACTAAAATACTTATGAACTCACCAGCTTAATGCTGATAAACTCTTTCAAAATATCTTGTATTCTCAGGTCATCAGTAGACAGGTACCGAGGCCAGCTTTTGAGAAGATGGAGTGCATTCAAGACTCGTCTCATATTATTTTGTGTTACATTATTTTTGGTGTCTATAACTGTACAGAACACACTTGTATTAAAATTATATATTTAATGCAATGGATGATGTTGTTTGCTTATTTACACTTACTGTGTTGTGATACTATACATGACGTCCTCTGCCCCAGAACGTTTCCGCCATTCTTGGTTTTGGGGTGTGACAGATTGGTATCATAGCATTGTTTATAGTGAATCAAGTATATCAACCCATAAAAGATATACTAAACTATAAAGCCAAATGGGATTAAAACACTCTGACCAAGAGTCTATACTTTAAATAATAAAATATTTAATTAAGTATACTAGTCTGCATTCATACTAAAATCAGTGTCACAATGACAAGAACAAAAGTATTACGATTGTTGAATATCACAAGTGAGCTCGGGGATGTATGGTCAGTCCTGGGAATGGCATAGCCTGATCAACTATGCTGGTCCTAGGAGTGATTAGCATTTGCCCTAGAATGGTTGTGATATGTTAACAAGTCTAAAAACTTACCAACAATACCACAAGAAGATCAGTAGAACTTAAACTTAAAATACTATAGGAGTATTTTGTGGTACTAGTTACACGTATACTTTATTCTTATACCTCTCTTCTCGCGTAGATCTAAATGGCTGGATTCCATCATGGTGACCCGTACTTTCCCAATGAAGGCAATGCAGGGTGGATCGATGAAGAGCCCGAAGATGATCATCCAATCCCTTTGGATGATCACCTCGCAGAAGGGTTTTCAGATGGATCTGACTCCGAGCCTGAAGTCAACAACCTACCGCTTGTAGGTCAAGCCCCGAACAACAACCCTCGACCAGCGTTTCCAGGTCCTACTCCCATGTGGGCAAACGACTTAAATCGCTGGAGTGATGAGCAGGGTCAGCCCTTACCATACTTTGGGGACCGAACCTTTTACAACATCAGCGATGGTGGCTCTGCTGAAAGAGTTCTGCCGGTAATCATCCGCAGAATAGCTCGTAATGTCAAGCAAGGTCGAGCAGCCATCGACCCGGTCATGGAGATTGATGCCAATTCAGGTGTCAATACAGTCCGCATCCGCCGTCTTGAAGAAGACATGGAACGGACCCGGAGAACCAACGAAACTCTGCAGCAACAGCTGGCTGCCTCCCGTGCTGAAGTCTTAGAACTTCGAGCTCGTCAGAGAACTCAGGACCGACATCTTCAAGAGGTGTTTTGCCAAGTGTCCGACCTCAGGGCTCGCCCGAGGAATTTCCATCGCCATTAGATGATGTCTAGTACATCTCTGTCTTTTGATTTAGGGATAGCCTTGAACTTATGTGCTCTAAGTAGCACTTGTCTGTAAAATATTCCTAACTTTCGATACTCTAATTAGGAATCTAGGACTGTCAGTCTTGTCCTTATGGTATGATGTAACACCTACTGTTAGGTCGATTTTCCTTGAACTTATTACATCAGTAATACCCGTACTATTGAAATCTATCTAATCTGTGGGAAAAATTTGTACACTTGTGTATTCCTACTAATATTTCTTATTGTGATTTCAAGCACTCATTCAAACTGTTGGGCTATGGTTAGTTAGTCCATGGGTCACTCTCACGTTGCTTACAAATTGATTCTTATCATCCTTCTTGTCTTTATAAACTTATAGCTGAAGGATGCCTCCTCGCAAATCTCCCAGGACTAGGAATAAGCCTGCACCTCCACCGCCTCCACCACCTACGGTCATCGATACTGCAGCCCTGAATGCTGCCGTAGCTACAGCAGTGGCAACTGCCATGGCTCAGTATCACTCATCAGATGCCAGCAGAGGTGGAACCCCTGTGGAATCTATTCCGATCGAAATCCCTGTGCGCTCAAGGGAGTGCTCTTACAAGGATTTCACAAACTGCAAGCCGAAGCCTTTCTATGGCACCGGCAGAGTCAATGCTCTCTCGCAATGGTTCGAGAAGACTGAATCTGTCTTCGAAATCTGTTCGTGCCCTGCTGCATTTAAAGTGAAATATGCCGCATGCACCTTTGAGGGTAAAGCCCTAACGTGGTGGAACGGCCACGTCAAAGCCCTAACTCTCGTTGTGGCTAACAGCATGGGCTGGGAAACGATGAAGGACCTCATGACTGAGGAATACTGCCCGAGGGGCGAAGTCCAGAAGTTAGAACATGAACTCTGGAATTTGACCATGAAGGGCACCGATGTGATCGCTTACACTGCCCGCTTTAGCGAACTGGTGGCCCTATGCCCCAACATGGTTCCCACTGAAGGGAAAAAGATTGAACGGTATGTATGGGGGCTAATGCCTCCGTACCAGGGGAATGTCTTAGCATCCAACCCCGCTACCTTCGACAGTGCCAAGCGATTGGCACAAAGACTCATTGAGCATGGAGTCAAGACCCCTGCAACCACAACCACCCAAGCCATCCCAGAACCCTCCAAACCCGCTGGCACCAAGCGGAAGTTTTGGGATGAGAAGAAGAAGCAACGAGCTTCGAAGAAACAGCAAATCGTGGCAGTACATGCTGCGGTAACCCCTACTGCTGTTACTGCTCCGGGGAAGCAGTATTCTGGAAGTTTGCCGAAGTGCAACAAATGCAACTTCCACCACAACGGCGCCTGCCGTGAAATGCAGTGTACTAACTGCCACAGAAAAGGACACACCGTCCGATTCTGTAAGTTCCCGGCGCAACCGATCTCCCAAGTTCCTGGCTCTGGCATGAGCCCAGCTTGCTATGGATGTGGCGAAGCAGGCCACTTTAAAAGGGACTGCCCTAAGGCGAGGAATACTGGAGGAGCAGGGAGGGTACTAGAAATAGGCCACGAGGAAGCAGTTGCTGACCCGACAGTGGTGACTGGTACGTTCCTCCTTGATAACTCCTATGCATGCATTCTGTTCGATAGTGGAGCGGAGCGAAGCTTCGTAAACCACAAATTTGCTCGCATGCTTAAGCAACAACCACACGCACTTAATGAACAATTCACAGTAGAAATGGCCAATGGGAAAACTGAAAGTACTAATAGCATATACTTAGGTTGTCTTCTAACCTTAGATAACCATTCATTCCCAATCGACCTTATGTCGGTCTCAATAAAAAGTTTCGACGTTATTATCGGCATGGATTGGTTAAGTCTTCATCGCGCCGACATCATGTGCTACGAGAAAGCAGTCCGTCTAAACCTCCCGTCTAATGAAACCCTTATAGTCTACGGCGACAAACCTGGTGCGAGTCTTCGCATTATATCTAGTATTCAAGCACAGAAATATCTGCGCAAAGAATACCATGCATTCCTTGCTCACGTCGTCGACACGAACCTAGAAACGAAAGAACTAAAGAACCTCCCAGTAGTGAGCGACTTCCCCGACATTTTCCCAGAAGAGCTACCCGGATTACCTCCGCAACGACAAGTCGAGTTCAGAATCGACTTAGTCCCAGGAGCTACCCCAGTAGCCAAGTCGCCCTACCGTTTAGCACCAGCCGAGATGCAAGAACTCTCTGGTCAACTTAACGAACTGCTCAGCAAGGGCTTTATAAGACCAAGTTTCTCTCCTTGGGGAGCACCGGTCTTGTTCGTTAAGAAGAAAGACGGATCATTCCGTATGTGTATTGACTACAGAGAACTCAACAAATTGATGATCAAAAATTGTTATCCTCTGCCACGCATAGATGATCTATTCGACCAACTGCAAGGGGCGAACTATTTTTCCAAGATTGATCTGAGATCCGGATATCACCAGTTACGAGTGCTCGAGGAGGATGTGCCAAAGACAGCCTTCCGAACTCGTTACGGACACTACGAGTTCGTGGTGATGCCATTCGGGTTGACCAATGCGCCCGCAGTCTTCATGGATCTGATGAATAGAGTATGCCGACCTTACTTAGATCAGTTCGTCATCGTTTTCATTGACGACATCCTGATCTACTCCCGAAGTAAGAAAGAGCATGGCGATCATCTATGACAAGTTCTAGAGACATTACGAAAGGAGAAACTTTATGCGAAGTTCTCTAAATGTGAATTTTGGATCCGAAGAGTCGAATTCTTAGGACACGTGGTAAGCGAAGAAGGAATCCACGTGGACCCATCCAAAGTAAAAGCCATTGAGAACTGGTCAGCACCAATTACGCCTACAGAAATTCATCAATTTCTAGGTCTCACTAGCTACTACCGCAGGTTCATTCAGAACTTCTCACGAATAGCAAAGCCTCTTACAACCCTGACCCAGAAAGGCGTGGCCTTTGACTGGGAAGAGAAACAAGAAAGAGCGTTCCAAACGCTCAAACGAGCCTTGAGCACCGCACCAATACTATCCCTTCCAGAAGGAATAGAAGACTTCGTAGTCTATTGCGATGCATCCAATCAAGGACTCGGATGTGTTCTAATGCAGCGAGGTAAGGTCATCGCCTACGCCTCGAGACATTTGAAGACACATGAGGTTAACTACACGACCCACGATCTTGAACGAGGAGCAGTAGTGTTTGCTCTGAAGATCTGGAGACATTACTTGTATGGAACGAAGAGCACTATCTTTACCGACCACAAGAGTTTACAACACATTTTCGATCATAAGGAGCTCAACATGAGACAACGACGGTGGGTTGAGCTACTCAGTGACTACGAATGTGATATTCGTTATCACCCGGGTAAAGCCAACGTAGTAGCAGACGCCCTAATTCGGAAAGAATATTCTGGTCGCAAGGTCAAGTCATTATCAATAACCATCCATTCACACCTAACTAAGCAAATTCAGGCGGCTCAACTTGAGGCCATGAAACCTGAAAATGTGTCGAGTGAATCCCTTAGGGGAATGGACAAGAACTTCGAAGCCAAGGGTGACGGAGCTTTATATGTCATGAACCGGATCTGGACACCGAAACACGGTGGTTTACAAGACTTGGTCATGACCGAGGCGCACAACACTTGGTATTCCATCCACCCAGGTTCAGATAAGATGTATCTGGATCTTAAAAAGCTATACTGGTGGCCTAATATGAAAGCAGAGATTGCTACCTTCGTAAGTAAATGCCTTACTTGCGCGAAGGTTAAGGTCGAGTACCAGAAGCCCTCTGGTTTACTGCAACAACCAGAGATTCCAGAATGGAAGTGGGAGCGGATCACTATGGACTTCATAACCAAGTTGCCCAAGACAACGGGTGGACTTGACACCATATGGGTCATCGTTGATAGATTGACCAAGTCTGCACACTTCCTGCCTATCAAAGAAACCGACAAGATGGAGAAACTCACGAGAACATACATTAGGGAAATTGTACGGTTGCATGGTGTACCTATTTCCATTATCTCCGATAGAGATAGTAGGTTCACCTCAAGATTTTGGCAATCCCTACAACATTCCCTAGGAACAAGGTTGGACATGAGCACAGCCTACCATCCACAGACCGACGGACAGAGTGAGAGGACCATCCAAACACTGGAAGATATGTTGCGAGCCTGTGTGATTGATTTTGGGAAAGCATGGGATACTCATTTACCCCTTGTCGAATTTTCCTATAATAACAGTTATCACACGAGCATCAAGGTTGCTCCATTCGAAGCTCTCTACGGCCGAAAATGCAGATCCCCTCTGTGCTAGGCTGAGGTGGGTGATACCCAATTAGCCAGGGAGCAAGCTTCCGACAGTACTCTCACTGGTCCGGAAATCATTCGGGAAACGACAGAGAAAATCGTTCAGATCCGTGAACGATTGAAAGCCTCTAGAGACCGACAGAAGAGCTACGCCGATAAACGAAGAAAACCTTTGGAATTTCAGGTGGGAGACCGAGTCCTTCTCAAAGTCTCACCCTAGAAAGGCTTGATACGCTTCGGCAAGCGTGGGAAGCTTAATCCGAGGTACATAGGGCCTTTTGAGATTCTTGCCAGAGTCGGCCCCGTAGCTTACAAACTTGATCTACCAGACACACTTCGTAACATATATTCTACATTCCACGTATCTAACTTGAAAAAGTGTCTGTCCGACGAGACTCTCGTAATCCCACTCGACGAGATCGAGATCAACGAGAGCCTCAACTTCGTGGAAGAACCTGTAGAGATCATGGACCGTGAGGTCAAGCAGACGAAACAAAGCCATATCCCTATCGTGAAGGTTCGCTGGAACGCCAAGCGAGGACCGGAATTCACTTGGGAACGCGAGGATCAGATGAAGTTGAAATACCCTCATCTTTTCGCTTAATTGTTTGTAACTTTATTTTCTTAAATTCTAATTTCGGGATGAAATTCCCTCTAACAGAGGGATGATGTGACAACCCGAAATTTCCATTGTACGAACATCATCTATTCAATAGAAGCTAGTTCAGTTTCAGTGATTTTCATATTTTTCCGAACAAGTTTGTGTACATTAGGGTATATGTTTTAGGTGATATCAGGAGAGTGGATGCTCCTGGTTTTGTGAAATTTGGGCATTTCAAGTTTCATAATGTTACAGTCCAAAATCAGGAATAAAAATATTTTCTGCCAAAATATTCCAGGACTATAAATAGTTTTCTGAATTAAATTAATTCATTATTCACAATTCCAAATAGAGAAAAGCCATATTCTCTCTGACGGATCTTCGGGTTTTCATCCCATATTGTGAGTCTACTTTTCTATATGTGTTTCAATACTTGTTAGATGCTTATTAACATCAATAGCATGCTTAGATTACAAGATCCGGGAGTTTACCGCCCAAGAACGTTCTTGGGGAGTAAACTCCAAAATGGAACATTATGGCTTCCTAGTCCCGATTCCTTGTTAGACAACTTGTTTAGGGGTTAGTATATAATCTTTATGGACTAAAAAGCAACCAAGAAACACAAGTTATTGGAGTTTACGGCCAAGGAACTTCCTTGGGCCGTAAACCTCTTTTCAAGGGCAATTAGTGCCCTAAACTTCCCCTTATGCTTAAAGACTTTAATCCTCAAATGCTTGTGCTTATTTAAGACATCAAAACCCATCAAAATCACAAGTTAGTAGGAGTTTACGACCAAGAACCCCTCTTGGGCCGTAAACCCCTTTTTCTAGGGTAAAAATCATTCCAAGCACACCTTGGGCCTTAAGACAATTTACCTTGAACACTTGGGACTAGAATGGAGAGTAAAACACATTATAATCACTCCTTGAAAGGAGTTTACGGCCAAGGAACATATCTTGGGCCGTAAACTCCAAGTGAAGGCACAAAAGTGTGCCTCTTGTCCCCATTAGCCTTAGATAAGTTCATGGAAGCCATCCTTGATGTTTAAGAGCCTCAAAACAATTAAAAGCCATCACCCCATAGGAGTTTACGGCCATAAACTCTAGGGTGAATGGACTTTAGGCCGTAAACTCCACTATGGAGTATTCTAGGGCCTTAAGCTACTTCATGTGTTATTCCAACAAAGCTAGGAGTGTTCTAGGATCAAGATAGCACCATAAAACACCCAAGACCACCCTTTGAGGAGTTCACGGCCATAAAACCATGAGTTTATGGCTGTAAACTCCAAGGTGTGGGGTTTGTTGGGTGGTGAACTCCTATGCAAGGTCATTTGATGTTTCAAACCCTTTTGCCTTCTCCCGTAGCAACTTAGATGCAACCATTTGGACCTTAAACACTTATAAAAAGTGTTTACATATTTCCTAAGTGTCTTAACTTAATTATTAAGTTATTATTTGTCTAATTAGTTATATATATGCTTATTATATGATAACTAGGCTCGTGCGTGTAAACAAGTCTCCGTTTGCCACCTAGCACGGTATCCGACACTGCAATTCAAACGACTCACCACAAGTGAGTTCATACCCCTTGAATCAACCTTTGAAATGATTTTAAATGTTTTAAACACTTTATGGGGGGGAATACAAGTCAAATACTTATAGTTATTGTTTCAATCACATGTGATTGCATTTAACCACATGTGATTAATAACTAGGAAAACAACGATTTTTACCACTGTTCAAACTGTTTATCAAACTGCTTTACTTTGAAATGTTTGACAAACTCTTTTACTATCCAAACTTATTTATAGACTGTGTTTCAAACAAATGCTTCTTATACTTAAATTGTTTTATCAACTTATGCCTTCAAATTGTTTTATAGATCGACATCAAATCGATCTTCTCTTGAAATTATATTTATGCTTCAAATGTTTTATGAAAACTTATTCATGCTTTTATATATCCAATTGCATGCCCATATATGTATAGAGATATAAATAATGTTCAAAGGGCTTAGGAAGGCCATCCGCCCTATTTCCTTTTTCTCGATTTGGATGTGGTCTGGTGGGATTTCGGGTGACCATCCGAAGGTCGTTTCCATATTACTTATATATCATATATACATGTATAGACATAAAAGTACTTCCATATTCATACTCATCAGTACATCATTAGTTAGTTACCATCGGGGTAACACAGGATCATACATATACAGATATACTAGAAACAAATACATATACAGATATACTAGAAACAAGTACATATACATATATACTAGAAACAAGTACATATACAGATATACTAGAAACAAGTACATATACAGATATACTAGAAACAAGTACATATACAGTTATACCAGAACGAGAAACATTACATATACATAAATACGTTGACAATTGTGAACCACTGTGTCGGAGCATGCCTTAAATGTCATGGCCCGAGTTGTAGCCAGAATTCTCTTGGAGGGAGAGCGTGAGTTTGCGTATAGATCTATACTGGATTAACTATCCTACACCTTGCTGCTAGCTACAGCCGGACCTGCAGGTCTGCGGGTGCCAAACGTCATTTCTTTTATTACGACCATTCATGATGTCGTTGTTACCAGTCGATAGCATGGTGCAATTTATCACAATATACCTTAATATAAATCCGGTTTAAGGTAGTAGTATTTAGTACAGCAGTAGTCTTATTATACAAAGCTACAGTACTACAATGATTTACCCATTACATATTTTAGTGATAACATCACTTAAGCATTAATGTACAAACTATATTTTTATCAAATGATAGTTATACTTGGGAAATTACGCACTTTTACAACAGACAAGTTTACAAAACAGTTTAGCCTTGGTAGAAGGTTACTTTAATAGAAAATATAGGTTTTTCTGAGAGATTCAAACTTGTACAAACACTTTCAAACATTTACTTACATTTTCACAAACTTATACATTGAGACAGGTTCAAACGTTTTTACAAGAAACATTGACACTAAAATACTTATGAACTCACCAGCTTAATGCTGATAAACTCTTTCAAAATAACTTGTATTCTCAGGTCATCAGTAGACAGGTACCGAGGCCAGCTTTTGAGAAGATGGAGTGCATTCAAGACTCATCTCATATTATTTTGTGTTACATTATTTTTGGTGTCTATAACTGTACAGAACACACTTGTATTAAAATTATATATTTAATGCAATGGATGATGTTGTTGCTTATTTACATTTACTGTGTTGTGATACTATACATGACGTCCTCCGCCCCAGAACGTTTCCGCCGTTCTTGGTTTTGGTCAAGTCCACCACATGACGTCCTCCGCCCCAGAACGTTTAGACTAAGGGATCGAGTACACATTCTTGTGCACTGGTCAAGTCCACCACAAAAAGATTGATAAAACTATTCGTCATAGTTTACTAAAGCACAGTAAATATGATTATACTTACAAGCTTAAGTGTAATTTTGAGACATTGGAAAAAAGGTTCCAATGTAAGGCAGAGCGAATAAGAAGAATCAAATTAGGCAGAAGGATAAAAGTTATTCAAATCTGAAAAGGTGGGAGAGTACTTTAGTATCATTTTTGTGATCATCTTAATGATTAAGAAACCATATCAAAATTAGTTCTCTAAGGAAAATCTTAGTGCATTTTTATGACTAAGAAAAGGAACTTGAATTGTTGAAATGGTTAAATCAAGAAGATGAGTCATACTTCGTTCCAATTCAAGTCTTAGAGTCCTACTCAAAGATTGTAACTTGAGTGACATGTCTTAAAGAAGGTTTAAAACACTTGTCAAATGTAAGAGTAAAAGTTTTCTACTCTTGTACATTTGAAATTGGTAAGTTGTGATGTTTTGGATAAAACAAAGACCAACTAAGGCCAATTGTGTGAAGTGTTTGTCTTGATTAGAATCCGCACTATATCTTGGATGTTTGACAAGGGAGTCTTATATGTCAAGAGGACAGTGGGAGTCTTAAAGGTCTTGAAAGTCTCAAGAACTAATCAAGAATAGAACCTGAAGTTCTTCACTAGCACACGACTTGCGGTTTATAACCTATCATGTTGACATATTCTGTGCCCATTCTAGTTAAAGTTGGCTTTTCATATGAGTTCTTAGAGTTCTCAATTAGTTGCACAACAACTTGGAAGCAATGGCAGGCCCTTGAGCTGCCAAGTGGCAAGAAAGTAAGATTGAGTTCAGTCCATATGAGTTTGGATTTGTCATTATCCTTGTCTTGTGATTATGGTTTTGACAAATTCATATGGGTAGGAACTCATACACCATATAAATCTAAGTGTCATAAGGTTTCTCTCCGATTCATGAAAATGATGGTGAGGAAACACTTTCACTAAGTAGATTTTAGCTAGATAGCAATTGTGATATTTGCATTCTCAAAGTCGTTAGTGGAGCGTGTGTGGTTTACCGGCACACTAACATGGACTTGTGAGAAGTGGCAAAAAGGTCTAACCATTATGATTACAACATCCCTCTTCATAATTGTTTAGACACACAATTGTGCTATATAAGGAAAGGTGTATGATTTTGATAAAGTCTTATCAAAACAATCTAGTATCAGAAATCTGAACTTTGGTAAGAAAGTCAATGAAGTATTGATTTCTAGAAGTCCAGGTGATTTTTGAGAACATGTCAAAGCTAGTGGGAGCATAAGTGTTATGCTAATAATCATCATGTTAGTGGGAGCATGATAATTATGATAAGTATTGCAAGCTAGCAATGTTAATTATAGAAAACAAAAGGTTTCAATTGGGAAAAGGTTGTTTTGCTATAATTAAGGGAGAGGAAATTATACTTGATCTCAAATCTATAAGCTTAGATCGTGAGGTTTTAATCATTTAGTCAATGATATATATGAATTTCATGTTGGAATGGCTCAACATAAGGAAATTCTGTATACAGGTCCATTATTTGCATTCTAAAATTCGATTATGATTACGGCATCCCTTTTCATAATCTGAATTATGAGAACTTGGCAAATAGAAATGGAAATGTTATAGCAAAAGACTGGTTTAGTCTTTATGTGAGACATCATGAATCGTGTCCCACATGCTTCGGATATAGGATCGATTACATGTGCTATATTCATCCTTTCTAAAATTGTCCAAATGCCTGGGGCATTAAGAAGGGAAAAGGTTTAGAAGTGGATATGACTAAAAGGATTAAATAATTGTCGAGAACAATCTAAGGTTTACCAAAGATTGGTTGCTCAAGGATAGTTGGAAGTGTAGTGAGAATTCTGGAAGGACCATATTGACATAGTCTGTAAGGAGGCCACTCTTGGTCAGAAGTGATAGTCAAAAATGGAATCTGGAAATGTTTCAAAGTTAGAATTTTCAATCTGTGTAAGATTAAGGAAACTTAATGCAAGAAGGATGTTTCCAAGGAACTGATCTCCTTTGGAATGCTCTGTAATGTTTGTTGTCAAGTCTTTATGACTTTGTGCATAATCATTACGAGAGGATCAATGCATATAAGTTTAGAATCTAACAGATTTCAGTAAATGGCATGAATTCGGAATTCTTGCATTTGCGGTAAGGATTTGGGAGTGTGAAAAGAGAATCATTGAAGTTATGTTCAATTGATCTAGTTCACAAAGTAAAGATCATAGACAAACATAGTATGCATACTTGGTGTATGGCATGACTAGTGTTTAGAAAACATAGTGTACATGCTTGGAGCATGGGACAACTATTGTTTTAAATTCAAGAATAAAGTGATAGCTGAAACAGTATACAATGAATAATGTGTAATCATATGGTGATAAATAAAAGGTGTTTTATTTATGTTCAAAGGGTTGATACCATATTGGATTCAATTATTATTGTGTTTCATTTTGCATGTTTTGACTTCCCGAATAAATTGGGTTATTCTTCCGGAATGACTAAGTTATTCAAACCATCCACAGTCGGTCATATGTTGGAAGTAGATATGAATTAAGACTGTCATGGGTTGGCTTGTAGAGGTCTAAGGTGTTGGACAAAGGGCTACAACACTCATGAGTGCTCATAAGTTCTCAGTATTGGATTCAACCCGCGCTCATTGGAATCACTTCATGGATTTTATCACGAGTGATCATGAGACGATAATATCTTATATTCTTCAAACCTAGAGATATGAGTTGTTACTATGAGTTGATAGTACATTGATTGCACGAAAACGCATTTGGTAACTCGGTGCTATAAAACGTGCCTTTGTGTATGATTCAACAAGTAGTAGAACAAGCCATATGAGTCGAAGTTTATCTGTTCCTTTTACCTTCAGGATAAAAGCGATATCTGTGGGCCCCTCGATGATTTGATGATGACAAATGGAAGTGCTCGGCCGGGCCAGGACTGATTTGATTTGTTCAATTAGTCAGTCGTCATAAATCGCAAATCGGGAAACAACAAATGGACAGAGAGAATGATTATAATCCATGTCTCAGTCCATATGATATCTAGAATGGAGGAATATATGATCCCTTATCTAATGGACAAGTCATTGACAAAGGTTAGAGTTCATCTACAAGGTCAGAGTTCGACAGAAGCTTTTGAGAGCTACGATTGCCAGTTGGTTCCTGAAGTCATACGCAATAATAGTTTTAGACTTATCCAAGTGGGAGACTGTTGGATTAATGTCTAAGTCCATAACTATAAATGGTAAGACTTGACCCGACCCGGCATGGTCCATTTGGGTTGCATACCATCATGCACTTGCATAGACTATAATGAGAGAAATAAGACACTTATGGTTATTAATATATTATAAGTTCTAGTATATTAATAATAAGAATAATAAGATTATTTAATTAGTATTGATCAAGAATTAATCCAGGATTAATTAAGTGATCAAAAGAGGACTAATTAAATATATGGGTTGATTGTGTAAATCATCCATACTTGTATAGTGGGCTAATGCTCCATGGATAATCAAGTTGGGCTAAAACCCATAGGATGGTCCATGGATGCTCCATGGTGTATTTGTACCCATGGATCATGGAAATGAAAGGCCATGTCAATTAGGGTTTACATGGTGTAACCCTAACTATATAAGCATCTTATTCTTGACCAAAATCGGCCACTAGTGTGTGAAGTGAAAGGGCTAGCCGATTTCATGAGTTGTAGAATTCTCTCAAGTTATTCTAAGTGTTTTGGTGATTGTGATTCCATTTGAGGCTTCTACAGTATTGGGGCTAGGCACTCAAGCTTCATGAAGACTTTCTACATCAAAGAGGTATGTATTCTATCTTGTTACACTCATTGTTTTGTATGCTAGATTAGGATAATACCTTGGAAGTTCTTATTTGCATGTATAATAGATAAAACAAAGATCCAAGGTATTTAGGGTTGCATGTACACTTAGGAGTGTTAGAATGCTCAAAACCCAACACTTGTATCCCCCCTCCCTAAAACATGTCAAAACATTTAAAAGGTTCATTAAGGGGTATGAACTCACCGGATGAGAAATGTGTCGACTATGATGTTTAAATGTCGGATCGAGGCTTGAAAACGTGCGGGGTTCCTATGTAATATTAAATGATACACAATTGTATCTAATTAGATTTAACTCAATAATTAATAGAGGATATACACTTCTAGTCGCAAAAACATTTCAATTCAAGCGTTTGGAGTGACCCGGGTGACATTTATGGACATGTATGGCTTGGATAAGGAGTTTACTCTTCAAGAGTAAACTCTTAGAAGAGTTTTTGGCCCTAAACACCTCATCTCCATGATTTTACTGCCATAAACTCATGGATGAGGTTCTTGAGTGCTAAATGGCCTTTAACCAATTGAGGGATGATGCTAGGTTTTGTTCTAGGGCATTGGAAAGGGAATAATTCAAACATATGGACCATTTGATGAGTTTACGGTAGTAAACTATGAGTTTACAGCCGTCAACTCTCACCCACACATTCCTTATGGGTTTTGAAGGCCATGGGTTAATCATAAGTGGTTCTACTCATTTTTACAAGTCAAAGGGTGAGTTTAGGGCACCATTTAGCTCCTTTATAGGAGTTTACGGCCCAGGACCCCATTCATGAGGGGTTTACGGCCGTGAACTCCTTATGTAGTTGTTTTAATCAAGTTTAAGGTCCTTAACTTGTTGGTGGTCGATTCTAGAATTTAATCCAAGGCTATTGGTGTGTTTAAGTGGCTTTTAAACACTCAAATATGAGTTTACTCCCCATGAAGGTGAGTTCAAGGCCCAAGCATGCTCTTGGGCATTAAACTCATGTTTAATCTCCCAAAACTTATTTCAAGGTGTTCTAAGTCCAGTACACTAAGTCGTATAGTCATATCTAAGCTCCAAAGGTCGATTGGAAAGGTTTAAAGGCTCAAAAACCCCTTATATGTGTGTTTACGGCCCAAGCATGTTCCAGGGCCGTAAACACATGTAAATTTTCCTAATTGATTGTTTAACCATGAATTTGAAGGTCTAAGATGCTAATCTATGAGTTAGGGAAGTTACCTTAGTGATTTGAAGCTTGAAAAGTATGATTTTTGGACCTAGATCTTGAATTCAGGAGAGAGGTTAGAGAGAGAGTGAAAAAGTGTTCAAATGAGGATTAAAACACTTTATATATGGTTTGGATTTGAGACACTGTGGAATTCTACCCGATACTGATGTTAACCGAGGCTTTTGGTCGCACCCGATTAAGTTGTCGTCACCCGATATGGTCAAAACTAAAGTTTTTCAAATTACTAGTTTGAGATGTTTTCTTGTGTTTCTAACATGTTTGGATACTTACAAAGTCAAAATAAAAGTCTTAATTTAATTAACCTAATCCAAAAACGGAAACAAAATAATTCGCTTAAGACGAGTTTTACGGACGGAACGGGTTGTAGCGATGGAACAACTTCAGGTTGTCACAGTTCCAATGAGAACATTTTTCCCGTGAAAACATTTAAGAACATTATTTAGGCTATGAGTTCAAAAAAGTTATACTGTTAAACACGAGCTGCTTTCTTTTTTCTTTCTACTCGTCGACACAACGTCCCATTTTTGCCTCTACCCTCTCTGATCTTCAACAATCAATCTACCTTGCCCCGATCTGCAACGACATTTCCACCTTCGCTAGTTTCACCGAAGACCCCTATCTCCAGGTTGTATTCTTCATGAAATCAGATACCTGTATCGATTATCATAGATGTAGATGTTAAGTAATATGATGCTATGGATGAATGACGTTGGATTCTGTTATGATTTTAATGCTGGATTTTGATTTGATTTTAATGTTGGATTTTGGTTTGATTTCTCCATCACCATCAACGAAGCTCATCTTTAACTATCTCTTCTGCAAGTCTCAATTTACTGTGAAGTTAATGTCTACAAAGAAGTTATATGAGAGCTTCCAGGTAGTATTTTTTTCAAGTATTTACATCTGCGTTTTTCAACCTAAATTGACTTGATTTATCATGAAATTCATGAAATTAAGCTTATAATGAACGACTAATTGAGTGTCTAATACTTGATTTCACATAAGAAGATGTTTTATTAGAAAAATTCCGGTATATTTTCCTATGGTTGATGGATTATGAACTTGCTTGTTCATTTGCTTGCTTTTGTGAGGAATTATGTGTACAGTTAGATTGTTTTTATTGAAAACAATAAGTTCTATTGTTTTTATTGAAAATAGTAAGTTCTAGGGGATGGATTGGATTCTATTAGAGAGTTGATTATCATTGTAAGATTTCATGCACACAAGGTGTTTGTCATATTGTCTGAAAGAACCTAATAAGTGTAAAAGTAGCCTTTTATGTGAAAATCCTTAACTTTGAACCCTTATCAAGCTAAACATTAAGGCCCTTATGTTAAATTAAATTTCACATCTCAATAGACTAATAAGTAACCAACAATCGTGTTAAAAGTGATAAACGTAAGGCTTAACCATTAAGTACTTAATAGAACACCAAAAGTGACTTAAAAGCTATTATGATCAATTTTCCTAAATTTGTCCTCCTACTTGTAAAATTCATGCAAGTCAGTAGGAACACCTAAAAATCATGAGACTTATTTTTTTCTGGAAATATTATTGTGTCTAGTTTCTTCAAACTTTGAATCACATTTCGAAATTTCAAATCCTTGAGGGGTAAAATTGGTAATCTTCTCATTTTGGTCCATGCTGTCACAGATTTCATGCATTGTCTTCAAAAAATCATAATAAATTCATGAAAACTCCAAATTCTAAAATTCAAAAGCCTATAGTTAGATAGGGATGTATAGTTTCCCAAATATAAAGGTTTTGATGTAATTCTTAGTAGATTGGTACAGTTTATTCCAATAGTGTTGAATGGTCCAGAATGTGACAGCTTAAAGTTACTAACTTGTAAATTTAATATAAAATCAACAAAAAATCATTAGAACGAGATCTTTATATTTCTATAAATATAAAAGAGGGAACTTTACCATAATTCCTTTATCTAAATTTATGAATGGGTTGAAAGGTAAGAACACAGATCCCAAAAGAGCACTACAATCAAAGAGAAAATAAGAAAATATATACATAAGTTTTATAAGAGTAATACAACAAAGCACAAACTAAATAATGTTATGATTGTTGTGTAGGTTCTCAGAAAGGAAAGGATCTATCTTGCTCATGCTATCTGATTTTCAAGTTCAAGGAGGCGAGTTACACTAACTCTCGTATTATGTAGGCATTACTTGTTTTATGATATTGTTTATGTTTACCCTAATGCGGTAGAGTGAACAAGGAAAGGCAAAATGTAGTTTGTTTTTTAGTGTGTAATGCACAAAAGATTCATTTCCATGTTCTCGATTCATTAATTTTTCTCGTGTATGAAATCACATGCGATTATATAATCTAATCACATATGACTTATATGCACAATGTGTTTTCGATTCAATAATTGTTCTTTGTCCATATTAATCATATGTGATTAAATATATAAAATTACATATAATTAAGTACATGATAACAACTATTGAATTGAGAATGTGAATTTGAATCTTATTCACATAAATCATATGTT
Organism: Lactuca serriola; assembly: GCF_051521515.1. Taxonomy (NCBI): domain Eukaryota; kingdom Viridiplantae; phylum Streptophyta; class Magnoliopsida; order Asterales; family Asteraceae; genus Lactuca; species Lactuca serriola. The sequence continues at coordinate 74,948,030 of NC_136409.1, read as the reverse complement.
ATTAGATACATATAATCACATGTGATTAAATACACGAGAACAACGATTGAATCGAGAACACAAAAATGAATATTGTCCACATAAATCATATGCGATTAGATACATATAATAACATGTGATTATGTGTATCTAATCACATATGATTTATGTGTCTAAGATACATTTTGCATTCTTGATTCAATAATTGTCTTTTTCCACTTTAATCATCTGTGATTAATTACATTTAATCAGAAGTGATTATATAATTCTAATCACATATGATTTTATTAGGAAAACATGAATCTTGTCTATATAAATCATATGTGACTAGATACATACAATCACATTTGATTATATACATGATAAAAAAATATTGAACCAAGAACACAAAAACAAATCATTATACAAAATAATCATATGCGATTAAATACATCTAATCACATGTGTTATATAAATCTAATCACATATGATGTATATGGACACAATTCATTTTCACGTTGTCGATTGAATAGTTGTTCTCATGTATTTTATCACATGTGATTAAGTACATGAGCACAACTATTGAACCGAGAAGGCAAAAATGAATCTTGTCCACCTCAAATCATATGTGATTATATACATATAATCACATGTGATTAAATAAACAAAAGCAATTATTTATTCGAAACCGCCAAAATAAATATTGTCTACATAAATAATATTTGATTAAATACATATAATCATATGTGATTATATGTATCTAATCACATATGATGTTTATGGACAAAAAAATAATGATGTATATATAAATCATATGTGATTAGATACATATAATCACATAAGATTATATACACGAGAACAACTATTGAATCGAGAACATAAAGTAAATATTGTCCACATATATCATATGTGATTAAATGCATATAATCAGATGTGATTACATATATCTAATCACATAGAATTTATGTGGAAAATATTTATTTTGGCATTCTCGATTCAGTTGCTGTTCTTGTGTATTTAATTACATGAGATTATATGTATCTAATCATATATGATTTATATGGAGAATATTCGCTTTCACATTCTCGTTCAATAGATGTTCTTGTACATTTAGTCACATATAATTTCTGTACACAAGATTCATTTTCACATTTTCGATTCAACAGTTTTTGTTTTTCCATATTAATCATATGTGATTAAATACATACAATCACATATGATTAAATACATGAGAAAAAAATATTGAATAAAAAATGTGAAAACAAATACTATCAATATAAATCATATGTGATTTGATACATATAATCACATTTGATTAAGTACATGAGTATTGAATTAAGAAAGAAATATAGAATTTGTCTAAATAAACAATATGTGATTAGGTACATATAATCACATGTCATTATATGTATTTAATCACATGTGATTTATGTGGACAATATTTATTTTCACGTTCTCAATTCAATAATGGTTTTTTGTCCATTTTATTCTTATTTGATTAAATACATTTAATCACTTGTGATTAAATACATGAGAACACCTACTAAATCAAGAACGTGAAAACGAATCTTGTCCATATAAATCATATGTGATTAAATAAATATAATCACATGTGATTATATGTATCTAATCACGTATGGTTTACGTAGACATGATTTATTGTTGTATTCTTAATTCAATAGTTGTTCTTTTACCACATTAATCATATGTGATTAAATTGATATAATCAAATATGATTATATCAATTAATATACGATTTATATGGACATTATTCATTTTTCTGTTCTCGACTCTATAGTTTTTCTCGTATATTTGATAATATGTTAATATATGTAGCTAATCACATATGATTTATATAGACAAGTTCGATTCAATTTTGTCCATATAAATCACATATGATTAGATACTTCTAATCACATGTGATTAAATACATGAAAAAATTATTGAATCTAAAACTCTAAAGTGAATTTTGATCATATAATCCTATGAAATTAGATACATTTAATCATATGTGATTATATACATGAGAACAATTATTGAATCAAGAACGCGAAAATATATTTTTTTCTACATAAATCATATGTGATTAAATACATGTAATCACATGTGATTAAATACATGAGACTAAATATTGAGTCGAAACATGAAAATGAATATTGTCCATAGAAATCATATATGATTAAATACATATAATCACATGTGATTAAATACACGACACCAAATATTGAATGGAAAACGAGAAATGAATATTGTCCACATAAATCATATATGATTAAATACATATAATCACATGTGATTATACGTATCTAATCACAAAATATTTATGTGGACAAAATTCATTCTTGCTTCCTCGATTCAATAGTTTTTTTTGTGTATAATCACATGTGATTATATGTATTTAATCACATATGATTTATATGAACAAAAACGAATCTTGTCCACATTAATCATGTATGATCAAATACATGAGAAAATTATTGAATCGATGCAAAAATAAATATTGTCCACATAAATCACATGTGATTAAAAACATAAAAAATTTTGTTGAAGAGACAATGTGAAATTAATCTTGTTAATATAAATCATATGTGATTAGATACATCATACATATATTCACATGTGATTAAATATAAGAGAACAACTAACGAATCAACAATGCAAAAATACATGTTATTCACATAAATTATATGTGATTAAACATATAATCAGATGTGATTATATATGTCTAATCCCATGTGATTTATTTGGATAATATACATTTTTTTATTCTCGTGTATTTAATCATATGTGATAAAAGGTATCTAATCACATATGATTTATTTAGAAAAAACAAATCGTATCCATGTAAATCATATTCATAAATATAATCACATGTGGTGGTGATGGGTAGGGGTGTTGGTGTTGGTTTCGGGTAGTGTTGATGGCTGGTGGTGGTTTTTGAGAGTGATGGGTGGGGGTGGTTGTGGCGGGTGGTGGTAATGGGTGGTGTAAGTGGGTGGTTAGTGGTGGTGGTGGTGGTGATGGGTGGTGGAGGTGGGTGGTGGTGATAGGTGGTAGTGATTGGTAATAATGGTGGTTGGTGGTGACGAGTGATGGTTTTGTAGGTGGGGGTGGGGCTTGTGGCGGCGGGTAGTGATGATGGGTTGTTGAGGTGGTTTGGTTGTGGGTGGTGGTGGTGATAGTGATGGGTGGTGGTTTTGGTGGGTGGGTGAGGATGGTGGTGGCGGGTGGTGGTGGTTGGGTGGTGATGATGGTGGGTGGTTGTGGTGGTGGTGGGTGATGGGTGGTGGGTACTGATAGGTGGTAGGTGGTGGTGGGTAGTGATGGGTGGTGATGGTGGGTGGTGGTGGAGGATGGTTGTGACGGGTGATAAGTGGTGGTGGTAGGCGGTGTTTGTTGGGTGATGATGATGGGTGGTGGAGGTGGATAGTGGTGGCGGGTGGTGATGCTTGGGTGGTAATGATGATGGTAGTGGTGGGTGGTGGGTAGTGATGGGTGTTGGGTGGTAGTGGCTAGTGATGGGTGGTGAGTGGTGGTGGTTGTGTGGTGATGGTGGTGGTTAGTGGTGATTGGTGGTTGTAGTAGGTGGGTGGTGGTAACAAGTGGTGTAACTGGGTGGTGGTGGTGGGTAGGGTGGTTGCGGCGGTGGTGGTGTTGATGGGTGATGCAGGCGGTGGTGATAGGTGGTAGTGACTGGTGGATAATGGTGGTTGGTGGTGACGAGTGATGGTTTTTGTAGGTGGGGGCGGGGCTTATGGTGACTGGTGGTGATGATGGGTGGTGGAGGTGGCGTGGTTGTTGTGGTTTTTGTGGGTTGTGGTGGACGTGGGTGGGGGTGGCGGGTGGTGGTGGTTGGGTGGTGATGATGGTGGGTGGTTGTGGTGGTGGTGGGTGATGGGTGGTGGTTATAGTGGGTGGGTGGTGGTGATGGCGGGTGGTGATGGGTGGTGGATAGTGATAGGTGGTGGGTGTTGGTTGGTGGTGGTGGGTAGTGATGGGTGGTGATGGTGGAGGGTGGTTGTGATGGGTGGTAAGTAGTGGTGGTAGGTAGTGTTGGTTGGTGATGATGTTGGGTGGTGGAGGTGGGTGGTGGTGGCAGGTGGTGGCGCTTGGGTAGTAATAGTGCTGGTGGGTGGTGGTTATGGTGGGTGGGTGGGTAGTGGTGATGGGTGGTGAGGGTGGGTGGTGGTGGCGGGCGGTGGTGGTGGTGGGCGGTGGTGGTTACGTGGTGATGGTAGTGGCGGTGGTGGTTGGTGGTGATTGGTGGTGTGTGGTGGTTGTGGTGGGTGGGTCGGTTGTGGTGTGGGTGGGTAGTGGGTGGTGATAGTGGTGGCAGGTGGTGGGGGTGAGTGGTGGGTAGTGGTCGGTGGTCGCTGATGGTTGGTGGTTGGTGTTGGTAGTTAGTGATGGGTGGTGGTGATGGGTGGTAGGTAGTGGTGTTGGATGGTGAGTAGTGTTAGTTGGTGGATTTTTTAATTGTTTGTAACAATTTTTTGATTTATATGAATATTATTTTATAATTTTAATTAAAAAATTGTGGTTCAAATTTGTTCTCAAATATTCTCGCAATAAAAAATGTTCTCGATTGAACACTCCCTACATATATATATATATATATATATATATATATATATATATATATATATATATATATATATATATATAGGAGTGCTCAATTGAGAACATTTCTTATTGCGACAACATTTGAGAATAAATTTGGACCATATAATTTTTTTAATTAAAATTATCAAACGATGTTCACATAAATTAAAAAAAAATAGTTAAAAACAATTAAAAAAACTCTTTAACAAACAACACCCACCATCATCACCATCCACCACCCACCACCACCCATCACTACCTCCAACAACCCACTAACCACCAACCACCACCATCCACCCACCACTACCAACCACCCATCACCACAACCTACAACCCACTACCACCACCAACAACCTACCACCACCACTCGCCACCACCCATCACCAACCAACACCACCACCACCCACCCATCACCACCACCACCCACCATCACCACCACCACTAACCAACACCATCCCCACCACTTATCCACCCACCCATCACCACCACCGCCTCCACCATCCCCACCGCCACTAACCACCATCACGACCACCCGCCACCACCACCAATTACCACCACCCATCACCACCACCTATCACCACCACTCGTCACAACCGCCCATCTCCACAACTGCCACTACCTATCATCACCACCACCACCTACCTACCACCACCCCACCATTACCACCAACTTCCACCACCCACTATCATTACCACCGCCTGCCACTACCACCAAATAGCACCCGCCACTACCACGCCCACTACTACTTGTTGGGTTTTGAGCATTCTAACACTCCTATGGTGTACATGCAACCCTAGAAACCTTGGATCCATGTTTTACTAAAAATACATGCAAATTTGAGTTTCCAAGCATCATAACCTATCTAGCATGGCATGGGGAACTTTAAACATAAAAGCTAGATGAATTACATACCTTTTAGTAGCGATTTGATTCCTTGGAGTTTGAGAGCCAAGCACCAATAATGTGGATGCCTCAAATGGAAGTCACAAAACACCACAAACTTGAAAAAAACTATGAGAGAGTATGTTTAGCTTGTAGAAATCGGCCACCTTTCTCTCACACACACTTAGTTCCATTTCAAGCATCATAAGCTTCTTGATATAGTGTATAGGATTAGGGTTACATCCATGTAAACCCTAATACCCATGTCTTTTACTTTCCAAGGATCCGTGGGTTAAAAGCTCGATGGATCATCCATGGAATCCCATGCAAACTAAGCCCATTCCTAATGAGTGTTAGCCCACACTATATAAATACAATAGCCCATATTCAATTAGTCACCTTTTTATCACTGAATTAATTCTTAATCAATTTAAGATCAATTCTAATTAAATAATATGATTTCATATTAATATATTATAACTTATAATATATTAATAAATCATAAACATATTATTCGCATAATATTATCCATATAAATAGTTCGGGTGAAGTGCAACCCAAATGGACCATGCCGGGTCGGGTCAAGTATATACCAAATAAGTTATGGACTTAGACACCTTATCCAACAGTCTCCCACTTGGATAAGTCTAATAACTATAATTGCCTATATGACTTCAGGAACCAACCGACAATCGTAGCTCTTAAACTCTGATGAACTATGAAGCGCCATTTTAGATAAGTGATCATATAATCCTCTGTTCTTAAGATATCAGCCGGATAAATACATGGAACAACGTCGTACTTATTGTCCAGCAGTTTGTTTCCCGATTTTCGATTTGTTTGACATAGAACTAAATTGAACACATAATTAGGTTTTGACCGGGCCCGGTACATAGGTCAAAACAAAATCATTGACGGTCCCATATATCGCTTCTAATCCTCCAAGTACTAGAAAGAACATATAAACATCAACTCATATGCTTGTTCTTCTACTTGTTGAATTCTACACAAAGGCACGTTTTATAATATCAAGTTACTGATATGTTTTCGTGGAATCAATGCACAACCAACTCATAGGCAACAACTCATATCGAGTTACTTATATTACCGTCTCACGATCACTCGAGATAAATTCCATGAACTGATACAAGTGAGCATGGGTTTATTCCAATACTCATAACTTATGAGTACTCATGAATGTTGCAGCAACGATTGCTATGTCTAAACACATTTAGCGATCTACAATCGCAATCCATGACAGTCTTGATTCATACCTACTTCCGATGTATGACCGACTATGGAGAGTTTGAATAAAGTAATTATTTTGGAACTCAAAACAGGCAAAGCTGAAACAATAGAAAATAATTGACAAAGATAGCAACACCTTACTCATAAATAAACAACTTTTATTCATCATCAAATGTCGATTACATTTTACAAATTTCATCGATAACTATCTAATCTGTAAAACTAATATCGTCCCTCAGCCTGATACGCCCCGCATGCTGCAAATGCTTAACCCCCGTCAGTCCCTTTGTAAGGGGATCTACAGGATTATCTTCTGACGATACCCTCTTTTCCATAAGGAGTCCTTCTTCTATCTTGGGTCTTATGAAGTGATATTTTCTGTCAATGTGTCAGGATCTGCCATGATCTCTTGGTTCCTTGGCTAAGGCAACCGCACTATTGCTATCACAGAAAATTTGGCTCCTTAATAGTTGGTACAACTCCAAGGTCTTTGATGAAGTTCTTCAGCCATATCTCCTCCTTCACCGCTTCACTCGCCGCTATGTACTCTAATTCACAGGTCGAATCAACTACCATCTCCTGCTTGGAACTCTTCCAAGTGATTTCCCCTCCATTTTGGGTAAAGACCCATCCCGAATGCAAGCGGAAGTTATCCCTATCAGTCTGAAAGCTTGCATCACTATACCCTACTACTCTCAAGTCATCACTCCCACCAAGAGTAAGGATCCAATACTTAGTCCTCCGTAGGTACTTGAGAAAATTCTTTACCGCAATCCAATGAGCCTTGCCAGGGTTCCCCTGATATTTGCTGACCATGCTCAATGCAAAGGCCACATCAGGATGAGTACAAGTCAAAGAATACATGATCGAGCCAACAACGGAAGCATATTGTAGTCGACTCATCTCAGCTATCTCATCCTCTATACTCGGACTCTGAGTCTTACTCAGTTTGGCATTGCTTTGGATGGGTAACTCTCCTTTCTTGGAATTCTGGATGTTGAACCTTTTCAACACCTTATCCAAGTAAATACTTTGACTAAGTCCAATTAGTCTTTTACGCCTTTCTCTTAATATCCTTATCCGTAGGATATAGGCAGCTTCCCTAAGGCCGTTCATAGCAAAGCACTTCCCAAGCCAGGACTTAACCTCCTGCAAGGTTGGGATGTCATTTCCTATGAGTAGTATGTCATCCAGATACAGTACCAAAAACCTAACTATATTCCCACTAGCTCTGACATACACGCTGGACTCATCTTCGCTTCTCGAGAAGCCAAACTCTTTGACCTTTTCATTGAAAGAAAGATTCCAGCTGCGAGATGCTTGTTTCAATCCATAAATGGATTTCTTAAGCTTGCACATTCTATCAGGGTACTTCACACTGACAAAATCCTCTGGCTGACTCATGTAAACATCCTCAACCAACTTTCCATTAAGGAAAGCGGTTTTGACATCCATTTTCCATATTTCATAATCATGAAATGCGGCAATGGCTAACATAATCCTAGTAGACTTAATCTACGCTACTGGTGAGAAGGTTTCATCATAATCAATACCCTGAGTCTGAGTAAAACCCTTCGCAACCAGTCATGCTTTATAAGTGTGCACCTTTCCATCCATGTCGGTCTTCTTCTTGAAGATCCATTTGCACCCGACTGTCTTAAGGCCCGGTACATTTTCAACCAAGTTCCAAACTTGATTGTCATACATGGACTGTATCTCGATGTCCATATCCTCCTTCCATTTAGTAGACTTCGGGCCTGCCATGGCTTCCTTAAAGCTGTTAGGTTCATCCAGATATACCAGTGTAATATCACTGATAAATGTATCACCTTCCATAGTAATATGGAATCCATAATAAAACTCCGGTGTGTTCCTAACCCTAGTGGAACGCCTCGGAGGTACAGACTCGTCAACTGGCTCAACAGGAGTTTCCTCCTCAGGTTGGTTGCTAGTGTCTAAGGTTCCTTCACCACTTGACTCTTGAATTTCTTCGAGGTCAATTTGCCTCTTACTGTTTCCTTGGCTTATAAATTCTCTCTCTCTCTCGAAATACCCCTTTCCTTGCCACAAAGACCACATTGTCACTGGGTCTGTAGAAGAGGTAACCAAGGATTTCTGTGGGTAGCCGATGAAAATACACCTCTCACTTTGAGGTTTGAGCTTATCGTGAGTCTCACGCCTCATGAAATCCTCGCAACCCCAAATCTTGATGTGGTCCAAATTTGGAACTTTCCCAGCCCACATCTCATGAGGTGTTTTGGCAACCTTCTTTGTAGGTACTAGATTAAGGATATAGGCGGCAGTCTCTAAGGAATACCCCTAAAAAAGAGATTGTTAGCGAACCTCGACTCATCATGGAGCGAACCATGTCTAACAAAGTCCAGTTACACATCTCAGCCACACCATTCAGCTGTGGTGTCCTAGGAGGTATCAATTGTGAGACAATCCCACACTTCTTAAGATAGTCGAGGAACTCTGTACTAAGATACTCACCACCTCGATCGGATCGAAGCATATTAATGCTCCTATCCAATTGATTTTATACTTCCTGATTAAACTCTTTAAACCTTTCAAAAGTCTCTTACTTATGCTTGATTAAGTAGACATAACCATATCTACTAAAATCATCAGTAAACGTCACATAATAGTGATTAGCATCTCTTGTGGCAGTTTTGAAGGGTCCATATACATTAGTAAAAGTCACATAATAGCGCTCACCAAAATACTTTGCAATCGAGGTCTTGAAAGACCCAAACATCTTCGGAAATTATCCCCGAACAATCTCAATCGTCTCCTCCCGGAGGATCTCCCTGACACGATCCTCTGATAGTGCTGACCTATCCTGGCTTCCAGCTCCTAATCCTAACCTGGATCCGGTCACAAGACGTCTCGTGACCACCACTCTGGCGATACACCAAAAGATCTCTAATAGCCTGTATAATGACAGGGAAACGACTCCAAAACCCAACCCCATGGGTTGTGACTTCCTTGCTACGTGTATGGGTCATGTGCTTTCAGTAGTACGGGCTCATACTACCTTCCACACTGACCCATATTTGTCTCAAGTATCATCACAACGCCCTAACAATATACATAAACATAGAGAGTGCTTAAATCCTCACTCCTAGAGGAATGCTAAACATCTTATAACTGGCCTCCTAGCCCCTCACTACCCACCCAATCCATGAAACTTCCACCGACTCTACAACATTAGTGTATACTAGCCACACATAATGCTGGACCCGACAGACTTTCGAATATCCAATTCTACCCTAAGGTCGAATCAAACATTCTCAGGCTATAAGATCTTGATTATGCACAGTCGTGATGCATACACCAAACAACTATAGTAAGGATGTCAATCTCATATAAGGAAAACCCTAGGCTAATAAGCATCATGAAATCAGGCAACTCTATCATGCAATTCTTGAAGACCCCTAGCCTAGCACTAGCATGTTGTTCTAACATATCACATAATCAAATAACTTGTGTGGTATTTTGGGGTCTACTTACTGGCTCTGGCAGATCGTACCCTCTGCATCCTACTTTACTTATTTTGAAAACCTTTTTGAAAACCATTTTGATAATCTCTCCTTGATTTGATACTAGATTCACACGAATGTTCCTCCAATTCACTCAAACCAAGGCTCTGATACCAACTTGTAACACCCATAAAATTTGAGCCAATTTAAAACATTTTATTTCATTCAAAAACCATTAAGATCATACATCTTGTTTTCAAAATAGTTTAAACATCAGAGTATCCCCCAGAAAAATATCATATAGATCATAAAACACGAGGAGTGGTACAATGACACCTTCGCCTTGCCAAAATCTCCTGAAGTACCTGAAACAATAAACTGAACTGTAAGCCCGAAATCTTAGTGAGTTACCCCCACAATACCAACCTCATACAACCATAATCATATAATATCATATCATAATATAGAACAACCATGCCTCTCAAGTCTACAGTGTGACTGGTCCGCCCTCAACAGGCCTTCAGTCCACCTGGTCCACTCGCCGAGTCTGCAGTATGACCGGACCGCCCGCATCGGGCCTTCAGTCTATCTGGATCTATTCGAGCCTTCGGTATGACTGAACTGCCATACGGTCCTACAATCTATCTGGACCGCTCGTAGGGTATGTTGGCCTTCAGCACAAAGCAGGACCGCCTCAACCCAAACATCAAGAAAATAACCATGTATACATATAACTGTTGGATTAATATCTAAGTCCATAACTATAATTGGTAAGACTTGACCCGACCCGGCATGGTCCATTTGGGTTGCATACCATCATGCACTTGGATAGACTATAATGAGAGAAATAAGACACTTATGGTTATTAATATATTATAAGTTCTAGTATATTAATAATAAGAATAATAAGATTATTTAATTAGTATTGATCAAGAATTATATGGGTTGATTGTGTAAATCATCCACACTTGTATAGTGGGCTAATGCTCCATGGATAATCAAGTTGGGCTAAAACCCATAGGATGGTCCATGGATGCTCCATGGTGTATTTGTACCCATTGATCATGGAAATGAAAGGCCATGTCAATTAGGGTTTACATGGTGTAACCCTAACTATATAAGCATCTTATTCTTGACCAAATCGGTGACTAGTATTATTCTAGAGAGGGCTAGCCGATTTCATGAGTTGTAAGAATTCTCTCAAGTTATTCTAAGGGTTTTGATGATTGTGATTCCATTTGAGGTGTCACACTTGGGGCACTAGGCACTCAAGCTTCATGAAGACATTCTACACCAAAGAGGTATGTATTCTATCTTGCTATTGTCATTGTTTTGTATGCTAGATTAGGATAATACCTTGGAAGTTCTTATTTGCATGTATAATAGAGAAAACATAGATCCAAGGTATTTAGGGTTGCATGTACACTTAGGAGTGTTAGAATGCTCAAAACCCAACAGTGGTATCAGAGCCAGGTTTGCTTTCTCTTATACTTGATGCAAATTGCTGAAAAATGTTGAAAAACTCGATTTTCTGGCTTTCTGGGCACTGGACTCGCCGAGTCCACTGATGAACTTGCCGAGTCCATGAGTAAAATCATCCTACTCACCGCGTAGGTTCATGCACTCGCCGAGTAGGAGCCCCAGACAGCATATATTCGACGTTTTTGGCTAGAAATGGACTAGGAACATTACCCTAAGTTGTTTTTGAACATATAAACTTGTTTTTGATGTGGTAATGTTCACTCTAATCCATTTTCAAAGATAATTGTCAATAGATTCATGTTTTGTATTAGTTTAAGGTTTAGACTAATTACATGAAAAAGTTTGATTTCAATTATCTTGTTCTTATGAGTTGCTTAGATTAATAGAAAAGTTAATTGATTATGTGTTTTTCAATCCAAATTAATCTAAGAGTTGATTCTAAAATGTGTTTGTGTAACTTGTCCTCAAGTTATATGAAAAGTCACATTTAAGTTACATAAAATTCATAAGAGTTGGCAATGGTTACAAAATGAAGAGTCTTGTGTCATTGAATAATTTTTATGACTCCATAACTTGTCCTCAAGTTATGATAGTTCAAGAGTCACTTCATTAAAAGAAAAAAATATGTAACCATAATTAAATCCATAAGTTATAAAATAAAGAAAAAGTTAGTTCTTTTATTAGTTTAAAGTCTTCCATAACTTGTCCTCAAGTTATGGAACTTGAAGAGTTTTTGGATTAAAACTACTTTAAACACATAAGTTATGGAATTAATTAGTTTTGAATAGTTTCAAAACTTGCCCTCAAGTTTTGGAATTTGAAAAGTTTTCAAGTATGAATACTTTAATTCCAAGTTAGCCCTTAGAATTTTAAAAGTTAAAATTCAACCCTTATACTTTATAATATTATAAGTTAATAATATATATATATATATATATATATATATATATATATATGTATAAGAGTAAAGTCAGTCTTACCGCTAGTACGCCTCATTCACGAAGCCGGTCTATAAGGTGGGTATAAGGTTGTTGCCTATAAAATGGCAACTTAATGGGTGTCCACTCTCACCCACCGCTTGCTTGACCGGTGGAGGGTCGTTAGCCGAACGGGTTTGACAGGACTATAATTCTCCCTTCATTAAAAGTATTAATGAAAATACTAAGTAACTAAACTTTTAATAATACCCAATCTTAGTTACCTAGAAAAATGTGAATAAGGTGCTAATCCATGAAATTACACTTTACACTTTGTCTAAGTCGTTAGTGGAACGTGTGTGGTTAACCGGCACACTAACTTGGACTTAACAAGGTAGATAAAGGGTGACTTAATATTTATCATAGTATCAATGGAGCGTGTGTGGTTAACCGGCACATCGATTGAGGGGTAATTTATTAAGGGTACCAAGTGATTTGCATGGTTACTTCACACCTTGTTTTGTGATCCTCGGCATCCCAGTCACAAAACCTGAAGGGCACACTCGAGATTGAAACATGCCTTTGAACAGTTCAAGGAATCTCAAAGATCTAGGAGTTTCAAAACCAATTAAAACCTAATAATACATTTCGTTTATCTTGGTGGAAATTAGTGAATCTTCATTCACCTACCTTCAAATATTTTATAGCTTGGATTACGGCATACCTCTTCTAAGTTATAAAATAGTTTGTTGGGTCCTAGCCTTAATATTTCATATTGGGTGTCATATTAAGGACTTTAAATCAATTATCTTGAATATCTCCCAAAAGATGTCTGTAATAGACACCTATGATCTTCCCAAATCTCTTGAAACAAGGTTTCCTAATGAAGATGATGTCTCATGGATATCATACTTATTTCTCCTCCTCCAATTATTCTCCCCAACCCACAAGTTCTTGAAAAAAAGTTTAAGGTCACTCAAGCCCTATTGGCAAGGCAAGGTCTAGGTGTGGACACATCTTGGAGATGTACTCACATATTGACAAGCCGGGAGAGTTGGGTGTCAAAGTCTTGAGAAAGCTGGTGGTTCAATCACTTTCTAAGTCACATAGTGAGTTCCTTTGGGACACCTATGAAACAGACTATGACAAGACCCTTAATGATCTTATCTATTTGCTAAGATCAACTTCCTGAAACTTGATGGACATTGACAATAGTGACACAGGAAATCCAGAAAAGCATTCTCTTCCCAATGGAAAGGGATCGGCCATAGTCAACTCGGTTGACTAAATGGTAAAGAGAAAAGCTAATCTGTGATAGTCCCGTGTACCATTATCAAAGGGTCCATATGTTTATATTGCCAAAGGAAGGGGCATTGGTTGCGAAGCTGCCAAATTTACCTAAGGATGTTAAAGTCAATAAGTTTGACTCTACTTCAGGTAAAGTCCACTATCTAACTCTGTTAAGTTTCTATTCTGAGATTCCTGATACATGATGTGACTGGGTCACATGGTGATGTTTTAAGAATCAAAGAAAGGCGAAGAAACATAAAGAAGGAATATGCTGAATCTGATCGCATAGATGAATTCCTATCGCATAGTTTGAAAAATCGGATTCTTGAGCTACTTCTTAGGAGTTATGAGATATTGCTTAGGAATAGATAACAACAAGTTTTCATATGGATTGTAAGGATAAGTTTTTCCGCAAAGTTTTAAAATAAAAGAAAAAATTTTGATTTTATTTATTTTAAAAATATCCTTACAATGGGATTTGAGGAAAAATTGTTGCTTATATGATTCCATTAAGAGGAAGAGTGGAAATATGAAATTGATTCTTTCATTAGTGGTAATGTCTAGATTTACCAAATAAGGAAAGATTCTCATCACCCAAGTTTCAATTGGACCGGAACTTGGAATCATGCAAGTTGTATAGCATGATGAATGAGAACTTTCAAGTTTTGGAAAATTAAGACTAATTACTTATTCACATGGATGTGTGAGTCAAGTAAAGGACTAAGGGATCGAGTACACATTCTTGTGCACTGATTAAGTCCACCACAAAAGTTTGATAAGACTATTCGTCATAGTTTACTAAAGCTCAGTAAATATGATTATACTTACATGCTTAAGTGTAACTCTGAGACATTGGAAAAAAGGTTCCAATGTAAGGCAGAGCGAATAAGAAGAATCAAATTAGGCAGAAGGATAAAAGTTTCTCAAATCTGAAAAGATGGGAGAGTACTTTAGTATCAGTTTTGTGATCATCTTAATGATTAAGAAACCATAGCACAATTAGTTCTCTAAGGAAATATTAGTGCATTCTTATGACTAAGAAGAGGAACTTGAATTGTTGAAGTGGTTAAATCAAGAAGATGAGTCATACTTCGTTCCAATACAAGTCTTAGAGTCATACTCCAAGATTGTAACTTGAGTGACATGTCTCAAAAAAAAAGGGTTAAAACACTTGTCAAATGTAAGAGTAAAAGTTTTCTACTCTTGTACATTTGAAATTGGTAAGTTGTGATGTTTTGGATAAAACAAAGACCAACTTAGGCCAATTGTGTGAAGTGTTTGTCTTGATTAGAATCCTCACTATCTCTTGGATGTTTGACAAGGGAGTCTTATAGGTCAAGAGGACAGTGGGAGTCTTAAAGGTCTTGAAAGTCTCAAGAACTAATCAAGAACAAAACCTGAAGTTCTTCTCTAACACATGACTTGAGGTTTATAACCTATCATGTTGACATATTCTGTGCCCATTCCAGTTAAAGTTGGCTTTGCATATGAGTTTTTAGAGTTATCAATTGGTTGCACAACTACTTGGAAGCAATGGTAGGCCCTTGAGCTGCCAGGTGGCAAGAAATTAAGATTGAGTTCAGTCCATATGAGTTTGGATTTGTCATTATCCTTGTCTTGTGACTATGATTTTGACAATTCACATGGATAAGAACACATACACCAGTAAATCTAAGTGTCATAAGGTTTCTCTCCGATTCATGAAAATGATGGTGAGGAAACACTTTCACTAAGTAGATTTTAACTAGATAGCAATTGTGATATTTGTATTCTCAAAGTCGTTAGTGGAGCGCGTGTGGTTAACCGGCACACTAATATGGACTTGTGAGAAGTGGCAAAAAGGTCTAACCATTATGATTACGGCATACCTCTTCATAATTGTTTAGACTCACAAGTGTGCTATCTAAGGGAAGGTGTATGATTTTGATACAACTTTATCAAAACAATCTAGCATCAGAAATCTGAACTTTGGTAAGAAAGTCAATGAAGTATTGATTTCTGGAAGTCCAGCTGATTTCTGATTACATGTCAAAGCTAGTTGGAGCATAAGTGATATGCTAATAATCATCATGTTAGTGGGAGCATGATAATTATGATAAGTATTGCAAGTTAGCAATGTTAATTATAGAAAACAAAAGTTTCAATTGGGAAAGAGTTGTTTTGCTATAATTAAGGGAGAGGAAATTATACTTCATCTCAAATCTATAAGCTTAGATCGTGAGGTTTTAATCATTTAGTCAAGGATATATATGAATTTCATGTTGGAATGGCTCAACATAAGGAAATTTTGTATATGAGTCAATTATTTGCGTTCTGAAATTCGATTATGATTACGGCATCCCTTTTCATAATCTGAATTATGAGAACCTGGCAAATAAAAATGGACATATTATAGCAAAAGACCGGTTTAGTCTTTATGTGAGACATCATGAATCGTGTCCCATACACTTCGGATATAGGATCGATTACATGTGCTATAATCATCCTTTCTAAAATTTTCCAAATGCCTGGGGCATTAAGAAGGGAAAAGGTTTAGAACTGGATATGACAAAAAGGATTAAACAATTGTCGAGGACAATCTAAGGTTTACCAAAGATTGCTTGCTCAAGGACAGTTGGAAGTATAGTGATAATTCTGGAAGGACCATATTGACATAGTCTGTAAGGAGGCAACTCTTGTTCAGAAGTGATGGTCAAAATGGAATCTGGAAATGTTTCAAAGTTAGGATTTTCAAATCTGTGTAAGATTAAGGAAACTTAATGCAAGAAGGATGTTTCCAAGAAGTTGATCTCCTTTGGAATGCTCTATAATGTTTGTTGTCAAGTCTTTATGACTTTGTGCATAATCATTACAAGAGGATCAATGCATATAAGTTTAGAATCTAACAGATTTCAGTAAATGGCATGAATTTGGAATTCTTGCATTTGTGGTAAGGATTTGGGAGTGTGAAAAGAGAATCAGTGAAGTTATGTTCAATTGATCTAGTTCACAAAGTAAAGATCATAGACAAACATAGTATGCATACTTGGTGTGTGGCATGACTAGTGTTTAGAAAACATAGTGTACATGCTTGGAGCATGGGACAACTATTGTTTTAAATTCAAGAATAAAGTTGATAGCTGAAACAGTATACAATGAATAATGTGTAATCATATGGTGATAGGTTTTGATACCATATTGGATTCTATTATTATTGTGTGTCACTTTGCATGTTTTGACTTCCCGAATAAACTGGGTTATTCTTCTGGAATGACTAAGTTATTCAAACTATCCACAGTCGGTCATATGTTGGAAGTAGATATGAATTAAGACTGTCATGATGGGTTGTAGAGGTCTAAGGTGTTGGACAAGACTACAACAATCATGAGTGCTCATAAGTTCTGAGTATTGGATTCAACCCGCGCTCATTGGAATCACTTCATGGATTTTATCACGAGTGATCATGAGACGATAATATCTTATATTCTTCAAACCTAGAGATATGAGTTGTTACTATGAGTTGATAGTACATTGATAGCACGAAAACGCATTTGGTAACTCGGTGCTATAAAACGTGCCTTTGTGTATGATTCAACAAGTAGTAGAACAAGCCATATGAGTCGAAGTTTATCCATTCGTTTTACCTTCGGGATAAAAGTGATATCTGTGGGCCCCTCGATGATTTGATGATGACAAATGGAAGTGCTCGGCCGGGCCAGGACTGATTTGATTTGTTCAATTAGTCAGTCGTCATAAATCGGAAATCGGGAAACAACATATGGACAGAGAGAATGATTATAATCCATGTCTCAGTCCATATGATATCTAGAATGGAGGAATATATGATCCCTTATCTAATGGACAAGTCATTGACAAAGGTCAGAGTTCATCTACAAGGTCAGAGTTCGACAGAAGCTTTTGAGAGCTACGATTGTCGGTCGGTTCTTGAAGTCATTCGCAATAATAGTTTTAGACTTATCCAAGTGGGAGACTGTTGGATTAATGTCTAAGTCCATAACTATAATTGGTAAGACTTGACCCGACCCGACATGGTCCATTTGGGTTGCATACCATCATGCACTTGGATAGACTATAATGAGAGAAATAAGACACTTATGGTTATTAATATATTATAAGTTCTAGTATATTAATAATAAGAATAATAAGATTATTTAATTAGTATTGATCAAGAATTAATCTAGGATTAATTAAGTGATCAAAAGAAGACTAATTAAATATATGGGTTGATTGTGTAAATCATCCATACTTGTATAGTGGGCTAATGCTCCATGGATAATCAAGTTGGGCTAAAACCCATAGGATGGTCCATGGATGCTCCATGGTGTATTTGTACCCATCGATCATGGAAATGAAAGGCCATGTCAATTAGGGTTTACATGGTGTAACCCTAACTATATAAGCATCTTATTCTTGACCAAATCGGTGACTAGTATTATTCTAGAGAGGGCTAGCCGATTTCATGAGTTGCAAGAATTCTCTCAAGTTATTCTAAGTGTTTTGATGATTGTGATTCCATTTGAGGTGTCACACTTGGGGCACTAGGCACTCAAGCTTCATGAAGACATTCTACACCAAAGAGGTATGTATTCTATCTTGCTATTGTCATTGTTATGTATGCTAGATTAGGATAATACCTTGGAAGTTCTTATTTGCATGTATAATAGAGAAAACATAGATCCAAGGTATTTAGGGTTGCATGTACACTTAGGAGTGTTAGAATGCTCAAAACCCAACAATAACAGGTAATGACATAACAGTCCATTGGCAAACAAATCGATCTAGCATATCATAAAGAATAGCATCGTCCTATATACCAGGATACCGACCTAAACCAGGTCACTAACATAACATCATCCTATTTACCAGGATACCGACCTAAACCGGGTCACTAAGATAGCATCATCCTATATACCAGGATACCGACCTAAACCAGGTCACTGACATAATACTGTCCCAATTACCAGGACGCCGATCTAACAGATCAATAAGCACACCAATAGTACAAGTATAGATATCAGATATAACTATCTCACAGTTCATCGATCATAGCAATCTCTCATGACCAAATCATCGACCTAACCAGGTCACTAGCATACCAATCCTAACGGATCATATTAGCATAACAACATACTGTCTATTCTGATACCAATCTAACAGATCATAACCACATGTAGCATACTGTAACCAAGATAACAACTAAAAGGGCCGACCTTGGTGCCTTAGACCCTATTTATATAGTGAGGATAACTCGCCTAAAACTCCTGACTGAAAAGATAAGACCAAGCTGCTCCGACCTTCGGCACAATCGCCGCCACTGAACACTACCAAAGAACCAATTCCATAAATATCAATATTACCAAAGTAGCCTTGGAAGTCAAACTGGTCACTCTTGGTTAAGGTCAAAGTCCTCAGTCAAAGTCAACCTTCCTGGTTGACTCTACTCGCTGAGTCACCCCGTCGACTCATTAAGTTCCCTTACCCAGAAACTCTCATAACACAACTTAACTCGCCGAGTCACCCTAAGACTCGCCGAGTCCAACGATCTCTGAGTCCCATCCTGTCCAACTCACTGACTCACCAACCGACTCACTAATCCAAGGCTTTAACCCAAAAGAGGTTGGGGTTCTGCGACCTGACTCGCCGAGTCCAAGAACAGACGCGTCGAGTCCAAGGCAATCTTCAACAGACTCGCCGAGTTGTTCTTCCAACTCGTCGAGTCCATGCACATGTTCATACAACTCATCGAGTACACCCATGTGACTCGCCGAGTTTCTCTAGTTCTCAATCTATTCAGAGGCTTTTCGAGCAATGCTGAGGCTGTAATCCGTAGATCTAGCCTTCTACAGTCTATCCCTCACACAAAGTTGGAAACTTTACGTGAAACCAAAGACCTTCAAGTCTGCTTGAGTCTTCAAAGGAGCCATTGGTGTTGTAATTTCCAGACCTTTAGTTGTAGCCAACTCCACATCAGTCATTGCTAAACATTCATAATAGTTTTCAATAAAAATCTTGATGTGAGTAACTCCCAGCTTGTACTCATCTGGCTCTGTGTTTTGAAGATATGAAAATGATCTTTCCTTCAGCAATAATGCAACATGTATAAGATCATACAAGTTCATCAAAGGAAAATCTGCTATAGTAAACTAACACACATTTCCATTTTTCCTGGTCACAATATATTTCATGTTTTGGACTCTGTTTTTGAAAACCACATCCTTCTTTATACTTATGACCTTTTTAATCTTGACTAAGGACCACACTTCTTTTGCAGGTTTGTCAAGAACCGCATGAAATCTTATCTTCATTTGTGTGCCTTCATCCTTCTCCTTGAATTTACTTTCAACTTTAAATTGAGGCATGATGAACATCATCTCGTTAATTGGAAAGTCCAATTGGCTTGCATCCGTATTCGTGACAATATAACTTTGTTCAGGCTTCTTCTTAAACGAATACATATGATTGAATGCAACCTTGGCTTCAATTGTTTCATAGTTGTAGTTCTTTGATGGATCACCCTTGTTCATGCCAGGAGGATCACTGGCTCTTTGGGTCATGATGCTTTGTATCATCCTCATCTTCTCTACTTCTGCTTCAGCCTCTGCCTTCTTCTATTCTTTAGATTTTTCGATTAGAATTGACTTTCCCCTTGCCTTCGAACCAGATTCCTCTATCACTTCTCTTCTAATAGTGTTAGTAGATTTACCAATCACAATTCCTTTCGAAATTGGTCTTGTAATTGGCATAGTTGTAACTATTATTGAAGTGATAGGATCAACAGTTGCTATCCCTGGTTTTGATGTTGAGATCTTGGAAGGAAACACCTTTCCTACAACCTTCTCATCTTCGCCACTAGCCTTCAAAGCTTCAGTTTTCTTTTCTCTCCCTTGCACCCCTGTGCTAGCAGGTGGGGCATCCATAGTAGGAAGAAGGCTAGATATTCTGGAAAGAGGAGCCAACTGCTAAAGAAGTAAGGCTTTGAATTGATAAAATTTGTTGATAAGATCTGCAGAGGAAAGCAAAGAAGATGAACCAGGTGCAAAAGATAAAGCTTTAAGCTCCTTTAGCAATGAGAAAACCTCCATGAAATTTTTATTCTCATTTGTAGAAAGTTGAGCAATTTGAGGACTCAGACTTTCGTACAACTTTGCAAATTTAGCAACTGCATCACAAATTATATCCACCTTCTGATTTAGAGACACAAATTCAGTACGAACATTTGCAATCCCTTTCTCCATATCTTGTCTCAGTTCTTGGAGTTTATAATTCACGTCTTCTCTCACCTTCTTCACATCCTGAATAAACAAAATATGTCTCTCCTTCGCAACTGACTTCAACTCCTTAAGATCACCATTAAAAGTAGATTTTTAAGCATTGACCCTCAGCTCATTATTCTGATCACAAATATCAATTTTCTCGAGAAGACGAGACTCAGAATCCTTAATCATTCCGGACACTTTCGAAGAAAGCCTCCCTTCAAACATCTTCAGCATACCATCCACTTCAAGACTTGTTACTGAATCCCCCTCCCAAGATCAGCATGAGACTGAAGAATTGAATTGAGTTTTGTATTCAATATGTTGAACTGTGTTATTTTCATGAGCATATGATTTAGGAAATCGTCTCTTGTTCATCAAATTCTAAATCTTCAAAGGTTCCGCCAAAACCTTTGGACTCGTGTTCAGTTTCCATGAAAGAAGAATCTTTCATTGGTGAAGTAGTGGTAGGTGGATCAGTTGATTGTGAAGAAAAAAGAGATGTGAATGGTTGTTAGATAATGTTTGCAAAGGTAGGAGAATCGGTTGTGGACGTAGTAGGAATGATAGGTATAACCTTTGAAGGTAAAGAAACAGTTGTATATGGAGTAACATCCAAAGATTTACCTTTGTCTTCAACATGTGAAGCATCCTCACCCATTGTGACACTTGCATCCATATTAGATATGTTTACAAAAATGTCTGAAGTTTGTCCCTCCACAGAAACTGTCTTGGCAATCGCAACTTCAGGTGGTATTACATCATCTTTCTGAAGATCAGCTTCCGATGTCTCTGGAATTGTTTCATTTTCATAAGCAGTAGAATCTGACGAAATAATCACTCTACCCTTCTTCTTCTTAGATATGTGTTTGGCCATGTGTCGCACCCCCGAACCGTCGAAAAAACAACGGCGGAAACGTCTAGGAGCGGCGACGTCATACGTAGTATCACAAAAACCGTATCATAGTTACCAAAGTAAACGCAACCATTATATTACATTATGAATATTTACATCTGTTGAATACATAGTTTATACATAACATTATATAATAAAAGATAAAGACGAGACTCCAAAAATGCTCTGTCTTCTCCCAAAAGCTGGTAAGGTACCTGTCTATCGTTGCCCTGAGAATACAACCGGTTTTGAAAACGTATCAGCATAAAGCTGGTGAGTTCATAAGCATGTTTTTGTATTGAAAACTAGTCACTGAGTTTGTATAAATAGTTTCTTTCCATTATAAGTAAATATCATTTTGTATCGAAAACCGTTGCTACCATGTTCTGAAACATGTACGCATGTTTACCAATAAAATCCAATATTTTCTAACATGTTTGTTGTTTCCTGTATGAAAGGTACATTCTTTTTGAAAACCATGGCTACCACCAGTATGTAATGTATGATCGTTTGGAAACCCTGGTTACCATCAGTATGTATATTAGTTTTATTTCTTAAAATTAAACTATAGATTTTGTCTATGGAATACCCTCCAGTAAGTAGATAAATAGTTTTATTACTTAAAAGAAAACTACAGAAGAAAAAAAATCCCGTAAACAATGATTAGTTTATATTTATTGTGAGTCGTATAACTATACTAATTTGAGCTGTGACCTCCTTGACGTTCTTCAGGCGTCGTACGATTACAAAATTTATCACCCCAGGCGTGCCCGCCTAACTGTAGCTAACAGTTGAGGTGTGGGATTTTCGGTCCCAAATAGAAATATTCACAAATTCCATGCTCTCCCTCCAGGAGACTCTGGTTATACAACCAGTGAGGATTTATTGGTACCCCGAGGGGCAAAACGAAGATAGTCTCACAATCCTGTATTAACTAGTTTACGTGTTCGTTCGGTTGTTCTCAAGTTCGAAATTGTTTGTAACGGTGTAGAGTATAAATAATTATACAAAAATAATTATTTAGCATGATACTCTAGTTTTGTGTTCATAGTAATGGATAAACTAAATCTGACATAGTTTATATGTTTGACTTTGCATGAAGTTTGAATCTATAAGACTGGTAATGAAATCCCAAACTACACCTATTATAGTTTGAATGGTTGTTACGTTCGTGTATGGTTTTGAAAACTATGCAATTATGATTAGAAAACATCCCTTATGCTCCGCTTATTACAAAAAGCGATAATTGTGTCTAAATGTTGGTTAGAAAACAGTTGTAATTGCATTAGTTTTTAAGTTATGAAAACCTTTATATTTAGCTTGTATTCCCCCCCTGAAAACATGAAAAACTCGGAAAAGTGTAGGGGTATGAACTCACAATTTATTGTAGGATCCAAATGTTCGATTGGTTATGAGCGTCGAGTGTCAACCGGTGTTTCGTACGCGAGTGGCCCCTATGAACATACATTGCACATATATATATATATATATATATATATGTATTAGATTGAGTATCCCACGACAAATCATGATGGAAAACCACCCTAAAGACTTGGAATCACTAGAACTAAGTGTTATATGTCCCATACTTAGTGATCTTTACAAGTTTAAGGCCAAATATGAGCATTAGAGTGGGTGTATGGCCATAAAAGTGAGTGTGCGGCTAGACTATGTGTGCTGATGAACAAGGGAGTGTGCGGCCATACAGAGTGTGTGTGCGGCCGTATACAGGAGTGTGCATCCGTACACTCCTTGTTTGAGCTCGAAATGTCAATTTTTGAGGTGTTTCAAGTTCCAAACCAAGTCTAATTTCAAATATAGAGGGCCAAACTCTCACTTTGGAGGGTATTTGAGTGTGTGCGACCACCTTATAAAGGTGTGCGGCCGCACTCCTTCAAAGGATGAAGAACACAAAGAACATGAAGTGTTTCATGATTAGAGTGAGGTGTTTTACCTGCATAACAAGCTAGATGATGGTGTTAATCATGATTTTGAGGTCCTTAGTAAGTTCTTGGATGAGATTTTTAAAGAGAGAAAGTAGTGTGCAGCCAAAGAAGAAAAAGTGAATGAAAGGGGGTCCTCTTCTATATATATAGGGTCGGGTGTGTGGCTGGCGGTGTGTGTCAGCTGGTTGGACGCACACTTGGGTGTGCGGCCACACACACCTTCTTTGGTGTGATCGGATCGATTTTGAGATGCTACACACTTTCTAACCCTTCTTAAGACTCATATCTAGGTTATACTAAGCCTAGAGAACTCATACGGACCCATAATTTCGTTAAAAGATGATAAATTCGAGTGTACTATTGATATACGGTTCAATTATACAAGATAAATGTTTCGGGTTGTCATATCATCCCCCCGTTAGAGGGAATTTCGTCCCGAAATTCAAGAATATAGATACAAATCATGGATTTGGAAAAAGATGAGGGTATTTCTGTTTCATTGAATCCTCGCGCTCCCAAGTGAATTCAGGTCCCCACTTGGCATTCCAGTGAACCTTCACTATCGGGATTCGACTTTGTTTTGTTCGTTTAACCTCTCGGTCCATGATTTTGATTGGTTCTTCTACGAAGTTCAGGCTTTCGTTTATTTCAATCTCATCGAGAGGAATTGTAAGGGTTTCATTGGATAAGCACTTCTTAAGATTTGAAACGTGGAAGACAGGGTGAATGTTGCTAAGTTCATGTGGTAAACGAAGTTTGTAGGCTACGGGACCAATCCTAGCAAGGATTTCAAATGGTCCTATGGACCTCGGAGTTAGCTTTCCCCGTTTTCCAAAGCGTATCATGCCTTTCTATGCCGAGACCTTTAGCAGAACTTGGTCTCCGACCTGGAATTCCAATGGTTTTCGTTGTTTATCGGTGTAGCTCTTTTGTCGATCTCGTGAAGCTTTTAGTCGTTCCCGAATTTGTATGATCTTTTCAGTGGTTTCACGGATGATTTCTGGACCAGTGAGAGTGCTATTAGGGACTTGTCCCTTGGCTAGTGTGTGATGCCCACCTCAGCCCAACACAGAGGGGATCTACACTTACGGCCATAAAGGGCTTTGAAAGGCGCATCCTTGATACTAGTATGATAACTATTATTGTAAGAGAATTCAACAAAGGGAAAATAGGTGTCCCACGATTTACCGAAGTCGATGATGCATGCGCTCAACATGTCTTCCAAGGTCTGGATGGTTCTCTCACTCTTTCCATCTGTCTGGGGATGATAAGTTGTACTCATATCCAACTTCGTTCCAAGAGCTTTCTGTAGGGATTGCCAAAATCTTGAAGTGAACATGCTGTCACGATCGGAGATGATAGATACAGGTACTTCGTGCAGTAGGACTATTTCCCAGATGTAGATTCTTGTGAGCCTTTCTATCTTGAAAGTTTCTTTGATTGGCAAGAAGTGAGCGAATTTCGTCAATCGGTCGACTATTACCTAGATGGTGTCGTACCCACTCGGAGATTTGGGTAATTTGGTAATGAAATCCATGGTAATCCTATCCCACTTCCACTCAAGTATTTGCGGCTGATGAAGTAGACCTGAGTGTTTCTGATATTCGACCTTCACCTTGGCACAAGTCAGACACTTTCCCACAAAGGTAGTGATTTCTGCTTTCATGTTTGGCCACCAATATAACTTCTTGAGATCAAGGTACATCTTATCCGATCCTGGGTGGATGAAGTATCTAATCTTTTGAGCTTCATTCATGACGACCCCTCTGTAACCACCGAACTTTGGGGTCCAGATCCGATCCATGAAATAATAGATTTTGTCTCCCTTGATTTCTAAGTTCTTTTCCATTCCTCTCAAGACTTCCTCCGCCACGTTCATTGGTTTCAGGGCTTCCAACTGAGCTTCTTTAATTTGTGCGGATAGATGGGAATGGATGGTCATGGTAAGTGCTTTCACACTACGACCTGAGTACTTTTTTCAGCTGAGGGCATCTGCTACCACGTTGGCCTTGCCCGGATGGTAGCGTATTTCACACTCATAATCACATAGTAGTTCTACCCATCGCTGTTGTCTCATGTTTAAGTCTTTTTGGTTGAAGATGTGTTGCAGGATTTTATGGTAAGTGAAGATCGTGCACTTTGTTCCGTAGAGGTAATGTCTCCAAATATTTAATGTGAAGAAAAATACTCGCAACTCCAGGTCGTGAGTTGTATAATTGACTTCGTGTGCTTTCATTTGTCTCAAGGCATAAGCAATAACCCTTCCTCGTTGCATAAGCACACAGCCTAAGCCCTGGTTGGTTGCATCGCAGTAGACACTGAAGTCCTCCATCCCTTCGGGCAGAGACAGGATAGGTGCGTTGCACATGGCTCGCTTCAATGTTTGAAATGTAGTGTCTTTCTTTCACTCCAACAAAAGGGTATACCTTTCTGAGTCAGAGTAGTTAGGGGTTTGGCAATTCTGGAGAAATTCTGGATGAATCTACGATAATAGCCAGCAAGACCCAAGAATTGACAGATTTCCATGGGTGTCTTCGGTGCTGACCAATTCTCTATCGCTTTGATTTTGGACGCGTCCACGTGTATGCCTTCCTCAATTACCACGTGACCCAAGAAAGTTACTTTCCGAATCCAGAATTCACACTTGGAGAATTTCGCGTATAGCTTTTCTGTTATTAGAGTTTCCAACACTAATCTCAAGTGTTGTTTGTGATCTTCCTCACTTTTGGAATACACACGTATATCGTCTATAAACACGATAACAAACTTGTCCAAGAAAGGATGACACACGCCGTTCATCAGGTCCATCAACACTGTCGGTGCGTTGGTTAGACCAAAGGGCATTACCATGAATTCATGGTGGCCATATCGAGTCCGGAATGTTGTTTTAGGGATATCACCCTCATGGACTCGTAGCTGATGGTACCCTAATCTGAGGTCTATCTTGGAGAAATAGCTGGCTCCTTGAAGTTGGTCGAAGAGGTCGTCGATCCGAGGAAGAGGATAACAGTTTTTGATGGTGAGTTTGTTCAGCTCTCGGTAGTCAATGCACATCCGAAAAGATCCATCTTTCTTTTTCACAAATAATACCAGGGATCCCTAGGGTGAGGAACTCGGTCTGATGAATCCTTTGTTGAGCAGCTCATTGAGCTGGCTGGACAACTCTTGCATTTCTGTTGGCGCTAGGCGATATGGGGACTTAGCTATAGGGGTTTCTCCGAGGATCACGTCGATGTGAAACTCAACTTGGCGCTTAGGAGGAATTCCCGGAAGCTCTTCGGGAAAGACATCAGGAAAGTTGCAGACTTCGGGGATGCTCTCGAGGTCTTTAACCTCCTGTTTCTCATTTACAACATGGGCTAGGAATGCACAACACTCCTTTCGTAGAAGCTTTTGGGCTTTGATGCACGAAATAATGCGAAGGTTTGAACTGAGTTTATCACCATAGATAATGAGTGATTCTCCAGAGGGAAGATTAAGACGGATAGCTTTTTCGAAACAAAGGATATCAACATGATTGGGGCTCAACCAATCCATGCCAATGATGACATCAAAGCTTTTTATGGAAACTGGTATAAGGTTGATGGGAAAGGAATGATTGTTTAGGGTAAGGGTATAGCCACGGAATATATCGTTAGTGCTCTCTTTCTCACTGTTAGCCATTTCGATGGTAAATGTTTCGGTTAAAGATTGAGGTTTATGTTTGAGAAGATGTTTGAATGCATGACTAACAAAACTTCTCTCCGCACCAGAATCGAAAAGAATGCATGCATAATATGTTGGATTGGTGTCTAAGTCCATAACTATTTTGGTATGTACTTGACCCAATTGTGCATGGTCCTTTTAGGTTGCCTTCACACTAGTGACTAGACAGGATGATTGTTGAGGAGAGAGGCTGGTTTATTGTTAAGAATAATAAATTAGGGTATAAATATTATTTTTTAATATATTATATGAATAATAAATTAATTTGGAATCATATTATTAATTAGTATTTAATCAGAAATTAATTTTGGGATTAAAGGAACTGACTGAAAGTGCAGGGGCTATTTTGTAATTATTCAATAGTTGAGGCTTTGGGCGATTGGACCACCTTTATTAACGCTTGAACGAAAATCCTAGAAGGATCTAGGAGTTTTTGTCCAAAGGCTTAAGGAAAGGAGTCCATGGACTTGCTTAGGCCCTAAGCTAAGGGATTAGGGTTTACACCTTGAAACCCTAGTTAGCCTTAAGTATAAATAGCACCCTAAGGCACTAAGATAAGATTTCATCCAAGCTTTGGGAAACCCTAAAAGAAACGAATTCTAGGGAAAGATACCATTCTCTCCTCTCTCCCATATTCATCCTTTCACCTATTGTGTTTGTGAGCCATTAGAGGTACTACACTTGTGGTACTTGCTTTCAAAGCTAAGGAGATTCAAGGAACTAGTTGTTATTACTATATAACAACAAACATATGTATTCTATTCTTCTATGTGGATTTCGAAAATAGTACTAGCATGCCAGGTTTCTTTTTGTGTTCTTAAAGTTGTATAACTAATAGTGAAAACATAGATCCAACTCTAGGGTTGCATGCACACATAGGATTGTTTGTATAAAATCCATCAGTGGTATCAGAGCCTTTGGTTTTTTCTATTCAATTAGATTTGATACAAATGAATGAATATGACAATTAGGGTTTATGGCTAACAAACCCTGGAGGCTTGATTTTCGAAATTAGAGTTTCTAAACCCTAGATTTCGAAATTTTTGATAAGATTTCCTAAACTTTTTTTCTTTGGCCCCAAGATTTCGATTTTAGGGTTGTCTAACCCTAGAATTTCGAAATTGCCTCCTACCCCAAACTTAGATCCTAAATTTTAGGGATTTGGTTAATGCCATATCTTGTAATTATCCCTTAAATGTTTAAATTTGGTAATTAAAGATTTTGAATTATCCCATCTCATAATTTCGAGTTATAGGGGATTTAAGGGATTAGGTTAAATTAATTGTTTAATTTAAAAGATATCCTTCCCAAAATAAAAGACAATTATCAAATTAATTAGATAATCATTTCCTTATGTGATGAACTTGATCTATTTGAATTATTTGATAGATTATCTTGCAAGAAATTGTATTAGGTCATATTTAGATAATTACTAATTAATTGGTTAATTATAAATTATTTGTAATTTGATCTAGAATGTTCTTGCTTAAGTTTTGAAAAGTTTCAAAACTCGCCCTCAAGTTTTGGAATTTAAATTTTTTGTTTAAAAGTTTTAATTTTGAAAGTCAAAATTCTAAAACCCGTAGTTTTAAAAAAGTTCAAATTACACCCTTATGGTTTTGTTAAGGTAATTAAAAGTATAATTAAAAGAGAGTAAATAAATCCATAATCATATGGTTTATATTTAATCAAATTAAAGGTGTAATTTATTAAATTAAAACACCTAGTATTTTAAAAATGTAAAATACACCTTATACTATATATAACATTAAATGTTTAATATCATATATGTATAACTTAAACTGCTAGTCTTACCATTAGTAGGCCTCATTCATGAAGCCGATCTATAAGGGGGTATAAGGTTATGGCCTATAAAATGGTCGTTTAATGGGTGTCCACTCTCACCCACCGCTTCCTTGATTGGTGGAGGGTCATTAGCCGAACGGGTAGGATAGGGCAAACCCTCTCCTCATTAAAAGTAATAAAGTAACTAAATGTTTACAAAATTCCCAATCTTAGTTACTTTAGGAAAAAGTGAATTTATGCAATTCCATGAAATTACACTTTGTACCCTTGCTAAGACGTTAGTGGAGCGTGTGTGGTTAATCGGCACACTAATTGAGTTCTAAGCAAGGGTGGCAAAGGGCGACTCAATGTTTGTCATAGTTCGGTGGAACGTATGTGGTTAACCGGCAAATCGAATAGGTGACTGTAGCATTGGGGGCACCATATAAGTTTGCATGGTTATTCACACCCTGTTTTGTGATCCTCGGCAACCCAGTCACAAATCGAGGGGCATATCGAGATTTAAGGATGTTGGTTGTTGAGATTTTAGGTGAGTTGGTTGCTGACTGGGTTCTTCAGTCGCTTCCTGAATCATATAGTGATTTCGTTAGAGAGTACTATATGATGGATCACGACGTGACCCTCATTGATCTCACCTATTTACTTATAGCTGCTAAATCAGCAATGATTTGGCATGCTGATCAAGCAAATTTGTATGGTGAATCTGTTGGGTTTTGAGCAATCTAACACTTCCTAAGTGTGCATGCAACCCTAATAAACCTTGGATCTATGTTTTCTTCTAAAATACATGCAAATAATAATTTCCAAGGTTTCTTCCTAACTAGCATAGCATAAGGATTATGAATCATAAAACTACTAGTAGAAATACATACCTTTTGATGGTGGTTGATCGCTTGGAGTTTGAGAGCCTAGCACCAATAATGTGAATGCCTCAAATGGAATCACAAATCACCACAAACACTTGGAAAACTTTGAGAGAGTAGTATACTTTCTTAAGAAATCTGCCACCACTAAGTCTCACACAACTAGTGTCTCATTTCTTGCATCATATGCTTCTTTATATAGTGTGCATGGTTAGGGTGAAACCCTAATAACCCATGTCTTTTCCTTTCCAAGGATCCATGGGTTAAAAGCTCCGTGGACCATCCATGGACTTTCATATTAGCTTAGCCCATTAAAAAATGAGTATTAGCCCACACTATATAAAATATAATAGCCCATAATTTAATCAGTCTTCTTTTTAATCTTTAAATTAATTCATAATTAATTTAAGACTAAAACTAATTAAATAACATGACTTCATATTAATATATTATAACTTATAATATATTAATAAATCGTAAGTATACAATTCTCATAAAATTATCCATAAATCGTTTGGGTGAAGTGCAACCCAAATGGACCATGCCGGGTCGGGTCAAGTATGTACCAAATAAGTTATGGACTTAGACACCTTATCCAACAGACTCCCACTTGGATAAGTCTAATAACTATATTTGCGTATGTTACTTCAGGAACCAACCAGCAATCGTAGCTCTCGAAAACTTTGTTGAACTATGAAGCGCCATTTTAGATAAGTGATCATATAATCCTCTGTTCTCATGATATCAGCCGGACAAATACATGGAACAACGTCGTACTTATTGTCCAGCAGTTTATTTCCCGATTTCCGATTTTTTTGACAAAGAACTTAATCGAACACATCAATTTGGTTCTGACCGGCCAGTACATAGGTCACAACAAAATCATCGAGGGGCCTAGATATCGCTTCTATTTCTAGAAGGAACAGATAAACTTCGACTCATATGCTTGTTCTACTACTTGTTGAATTGTACACAAAGGCACGTTTTATAACATCAAGTTACCGATGCGTTTACGTGCAATCAATGCACAACCAACTCATAGGTAACAACTCATATATCTAGGTTTGAAGATTTATATGATGTTACAGTCTCACGATCACTCGAGATAAATTCCATGAAGTGATACAAGTGAGCGTGGGTTTATCCCAATACTCATAACTTATGAGCACTCATGAATGTTGTAGCAACCATTGCTATGACTAAACCCATTTAGCCATCTATAAACTCGATTCATGACAGTCTTGATTCATATCTACTTCCAACATACGAACGACTGTGGAGTGCTTAAATAACTTAGTCATTCGGAAAGAATAACCTAGCTATTTTGGAAGTCAAAACATGCAAAGTGAAACACAATAATAATCGAATCCAATATGGTCTCAGAACCCTTTTGAATATAAATAGAACCACCTTTTATTTATCACCATATTAATTACACATTATTCATTGTATAATGTTTCAAACAATCAACTTAAGACTTGAATAAAAAACAACAGTCGTCCCATGCTCCTAGCATGTACACTTTGTTTTTTTCTAAACAATAGTTATGCCATACTCCTAGTATGCACACTATGTTTGTCTATGATCTTTACTTTGTGATGTAGATCAATTGAACATGATTCCATTGATACTCATTTCACAATCCCAAATCCTTATTGTAAATGTGAGAATCCCCGATTCCTATCATTTACCAAAAAATCTGTTAGATTTTAAACTTTTATGCAATGTTCCTCTTGTAATGATTATGCACAAAGTCACCAAAACCTTGTCACGAGTCATTACAGAGTATTCCAAAGAAGGTCAACTTCTATGGAACAGAAGTCACATATTCAAAGTACATTGCTTTGAACATCCTTCTGGCATTAACGTTTTCTAATCTTACATAGATTGAATAACTTCCACCTATGGAGACATTTCCATAGTACCATTTTGACTATCACTTCCGAACAAGAGTTACTTCTTTTCAGAATATGTCAATATGGTCCTTTCTGACAACTTACATCATACTTCCAACTTTCCCTGAGCAACCAATCTTTGGCGAACCTCAGATTGTCCTTGATAGTTGCTTAATCACTTTAGTCATATCCAGTTCTAGACTTTTCCCTTCTAAATGCCCTGAGGATTTGGAAAATTTAGAAAGGATGAATATTATAGCACATGAAATCGATCCTATATCCGAAGCATATGGGACACGATTCATGATGTCTCACATAAAGACATGATACTAGACCAGTCTCTTGCTACTATATTTTTTATTTGCCATGTTTTCAAAATTTAACTATGAAGAGGGATGCCGTAATCATAATCAAAATTTTGAAAACGCAATATATATAGAATTTCTTCAAGTTGAACCATTCCAACATAAAATATATATATATATATATATATATATATATATATATATATATTCTTGACTAAAAATGATTAAAATCTCAATCTAAGCTTTAGAATTGAAATGAAGTATAATTTCCTATCCCTTAATTATAGCAAAACGACTTTTTCAACCCCTGCAACTTCACAAATTGAAACTTTTGTTTTTCTATAGTTAACATTGCGAGCTTGCAATAATAGTAATCACAATTATCATGCTCCCACTAACATGATGATTATTAGCATAACACTTATGCTCCCACTAGCTCTGACATATTTCCAGAAATCTGCTGGACTTCTGAAATTTAGATTCATACACCCTTTCTTAGATAGCTCACATGTGTGTCTAAACAATTTTCAGAACTATGAAAAGGGATATCGTAATCATAGTCTTAATTTCTTAGACCTTTGCCATTTCTCACAAGTCCATGTTAGTGTGCCGGTTAACCACACACGCTCCACTAACAACTTTTGAAAATGCAAATAACACAATTGATCTCTACGTAAAATCAACTTAATGAAAGCGTTTCCTCACCATCATTTTCATGAATCGGAGAGAAACCTTATGACACTTAGATTTTATAGTGTATGAGTTCCTATCCATGTGAATTTTTCAAAACCATAATCACAAGATAAGGTTAGTGACAAATTCAGCCTTACATGGATTAAACTTGTTCAATATTAGTTTCTTGTCACCTTGGTAGCACAAGGCCCACCAATGCTTCCAAGTTGAACTCTGATAACTCACATGCAAATTCAACTTATTTGAAGTAGGTACATAAATAAGAATTATGTCAACACGATAGGTTGCAAACCTTAAGTCGTGTGCTAGTGATAAATTATAGGTTTTACTCTTGATTAAATCTTGAAACTCTTTCAGGATATTTAAGGCTCCCACTGTCCCCTTGACATATAAGTTTCCCCAGTCAAGAACCATTCCTTGACAAAACAAATATTCAAGGGATAGTGCGGATTCTTATCAAGACTAACACTTCACATAATTGGTCTTACTTGGTCTTTGTCTCATCCAAGACAGCACAACTTACCAATCTCAAATGTACAAGAGTAGAAAACATTTTACTCTTACATTTGACTAGTGTTAATAAATCTTCCTTTATGTCACTAAAGGTTACAATTTTGGAGTGTGACTCTAAGAATTGTTTTTGGAACGAAGTATGACTCATCTTCTTGATCTTAACCAATCCAACAATGCATGACCTCTCTTCTTAGCCATAACAATGCATTAAGACGTCCTTAGAGTATGAATTTGTGATATGGTTTCATAATCATTAAAATGATCATGAAATACGATACTAAAGTACTCTCCCATCCTTTCAGATTTGAGAAACTTTTATCTTTCTGCCTAATTTGATTCTTCTCATTTGTTTTGTCATACATTATAACCATTCCAATGTTACAGAATTATACTTAACTTCATAAGTATAATCATATTTACTAATCTTTCGTAAATCATGACAAATCAATCTTTGTGGTGGACCTTGACCAGCGCACACCCAGTGTACCTAATTCCTTAGTCCTTCAATTGACTCACATATACATGTGATCAAAGAATTAGTCTTAATTTTCAAAGATGAAAATTCTCATTCATCATACAATACAACTTGTATGATTCCAAGTTTCTGTCCAATTGAAACTTCGGTGATGAAAAACTTTCTTCATTTGGTAAATTCAGACACTACCACAAATGAAGGAATCAAATCCACTTTCCAATATTGCTATTCCTGGAAACATATAAGCAACAATTTTCCATAGATGCCATTGTAAGGATATTTTTTTAAAATAAATAAAATTAAAACCCTTTTTTTCTTTTATTTTAAAACTTTGCGGAAAAACTTATCCTTACAATCCACATGAAAACCTTGTTGTTATCTATTCATAAGCAATATATTATAACTCTTAAGCAATAGCTCAAAATTCTGATTACCGAACCATGCGATCGAAACCCACCTTCGCAATCAAAATCAACATATACTTACTTTAAGCTTCCTATCTTTTCTTTTGATTCTTAAAAACATCAAAATGTGACCCATTCACATTATGTAATAAGAATCTCCAAATAGAAACTTAATAGAATTAGTCAGTGGACTTTAACTGAAGTAGAGTTAAACTTTTTGACTTGATCAATCTTATGATCTTTTAGGTAAATATGGCAGCTTCGCAATCAGTGTCCCTCCCTTTGGCATTAAAACATATAGACCCTTTGGTAATGGCACATGAGACTATATCAGATTTAGCCTTTCTCTTTACCATTTGGTCAACCGAGTTGACTATGGCCGATCCCTTTCCATTGGGAAGAGAAATCTTTTTTCTAGATATCCAATGCTACCATTTTCAATGTCTATTTAAGACTTGGGAACTTGTTCTTTTAATCAAATTTGCTTTACTGGTGTTCCAAATCATTGTTGATTACACAACACCAAGCAAATAGATAAGATCATTAAGGGTTATGTCATAGTCTGTCTCATAGTAGTCCCAAAGAGACTCACTATGTTACCAAGAAAGTGATTGAACATCCAACTTTCACAAGACTTTGACACCCAACTCTCCCGGCTTGTCAATACGTGACTTCATCACCAAGATGTGATCACATATAGATCTTGCTTGCCAACAGGGCTTGAGTGACCTTAAACTTGTGGGTTTGGGAGAATAAATGGAGGAGGTGGAGGAAGTGAGGCATGATGTTGAGGGACACCATCTTTAAGAGATTTGGGAAGATCATAGTTGTCTGAACCAGACATCTATAATGGGAGAAAATCAAGTTAGTTGATTCAAAATCCTTAATATAACACCCAATATGAAATATTAAGGCTAGGACCCAACATAATATTTTATAACTTGGAAGAGGGATGCCATAATCCAAGCTATAAAATATTTGAAAGTAGGCAAATGACGATTCACCAATTTCCACCATGAAAAAACGAAATAATTTATTAGGTTTTAATTGGATTTGAAATTCCTAGATCTTTTGAAACTCATTGAACTTTTCAATGGCATGTTTCAATCTCGAGTGTGCCCTCTCAAATTTTGCGACTGGTATGCCGAGGATCACAAAACAAGGTGTGAATAACCATACCAATTCACTTGGTACCCTTAATATTATCACCCAATCAATGTGCCGGTCAACCATACACGCTTCATTGATCTATGACAAACATTAAGTCACCCTTCGTGATCCTTACTAGTCCAAGTTAGTGTGCCGGTTAACCACACACGCTCCACTAACGACTTGGTAAGGTACAAAGTGTGAATTCCATGGGATAGCACCAAATTCACATTTTCCCTAAAGTAACTAAGATTGTGAATTAAATAAATAAATAAATATTTAGTTACTTTATAATAATCATTATACTTTTAATGAGAATTTAAAGTCATTGTCCTACCCGTTCGGCTAACGACCCTCCACCAGTCAAGCAAGCGGTGGGTGAGAGTGGACACCCATTAAGTTGCCATTTTATAGGCAACAACCATATACCCACCTTATAGACCGGCTTCGTGAATGAGGCCAACTAACGGTAAAACGACTTGTTCTTATACATATATATAATAATTAACCATTAATCTTATAATAGTATAAGGGTAGAATTTTAACTTTTAAAACTTCTAGGGTATGGAATTAAAATTTGTGTGAGACTTTACAAATTCCAAAACTTGAGGGCAAGTTTTGAACAATTCATAAACTTTTGGATATTCATAACTTATGAGTTTTAATTAAGTGTTTAAAACTTTTAATGAAGAGTCTCTTGGAAATCCATAACTTGAGGACAAGTTATGAAGTCCATAAAAGCATTTATTAGAAAAACTCTTCTAAAGTGTAACTTATGACTTGTTTAAAAAACATTTAAAAGAAAAACTTTTGGAATTCCATAACTTGAGGACAAATTATGAATTCCATTGAAACACATTAAGATCAAGAATTAACTAACAAACAATTTGCAAATAATTCTTATGATCTAACAAAACTCATACGAACATGAACATCCACATCAACAATTTCAAGAATCATATGAACACATATAAACATGAAATTTTGATTATAACTTTAAAATTGGTCCACCATCATCATTACCACATCAAAAACAGGTTTTATTAGTCCAAAACAGTTTAAGGTAATGATTCTAGACCAATTCCAGCACCAAAACTCGAAAATCTACACTCAGCCTGCCAACTCGTCGAGTGCATGAACTGACTCGGCGAGTTGGTTGAATATACACATGGACTCGGTGAGTACCATGAATGGACTCGGCGAGTCTGCTGTGCAGAATGCAGTTTTTCGACATTTTTTCAGCAATTTGCATCAAGTATTCAAGAAAACAAGCCTAGGCTCTGATACCACTGTTGGGTTCTAAGCAATCTAACACTTCCTAAGTGTGCATGCAACCCTAATAAACCTTTGATCTATGTTTTCTTCTAAAATACATGCAAATAATAATTTCCAAGGTTTCTTCCTAACTAGCATAGCATAAGGATTATGAATCATAAAACTACTAGTAGAAATACATACCTTTTAATGGTGGTTGATCGCTTGGAGTTTGAGAGCCTAGCACCAATAATGTGAATGCCTCAAATGGAATCACAAATCACCACAAACACTTGGAAAACTTTCAGAGAATAGTACACTTTCTTAAGAAATCGGCCACCATTAAGTCTCACGCAACTAGTGTCTCATTTCTTGCATCATATGCTTCTTTATATAGTGTGCATGGTTAGGGTGAAACCCTAATAACCCATGTCTTTTCCTTTCCAAGGATCCATGGGTTAAAAGCTCCATGGATCATCCATGGACTTCCATATTAGCTTAGCCCATTAACAAATGAGTATTAGCCCACACTATATAAAATATAATAGCCCATAATTTAATCAGTCTTCTTTTTAATCTCTAAATTAATTCATAATTAATTTAAGACTAAAACTAATTAAATAACATGACTTCATATTAATATATTATAACTTATAATATATTAAGAAATCGTAAGTATATAATTCTCATAAAATTATCCATAAATCGTTTGGGTGAAGTGCAACCCAAATGGACCATGACGGGTCGGGTCAAGTATGTACCAAATAAGTAATGGACTTAGACACCTTATCCAACATAATCAAACTCCTAAACTGTAATGGACACTGGCAACATCGGAAGTCTAGAAATAACTAAGTCTATGATTGTCCAATGTGTTGTGTCAAAGGAGTCCATTTGCTTTTATTGCTAAGAGAAGGGGCATTGGAGACAAAGCTTCCCTAGCTACCTGAGAGATCTAAGAGATGGGAGAGTCAAGACGTATGGCTCTACTTTAGGTAAAATCCATTAACTAACTCTTTTAAGTTCCTATTATAGATTCTTAATACATGATGTGATAAGATTACATTTTGATGTTTTGTAGGATTGAAGAAAAGAGAGGAAGCTTAAGGGAAGAAGTGAGCTGAATCTAATCGTGAAGAAATGGATTTCGATCGCGTTGCTTGAAGATTAGATTCTTGAGCTACTACTTGGAGTTAGAATAGACTGCTAAGAAATATGTAATAACATAGTTTTTCATTGCATTGTAAGGACAAATTTTTCCGGAATAAAATAAAATTTGATTTTATATTATTTATTTATCCTTGCAATGGAGTGTATGAGAAACTGATGTTTGAAGGTTTCTATTATTAGCAATGATGGATTTGATTATTAATTAGGTTATTTGTGGAAATGTCGAGAATTTACCAAATAGGGAGAGCTTCTCATCGCCCAAGTTTCAATTGGACAGAAACTTGGAATCATACAACTTGGTTGCGTGATGAATGAGAGACTCCATATTTTGGAAATTAGACTAATTCTTTGACAAAGTATCAAGTGAAGGACAAGGAGATTGAGCACACTAGGTTGTGTGTTGATCAAGTCCACCACAAGAGTGACAAAGATATTCATCAAGATTTACTAAAGTTTAGTAAATATGATTATACTTATAAGATTAAGTGTAATTCTGAGTTGATTGAAAGAGTTTCAATGAATTGCAAAACAAATAAGAAGAATCAAGAAGGAAGAAAGATAAAAGTTTCTCCATTCCAAGAATAAGGGAGAGTATCTTTTATTGTGTTTTATGATAAGTCTTAATGATTAAGAACCATATCTCAATTGATCCTCTAAGTGAGTATTAGTGAAATTGTATGTCTAAGAAGAGGAATCGAGAATTGAAGAAATGGTTAAATATAGAAGTCAATCATACTTCGTTCCAAAAACAAGTCTTAGAGTTAAGATTGTGACATTGAGTGACAAGTCTAAAGAAGGTTTATAACATTCATCAAATGTGGAATTTGGAAAGAAAGTTTTCTTATTCTTGCACATTTGAAATTGGTAAGTTGTGATGTCTAGGATAAGATAAAGACCAACTAGGACCAAATTTTGTGAAGTGTTTTGTCTTGATAAAAGCTACACTAACTCTTGAATATTTTTTTATCAAGAAAAAGTTTCTTGATAAGAGAACCTTATATGTCAAGGAGTCAGTGGGAGTCTTAATGATGGTCTTGAAAAGTTTCGAGAACAAATCAAGAATAAACCTAATTAATCATCACTAGCACACAACTTGAGGTTTATAACCTATCGTGTTGACATTATTTTGTTTCTGCGCCATTCCAATTGAGTTAATTATGCATGCGAGTTCTCATTTGAATGCATAAAGAGAAAGCACCTTGATCGATGGAAAGTACATTAATATGTAAGGGTAAGTTGCTAAACTACTTGGAAGACATGGTGGGCACTCGTGTTACCATAAGGCAAGAAATCAAGATTGAGAAAGTTTGGTCCATATGAGTTTCGATTTGTCGCAAACTTTGGTTTTGGCAAATTCACATGGATAGGAACACATACACCATAAAATATAAGTGCCATAAGATTCCCTCCTTCATGAAAATGACTGTGAGGAAATGCTTTCACTAAGAGAGATTTTAAGAAGATAGCAATTGTGAAAATTGTATCGATTATGGTTACGACATCCCTTTCTATAGTTTGAATTGTGAGATTTGGCAATTGCGTATTAGAAATATGAACTTAAGAAATTCAATAGGTATTGTTTTTTGGAAGTTCAGCTGTTTTTTGAATACATGTCAAAGCTAGTGGGAGCATAAGTGTTATGCTTATATGATAATAATCATCATCATAGTGGGAGCATAAATGTTATGCTTGTATGATTATTAAGGCAAGTATTGCAAGTTAGTAATATTAATTATAGAAAACTAGAGTTATACCTTGCAAAGTCGTAAGGGTTGAAAAGTTATTTTGCTATAATTAAGGGAGAGAATATTGTACTTTGTTTCAAAATCTAAAGCTTAGATTAAGAAATTTTAATAAATTTAGTCAAAGGATACATAGTGTATTCTTAAATTTCGATTATGATTACGGCATCCCTCTTTATAGTTCTAATTGTAAGAACGTGACACATAAAATATTATGGTAGAAGATTGATAGAGTATCGTATCTTTATGTAAGACATTATGCATCGTGTCCAATACGCTTCGGGTATAGGATCGATTGCAAGTGCCATAATATTTGACCATTCTAAAATTTTCCAAATGTCTAGCGAATTAAGAGGGAAAAAGGACAATAATTGGTTTTGACTAAGATAATTAAACAACTATCAAAGGACGATCCAAAGTTCGCTGAGGATTGGTCGCTTGCGAGTAGTTGGAAGTATGTTATTGGATGGACCATATCGACATTATTATGAATAGATAAGATTCTATTAAGAATGAGTGGTCATATGGCAAATATGGAAATGTTTCCATATTGGGAGTTGTATATTGAGAGTCTATGTCTATATTAGAAAATTTTATGCAAAAGGATGTTCAAAGGAATGTACTTTGAGTGAGAGACATCATAGAATTGTTTTTGATAGAGATTGGCCAAGTCTTGATGATTTTGAGCTATGACTTTACGAAAGGATCATTGCATAAAATGTTAGAATCTAGCATATTCATAGGTGACAAGAATTTGATATTCTTATACTTATGATAAGGATTGGGAGTTGTGAAATGAGTATGATTGGAAATGTGTTCATTTGATCTATTTCACAAAGTAAGGACCATAAGTAAACATTGTGTGCATGCTAAGAGTATGGGACAATTTTTGTAATAATTCAAGTAATAAGTTAATTAACCGAAACTACAAATAATGAGTAATCGATATGGTGATAAATAAAAGGTGTTTTATTTATACTCAAAGGTTTGGGACCATATAGGATTAGTATTATTCTTGTGTTTCACTTTGCATGTTTTGACTTCCTGAATAATTAATTATTTCAGAATAATCAAATTATTCGAATGGTCCACAGTCGTTCATATGTTGGAAGTAGTTATCAATGAAGACTGTCATGAATTGGTTTGTAGATTGTCTAAAGTGTATTAGACATAGAAAAGGTTTGATGTGACGTTCATGAGTGCTTATGAATATGATTTTGAGCATTGGATTAAACCCACGATCACAAGAATCACTTCAAGGATTTTATCACGTGTGATTGTGAGTCGATAATATTGTATATTCTTGAAACCGAGACGTGTGAGTTGTTATTTGGTGGTCGGTTGCACATTGATGTTAAGTAAACGCATCAGTAACTTGGTTTTACAAAACTTATTGTTGTGTATGATTCGATGAGTGAGTACAAGCAAGCATTGAGTCGAAGTTTATCCATTCCTTTTTCCCAAAGTGGGATAAAAGTGATATATGTGGGCCCCTCGATGATTTAGTGATGACACCCTAAGCACTTGGCCAAGTCGGGACTAATTTGATGTGTTTAATTGTAGTCTGTTGACAGACGTCATAAATAGGAAATTGGGAAACAACACATAGACTGAGAAAAAGATTTCAATCCATCTCTCACATCTATGCGATATCAAAAATGGAGGAATATATGATCCCTTATCTAAAGGACACGCTTCTGATAAGATCAGAGTTGACAGCGGCTTTTGAAAGCTACGATTGCTAATCAGGATCTGAAGACATACGCAAAATAGTTATTAGACTGATCCAAGTGGGAGACTATTGGATTGGTGTCTAAGTCCATAACTATTTTGTTATGTACTTGACCCGACTGTGCATGGTCCTTTTGGGTTGCCTTCACACTGGTGACTAGACAGGATGATTGTTGAGGAGAGAGGTTGGTTTATTGTTAAGAATAATAAATTAGGGTATAAATATGATTTGTTAATATATTATATGAATAATATATTAATTTGGAATCATATTATTAATTAGTATTTAATCAGAAATTAATTTAGAATTAATTTTGGGATTAAAGGAATTGACTGAAAGTACAGGGGCTATTTTGTAATTATTCAATAGTTGAGGCTTTGGGTCATTGGACCACCTTTATTGAGGCTTGAACGAAAATCCAAGAAGGATCTAGGAGTTTCCGTCCAAGGGCTTAAGGAAAGGAGTCTATGGACTTGCTTAGGCACTAAGCTAAGGGATTAGGGTTTACACCTTAAAACCCTAGTTAGCCATAACTATAAATAGCACCCTAAGGCACTAAGATTTTGTCCAAGCTTTGGAAAACCCTAAAAGGGACGAATTCTAGGGAAAGATACCCTTCTCTCCTCTCTCCCATATTCATCCTTTCACCTAGTGTGTTTGTGAGTCATTAGAGATACTACACTTGTGGTCCTTGCTTTCAAAGCTAAGGAGATTCAAGGAACTAGTTGTTATTACTATATAACAACAAAGGTATGTATTCTATTCTTCTATGTGGATTTTGCAAATAGTAATAGCATGCCAGGTTTCTTTTTGTGTTTGTAAAGTTGTATAACTAATAGTGAAAACATAGATCCACCTTTATGATTGCATGCACACATAGGATTGTTTGTATAAAATCCATCATAAGAGTTGTAGAGGAGGAACATACCCGAGACAATGGTAGGGTCAGTAACTGCCTCCTCTTGCCCCATCGTTAGAACTCCCCCAGTGTCGCCAGTTGTTGCTGCCTTGGGGAAATTTCTCTTGTAGTGGCCGACCTCGCCACAACTATAGCAGGCTTGACTGACACCTGCTCTAGATGCCTGATTGGTTGGTTCGGCTGGTGTTCTACAATTGCAAGCAATGTGACCCTTCTTGCCACAGTTGTTGCAGAGCATATCACGACATGGGTCGGGAATAGGGTGATGATAACTACACTTGTCGCACCAAGGGAGGTTACCAGTATATCCACTAGTAGGTTCCTGAGTTGTAGGAGCAGCAGTAGGAGTAGTGGCAACGTGGACTACCATGGTATGTTGTTTCTTGGAAGACTCCTACGAAAACTGTCCCTTTCGCTGCTTCCAAAATTTTCTTTTCTCGCCACTTTCTTTCGATGGTTCGTGAGTGGCTGTTATTTTATCCAGATCAACACCGTGATCTATGAGAGTTTGTGCCAGGCACTTGGCGCTGTCAAAAGTGATTGGTCTGACAGCGAAGACATTTCCTTAAGTTGGGGGCGTCAATCCCCAAA
Organism: Lactuca serriola; assembly: GCF_051521515.1. Classification (NCBI taxonomy): domain Eukaryota; kingdom Viridiplantae; phylum Streptophyta; class Magnoliopsida; order Asterales; family Asteraceae; genus Lactuca; species Lactuca serriola. The sequence goes on along the minus strand of NC_136409.1, from coordinate 74,904,859 downwards.
TGTATCTCTCTATCTTCTTGCTTTCCGGGGTGACCATTCCCGGGCAAAGAAGTGCTAGGTCTTCAAACCTAGAAGTGTAGGAAGCAATATCAGAACACTTCATCTTTAGGTTCCAGAATTCATGCTCCAGTTTCTGCATTTCGCCCCGCGGGCAGTACTCAGCAAGCATGAGCTCTTTCAAGCTCTCCCAACCCATAGCATTTGCTACTGGTAGGATTAGGGATTTGACCTGACTATTCCACCAAGTCAATGCTCTGTTGGTGAAAGTGTAGCTGGCAAATTTCACCTTGTTGGCTTCCGAACAGGAACATATTTCAAAGATAGACTCGATCTTCTAGAACCATCGAGTCAAGGCAACGACACCTCCAGTGCCATCGAAATATAGGGGTGTTGTGTTCATGAAGTCTTTATAGGAACACTCCTTCTAGTGCCCCTGACCACCTTCCTGATTTTGGGGATGGGTACCACGTTCTGGCCCGCCAGGTTCATCTGTGACATTGCGGCAGCCACATCGGCAGTAACAGCTGCCTAGAACATAGTGGGATCGAAATGGGGAGGTGGTGGTGGAGGATTGTTGTTCTCTGAGCTGGGTCTTTTCTTTGGAGGCATCTCGTTCTAAAATGATCAAGAAGGAGAGGATGGTAAGTCCACTGAATTGAATCAAGAGATATGAAACAAGATGTATCTATATATGATAGATAAAGTGTTCTACTAAGCGATAATTAGGAAGGAGTTACTAAAGCAAGTAAACTATCGCTAGGAAAGAATGAGTAGCAACACTTGGAATGAATTTCTACAATGTATCCTGCTCTGACTAAAATACTCCTATAGTATTTTATGTTGAAGGTTTTGTTCTATCTATTTCTTTTGGGTAGGAATACTTGGTAAGTTTTAGGCCTGTTGCAACACCACAGTCACTCCCAAGCACATGTTGGTCATGTCTCGAATGAATATAGTTGATCAGGCTATATTGACCCTAGACATGATTACATAAATGCCCAGGTTTAACCACAATGTTCAACATCCAAATACTTTTGTTTGGTTCTTTTCACGATACTGTTTCTGGTATGTAGGTACACTTGTATACTTGGAGTAAAAATACTTATATTTTTAAAGTATACTTTTAGTTCAGAGCACTTCGGCCCCTTAGTGTTTATAGTTGTATACCATGTGAGTTTCGGTATACTTACTTGACTATAAACAATAGATCTGATTCTAATTCTGTCACACCCCCGAACCGTCGGAAAACCAACGGCGGAAACGTTCGTGGGCGGCGACGTCATACGTAGTATCACAACAATCGTATCATAGTAATCAAAGTAAACACAGCCATTACATTACATTATGAATATTTACATATGTTGAATACATAGTTTATACATAACATTATATAACAAAAGATAAAGACGAGACTCCAAAAATGCTCCGTCTTCTCCCAAAAGCTGGTAAGGTACCTGTCTATCGTTGCCATGAGAATACAAGCTGTTTTGAAAACATATCAGCATAAAGCTAGTGAGTTCATAAGCATGTTTTTGTATTGAAAATTAGTCACTGAATTTGTATAAATAGTTTCTTTCCAATATAAATAAATATTGTTTTGTATCGAAAGCTGTTGTTACCATGTTCTGAAATATGTACGCATGTTTACCAAGAAAATCCAATATTTTCTAACATGTTTGTTGTTTCTTGTATGAAAGGTACGTTCTTTTTGAAAAGCCTGGCTACCAACAGTATGTAATGTATGAGCATTTGGAAACCCTAGTTACCACTAGTATGTATAGTAGTTTTATTTCTTAAAATAAAGCTATAGATTTTGTCTCTGGAATACCCTTTAGTAAGTAGCTAAGTAGTCTTATTACTTAAAATAAAACTATAGAAGAAAGAAATCCCGTAAACCACGATTAGTTTATACTTATTGTGAGTCGTATAACCATACTAATTTGACCCGTGACCTCCTTGACGTTCTTTAGACGTCGTACGATTACAAAATTTGTCACCCCAGGCGTGCCCGCCTAACTGTAGCTAACAGTTAAGGTGTGGGATTTTCGGTCCCGAATAGATCTATTCACAAATTTCATGCTCTCCCTCTAAGAGACTGTGGTTATACTACCGGTGAGGATTTATTGGTACCCCAAGGGGCAAAACGAAGATAGTCTAACAATCCTGTATTAACTAGTTTATGTGTTTGTTCGGTTGTTCTCGAGTTCAAAATTGTTTGTAATCATGTAGAGTATAAACAATTATACATAAAATAATTATTTAGCACGATACTCTAGTTTTGTATTCGTAGTAATAGATAAACTAAATCTGATATAGTTTACATGTTTGACTTTGCATGAAGTTTGAATCTATAAGACTGGTAATGAAATCCCAAACTACACCTATTATAGTTTGAATGGTTGTTACGTTCGTGTATGGTTTTGAAAACTATGCAATTATGATTAGAAAACATCCCTTATGCTCCGCATATTACAAAAAGGGATAATTGTGTCTAAATGTTGGTTAGAAAACAGTTGTAATTGCATCAGTTTTTAAGTTATGAAAACCTTTATATTTAGCTTGTATTCCCCCCTGAAAACATGAAAAACTCGGAAAAGTGTAAAGGTATGAACTCACAGTTTATTGTAGGATCCGAATGTTCGATTGGTTATGAGCGTCGAGTGTCAACCAGTGTTTTGTACGCGAGTGGACCCTATGAACATATATTGCACACACACACACACACACACACACACATATATATATATATATATATATATATTAGATTGAGTATCCCATGACAAATCATGATGGAAAACTACCCTAAAGACTTGGAATCACTAGAACTAAGTGTTCTATGTCCCATACTTAGTGATCTTTACAAGTTTAAGGCCAAATATGAGCATCAGAGTGGGTGTATGGCCATAAAGGTGAGTGTGCGGCCAAACTACGTGTGCGGCTGCACACAGGAGTGTGCGGCCGTACACAGGAGTGTGCGGTCATACACTCCTCGTTTGAGCTCGAAATGTCGATTTTTGAGGTGTTTCAAGTTCCAAACCAAGTCTAATTTCGAATATAGAGAGGCCAAACTCTCACTTTGGAGGGTATTTAAGTGTATGCGGCCACCTTATGAAGGTGTGCAGTCGCACTCCTTCAAAGGATGAAGAACACAAAGAACATGATGTGTTTCATGCTTAGGTTGAGGTGTTTTACCTATATAACAAGCTAGATGATGGTTTTAATCATGATTTTGACTTCCTTAGTATGTTCTTGGATGAGATTTTTAAAGAGAGAAAGTAGTGAGAGAAAGTAGTGTCCTGCCAAAGAAGAAAAAGTGAATGAAAAGGGGTCCACTCCAATATATAGGGTCGGGTGTGTGGTTGGGGTTGTGTGTGCGGCTGGGTGGCCGCACACACCTTCTTTGGTGTGATTAGCTCGATTTTGAGATGCTACACACTTTCTAACCCTTCTTAAGACTCATATCTAGGTTATACTAAACCTAGAGCACTCATACGGACCCACAATTTTGTTAAAAGATGATAAATTCGAGTGTACTATTGATATACGGATCAATTGTACAAGATAAAAGTTTCGGGTTGTCACACCATGTCTGTTGCCCTTCTCTTCTTAGAAGATGGTGAAGCAGGGGCAGGAATCTCACGAAAAATGACTCTTTGATGCGAAACTTCTGGTTTACGAACAACATTGGTTAAAGGTGAGCAACTCTTATGCTTTGACTTCATCTTGATTCTTCGAAAAAACTCAGTCTTCGAAGGAATAATTTCCTTTTGAGGTTTAGGGGTATCAGCAACAACAATTTCTAGTTGGATTGGCTCCGCTTCTAAGATTAGTACTTTCTTCGGACTCTTTGCTGATGTAGATTCTTTGACAGACTTCTTAGAAGATTCAGCAACAACCTTCTTCGAATGTTTAGTCTTCTTTTCTTCTTCTCTGGCCAAAAGAACCCCGGTTTCAACATAAGTATCAATTGTTTGTAAGTAAGTAATAAGAACTGTGTTTGTTGGATCAACTCTCTTCAGCAGAGCATCCGGAAAATGGAAATTCATCAGTATTGTCAGCTGCATCCTTCGGACAACTATAAACATGAAACACCGCCTTTTCTTCGTCTTTCGGTACCAAAATCCCTTCATTCTCATAAAAATATTGTAAAATCAAACTCCAATATCGAGCACACAAAATGCCATGAATAGCATTTAAAAAAAATTGAAATCATCAGTCTGAGTTGGTATTACCCAGAACCTCAGGGATTTCGTGTGTGTCAAGTGTGAAAGAATAAAGATAAGAAGCAATTAAAAAAAATTGGATACTCAGTGATGTCAAAAATTTAATTTGACACAAAGACAGTTAAAACCCCGGGCAAAGACTACTTCGTCAATTATCAATAGAGATAATCAATAACTTGTGTATTTTCCCGTGAATTACAATCGAATACTTGTAAATAAGTATCGAAGGGATTTTTTCAAAGGCTTTTGAGGTGGTTTAATGAATTTCGTTACATATCAACCTAAACATATGGTGAGTAATTGTAACAGAAATTACTTCTGTGACCAGTGTAGTCATTGACAAGTTTGCTTTGAAAAACTTTTAAGTAACATGGAATTTCAGATAAAACTCACATTGAAATCATATACAAGAAAAAAAAATTATTTTGGATCCTGTTAGGTAACAAACACCGTGGGTTTCGGATGTTTGATCAAGACCACGCATAAGAAATGAATATTATTTGGAGTTTCGAACGAAGGTACAGAAACAAATGTTTCATTAAAATCTGGAACTAAGTTCCCCGTCAAGTCCTTAAAGATTGATTAAATTGGGTTTCACTTCCATCATGGTCTCATGATGTCTGATCATAAACACAGATTTGTGATATATCTAAGTTTTGAGTGGTTTGATCAGAAACCTCTTGGACATATGTCTTCGTGTGTGATGGTGTAATAACTTTGAGATGAAAAAGATTGGTATACGAAGGAACATGTACCTCTATTATTTAGGACCAAACAGTAAACTCTTAACTCATGTGAGAAGAGTAAGGTAGCTCATTGGACTGATGCGAATTTAAGCCTAATTAGGAAGAAATCTTCATATGAAAATTTCATTAAGGCTTTTAAACATTGAGTCATTTTGAGGTTTCGAACAACATGCAGCAGCTTGCTTCTAGGGACATCTTAACTAGTAAAAAATTTGAAATTCAAAGAATAGAATGATAAATGTACCTCACCCTAGAACTGTATGCCTTATCCGCTTTGTATCTTCACGAAAATCTGCAACATAGAACTTAAAAGAAAGAAGAAACAAAATCTTTTTGTTGTTTTTGATTTTTCAAAAATTAAGAACAAAATAATAAGAAAATCTTTTTGGTGTTTTTGATTTTTCAAAAATGAAGAACAAAACAATTAAAAGTACTCGTTGCAAATATTCAAAGTTTTACCAAGCTAACAAAAAATACCAATCATACGAATTCGAAGCATTCAAAGAGTTGACTGTGAACAGTAACCTTTGAACACTTATTGATTTTTCTTTGTCGTTTTCTTGTAATCACTGTTTCTCTTTTTCGCATGGAATAAAATTTCCATCAATCATCCCCAATCCTTACAAAATTCGTACAAACGATTTTTTATCCAAAGCTTTTGTGAAAATATTAGCCAATTGATCCATTGTTTTCACAAAATGTACTTCAATATTTCCTTCCTCCACATGATCTTTGATGAAGTGATAACGAAGAGTTATATGTTTCGTCTTTGAATATTGCACAAGATTATGAAAAATTCTTATTGCACTTCGTGAATCACAATATAAAGGAATCTTTTTCATGTTAACTGCATAATCACGTAATTGACTTTGAATCCATATTATATGTGAAGTGCATGCAGCAGGAGCAACATATTCAGCTTCTGCTTGAGATTGAAACACATGGCTGCTTTTTCGATTGCCTGCTCACCAACTTACCATCGTGTAATTGACATCCTCCACTTGTGATTTTCCTTTCAAGATTACAACCACCCAAATCTGCATCCGAATAAGCTTGAACATAGAAACCCTGTATTCGAAGGATACCACAATCCTAGCGAAGAAGTTCCTTTGAGATAACGAAAGATATTCTTTACATGAGATGTGGTTCTCGTGGATTTGCTTGATACCTGGCACAATTACATACAGAAAACATGATATCAGGTCTACTAGCAGTTAAATATAGTAAAGATCCAATCATGCTTCTGTATAAAGTAAGTTCAACTGCAGGTTTATCTAACGAAGGAGTTAGTTTGATCCCAGTTGCCATTGGAACTCGTAACTTTGTGCTATTCGTTAATCCAAACTTCTCTAGAAGATTCTTGGCATATTTTTCATGATTAATGAAGATTCCTTCTCTGCTTTGACGAATGTTTAAACCAAGAAAATTATTAATTTTTATCATCATGCTCATTTCGAACTTACTTTTCATCAAGTCTTCGAACTCTTTAGACAAAGCAGGGTCAGTTGAGCCAAATATAATATCATCAACATAAATTTGAACAAGCAAAAGATGATTCCCAACTTTATTACGAAATAATGTGGGATCAACTAATCCTTGTTTAAATTTAGATTACTTCAAAAATGAAGTAAGAGTTGTATACCAGGCTCGTGGTGCTTGTTTCAAACCATAAACCGCCTTATCTAAAATATAAAAATAATCAAGATTTTCTTCGTTAACAAAACCTGGGGGTTGTTCCACATAGACAATTTCTTCGAGTTCTCCATTTAGAAATGGAACTTCACGTCCATTTGATAAACATCAAAGTCTTTGTGAGCTGCATAAGCCAAAAATATATGAACCACCTCAAGTCTTGCGGCAGGGTCAAAAGTTTCTTCGTAATCAATTCCCTATTGTTGAGAGTACCCCTTAACAACAAGTTTGGTTTTGTTTCGAATGATATTTCCATCTTTGTCAGTTTTGTTTTTGAAAATCCATTTTAACCCAACAATCAAAACATCATTTGGCTTAGGAATTAATCTCCAAACCTTATTTCTTTCAAATTTAGACAATTCAGATTGCATTACAACAACCCAATCTGAGTGTTCCATTGCAATATTTACTATCTTTGGTTCAATTTTAGAGATAAAAACGCTGAACATACAAAAGTATTGATGAGTATTTAATACCTCATTCTTTGCACGAATTTGAGCCCTTGTTAAAACTCCCTCTTGTGGATTACGAATTATTTGTTCCTTCGGATGTTCTTTTGTTAATTTGTCCATTGGTGGATTAACTAGATCAAAGTCCAAAGGTGCATCTTCGTACAATTCATCATTATCTGAACCTGCAATTGAACAAACATCATTAACATCATGATAATTTTCATTATTTTGTAATAGCTCCTCCTCATCATTAGCATTTAATCTCCCCCCCCCCCTCAACATCAGCATTATCTCTCTCATTCTCCCCCTCGAAAGAATGCTCCCCCCATCAGAGTGTTTGAATCCAAATGCTCCCCCTCGAAAGAATGCTCCCCCCATCATTATCTCTCTCATTCTCCCCCTCGAAAGAATGCTCCCCCCATCATTAGCATTATTTTGTGATGTTTTGGATAAAACAAAGACCAACTTAGGCCAATTGTGTGAAGTGTTTGTCTTGATTAGAATCCACACTATCTCTTGGATATTTGACAAGGGAGTCTTATAGGTCAAGAGGACAGTGGGAGTCTTAAAGGTCTTGAAAGTCTTAAGAACTAATCAAGAACAAAACCTGAAGGTCTTCCCTAGCACACGACTTGAGGTTTATAACCTATCGTGTTGACATATCTGTGCCCATTCCAGTTAAAGTTGGCTTTGCATATGAGTTCTTAGAGTTCTCAATTGGTTGCACAACTACTTGCAAGCAATGGCAAGCCCTTGAGCTGCCAGGTGGCAAGAAGTTAAGATTGAGTTCAATCCATATGGTTTTGGATTTGTCATTATCTTTGTCTTGTGATTATGTTTTTGACAAATTCATATGGGTAGGAACTCATACACCATTAAAATCTAAGTGTCATAAGGTTTCTCTCCGATTCATGAAAATGCTGGTGAGGAAACACTTTCACTAAGTAGATTTTATCTAGATAGCAATTGTGATATTTGCATTCTCAAAGTCGTTAGTGGAGCGCGTGTGGTTAACCGGCACACTAATATGGACTTGTGAGAAGTGGCAAACAGGTCTAACCATTATGATTACGGCATACCTCTTCATAACTGTTTAGACACACGAGTGTGCTATCTAAGGGAAGGTGTATGATTTTTGATAAAGTTTTATCAAAACAATCTAGTATCAGAAATCTGAACTTTGGTAAGAAAGTCAATGAAGTATTGATTTCTAGAGGTCCAACTAATTTCTGGGTACATGTCAAAGCTAGTGGGAGCATAAGTGTTATGCTAATAATCATCATGTTAGTGGGAGCATGATAATTATGATAAGTATTGCAAGTTAGCAATGTTAATTATAGAAAAACAAAAGTTTCAATTGGGAAAGAGTTGTTTTGCTATAATTAAGGGAGAGGAAATTATACTTCATCTCAAATCTATAAGCTTAGATCGTGAGGTTTTAATCATTTAGTCAAGGATATATATATGAATTTCATGTTGGAATGGCTCAACATAAGGAAATTCTGTATATGGGTCCATTATTTGCGTTCTAAAATTCGATTATGATTACGGCATCCCTTTTCATAATCTGAATTATGAGAACTTGGCAAATTGAAATGGAAATATTATAGCAAAAGACTGGTTTAGTCTTTATGTAAGACATCATGAATCGTGTCCCATATGCTTCGGATATAGGATCGATTACATGTGCTATATTCATCCGTTCTAAAATTTTCCAAATGCTTGGGCCATTAAGAAGGGAAAAGGTTTAGAACTGGATATGACTAAAAGGATTAAACAATTGTCGAGGACAATCTAAGGTTTACCAAAGATTGGTTGCTCAAGGACAGTTGGAATATTAGTGATAATTCTAGAAGGACCATATTGACATAGTCTGTAAGGAGGCAACTCTTGTTCAGAAGTGATAGTCAAAATGGAATCTGGAAATGTTTCAAAGTTAGAATTAATCTAGGATTTGGGAGTGTGAAAAGAGAATCATTAAAGTAATGTTCAATTGATCTAGTTCACAAAGTAAAGATCATAGACAAACATAGTATGCATACTTGGTGTATGGCATGACTAGTATTTAAGAAAACATAGTGTACATGCTTGGAGCATGGGACAACTATTGTTTTAAATTCAAGAATAAAGTTGATAGCTGAAACAGTATACAATGAATAATGTGTAATCATATGGTGATAAATAAAAGGTGTTTTATTTATATTCATAAGTTCTGAGACCATATTGGATTCGATTATTGTTGTGTTTCACTTTGCATGTTTTGACTTCCCGAATAAACTTGGTTATTCTTCCGGAATGACTAAGTTATTCAAACCATCCACAGTCGGTCATATGTTGGAAGTAGATATGAATTAAGACTGTCATGATGGGTTGTAGAGGTCTAAGGTGTTGGACAAGGCTACAACAATCATGACTGCTCATAAGTTCTAAGTATTGGATTCAACCCGCGCTCATTGGAATCACTTCATGGATTTTATCACGAGTGATCATGAGACGATAATATCTTATATTCTTCAAACCTAGAGATATGAGTTGTTACTATGAGTTGATAGTACATTGATTGCACGAAACCGCATTTGGTAACTCTGTGCTATAAAACGTGCCTTTGTGTATGATTCAACAAGTAGTAGAACAAGCCATATGAGTCGAAGTTTATCCATTCCTTTTACCTTCGGGATAAAAGCGATATCTGTGGGCCCCTCGATGATTTGATGATGACAAATGGAAGTGCTCGGCCGGGCCAGGACTGATTTGATTTGTTCAATTAGTCAGTCGTCATAAATCGGAAATCGGGAAACAACAAATGGACAGAGAGAATGATTATAATCCATGTCTCAGTCCATATGATATCTAGAATGGAGGAATATATGATCCCTTATCTAATGGACAAGTCACTGACAAAGGTCAGAGTTCATCTACAAGGTCAGAGTTCGACAGAAGCTTTTGAGAGCTACGATTGCCAGTTGGTTCCTGAAGTCATACGCAATAATAGTTTTAGACTTATCCAAGTGGGAGACTGTTGGATTAATGTCTAAGTCCATAACTATAATTGGTAAGACTTGACCCGACCCGGCATGGTCCATTTGGGTTGCATACCATCATGCACTTGGATAGACTATAATGAGAGAAATAAGACACTTATGGTTATTAATATATTATAAGTTCTAGTATATTAATAATAAGAATAATAAGATTATTTAATTAGTATTGATCAAGAATTAATCTAGGATTAATTAAGTGATCAAAAGAAGACTAATTAAATATATGCGTTGATTGTGTAAATCATCCATACTTGTATAGTGGGCTAATGCTCCATGGATAATCAAGTTGGGCTAAAACCCATAGGATGGTCCATGGATGCTCCATGGTGTATTTGTACCCATGGATCATGGAAATGAAAGGCCATGTCAATTAGGGTTTACATGGTGTAACCCTAACTATATAAGCATCTTATTCTTGACAAAAATCGGTCACTAGTGTGTGAAAAGAAAGGGCTAGCCGATTTCATGAGTTGTAGAATTCTCTCAAGTTATTCCAAGTGTTTTGATGATTGTGATTCCATTTGAGGTGTCACACTTGGGGCACTAGGCACTCAAGCTTCATGAAGACATTCTACACCAAAGAGGTATGTATTCTATCTTGCTATTGTCATTGTTATGTATGCTAGATTAGGATAATACCTTGGAAGTTCTTATTTGCATGTATAATAGAGAAAACATAGATCCAAGGTATTTAGGGTTGCATGTACACTTAGGAGTGTTAGAATGCTCATAACCCAACAGTTGAATCATCAGTAAGCTTTGATAGTTCAGGGATATGATTATCAGGAGCGTTTTCTTCAACATTTCCTGCATGATCTGAAAGTCCAAATATCAAATCATAATCAATATCCAACATTTGCTTTGATTCAGATTCATCTTGATTTTCTTTCAAAATTGGAAGATTTTGAAATTGTTGTGTAGATTGTTAGATATAGTAATCATCAAATGTAAGATTAAAAGTTTCTTCCACTTTTCGTGTACGCTTGTTCAATACACGATATGCCACTGAATTATGTGAATACCCCTGGAAAATCCCTTCATCAGCTTTAGCTTGAAATTTCGAAAGGTTATCCCTGAGATTCATAATAAGGCACCTGCATCCGAAGACATGAAAGAATTTCACATCAGGTTTCCGATTATTTAGAATTTTGTAAAGTGTAATATTAAAACGATGATGAATGAAAGATCTATTCTGAGTAAAACACGCAGTGGATACAGCCTCAGCCCAAAGATATTGTGGTAAGTTTGCATATGCCATCATAGTCCTTGCAGCTTCATATAAAGATCGATTTCTTCTTTCAACAACACCATTCTGCTGCGGAGTGTATGGTGAAGAGAAATTATGCGAAATTCCTTTTTCCACTAAAAATGAATCAAGAACATTGTTCTTAAACTCAGTTCCATGAACACTCTTGATTTTGAGAACAAGCTTTTTCAAGGTAATTTCCATTTTCTTGATAAATTCAATCATGATTTGTGCCACTTCGGATTTTAATCTGAGAAAATAAACCCATGTGAATCTGGAAAAATCATCAACAATAACTAAGATATACCGTTTGTGATTGAGTTTTGAAACTATCGAAGGACCACATAAATCAATATGTAAAAGCTCCAGTGGTTCGACAATCTTCAAATCAATTGTGATTGGATGACCATGTTTATGTTGCTTGCCAACTTCACAAGCTGCAGATAAAGAATCATTATCAAATTTAAGTATAGGTAATCCTCTTACCAAATCTTGCACCATAAGTTTGTTGATATTTCTGAAGTTGAGATGTGAAAGTCTTTGATGCCATAGCCAGCTCAGATCTGATGTAGCTTTCGAAAGAAGACATACAGAAAGTTTACACACAATTAGATTGATGTCCAAAGTAAACATGTCACCTTTCCATTTGGATTTAAGCAAAACTTCTTTTGTGTAAACATTCGAAATAATGCTTCCTTCTTCGTTAAAATGTACTTGATTTCCAGTGCCTACCATAAGTTGTGATACACTTATCAAGTTGTGTTGTAAGCCTTCGACATAAGCAACTCGATTCACTGTGAATTGTCCATTCGTGATTTTCCCATATCCTTTGACTTGACACTTTTGATTATTACCAAACTTAACAACTCCGACATTCTTCAAGCTTTAAAAGTCTCTAAGATTCTCCTTCTTCCCAGTCATGTGACGAGAGCAACCACTATCGATGTACCATTTGTTATCATATTGCTCGTCACAAAGTATCTGCGATCATTGAAAGAATTTAGGTACGCAAGGCTTTTTGGGTCCTTGGAAATTAGATTTCAACAAGATTTGAAAGAATAATTGTTGACTAAATCACAAACTTTAGTTTTGAGACAATTAATAATATCCACATATTCTTTTGTAGGAATTGAAACATAAGGCTTTGTTTGTTTCATATGATTACTAACATCACCCTTCGCATTCTGAGTTTGTGATTGTTTGGTCTTCGCCTTTGTGACTGGTTTCCTTGCTTTTACCAAGATATTCAAATCCTTTGATGACGAACTGCCATTTGAAGAAGTATTTACATACTTTTCATAAGCTTCTTCGATTTGATCTTTCGAATATTTACTTGATTAATAAATTATTCCTCTTCCTTCGAGCCAGTGATCAATATTCTTCGTGAAGTTATCCCTATTTCATGAGAAGCTTTCAATGTTTGTTTCTTCGTATGATTAGGAAAATTTGGCTTTTGAGGAACAAAATCAATTTTTGGTTTTTAAACAAATGATTCAGCATAGGAAGTATCAACTGTTGATTTAAAATGTTGACGTTGAGAAATTTTTTTTGGTGAATTAGAATTCGATGAATTATCTAAAAGCTTGCTTGAAATGTTAGGTTTTGACAATTTCGAAAACTTTGGTGTTGTTTTAACTTCAAACTTAGTATCAATTTTTGGACGATACACTTGTTTTATTTTTGAAAAAGATGAATTTTTCACTTTGAAAATATATTTTGATGATTTTGATTCAGACACATTTTTGCTTGAATGAACAAGATTTTTCTTTTTGTCTGAATAATTGTCTGAATTCACAGGTTTTGACAATTCAGTTGAGGTTTTTTGAAACTTGATTGTTTGCCAAAATATTTTCTTTCATGCTTGTCTTTTTGAAAAATTATTTACTTTCGAAAATTTTTCAATTTGTTCTTTGCATTCTTTTGAATTTAATTTGACCGCACTTTTTGTTTCCTCAAAATTTGATTTGGTGACTTGGTTTTCAAGTTTGGATTTTTCAACCCATTTTCTCGGAGATTTTTGTCTTTGAAAAACATATGAATTCTTTGTTAGGTTGTTTTCAACTGTGCTTTGATTTGCGAAGAACCCTTCATCTGATGTTTTCAAATTGTCTTGTTCCACCAATTTCTTGAAATCTGGTTTGACATTTTCAACATTTCCAATTGTTACGAACACTTGGTTTGGAAACACCACATCATCTATACACTTGAAAATTGGATACACCACAGTATTTGTTTCAAGGTAAAGAGCACCTTGTTCTTTCAACACTTTTTCATACTTTTGTGTATCACCATACACCTTGTCAACTACAATTCGAGGAATTTCTTCATTCCTCAAATATACCTTTTCCTTTGAATGTTTCTAATTTTTTTCATCATTACTATCATCTATTTGATTGTCTCTTATTTCCACAAATCCAAATCACAAACTTTCGAAGTTGAGGGTTGAGTAGTATCATTCTTAACCAACAAATCATTAACTTTTTCTTTCCCTTTAGATAAAGATGTAGCATTAATAATAGACAACTGAGAACAATCAACATCCTCAAGATCACTAATTTCACTGATATTGTCATAATTATCTTCAATATCAGCAAAATTAGATTGAGCATCAGATGTTGAAGTTTCAATCTTTTTCAAAATGTGAATTTGTTCAGACTTAGTCAACGTATCATTTACAATTTCAACTAATTCAGTAGCATCAAGACATTCATCTACTTTGACTATTCCATATATATATCTATCATCAGGACTTTGTCAAATTCAGCTATTTCTTTCTCACAATCATCCGAAATATTATCTACCTTAGCTCTTTCGTAAGCTAAAAAAGGCAATAACTTTCTATGTTGTTCTTTACTTATCTCGCAATAATGATGTAACTCTGTTAATTTCCCATACAATGTCTTAGCTGAATTACAGTAAATGTTTCGTTGTGCTAACAACAATTTTATTTCACTTGACAAATTATCCCTATCAACCATACTGTTTGTAATCTGAAGTTCTAAACAATCTACTTTCGTGTTTTTCAATTCTAACTTCTTCTCTGTTTCTAACAACTGCATAGAAAGCTTCTTAGCCTCATTGCTAGCAGAACCTACAATTGAATCAAAATAAGTAACAGTTTCATCAAAAGATACCAATTCATAATTATAAGCATGTACTGGAATATTAAAAGATTCAAGAATGTTACATGCCTTTGTTATCATTCGAGATTTGTCTGTAGCCTTTGATATGAAGCATCTTCCTTTTACTTTGTATGCCTCTTCATCAGATTCCTCCTCCATCTTCGCAAACATTGCACCATGTGTTGGATTCCGCATCTCCTCATCATCTAATCCAGATGACCAAACTTGATAAGTTCCATCATCTTCTTGTTCTCCCATGGAAACCAATGACAAGTTTTTCGCCTTCGCACAAACCTCTTCCAATCTTTCAGCATAATAAGCTTCATCTTTTACCTTATTCTTCTTCTTATCTTTCTTCCTCAACATGCAATCATTAGCTAAATGATTGGCACCATACAATAGTGCCAATCTACTCCTGCATCTCACTTCAATTTATTCTCAACCTTTCCCTCAACAATCTTTGCATCCTTCTTTTCTTCCTTCTTCTTCTCATCACTTGCAGTTTTATTCACAAAACTTCCTTTAATCTCAGTTGACTTGATCCTCGAATTGAATGGCTTTTTGAAGAACTTTTTGACACGATTGTTTGAATAAAATGCTATCGCTTCATCATCGGAATTCATGATGAAACCCTCTTCTCCATCAGAATCACTTTTCTCATGAACTTCTTTCTCAGTCATTTTTGAAACCAAAGCCAATGGACCTCCCAAACTCGCCTTCGTTTCTTCAGCAATTTCATTTAATTCATTTTCGTGTGATTTTAACTAATAGTACACATCATTCAAAGTTGACGTATCAAAGCTCTGTTGATTTTTGACTATCATGCTGACATTTCGCCACTCCTTTCTCAGACCCATAACAAAGATGAGATTGAACTCCATGATTGATCTCGTAATATGCCACAATAGTTTCACTTTCTTTCTGTTTTGAAGTCTTTCAATTCCACCAAGCATTGTTTCTTAGAATTAACTCTTGTCTTCTCACTTCCTTGAAATTTCTCCTTTAGATTGTTCCAGATTTCCTTTGCAGTTTTACAACTCCTCACATAGTTGTAAACAATTGGAGGCAAAGCTCCTCGTAGCTCTCTCATGCATCTCTTCTCTAGCTTTTTCATACGTTCAGTTTGATTCTCTACTCCATAACTTGCAGAAGACGCTCCAAGTGGTTGAACATTCTATGGAGGATTGATATTACCATAAATACAAGTCCACAATTCTTCATCTAAACCATTGAGATAATCCTCCATGCGATCAGCCCACTAATCGTAATACTCTGGGATTAGCATTGGAATTTTTGCTGATGACCCCAACAAATGAGAGAATGAAGTCATGGAATTAAGGTTGATGACACCATTGTTGTACGGAAGAAAACTTTGAGAATTTTAAAGAAAACTTGAGATTTTTAACAGCAAACTAGTTGATTCAAATTGAAATGACTAGGAGAACACTCGATTCAACAATTCAAGTGCAAAATCGAATCACAGACTTAGATCCAATGAACTTTTCACTTTTCAAAAAGTGCGGAAACTTTTAAACCAAAAAATTGATTTAAAAACTTTTAAAAGAATGAAAATCAGATAAGATATATGATTCCTACGGTGATACCAATTGTAGAATCTAAGAATCGAGTTTGAATATTAATCAGAGTATGTAATCAGAAATTGTATGAAAGATTAAACACCGATGTAAATAAGATCTTGTTTCAGCTCAATATTACGCTCAATATTACCCTATTTATTGGAGAGTAAAAGCGTACAAAAAATATACTAAGGACTAGACAACAAAGCTTCGTATAATATGCCATAGTAAAATAGTTAACAAAACATATGAAGAGTACATATAAGACTTCGACTCTTTACAACCAAACTAGCCTTATAGGTTTGGCTCTGACATGATCGACTCTGACAAGCTCGGTTCGGCTCCCAGGATTTCGGCTGATGCGAGGCTCGGTTTTGGTGCTCCCTGCGAGGTTCGGTCTCGGCTGATCAGGGAGGCTTGGCTTCGGCTGCTTCTCGGTTCAGGAGGGTTCAGCTCCTAAGAAGGTTCAGCTCCTTAAGGCCGTTTTTCGCGTAGACTTCCGTTTTCGAGCGGTTTTCGACTAACTTAACAGTCTGGATGACCTAGATGACTATAAAAAGTTGAGAGAGATTTTGAGAGAGATTTGGGAGAGATTTCTCATACTTGGAGAGATTTGGAGAGATTTCTCATACTTGGAGTGATTTGGGAGAGATTTCACATACTTGAAGAGATTTAGGAGAGGTTTCACATACTTGGAGAGATTTGGGAGAGATTTATCATACTTGGAGAGATTTGCGAGAGATAGAGAGGGATTGAGAGAGGTTTGGTTTGTGACCTTTTTGAGTGCATAACTTTGCAACACAAGGTCCGCAACTCCATTTAGCCATGTTTAAGAGTCTTACACACCCCTGAAAGGGTATGTAATAGTGTTTTATCACTTTGCTACCACACTTACCCCGATTAGGGTTTAAGAAATCTAAAAATACAAGCTTTACTTATCAAAAATAGTGAGTTGTGCAGTAATTACATAAAGTGATCCCTAGTATACACATGTTGATGAGTTGACCGGTTGACTTTGACTTGATCGGAAAAATGATGGTTGTCACAATAATAATCATCTACGGCTGATCTTTGAAACACTACCTTCAGCACCGAAGACGCCTACAGAAATTCATGTGGACCCTTCCATAATTAAAGCCATTGAGAACTGGTCAGCACCAAAGATGCCTACAAAAATTCATCAATTTCTAGGTCTCGCTGGCTACTACCGCAGATTCATACATAACTTCTTGTGAATTGCAAAACCTCTTACAACACTGACCCAGAAAGGCATGGCCTTTGACTGGGAAGAGAAACAAGAAAAGGCATTCCAAATGCTGAAACGAGCCTTATGCACTGCACCGATACTATCCCTCCCTGAAGGAATAGAAGACTTCGTGGTGTATTGCGATGCATCCAACCAAGGGCTCGGTTGTGTCCTCATACAAGGAGGTAAGGTCATCGCCTATGCCTCAAGGCAACTGAAGATACACGAGGTCAACTACACCACACATGATCTTGAGCTAGGAGCAGTTGTGTTTGCTCTAAAGATCTGGAGACAGTATCTTTATGGTACGAAAAGCACTATCTTTATAGACCAGAAGAGTTTACAACACATATTCGACCAGAAGGAGCTCAACATGAGACAACGACGGTGGGTCGAGCTACACAATGACTACGAATGTGAAATTCGTTATCATCCGGGTAAAGCCAACATAGTAGCAGACGCCCTAAGTTGGAAAGAATATTTTGATTGATGAGGCAAATCATTTGTGACAACCCGATATTTCAACTCTTTGTAATGACCAAAATGGGTCAAGTATTGTAACCACTTTTGAGTAATAAAATTTACTTTCATAATAAAATGTACAAATAGTTCTATTTAATTTCCTTCTATGTTTAAATGTCTATGAACCATGATCGTACGTGAAAAGAACGCCCAAATCCGACTTCATATAGCGAAGTTATGATTTTTCCAAGTTCGGCTTAGCAACAGACAGCTAAAAACTCGAATCGGAGATCGAGCGAATTTTGGCCGGAATGACCTAAGCGAGAATCGAAGGTCTCGACAATGGTATTCCAGCGGTAAAAAGTCTGGCAAAAACCGACATCAGATAAAGAAGTTATGAATTTTCAAAGAAATTCCTTAAACACGATGGGTTTATAATAAATAATAAAAAAATAATTTCGGAATTTGCCGACGGAGTCTAAACGAAAGTTGTCGAGCGTAGTCGCACCTACGCGTGGATATAAAGACCATCGAAAACGGAGTTCGTATGAAGAAGATATGAATTTTTGAAGTTTATTAAGTAAATTAATTATTTATTTAAATCAAAATTCAGACATTATCCGAAGGAGAGTCAGCGTCCTCATCCGAGGTACGCGCTGCGTACCCCTGTACGCCCTGCGTAACCGAGAGGATTGGCCTCTGATCGTCCATGTCGCCCTATCCGAGGAATCCAACCCGTCCGACCCGTCCGACGCGCCGACCCGTCCGACCCGCTGTCCCGTCCGACCCGCCGTCCCATCCGACCCGCGTACCCACCAACCCGTCCCTTCCGAAGCCGAGGCAGTCGAGGCTTCGGTCATGCATGACGTACGCGTACGCGCTGCGTACGAGCGTACGCCCCGCGTACCGAGGCAGACCAGCCTTCCTATAAATAGGATGCGAGGGCTTCCGAGAAAAGGGCTCAATTCTCTCCTTTCTCTCACAATCTTGCCTCGTTTTCCGTGCCCGTTCAAACCCGAAGCTCTGGTCTTTTTGCTCAAGTCCCGAGGGTCGATTTTACTCCCGAGATTCCCGAGAATCCCGAGGAAAATCCGTTTCCCGAGACGAAACTCTGCCCGGTTTTCCATCTCGCTATCTTCAAACTTTCAAGTGAGTTTCATACCCCTTAATCAACCGTTTTAAATATTCTAAATGCTTTTATATCCTTTCAAGGGGGGGGGGGATTACAAGTAAAACACACGAGTATTATCGTGTGTTACATAAAGAAACTCTTTTATATGCTGTTATATATCCAAATCACATGCGATTTATAAATCTTTAAGGAACTTTTATATATGTAACATATGTTAAAATAGCATTCTATCTTTTGAAATATAAATTTGTTGTAATGCATGTATAAACTAAACTTTTCTTAGATTATTCTTGTCTATCTTAGACTCTACACCAAAAATCTATGCTTTCATAAACAAGTGATTCTTTTTTTCTAAATATTTCTAAACAAACAAGGCACACTTTTAGAAAACTATAATAGGTATAGTTTTACGAACAAATTTCTAACTCTTATGTACTAGAAACATGAATTTCAAGAAGTTTACTTTCGTATACAAGAACAAACGTAACAGTTTAACAAGTAGATCTGTTTTTATACCACGGTTTTGTGAGACACTAACTTCATGTACGTTCGAGTACACATTTCAAGTCCTGTATTATATATCAGAATCCCTTGGAGGGGGAGCATGGTGTTTGTGTATAGATCTATACGGGCTTGACAACCCGCGCCCTGACTGTTAGCTGCAGTCCACCGTTTGGGGTGACAAACATCATAACATTCCAACGCCTGAAGAACGTTGTGTATAGGCATTTCGAGTCAATAGTATGGTTATAAAACTCACAAGGGGTATTAAAAAAAATGCATTGATTTACAAGGTTTTCAAACTCATTGGTTATTTTACACTTACATACATTTTGGAGACAAACATTGGTCTTGAGTGAAGGCTACTTTTATACTAGTAGAAAATATAGGATTTTCTAAACACAAACAAACAAAGGTAAAACATTTCATTTCATTCAAACATTGTCACTTAAATACTTATGAAATTCACCAGCTTAAATGCTGATCTACTCTTTCAAAATTTACTTGTATGTCCCAGGAAATCAGTAATTTCAGGTATTCATTACGCTTTTGATGAAGGGACGCTGCGGCGCCAGTATAATCTCGTATTTTTGACATCATATTGTAATTGAGTTTTGAACATGTAACTTTTGTCAAATGTAAACTTTCAATTATATATATGATGGTTGTATTGCTTTCTTTACTATGTATTCATTTGTTACGTTACCACATGAAGTCATCCGCCCCCGAACGTTTCCGCCGTTCAGGTTTGGGGGTGTGACAGATTGGTATCAGAGCAATGTTTATAGTGAACTAAGTATATCGAACCACATAAGATATACAAACTATAAATGCTTAAGGGACTAATACTCTCTGATAAAACATTTTTCTTTTTACGCTTAAACAGCGTTACGATTAACTTAAATTGATAGCTCATTTAAGTACAACTACATGCATACAACAAATTATTTTCATGATATCTGACTATACAACAAGTATTTAGACAAGTTGACACTACAATTAAGACTCTATATATGTAATCATATTTTGGACAAATATAGCGTGATCAACTATATTTGCCCGAGATTGGACCAACGTATATCGAGGAATGATCGTAGTAAGCAACAAGTCAAAACTTACCAAACCATTACAAGAATCAAACACAAAAAAAAATTAAAATACTATAGGAGTATTTGTGATCTAAACTAGTTTAACTTACACGTTTTGCATGTTCCAACTTTATTCAATTCTTATAACCCTATTTCTTGTACAGTCAAATGGCTGGATTTCACCACCCTGGCGACCCCTACTTTCCCAACCAAGGCAACGGAGGATGGATCGAAGATGATCCCGAAGAGGACGAGGAACCCATAGAAGTGGGTGATGACTCCGGTACCGACTCAGAGCCGGAAGTTATCGATCCACCACCCATTCAACCTCCCATCTTCGTAAGGAACTTTCAAGGACCGACTCACGTCTGGGGAAGTCACCTCCACCATTGGAGCCAACAGCAAAACCTACGCCCTCCCTACGGCATGTGCCGGGACTTCTATGATGTCCGCGGCGGAGGTTCGGCTGATCGAGCACTCCCGGTAATGGTGGGTAAGTTAGCCAATCAGTCCTATCAGTCTGGAGTTCAAGCTAGTCGACTCCGGGATGTCCACGTGGAAGTGCAGGTTCACACTTCTGACATTCGTAGGTTGGACAAGATGCAAGACAACGCTCAATTCCAAACCGAGGCATTTCAAGTGCAAATGATTGCAGCCCTCGCTGAACTGAGGGAACAACAAGCCGCTTTCGATAGGCGTCTAATGGAGTCAAAGCAATCAGATGCGGAGTCAAGCTCCAAGCGCAACCTACGTCGCAAGTAGTGCTTGTCAAGGACGCAAATTTTGTTATAGATTAGGACCTCGGCTAAAAGTCTTTAAATTTCTCGAACTTTGTAATCGGAGACCCTTATGGGGGTCAATTTTTCATGATCGATGTAACGACTTTTATATTAATATAAGTGACACTATTACTATTATGTTAAGTATTTCGTTCGAACCTTGAATGGTCTTTGTGAACCCAAATACTTGTTTCATACCTTCAGTCTTACAAATAACTTTCATTCTTCTATTTTAAAACTCATACTATCATCTGTTGTTGAACTATAGCAATTTAGTTCATGAGACACATACATTTTCCATTCTATAAAATTCTTATCCTTGTCTTTTCAAACTATAGTTGAAGGATGCCTCCGCGTAGAAACCCAAGGCGAAACAACAGTGAAGAAGCACCTGTACCACCACCACCTGCACCACCTCAATTTGATGTTGTTATGTTTCAAGCAGCAGTCACCGCAGCGGTGGCAGCTTCCATGTCACAGATCAATAACACAAGTACTAATGGCTCGGGATCTGGCACACACCCATCCAACCATGGCGAGAGTCATGGACCACCGCGAGAATGTACCTATAAGGACTTCACTAATGCCAAGCCCCAGATATTTTATGGAACTGGTGGTGTGATGGCCCTGAGGCAGTGGATTGAAAGGATGGAGGCAGTCTTTGAAATCTGCTCTTGTCCCGAGCACAGCAAATTCAAATTTGCAACTTTCACCTTTATTGATAAAGCTTTGACCTGGTGGAATGGCCACGTTAAAGTACTTACCCTAATCGTGGCAAACTCCATAAGCTGGGAGAGCCTGAAAGCCATGATGATGAGAGAATACTGCCCATGGGGAGAGATTCAAAAGCTTGAACACGAGCTATGGACTCTCGGAATGGTTGGTACCGACATCGCTACGTATACCAACAGATTCTGCGAGCTGGCAATTCTTTGTCCAGATATGATTGCTCGAGAGAGCAAGAAGATAGAAAGGTACATCTGGGGACTGACGCCCCAACTTCGATCAAGCGTGTTAGCTTCCAAACCTGACACCTTTGAAAGTGCTAAGGAACTGGCACAATCTCTGATTGACTACGGAGGTCATCAGAACTCAACTACTCATGTACCAGAACCACAGAAAGGAAACAACAACAACAACAACAACAACAACAACTATAGAAAGAAGAGGATGTGGAATAAAGGGAAGGGTGGGTCTTCCCAAGAATTCGCAAAAAAACAACTGGTTTCAGTGAATGCTGCCACTGTACCTACTACAGCCCCTACAAATACCTACCCAACAAAGCCTTATATAGGTAACCTCCCAAAGTGCACCAAATGCAATTACCACCACCATGGACCTTGTCGAGAAATGCAGTGTGCCAACTGCAACAGGAAAGGACACACAGCCTGTTTCTACAAGGAACCCGCAAAGCCGATCGCTCAAGTTCCCGGTGCGGGTGTAGGGCAGACATGCTACGGTTGTGGCGAGGTGGGCCACTACAAGAGGAACTGTCCTAAGGCAGCAGGCACCGGAGGTGTGGGACGAGTTTTGGCAATAGGCCACGACGAAGCTGTAGCTGACCCAACTATAGTTGCTGGTACGTTCCTTCTCGATAATTCATATGCATGCATATTATTCGATAGTGGAGCGGAGAGAAGCTTCGTGAGTCAAAACTTTATTCATTTACTTAAACCTAAACCTAGCAAGTTAGAAAAATCATTCACTGTAGAGATGGCCAATGGAAAAACCGAAAACACTAATTGCATATACATGGGCTGTACGTTAACATTAGACGGCCATTCTTTCCCAATCAATCTCATGCCGGTTCAAATTAAAAGTTTCGACGTCATAGTCTGCATGGATTGGTTGAGTCTTCTTCGCGCCGACATCATGTGCTTTGAGAAAGCAGTCCGTCTTAACCTCCCTAACAACGAAACATTAGTTATCTACGGCGACAAATCTAGTTCAAACCTTCGCATCATTTCGTGCATCCAAGCTTGAAAGTGCTTGCGGAAGGATTGTCGAGCATTCCTAGCACACATCGTTGATACAAGTCAAGAACTGAAGGACATCAAGAGCATCTCGGTAGTACGCGAATTTTCCGATATCTTTCCAGAAGAACTACCAGGATTACCACTGCAACGCCAAGTCGAATTCAGAATCGACTTAGTTCCTGGAGCTACCCCAGTAGCGAAGTCGCCTTACCGTCTCGCACCAGCAGAGATGCAGGAACTTTCCAGTCAACTTAATGAACTCCTTCAAAAAGGATTCATAAGACCAAGTTTCTCACCTTGGGGAGCACCGGTCTTGTTTGTAAAGAAGAAAGATGGATCGTTCCGTATGTGCATCGACTATAGAGAGCTAAACAAACTTACTGTCAAGAACCGTTATCCTCTACCCCGTATCGACGACCTATTCGATCAACTTCAAGGAGCGAACTACTTCTCAAAGATAGACCTACGATCCGGATATCACCAATTACGAGTTCTAGAGCGGGACATCCCAAAGACAGCTTTCCGAACTCGTTATGGACACTACGAATTCGTAGTGATGCCGTTCGGATTAACCAATGCACCAGCAGTATTTATGGACCTAATGAATAGGGTGTGCCGCCCTTACTTGGATCAGTTCGTCATCGTCTTTATCGATGATATACTTATCTACTCTCGAAGTGAGGAAGAGCATAGTCAGCACCTACGAAAAGTCCTAGAAACACTGCGAACGGAGAAACTCTATGCGAAGTTCTCTAAATGCGAATTTTGGATTCGAAGAGTCGAATTTTTAGGTCACGTTGTTAGCGAGGAAGGTATACACGTGGACCCCTCCAAAATTAAGGCTATTGAGAACTGGTCGACACCAAAGACACCTACGGAAATTCGTCAATTTCTAGGTCTAGCTGGCTACTATCGCAGATTCATAAAGAACTTTTCGAGCATTGCGAAACCTCTTACTACATTAACCCAGAAAGGTGTGGCCTTTGACTGGGAAGCGAAACAAGAGAAGGCATTCCAGACACTAAAGCAGGCCTTGTGCACCGCACCAATACTATCCCTCCCCGAAGGGATAGAAGACTTCGTAGTGTATTGCGATGCGTCAAATGAAGGACTTGGTTGTGTTCTTATGCAGAGAGGGAAGGTTATCGCTTATTCCTCCCGACAGCTTAAGACACACGAAGTGAACTATACGACACACTATCTCGACTTAGGAGCAGTGGTATTTGCTCTGAAGATCTGGAGGCACTACTTATACGGAACAAAGAGTACTATTTTCACCGATCACAAGAGCCTTCAACACATTTTCGATCAGAAGGAACTCAACATGCGACAACGACGATGGGTTGAGTTACTGAATGACTACGAATGCGAAATTCGTTATCATCCTGGCAAGGCCAACGTAGTAGCTGACGCCCTCAGTCAAAAGGAATACACTGGTCGGAGGGTCAAATCTCTGACCATGACTATCCATTCCCACTTATCCACACAAATTAAGGAGGCACAAATGGAAGCTTTGCAACCTGAAAATGTGGCAGGTGAATCCCTGCGAGGAATGGAGAAGAATCTAGAAGTCAAGGGTGGCGGAGCCTACTATCTCATGGACCGAATCTGGACCCCGAAACATGGTGGTTTCAGAAATGTAGTCATGACTGAGGCTCAGAACTCAAGATATTCCGTTCACCCGGGTTCAGATAAAATGTATCTGGATCTTAAGAAACTGTACTGGTGGCCTAACATGAAAGCAGAAATTGCTACTTTCGTGAGTAAATGTCTTACTTGCGCTAAGGTTAAGGTCGAGTATCAGAAACGGTCAGGATTACTACAACAACTAGAGATACCAGAATGGAAATGGGAGCGGATTACTATGGACTTCATAACCAAGTTACCCAAGACGACAAGTGGACTCGATACCATATGGGTCATTGTCGACAGATTGACCAAATCCGCGCATTTCCTACCCATCAAGGAGACTGACAAAATGGAGAAGCTTACAAGAACTTACTTAAGGGAAGTAGTGCGACTGCATGGAGTTCCGATATCCATTATCTCCGATCGAGATAGTAGATTCACTTCAAGATTCTGGCAGTCACTACAAAATTCCCTGGGAACTAGGCTAGACATGAGTACAGCCTACCACCCACAAACAGACGGACAAAGTGAGAGAACAATACAAACTTTAGAAGATATGCTGAGAGCCTGCGTGATTGACTTTGGAAATGCATGGGATATTCATTTACCCCTTGTCGAATTTTCATACAACAATAGTTATCATACAAGCATAAAGGCTGCTCCGTTTGAAGCCCTCTATGGTCGAAAGTGTAGATCCCCTCTTTGCTGGACTGAAGTTGGCGATACCCAGTTAGCTAAAGGAAGAGTTCCTGAAAGCACTCTCACCGGTCCGGAGATCATACGTGAAACGACAGAGAAGATCGTTCAGATTCGTGAACGATTGAAAGCCTCTAGAGACCGACAGAAAAGCTACGCTGACCAAAGGAGTAAACCTTTGGAAATCCAGGTAGGAGACCACGTCTTATTAAAGGTCTCACCGTGGAAGGGTTTAATACGATTTGGAAAGCATGGGAAACTAAATCCAAGATACATAGGGCCTTTCGAGATTCTTGCCAGAATCGGACCTGTGGCTTACAAGCTTAACCTACCGCGCGAACTTAGTAACATCCATCCAACCTTCCACGTCTCAAACTTGAAAAAGTGTCTGTCCGATGAGACTCTTGTTATTCCACTCGACGAGATCGAGATCAACGAGAGCCTCAACTTTGTGGAAGAACCAGTAGAAATCATGGACCGAGAGGTCAAACAAACAAAACAAAGTCGCATACCCATCGTGAAGGTTCGCTGGAACGCCAAGCGGGGACCTGAATTCACATGGGAACGCGAATATCAGATGAAACAAAAGTACCCTCATCTCTTTCATGTTCACTAGTATCTTTACTACTTTAAATTTCGAAACGAAATTCTCTCTAACGGGGGGATGATGTGACAACCCGATATTTCAACTCTTTGTAATGACCAAAATGGGTCAAGTATTGTAACCACTTTTGAGTAATAAAATTTACTTTCATAATAAAATGTACAAATAGTTCTATTTAATTTTCTTCTATGTTTAAATGTCTTTGAACCATGTTCGTACGTGAAAAGAACGCCCAAATGCGACTTCATATAGCGAAGTTATGATTTTTCCAAGTTCGGCTTAGCAACAGACAGCTAAAAACTCGAATCGGAGATCGAGCGAATTTTGGCCGGAATGACCTAAACGAGAATCGAAGGTCTCGACAATGGTATTCCAGCGGTAAAAAGTCTGGCAAAAACCGACATCAGATAAAGAAGTTATGAATTTTCAAAGAAATTCCTTAAACACGATGGGTTTATAACAAATAATAAAAAAATAATTTCGGAATTTGCCGACGGAGTCTAAACGAAAGTTGTCGAGCGTAGTCTCGCCTACGCGTGGATATAAAGACCATCGAAAACGGAGTTCGTATGAAGAAGATATGAATTTTTGAAGTTTATTAAGTAAATTAATTATTTATTTAAATCAAAATTCGGACATTATCCGAAGGGGAGTCAGCGTCCTCATCCGAGGTACGCGCTGCGTACCCCTGTACGCCCTGCGTAACCGAGAGGATTGGCCTCTGATTGTCCACGTCGCCCTATCCGAGAATCCGACCCGTCCGAAGCGCCGACCCGTCCGACCCGCTGTCCCGTCCGACCCGCCGTCCCATCCGACCCGCGTACCCAGCAACCCGTCCCATCCGAAGCCGAGGCAGTCGAGGCTTCGGTCATGCATGACGTACGCGTACGCGCTGCGTACGAGCGTACGCCCCGCGTACCGAGGCAGACCAGCCTTCCTATAAATAGGATGCGAGGGCTTCCGAGAAAAGGGCTCAATTCTCTCCTTTCTCTCACAATCTTGCCTCGTTTTCCGTGCCCGTTCAAACCCGAAGCTCTGGTCTTTTTGCTCAAGTCCCGAGGGTCGATTTTACTCCAGAGATTCCCGAGAATCCCGAGGAAAATCCGTTTCTCGAGACGAAACTCTGCCCGGTTTTCCATCTCGCTATCTTCAAACTTTCAAGTGAGTTTCATACCCCTTAATCAACCGTTTTAAATATTCTAAATGCTTTTATATGCTTTCAAGGGGGGGGGGGATTACAAGTAAAACACATGAGTATTATCGTGTGTTACATAAAGAAACTCTTTTATATGCTGTTATATATCCAAATCACATGCGATTTATAAATCTTTAAGGAACTTTTATATATGTAACATATGTTAAAATAGCATTCTATCTTTTGAAATATAAATTTGTTGTAATGCATGTATAAACTAAACTTTTCTTAGATTATTCTTGTCTATCTTAGACTCTACACCAAAAATCTATGCTTTCATAAACAAGTGATTCTTTTTTTCTAAATATTTCTAAACAAACAAGGCACACTTTTAGAAAACTATAATAGGTATAGTTTTACGAACAAATTTCTAACTCTTATGTACTAGAAACATGAATTTCAAGAAGTTTACTTTCGTATACAAGAACAAACGTAACAGTTTAACAAGTAGATCTGTTTTTATACCACGGTTTTGTGAGACACTAACTTCATGTACGTTTGAGTACACATTTCAAGTCCTGTATTATATACCAGAATCCCTTGGAGGGGATGCATGGTGTTTGTGTATAGATCTATACGGGCTTGACAACCCGCGCCCTGACTGTTAGCTGCAGTCCACCGTTTGGGGTGACAAACGTCATAACATTCCAACGCCTGAAGAACGTTGTGTATAGGCATTTCGAGTCAATAGTATGGTTATAAAACTCACAAGGGGTATTAAAAAAAATGCATTGATTTACAAGGTTTTCAAACTCATTGGTTATTTTACACTTACATACATTTTGGAGACAAACATTGGTCTTGAGTGAAGGCTACTTTTATACTAGTAGAAAATATAGGATTTTCTAAACACAAACAAACAAAGGTAAAACATTTCATTTCATTCAAACATTGTCACTTAAATACTTATGAAATTCACCAGCTTAAATGTTGATCTACTCTTTCAAAATTTACTTGTATGTCCCAGGAAATCAGTAATTTCAGGTATTCATTACGCTTTTGATGAAGGGATGCTGCGGCGCCAGTTTAATCTCGTATTTTTGACATCATATTGTAATTGAGTTTTGAACATGTAACTTTTGACAAATGTAAACTTTCAATTATATATATGATGGTTGTATTGCTTTCTTTACTATGTATTCATTTGTTACGTTACCACATGAAGTCATCTGCCCCCGAACGTTTCCGCCGTTCAGGTTTGGGGGTGTGACATCATTGAACATGACTATCCATTCACATTTGTCCACACAAATCAAAGAGGCTCAACTCGAAGCCTTCAAACCCGAAAACGTGGTGGGTAAATCCCCAAGAGGGATGGATAAGAACTTGGAAGTCAAGGGTGGCGGAGCCATATACCTCATGGACCAGATCTAAACACCGAAATAAAGTGGCTTCAGAGACTTGGTCATGACCAAATCACACAACACTCGATATTCCGTCCACCCGGGTTCGAAATCCTCTCAAGTATCATCAAATTTTTCACTTCAATCTTCAAACAAGTAAGTGATTCATTCTTTGATATGCTATTACATGATCTTAACTAGCCTTCCCCTTTGCTTTGATCCATGAAAATACCTTTTTGGTGTTGAATCTTCAAAATCACCTAGAACACCAAGAGCACACACTAAGTTTTAGACCTTAATCATCCTTTTCAAGCCTCTATAACGTGTATACACTTGTCATATGTTGTTATATGCTAAGAACACTTGATGATATACTTAAAAAACACGATTTTATCATCTTCATAAAGGGTGTGCGGCCGCACACCTTCATGGTGGCACACACACCCTTTTTAGGTCCAAAAATAGCAATGAACTCCATATAAGGCTAAAACATTAAGTAAGAAACCTTCCCAGATGAGTCCTAAAGCCTTCAAATACGTTTTGGCACATTTCTTAGGGAGTGTGCGGCCGCACACCCACTGTGGCCGCACACACACAAATATTGTGTATTTTGACCATACACTCCCCTATAAAGCCATACACCCCTTATATACAATCATATATGGTTGTAACACTTCAATATAAGTGTTTAATAGTCCCTAAGGTGGTTCAAATTTGATAATTAGTTGTTATAAGCACTAATTGTATACGTATATATATATGTCATTATATGGTTAATAGGATTTAGTTATGCTCAAGTCTCCAATTAACACCCAACAATCCTATATTTATCTTTCATCCAAGTTACTCACTACAGGTGACTTTATACCCCTTAATCAACCTTTTAAATGATTTTATGGGGGGGGGGGAATACAAGTTGAAACATTATAGTTATTATATCAATCACATGTGATTAATAACTATAAAACAAATGGATTTACTATGCTTTTAACTGTTTTTTATTTAGTTAAACTACATAAACTATTTATCAAAATCTTCTACATGTTAAACTCTTTATCAAACTCACTTATATATGCTAAACCATTTCTTTTACATCTTTTAAACTTATATGTTATCAAAACCATGTCTAATACATATATAGTTATATAAGTAAGGTTTGAAGAACTTAGGACTGCTAACTCACTTGATTTTCTATTCCTTGTTTGGTTGTGGACTTAGAGTACCCTGTTGTTTGAGCGAGTGTCGTTGGATCCTTATTTATATATTATGTATATATGTATAGATATAATAGGCTTTTATCTCAGTTCAATACATTCAGTCATACAAACAATTCTACTAGTAAACTATAATAGGTATAGTTTAGGAAGATACTACTCATTACTTCTGGTACATTGAAGCATACAAAGAGTCAGTTCATTCATGAGTCAAAACTTACTATTATGAGAAACGATAAAAATAGACTATTTGAAGAAACTAAGAGAACTTACTATTACAAGAAACTATACAAACATACTATGATGAGAAACAGTTAGAGGATACTATAACGAGAAACATTACATGCACTACGCTATACGAGAGAGCATACAATACTCTAGTACATACAATACATATACAAGTATACTATAACATAAATGTGAACCACTGTTTTGGGGCATGTGATCACTGCCATGGCTCAATTTGTATACATCTATACTAGATTGACTATCCTACAACTTGCTGCTAGCTAGAGTGGGACCCGCAGGTCTACGGGTGCCAAATGTCATTTCTTCCGACGTCTTTCATCGTCGTTTTTTAGTCGATAGTATGGTGCAATCAAATCACATTATACCTTAATAAATAAATTGTTTAAGGTAGTTAGTATAGCAGTAGTCCCTATAATACAACACTACAGTACTATATTATTTTCCCATTTACATTTACATTGTGATCTTCTCACATAAATGGTAATGTACAAACTATATTTGATAAGGATAGTCACACTTGGGAAAATTGCACACTTTTACAAGAAACAAACTTACAAAATAGTTGGGCCTTGGTAGAAGGCTACAAACATGTAAAAACTTTTTATAAACTTATACATTCAAACACTTACACATATTTTCATACAATCAATAACACTAACATGCTTATGAACTCACCAACTTTAAAGCTGATAAACTCTTTCAAAATAACTTGTATTCTCAGGTCATCAGTAGACAGGTACCGATGCCAGCTTTTGAGAAGATGGAGCACATTCAAGACTCATCTTTTATTTTAATTCATATTTTTGGTTTGCTATAAACTATATGGAATGCTTGTATTAAAATACATTATTAATGCAATGGACGATGTTGTTTGCTTCTTTACTATTATTCTATGTTGTGATACTATACATGACGTCCTCCGCCCCAGAACGTTTCCGCCGTTGCGGTTTTGGGGTGTGACAGAAAGGTTCTGACATTGCTGCCTACACTTCTAGGTTTGAATACCTAGCACTTCTTTACCCGGGAATGGTTACCCCAGAAAGCAAGAAAATAGATAGATACATTTGGGTATTGACGCCCCCAACTCAAGGGAATGTCTTGGCTGCCAGGCCAATCACTTTCGACAACGCCAAGTTTCTGGTGCAGACTCTCATAGATCACCAGGTTGATATGGATAAAGTAACAACCGCTCCCGAACCAACGAAAGGGAGTGGCGAGAAAAGAAAGTTCTGGAAGCAGCGAAAGGGATAGTCTTCGTAGGAGTCTTCCAAGAAAAAACATACGATGGTAGTTCACGCTGCTACTACTCCTGCCATTACTCCTCCAACTCAAGCACCTACCAACAGATATACTGGTACCCTCCCTTTGTGCAGCAAATGCAACTATCATCATCACATTTCCGGACCATGCCGTGAAATGCTCTGCAACATCTGTGGCAAGAAGGTTCACATGGCTAGAAGTTGCAGAACACCAGTCCAACCAACCAATCAGGCATCTAGAGCAGGTGTCGGTCAAGCTTGTTATATTTGTGGGGAGGTCGGGCATTATAAGAGAAATTGCCCCAAGGAAACAACAACTGGAAACAACGGGAGAGTTCTAGTAATGGGGCAAGAGGAGGCAGTTTCTGGCCCTACTGTTGTCATGTGTTTGTTCCTCCTTGACAACTCTTACGCATGCATTCTTTTCGGTTCTAGTGCGGAGAGAAGTTTTATTAGCCATGCATTTAAACATCTCCTCAAACGTAAACCACAACCCTTAACCGAAACATTTACTGTTGGGATGGGTAACGGTAAGAAAGAGAGCACTAACGACATATTCATCGGCTGTACCCTTACCCTAAACGATCATTCCTTTCCCATCGACCTTCTTCCAGTTTCCATAAAAAGCTTTAATGTTATCATTGGCATGGATTGGTTGAGCCCCAATCGTGTTGATATCCTTTGTTACTAAAAAGCTATCCATTTCAATCTTCCCTCTGGAGAAACCCTCATGATTTATGGCAATAAACTCAGTTCAAACCTCAAGTATCATTTCGTGTATCAAAGCCCAAAAACTTCTGCGAAAGGAGTGTCATGCATTCCTAGCCCATGTTTTTAATGAGAAATAGGAAGTTAAAGACCTCGAGAGCATCCCCAAAGTCCGTAACTTTCCTGATGTCTTTTCTGAAGAGCTTCTGGGAATTCCTCCTGAGTGCCAAGTTGAGTTTCACATCTACTTAATCCCCGAAGCTACCCCCGTATCTAAATCCCCATACCGCCTAGCACCAGGAGAAATGCAAGAGTTATCCAGCCAGCTCAACAAGCTGTGCAACAAAGGATTCATCAGACCAAGTTCCTCACCCTGGGGAACCTCGGTTCTATTTGTGAAAAAGAAGGATGGATCTTTTCGGATGTGCATCGACTACCGCGAATTGAGCAAACTCACCGTCAAAAACTGTTACCCTCTTCCTCTGATGGGATTAAAACAACTTTTAATCTATGAAGATCGATTAGATCTTGAACAAGTATATGAATGTAAAACAACAAGAATGCAATAATAAGAACAAAACAGCTTGAATCAAACGTGTCGAATGATTAAATAAAATCCTCAGAAGAGCTCGATTAACAACATCAACTGTAGAGGATTAGAAGATTACAAGAACGATTAACGAAAAATGTTGTACTCTGAATGAATCGCTACATCGATAATCTCAGCAATCTTAACCTAATATGCATGCAAGCATTTAACTTATATACAATGCATAAAAGGCTCACGGTTGGACAGGCCCAAACCGGAGAATACAAGGCTAAACTAACGAGCCCAAAAGACGCAACATCAAAACTATCTTCAGCCCAACAATCTCCCCCTTTGCGTCAATTTGGAGCGAGACCTTCACTTCTTACTTGGGCCGGCAGCTGAAGCTGGTACCTTCTTCTTCACGGTGCTAAACAGACACTTGGTTATTGAGAGGATGGTCTGTCTAAACCGGATATACCAATTGATCATATCATTGAAGTACTTGATGTCATCAGCCGAATTCTCCTTACACCGCTTGATGATTGATAAGACGTGTTCCAAGCAAGCTGTGGTGTAAAGGTGCTTGTCAGCTAAAGCGAAGAGACATTTCTGTCCTTCGGCTCTAGTGAACATCACTGAGTTTCGCCTCGGATCAATCTTACCCATTTGCATTTGATTTAGATCACTGGCCGATCCCACAGGTGCGACTTTCGGTTTCTTCTTAAAAACTGTGGCGACCTCCTGATCCATTAGGGCAACCTCCATGATGTAGCAAGCCAAAATCCTTTTGACATGGTCTATGATGGGACCATATTCAGATTCATCTGTCAGCAGGATATTGTACAAGACTATCCAGTCATGAGGATTCAGATTCGGCAGATCCGCCAGGGAGATGATGTGGGCAGTTCTTGCAGATCCTCGGATGAGCTTGAACTTAACATTTGTGAATCTCCCCACGGCATAAGGCTTCAGCACACAAACATTAACAATCTTCTGGGCGCTCCAGGTGAGGTATTGTGGGCGAGCGGCCTCCAGATAGAAGTCAATGAGCTCCCTGTCAAGCTCATCATTCGGATGCGGGACTTCAAAAATGTTAGAGATGGCGTGGAAGATGAACGCCTTTCGAGTCAGCGGCATATCAAACTGCGAATCGATAGAGTTGTTGCAGTCGAATGATATCACCGGCTCGAGCCATAGTATGCTTGGAGTCTCTATGGCCTCTTTTATCATACGATCCCTGGTCCAGGCAGGGAAGAGCAACTTTCGGCTCTCAAGGAGATCGTGGGCTTCTTTTTGCTTTCGTTCGGCTTCTTCAGCCTCACGCGCCACACGACTGGCATCGTCTTCAGCATTGCGACTGTTCTTTCTTTTTAACATGTCAGCAATGGTCTCCTTGTCTTCATCTTCATCTTCATCTTCATCTCCTCCCTCAGCTATGTTTTTGCCCTTGTTCTTCACACCCGAACCCGAGGCATGACCAGTTGGGGGTGGTTCGGTTGTGTGAGTAGCTTTGGAGGAAGGAGGTGGTTTCGATCCTTTCTTCTCATCTCCCCCTTGTTTCGGAATGGACACGAAACTCGGTAGGCCTTCAAGTTTGCTTAAAAGGTCCATGGCCGGAGAGAGTTTTTCAGCGAGGGTACGCCTCACCGAGTGGTTAAGGATGGGGTCGTGTGCGTCCAGGATGTTTGATAGAGCTGCGTGGACATCCGAAAGACACGTCTTTATGACCTCCCTCTCGGATCGAAGAGCTTCCAATTGTTGCTGGGAGTTGGAAAGCTGCGTGCTCTTGACCTTAAGGGCGGTAGTCTTACTCGCCAAGACGTCCATCAGAGAATTTTCTGCTGCAAGATCCTCTTGTAGCTTTGCCAGGCGGGCATCGATGGAGGCACGAAGTGCCGAGTTGTCGTCGCTAAGATGTTGTCTGAGAGTAGCGAACGAAGACAGCTCCGTCGAGACAAACTTGGCCAATTGTTGAACAACTGGTTCCAGAGTTGTCTTAGTGGCTTCGGCGCTCTCCTGCAAGGACTGCAGCAGGACAGAAGCGTCATTGAATAGTTTATCGACTTTTTCGGTCGCAGCCTCACAGGCTCGGGTGGAGGCGTCGATAGCAGCAGTTGCTGAGGCCACGGAATCATGTTGAGCCCTGGAGAAGGCGTCAACGATCTTCTGAAGGGCAGCTTCAGACAAAGATGACTGCTGGTTGGAAGAGGAGGCGAGAAGTTGATCAACCTTCTCGTTAAGCTCGCGAAGATGCTTCTTTGTCACTGGAGCATCATCCTCCTCATCACTCTGAACTTGAAACGGACTATAGTAGACCGAATCGAAGTTCATGTGATCACCACCAAGGTATTG
Source organism: Lactuca serriola (assembly GCF_051521515.1). Classification (NCBI taxonomy): domain Eukaryota; kingdom Viridiplantae; phylum Streptophyta; class Magnoliopsida; order Asterales; family Asteraceae; genus Lactuca; species Lactuca serriola. The sequence goes on along the minus strand of NC_136409.1, from coordinate 74,869,798 downwards.
ATCACCGCCATCGGAGGCGTCTTCTGGAGATTGAGGTGGTGGTGAAGCTGGGGGTGTTATGGGTTTGGTTGGTTCAGGTTGAGTGGGTGGGGGGTTAGTTTCGGGTGGTGGTTGTGTTTCGGTTTGTGGAGGTTCGGTTACTGGAGGGGTTTCGGTAACTGGTGGTGTTTCGGTTGATGTGGTGAATATGGGTGGAGGTATAGGGATAGAGGTTGGGGGAATAGTGGGTGGAGGTGAAGGAACTGGGGATTGATGAAGTTCCATCTCTGGGGTTGGGGACCGAGGTGGTGTGTTGCCTCGTTGAGGAGACTCGTCTCCTTGTGATCCTTCAGAGTCCGAACTCCCACCTTCGGATTCGCTTGAAGAGGAGGGAATAACGAGCTTTCGCTTCTGTTGGGTCTTCCTCCTTTTTGGTTGTGGGGATGAAGCAGCCTTCGGTTGTTTTCGCTTCTTGGGAGAAGGTCCCTTTGGAGCTTTGGACACTTGCTTCCCCTTCTCTGCCTTTTTGCCCCTGGCCACCAGTTTATCGGCATCATGAATCGATCGCAGCATGTCCGGTGTCAGTTCCCTCGGACCAGTTGGCCTAAACTCCTTGATCGTCCTGATCAGTCTGCTGTCGGAGGGCACATCGCCATACATCGACTCCGGGATAGAGCCAATGAATGAGAATTTTGATGCATCGGTGATGTGTGTAAAACTCACTTAGTTTTAATCCTACTTTAATTATCAAATAACACACAAAAGGCAGTGAACCTATCAATTGTGGTATAGCTAAATAAGCAGGGTATCGAACACAGGGAACGGCAAATTAAATTAAAAACTAATTCTATCTAAATTACTTTAGCAAATAAGGGTTTTTCTCTAGTTTTACAAGACTAGAAACTTATTAAACAAAACTAATGCAAGGCTAGAAAAGAACAAATTAACTAGATTCAATACTGGGAAAGAAACTTCTATTTAGTTCAACTCGGTTAACTTTATGGTTGCTTTTAAGGTAATAGTGCAATGGATTAATTCTTCCGTTGGTTACCGATTCAAGTGATTAAGTTGTGTTCACTACCCTAATCCTTAGCAAATAAACTAATTCAAACAGTGGCCAATTGCTTAACTTAATTATATTTACTAGATTAATTATTCGGGTTAAGTTAGACTTGCAATAGCTAATTAAATTGTTATTTTTAATTAACCTCTTGTTCAATAGTCATCTTACAAGCTTGCACATGAATTTACTCAATTTACTTATTAATCCTAGTTTCATATTCATTAATCATAGACATATGATTTAGTGGTCACTTATCATATGAGGTCGATAATTAATAGATGTTCATGCTAATTAACTATCTTCCTATTAACAGAAAATAAATTATCATTCATACACAAGGTTCTTTAGCAAGCTAAAATAACAATTAATCACCAACTTAGAATTAATCCTACCAATCATTCAAACCATATTGTCAACTTTGTATCCCCAAACAGAAGTATAAAGAAATTAGTTCATAACTAAGGTGAATAACAGCAAACAAATAAGTTCAAGTTGCTTAATCATATTGACAAAACAAAAGAATTAAGTAGAATGATGAAATTACGCCTTAATTACTCCCGGAATTGGATTCTAGCTTCTTTGGTCAACTTCTAGGGTTCTTCTGGCTTTTTATTCGCAGCTTAACACCTCTGAAACTTCCCAGAATTCTCTTTATTCGCATTAAAGAGTTATCTTTATATATGCATACCGACTCGTCGAGTCATATGGCGACTCGTCGAGTCCCTCTCACATTAGTCGTATCCTGATAACTGTCTTGACTTTCGAATGCTTATCTCTCTGAATCCGCGACCGGACTCGTCGAGTCAAGAAATAACTCGACGAGTAGAAGCCTTATTTTGGCTGTTTTCTTTCTTCTTTCCACTCTTGAGCTCTCAACCGCTTCTCTTGCTTCCTTTCGCTTCCGAGCTTCATCTTTGGACTGAAAAACACAATTTAACACTTTTAAGTACCTTTTGTCCATAACATGCGATAATTTAGCCAATATATGAATAAAAAACTATACTAAATACACACTAAATATGCACATATCAAAATACCCCACACTTGTCTTTTGCTTGCCCTCAAGCAAAACTGAATTTTAACACATTAGAATCACATATAATAACTCCAATCCAACCCAGCCATTATGCCAAGACCGCAACGCATGCATTTGTGTCTAAAATTCCTAAAAACCCCCCCATACTTCAAATACTCACAATCCTCATAAACATTCGCCCACTCGCCCCGAACTATGCTCATTTTATGCAACCCTCCGAATCCATCCTCAGAAAACCTCTTTAACCTCAAGGTATTTTTGGTTGAGCAACCCAAGCATACATATTCTAGAAAATTACAACTTTTCGATACCACTATGGAATTCTTTGAATTCTTCACTTCTTTGACATTTCATCTTTGATATCTTTGAATTCACCAACTTGTATTAGCTTTTGGTATCTTCAACTTTTTTGGATTTTTGGAATTTTGATCTTTGAACTTCATACTTAATTGCTCCAAAACTCTTATAACTTTTCTTGTAATTCTCTTCTTTTTTTTTTCTTTTTTTTAACATGTAACTTACTTTTTTTTTTCACTCAAAACCCTACATGCTTAAGCAGGGGCGCTCAACTTCAACCTTTATTGGCTAATGATAAAAAAAATCTTCCTGGATACATTTCAGGTTTAGGCTGCTAAACATATTGCATCCCTCAGGCTGAGCGAGGTCGTGTTTTTGTCTCATGATTTCACTGAAATAAGGAAGCCACAAATGCACTCGAACGTATATAGGCTCAACTAAACATTTGGGTTGTCATGCAATTATTAACACAATTCTAACATGAAATCCTATTTTCTTACCAAAATTTCCTAAATTAGATCCTAAATAATCCTTTTGGTATGCAAAATTTTTGAAAATTGAATATTATGTAACCAACCCCCTACCCCACACTTATGTGATGCAATGCCCTCATTGCATACTATGCATAGAAACATAAAAAGAAAGAGGGAATTGGAACAAACTCCCCTGGGATAGCAGTGGATAGGTTGATCACTCTCATTTAAGCTCCATCTTCAATAAACTTCATACATGGGAACAATCTCATCCATGTATCGTGTGGGTCGCTCTAAACATGCGAAAATCGGCATAAGATCTTCAAGAATGGATATGGAAGTGGAAGGATGCAAGTGGTATAAGTAGTAGCATCAAATCAGCAGTCGTTCGGCTCAAAAAATGATCGACTCGTCGAGTTTGATGATGGACTCGCCCAGTAGTAGCGCGCATTCTGAAAATATCTGGAAATACAAAGCGACTCGTCGAGTCAGCTTAGTGCACTCGACGAGTTGGACATGCAGACTCAATCGCTCACACTCCTAAGACCGGACTTGACACTTTGATGTTAAAAACTCGCTTCCTTGACTCGCTCTCACACGAAAAACAACCATGCTTTACCTCATCCTAAGCAATCAAAATGCAAACCTGAAAATACTTAAAGCAAACAACTATTAAACAAAATAATACCTTTAAGCATACACACCAAAAATAAAACAAAATAAAAATGCAAATTGTTTAAACACAAAAACACAAAAGTTAATCCTCATCCTCCTCATCATCGTTATTGGCTCCACTTCCTCCCGCTCCGCTATGACGTGCACTAATCCTCTCGTCCCATGATGGAATATATGGATAATTCCCACCATCAATATGTGGAATATTGAAGTGGTCAAAAAGTCGTATGTGGGATTGATTGCTAAAATTTAGCCCCCGCGCCATTTGGTCTTGCATCCGCCTCATCTCTATGTTGTACCAATCCATTGGTATATCTTCATTCTCTACCGGAATCACCGGCGGCTCATCCTCCATATCCCTTTCCCTTCGCGATCGCACCCTCCTTCCCGGTGCTTCAGGACCTACAACCGGGTCATCATTTGGGATGGCATAATGGCCACCACCATAGTCTTCAATAATTCGGGCCCTGCGGAAAAGAATAGGATTAAATGGGGGTGTCGGGATCAAAGTCATGAGGTTCCAGGCACCACGGTTCATCAACCCGAATGAATTAGCCAAACGGGTGACAAACATGCCTCCATTGATGCGCGATGTTTTGCGATCTTTGACCGCACCCGCTGAGAGGTATGAAGCAATGCACCACGAGATGTTGCAACAGACGCCTGGTGTGATAATGCTCCAAAGGTAGAAAACATCAAGGTTGGAAACCTTGTCATCGTCCTTCCTCTGGTTGATGGTGGAGGAAATAAGGCGGTGAATGAGGCGGTGGGTCGGGGATCGGATGCTCCCTTCCTGCGCGGACTTCGGGATATAAACTTTATTCCCTATAGTGTGCCACCAACCCGTGCTAGTAACCCCATCGGGAAATACCATATGAGTGGTTGCCAAAAAGGCCCGAAAGAGGTTCGTAGAAACCAACGGTTGATCATAGATCCCTAGCCGGCAAGCAAGATCCACCACAGAGCATTGATGATACTCGCCCCCAAGACAAAATGTAAAACTTGCCGGATGATACAAATCCACTCCACCGGTAAAAGATACCGTAGAAAAGAACTCCAAGCAAAGCTCCAAATACACCGGCTCTTGCATGCGGAAGACCCGGCTCCATCCATCACATATCATTGACTCGCCGCCATGTTGAAACTCCCTTAAAAGGTATGGAGCTAATTCCTCTTCATATCGCACCGTTTGCAACCATTCCCAATCTATTCTGTTCGGGACATAAACCTCCTTCTTTTTAATATCGGCAAGCTTCTTTTTCCACTTCCGCATTGTTGAAACGGATTCGATTTGCGGGAAGTTTAACCATGGAAATTCCTCTTGGCTACCCCTTGAAGATTGTCCTCTTCTAAACATGATTCCTTTCTAGTTTAATTCTTGAAGATTTGGAAGGGAGGTTGAAGAAGTCTTGAATGCTTGAGAGAGAAGTGTACCCGGCGAGTGTAATGTGAAAATTGAACTTTTAGGGTTAAAACCCTATTAGATGTAAAAGTAATTTCGAAAATGTTTATTTTATTTTATTTTTTTTTTTTTTTGTAAATAAGCTCGACTCGTCGAGTCAGGGTCAGACTCGGCGAGTCCCAGCGAGCAGTTAAAATTTTTTTCTGAGATCAGTATGCACTCGTCGAGTCAGGGTCAGACTCGGCGAGTCGTTTATAAAACATTTATTATTTTTTTTTTTTTTTTTTTTTTTTTTTTTTTTTTTTTTTTTTTTTTTTTGAAATTTTGTTATTTATTTAAAATATTCTCACCCCACTCTTAAGCTAGGTGCTCCCTTAAGCAGACAAGTTCGATGATTTGGAAGATTAACATTAAAACACAAAACAAGAACAATAAATGAAAAAAAAACTAAAGAGTAAAAGAAAGCAAACTCTAACGACGGGTTGCCTCCCACCAAGCGCTTCTTTTTGAGGAGTCATTAGCTAGACTCCTTCCCATTTACGTTTTGTCGCTTTCAAGCATCGGGAATGTGCGCCGTACTTTTTGCAGTTTATACTTAGTCTTGTAGGCGTGAATCTTTTTCTTGTAAGCCCTTTTCAATTCGTCTCTTCTCTTTTTCGCTGTATCATCCTCAGCTGGTTGGGCCTCTCTTTTCCTCTTCTTCTTTTTCAACCCATGCTTTTTCACCAATTTTTGAACCTCCTTTTCTTTAAATTTGATAACTTCATACTTCATATTGGTCCGTGCTCTAGGTTTAGTGGTGAATTGGGGATTAGCTTCCGCTCCGCTTCCATTTATGGCTCCATTCTCTTTTGTGCTCGACTCTTTTCCAAATGGCATCATATCAAGGCATGCCACGTTGGCGTGTTGGACCTCCATTCCTTTTACTTTTTCTGCAGATTGTTCTTCCAAAGAACCACTCACAGTAATTGAATCCAGGGTATGTGAAGAACTGTCAACAAATAAATCAGCTTGAGTTAAGTTTTTCTCCAAATCAACTGGACTCGTCGAGTCCATTATGTCGACTCGGCGAGTCGGGTCGGGTTTCATCAATTCTGGATCGTTGTCTGAGTCGTCTCCTTCCAGTAGCTTTTCTAGCTCCTCCAAATCTTTGTCAGCATCTGAAACTTCTTCTGAGTGTAGCGTGAACTTACTTGGGTCTTTTTTTATTAAAATATCAAGCTCTTTTTGCAATACCTCATCATCTAATTGGATAATTGAGATTTCTTGTCGCTTTTCTTCTTCTTGCTTGATCTCTGGATTAGCTTTAAACATCACCGACTCATCACCCACTCTTAATGTCAAAGTAGTCTCGGATATGTCAATTAGGGCACATGCGGTGTTTAAGAATGTTCTGCCCAAAATAATTGGTATTTCGGGGTCTTCTTTCATCTCCACCACCACAAAGTCTACTGGGAAGATAAACTTGTCTACTTTGATAAGGAGATTTTCACATATGCCTTGTGGATGAATAATTGTTTTATTTGCCAAATGGATTCTCATATTTACCGGCTTTGGCGCTGGTAAATTTAGCTTCTTAAAGAATGAATAGGGCATCAAATTAATGCTTGCCCCTGAATCAGCCAAAGCTCGTGTGGAAACATCATTGCCAAATTGGCACGGGATTACTATATTACCCGGATCACCCTTTTTCTCAGGTAGCTCACTCATCAATATCTCCACGACTTCAGCAAGATCTTTCCTGGCAGCAAACAAACCCTTAAGCAAGTTAAAGTATTTGGGAGTTTGGAGCATTGTGTCCACGAATGGCATATTGACTTGTAAGGCTTTAACATGCTCCATGAAGGTTCTATAGGCTTGAACTTTTTCTGAAGGAATGGCTCTGGATGGATATGGCAAAGGAGGGTTGTATGTCTTCAGAAAACTTGCTTTTTTACCCTTCCCGACTGGACTCGTCGAGTCCATCTTGGTGACTCGGCGAGTCGGATCGAGTTCTTCTCGTTCTGGTTCTTCTTCCTTTTCTGCCTTCCCTTTGGAAACCCTTAGTGTTTCTGCCAATTCTTCTTCACCGCTGGAGGTTATAACGCTCACGTTTTCGTTCCTTGGATTGGGTTGGGTGTTGCTCGGATGTTGACCCGGTCTTCTTTCATTCACTTGATGTGCAAGCTGTCCCAGCTGTTTCTCAATGTTGAGAATGGAAGCTTGCTGATTCCTCAACATGTTCCTGGTTTCTTGCATTGCTACATCGTGATCATTATGCCTTTTCTCGGACGCGCTTATGAATTTTGTAAGTATGTATTCTAAGTTCGTCTTCTTGTCCGTCACCGGTTCCTCCTTTTGATAATAACCCCTCTCCCTCTGCTTATATTTTTCTTCCTTAGCCTTTCTGTACTCTTCGTATGGGAGCCACTCCTTCTTCGGTTTCCTCCAGTCTTCATCATATCTATCGCCGCTAGAGTAGCATACTTGAGCTTTCTTATTTCCATTCTCATCTCGATCACACTCCTTAGTAAGATGAGGACCGCCACAATGTTCACATCCAACTCTAATAGCATGGATCATTTGATCCATTTTCGTCATTCTTCGGTCTAGGCTATCGAGTTTCGCTATCACCGCCGCCATACCATCGTTTACCGAATTTACTGCTCCGTGACTCACTTCATTCCTCGGGTTGTGGTATTCTCTAGAGTGCTTAGCGAATTCTTCAATCAATTCCTTTATTTCCGGAGGTGGCTTTCGGGTAAGCGGGCCTTGTGAATCGAGTAGTTGCCTTGTGGTGACATTAACTCCATCATAAAAGATGGAGACCTCCTGTTGGCTATTTAGATCATGGTGTGGGCAATTTCTAAGCAGGCTCTTGTACCTTTCCCAAGCTTCATAAAGAGATTCTCCGGGTTGTTGCTCGAAGTTGGCAATGGCTTTCTTTAGCTTGGCTATTTTGGAAGGTGGGCAGAAGTGATCTATGAACTCTTCTTTCATTTTCGCCCATGTAGTAACTGATCCGGGAGGGAGTGACTTCAACCAATCCTTTGCAGCTCCTTTGAACGTGACAGGAAGCATGCGTAGTAGCTGGACCTCGCGGGGCACATTAGGTACATTGAAGTAATCCGCCACGTCATTTACTTCATCTAAGTGCTTATAGGCGTCTTCATGATCTCTCCCGTGAAATGGTATCTCCTTGAGTTGAGCGAGAATATGGCCCTTTAGTTCGAACGTAGCGGTAGCGGGGATTGCGGGTTGCACAAGTCCCGGGCCGGTGTCATCACGCATCCTTTTCTTCCACTCCCCCATGGGGATCTCGTCAATATTAGCCATTGCGGTGGCTAAGTCTTCTTCAATATCGGATGTGTACTCGCTTTCTGCTTCGGTCTCGTATTCGGTGTCTTTCGGGATCGGATCTTCGGTTGACAACGACGCACTGGATGCTCCTGCTTTGCTGCTCCTCTTCTTGCCAAACACGGATTTGAAGTTTTTGAGTGGTGAGCTCTTTGAAGAGGTGGTTTCTCCAACGGTTTTGCCCTTGTTTCTTCTTAATGCGGTTTCCGGATCTTCAAGAGGAGGAATTAGAGGTGTAGAAGATCCTCGGGTCATGAACTAACTGCAACTTAAAACAAAACAGAACGCGTAAAAAGAACAAAAATTTAATCTGAATCAGCGTCAGACTCGCCGAGTCGGGGCGAATGCACTCGGCGAGTTTAAGTGAAAATCAGTTTTTTTTTTTTTTTTTTTTTTTTTTTTTTTTTAAACTTAAACAAAAATTCAACAGAAATTAACTTTGCGTAAGATGACTCTTACACAAAGGGTCGATTGAATTAGAATTTAATGCTAATTTTAGAACCGTTCCCCGGCAACGGCGCCAAAAAACTTGATGTGTGTAAAACTCACTTAGTTTTAATCCTACTTTAATTATCAAATAACACACAAAAGGCAGTGAACCTATCAATTGTGGTATAGCTAAATAAGCAGGGTATCGAACACAGGGAACGGCAAATTAAATTAAAAACTAATTCTATCTAAATTACTTTAGCAAATAAGGGTTTTTCTCTAGTTTTACAAGACTAGAAACTTATTAAACAAAACTAATGCAAGGCTAGAAAAGAACAAATTAACTAGATTCAATACTGGGAAAGAAACTTCTATTTAGTTCAACTCGGTTAACTTTATGGTTGCTTTTAAGGTAATAGTGCAATGGATTAATTCTTCCGTTGGTTACCGATTCAAGTGATTAAGTTGTGTTCACTACCCTAATCCTTAGCAAATAAACTAATTCAAACAGTGGCCAATTGCTTAACTTAATTATATTTACTAGATTAATTATTCGGGTTAAGTTAGACTTGCAATAGCTAATTAAATTGTTATTTTTAATTAACCTCTTGTTCAATAGTCATCTTACAAGCTTGCACATGAATTTACTCAATTTACTTATTAATCCTAGTTTCATATTCATTAATCCTAGACATATGATTTAGTGGTCACTTATCATATGAGGTCGATAATTAATAGATGTTCATGCTAATTAACTATCTTCCTATTAACAGAAAATAAATTATCATTCATACACAAGGTTCTTTAGCAAGCTAAAATAACAATTAATCACCAACTTAGAATTAATCCTACCAATCATTCAAACCATATTGTCAACTTTGTATCCCCAAACAGAAGTATAAAGAAATTAGTTCATAACTAAGGTGAATAACAGCAAACAAATAAGTTCAAGTTGCTTAATCATATTGACAAAACAAAAGAATTAAGTAGAATGATGAAATTACGCCTTAATTACTCCCGGAATTGGATTCTAGCTTCTTTGGTCAACTTCTAGGGTTCTTCTGGCTTTTTATTCGCAGCTTAACACCTCTGAAACTTCCCAGAATTCTCTTTATTCGCATTAAAGAGTTATCTTTATATATGCATACCGACTCGTCGAGTCATATGGCGACTCGTCGAGTCCCTCTCACATTAGTCGTATCCTGATAACTGTCTTGACTTTCGAATGCTTATCTCTCTGAATCCGCGACCGGACTCGTCGAGTCAAGAAATAACTCGACGAGTAGAAGCCTTATTTTGGCTGTTTTCTTTCTTCTTTCCACTCTTGAGCTCTCAACCGCTTCTCTTGCTTCCTTTCGCTTCCGAGCTTCATCTTTGGACTGAAAAACACAATTTAACACTTTTAAGTACCTTTTGTCCATAACATGCGATAATTTAGCCAATATATGAATAAAAAACTATACTAAATACACACTAAATATGCACATATCAATCGGATACGATGATCTTCTTGGTATGAAACGTACCAATAGAAGACATCGATGCACCATCGGCTATTGGAACATTGAACTTGTCCATGGCCCATCTTGTGATCAAGATCCAGAACCGGGCCAACGACACCTCAGAGTGTCGGGAAGAGGAAGAGAGGCTCTGAATCAACTGTTGCCAAAGGACAAACCCATAGTCCAGGTTTATCCCATTGTACACCCCATACATTATCGAAAGGAAAAGACGACTTGCACCGTCAGATCCTGAGCTCCTCTCTGACAGTACCTTGAAGAGAACTGTAAATAACCCATTCCACTGGGGCGGTAGGCAGGACTTCTTAAATTTGGCGATGGAGGTGAGAACCTCTGTGTAGCCCATGTTGTAAAACATGTTGTACAACATCCCAAATGGAATCGTCTCCGGGTGAACTCGCGATGGGTCAGCAGCAAACCCTAACATAGTGCAGAAACGGGGGCGAGAAATCGAAGTCTTGTGTTCTGCCACTTCAAAGAATACCCGGTCGACGGCCTTGTCGTAGTAAGCCGTCGCGTAGACCTGTAATAAGGCCACCATTGGCACCGTTTCAATTCTTGACAGTGCAGGAGCAAGCTGGGAGTACTTTAGGCATTCTATGACCGGCAACATATAGGAATCATACGCCAGTGGGTTCAGATCAATGACTAGGCATTGTTGGGGTCGGATGGGAAGAATCTGAGAAGTTGCATGAACAAAAGAAGATTCAGCCATTGTTGCAGGTTTGGAGAAGAAGAAGAACGGGAGAGTGTTTGGGAGTATTTTTGCTTTGGGAATTATGGAGGCAGTAAAGAGGTAAAAGGTGGTGTTGACGGCTTTTTATAGTGGGTGATAGGAGAGAGAAAAATCGTTTCAAATCTCTTATGGAAATACGAAGCAGGTTTTTTTGAGTGACTGATTGGTGACAGTTGGGGCGTGCGATGATCACGTAGGAGAGAGAGTGTCAGATTCCTAGGATTACGCCGCCCAATAAGCGCCGGTTCAGAGAAAGGAACCGTTTCCATTTCCACACGCGCCTCTAATTCCAGAGTGATGACGCTTCAATATCGCACACGCGTCCTTTAAGTGTCAGAAAAAGCGCGCCGTTTCAAATTCACGCGCCCTCCTTTTTACCGTCGTTTGAATTTCTATCCTTTTAACTCCCGCCGAGTCAGCAACTTTTTGTCTTTTCCCCTTTTAAACGGCTGTTTTGAATTAATGACCCACGTGGCTAGTTTTTGACCACAACTTCATTAGTAACCAACCAGTAATAATCCAGCCTGTAAAATAATTAGTAACGGAATTTTTGAAAATCTAGGATTTTCGTGCAAAGAGTGTAAAAGAAAAAGAAATAAAGCAACTCTTTTTAGGATAAGCTGTGATGTCAATAATGACACGAAACTGATGATCCCAGGCACGAATCTCTTCCTTCAAGGTCAAGAGAGACCTCAAAGTGTTAGTGTGGAATCCCGTTGAATTACGATCAAACATTTATTAATAAATGTTGAAAGGCGTCTTTTATTTAGGCTTATTAAGGGTGGTTTCGCTTTGATTCATCAATTCAATTCTTGATATAAGAACGAAAGTGAACAAAGTACTTGTGAGACCAGTGTAGTCTGTTGAACAAGTAGGTTGGAGTTGATTTTGTTTTGGCTTTGATTAATATGAAATCTCATATGAAAATTTAAAACTGGATCCCTTGGGAAGAAATGTTGTGGTGTGTAACAATTTCATGGGAATCACTCAAAAGAAAAATTGAGATTTCATGAGGGTACATTCGTCAATTCATTGGTGAAATCTTGATCAAATTAATTGGTCACCGTCAATTCGTTGGTGTTGAATTTTGGGTTTCACTCAGCTCGTAGTGGCACGAAACTAAGATCATAAACACAGAGGTTGTGTAACCATTAACCTCAGTGGTAGTTTCTGAGAGTCTCAAGGGTTACATTGATGGAACGAATGTAATGGAGAAGGGTAATGGGGATGGTGTAAGAAAACATAGTACCTCTGCTGCGAACATAAGGACCAGGAAACTCTTAACTCATGTGAGAAAAGAGTGAGGTAGCTCACGATTAGAATAAATATGTTAGCCTTATTGGGAAGACAAGGTTTGTGTATACCAGGTCATGAAGGCTATTATTCAAAATCTTATGAGGCTTGGGACACATACAGCAGCATGCTTCTAGGGACACTTAAGTAAGTCATCAAATATATCCCTATAAACGAATGAGCTCACACAAAAAATTAAAATATTTTTGGAGTTTTGATATTAAATAAAAATAAAAATAAAATTAAAATTAAAAAAATAAGACTTAAGAAATTATAAAAGAGTTAAAAGAAAAAAAATACGATTTAAAAAAAAACTTTGGAAAAAATTGAAAAACCGAACCCGAACGTTCGGTTGGTTTCGGTTGGGAAAAAGTTGAAAAACCGAACCCGAGCGTTCGGTTGGTTTCGGTTCAGGAAAATTTTGAAAAACCGAACCCGAACCTTCGGTTGGTTTCGGTTCAGGAAAATTTTGAAAAACCGAACCCGAACCTTCGGGAGGTTTCGGTTTGGAAAATTTTAAGAAACCAAGGATATGCAATTTGGAAAAACTTTTTACACAAAGAAAAACAAATTTTGTACAAAGAAAATATACAACTCAGAAAAACTACCTTTGAAGTAATGAGCGAGTCAGATGGTTGAACCGAACCCGAACGTTCGGTTGGTTTCGCTTCTTACGTTTGAGTTTGAGAGGCAATGTGAGGTACTGACTCTGATTCCATCATACCTAGCCCTTGCAATATTTTATTGAATGATGCTTCAGGAAGAGCTTTGGTAAAGACGTCAGCCAGTTGATCAGTGGTTCTTACGAAGTGAACTTCGACATTTCCATCTTCCACATGATCTTTGATGAAGTGATACCTCAGTGCTATGTGTTTGGTTTTAGAATGTTGCACTGGGTTTTGACAGATCCTAATTGCACTTTCAGAGTCACAATATAGTGGGATCTTCTTCATATTGAGTCCATAGTCTCGAAGTTGACTCTGGATCCAAATCACTTGGGATGTGCAGGATGCAGCGGCAATGTATTCCGCTTCGGCAGTAGACAGCGACACACACGTTTGTTTCTTGGATTGCCAGCTGACCAACTTCCCATCAAGAAATTGACAGCCACCAGTTGTGCTTTTACGATCGAGTCCACATCCTCCAAGGTCAGCATTAGAATAGGCTTGAACGAAGAAGCCTGAATTGGATGGATACCATAGACCTAAGGAGGTCGTTCGCTTGAGATAGCGTAGGATGTTCTTTAATCAGTGAGCCTATCATTTGACGATAGAGCGTGATATCGACAGCCGGTTTATCTAGTGAAGAGGTAAGCTTGGTGCCGAATGCCATTGGGACTTTGACTTTTGAGTCGCCCATCATTCCAAATTTCGCTAGGAGAGTCTTCGTGTAAGCTTCCTGATTGATAAAGATGCCTTCGGGTCCTTGTCTTATATTTAAACCAAGGAAAAAATTAATAGGACCCATTGAGCTCATTTCAAACTTAGTCTCCATCAACTTTCTGAATTCAGCTGTTAAGCTGGGATTCGTGGAACCAAAGATGATGTCATCGACATAAATTTGAACTATCATAAGGTGGTTACCTTCCTTTTTGCGAAAGAAGGTTGGGTCAACCGAACCTTGTTTGAATTTAGACATCTTTAAAAATTTTGTAAGCGTTTCATACCAGGCTCTCGGAGCTTGTTTGAGGCCGTACACAGCTTTATCCAGAATATAGCAATGATTTGGATACTTTTCATTCACGAACCCAGGAGGTTGCTCCACATACACAGTTTCTTCGAGTTCTCCATTGAGAAATGCACACTTGACGTCCATTTGGAAAACCTCAAAGTTTTTGTGAGCAGCATAGGCCAGAAATATCCTAACAGATTCTAGCCTAGTTACTGGAGCGAACGTCTCTTCGTAATCTATTCCTTCCTCCTGACAGTATCCCTTGACCACCAGACGAGCCTTGTTCCTTATGACATTACCTTCCTTGTCCATTTTGTTCCTAAAAACCCATTTGAGACCAACAACTGAAGCATCTGGAGGAGTTGGAATGAGGCGCCAGACTTTATTCCTTTCAAACTCGTTCAGTTCGTCTTGCATTGCTTGAACCCAATCAGAGTGATCGAGGGCAGTGTTCACTGTCTTCGGTTCAACTTTTGATACGAATGAGTTAAACATACAAAACTCAACCTTTGAAAATAAGGATGTCTATTTTGCCTTCAGTTGAGATCGGGTTAGAACTTTTTCAGATACATCACCAACTACTTGAGAGATAGGATGATCTCTGGTCCATTTGGTAAGAGGAGGGTAATTCGGATCGAAGGTTGGATCTAGTTCAGCGTTGATCATCTCTTCTGGCTCAGATTGGCTATCGTAATCAAGCGTCATATCATCATGCTCCCCCTCAATTGATGAGTCTTGAGAAACATGAGGTTCAGGGGTTTCTTGTGGTGTTGGACTTTCAGACGTTGAAGCACCTTCGTTTGGAGGGGCATCTTCGGTTGGAGAGGCACCTTCGGTTGGTGAAGGGCCTTCGGTTGAGGATGTAGAGTTTGGCTCCCCCTGGACTTGTGAGCTTGGCTCCCCCTCGACATGAGAACTTGGCTCCCCCTCGACTGAAGCATTGATGGATGGAGATTCATCAGTGGGTGATTCTCCTTCATGCATTCTTCTTGCAGCATCTTCGACAATCTGCTTCATATGATCAACTTTGTTGTCAGCTGCACCTGCTTCTGAGAGAGAAGCTTTTTCCGGTTCGTCAAAGAGTTCCATGAATTTCTCGTATAAATTGGCGATCGAGACTGTGACTTGGCCAGTTTGAGGAAAGATTTCCCCGGCAGTGTCTTCTATGGCTTGTAGCTTCTTGACATAGCTATCGTCAAAGGTCACGTAGTATGTCTCTTCAATCCTTTTTGAACGTTTGTTTAGAACCCTGTACGCCTTGGATGTGAGCGAGTAACCCAGAAAGATTCCCTCGTCGGCTTTGACATCAAACTTGTTGCGGTGTTCTTTAGAATTAAAGATGAAACACCTTGAGCCAAACACGTGGAAAAATTTCACATTGGGCTTTCTGTTGTTTATTATCTCATATGGTGTGAGCGTGAAACGCTTGTTGAGATAGGACCTGTTCTGTGTAAAACAAGCAGCAGAAATAGCATCAGCCCAAAAATAAAGAGGTAAGGAAGCGAAACTTAGCATAGTTCGGGCAGCTTCACACAAAGACCGGTTTCGCCTTTCGACTATTCCGTTTTGTTGTGGTGTGTAGGGAGCTGAGAAATTGTGACTAATTCCCTTTTTTGCAAGAAACTCTTCAAACTCCCTGTTTTTGAATTCAAGGCCATTATCGCTCCTGATGTTGCGAACGACCTTCTTGAGCTGGACTTCAATTTGCTTGATAAACACTTTCAGCTTTTGAGTCGCTTCAGATTTGAGCTTTAGAAAGAACACCCATGTAAATCGTGAAAAGTCATCAACGATAACAAGAATATACTTGCTACCACCAATGCTTTCGATAGATGAAGGACCACACAAATCGATATGAAGCAATTCGAGTGGTTCAACAACTTTTGTGTTGATTACGGATGGGTGACTTTGACGACTCTGCTTTCCCATTTCGCATGCAGCACACAAATGCTCTCTGTCGAACTTGAGCAATGGAAGACCCCTAACATGACCTCCAGTGACAAGTCGGTTGATATCTTTGAAATTAAGATGAGAGAGTCTTCGGTGGCACAACCAGCTTTCGTCGGATTGAGCTTTTGATAGCAGGCATATGGCTGGGTTTCCTTTGATGGGTTTCATGTTTAGAGGAAACATTTCACCCTTTCGCTCTGACTTCAGAATCACTTTCTTTGTCTTTTTCTCTATTATTTCAGAACCTTCATCATCGAATGAAACTTTGAGACCTGTACCTCCAACAAGCTGAGATACACTGATGAGGTTGTGTTGGAGTCCTTCCACATAAGCCACCTTCCTTATAGTGAAGTCTCCATTTGTTATCATTCCATATCCCTTTATGGTACCGAAAGAGTTATTTCCAAACTTAACGTTGCCACCATTTGCAAGAGATCTGTATTCCCTGAGCTCCTCTTTCCTCCCTGTCATGTGACGCGAGCAGCCACTATCGATGTACCATTCTTCGTCAAACTGCTCGTCACTTATAACCTGCAAAAATTAAGCAGATTTAGGAACCCAAAGTTTCTTGGGTCCATGTGAGCTTTTCATGGGAACGGGAATAGTAAGAGAGATGTCAACTAGATATGTTCGTTTTATTAGAGTTGTTTCATCTTTCTTTTTAACGGTAAAGACTTTTATTTTGTTAGGATTGGGTGTGTTCGTTTTGGACTCTGGTTTGGATTCATCGACCTTCTGCTTTCCCTTCTGTTCAGCTGATGAATGAGGTTTTTGAGAACAAGCGGGATTAGCTTTAGAGCAACATGGAGATGAATTGGTGGAAGTAGAAGAATTAGAAGAACGAGAAGAGTTAGAATGAGAGGTTTTGGATGGAGAGGACTTCCTGGCTGGTGACTCTAGGTGACTCTTTTGCTTTTGATCATTGGAGGGACTGACCTTAGAGTTTTGTTCTCCTTTGACTTCAGAACTGAACCTCTGCATTTGGTTGGAGTTGTTCTTCGAACCGAACCTTTGGTTTCGGTTGAAGTCCTTTTCAGAACCGAACCTTTTCCTTCGGTTGGTATCTTCTTGTGAACCGAACCTTGGCTTTCGGTTGGTATTTTCTTGTGAACCGAACCTTGGCTTTCGGTTGTTGGAACTTTCAGGCTTTCTTACAGGATTGTTTTCATACTTCAGATTCTTGTCTTTGTGTGAATAGTATGCATTCTGGGAGTGCCAGAATTGTTTCCTTTCAGAAAGGTTTTTCCTGTATCTTTGGTTCCTTTCTATCTTCTTATCCCTCATCTGCTTAGGTTGATGATGAACGTTCGCTTTCGTTTTTGTTGTCTCCTTGGCTGGTTCCTTTTGAACTTCAGGAGTTTTACTTTGAGCCGAGGGAGCAGAGTGAGTATCCGAAGAAGATTCAGTTTGCACTGAGGGAGTAGAAGGAATGTCTGAAGAGGTTTCACTTTTAGCTGCGGGAGTGGAAGGAATGTCTTCTTTTGCTGATCTCCCATCCTCCTGAGGAATATCTTTCGTACCACTGGTGCTTGGCTCACTGAAATTATCGGGCTTATTCAATGGTTCAGGTATGTATCTCCCTTTTCTCATCCAGGAGGTTCTTTCAGATAGGCCAACGGTTTCATTTCCATTATCTATTGGAGCTTCCCAGAAGTACTCATCACAGCCATCAGCATTGTCTTCGTTAACAATAGCTGTGAGTTCAGCTGTTTGATGTTTGGTTACTCCAGTCACCTTGTATACTTGATTCACAACAGCTTTTTCTACTAATTTCGGGGACTTTTGTTGGGACAATCTAGCGAATTCCACAGAATTTTCAGAAATAAGATTTTTGTGGTTTTCAGTTTCGCTTTTAACAAATTCTGAGCAGTCAACCGTATCCTCTACAGAAATTTCACTCATGTTTTCGTCCTCGTTAAGCTCAGATGCATTTTCAACATCGATTTTATTTTCTGAGCTTACGTTGGCGTTTAGAGAGTCAAATTTTTTGCATGGTTTCGGTTCTCAATTTAAGTCTGTCATTTTCGTCCAAAAGATTTTTGAGCATGTCCTTGTGGTCTTTGGATTTGATGAAGGACTCAATTTTGTCCAGTCCATACATATAGGTTGGGTTGACATCATCAGACGATATCACACTCTCACAATTGTAGGCTTCGGCATCGATTTCATCCTCCTTAAACTCTAGGAAGGGCAAAATCATGCGATGGATCTTTTGGCCTATCTCACAATCCAAGTGAAGTTGAGTAATATTGGAATATAAACGTTTAGCTATTAAACAAAAAACATTTCGTTGTTTTAACAATTTCAAATTGTCTCTCTGCAAATAAATGTTTTCGTCTTTAACTTTAACTAATTCCGACTCTTTTAACTCAATCCACATTCGCCGCTCCTCACTTTTCGACGCCACCCTGCTTAATTGATCATTCAGGTTAGAATTGGTGACTCGAGTTTGAGTTAAGCTACTATCTAAATGAGAAATTCTTGTATTAACATTTTTTAGTTCTTTCTCATATGAGGATGGTGGTACTTTAGAAGAAATAAAAACAGATTGTACCTTCTTTATCAGTTCATCGAGCTCATTGAACTGCTGGCTGAGTGGTTTGGCCGTAAAGCACATATCCTCCTGTACTTTCGGCCCATCGCTTCCTCCATCGGTATTGTATCCCCTCATTTGAGATACGTCAGTCACCATGAAGCATTTTCCACCACTGCTTTCCTCCTTAGCCACATAAGCCTTTCCATGAGTAAGCTTCCTCACTTCTTCGTCTTCTGAGTCAGTAGACCAAACTTCTGTGCTACCGAACTCAGCGTCATTAATCGAACCCTGCACAATAAGAGCATTAATAGAAGGGTTAGCAGTAGACTTCTTCTTTCTCAACTCATCCAATCTCTTCTGCAGCACGGCTTCCTCATCATTTCCATCGTCCTTTTCAGCCATCTTCTTAAGAACACAGTCCTTAGCATAGTGGTTCTTGCCACCACAGTAGAAACAGCTTACTCCGGAATCGCCATCTGCCTTCGGTTCCTTCTTGGGCTCCTCAGCCATCGGTTCATTGTTCACCTTTTCAGAGCTGTAACTCCCCTGCCAGTTTCGGTTTTTGTTGCTGGGGAATCTCTTCTTTATGAACCTCTTAGGATTGGACACCATCATGGCATAATCCTCAGACGTGAGGTCATATTCCTCCAAGTTAAGCTCTTCATCCTCCATCACAGCTTTACTTTTAGATAGGAGGGCCAACGAACCAAGACTAGAAACTACGTTCTTCTCTTGTACCACAATCTTCTCTTGAGACTTTAGAATACCCACCAGTTTCGCCAAAGAGTATGATTTAAACTGCTCATGGGCTTTGACTGTGGAAACCACTGCTCTCCACTCAGACCTTAGTCCGTTCAAGAAAGTAACCTTCTGTTCGATAAGCTTTCTTTCAATGTCGTGTTTGATCATCTTGCTGAGAAGATGATTGAAGCGATCAAACGTCTGGGTCACCGTTTCTTCGGCCCCTTGCCTGAATTCTCCAAACACAGATAGAAGCAAGGTTTGGATAGAATGTTCAAGATCTTCGTCTGTGGAATACAGTTCGCGAAGTCTATCCCATACTTCCTTCGCCGTCGTACATGAGCTGACCAGTCTGAATGTGTCTGACTGAAGGGCGAATCTGATCAACCTTAACGCCTTAATATTACACTGGAATTTGTCTTTCTCGTCTTGTGCAATATCCTTCACGTCCTTAAGCAGATCGTTGTACTCTTTTTGTGTCTTGATGATTCTGGATGTAGCAGAATGAGAAAACGGTCCATTGATGATGGCTTCCCATATGAGATAACCATTGTCCTCCGATCCAATCACGTAATCTTCAAAATGATGCGCCCATACTTCATAGTCATGAGTGTATAAGATTGGAATCTTTGTCGTCAAACCGATGCTGTTGGAAATATTAATAGGGTTTGATTGCGTCACGTCCATTATGATCGTAAAAACCTGTTCAAAGATCAGACTTGTAATAAAGCAGATTAGGGCAAAACAATAAATATTAAGATACGTCAATTAAGATGACGGCTCAATAAATATCGATGATTGCGAAAAACCCTAATGGAAATCTTTTTCACAGAAAAGATGTGTATCGATTACACAGCCTCCTGCTCTGATACCAATTGATGGGATTAAAACAACTTTTAATCTATGAAGATCGATTAGATCTTGAACAAGTATATGAATGTAAAACAACAAGAACGCAATAATAAGAACAAAACAGCTTGAATCAAACGTGTCAAATGATTAAATAAAATCCTTAGAAGAGCTCGATTAAGAACATCAACTGTAGAGGATTAGAAGATTACAAGAACGATTAACGAAAAATGTTGTACTCTGAATGAATCGCTATATCGATAATCTCAGCAATCTTAACCTAATATGCATGCAAGCATTTAACTTATATACAATGCATAAAAGGCTCACGGTTGGACAGGCCCAAACCGGAGAATACAAGGCTAAACTAACGAGCTCAAAAGACGCAACATCAAAACTATCTTCAGCCCAACATCCTCGAATCGACAACCTCTTCGATCAACTTCAACGAGCCAACTACTTCTCGAAAATAGACCTAAGGTCAGGGTACCATCAGCTACGAGTCCATGAGAGTGATGTCCCTAAAATAGCATTTCGGACTTGATATGGTCACTACAAGTTCATAGTAATGCCTTTCGGTCTAACCAACGCACCGTCGATATTCCTGGACCTGATGAATTGGGTATGCTATCCTTTCTAGGGCAAGTTCGTTATTATGTTCATCGACGATATACTTGTCTACTCCAGAAACGAGGAAGATCACAAACAGCACTTGAAATTAGTGCTAGAAACTCTAAGGGCAGAGAAGCTATACGCTATATTCTCCAAGTGTGAATTCTGGATCCAAAAAGTAACTTTCTTGGGTTACGTGGTAAGTAAGGAAGGCATGCACGTGGACCCCTCCAAAATCAAAGCGATAGAGAGCTGGTTAGCACTGAAGATGCCCACAGAAATCTGTCAATTCTTGGGCCTCGTTGGCTATCATCACATGTTTATCCAGAATTTCTCCAAAATTGCAAACCTTTAACCACACTGACTTAGAAATGTGTACCCTTTTGTTGGAGAGAAAAGCAAAACCCTATCTATGCAGCGCACCCATCCTGTCTCTGCCCAAAGGGATAGAGGACTTCATTGTCTACTATGATGCATCCAATCAGGGCCTAGGCTGTGTGCTCATGCAGTGAGGAAAAGTTATTGCTTATGCCTCGAGACAGCTGAAAACACACGAAGTCAATTATACAACTCACGATCTAGAGATGGATGCAATGGTCTTTGCACTGATGATATGGAGACATTACCTCTACAGAACCAAGTGTACTATCTTCACTGACCATAAAAGCCTATAACACATTTTCGTCTAGAAGGAGTTGAACATGAGACAACGGCGATGGGTAGAGCTACTCAGCGATTATGAGTGTGAAATACGCTACCATCCCGGCAACGCCAATGTAGTGGCGGATGCCCTCAGCCAAAAAGAATGCTCAAGTCGTAGAGTGAAGGCACTGACAATGACCATCCATTCCAACTTATCCGTACAAATCAGAGAGGATCAACCGGAAGCCTTAAAACCAAAAAACGTGTCGGGTGAAGCCATGAGAGGAATGGAAAAGAACTTAGAGATTAAAGAAGACGGAGTCTACTATTTGATGAATCGGATCTGGACCCCAAAGTTTGGAGGTTACAGAGAGATTGTCATGAACGAAACTCACAAGACTAGATACTTTGTTCATCTAGGTTCGGATAAGATGTACCTTGATCTCAAGAAACTATATTGGTGGACAAACATGAAAGCGGAGATCGCTACCTTCATGGGCAAGTGTCCGAATTGTGCCAAGGTGAAGGTTGAATATCAGAATCCCTCAGGTTTGCTTCAGTAGGTAGAGATACCTGAGAGGAAGTGGGAGAGGTTTACCATGGATTTCATTACCAAATTACCCAGATCTCCGAGTGGGTACGATACCATCTGGGTAATAGTCGACCGATTGACAAAGTGCGCTCACTTCTTACCGATCAAGGAAACGTACAAAATGGAGAGGCTTATGCGAATCTATATACAGGAAATAGTTCGACTACATAGGGTACCTGTGTCTATTTTCTCCGCTCGAGATAGCAGGTTCACCTCGAGATTTTGGCCGTCCCTATAGAAAGCTCTTTGAACTAAGTTGGACATGAGTACAACTTACCATCCTCAGACAGATGGGTAGAGTGAGAGGACCATCCAGACCTTGAAAGACATATTGCGAGCAAGTGTCATCGACTTTGGTAAGTCGTGGGACACCCATTTGCCCTTGGTTGAATTTTCCTACAACAATAGTTATCACACCAGCATCAAGGCTACGCCTTTTGATGCTCTTTATGGCAGTAAGTGTAGATTCCATCTATGCTGGGCTGAGGTGGGCGATACACAGCTAGCCAATGGATAAGTACCCGACAACACTCTCACGCATCCAAAAATCATTCGCAAAATCACTGAAAAAGTCATACAAATCTTGGAGCGACTGAAAGCTTCGAAAGATCGACAAAAGAGCTACGCCGATAAACAACAAAAACCCTTGGAGTTCCACATCGGAGACCGTGTTCTGCTGAAGGTCTCGCCCTGAAAGGCATGATACACTTTGGAAAACGAGGAAAGCTAAATCCGAGGTACATAGGACCATTCGAGATCCTTGCTAGGATCAGTCTCGTAGCCTACAAACTTCGTTTACCACATAAACTTAGCAACATTCATCCTGTCTTCCACGTTTCAAATCTTAAGAAATTCTTGTCCGACGAAACCCTTGTAATTCCCCTCGATGAGATTGAAATGAACGAGTACCTTAACTTCGTGAAGAACCGGTTGAAATCATGGATAGAGAGATCAAACGAATGAAACAAAGTCGCATCCCAATAGTGATGGTTCGTTGGAACGCCAAACGGGGACCTGAATTCACTTGGGAGCGCGAAGATCAAATGAAACAGAAGTATCAGCACCTCTTTCCTGCTCCATGATTTGTATCCTATGTTCGAATTTCAGGATGAAATTCTGTCTAACAGGGGATGATGTGACAACCCGAAACCTTTTTTTTCATTATCCTTACCCAGTTTCCGTTAATAAAATTTCGGTATTTATTAAATTCCGTCAAATTTCTTAGCTTGGGAAATACTTTACGTTTTAAATAAATAATATCTATTTTATACGAGTCGGAATAAACCAGAAATCACGCGAAAAACTTGAATTTTCTCGAAAAACATCGCGTTTACGGTCCAGGACGAGTTTACGGTCGTGAACTCATTTACCACCATAAACCCTGTTTACGGCCGGAGTCAGGTGGACCCCACTGACCGACCGCAAAATCCCCTATAAATATGAGACCCCTAACTTCATTTGAACACTTTGGACCGAAAACTCTATCATCCTCTCTCTAGAACCTCTGACCGTAAACTCCGAAACACCCTCATTTCTCTTGGAAAACCATCAGGAAACACTTCTGGAGATAGTGTAGAAGCATCTAAAACACATTTTCATCAAAATCAGCAGCATTGTTCTTGAGTTTATGGTCAATCTTCATAGATCGTAAGCAGACAATCTTCATAGACTGTAAACCCGTTTATGGTCAAATCTTCAACGACCGAAAACTCAGTTTACAACCGTCAACCCTAGTTAACAGTCGTAAACTGCCTGTCGACCGTAAACTCTCTTCTAGACCATAAACAACTCTTTCATGTGGAAAAGCCTGTTTTCTCAATTCAACCAAGTTCTGGTAACATTCCTTAACCAAAACCAAGTGTTTATCTAACACTTTATCTAACGAAATCGCTAATTTAGATACATATACGTATTTATTTGATATTAGGATTCCGTTAAGTGACACATGCATCGACTCAAGGATCTTCCGGTTCAATCCTTTACGACCAACCAACTGTGAGTTCATACCCCTATGCTTTTATAGTTTTTAAATTGTTTTCAGGGGGGAATACAAGCCAAACATTAAGGTTTTCACAACTTAAAAACTGATGTAATTACAAAAATCTTTTATCAAACATTTAGATACCTTATCACTTTTGTAATATGCGGAGCATAAAGGACATTTTTCTAAATATAATTCCATAGTTTTCTGAACAGTACATGATCATAACATACCAGTCAAACTATAATAGGTATAGTTTGGGAAATTCATTATCAGTTTTACAAGATTCAAGCTTCTTACAAAGTCAAACACATAAACTAAAACAGATTTAGTTTATCTATTACTACGTATAGAAAACTAGAATATCTTGTTAAATAATTATTTTGCGTATAATTATTTATACTCTACACAGTTACAAACGATTTCGAACTCGAGAACAACCTAACCACACATAAACTAGTTAATACAGGATTGTGAGACCTATCTTTGTTATGCCCCACGAGGTACCAGTAAATCCTCACCTTTAGTATAACCAGATTCTCGTGGAGGGAGAGCATGAAATTTGTGAATAGATCTATTCGAGACCGACAATCCCACACCTGAACTGTTAGCTACAGTTAGGCAGGCGTGCCTAGGGTGACAAATTTTGTAATCGTACGGTGTGTGAAGAAACATCAAGGAGGTCATCAGTCATATTAGTATGGTTATACAAACTCACAATAGTATCAACTAACCTTTGTTTACGGGATTGCTTCTTCAATAGTTTTATTTTAATTTATAAGACTACCTACTTAGTACACTGGAGGGTAATCCAGGGATCCAACCTTTGGTTTTATTTTAAGTAATAAAACTACACTACATCCTGGTGGTAGCCAGGGTTTTCAAACAGATCATACATTACATACTGGTGGTAGCCAGGGTTTTCGAATAGAACATACACTACATACTAGTGGTAGCCAGGGTTTTCGAATAGATTATATACTACATACTGGTGGTAGCCAGGGTTTTCGAACAAAACATACACTACATATTGGTGGTAGCCAAGGTTTTCGAACATAACATATACTACATACTGGTGGTAGCCATGGTTTTCAAACAGAACATATGTTTCATACAGTAATCAACAAACATGTTAGAAAATATTGGATTTTCTTGGAAAGCATGCATACGTATTTCAGAACTTGATAACAATGCTTTTCGATACAAACGAAATTTTACTTATAACGAAAAGAAACCATTTGTACAAATTCGTTGACTAGTTTTCAATACAAAAACATGCTTATGAACTCACCAACTTCATGCTGATACATTTTCAAAACTGCTTGTACTCTCAGGACAGCGATAGACAGGTACTTTCGCCAGCTTTTGGAGAAGACAGAGCAAATTTTGGAGTCTCGTCTTTATCTTTTGTTACTTTTGATGTGCACAAACTATCTTTCAAACAAATGTAAATATTTTTATTGTAATGTAATGGTTGTGTTACTTTCATTGCAATGATACGATTGTTGTGATACTACGCATGACGTCGCCCGCCCCCGACAATTCCGCCGTTATTTTTGACAGTTCGGGGGTGTGACAATACGAGACCCTAGTGGGGGAGTACTTGATGCATATGGTGAGGGAACAAGATTGGGATAAACTTTTTGCTCTGCTTCCAGGGCAAGGCAGAGTCTACAGCAGGGATGCATGGGGTTTTTAGCATATGTGACGGATACGCGGGTTACCACTAAGAGGTCGAGTTTTGTTTCTGAGGTTCCAGTAGTATGTGAGTTCCCAGATGTTTTCCTCGAGGAATTATCGGTTGTGCCTCTCGAGAGACAGGTGGAGTTCCGGATCGACCTGCTTCCGGGGGCAGCGCCTATTGCCAAGGCACCCTATCGCCTTGCGTTTCCCGAGATTCAGAAGTTATCCTCAGAGCTCCAGGAACTATTAGGGGAGGGATTCATTAGACCAACTAGCTCACCATGGGGAGCGCCAATCCTTTTTGTCAAGAAAAAGGATGGTTCACACCGGATGTCCAAGATTGTTTTGAGATCTGAGTAACATCAGATGAGAGTCTGCGAGGAGGATATCCAGAAGACGGCCTTTTGGACTCGTTATGGGCTTACAAGTTTCTGGCGATGCCTTTCAGGCTCACCAATGCACCGGCAGCGTTCATGGACCACATGAACTGGGTGTGTAGAGCCATGTTGGATCGATCGGCGATTGTGTTCACCAACGACATTTTGGTATACTTGAGGTGTAGGGAACAACACGAGGAGCATCTTCGGGAACAACATTATGGAGAGGCTTTATGCCAAATTCTCTGTCACACCCCGCTAAAGCGGAAACACAGGGCGTGGCAGTACAAAGGGTTTCATAACAAAAGTTAAAAGACAACACCAACCATAGTATTAAAAATCATTACAATTTTACAATGGGTTTGAACAACTTTTAAAAGAAATTAAAATGTAAATTGAAATACAACACATGCGAATGCTCCTAAAGTGAAGTGTCCCTAAGTGCCACTTACTCGATGATTCCTGAAAAAGCATGTAAAACGAGCGTCAACTATAAAAATAGTTGGTGAGTACTCACAGATAAACAAAGTAATATTGGTTCCATGAATTGAAATCAAAGTTTTGATAAAAGTTTCCAATAATAAAAGTATATTGTTAAAATGAGTAAATAAGTTTGTAAAAACAAAGTTCTTTGTCATCATGAGAGATAAAGTATGTTGCCCAAATAAGATGCAACATTCATATTCCCATGGAAGATAAAGTTCGTTACTCAAACGAGTAAACAAGTTTCATTGCTAAAATGAGCAATCAATTTCGTTACTACAAGGAGCAAACAATTTCATTGCTAAAACAAGTATATAAGTTTTCAGTAATAAAAGTTCGTTGCCATAATGAGAAACAAAGTTCATTGCTATAATAAGCATAAAAGTTTCGTTGCTAAAATAAGTATACAAGTTTCATTGCTAAAATAAGTATACAAGTGTCGTTGCTAACATGAGAGTACAAGTTTCATGTGTGCATAAAGATTCGTATGTGCCTCAAGTTTCCATTCATGAGTTCACAACCCAAGCCTAATGACCGAATCGTGCCCTATTGACTACTATGTGTATCGCAAACATAGTTTATAAAATGATAAAATGCACTCAAGCGAATCGTGCGAGTGAGGAGTTGTCTACCTCCTGATAGCGCAATCCATAATAACCATAGGCTCAAAAGAGTTAATGAGTTGTGTCTAGAGATTCCAGGGACTTCACCGCGATACAATCCTCATGAATTAAAGTAACATACACATACATACGAAATAGAGCAACCAAGTTTCATACAAGTCAGAATAAACACAACGAACATAAAAATAGTTTAGGACATGCTTTTCCACCCCAAAACATTTAAAAACCGAAAATAGGGGAGTGCGTGAATACTCACAATATGCAAAATATAGTAATCAAGTTTATACGAGTCAATTAAATATAATGAACATAAGTAGTGTAGGACATGCTTTTCCACCCTAAAACATAAAAACCGAAAATAGGGGAGTACGTGAATACTCACAATATGCAAAATATAGTAATCAAGTTTATATGAGTCAATTAAATATAACAAACATAAGTAGTTTAGGACATGGTTTTCCACCCCAAAACATAAAAAACAAAAATAGGGGAGTATGTGAATACTCACAATATGCAAAATATAGTAATCAAGTTTATATGAGTCAATTAAATATAACGAACATAAGTAGTTTAGGACATACTTTTCCACCCCAAAACATAAAAACTGAAAATAGGGGAGTACGTGAATACTCACAATACATTGAGATGATGCAAATGGTGCCTTGACTATGTTCCACGTGTACCACTACCGATTCCTACAATATTGGTATTCACTAGTGAGTCTCTAATCGAAATGTAACACTAGTATACTTACTACTACAATAGAATGATGCCAATACTCAGTCACAATTGAATATTGATAAATTATAAATATTTTTTTTCTGTGGAAATTAAGTTTCAAAAAATCAATTGTTATATAACAATTTAAGCGGAAAATTTTCATTATTGAAATGTTAATATTTAACATTTTAGAGGTGTTCTAATGATTGAATATTCAAAACTAAATCAATTTAGTTCTAAAATTTCCCAAACTTTTCATTTTAGTTTTAATTGACGTCAAAGACCTCAAGATAAATTTTCTTGAATTTTTGATTTGTCTAACTATTTTTCACAACTTTACTTTCTTGAATAACCATAAAATTATGAAAAATAATAAACAGTTAATAAGAATTACCAAACTTCATATTTTGGTTCTAAATGTGTTAAAAGACTTCTAGATAATTTTTCATGGATTATGGATATGCATAACCATTTTTCATATATTTAATTCTCTAAATATATAAAAATTCATGAAAAATATAAATCAGTTAATAAAATGCCCCAAACGTTTTATAGTAATTTCATTACACATACTTAATCTGTGAAAATATAAAAATGGGTTTCTAAACTGTTCTACCAATTTTTATGAATTTTATGCATTGTTTCTAATAAAAATTCAAATAAATAGAAAACGGTTTCCAAATTTACTCAAACTTTTTGTAATACTGTTATTAAACATTATCGAGCTGGGAAAAATATAAAAGATATTTTTAAGTGGGTATTTCGATTTTTCCTTGTTTTATCCCCTTAAATAATCATTAATTGAAGAATAAATAATAAACAGTTAAAATAAATTACCAAAAAATTTTGTAACATCATTTAGAGTGTAAGTCATCTGGGAAAAATACGAAAAGTTGTTTTCATATTGTATAATCTGGTTTTGGGTATTTATGTGTATTTATGTGTATTTAAGTGTATTTAACATTAGAAAATTGGAGAAAAATAGTATACAGTATAGAAAAATCATCAAAATTTGTATGTAACCTCCTACTGTACAAAATGATCTTCTGGAAGGCATGATGACAAATTGTGAAATTACTTTTCTGAGACTCCCACCACAGGTAAGAGCTGCGACAATTGTTAGATACAATTTTCACACTTCCTAAAGTGGTTTTGTGATTTATTATACCCAAAAAAAAGAAAATGGAAAATCATACTAAACAGCAACATAAATCCATGAAATTTAATGAGAGGTCATTATTCACCGTAGGGGTCATCCATGAATTTATTCCCGATTTATAGACCTCTGGAAGTATTTTATATGATTTATTGCTCTATTTTATTACATTAATTATAATAATTCAAGAAAAATGAATTATCTTCTGAAAATTTACAGAGCATCTTATTTTGTTGATGAGAATCTGGAAAATCCTACCACCAACATCATAAAAACCGTGAGTAGGTGCAAATGTTCATGATTTTACAATAGAATGGAGTAGAAGATGGAGAAAATCCATGAAAACAAGTAAAAGTTGAAGGAAAAGAGAAGGAAAATGAATGATTTTCGGGTTTACCTTTAAAAACACCTCAAGATGATTAAGATTTAGAGTTCATGGTGTGTTCTATGACCCATTTTCTGGAGAATTTCGTGGTTGAGGGAGAGAGGAAGAGAGAATAGAGAGAAAATGATGTGAGGGAGTGTGAGAGAGAAAGAGATGGAGTGGGTGAGTGAAATTGATTAATGACTTGGAAAAATGGTGTATTGGAAGAGGATGAGGGTCTTGGGAGAGGGGAGTCCGACTTTGGAGTGGAGAGAGGGTCTCCCTCTTTTAAATTTTATAAAATATAACTTTATTTTATAAAAATATCAAGTTTTTATAAAACATGCACCTTATTCTAAATTTTCCTTCACAAAACCTTGATTTTTGGCTTAGAAAATAAGGTTAAATACTAATGACTTAATTTTTTTTCTTGGTTATATTTTACTAAATTGAGTTATTTTAAATTGATATTTTATAGTCCATACCAAATTTATGGATTTTTAGGTGTTAAAGTTTATAAATTTGAGTTTTTAGGGCATTTAGGGTTTTTGAGAGTTTGTAAGTCTTTGAGTATCAAAATTAATTAAATTTTGAGATTTCAAACTATTTTCGAGTTTCATAACTCTTATTGAAGTTAGAAATAATGTTTGTAATATTTTTTTTATCGATTTATTAGCATTTTATGTAGTGATTCCGAGATTCAAGCGAAATTGAGGAATCAAGTATACTAGTCCTACTCTTCAACTTTGACTTAAGTTTCTATGAGACACTAACCTAACTTTTACTTCTGGGTCAAGTACATGATTTGTGTATATGATTCATGAAATGGTTTTCAAGTCAAAGAGTGACCCTAATATAGATAGTCACTAAAGTTAATTAGTAGTAGAATTCACATATCAATGTGAAATCTAAGCATATTATCCATTGTTTCTAATTGTTTCCAAGTTTCTAGTAGGTTATAACTTAGCTTCTAGTTACTAAGTCTAATATGTGTAGTGTCTGTATGTGCAACTATGTCTAGTCAAATCTAGAACCGACTCGAATTTTGGGGGTTGTCACAGTCTCCCCCAATGGAAAGAATTTCGTCCCGAAAATCAATTCGTGACACATTCTATTAGAACTCAGCCGAATGCAATTGTATTATTGGAGAGGTGGTGACTTGAAGAGCTCTTTGATTATTTTGGATTAATTCCTCAAGGGAAGAGCCCAACATTTTAGCTATAATCAAATTAATGTTTCCCTAATTCGAGTTCTATAGTCTAGATTGCGAGAAATTAGGATCATGGAAATCGTGATCCAACCATGGTGACCTAGTTGAAAAAGATCATCTAGTTAGATATTATCTGAATTAAGAGAGCGGTATAAGTTTTGCTGAATCACCAACTGCACTGAGCTTTAAATTCGTATTGATGCTTAAGTCGCATTCTAAATTAGCACTAAGTGTAAATTCGCCACCTAATAAAGAAGAGATTAGGAACAATTTGTTCACTTCTGGGTTAGATATTACCTCTGGAAAAGATATATTTCGAAATAAGAAGGGGTAGCACGAATGAAAGGGAAGCGATCGATGGTAAGTTCCTAAAAATATGTAGTAAGGGTAGGCAATGAAGTTTTAGTACATCTCAAATGTAAAGGTTATTTAAGTGTCGTCTAAAAAATAAATTACGAAATGATTGAGGATCTCCGAGGCTATAATTACTACTACGGTTAATCTTATAATAATAAAACTATATTCGAAGAGTATATATAATTAGAGAGTCATTGATTCTAATGAAGGCGGTGAAAGTTTATGATAAATTAAATCACATTGTGCATATAGCATTTTAAGTTCTTAGAAGTGATAAAAATCTCACTATTATCAAAATGTGTTTTTAGAAATGATAATTAATCTCACTATTATCAAAATATGTAATAATTCTAAGATAATGTAGATACATGTATGGCAATCCAACAAAGTAGTGAAATAATATAGAGATTAATTAACGTTAAAGGTTTAAGTCATCAATGAGGGAATTTATATAGAAATATTCATATTAATCTTTTAAGAAATTATCCAATTGTCTAAGTCAGGACAAATTCAAGTTTACGAGGAGTCCGGATACTTATGAAAACAAGTTTGAGAGTTTAGGAACTCACTGAAAATTTCAAAGTAAAATGCTATTTTAACAAATGTGTAAAAATGTTGATCTTTGGAAATAGTGCATTCTTAGTTTAGTGGTTCTACAAAAACAATCATTAAGAGAATAGATAATCGTAAAATTCAAAACTTTTGATGTATTGAAAGAAAAGAAAAACATAAGGAAACATATCCTTCACATATAATTTCTGAATATAGAAAAATGATAAGCATAAGAGTATTCATCTTGTGCATTAACTATAATGAAAAATTCAATGAAAATTGCATTTTAAATCAAGTTTTCGAATTTAAAACGAAAGAGCAAATGTAAATAAGAATTACTTGTTTGAGAGTAGGTTTCAAAATATAAATAAAAAGTATATGATAAATGACATATTTGAATATGTCAAAGCTGACTAAATTAAAATTATTTTTCAAGACTACATGTATTAATCACTCAAAACGAAAGGGTAGACTTCTAGTCTATATGTGTACGGACATGGTACCAAGAGAAGCAAAATACAGAGAAACAGAGTCAGACAATGTATTATGTTAATATTATGGCGTGCAAGATCTAAAATCAGAAGGAGAGTGAGAAACTAAGTTCAGGGAAAAGAAAAAGGAAGGTAGCGGTGACAATGATTGTTATTGTTAAAATTATAAGAACAATACCTATAGGTAGATTTAAAACCAGGTTGAGATATATTTCAAACTTCAATATTTGATGTATATTGATGGTTAAATGAACATATGCAAGT
This sequence comes from Lactuca serriola, assembly GCF_051521515.1. Lineage (NCBI taxonomy): Eukaryota > Viridiplantae > Streptophyta > Magnoliopsida > Asterales > Asteraceae > Lactuca > Lactuca serriola. The sequence continues at coordinate 74,837,705 of NC_136409.1, read as the reverse complement.
TTTAAAGTGTTTGCTAAGGATTGCTAAAAATTTCACGAGCTATCTATTAAGTTAAACTCTAATTGTGAAAAAGAAGAAACACAAAAACTTGTAATTCAAAATCTGACAATTTTGACATTTTTTTGGGGGTCCAATAATGGTTAAAACGGATAAAGTAAAGACTTTACATATTTAGATGAATAATTGTTCATTGTCGAAAGTGCGTCGCTGGAAGTTTAAAAGTTAACACTAAGTTTTGCAATGTTGTAGGTTTTATAAACACGGATTATAAAATTAATTTGAAATAAAATAGACAAATGATGTGTGTTGGAAATTTAGGAATTAGAGATATCTTAGAAATATGTGTGAAGTAGAAAGTTGTGAAAATATCATGTTGGGATTCAAGAAAACACATTTAAGTAAGGTATAATGCCTAAATGAGAAAGTGGTCAAAAGTGTCAAAACAAAAGCGGTTTGAAAGATCCGATGAAGCTTTTACACGTAATATGAACTTCAATGTCATATGTCTATGTTTTATAGCATAGAATTTAAACACTTTTATAAAAGAAAATGTTTCTAAGTTTTTCAAAAACGTGCCAAAATGGTAATCAAGGTTTAAAATGGTTTCTATGCCCCTTAAAAGCACATCTATCCATTGAAATGGATTTTAAATGAAATTGAAATAGCAAGGTAAAAACCAATATTGGTTAATTTGAGTTTTGAAGAAAAGCGTTAAGTTAAAGCAAGTTGTCAAAAGAGTTTTAGCGAGAATATGGCTTAAATTGTTAGGAAATGTCTATTAAGTTGAATGAAGTGGTTATAAAATATTTTATCGATGATAAATAAAACCGATGAAGCGAAATAATTTTTCGATAGAAGATTAAGAAGTAAGGAAAAAGTATGTTAGTGTAGCTGATCGTACCTAAATACTAAGGCGAGTCCAAGGCGAGTACCGATGTCTTTTCCCCAAGATAAAGGACAAGAAAAATTATTAGTAAAATGTTTTATGGTGTCAATGCAATTTATGACCTTTTATAAAGGTCAAAGGGATATCCTATGTTAAGTTTTAAGCTTAATGTGGAAACAAACTAGAGCTAAATCGTAGCGTAGTAATAAAGTCTCACGTATGGGTTAAACCTCCGATTCTCCTCGTGAGTTGAATCCGGAATGCCCGCCAATGGTATCCAAGTGATTATTTAGTGGAGACTCATCTACCCCCTCACGTGATGCTCCAATTATCATTCGTGTCGATATCGAAATACTTTTTCATAGTTGTAACTCTAGTACGAGGACGATGAAGTGATATAACCTAAGTGGTTAACCTAGCACATGATAAGGGATATGAATATTACTAGTGTATATCTAGCTACTAACCTTACATCTAAAGTCAATAGCTACCAAGGAATACCCATTCTCAACACTAAGTGCATTGCTCCTAGAGTGGCTAGTGATATAACCTAAGTGGTTAACCTAGCACATGATAAGGGATATGAATATTTCTAAATAAAGGCATTATGGTAAAAGTGCACTTAGTTTCTAAGTGTACCTAGATGAATGCCTATAATATGCAATGCCCGTACGCACACCGAAAATTTTTGTTTTTCAAAAGTTTAAGTTGAAAATTGTTTTGAACATAATTCTAGTATAACTGTTTCAAGCCTTGCATTAAATTTCCTTAATTAAGCATAGTTGGCCAGGTTATACTTAATTAGAGTCCAATAATGCGTACTCGAATTAGTTATACCAGTAGTATGTTCAGTATTTTAAAAATGTTTAGAAATTTTTTTGGCTATAGTTGTGCTTTTCCAAAGGAAAACCGGTATTCTCTATAACCTTCGGCTCTGATACCATTTCCTGTCACACCCCGCTAAAGCGGAAACACAGGGTGTGGCAGTACAAAGGGTGTTGGGTCGTGTTTAGTATTGCGTCTTTTGGGCTCGTTAGCTAGTCCAAGTTTTGTCTCCAGTATGGGCCTGTCCATCCGTGAGTTTTGTAGGGTTTAATATAAATAGATGCTTGCATGTATCTTAGAATGTAACGATAGTAACGATTAGAAAAGTATTATTCAGCATATTCATCGTTCCTTTTTTGTAACCCTAATATCCTCTACAGCGGAAGTTCTTAATCGAGCTCTGCTGAGGATTGAGTAATCTAATCATTTGACTCATTCAGATCCATTCTTGTGTTTTACTTCACTGTTTTTACGATTTATTATTTACCTGTTACAAAGATCTAATCGATCAAATAGTTTTAGTAACTCATCAATTGGTATCAGAGCAGGAGGCTGTGTAATTCATACACATCTTTTTTGTGAAAGAAACGATTAGGGTTATTCCGCATTAACTAATATTTATTGAGTCGTCATTCCATAATTGACGTAACTCAACATCTATTTGTTTTGCCCTAATATTACATATTACAAGTCTGATCTTTCAAACAGGTTAAACAATCAAGCATGGACGAGTCTCAATCGAATCCTATCAACATCTCGAACAGCATTGGATCAACGACAAAGATTCCTATTCTCTACACCCAGGATTACGAAGTATGGGCGCATCATTTCGAAGACTATGTAATCGGATCTGAAGATAATGGGTATCTTATTTGCGAAGCAATTGTGTCTGGACCATTTGCTCACTCACGAACATCGAAAATCAATAAAACTCAGAAAGAGTATAATGATCTTCTGAAAGACGTTAAAGACGTGGCTCAAGACGAAAAGGAAAAGTTTTAGTGCAATATTAAAGCATTGAGACTGATCCGATTCGCTCTTCAATCCGACACATTTAGGTTGGTGAGTTCCTGCAGTACCGCTAAAGAAATCTAGGATAGGTTGGGAGAGCTATATTCCACAGATGAAGATCTGGAGCATTCTATTCAGACCTTGCTTTTGTCTAACTTTGGTGAATTTAAGCAGAATTCTGATGAAACTGTTACTCAGACGTTCGATCGCTTCAATCATCTTCTTAGCAAGATGATCAAACATGATATAGAAAGGAAGCTGATTGAACAGAAGGTCACCTTTTTGAATGGCCTAAGATTTGAGTGGAGAGCTGTCGTGTCCACAGTCAAAGCTCATGAGCAGTTCAAGTCATATTCATTGGCTAAGTTAGTGGGAATTCTGAAATCCCAAGAAAAGATTGTCATGCAAGAGAAGAATGTGGTCTCCAGTTTGGGGTCCTTGGCCCTCCTATCAAAAGGCAAGAATGCAGTGGAAGATGAAGATCTAAACCTAGAAGACTATGATATTACTTCAGAAGATTATGCAATGATGGTGTCTAATCCCAAGAGGTTTATCAAGAAAAGGTTCCCTACTAATAAGAACCGAAATTGGCAGGGAAGCTATAGCTCTGAAAAGTTTAGGGAGGAGCCGAAGCCAGAAGATCCAAAGAAAGAGGCAAAAGTTGAAGGAGATTCAGGAGTTAGCTGCTATTACTGTGGAGGAAAGAACCATTATGCTAAGGACTATGTTCTGAAGAAAATGGCAGAGAGAGATGAAGAAAAAGATGAAGAGGCTGTCTTGATGAAAAAGCTTGAAGAGATCAAGAGGAAGAAAGTTGCTACTAACCCTTCCATGAATGCTCTTATTGTACAGGTTTCAGCAGCGGATGACGAGTTCGGTGGCGTGGAGGTGTGGTCTACCGACTCAGAAGATGATGAGGTGAGGAAGCCCTCACACGGAAAGGCGTATGTAGCAAGTGGAGTTGAAAGCAGTGGAAAATGCTTGATGGTGACTAATGTATCTCACATGAGGGGATACAATACTGACGGTGGAAAAGAGGACACCAAGGAGCGAGAGGACGTGTGCTTCACAGCAAAACCTCTCAGTGTGCAGATCAATGAGCTTGATGAATTGATCAAGAAGGTACAATCTCTTTATATTTCATTTAAAGTCCCACAAAAATCTTATGAAAAAGAATTAAATAGCTTAAATTCAAGAATCTCAAATTTGGATAGTTGTTTAACTCAAACAAGGGTCACCAATTCTAACCTAACTGACCAAATAAGCAGGGTGTCATCCAAGAGTGAGGAGCGAAGGATGTGGATAGAGCAAAAGGAGTCGGAGCTGATTAACTCAAAGGATGAAAACATTTATTTACAAAGAGACAATTTAAAAATTTTAAAACAGAGAAATGTTTTTTGTTTGATTGCTAAACGTCTTTATGCTATCATCACTCAACTACATCTAAATTGTGAAATAGGGCAGAAAATTCATCGCATGATTTTGCCCTTCCTTGAGTTTAAGGAGGATGAAATCGATGCTGAAGCATATAACTGCGAAAGTGTTGTTTCGTCTGATGATGTGAATCCCACTTACATGTATGGTCTGGATAAAATTGAATCTTTTATAAAGTCCAAGGACCATAAGGACATGCTGAAAAACCTTTTGGATGAAAACGATAAGCTAAAACTAAGGACTGAAACCATACAAAAATTTGACTCATTGAATGCCAATTTAAGTTCAGAAAATAAAATTGATGTTGAAAACGCATCTGAACTTAATGAGGACGATGATATGAGTGAAATTTCTGTAGAGGATGAAGTCGACTGTTCTGAGTTTGTCAAGAGCGAACCCGAAAACCACAAAAATCTTATATCTGAAAATTCTGTGGAGTTTGCTCGTTTGTCCCAAAATAAGTCCCCGATTCTTGAAGAAAAGGTTGTAGTGTACCAAAAGGTGAGAACAACACCAAACCAAGTGTATAAAGTCACAGGAGTAACCGAACATCAAACAGCCGAACTCACTACCATAGTGAACGAAGACAATTCAGATGGTTGTGATGAGTTTTTCTGGTTTGCTCCTATAGATAATGCCGACGAAACTGTTGGTCTATCTGAGCGAACGTCATGGAAAACCAAAGGCAGATATGTTCCAGAGCCACTGAACAAGCCTGACAACTTCGACGTTCCAAGCACTAGTGGTACAAAAGAAGTTCCTGTAGAAGAAGTCACTTCCATAAGCGAAACATCATCCGTGAAAAGTGAACCGACTGACAAGAAGTAGAAGCAAAAGGCTAACATCCACAAACAGCCGAGACAAGTGAAGGATCAAAAGCAGCAAAGGAATCTGAGATACAAAAAGAATCTCTCTGAGCGAAAGCAGTTTTGGCGATCACAAAACGCCCATTTTTCTTATCATGACGAAAATTCAAAGTCAGAGAAAAGTGCTTTCAGGCCGCAAGAGGGCATGAACAACCGAAAGGACAGGTTCGGTTCAGAGAGCACTAACAACCGAAAGGACAGGTTCGGTTCAGAGAACGACAGAAACCGAAAGCACAGGTTCGGTTCCGAAAGCAAAAGCTACCGAAGTTCAAGGTTCGGTCCCTCTGATAACCAAAAACAAAAGGGTCACATAGAACCTCAAGTCAGGAAAAATTTTCAGTCCAAATTCTCTCATTATGATTCCTCTTTGTCTCATTCAAAACCCAAATATGTTCCAGCTCAAAATCCAACATCATCAACAAACTTGAAAATAAAATCGAAGGTTTCCTCAGTCAAGGATGACCGAAAGCAGTCCAAGGCTTAAATGCCAAAACCCGAATCCAAACCGACTGTAACAAATCCTAACAAAATTAAAGTATTCACTATTAAGAAGAAAGATGAAACAACTTTAATAAAAAGAACATATCTTGTTGACATTTCTCTTACTATTCATGTTCCTGTGAAAGGCTCACGTGGACCCAAGAAACTTTGGGTTCGTAAATCTGCTTGATTTTTGCAGGTTATCAATGACGAGCAGTTCGACGAAGAATGGCACATTGATAGTGACTGCTCACGTCACATGACAGGAAGGAAGGAAGAGCTAAGGGAATTTCAATCTCTTCCAAATGGTGGAAATGTTAAGTTTGGCAACAACTCTTATGGAACGATAAAGGGTTATGGGATAATAACCAATGGAGACTTCACTATAAGAAAGGTGGCGTACGTTGAGGGGCTACAGCATAACCTCATTAGTGTATCTCAACTGGTAGGAGGTACCGGTCTTAAAGTGTCATTTGATGATGAAGGCTCAGAAATCATTGAGAAGAAAACAAAAAGAGTGATTCTCAAGTCAGAACGCAAAGGCGAAATGTTTCCACTCAATCTCAAACCTATCAAAGGAAATCCAGCTGTATGTCTTCTATCCAAAGCTCATTCTGACGAAAGCTGGTTGTGGCACCGAAGGCTCTCACATCTCAACTTCAAGGACATCAACAAGCTTGTCACAGGAGGTCATGTTAGGGGTCTCCCATTGCTCAAGTTTGATTGAGAACATTTGTGCGCCGCGTGTGAAATGGGGAAGCAAAGTCATCAAAGTCACCCATCCATTATAAACACTAAAGTTGTTGAACCACTTGAGTTGCTTCACATTGACTTGTGTGGTCCATCATCTATCGAAAGCATTGGCGGTAGCAAATATATTCTTGTTATTGTTAGTGACTTTTCACGTTTTACATGAGTGTTCTTTCTGAAGCACAAATCTGAGGCTACTCATAAGCTAAAGATGTTTATTAAGCAGGTTGAAGTGCAATTAAGAAAAGTTGTTCGCAACATCAGGAGCGACAATGGACTGGAGTTCAAGAACAAAGAATTTGAAGACTTTTTGGCATAAAAAGGAACCAGTCACAACTTCTCAGCCCCCTACACGCCTCAACAGAACGGAATTGTCGAAAGACGAAACCGATCCTTATGTGAGGCGGCCAGAACGATGCTAAGTTTCGCTTCTCTACCTTTATATTTCTGGGCTGACGCTATTTTTGCAGCATGTTTTACGCAGTATAGGTCGTATCTCAACAAGCGTTTCTCTCTTACTCCTTATGAGATCATCAACAACAACAAGCCGAATGTTAAATTCTTCCATGTATTCGGCTCACGATGCTTCATCCTCAACTCTAAAGAACATTGTAACAAGTTCGACGTTAAAGCTGATGAATGGATTTTTCTGGGATACTCTCTTACTTCAAAAGCATACCGGGTTTTAAATAAGCGTTCGAGGAAGATCGAAGAAACATATTACGTGACTTTCGATGACAACTACGTCAAAAAGCTAAAGGCTACTAAAGAAGCAATTGGAGAAATTTTCACTCGAACATGTCAAGTCACGGCCTCAATTGCTAATTTGTTTGAGTAGTTCGTGGAGTTATTCGATGAACCTGAGAAAGGTACTCTCTCAGAAGCAATGGCAGCAGACAACAAAGTTGACCATCTGAAGCAAATTGTCGAAGATGCCGCCAAACGAATGGGTGAAGGAGAACAAGTCCCAAACAAGCCTCCTCAACAAGGCACTTCAGTTGAGGGGGAGAATCCATCTTCTTCAAAACAGCCGAGCTCACAAGTTGAGGGGGAGAACTCTATTCCTGCAGCACCCGAAAGCTCTACTACACCCGAAAGTACTGTAGCAACTGAAAGCTCAACACCACCCAAAAGCTCAACACCGCCTGAAAGCTCAACAACACCCAAAAGGCCTGTAGCACCAGAAAGTCCATCCACACCGGAAAGCTCATCAATCAAGGGGGAGAATGCCGACATGTTTTACGATGATGATAGCCAATCTGAATTAGAAGAAATGGTGAATGCTGAATTGGATCCATCCTGTGATCCAAATTACCCTCCTCTTGTTAAGTGGACCAGAGATCATCCTGTATCGCAGGTAGTGGGTAATGTCTCTGAAAAGGTCCTGACCCAATCTCAATTGAAGGCAAAGCAAACATCTCTTTTTTCAAAGTAGAGTTCTGCATGTACAACTCTTTCGTATCAAAAGTTAAACCGAAGACAGTAAATACTACTCTTGATCACTCTGACTGGGTTCAAGCTATGCAAGACGAACTTAATGAATTCGAAAGAAATAAGGTTTGGCGCCTCATTCCAACTCCTAAAGACGCCTCAGTTGTTGGTCTTAAATGGGTATTCAGAAATAAAATGGACAAGGAAGGCAATGTGATTCGAAACAAAGTTCGTCTCGTGGTTAAAGGATACTGCCAGGAGAAAGGAATTGATTATTAGGAAACTTTTGCTCCTGTAGCTAGGCTGGAATCTGTTCGGGTATTTCTTGCCTACGCTGCACACAAGAACTTCGAGGTCTACCAAATGGACGTAAAGTGCGCATTTCTGAATGGAGAACTCGAAGAAACGGTATATGTAGAGCAACCTCCAGGCTTTGTTAATGAAAAGTACCCCAATCACTGCTATATTCTGGACAAGGCGGTTTATGGTCTGAAACAAGCACCTAGGGCATGGTATCAAATGCTAACCAAGTTTTTAAAGATGTCAAAATTCAAACAAGGTTCGGTTGACCCAACCTTCTTTCGTAAGAAGGAAGGTAACCACCTTATGATTGTTCAAATCTATGTCGATGATATCATCTTTGGCTCAACGAATCCTAGCTTAACAGCTGAATTCAGAAAGCTGATGGAGACTAAATTTGAAATGAGCTCAATGGGTCCGATTAACTTTTTCCTTGGTTTAAATATCAGACAGGGACCCGATGGCATCTTTATCAACCAGGAAGCATACACCAAAACTCTCCTTGCTAAATTCGGCATGATGGGAGATTCAAAGGTTAAAGTCCCAATGGCGTTTGGCACCAAGCTCACACCATCCTTGGATAAACTGGCAGTCGACATTACGTTATAGCGCCAGATGATTGGTTCTTTAATGTACCTTACTGCTAGCAGGCCTGATATAATGTTTTCTGTGTGTTATTGTGCTAGATTTCAGTCAAATCCTCGTGAACCGCATATGCTTGCAGTAAAGAACATACTTCGATATCTGAAACGAACTACCTCTATCGGTTTATGGTATCCATCAAACTCAGGTTTCTTCGTTCAAGCCTACTCAGATGCAGACCTTGGAGGTTGTGGATTAGACAGGAAAAGCACCACTGGAGGCTGCCAATTCCTAGACGGGAAGTTGGTTAGCTGGAAATCAAAGAAACAAACATGTGTATCTCTGTCTACAGCCGAAGCAGAGTACATTGCAGCTGCCTCCTGTACATCTCAAGTGATTTGGATCCAAAGCCAGCTCCGGGACTATGGACTAAATATGAAAAAGATCCCACTATATTGTGACTCAGAAAGTGCAATTAGGATCTGTCATAACCCAGTGCAACATTCGAAAACCAAGCATATAGCACTAACGTATCACTTCATTAAGGATCATGTGGAAGATGGGAACGTCGAAATTCACTTTGTTCGAACCACTGATCAACTGGCTGATGTCTTCACCAAAGCTCTCCCTGAAGCATCTTTCAACAAAATTCTACAAGGGCTAGGAATGATGGAATCGGAGTCAGTACCAAAGACTACTTCTCAAAATTAAAAGTTGAAAGCAAAGTAGACTGAACGTTCGGGTTCGGGTCTCATGTGTGCCGAAATGAACCAAACGCTCGGGTTTGGGTCTTGTTCCAGTATACCGAAATAAACCGAACGCTCGGGTTCGGGTGTATCATCTGATCTTCGCTTATTACTCAAAGGTAGTTTCTTTGGTTGTAAACCATTTGTATTATTTTCTCAAATTCATTACTCTTATTTTCAAAGTTCTTTTCTTTTTCAAACCTATTTTTTGGCACCCGAAATAAACCGAACGCTCGGGTTCGGTTCCAAAAATTTTCTACCCGAAATAGACTGAACGCTTAGGTTCGGTTCCCAAATTTTTTTATAACCGAAATAGACCGAACGCTCGGGTTCGGTTCCAATTTGTTTTGTGCGTCTCATTTTTTATTTTTTATCATTTTTTTCTTTTTCTTTAAATCAAAAATTCCCAAAATATATATATTTTTTTCTTCAATTCAAAAATACAAAAATATTTTTTTTCTATTATTTAGTTTTGTTTTGTATCTTATCTTTTTGTGTGTCTATTTGTGGGGAAATCATTTCACTAGTTAAGTGTCCCTAGAAGCATGCTGTTGTATGTGTCCAAAGCCTCACCTGATTCTGAATAATAGCCTTACTGACTTGGTATATACAAACCTTGTCTTCCCAATTAGGCTCTCATACGTATTCTAATCATGAGCTACCTAACTATCTTCTCATATGAGATAAGAGTTTTCTGCTTGGTCCCTAATTTAACAGCAGAGGTACTTTGATTTCTTTACACCATCTACACTACTTTTCTCCATCTAATTCACTTCACAAACATAACCCTTGAGACTCTCAGCACTTACCACTAAGGTTTATGGTTACACAATTTATGCGTTTATGATCTTAGCTTCGTGCCACTACGTGCTAAGTGAAACCCACAATTCAATACCCAATATGCATTGACGGTGAGCAATAAATTTGCTCTAGATTTCACTAATGAATTGATGGACTTATTTCAATGAAATGTCTAATTTCCTTTTGAGTGATTCCTATGAAATTGTTAAATCCCATAACATTTCTTCCCTTGGAATCCAGTTTTAAATTTTCTTAAGATTTTACATACACTATATTACCTTACCACTTAAATTATTTCAAACCTACTTGTTCAATAGACTACACTGGTCTCACAAGTACTTCGTTCGATTTCTGTCTTATATCAAGATCAGGGATTCTGAATTGAAGCACAAGCCACCCAATTAAGCCTAATTAAAAGAAGCCTTTCAACACTTCTCAATAAGTGTATGATCGTTATTCAACGGGAAACCACACAAACACTTTAAAGTCTCTCTTGACTTTGAAGGAAGAGATTCGTGCCCGGGATCCATTGTTTCGTGTCTTTATTGACATCACAAAATCCCTCATATGTGTTGCTTTATTTATTTTTCTTTTACACACTAAGCACGAAAATCTTTTTGATTTTCTAACATTCTGGTTTCATCAGTTACAAGGATTAATTTTAATGGGACGCAAAATAATTAAAAGGTTGTGGTTAATATTGATCCACGTGGGCACTTTTGCTTTAAAGGATAAGACGATAAGGTGATGACTTAGGCGGGAGTCCAATCGATTTGATTTCAAACAGTGCTAGAAGGCCAGGCGTGCGAATTGGAACCGTTTCATTTACAAACGGTGCCTGATGGGAAGGCGTGTGAATCGGAACTGACACTCTCTCTCATGCGTAATCATCGGTCATACTAGCTGTCGCGCATCAATTACCGCCGGAAATCCCTTCATATTTCCTTCAAAGATTTGGGAATGATTCTTCTCTCTCCTCTACCCACATTATAAAAGGTAACGTAAACCATTGTTTACCTCTTTACTGCACCCAAATTTCAGAGAGCATGAAACCTTCAAGTATTCTACTGTTCATCTTCTCTCCCAACCTTTTCACAATAATGGCGGATTCCTCATCAGTTCATGTTATTTCACACATCTTGCCGATTCGTCCCCAACATGGTTTGATCATTAATCTTACTCCCCATGCATACGACTCTTTCATGTTCCCGATAATCGAATGCCTGAAGTACTCGCCGATTGCTACTGCTCTCACCAAAGTTGAAGCAGTTCCTATGGAGTTCATATCACAGATTTTCGCCACCGCTCACTACGACAAGGTCGCCGATCAGATTTTCTTCGACGTCTTCAATCACAAGGCGTCAATTTCAAAGTAGAGATTTTGCTAACTCCTAGGGTTTGAACCTGATTCATCTAGGGTTAACCCTGAAACCATTCCAATGGGTCATCTTTTCAACATGTTCTACAACATGGGGTATACTGAGGTGCTAACATCGGTCACGAAATTCAAGAAATCGTGTCTGACTCCTCAGTGGAATGGGTTGTTTACCGTGCTTTTCAAGGGGCTATCTGAAAGAAGTGCTGGATCAGACGGGGCAAGTCCTCTTTTCATCTCGATTATGTACGGGATCTACAACGGTATCAATATGGACTACGGTTCGGTCCTTTGGCAACAGCTCATTCAGAGCCTGTCTTCTACATCTCGGCATTCCGAGATTTCTTATGCCCGATTTTGGACTCTTGTTACTAAATGGGTGATGGACAAGTACCACATCCCCATTGTCGCTGGTTGCCTAATGTCTTCGATTGGTACTTTCCATACCATGAAGATCATTGTTGCCGATGCTTCTAAATTTCCGTTCAACGGTTCAATTCCGGAAACGATGTATGGCGATGTTCCTGCCGACAGCTGGATTTTTAAAACATACAAGGAGTTTCGATGCTCTGGTCTGAGAGAGCTTACTCCTGAGATGCTCAAGTCCATCCATGAGGCTGACAAGCCTACCCCAAAAGGAAAGAAGGCTGACAAGGGCAAAGAAAAACAGGTAGCAAAGGGAGTGAAAGGCCCATCTCCCAAGAAAAGAAAAATCACCAAGACTGTCCAATCCCCACTGCTGAAGAGGAGAAAAACCCAACTGCGGCGAAAGCTGATCATCGCCTCATCCTCAAGCGAATCTGAGGAAGAGAGTTCTGCTTTTGAAGGCTCTCCTCGTGGTAACACTCCACCACGATATCCTACCCCTGAAGTTCACTTTCCCACTTCTCCAATCTCCTCTCCTCCTGTCACTATTCCTATTTCTATTCCCCCCATAACTTCCAACACTAAAATACCACCTACCTCCATCCCAATACCCCCTCCCATCTTTACCGAAGCAACCACCACCACAGCAGAAGTAAGAACCAACGTATCTGATACGGGGGTTCCTACTGAAGCACCCAAACCACCACCAACTACCGAACATACAACCCAACCCGAACCTACTACAACTACCAAGCCTCCATCCTCACCAACCCCCCTCCTCTCCTGTTCATCCAGCAGAGAGCGAGGAACCATTCCTCGGTGGGGAGGACATGACCTTCGATTCGGTCTATTATAGTCCTTATCAAGTTCAGAGTGATGACGATGACGATGCTCCTGTAACAAAGAGGCATCTCAAGGAGCTTCACGATAAAATCGATTCGCTCATCGCCTCCTCTTCCACATCTCAGTCTTCTATCTCTGAGGCTGCCATCCAGAAAATTATTGATGCTTTTTCTAAAGCTCATCAAGTCTCTCTGGACTCCGCCACTGCAGCCATTGATGCCTCAACCAAAGCTTGTGAGGCTGCGACCGAAAAAGTCGATAAACTATTCACTGATGCTTCTTCTTTGTTGAAATCATTACAGGAGAATGCTGAAGCCACCAAGACAAAGCTGGAACCCATTGTCAATTAGCTGGCTACATCAATCGCATCATAGATGAAGTCGTTCGCTTCTCTTCGTCAAAGTCTATCAGACGACAACTCAACTTTCAAGACCACCATTGAGGAGCGCCTCACCAAGCTTCAAGACGATCTCGCTACTGAGAACTCCCTCATGGAGGCTCTTCCTAGGAAGACCACCGCTCTGAAGGTCAAGAGTTTTCAACTCTCCAACTCATAAAAGGAGATTGACTCTCTTCAATCTGAAAGAGAGGTGATTAAGTCGTGTGTTTCGGATGTCCACTCAGCTATCTCAAACATCCTTGAAGCACATGACCCGATCCTTAATTATTCTGTGAGGCGTGACCTTGCAGAGAAGCTTGCTCCCGCCCTCTCTCTACTGATCAAGATTGAAGGGCTCCTTGATTTCGTGTCCATTCCGAAACAAGGGGGAGAAAAAGAGAATGTGTCTCAACCGCCTCCTACTTCAACAGCAACACATACAACCGAACCTCCTCTTACAGGCCAAGCCTCAGGTTCGGGTGTTAAAGACAAGGGCAAGAAAATTGCTGAGGAGAGCGATGAAGATGATGATAAGGAGACCATTGCCGACCTTCTGAAGAAGCAAGGTTGTGATAAAGACGCTGACATCAGCGCTCGTGTGGCTAGAGAGGCTGAAGAAGCCGAAAGAAGACAGAAAGAAGCCCACGACCTTCTCAAGAGCAGGAAAACTCTTTTTCCTCCTTGGACTCTTGAGAAGCTGATGAAAGAAGCCATCGAAACACCCAGTATCTTGTGGCTAGAACCGGTGATCTCTTTAGATCGTTCTAACACTATCAACTCTCAGTTCGATATGTCACTGACCCGAAAGGCGTTTATTTTTCATGCCTTTGCCAACATTGCTGAGTTCCCTCATCCTCATCCAAAGGTTGATCGGGACTTAGTCGAATTTTATCTGAAGGCCGATCAACCTCAATACCAAAGTTGGAGCGCTCAGAAAATCATCAATGTTTGGGTCCTAAAGCCGTACAGGGAAGGAAACTTCACCAACGTTCGGTTCAAGATACTAAGGGGATCCGCCAAGACCGAACATGCCATCTCACTTGCGGATCTTCCCAACCTTAATCCCCATGACTGGATTATCTTGCACAACATCCTTCTTACAAACGAAGCAGAATATGGTCCGATAATCGACCACTTAAGAGGATGCTTGTATGCTATGCCATGGAAGTTGCGCAGATGGACCAGGAGATAGCGAGCGTATTCAAGAAAAAGCCTACCATATCTCATGTTGGCTCAGCCAGTGATCTCAACATGATGCAGATGGGGAAGATTGATCCAAAGAGAAACTCCGTCATGCTTACCAGAAACGAAGGCCATAAATGTCTTTTCGCTTTGGCAGACAAACATCTCTACACTACTGCATGTTTGGAACATGTCTTAGGGATCATCCATCGGTGCAAGCAAAACACAGTGGATGACAAGAAGTACTTTGACGATATGATCCAATGGTACATTCGCGTCAGGCAGACAATCCTCGCCCTTATCCCGCGTCTGTTTGACACAACGAAGAAGGTTCCCGCTGTTGGCCCAAGCAAGAAGAAACAATAGTCTCGCTCCAAATTGACGCAAAGGGGGAGATTGTTGGGTTGTGTTTAGTATTGCGTCTTTTGGGCTCGTTAGCTAGTCCAAGTTTTGTCTCCGGTACGGGCCTTTCCATCCATGAGTTTTGTAGGGTTTAATATAAATAGATGCTTGCATGCATCTTAGAATGTAACGATAGTAACGATTAGAAAAGTATTATTCAGCATAGTCATCGTTCTTGTTTTGTAACCCTAATATCCTCTACAGCGGAACTTCTTAGTCGAGCTCTGCTGAGGATTGAGTAATCTAATCATTCGACTCATTCAGATCCATTCTTGTGTTTTACTTCACTGTTTTTAAAATTTATTATTTACCTGTTACAAAGATCTAATCGATCAAAGAGTTTTAGTAACTCATCAAAGGGTTTCATAGCAAAAGTTAAAAGACAACACCAACCATAGTATTAAAAATCATTATAATTTTACAATGGATTTGAACAACTTTTAAAAGAAATTACAATGTAAATTGAAATACAACACATGTGAATGCTCCTAAAGTGAAGTGTCCCTAAGTGCCACTTACTCGATGATTCCTGAAAAAGCATGTAAAACGAGCGTCAACAATAAAAATAGTTGGTGAGTACTCACAGATAAACAAAGTAATATTGGTTCCATGAATTGAAATCAAAGTTTTGATAAAAGTTTCCATTAATAAAAGTATATTGTTAAAATGAGTAAATAAGGTTGTAAAAACAAAGTTCTTTGGCATCATGAGAGATAAAGTATGTTGCCCAAATAAGATGCAACATTCATATTCTCATGGAAGATAAAGTTCGTTACTCAAACAAGTAAACAAGTTTCATTGCTAAAATGAGCAATCAATTTCGTTACTACAAGGAGCAAACAATTTCATTGCTAAAACAAGTATAATAGTTTTCAATAGTAAAAGTTGGTTGCCATAATGAGAAAGAAAGTTCGTTGTTATAATAAGCATAAAAGTTTCGTTGCTAAAATAAGTATACAAGTTTCATTGCTAAAATAAGTATACAAGTGTCGTTGCTAACATGAGAGTACAAGTTTCATGTGTGCATAAAGATTCGTATGTGCCTCAAGTTTCCATTCATGAGTTCACAACCCAAGCCTAATGATCGAATCGTGCCCTATTGACTACTATGTGTATCGCAAACATAGTGTATAAAATGGTAAAATGAACTCAAGTGAATCGTGCGAGTGAGGAGTTGTCTACCTCCTGATAGAGCTATCCATAATAACCATAGGCTCAAAAGAGTTAATGAGTTGTGTCTAGAGATTCCAGGGACTTAACCGCGATACAGTCCGCATGAATTAAAGTAACATACACACACATACGAAATATGGCAACCAAGTTTCATACAAGTCAAAATAAATACAACGAACATAAAAATAGCTTAGGACATGCTTTTCCACCCCAAAACATTTAAAAACCGAAAATAGGGGAGTGCGTGAATACTCACAATATGCAAAATATAGTAATCAAGTTTATACGAGTCAATTAAATATAACGAACAAAAGTAGTTTAGGACACGCTTTACCACCCCAAAACATAAAAACCGAAAATAGGGGAGTACGTGAATACTCACAATATGCAAAATATAGTAATCAAGTTTATATGAGTCAATTAAATATAACGAACATAAGTAGTTTAGGACATGCTTTTCCACCCCAAAACATAAAAACCGAAAATAGGGGAGTACGTGAATACTCACAATACATTGAGATGATGCAAATGGTGTCTTGACTATGTTCCACGTATACCACTACGGATTCCTACAATATTGGTTTTCACTAGTGAGTCTCTAATCGAAATGTAACACTAGTATACTTACTACTACAATAGAATTATGTCAATACTCAATCACAATTGAATATTGATAAATTATAAATATTTTTTTTTCTGTGGAAATTAAGTTTTAAAAAATCAATTGTTAAATAACAATTTAAGCGGAAAATTTCCATTATTGAAATGTTAATATTTAACATTTTAGAGGTGTTCTAATGATTGAATATTCAAAACTAAATCAATTCAGTTCTAAAATTTCTCAAACTTTGCATTTTAGTTTTAATTGAAGTCAAAGACCTCAAGATAAATTTTCTTGAATTTTGATTTGTCTAACTATTTTTCACAACTTTACTTTCTTGAATAACCATAAAATTATGAAAAATACTAAACAGTTAATAAAAATTACCAAACTTCATATTTCGGTTCTAAATGTGTTAAAAGACTTCTAGATAATTTTTCATGGATTATGGATATGCATAACCATTTTTCATATATTTAATTCTCTAAATATATAAAAATTCATGAAAAATAGAAATCAGTTAAGAAAATGCCCCAAACGTTTTATAGTAATTTCATTACACATACTTAATCTGTGAAAAATATAAAAATGGGTTTCTAAACTGTTTTACCAATTTTTATGAATTTTATGCATTGTTTCTAATAAAAATTGAAATAAATAGAAAACAGTTTCCAAATTTACTCAAACTTTTATTAAATATTATCGAGCTGGGAAAAATATAAAAGATATTTTTAAGTGGGTATTTCTATTTTTCCTTGTTTTATCCCCTTAAATAATCATTAATTGAAGAATAAATAATAAACAGTTAAAATAAATTACCAAAATTTTTTGTAACATCATTTAGAGTGTAAGTCATCTGGGAAAATACAAAAAGTTGTTTTCATATTGTATGATCCGGTTTTGGGTATTTATGTGTATTTAAGTGTATTTAACATTAGAAAATTGGAGAAAAATAGTATACAGTATAGACGAATCATCAAAATTTGTATGTAACCTCCTACTGTACAACATGATCTTCTGGTAAAATTTCATGAATTTTGGATCATCAGAACTAGTTTTCCTATTTTTAGGCCATTAAAATTACCAAAAATTGGGAAAAATAGGAAGGCATTATGACAAATTGTGAAATTACTTTTCTGCGACTCCCACCACAGGTAAGAGATGCGACAATTGTTATATACAATTTTCACACTTCCTAAAGTGGGTTTGTGATTTATTATACCCAAACAAAAAGAAAATGGAAAACCATACTAAACAGAAACATAAATTGATGAACTTTAATGAGACGTAATTATTCACCGTAGGGGTCATTCATGAATTTATTCCCGATTTATAGACCTCTGGAAATATTTTATATGATTTATTGCTCTATTTTATTACATTAATTATAATAATTCAAGAAAAATGAATTATCTTCTGAAAATTTACAGAGCATCTTATTTTGTTGATGAGAATCTGGGAAAAATCGTATTTGGTCAGAAAATTATTTTTAGATGTTTATTTGGAAATAAATCTTTCATTAACATATTTCAAAGCTTTTAACAAGAAACTTTGATCATCGAGCATCTAAGCTTGAAGATCATCACATGCATGTTGGTTTAAAGATCATTCATGAGTTTGAAATGTTCAAAAATCGTTTTTGAAAGAAAACTTTGGATGCATGTGGTGATTTTCCAACAAAACGTGTAGAAAAGTGCATTTTCATGGTTTTGACTTAGGTTTAGGTCCTTGGATTTCACCATTTACAACATGCATGTTGTTTTTGGGTGAACTCCTACCACCATCATCATAAAAACCGTGAGTAGGTGCAAATGTTCATGATTTTACAATAGAATGGAGTAGAAGATGGAGAAAATCCATGAAAACAAGTAAAAGTTGAAGGAAAAGAGAAGGAAAATGAATGATTTTCGGGTTTACCTTTAAGAACACCTCAAGATGATTAAGATTTAGAGTTCATGGTGTGTTCTATGACATATTTTCTGGAGAATTTCATGGTTGACGGAGAGAGGAAGAGAGAATAGAGAGAAAATGATGTGAGGGAGTGTGAGAGAAAAAGAGATGGAGTGGGTGAGTGAAATTGATTAATGACTTGGAAAAATGATGTATTGGGAAGAGGAGGAGGGTCTTGGGAGAGGGGAGTTTGACTTTGGAGTGGAGGGTCTCCCGCTTTTAAATTTTATAAAATATAACTTTATTTTATAAAAATATCATGTTTTTATAAAACATGCACCTTATTCTAAATTTTCCTTCACAAAACTTTGATTTTTGGCTTAGAAAATAAGGTTAAATACTAATGACTTAATTTTTTTTCTTGGTTATATTTTACTAAATTGAGTTATTTTAAATTGATATTTTATAGTCCATACCAAATTTATGGATTTTTAGGTGTTAAAGTTTATAAATTTGAGTTTTTAGGGCATTTAGGGTTTTTGAGAGTTTCTAAGTCTTTGAATATCAAAATTAATTAAATTTTTAGATTTCAAACTATTTTCGAGTTTCATAACTCTTATTGAAGTTAGTAATAAATTTTTTATAATATTTTTTTATCGGTTTATTGGCATTCTATGTAGTGATTCCGAGATTCAAACGAAATTGAGGAATCAAGTATACTAGTCCTACTCTTCAACTTTGACTTAAGTTTCTATGAGACTCTGACTTAACTTTTACTTCTAGGTCAAGTAAATGATGTGTGTATATGATTCATGAAATGGTCTTCAAGTCAAAGAGTGACCCTTATATAGATAGTCACTAAAGTTAAGTAGTAGTAGAATTCACATATCAATGTGAAATCTAAGCATATTATCCATTGTTTCTAATTGTTTCCAAGTTTCTAGTAAGTTATAACTTAGCTTCTAGTTACTAAGTCTAATATGTGTAGCGTCTGTATGTGCAACTAAGTCTAGTCAAATCTAGAACCGACTCGAATTTTGAGGGTTGTCACAGTCTCCCCCGGTGGAAAGAATTTCGTCCCGAAATTCAATTCGTGACGCATTCTATTAGAACTCAGCCGAATGCAATTGTATAATTGGAGAGGTGGTGACTTGAAGAGCTCCTTGATTATTTTGGGTTAATTCCTCAAGGGAAGAGCCCAACATTTTAGCTATAATCAAATTAATGTTTCCCTAATTCGAGTTCTACAGTCTAGATTGCAAGAAATTAGGATCATGGAAATCATGATCCAACCATGGTGACCTAGTTGAAAAAGATCATCTAGTTAGATATTATCTGAATTAAGAGAGCGGTATAAGTTTTGCTGAATCACCAACTGCACTGAGCGTTAAATCCGTATTGATGCTTAAGGCGCATTCTAAATTAGCACTAAGTGTAAATTCGCCACCTAATAAAGAAGAGATTAGGAACAATTTGCTCACTTCTGGGTTAGATATTACCTCTGGAAAAGATATATTTCGAAATAAGAAGGGGTAGCACGAATGAAAGGGAAGCGATCGAGGGTAAGTTCCTAAAAATACGTAGTAAGGGTAGGCAATGAAGTTTTAGTACCTCTCAAATGTAAAGGCTATTTAAGTGTCGTCTACAAAATAAATTACGAAATGATTGAGGATCTCCGAGGCTGTAATTACTACTAGGGTTACTCTTATAATTATAAAACTATATTCGAAGAGTATATATAAATAGAGAGTCATTGATTCTAATGAAGGCGGTGAAAGTTTATGATAAATTAAATCACATTGTGTATATAGCATTTTAAGTTCTTAGAAGTGATAAAAATCTCACTATTATCAAAATGTGTTTTTAGAAATGATAATTAATCTCATTATTATCAAAATATGTAATAATTCTAAGATAATGTAGATACATGTGTGGCGATCCAACAAAGTAGTGAAATAATATAAAGATTAATTATGGTTAAAGGTTTAAGTCATCAATGAGGGAATTTATATAGAAATATTCATATTAAACTTTTGAGAAACTATCCAATTGTCTAAGTCAGGACAAATTCAAGTTTACGAGGAGTCCAAATACTTATGAAAACAAGTTTGAGAGTTTAGGAACTCACTGAAAATTTTAAAGTAAAATGCTATTTTAAGAAATGTGTAAAAATGTTGATCTTTGGAAATAGTGCATTCCTAGTTTAG
The DNA here is from genome assembly GCF_051521515.1 of Lactuca serriola. Classification (NCBI taxonomy): domain Eukaryota; kingdom Viridiplantae; phylum Streptophyta; class Magnoliopsida; order Asterales; family Asteraceae; genus Lactuca; species Lactuca serriola. The sequence continues at coordinate 74,817,175 of NC_136409.1, read as the reverse complement.
TGGTTCTACAAAAACAATCATTTAGCGAATAGATAATCGTAAAATTCAAAAATTTTGATGTATTGAAAGAAACGAAAAACATAAGGAAACATATCCTTCACATATAATTTCCGAATATAGAAAAATGATAAGCATAAGAGTATTCATCTTGTGCATTAACTATAATGAAAAATTCAATGAAAAATCCATTTTAAATCAAGTTTTCGAATTTAAAACGAAAGAGCAAATGCAAATAAGAATTACTTGTTTGAGAGTAGATTTCAAAATATAAATAAAAAGTATATGATAAATGACATATTTGAATATGTCAAAGCTGACTAAATTAAAATTATTTTTCAAGACTACATGTATTAATCGCTCAAAACGAAAGGGTAGACTTCTAGTCTATATGTGCACGGACATGGTACCTAGAGAAGCAAAATACAGAGAAACAGAGTCAGACAATGTATTATGTTAATATTATGGCGTGCAAGATCTAAAATCAGAAGGAGAGCGAGAAACCAAGTTCAGGGAAAAGAAGAAGGAAGGTAGCGGCGACAATGATTGTTATTGTTAAAATTATAAGAACAATACCTATAGGTAGATTTAAAACCAGGTTGAGATATATTTCAAACTTCAATATTTGATGTATATTGATGGTTAAATGAACATATGCAAGTTTTAAAGTGTTTGCTAAGGATTGCTAAAAATTTCACGAGCTATCTATTAAGTTAAACTCTAATTGTGAAAAAGAAGAAACACTAAAACTTATAATTCAAAATCTGACAATTTTGACCTTTTTTTTTTGGGTCCAATAATGGTTAAAACGGATAAAGTAAAGACTTTACATATTTAGATGAATAATTGTGCATTGTTGAAAGTGCGTCGCTGGAAGTTTAAAAGTTAACACTAAGTTTTGCAATGCTGTAAGTTTTATAAACACGGATTATAAAACTAATTTGAAATAAAATAGACAAATGATGTGTGTTGGAAATTTAGGAATTATAGATATCTTAGAAACATGTGTGAAGTAGAAAGTTGTGAAAATATCATGTTGGGATTCAAGAAAAAACATCTAAGTAAGGTATAATGCCTAAATGAGAAAGTGGTCAAAAGAGTCAAAACAAAAGCGGTTTGAAAGATCCGATGAAGCTTTTGCACATAATATGAACTTCAATGTCATATGTCTATGTTTTATTACATAGAATTTAAACACTTTTATAAAAGAAAATGTTTCTAAGTTTTTCAAAAACGTGCCAAAATGGTAATCAAGGTTTAAAATGGTTTCTATGCCCCTTAAAAGCACATCTATCCATTGAAATGGATTTTAAATGAAATTGAAATAGCAAGGTAAAAACCAATATTGGTTAATTTGAGTTTTGAATAAAAGCGTTAAGTTAAAGCAAGTTGTCAAAAGAGTTTTAGCGAGAATATGGCTTAAATTGTTAGGAAATGCCTATTAAGTTGAATGAAGTGGTTATAAAATATTTTATCGATGATAAATAAAACCGATGAAGCGAAATAATTTTTCGATAGAAGATTAAAAAGTAAGGAAAAAGTATGTTAGTGTAGCTGATCGTACCTAAATACTAAGGCAAGTCCAAGGCGAGTACCGATGTCTTTTCCCCAAGATAAAGGACAAGAAAAATTATTAGTAAAATGTTTTATGGTGTCAATGCAATTTATGACCTTTTATAAAGGTCAAAGGGATATCCTATGTTAAGTTTTAAGCTCAATGTGGAAACAACCTAGAGCTAAATCGTAGCGTAGTAATAAAGTCTCACGTATGGGTTAAACCTCCGATTCTCCTCGTGAGTTGAATCCGAAATGCTCCAATTATCATTCGTGTCGATATCGAAACACTTTTTCATAGTTGTAACTCTAGTACGAGGACGATGAAGAGGTATTGAGGAATAATTGGTATAGGTTTTGACTTATGATTATTACTAGTGTATATCTAGCTACTAACCTTACATCTAAAGTCAACAGCTACCAAGGAATACCCATTCTCAACACTAAGTGCATTACTCCTAGAGTGGCTAGTGATATAACCTAAGTGGTTAACCTAGCACATGATAAGGGATAGGAATATTTCTAAATAAAGGCATTATGGTGAAAGTGCACTTAGTTTCTAAGTGTACCTAGATGAATGCCTATAATATGCAATGCCCGTACACACACCGAAAATTTTTGTTTTTCAAAAGTTTAAGTTGAAAATTGTTTTGAACATAATTCTAGTAAAACTGTTTCAAGCCTTGCATTAAATTTCCTTAATTAAGCGTAGTTGGCCAGGCTATACTTAATTAGAGTCCAATAATGCGTACTCGAATTGGTTATACCAGTAGTATGTTCAGTATTTTAAAAATGTTTAGAAATTTTTTTGGCTATAGTTGTGGTTTTCCAAAGCAAAACCGGTATTCTCTATAACCTTCGGCTCTGATACCATTTCTTGTCACACCCCGCTAAAGCGGAAAAACAGGGCGTGGCAGTACAAAGGATTTCATAGCAAAAGTTAAAAGACAACACCAACCATAGTATTAAAAATCATTACAATTTTACAATGGGTTTGAACAACTTTTAAAAGAAATTACAATGTAAATTGAAATACAACACATGCGAATGCTCCTAAAGTGAAGTGTCCCTAAGTGCCACTTACTCGATGATTCCTGAAAAAGCATGTAAAACGAGCATCAATAATAAAAATAGTTGGTGAGTACTCACAGATAAACAAAGTAATATTGGTTCCATGAATTGAAATCAAAGTTTTGATAAAAGTTTCCAATAATAAAAGTATATTGTTAAAATGAGTAAATAAGTTTGTAAAAATAAAGTTCTTTGGCATCATGAGAGATAAAGTATGTTGCCCAAATAAGATGCAACATTCATATTCTCATGGAAGATAAAGTTCGTTACTCAAACGAGTAAACAAGTTTCATTGCTAAAATGAGCAATTAATTTCGTTACTACAAGGAGCAAACAATTTCATTGCTAAAACAAGTATATAAGTTTTCAATAATAAAAGTTCGTTGCCATAATGAGAAACAAAGTTCGTTGCTATAATAAGCATAAAATTTTCGTTGCTAAAATTAGTATACAAGTTTCATTGCTAAAATAAGTATACAAGTGTCGTTGCTAACATGAGAGTACAAGTTTCATGTGTGCATAAAGATTCGTATGTGCCTCAAGTTTCCATTCATGAGTTCACAACCCAAGCCTAATGACCGAATCGTGCCCTATTGACTACTATGTGTATCACAAACATAGTGTATAAAATGGTAAAATGCACTCAAGCGAATCGTGTGAGTGAGGAGTTGTCTACCTCCTGATAGAGCTATCCATAATAACCATAGGCTCAAAAGAGTTAATGAGTTGTGTCTAGAGATTCCAGGGACTTAACCGCGATACAGTCCTCATGAATTAAAGTAACATACACATACATACGAAATATAGAAACCAAGTTTCATACAAGTCAAAATAAATACAACAAACATAAAAATAGTTTAGGACATGCTTTTCCACCCCAAAACATTTAAAAACCGAAAATAGGGGAGTGCGTGAATACTCACAATATGCAAAATATAGTAATCAAGTTTATACGAGTCAATTAAATATAATGAACATAAGTAGTTTAGGACATGCTTTTCCACCCCAAAACATAAAAACCGAAAATAGGGGAGTACGTGAATACTCACAATATGCAAAATATAGTAATCAAGTTTATATGAGTCAATTAAATATAACGAACATAAGTAGTTTAGGACATGCTTTTCCACCCCAAAACATAAAAACCGAAAATAGGGGAGTACGTGAATACTCACAATACATTGAGATGATGCAAATGGTGTCTTGACTATGTTCCACGTGTACCACTACCGATTCCTACAATATTGGTTTTCACTAGTGAGTCTCTAATGGAAATGTAACACTAGTATACTTACTACTACAATAGAATGATGCCAATACTCAGTCACAATTGAATATTGATAAATTATAAATATTTTTTTTTCTGTGGAAATTAAGTTTCAAAAAATCAATTGTTATATAACAATTTAAGCGGAAAATTTTCATAATTGAAATGTTAATATTTAACATTTTAGAGGTGTTCTAATGATTGAATATTCAAAACTAAATCAATTTAGTTCTAAAATTTCCCAAACTTTGCATTTTAGTTTTAATTGAAGTCAAAGACCTCAAGATAAATTTTCTTGAATTTTTGATTTGTCTAACTATTTTTCACAACTTTACTTTCTTGAATAACCATAAAATTATGAAAAATACTAAACAGTTATTAAAAAATTACCAAACTTCATATTTCGGTTCTAAATGTGTTAAAAGACTTCTAGATAATTTTTCATGGATTATGGATATGCATAACCATTTTTCATATATTTAATTCTCTAAATATATAAAAATTCATGAAAAATAGAAATCAGTTAAGAAAATGCCCCAAACGTTTTATAGTAATTTCATTACACATACTTAATCTGTGAAAAATATAAAAATGGGTTTCTAAACTGTTTTACCAATTTTTATGAATTTTATGCATTGTTTCTAATAAAAATTGAAATAAATAGAAAAAAGTTTCCAAATTTACTCAAACTTTTATTAAATATTATCGAGCTGGGAAAAATATAAAAGATATTTTTAAGTGGGTATTTCTATTTTTCCTTGTTTTATCCCCTTAAATAATCATTAATTGAAGAATAAATAATAAACAGTTAAAATAAATTACCAAAATTTTTTGTAACATCATTTAGAGTGTAAGTCATCTGGGAAAATACAAAAAGTTGTTTTCATATTGTATGATCCGGTTTTGGGTATTTATGTGTATTTAAGTGTATTTAACATTAGAAAATTGGAGAAAAATAGTATACAGTATAGAAAAATCATCAAAATTTGTATGTAACCTCCTACTGTACAACATGATCTTCTGGTAAAATTTCATGAATTTTGGATCATCAGAACTATTTTTCCTATTTTTAGGCCATTATAATTACCAAAAATTGGGAAAAATAGGAAGGCATGATGACAAATTGTGAAATTACTTTTCTGAGACTCCCACCACAGGTAAGAGCTGCGACAATTGTTAGATATAATTTTCACACTTCCTAAAGTGGGTTTGTGATTTATTATACCCAAACAAAAAGAAAATGGAAAATCATACTACACATAAACATAAATCGATTAAATTTAATGAGAGGTCACTATTCACCGTAGGGGTCATCCATGAATTTATTCCTGATTTATAGACCTCTGGAAGTATTTTATATGATTTATTGCTCTATTTTATTATATTAATTATAATAATTCAAGAAAAATGAATTATCTTCAGAAAATTTACAGAGCATCTTATTTTGTTGATGAGAATCTGGGAAAAATCGTATTTGGTCAGAAAATTATTTTTAGATATTTATTTGGAAATAAATCTTTCATTAACATATTTCAAAGCTTTTAACAAGAAACTTTGATCATCAAGCATCTAAGCTTGAAGATCATCACATGCATGTTGGTTTAAAGATCATTCATGAGTTTGAAATGTTCAAAAATCGTTTTTGAAAGAAAACTTTGGATGCATGTGGTGATTTTCCACCAAAACGTGTAGAAAAGTGCATTTTCATGGTTTTGACTTAGGTTTAGGTCCTTGGATTTCACCATTTACAACATGCATGTTATTTTTGGGTGAAATCCTACCACCATCATCATAAAAACCTTGAGTAGGTGCAAATGTTCATGATTTTACAATATAATGGAGTAGAAGATTGAGAAAATCCATGAAAACAAGTAAAAGTTGAAGGAAAAGAGAAGGAAAATGAATGATTTTCGGGTTTACCTTTAAGAACACCTCAAGATGATTAAGATTTAGAGTTCATGGTGTGTTCTATGACATATTTTCTGGAGAATTTCGTGGTTGAGGGAGAGAGGAAGAGAGAATAGAGAGAAAATGATGTGAGGGAGTGTGAGAGAGAAAGAGATGGAGTGGGTGAGTGAAATTGATTAATGACTTGGAAAAATGGTGTATTGGGAAGAGGAGGAGGGTCTTGGGAGAGGGGAGTCTGACTTTGGAGTGGAGGGTCTCCCTCTTTTAAATTTTATAAAATATAACTTTATTTTATAAAAATATCATGTTTTTATAAAACATGCACCTTATTCTAAATTTTCCTTCACAAAACCTTGATTTTTGGCTTAGAAAATAAGGTTAAATACTAATGACTTAATTTTTTTTTCTTGGTTATATTTTACTAAATTGAGTTATTTTAAAATGATATTTTATAGTCCATACCAAATTTATGGATTTTTAGGTGTTAAAGTTTATAAATTTGAGTTTTTAGGGCATTTAGGGTTTTTAGGGCAGGCTACTATCTGAGGTTTATAAGATATTTCTCCAAGATTAGGATTGGGTGATGTGTTGATGCAGAAGGGACACGTGATTGTTGGATTAGGTGTCTAAGCTCATAACTATAATTGGTATGTAGTTGACCCGATAGCAGCATGGTGCTTTTCAGTTGCCTTCACCAGGGCAATTTGATATGATGGATATTTGAGAAAGAGGTTATTTGTGATTTATTAATATATTATAAGAAGAATATATTAATTAATAAATCATATTATTTAACTGGCATTGATCAGCAATTAATTTGGAATTAATTTTGTGATCAAAAGAGAATGATTAAATTAACGGGGAGTGCTTAAGTAAATAAATAATACATATGGTTTGGGCTAATGATCCATGTTGATTAGGATGCACTAACTTTATGTGTGAGTCCATGAAGAGTTAGTCCAAAGGGCTTATCATATGGATTATTAAAGGCCCAAGGAAGTGAATTGGGGTTTACAAGTGAAACCCTAGGAATTCGACACAATAAATGTAACCCCTAGCTTCACCAATAATGGTGCTAAGAGTTACAAGAAGAATCATAGCCGTTTTTGTGTGCCTCCTAGCATATCTCTCATTATCCTCCATTATTGGTGGTGTTTGTGACTCATTTGAGGCATCACGTTTGAGGTGCCAAGCTCTTGAAAGGTCAAGTTCTGCAAGATACAACAAAGAGGTTTTCATCTAACTAGTTTTTATATTTCAAATATCAAAGTTGTATGGTAGTTTATGTTTCATGCTTTGGATAATTTTATTACATGCATAATGTGAGAAAACATAGATCTAAATCATTGATGTGCACCATAGGGATGTTATAGTGCTCAAAACCCAACAGTGGTATTAGAGCCTAGGGTGCTTTCTTTTATATTGATGTGATTCTATTGTTTTCAAAGATTAAAATGTTTCGTTTTTTGCCTCTGGCTGCTAGACTCGACGAGTTGGATCATCTGGTGATGAACACAACGAGCCCATGCCCTAACTCGACGAATTAGATCACCTGTTGCAGTTTTTTCTAGTTTTTGGCCGGAATTGGATTAGGATTCTTACCACAAACTATTTTGAATCTTAAAATTCAATTTTTCTAATACGGTAGTGATTATCCTCATCCAATTAAAAGATAAATTGTCAAATTTTAAGATAATTATTTGATTATATGATAAGTTGATTATTTTTATTATTTGATTTGAATTGTGTTGCTATATGAGTTGAATTTGGTCAAATTAGTAAAAGATAAAATATATGATTATTTTATTAGTTTAAATTTTGATCTAAATGATTTTGAAGAGTTTCAAAACATGCCCTCAAGTTTCGGAATTTGAAAAGTCTCATTTATGAAACATCAAATTCTAGAACCCTAGTAATTGAAAAGGTTACAAAAGGTGCAATTCTTGGTTTCGTAACTTAAAAAATTAAATTAATTAAATAGTTTTAATATTGAAAATCGTATTTGGAACCTTGATGTTTTTGAATAGTTTAAATTACACCTTTATGGATTTTATTGAATTAATTGAATGTTTATTCAAAAGAGAAAATTAATAAACCCATAATCATATTGTTTAAATTTAATTAAATTATAAGTCTAATTTATTAATTGATTAAACCACGAAGTATTTTAAATGTGTAAAATACACCCTTATACTATATAAAATTAAAAGTTTAATATATTATATATGTATAAATAAAAGGTCAATCTTACCATTAGTAGGTCTCATCCACGAAGCTGGTCTATAAGGGGTGTTTAAGGATATTGTCTATAAAATGGCGATTGAATGGGTGTCCACTCTCACCCACCACAATCTTGATCAGTGTAGGGTCGTTAGCCGAATGGTTAGGATCGGTCATAAACTTTCATTAATAAGTATAATGAAATACAAGTAACTAAATGTTTTATAAATTCCCAATCTTAGTTACTTATGAAAATTGTGAATTTGGTGCTAATCTATGAAATTGCACATTGTACCTTGTTGGTCGTTAATGGAGCGTGTGTGGTTAACCGGCACACTAATATTGGACTAATGAAGGATGGAAATGGGTAGCTCGTAGTTTGTCATAGATCAATGGAGCGTGCATGGTTAACCGGCCCATTGATTAGGAGATAAATGACTTCGAGAGTACCAAGCTAATTTTCATGGTTATTCACACCTTATTTGTGATCCTCGGTATCCTAGTCACAAACTTGAAGGGCATAATCGAGATTAAACATGTCATTGAAAATTTCAATGAATCTCAAAAGATTTAGGAGTTTCATTTAAAACCTAATTTGTTTAAAAAAATTTGTTTTCATGGTGGAATTGGTAAATCGTCATTTACTTACCGACGAATAGTTTGCAACTGGATTACTGCATCCCTCTTCTGAATTGTAAATTATTTTGTCGGGTCCTAGCCTTAATATTTCATTTGGGTGTTATATTAAGGACTTGAATCAACCACCTTGAATTTCTCCCCTTGTAGATGTCTAGTTCTGATAACTATGGTCCACCTTATCCTTTTGGGAAAAGCTTTCCTCATGAAGATGATATTCGACGTTTCGGTTGTGGAACTAGAAATCATTCTTCACTTCCTCTACCTCCTCAAATAATTCTCCGTGTCCCACATGCTCACCGACTTGAAAAGTTCAAGGTCACTTAAGCCCTACTGGAAAGCAAACACGAAGATGGAAAGTCTGTGTATGCTCACGTCTTGGAGATGAAGTTGCATATTGACAAGTTGGGAATGTTGGGCATTGTTTTCCTGAGGAAATTAGATGTTGACTTGATTCTTCAGTCACTTGCTGAGTCATATGGTCAGTTTGTTAAACACTACTATATGCCAGATCACAACATAACCTTATAGATCTTACATATTTGCTAATTGCTGCTAAATTAGGATTGATTTGGCATATTGGTCAAGCGAATTTGATTGGAAGATCTACATCCCAAATTGCCATGGACATAGGAAATGACATAGACATCCCATAAATGATTTCTTCTCCTAAAGGAAAGGAATTGGCTATTGTCAAAAGATTTGATTGTAAGAGAAAAGCCAGTTCTGAGATAGTTTCATGTGTGAATGCCAAAGAGTCCACTTGTCTCTACTGCCATTTAAAGGGAAATTGGAAGCAAAGCAGTCATGACTACCTGAGAGATCTAAGAGAGGGTAAAATCAAATTGTATTGTTCTACTTCAGGTAAGTCCACTATCTAACTCTATTAATTTCCTATTTATAGATTCTTAATACATGATGTGATAAGATTGCATTTTGATGTTATGAAGGATCGAAGAAAAGAAAGGAAGCTTAAAGGAACAATGAGTTGAGTCTCATCGTGAAGAGATCAATTTCGATCGCATGGTTCGATGATCAGATTTTTGAGCTGTTGTTTAGGAGTTATGATAGAATGCTTAAGAATATTTTAAAACATAGTTTTCATATGTATTTGCGTTGTAAGGACAAGTTTTCTGTATTTTATAAAAAAGAAAATGTTGATTTATTTTATATTTCCTTGCAATGACATTTGTGAAAATTTTTTGTTTTATGTTTCTATTATTAGCAATATTGAAAATAGGTTTGATTCTGGGTTATATTGATTGTGGTACTGTCGTAATTTCCTAAGTGAGGAAAAGATTCTCATCGCCTAAGTTTAAGTAGGACAGAAACTTTGAATCATGTGATTTGAATTATATGATGTATGAAAATCTTGGCACTTGGGAAAATTGGGACTATTTTCTTATTCACATGTGTATGTGAGTCAAGTGAAGGAATACATGATCTAGTACACATTGATGTGCACTAGTTAGATCTGGAACAAAGGACGATAAAGTCTATTCATCATGATTTACTAAAAGTCCAGTAAATATGGTTATGCTTACAAGATTAAGTGTAATTCTGAATCATTGAAAAAGTTTCAATGTATAGCAGAATGAATAAGAAGAATCAATTAGGCAGAAAGATTAAAGTTTCTCCAATCTGAAAGGAAAGGAGAGTACTTTATTACCGTGTTTTATGATCATCCTAATGATTATGGAACCATGTCACAATTGATCCTCAAAGTACACCTTAGTGCACTTACATGACTAAGAAGAGGTATCGGAAATTGTTGAAATGGTTAAATCAAGAAGGTGAGTCATACTTCAATCCAAAACCAAGTCTTAGAGTTATACTCCAAGATGGTGTCTTGATTTACATGTCCTAAGTAGGTTTATAACACATCATGAAATGTAGAGTAGAAAAGTTTTCTTACTCATGCACATTTGAGATTTGTAGTCATGATGTATTGGATAAAACAAAGACCAACTAAGATTGATTGTATGAAGCGTTTTTCTTGTTAAAAATCCACACTAACTCTTGAATATTCGTTTGTCAAGGAATGTTTCTTAACAAGAGAATCTTATATGTCAAGAGGTTAGCGGGAGTGTTGATGATCTTGAATAAGAACTAATCAATAATAAACCTATTGTTTATCACTAGCACACGACTTGAAGTTTGTAACATATCGTGTTGACACATTCTTGTTTCTGTGGCATTCCAGTTAAGTTACTATGCATATGAGTCATATGAGTTCTCATTTGATTGCGTAAGGCAAACCACCTCCATCAGTGAAAAGTTAATTGGTCAATGAGGGTGAACTGCTCAATAACTTGGAAGCAATGGTAGGACGTTGCGCTATCAACTGGAAAGAAATTAAGATAAGAAAGTTTTGTCCGTATGAGTTTGGATTTGTCATAAAACTTTCTTATGATAGTGGTTGGAAATAACAAATTCACATGGATAGGAACACATAAACCATAAAGATCTAAGTGGTAAGAGGTTTCTCTCTATTTCATGAAAATGATTATGAGGAAACACTTACACGAGTAGATTTTAAAGGATTAGAGTAAGCTGTTGTGATAATTGCGTACTCAAATTCGAGTATGATAACGGCATCCCTCTTCATAGTTCGAATTGTGAGAAACAACAAAAGGCTTGAACACTTGGGACTTATCGCTATAAGTTCTGAAAAGGTTTAGACACCCATGTGAGATGTCTAATGAATGGTGTATGAACTTAAGAAGCATACATAAAGGCTTATCAAAGAATTTTGTATCAAAAATTTGAACTTTAGTAAAAATAAGTCAATAAGTATTGATTTCTAGAAGTGTAGCTGATTTCTAGGTACATGTCAAAGCTATTAGGAGCATAAGTGTTATGCTTGTATGATGTAATCATTATGCTAGTGAGAGCAGAATTATTACGTTGACTGTTGCACGTTAGCAGTGTTATGTATATAGGAAACAAAGTTTTAATTTGCAAAGTTGCAGAGTTTGAAAAGTTGTCTCGCTATAGTAGGATTTAAGGGAGAAGATACTCCTACTTCATTACAAATCTAAAATATTAAATTGAAATTTTAATGGAACTTAATCATGGATATATGTGAATGTCGTGTTGAAATGTTTCAAAATTTGAAATTCTATATATGGAAATATTGTAGAAAGAGACTGGTGTAGTATCAAGTATTTATGTGAGACATTATGAATCATAACCCATATGCTTTGGGTATAGGATCGACTGCATATGCTAAAATATTGGTCTGTTCTGATTTTTCCAGATTCCTAGAACATTAAGAGGGAAAAAGGACCACAAACTGATATTACTAAATTTGATAAACAACTGTCAAGGACAATCTAAGGTTCACTGAAGATTGGTTGCTTGTGAACCGTTGGAGGTATAGTCACTATGGACCATATTAATATATAATTCAGAATAGACAGAATTCTATTTAGAATAGACAGTCATATGACAATTATGGAAACGTTTCAATAATGTGAGTTGGATATATTCAGAATCTTTGTGTGAATTAGAAACTTTAATGCAAGAAGGATGTTCAAGGAATGTTCTTTGAATGTGAGACTTCAATTCCAGGGAATTGTCTTGTAGCATTCTCAAATGGAATACTTTGTAATATCATTGACCAAGTCTCTATGACTTTTATGCCTATACATTACAAAAGGATCATTACATGTAAGTTTAGACTCGAACAGATTCTAGTAGTGGCAAGAATATGGTATTCTCACACTTGTGATAAGGATTAGGAAATTGTGAAATGAGCATCACTGAAAATGTGTTCATTGGATCTATTTCATAAGGAAAGGACCATAAATGAACATAATATGCATGCTTGGAGCATGGGATAACTACTATTTTAATTCAAGTATTCCGTTGATTGATCGAAACGTTATACATTAATAAGGTCTAATCAATATAATGATTAAATAATAAGTGTCTTATTTATATTCAAAAGTTTGGAGACCATATTGGAATAGTTTATTCGTGTGTTTCGCTTCACATGTTTTACTTCCCGAATAACTGGGTTATTTGAACATCTACAGTCGATCATACTTTAGAAGTAAGTAATCAGGTAAGACGGTCATGAATCCGACTGCAGAAGTGCTTAGACATGGGACAAGTTTGTTGTAGTGTTCATAATTACTCCTGAAATAAGAATTTGAGTATTGGATTAAACCCACGCTGATTTGAATCACTTCATTGATTTTATCACGAGTGATTGTGATACGATAATATCTTATATTCTTGAAACGGAGATATATGAGTTGTAGTTTACAAGTTGGTTACACATTGATGATACGTAAACGAACCAGTAACTTAGTGTTATAAAACGTATTATTGTGTGTGATTTGATGAGTAAATTAAACAAGCATATGAGTCAAAGTTTATCCGTTCCTTTTACCCTAAGAGGGATAAAAGTGATATATGTGAGCCCCTCAATGATTTAGTGATGACACCTGAAGCACTTGCCCAGGCCTGGACGACGTTGACGTGCTCATATATAGTCAGTCATCATTAATCGGAAATCGGGAAACAACACATGCATAGAGAGAATGATTATAATCCATGTCTCATGTCCATACGAGATCTTATAGAATGGAGGAATATTTATCCCTTATCTAAAGGATGTGTTGCTGATAAGATCAGAGTTCGACAACGGCTTTTGATAGCTATGATTGCTAATCAGATTTGAAGCTACATTGGCAATTATAGTTATTAGACTTATCCAAGTGGGAGACTATTGGATTAGGTTTCTAAGCCCATAACTATAATTGGTATGTACTTGACCTGATAGTAGCATGGTCCTTTTGGGTTCCCTTTACCAGAGCAATTTGATAAGATGTATATTTGAGAAAGAAGTTATTTGTGATTTATTAATATATTATAAGAATAATATATTAATTGAGAAATTAATTTGGAATTAATTTAGTGATCAAAAGAGAATGATTAAATTAACGGGGACTGATTAAGTAAATCAGTAATACATATGGTTTGGGCTAATGATCCATGTTGATTAGGATAGACTAACCTTATGTGGGAGTCCATGAAGAGTTAGTCCCAAGGGCTTATCATATGGATTATTGGATTAAAGTCCCAAGGAAGTGAATTAGGGTTTACAAGTGAAACCCTAGGAATTCGACACTATAGATGTGACGCCTAGCTTCACCAAAAATGTTCCTAAGAGTTACAAGAAGAATCTTATCCATTTTTGTGTGCCTTCTAGCCTATCTCTCATTATCCTCCATTAATGGTGGTGTTTGTGACTCATTTGAGGCATCACATTTGAGGTGCTAAGCACTTGAAAGTTCAAGTTATGCAAGCTACAACAAAGAGGTATTCATCTAACTAGTTTTTATATTTCAAATGTCAAAGTTGTATGCTAGTTATATGTTTCATGTTGTGGATAATTTTATTGCATGCATAACGTGAGAAAACATAGATCCAAAGCATTAGGGTTGTATGTGCACCATAGGGATGTTATAGTGCTCAAAACCCAAAAGTGTTATATGAGCCTAGGGTGCTTTTTGTTATATTGATACGATTGTATTATTTTCAAAGATGAAAAAGTTTTGTTTTTGCCTCTGGCTGCTGGACTCGACGAGTCCCATGTGGGAACAAGATGAGTTGGATCATCTGGTGATGAACACAATGAGTCCATGCCCTAACTCGACGAGTTGGACCACCTGTTGGTAGTTTTTTCTAGTTTTTGGCCTGAATTGGATTAGGATCCTTACCACAAACTATTTTGAATCTTAAAATTCGATTTTTCCGATACGGTAGTGATTATCCTCATCCAATTAAAAGATAAATTGTCAAATTTTAAGATAATTATTTGATTATATGATAAGTTGATTATTTTTATTATTTGATTTGAATCGTGTTGATATATGAAAAGATAAAATATATAATTATTTTACTAGCTTAAAATTTGATCTAAATGATTTTGAAGAGTTTTAAAACATGCCCTCAAATTTTGGAATTTGAAAAGTCTCATTTATAAACATCAAATTCTAGAACCCTAGTAATTGAAAAGGTTACAAAAGGTGCAACTCTTGGTTTCGTAACATAAAAAATTAAATTAATTAAATAGTTTTAATTTTGAATTTCATATTTGGAGCCTTGATGTTTTTGAATAGTTCAAATCACACCTTTATGGATTTTATTGAATTAATTAAATATTTAATTAAAAGAGAAAATTAATAAAACCATAATTATATTGTTTAAATTTAATTAAATTAAAGTCTAATTTATTAAATTATTAAACCATGAAATATTTTAAATGTGTAAAATACACCCTTATACTATATAAAATTAAAAGTTTAATATATTGTATATTTATAAATAAAAGTTCAGTCTTACCGTTAGTAGGCTTCATCCACAAAGCTGGTCTATAAGGGGTGTTTAAGGAAATTGCCAACAAAATGGTGATTGAATGGGTGTCCACTCTCACCCACCACACTCTTGATCAGTGTAGGGTCGTTAGCCGAATGGTTAGGATAGGACATAAACTTTCATTAATAGTTATACTGAAATACAAGTAAGTAAATGTTTTATAAATTCCCAATCTTAGTTACTTATGAAAATTGTGAATTTGGTGCTAATCTATAAAATTGCACATTGTACCTTGTTGGTCGTTAGTGGAGCGTGTGTCATTAACCGGCACACTAATATGGGACTAATGAAGGATGGAAATGGGTAGCTCGTACTTTGTCATAGATCAATGGAGTGTGCATGGTTAATTGGCACATTGATTATGTGATAAATAACTTCGAGAGTACCAAGCTAATTTTCATGGTTATTCACACCTTATTTGTGATCCTTAGTATCCCAGTCACAAACTTGAAGGGAATAATTGAGATTAAACATTTCATTGAAAAGTTCAATGAATCTCAAAAGATCTAGCAGTTTCACTTAAAACCTAATTTGATTAAAAACATCGTTTTCATGATGGAATTGCTAAATCTTCATTTACCTACCGACGAATAGTTTTCAATTTTATTACGGCATCCCTCTTCTGAATTGTAAATTATTCTGTCGGGTCCTAGCCTTAATATTTCATTTGGGTGTTATATTAAGGACTTGAATCAACTACCTTGAATTTCTCAGCTTGTAGATGTCTAATTCTGACAACTATGGTCTACTTTATCCCTTTGGAAAAAGGTTTCCTTATAAAGATGATATTCCACATTTCAATCGAGGAACTAGAAATCATTCTTCACTTCCTCTACCTCCTCAAATAATTCTCCCTGACCCACATGTTCATCGACTTGAAAAGTTCAAGGTCACTCAAGCCCTACTGGAAAGCAAACACGAAGATGGAAAGTTTGTATGTGCTCAAGTCTTGGAGATGAAGTTGCATATTGACAAGCTGGAAATGTTGGATGTCGTTTTCTTGAGGAAGTTGGCTGTTGACTTGATTCTTCAGTCACTTGCTGAGTCATATGGTCAGTTTGTTAAAGATATATATGACAGATCACAACATAACCCTTATTGATCTTACATATTTGCTAATTGCTGCTAAATTAGGAATGATTTGGCATACTGGTCAAGCGAATGTGATTGGAAGATCTACATCCCAAATTGCCATGGACATAGGAAATGTCATAGACATCCCACAAATGATTGCTTCTCCTAAAGGAAAGGAATTGTCCATGGTCAAAAGATTTGACCGTAAGAGAAAAGCCAGTTCTGAGATAGTTTCATGTGTGAATGCCAAAGAGTCCACTTGTCTCTACTGCCATTTAAAGGGACATTGGAAGCGAAGCTCTCTTGACTACATGAGAGATCTAAGAGAGGGTAAAATCAAATTGTATTGTTCTACTTTAGGTAAGTCCACTATCTAACTCTATTAAGTTCCAATTTATAGATTCTTAATACATGATGTGATAAAATTTCATTTTGATGTTCTGTAGGATCGAAGAAAAGAAAGGAAGCTTAGTGGAAGAGTGAGTAGAGTCTGGTCGTGAAGAGATGAATTTTGATCACATGGTTCGATTGTGGTAGTGTCGTAATTTCCTAAGCGAGGAAAAGATTCTCATCGCCCAAGTTTCAGTTGGATAGAAACTTTGAATCATGTGATTTGAATTATATGATGTATGAAAATCTTGGTACTTGGGAAAATATGGACTATTTTCTTGTTCACATATGTATGTGAGTCAAGTGAAGGAATACATGATCTAGTACACATTGATGTGCACTAGTCAGATCTGCCACACAGAACGATAAATTCTATTCGTCATGATTAACTAAAAGTCCAGTAAAAATGGTTATGCTTACAAGATTAAGTGTAATTCTGAATCATTGAAAAACTTTCAATGTATACCAGAATGAATAAGAAGAATTAATTAGGCAGAGAGATAAAAGTTTCTCCAATCTGAAAGGAAAGGAGTGTACTTTAGTGCATTTACATGACTAAGAAGAGGTATCGGAAATTGTTGAAATGGTTAAATCAAGAAGGTGAGTCATACTTCAATCCAAAACCAAGTCTTAGAGTTATACTCCAAGATGGTGTCTTGGTTGACATGTCCTAAGTAGGTTTATAACACATCATGAAATGTAGAGTAGAAAAGCTTTCTTACTCATGCACATTTGAGATTTGTAGTTATGATGTATTGGATAAAACAAAGACCAACTAAGACTGATTGTATGAAGCGTTTTTCTTGTTAAGAATCCACACTAACTCTTGAATATTCGTTTGTCAAGGAATGTTTCTTAACAAGAGAATCTTATATGTCAAGAGGTTAGCGGGAGTGTTGATGATCTTGAATAAGAACTAATCAATAATAAACCTATTGTTTATCACTAGCACACGACTTGAAGTTTGTAACATATCGTGTTGACACATTCTTGTTTCTGTGGCATTCCAGTTAAGTTACTATGCATATGAGTCATATGAGTTCTCATTTGATTGCGTAAGGCAAACCACCTCCATCAGTGAAAAGTTAATTGGTCAATGAGGGTGAGCTGCTCAATAACTTGGAAGAAATGGTAGGCCGTTACGCTATCAAATGGAATGAAATTAAGATAAGAAAGTTCAGTCCATATGAGTTTGGATTTGTCATAAACCTTTCTTATGATAGTGGTTGTAAATAACAAATTCACATGGATAGGAACACATAAACCATAAAGATCTAAGTGGTAAGAGGTTTCTCTCTACTTCATGAAAATGATTATGAGGAAACACTTACACAAGTAGATTTTAAAGGATTAGAGTAAGTTGTTGTGATAATTGCGTTCTCAAATTCGAGTATGATAACGACATCCCTCTTCATAGTTTGAATTGTGAGAAACAACAAAAGGCTTGAACATTTGGGACTTATCGCTATAAGTTCTGAAATGGTTTAGACACCCATGTGATCTGTCTAATGAATGGTGTATGAACTTAAGAAGCATACATAAATGCTTATCGAAAAATCTTGTATCAAAAATTTGAAGTTTGGTAAAAAAAAATCAATAAGTATTGATTTCTAGAAGTCTAGCTGATTTCTAGGTACATGTCAAAGCTATTAGGAGCATAAATGTTATGCTTGTATGTATGTAATCATTATGCTAGTGGGAGCACAATTATTACGTTGGGTGTTGCAATTTAGCAATGCTATATATATAGGAAACAAAGTTTTCATTTGCAAAGTTGCAGAGTTTGAAAAGTTGTCTCGTTATAGTAGGATTTAAGGGAGAAGATACTCATACTTTATTGAAAATCTAAAATATTAAATTGAAATTTTAATGGAACTTAATCATGGATATATGTGAATGTCGTGTTGAAATGTTTCAACATTTTGAAGTTCTATATATGGAAGTATTATAGAAAGAGACTGGTCTAGTATCATGTCTTTATGTCAGACATTATGAATCGTATCCCATATGCTTTGGGTATAGGATCGATTGCATATGCTATAATATTCGCATGTTCTGATTTTTCCAAATGCTTAGCACATTATGAGGGAAAAGGACCAAAACTTGATATGACTAAATTTGTTAAACAACTGTCAAGGACAATCTAAGGTTCACTGAAAATTGGTTGCTTGTGAACAGTTGGAGGTATAGTAATTGATGGACCATATTGATATATAATTCATAATAGATAGGATTCTATTTAGAATAGACATTCATATGGCAATTATGGAAATGTTTCAATAATGTGAGTTGGATATTAAGACTCTTTGTGTGAATTATAAACTTTAATGCAAGAAGTATGTTCAAGGAATGTTCTTTGAATGTGAGACTTCAATTCCAGGGAATTGTCTTGTAGCATTCTCAAATGGAATACTTTGTAATATCATTGGCCGATTCTCTATGACTTTGATGCCTATACATTCCAAAAGGATCATTACCTGTAAGTTTAGACTCGAACAAATTCTAGTAGTGGCAAGAATCTGGTATTCTCACACTTGTGATAAGGATTAGGAAATTGTGAAATGAGCATCACTGGAAATGTGTTCATTGGATCTATTTCATAAGGAAAGGACCATAAATGAACATAATATGCATGCTTGGAGCAAGGGATAACTATTATTTTAATTGAAGTATTAAGTTGATTGATCGAAACATTATACATGAATAAGGTCTAATCAATATGGTGATAAAATAATAAGTGTCTTATTTGTATTCAAAAGTTTTGAGACCATATTGGAATCGTTTATTTGCGTGTTTCGCTTCACATGTTTTACTTCCCGAATAACTGGGTTATTCGAACATCCACAGTCGATCATACTTTAGAAGTAAGTAATGAGGTAGGACTGTCATGAACCCGACTGCAGCAGTGCTTAGACATGGGACAAGTTTGGTGCAGTGTTCATAAGTACTCCTTAAATAAGAATTTGAGTATTGGATTA
Source organism: Lactuca serriola (assembly GCF_051521515.1). NCBI lineage: Eukaryota > Viridiplantae > Streptophyta > Magnoliopsida > Asterales > Asteraceae > Lactuca > Lactuca serriola. The sequence goes on along the minus strand of NC_136409.1, from coordinate 74,797,690 downwards.
AACCCACGCTGATTTGAATCACTTCATGGATTTTATCACGAGTGATTGTGATATGATAATATCTTATATTCTTGAAACAGAGACATATGAGTTGTAGTTTACAAGTTGGTTACACATTGATGATACGTAAACGCACCAGTAACTTAGTGTTATAAAACGTATTGTTGTGTGTGATTTGATGTGTAAATTAAACAAGCATATGAGTCGAATTTTATCCGTTCCTTTTACCCTAAGAGGGATAAAAGTGATATATGTGGGCCCATCAATGATTTATTGATGACACCTGAAGCGTTTGCCCAAGCCTGGACTAAGTTGACGTGTTCAGTTATAGTCAGTCGTAATAAATATGAAATCGGGAAACAACACATGGAAAGAGAGAATGATTAAAATCCATGTCTGGTGTCCATACGATATCTTATAGAATGGAGGAATATTTGTCCCTTATCTAAAGGACGTGTTACTGATAAGATCAGAGTTCAACAACGGCTTTTGAGAACTACGATTGCTAATCAGATTTTGAAGCTACCTTGGCAATTATAGTTATTAGACTTATCCAAGTGGGAGACTATTGGATTAGGTTTTTAAGTCCATAACTATAATTGGTATGTACTTGACCCGATAGTAGCATGGTCCTTTTGGGTTCCCTTCACCGGAGCAATTTGATAAGATGGATATTTGAGAAAGAAGTTATTTGTGATTTATTAATATATTATAAGAATAATATATTAATTGAGAAATCATATTATATAAATGGTATTGATCAGAAATTAATTTGGAATTAATTTAGTGATCAAAAGAAAATGATTAAATTAACGGGGACTGATTAAGTAAATCAGTAATACATATAGTTTGGTCTAATGATACATGTTGATTAGGATGGACTAATTTTATGTGGTATTCCATGTAAAGTTAGTCCAAAGGGCCTATCATATGGATTATTGGATTAAAGGCCCAAGGAAGTGAATTTGGGTTTACAAGTGAAACCCTAGGAATTCCATACTATAGATGCAACCCCTAGCTTCACCAAAAATGGTCCTAAGAGTTCCATGAAGAATCCTAGCCATTTTTGTGTGCCTCCTAGCCTATGTCTCATTATCCTCCATTGTTGGTGGTATTTGTGACTCATTTAAGGCATCACATTTGAGGTACTAAGCTCTTGAAAGGTCGAGTTCATCAAGCTACAACAAAGAGGTATTCATTTAACTAGTTTTTATGTTTAAAATATCAAATTTGTATGCTAGTTATAGTTTTCATGCTTTGGATAATGTTATTGCATGTATAACTTGAGAAAACTTAGATTCAAAGATTTAGGGTTGTGTGTGCACCATAGGGATGTTATAGTACTCAAAACCCAACAATGATAGCATATGCGTTGAGGCAGTACAAGCTCACATGACGAGGTATCCCACCCATGATTTGGAGTTGGGGGCGGTGGTATTTGACCTCAAGATTCGGCGACACTATCATTATGGTGTCCGATATACCATATACACATACCATAAGAGCCTAAAATACCTTATGGATAAGCCCAACCTAAATATGAGACAGAGGAGGTGGTTGGATGCAATGAAAGACTTTGACTGTGAGATTTTGTATCACCTTGGTAAGGCTAATGTGGTAGCAAATGCCCTGAGTCGTAGAGCAGCAAGTAATCCGATTCGAGATGTGTGTATGAGGATGACGGTGATTACACTAGTCTTAGATACCATCTGATAGGCCCAAGCAGTGGCCATGAGACTAGAGAATCGTAAGACATAGCAGGTGATTAGGCAGATTTCTAAGTTTGAGACTGATAGCAAGGGGTGTATGACCTTCCATGGGTGGATATGGGTGCCATATACGGGAGAGCTCGACGTATTTTTATGGAGGAGGCCCATAGGTCGAGATTCTCGATCCATCCTGGGGAAGATGTTTTTGGACTTGAAAATGGATTATTAGTGGCCCTGTATGAAGAAGGATGTTCCATGAGTAGTCGAGAGGTGTTTGACCTATCATCAGGTCAAGGTAGAGCACTAGCGTCCCAATGGCTACTTGTAACATTTGGAGATTCCCCTATGGAAGTGGTTATAGATCTCCATGGATTTTATTACCAAGTTACCGAGGACTGGATGAGGTGTCGATGCGATATGGATGATTGTAGATCGGTTAACGAAGATTCTCACTTCCTGGCTATAAGTGAGAGCTCTTCTGCGGAGAAATTGGTTGAGGTCTATGTTCGAGAGGTAGTGACACGACATGGGGTGCCAACATCCATAGTGTCAGATCATGATGTGTTTTTTACTTCCAGGTTCAAAAAGAAACTTCATGAGGAGTTAGGTACCCGACTGCATTTTAGCACCGCATACCACCCACAGATAGATGGGCAGAGCGAGAAGAAGATTAAGACGCTCGGTGAGCTTTTGTATTGAAGGAGATGCCGAACTCCCATCTGTTCGGGAGAGGTAGGGAAGAGAGTGATGAGGAGCACTGAGATAGTGCTCAATATGATAGAGCAAATCCAAGAGGTTAGAAAGAGATTGCTGACGACCTAAAGTCATCAGAAAAGTTACGCATACCGGAGACGTTCTGAGCTAGATTTTAAGGTCGGTGATCCCTATGGAAAGGGATGATCCGATTCAGGAAGTCGGGCAAGTTGGGACCTATATATGCCGGTCCTTTCAGAGTGATTACTCGAGTGGTTAAGGTAACTTATCAGTTAGAGCTGCCTGCAGAGTTGAGCTAGATTCATAACACCTTCCATGTATCCCAGTTGAGGAAGTGTGTGGCCTACGAGATGATAGTGGTCCCGTTAGAGGATATTTAGGTTGATGATAGCTTGAACTATATTGAGAAGCTAGTGGCGATTTTAGATAAGAAGGTGAAGGTATTGAGGAATAATGAAATGCCCTTGGTTAAGGTTCAGTGGTAACATCGGAGGGGATCTAAGTGGACTTGGGAGCCGGAGTCCGAGACGTGTGAGCAGTACCCAGAGCTATTTCCTGAAAATGACTTCGAGGGTGATGTCTGATTCTAGTAGGGGAGAATTGTAACATCCTGACTCCCAGGTATAAATTTAATTATTTTATATTCATTTTGGTAGGGAAACTCGAAGAGTTGGAGGCCTCAACTTGTCAAGTAGAGATCGAGATGGCCTCATGAATTTTAGAATCAACTCAACGAGTTAAAGGACCCCAACTTGACGAGTTGGAGCTAAGTGAGAAAACCATAATTTTCAGGGTTTGCACCCTATTTAAAGGACCTTAAGCCCTTTATCCTGCCTCCCCCGTCGCCTTATCACCCTAAGACAAACCTTAATCGAGCTATCATCCACTATTAGAGAGAGTGAGGCTAAGAGTGTGTGTTTTGGTTAAATGCTTGAAGGAACTTGAAGATTCAATGATTTAGAAGAAGAATGAGACCTTGGATCCAACATCTATTCTGTTGTAGCAACAAATTTGAGGTAAAAAGCCATTACCTAGATCACATGTTTGTTAGATATCTCCGTTAGGGAATTTATGGCCATTTTTAGCATTTTCTTGAGTAATTATCGATTTTGAGCTTACCTTGAAGCTAAGACTTCATATTTGGACATTATTAGGCCCTTTATGTGACAACCCCCAAATCAATTACCGTTACAAATCCCATCTTCACTAACGGAATGCGTCACCGTATATTATTTCTGTAATAATTGGAGTCGTCAATAAGCAAATAGCTAATTATTTATATGTCTTGATATTATCATAAGTAATTATAACTTGTATGTGTTAACCCTGTTTTAATCAAATAGAGTTATATTACTTTTTCAACCACTTCACCCGGGTAAAAAGTTTTAACCCCGTTAAAACTTTAGCATCGGGTAGCCGTGTATCGGGTGCAATACCCAAGACATATATAAGCAATTGGACACTACTTTAAGCTCTTTTACCACACAGTCACTCTCTCTCACTACTTTCTCTCTCTAGACCCGAACCCGACTCCAAAACCGCACATTCCGGCTTCCAAACGTAAGGATTTCTTCCCTATCTTGTTCTAATCATAGTTCATATCATATAGAGGCCAAAAATCATAGAATTTAGAGGATTAAGTGGAGTTTACGGCCTAGGAAGCTCCTTAGGCCGTAAACACCTAAAATCTTGCCAAAAGCCTCATTTTTCCTTCCTTTAAACTCATATACTAATTAAGGGATTTACCTAGGGGAGTTTGGACATTAAAACATAAGAAATTGAGGCCTAAAAAGGAGTTTACGGCCCAAGCTTATGCTTAGGCCGTAAACACCCAAAAACCTTGGATTTAAGTCCCAAAAACTCATCTAGGGCATGGGTTAAATTTGCTATGACCTTTAGATATGTTTTAGTACATTAAACAACACCATTTAGAGGCAAAAAGAGGAGTTTACGGCCAAGCTTATGCTTAGGCCGTAAACACCCAATAAATATGCCAAAATGCCCCTAAAACTTCACCTAATGTCATCTAGTATTTATCTAAGGTGAAGGGAAGTGTGTTGTACCATTTAAACATACTTTTTGAAGAACAAAATGGAGTTTACGGCCTAAGCACAAGCCTTGGCCGTAAACTCCCCAAAATGTCCCTAAATGAGGGTTTAAACCCTCCAAATTGGTTCACAACACTTGCTAGTAATTTAGGGGAATGATTAAAGGCCTTATTTTGCAATTTGGGAGGACCACATGAGTTTACGGCCAAGCCTAGGGGGCTTACGGCCGTAAACTCCCAAGGAGTGGCCTTTAGGCCGTAAACTCCAAGGGAGTGAACTCATGGGCTTCCCCGTAAACCTCTCTTGGCCTTGTACCACTCCCGGGAACCCCTTCTAGGCCCTAAAACCCCAAATTGACGCTAAAATGCCTAAATACTTTAATGAAAAGCATAGAATGACTTATTCCTTGTAAAATACATATTTCATATGTCACTAGGATCCTAAAAAGGTGCTCAAGTCGTTATTTGGTACCGAACGTTCAACCGACACTTTTACCCGATTTACCCGATTCACCCGATTTACGCGATTTCAGGTGAGTTCTTACCCCTTTAATGAACCTTTCAAAAGTTTTATTTGTTTTAGGGGGGATACAAGTTGATTATACATGTTTATGGAAAGTTATACAAGATAATTACTCATGTTACGGAGATTAATCACATGTGCCTCACTATCCACAGTTCAAATCACATGTGATTCATCACTATGCCTTATAAATGGATTTTATGTTTTTCAAAACTGTTTCGGATAAACAACCAAGTTTTTAAAATTTTCTTTTGAGCAATGCTTTTATTAAACAAATCTTCTTATAAATTGTAACCACACTGATATATTTATATAAGTAAGACTTGAAGGACTTAGGACCGATAGCTCGCCTTATTTCCTGTTCTTGTTTGATTGTGGGCTTAGGGTAGTGGTTATTCGTCCGACTGTCATTGATTTCTTAGTTATATATCTTGTATATTAGTATGGGTTACGAATATTTCTCATTTAATTAGATGCCTAAATTACTAACATGACAAGAACCATGCACACTAAGTTAACTATAATAGGTATAGTTAATGCTACTACTACCACTACTCACTATAGTCACTACTCTTTACACTATAATTAACACTATTACCATACAATACACTAGTAAAAGGGAACACACTACGAACTATACTAAATGACTACTACACTATAACAAAAGGGAAAGCACTAAACAGACGACAACACACTAATCCACAACGAGATACTCTATTCACTACCCACTACGCCCGGAGTTTTCCGACAGGAAGACGACACTACATGTATAGATCTATACGGGGCAGACGCTATTTCATCCCGACTGTTAATTTCAGTCCGGGCCATATAGGCCCAGGGATGCCACTACTTCACTATACTGTGCATGACCGGGAAGGTCATGGGGTTCGCTATTACTCACGCTATTGGTAACATACAAGAAATACACTATAATCACACTATAATGCCAAATCAAATGTTAAGTTAATATCCCGAAGTAACCAAAAATCTAACACTAAAGGAAGCTGGTACCACTATTATTGACCTCAGGCATAACATACCGTTTTGCATTTACTCATTTGAGAGCCACTATTATACTCTTACGATAAATGATTTTCAAAGATGAGAATGACATGTTTCTTAAAGGTTTTCACTTACAACCCATTTCTGGAAAATATAGGATTTTCTAGGTTTTACTACTACATATGACTGTAATTTTATAGCTTTTCACACTATCAGTTCTAATGCATTCTATACAAAAACTCACACTAAACTCTTATGAACTCACCAGCTTTATGCTGATATTCGTTTTCAAAATGACTTGTATCCTCAAGTCAAAGATAGACAGGTACAGATGCAGTATTTTTGGAGAAGGTGGAGCACACAAGACCCATCTCTTATTTTTGATTTACTTTTGGTGTTTGTTGAACAATACAAAACAAGCTTGTAATTAAAATTCACTATGTAAATGCAATGGTTGTATGTTTCTTGTTTACTATTATACAATTGTGATGATACTATACATGACGTCCTCCACCCCGAAATGTATTCCGCCGTTATCAGTTTTGGGGTATGACACTTTAGGACTAAACACTCGAGCTTTATCAAGCTTTGGCCAACTTCCATGCCTTAAACCCTTTGTTGACCTTTGTTTTGACAAACTTAGCACTAGATGCCATGCATGGACATAAAGCTTGCAGCATTATGTGGTATTTCAGCCTTAGAAGGATAGATCTAGAGTTTGGGGCCTTAGTGTCGCTTAAAAGTGTCTAAATGAGTGATTGAGCTGAAGGAACTCGTCGAGTTGGTTAGCTAACTTGACGAGTTGATTAGGGTTTTCCCCGTTATCCTGGACATTGTACAAACTCGAAGAGTTGAGTTGGATTTTCCTGATTTTTCTAAAAACAGAAGGAGCTCGAAGAGCCATATAGATACACTCAACGAGTTGGGTTTACATGTACTGTTGACTTTCGTTAACTTTGTTTGATCAAGTTGTGGAATTTGGAGACCATGGAGGGGTAAAATGGTCTTTCACCCTTTCCGAGAATTAGTAAAGGAGCTAGCTTAACATCTTTGGAGTTGTTAATATAAATTGTTAATCAGAGGCGATTAGCGGAGTCTAGACTGGCAGTTGAGTGTGATACATTCTCGCTTTACTTACGAGGTGAGTCTTTGTTGGATTAGTGTCTAATCCCGTAACCATATTTGGTAAATACTTGACCCGGTTGTGCATTGTCCTTTTGGGTTGCCTTCACCAAAGCAACTTGACTAGAGAAATAAATAGAGAAAGACGTTATTATGATTTATTAATATGTTATAAGAATAATATATTAAAGGAGAAATCATATTTTTTTAATTAATATTGGTCAATAATTAATTAGGAATTAATTTTGTGATCAAGTGTAATTAATTAAACTAGAGGGGCTAAATTGTAATTATGTGATAGTTACAAAATAGGGCAATGGTTATCCTTGTAGAAGGATGGACGAATTCAAGGGATTGGATATCCTTGAAATCATCCATATGGTCCAAGAGATAATGGTTATCAAGGCTTATCTTATGATTGCATTGTGGGCAAGCAACTAGATAAGGATAAGGACTGAAACCCTAATCTCAACCCTATATAAAGACCCCTAGGCCTTCAGAAATCGTCCCACTTGCTTCTAAGAGACCCCTAGGCCGATTTCTACATCCTCCCTTCTCTCTCTATAGCCTCTCCAATTGCTTGTGGTGTTTGTGAGCCATTAGAGGCACTACACTTGTGGTGCTTGCTCTCAAGACTTAGGGTTTGAAGATTTAAGTTGTTATTGCAATATAACAACAAGAGGTATGTGATCTAACCTTATATATGAATTTCGAAAATAGCAAGCTACATTAGGGCTTTATTCATGTGTTCATAATGTTGTGTATCTAATAGTGAAAACATAGATCCAAATCTTGGGTTGCATGCACACATAGGATTGTTTGTATAAAACCCATCAGTGGTATCAGAGCCTTTGGTTAACTTGTTTTCAATTAGTATTATTCAATTGTATGAACTTGACAAATTAGGGTTTATAGCCAATAAACCCTAGGAGGCAAGAAATTTCGAGATTAGGGTTTCCTAACCCTAATTTGCGAAAATTATAAAGGGTTTTTGAACCTTTCATTTAATCCAAGATTTCGAAATCTAGGGTTTGCAAACCCTAAGATTTCGAGATTAGCCTCCTTCCCAAGATAAGATCCTAAATTTTAGGGATTTGGATAATCTCATATCTTGTAATTATCTTTTAATAGTTAAATATGGTAATTAAAGATTTTGAATTACCCCCTCCCATTATTTTCGAGATTTAGAGGGATAAAAAGGATTAGGATAAGTTAATTTGAAATGGTAATTATTGTTTAAGATTTAATAATCCCTTATGATTTAATAATTTGAATTAATAGTTTAATTTGAGATAATTATTAAATCAAGAGTTTTAATATTTAAAATTTTAATTTCAATGGTGTTAAATTTCGAAAATTTTAAATTGAAGATTAAAACCCTAGTATTTTGAAATATTTAAAATACACCCTATACTATTATATTATACAAGCTTAATATATATATATATATATATATATATATATATATATATATTAATATGTATAATTAAAATGCTAGTCTTACCGTTAGTAGGCCTCATTCATGAAGTCGGTCTATAAGGTGGGTATAAGGTTGCTACCTATAAAATGGCGCTTAATGGGTGTACACTCACACCCCCCGCTTGCTTGACTGGTGGAGGGTCGTTAGTTGAACGGGTAGGATAGGGAAATCCTCTCTTTATTAATAAGTATAATGAATCTATAAAGTAACTAAACGTTTTTACAAATTCCCAATCTTAGTTACTTTAGGAAAAAGCGAAATTGATGCAATCCCATGAAATGACACTTTGCACCCTTGCTAAGAAGTTAGTGGAGCGTGTGTGGTTTACCGGCACACTAGTTGGTTCTAAGCAAAGGTGGTAAAGGGTGATTCATTGTTTGTCATAGTTCGATAGAGTGTGTGTGGTTTACCTGCACATCGGATAAGTGATTGTAACAATGAAGGAACCATGTAGATTTGCATGGTTATTCACACCCACTTTGTGATCCTCGGCATCCCAGTCACAAACGAGAGGGGCATATCGAGATTTAAACATGCCATTGAAAAGTTCAATGAATCTCCAAGAAAATCTAGGAATTCTCAATACATTTAAAACTTAAGCTTATGTTTTTCATGGTGAAGAATTAGTGAATCATCATTCACTTACCTCCAAATTATTTGCGTGTTAGATTACGGCATCCCTTTTCTAATATGTAAATAATGTTGTTGGATCCTAGCTCTAATTTTCATTTTGGGTGTTTAATTAGGGATTCAATTCTAATCAAACCTTGTCCTTTCTATTTGTAGATGGCTAACGCAAACAACGTTGCTGCTAACTCATTCACGCTAATAAGTCTTTGTCAAAAAGTGACTTTCGATGGATCGAACTTTAGCAAATGGATAAGATACATTCGCACGATTGCGCTCTACGAGGACAAAGAGTATGTCCTCGACGAGAAGCTCGAGAAGATCAATCCAGAAATCACTACTCCCGAAGAAATTGCAGTCTTTGAGACCCACAAACGTGATGCAACGAAAGTCCATTGCATCATGATAACCACTATAAACCAAGAATTCCAAAAGTCCTATGAGGACATGTATCCGTATGAAATGCATCAAGAATTAATGGAGAGGTACCACCAAAGCGCAAGGCAAGAGCGCTATGAGATCATCACAAACATGATCACCGCTAAGATGGGAAGTGGAGAATTTGTGACCGTGCACTTGCAAAAGATGCAAAGATATGTTGATCGTCTTCGCAAGTTAAATGTTAACTTTGGTGAGGATTTGGCCATCGACATTGTTATTCACTCCTTGCCCTCATGCTACAACCAATTTAGGATGACCTACCACATGAACAAGGAAGAGGTCACCCTAAGTAAACTCCAAGGGCTCCTAAGGACTACTGAGAGCAACCTCAAGGAAAAGTCTATTGGATCTACTCCCGTTCCACCCGTTGCTACTGTTTTGGCAATTGGGCAAAGAAGGGGAAAGAAGAGGAAGGCTCCGTCAAAGAGCCACCACAAGGGAAAGTCCCAAGATGGTTCCTCTTCTAGTGGGACCAAGGATGGCCCTGCTAAGCCCAACTCTAACCCAAAGGAGGCAGAGTGCCACCATTGCCACAAAATAGAGCATTGGAAGAGAAGCTGCCTGGAATATCTGCAATCCATCAAAGATGGAAAGATCAAGCCATCTTTCGCAGGTATTTACACAATTAAATCTAATGATTCATCTCATGCTATTTCTTGGGTTCTTGATACAGGATGTGGTTACTACATTTGTTCTGATTTGCAGGGACTAAGAAGAAATAGGGATGTGGAGCATGGAAGAATAAATCTAATCATGGGAAACAGAATATCGTCGCCTATCACCAAGATTGGAGTGTATTCTTTAGTGCTTAGTAATGGATTAGGTTTAGATTTAAATAATTGTTGCTACTCGCCAGATATGGCAAGAAACATCATTTCGTTTCATGGTTATTTTAGACAAGGATTTAGATATTCGGTTAATAATGAGAATGGTTCTATTTATGCTTATCTAAATGGTGTTTTATACTTTGAAGCAATGCCTTGTAATGGAATTTATGAAACTGTTATGGTTGTAGATAACCTAGGAAATGATGTGTTGTGTATGGATTCTTCCAATAGTATGGATAAAACATGTTTGTGGCATTGTCATCTTGGACATGTCAACAAGAAGCGCATAGCCCAACTCCAAAAAGATGGAGTGTTGGAGTCATTCGACCTTACGGAAGAAGACACGTGCGAATCTTGTTTACTTGAAAAGATGACCAAGTCACCCTTCACTGACACTTGTGAGAGGGGTGAGGGTTTATTGGATCTCATACATACAGATGTATGTGGGCCCTTTAGATCCACCACAAAGGATGGAAACCGCTTCTATGTGACTTTCACCGATAATTATAGTAGATATGGGTATATTTACCTAATCAAGCATAAGTCAGAAACGTTTGAAAAAGTTCAAAGAATTCAAGCATGAAGTGGAGAATCAATTGGGCAGGAAAATTAAGATGCTTCGATCCGATCAAGGAGGAGAGTACCTAAGTCTTGAATTCCACGACTATCTCAAGGAATGCAGAATAGTTTCCCAATTGACGCCACCTAGGACACCGTAATTGAATGGTGTGGCAGAAAGGCATAATCAAACCCTGTTAGACATGGTCCATTCTATGATGAGTCGTGCTTCACTACCAATCTCATTCTGGGGGTATGCCTTAGAGACTGCCGTCCGTATCCTTAAACGAGTCCCTACAAAGAAGGTTGCCAAAACACCTCACGGGATGTGGACAGGGAAAGCTCCCTCGTTGGTACATATCAAGGTTTGGGGTTGTGAGGTTTTCGTAAGGTGAGATACTCATGACAAGCTCGAACCTCGTAGTGAGCGATGTATTTTCATTGGCTACCCGCATAGATCCTTTGGATATCTCTTCTATAGACCGAGTGAGAAGAGGGGTTTTCCGAGAGCAAGAACTTATAAGCCAAGAAGATAGTGGGAGACAAATCAATCTTGAAGAGATTCAAGAATCGAGCGATGAAGGAACCCCTAACGTTGGCGCTCAACCTGAGGAGGAAACTCCGGTTGAATTGATTAACGAATCCTTACCTCTTAGACGTTCCGAAAGAGTTAGAGTTCAAACCCAGTTGTATGGTTTTCATATTACTACCGAAGGGGACACGTATATTAGTGACAGTACACTAGTAAATCTAGACGAACCTAACAACTATAAGGAAGCCATGGCAGGCCCGGAGTCTGCTAAATGGAAAGAGGCGATCGACAACGACATTTAGTCCATGTATGACAACCAAGTTTGGAATTTAGTTGACAATGTGCCCGGACGTAAGACGGTTGGGTGCAAATGGATCTTCAAGAAGAAGACCGACGTGGATGGGAATGTGCACACGTATAAGGCGCGATTGGTGGCGAAGGGCTTTACTCAAACTCCCAGAGTTGACTATGATGAGACCTTCTCACCAGTTTCCAAGATAAAATCTATTAGGGTGATGCTAGCCATTGCTGCATTTCATAGTTATGAGATATGGCAGATGGATGTCAAGACCGCTTTCCTTAATGGCAAGTTGGTTGAGGATGTTTACATGGCTCAGCCAGAGGGTTTTGTCGATACAAAGCATCCTAATAGAGTGTGCAAGCTTGAGAAGTCCATTTATGGACTTAAGCAAGCATCTCACGGATGGAATCTTTGCTTCGATGAGAAAGTCAAAGAGTTTGGATTTGTATGAAGTGAAGATGAATCATGTGTATATGTCAAGGCCAGTGGGAGTATAGTTAGCTTCCTCGTTTTGTATGTTGATGACATACTACTCATAGGAAACGACATCCCGACTCTGCAGGAGGTCAAGTCCTGGCTCAGGAAGTGCTTCGCTATGAAGGACCTCGTAGAGGCTTCCTATATTTTGGGAATAAGGATAATGAGAGAACGAAGTAAGAGACTAATAGGACTTAGTCAGAATACTTACTTGGATAAAGTACTAAAACTTTTTAGTATGGAAAACTAGAAGAAAGGAGAACTACCGATACAGAGTAATGCCAAGTTGAGTAAGACTCAAAGTCTGAGTACCGAAGCCGAGATAGCAGAGATGAGCCGAGTACCTTACACTTCTGCAATTGGCTCGATCATGTATGCTATGACTTGTACTCGCCCTGATGTGGCCTTTGCCTTGAGCATGGTCAGTAGATATCAAGGGAACCCTGGCAGAGCCCATTGGATTGCAGTTAAGAATATCCTTAAGTACCTTCGGAGGACAAAGGAATGGTTTTTAGTCCTTGGAGGGAGTGATGACTTAAAGGTGCGAGGGTATAGTGACACCAGCTTCAAGACCGACATAGACAACTACCGTTCGCAGTCGGGTTGGGTCTTTACCCTAAATGGAGGAGCGGTGACTTGGAAAAGTTCCAAGTAGGAAATTGTAGCTGATTCAACGTGCAAATCAAAGTACATTGCAGCGAGCGAAGCGTCAAAGGAGGCGATATGGGTGACGAACTTCATTGGTGACCTTGGAGTTGTACCCGCCATAAAGGAGCCTATGGAAATTTTCTGTGATAATGAAGGAGCGGTTGCCTTGACCAAGGAACCGAGGGATCATGGTAGATCTAGGCATATCGACAGAAAGTATCACTTTATTAGACATTGAGTAGAAGAAGGACACCTCATGGTTAAGAGGATATCATCACAAGATAACCCAGCAGATCCTCTTACGAAGGGACTGAGTAGGGTTAAGCACTTGCAGCACGCTAGGAGCATTGGGCTGAAGGATGATATTAGTTTGGATTAGATAGTTTAGAAACATGTAATTGACATTTAGTGATTAAATAAAGGAGTATTATTTAAAAGTTTTATCTTATGTTAATTGTTTAAATATTGTTTCACTTTGCATGTTTTGACTTCTAGAATAATTGAGTTTATTAAGAATAATCGAATTATTCAAACAGTCCACAATCGTTCATATGTTGGAAGTAGGTATGAATGAAGATTGTCATGAATTGGGGTGTAGATTGTCTAAATGTTGTTAGACATATCAAAGGTTTGCTACAACGTTCATGAGTGCTTATGAACAAGTTTTGAGCATTGGAATAAGCCCATTCTTGCTAGAATCAATTTATGGAATGTATCGCAAGTGATCGCAAGACGATAATATCATATGGTCTTAAAACCAAGATATATGGTTTATTGTTTACTAATTGGTTGTGCATTGATAATGAGAAACCGCATCAGTAAATTGATGTCATAAAACGCATTGTTGTGTATAATTGATTAATGAATAGTAAATGCATATAAGTCGAAGTTTATCTGTTACTTTTATCCTAAGAGGGTAAAAATGATATCATGGCCACTCGATGATTTGATTTGACTTATGTGTCGGGCCCGATCAAGACTGAATTGATGTGTTCAATTAAGTTCTATGTCAAATAAATCTGAGATCGAGAGATAATTGCTAGACAATAAGTATGACACTGTTTCATGAGATTGTCTGCACGATATCAAAACAGAGGACTATACGATCCCTTATCTAAAGGACAAGTTACTGATAAGATTAGAGTTCGACAGCGTCTTTGAGAGCTACGATTGCTAATCGAGTTGTATGTTACATTTGTGGTTACTAGACTTATCCAAGTGGGAGACTGTTGGATTAGTGTCTAAGCCCGTAACCATATTTGGTAAATACTTGACCCGGTTATGCATGATCCTTTTGGGTTGCCTTCACCAAAGCAACTTGACTGGAGAAATAAATAGAGAAAGACGTTATTATGATTTATTAGTATGTTATAAGAATAATATATTAAAGGAGAAATCATATTTGTTTAATTAATATTGGTCAATAATTAATTAGGAATTAATTTTGGTATCAAGTGTAATTAATTAAACTAGAGGGGCTGAATTGTAATTATGTGATAGTTACAAAATAGGGCAATGGTTATCCTTGTAGAAGGATGGACGAATTCAAGGGATTGGATATCCTTGAAATCGTCCATATGGTCCAAGAGATAAGGGTTATCAAGGCTTATCTTATGATTGCTTGGTGGGCAAGCAACTAGATAAGGATAAGGACTGAAACCCTAATCTCAACCCTATATAAAGACCCCTGTGCCTTAAGAAATCATCCCACTTGCTTCTAAGAGATCCCTAGGCCGATTTCTACCTCCTCCCTTATCTCTCTATAGCCTCTTCAATTGCTTGTGGTGTTTCTGAGCCATTAGAGGCACTACACTTGTGGTGCTTGCTCTCAAGACTTAGGGTTTGAAGATTTAAGTTGTTATTGCAATATAACAACAAGCGGTATGTGATCTAACCTTATATATGACTTTCGAAAATGGCAAGCTACATTAGGGTTTTATTCATGTGTTCATAATGTTGTGTATCTAATAGTGAAAACATAGATCCAAATCTAGGGTTGCATGCACACATAGGATTGTTTGTATAAAACCCATCAGTCTTCTCACTATACTTACCTGAATGGCATTTACTGTGCAACCGGATGGTCTTATTTGTGTTACTAACCGGAGGGTCTTATGTGCTTATACTAAGATATGTGATATTATGTATTTTGTCTTTGTGATTTATGTTGTATATTATTTCAGTGCATTTATTGAGATAGGACCAGAGGGTCCAACCCGATCCGTGAGACCGGAAGGTCTTCGCTGAGACACATGACCAGAGGGTTCTTATCGAGATATAGCCATGAGGGTTCTTATCGGGAAGAAATGGTTAATCTATGAACATATTCGACACAGGAAACCCTAATTTAAAGAGTCGATGGACTTTCAGAGTATTCGAAATAACCTACTTAGGGAGAAAAAGAATATAATAATCATGTAAATCGCGAGGGAGTTAACAGTGGCGACAATTACAAGTCGATTTCTTGAGCACAACACCAGTGGAGTAGCCCTAATCATAGGTCGTTTTCGTTTTCGTTTTGGTAATTCTTTAATGAAAGCGTAGAAGAAGGGCACTAATATAAAATATATTATGCCCCATGTTTATTTTTTATTTTTTATTTTTTTTTAATTTCATTTTTGCACACTGAAATATGAAAACATAAATTTAAGAAAAATGTTTTTCCTTCTCGTAAATCATTGATACTTTTCAAGATATAACATAATTCTGATGCTAAACTTTTTTTTTCTCAGTAATAACATTGATATATGTTGTAATCTGTCTGTCATTATTTTTTCTAGTATTGAAATTTAAATTCTAAACACTAAATCCTAACATATCCATAAATCCTAAACCATACATCTAATATTATTTTAATCTAAATCAATGGTTTATTTATATTTTTAAAACAAAAAAGTAACATATTTATATTTTTAACCAAAAATGACAATATACTTTTTAAGATAACCCTAAACATATTTATAAAGTATTTAAACTAAAATCGAAACAAACTTCTATTTTAAAACGTCAACAACAACACGTTTTTATTTTTTAAAGCCAAAAACCAACATTCTATCATTCTAAAACTAAAAGATTAACATATCTTTATTTTTAATCTAAAACAATAACAAACATAATAGATATTATCACGGTAAATCATACTTGGTGATACAATGTGTGTTCATTGCAATATGACATTTTCCAAAGGAAAACTATCAGCCGTCCGAATCAAACTCAAAGTAATCATCGGGTATCCTACATACTAAGTATATATATATATATATATATATATATATATATATATATATATATATATATATATATAATAAAATCATGTCAATACTATTTTTTGAATTTAAGAGTTTTATTTTGGGGTAAGCAAAAACTAACGTACTAAATGAAAATCCAAATTACCGTAAAAACAATATAGAAAACCGCAAAAACAAACTTAATAAAACACTAAAGCATATCATATCATATGAGTAATCAACATGGGATGTCAATCGTTAAACACTAATGATATATCTATTCTAATAAATTAATGTTCTTTATTTTTTTATTTTTTTTTTATTTTTATTTTTTTTGTCTAATGTTATACTCTTATTCAATTTGTCAAATGTTATTTTATAGTTATTTTCATTCAATTTTTTTCCACATATCATTTTATGAGTTTTTTTATTTAATGAATTTCACAATATTTTGATGTAATAATTACAATAAATTAAGTAATAAATGAATATCAACTTTATTAACGGATTTACCATCTTATTTCAAAATAACCAAATTAAACCTTATTAATTTATTTTGTTTATTTATTTACATTTTAAAGATAAAAAAAATCAATTTTAATAATTCATTATTTTTTATTTTCTTATAAATCCAAAGTTTTTAAATATTTAGACTTTTATATTTGATTTTTTTAATTAACTCATGTAATAAATGAATCTTATACCTAGTTTTATATATATATATATATATATATATATATATATATATATATATATATATATATATATATATATATGAGAGTTTAAGTAATAGATCTCATGTGTGACTTAACTTTTTTTTTTGAACGGCAAAGATAAGCATTCATTAAAGGAAGCCAGTAGGGAGCTGGACAAACACATTACATACAGGAAATGTATTAAGAAGGAAGATGAATAGATGGAGATAAAACAGTCTAGACTAAGCTAATGTTGATCTAGGAATTTGAATTGGAATGGTTAAACCAGAATTCTCCATGTGAGAGCTAGAATGTTTGAGGCATAGTCAATCTTTGATTGAAGCAACACCAACATGATAGTACGTCACTATGTGCAACTCAATCTTAACCACTATTCTCAAACCGTGGGGATAAAGCAAACAAATAATTGATGATGGATTTTTTTTTTATAAAAAACAAGTAGTTATAGTTCCGTTTTATATACCGCACCGAAAAATCCACACTACACCGGGGGCGGAACACAAACAATAATGCTAGAGGGGCCGAAACTTAAACTTCACACAAATTATATAAAGAAAATTAACCTATGATTACTATATTTTCATTTTAATATAAATTACATGAAAAAATTAACAAACATTAAATGAAAATAATAATACATTGATTTTTTTTAAAAAAAAACTGATATTTTGATAAAAATAAAAAAATAAAATAAAAAACTAATAATCTATAATTTCTTTACCACTCCAAAGGTAATGTCTTTTATATATTAAAATTTGGTCTATAGAATCTTTAAAAACTAATTTAAGATCGTATCTATTTTTTTAAAGCTTGAAAATTAACCGTCTTTTCAGAACTAAATAGATTTTGAAATTAAGAATTATTTGTAAATTGTAATATATCTACAAACGTAGATAACACTATTTGTTATTATTAATAATCTGTACTTTTATAGCTATGATAGAGGCTACAAGCTTGCATATACACAGCTAGATTACTTGTTCCAAAGTTTTTACTGCATTACTAAGTCACGTCATATTAATATTCATATAACAATTTTTTTTGAACTGGGTTCATATATACAAATGAGATCTATTAGGTTTAAGCAGCTGAAAGAGAAATAGAGGTGATACGTACCTCATTCCGACGGAGAGGAGAGCACGAACAATAGAAGCAAAACTTTTGTCGGCATTTGGCTCCAACAACTCGGCGATGATAAAGGACAAGAAGTAGGTGGAGAAGAGATAACTAACCTGGCGAGGAGAGAGCAAAAGGCCTGATAAGTTGCATTGCGGTGGTCTGATGGAAGAGTTATGTTTTCAAATGAAAATCTAGCCTGAATATTCTGATTTCAGTCGGAGCGGTGGTGATAACATTTAGGGTTTTCTTTTGTTTTGAAGATTGGAGTTTGTAATTGTGTTTTTTGGTATTTGTATAGAGTTATTACTTAGTTTCCAATGTTAATTTTGTGTTCGATCTAATAAGATTCATTATTCCTACTTAAATTATGTTTCCTTTGATAAGATATTATTTAAATTAGTTTTTGATTTGCTTAACTTTTCTTAACTAGACAACGATAGTTATGATTTTTTTTAATTAGAGAACATAATTACTTGTTTTTAGTAGATAAAAATCTAGAGGGGCCGATTAGTTTTGATTTTCAAATAATTAGTATATGATTATTAATTTCATAAATTCTAATATTAACCGGCTACAAAAGCTGGGGGGCCGTGGCCTCCCCCAGCCCCTGTTCCGCCACTGACTACACTGTTCGTAAAAACCATATACCAAAAGACATACATAATCATTCTATATAACATAGAATAAAACTATGTATTATTGATATCGATTATTAGGTGTTAAAAGCTATAAAAAAAATTAGGTTAATCTTCAAAATCAATATACTTTAAATTTCGAAAATAAGTAAAATATTATAAATAAAAAGAAATTGCTTGAAGAAGTTCAAATTATATTTTAAATTGACATTGATGTTAATAAAAAACTCAATAAGTAAAATATGTTAAGTGAAATTCTTTGCAAATCAAAGGGGTATAATTGAAAGTTCTATTATAATTATGAAGGGATCAAGGGAAGTGGACGTTATTTAATATTAAAATAAAATAACAATAATCAATAAAGAAGAATCAATTTCTTGCGTTTCAGATTTTGTTCATGCATTTACAGTCATCCATAAATGATTAAAAAAGAAAGAATATAAAAAACGTTGATGTAATGAAGAAAATTAAAATATAAAACAAAAGTGGCTTCTAGATACGTTTCTGAAAACATGGTTCACGCTATGAATAATATATTTGATTGATCCAAGATGTAAACCTCAATATATACCATTCATAAAGACTTAACCAAACAAACAAAAATAACATTCTAATGGCTTTAATATGGAAATTTTCTTCTCCGTTTATCCTTTCGAATAGTTCTTTTCATCAAAGAAATATTCTTGTCTGTGACATGCGATTAATTACTTCACAGCAACCCATAGCACTTACAGATGTTACTAAGCCAACGACTCTCAGAAGATCAGCAAATTATCAGCCTTCGTTATGGTCGTATGATTATGTTCAATCGCTTGGTAGTAAATACACTGTGCGTGTGCAGATAACATTTAATTTAAAGTGTCTTTGTTTTCAAGTTTCAGTATTTAAATTAAAGTGTATTTGTTTTCAAGTTTCAGTATATTAATTAATAATCTCCTAGCTTTGTTCTTTCTTTGAGCCAACAGTTAAATAAACATATATGCGTGCTTGTTTGTGTTTGTAGGGAGGGAAGTATATGGCACGATTGCAAGCTCTTAAAGAAGAAATAAGAACCATGATTAGAAAAGAGCATGAAAAGGTGGAACATCCATTAAGTGTACTCAATTTGGTTGATGATTTACAGAGACTCGGCATATCGTATCATTTTGAAGAAGAAATAAGAGATGTCTTGGAGAAGTTATATTACAGAAGTCAAGACAAATGGTCGAAAATGGATCTAAATCTCAAATCTCTTTATTTTAGACTCTTCAGACAACATGGATATCATATTCCTCAAGGTATGTAGTAAATTAAGGATCTCCTTATCGTGCTCTTTGGTTCAGTTCACAAATCACAACCTTTAACGTGAATTAATATAATTACTTAACTGCATTGGTTGTAGAGATATTTGAGGACCTTAAGGATAAGCGAGGGAAATTCAATGGGCGCTTCAATGAAGATATCGTTAGTATCCTAAACTTGTATGAGGCTTCCTATTATTCAGTAGAGGGTGAGAGTCTACTGGATGATGCTAGAGATTACGCAACAAGATATCTAAAAGAAAATTTGAAGAACATGGTTGATCAAAATATGTCATCGTTAATAAGTCATGCATTAACTTTTCCGCTTCATTGGAGAGTCCCACGAGTGGAGGCTAAATGGTTTATTGAAGCTTACGAGAAAAGAAGTGGCACGAATTCGACATTGATTGAGCTTGCCAAATTGGACTTCAACACAGTGCAAGCAATCCACCAAGAAGATCTTAAATACGCATCAAGGTCCATGCATATTTTCTTTTACTTGCTAGATAAAAAAAAAAAAAAAACAAAGAAGTCGCAAACAATAACTAGATTCATGGCATATATACACAAATCTTTACGTGAATCTCAGAAGGTTAAGTTTTGTCAACGCGAGGCTTCATCACTAAGTAAATTCAGTGTATCTAATTAAATATATAGGTGGTGGAAAGAAACATCTTGGGAGAAGTTCGGCTTTGCTCGTGATCATTTGGTGGAGAGCTTTATGTGGAGTATTGCTGAAAATTACAGGCCTAACTTTCAAGGAAGGACAACTCTTACAAAGATTTTTGCCATGATAACTACAATCGATGATGTCTACGATGTGTATGGTACTTTGCATGAACTCGAACAATTCACAGACGTTGTGAGCAGGTCGATGTACAATTCTCTTTTAGTCGAGTGTTTTTTTTGTAACTCTTGGAATTATTTGTTTTCAATTTTGTGATTAACAAAAAAATATGTTTAACAGGTGGGATGTCAATATGATCGAGGAGCTTCCACATTATATGAGAATATGCTTTCTAGCATTATACAACTCGATTAATGAGATAGCATATAGCACATTGACAAACAAAGAGTTCTTCATCCTTCCTTACCTTAAAAGAACGGTAATTTTACATCTTACTTATCAAAAATGATATCTATATCATTTCAGTTGTAATATACAATTTGGTATTTTATTTTTATTGTTTGAATTGCAGTGGCATGATTTATGCAACTCTTACCTAATAGAAGCAAGATGGTATAACAATGGATATACGCCGACGTTGAACGAGTTCCTTACCAATGCATATGTATCAATAGGAGCCGGTGTAGTCATCATGCATGCCTATTTGTTAACTTTAACTAGTGTAACTAAAAAAGAATTGGAACATATAGGTAGAGCTGAAAATATAATTCGACATGCATCTGTTATCGTGCGACTCACTAATGACTTGGCCACATCATCGGTAAATTTTATGCTACTATCTTACGGGTTTATTTATCATTACACACTCACACTCAATTCATTTGGTAAATGGTAAAATCACCGAACAAGGGAGCCAAATTATTTGCACGAGTGTGCAAACAATTATGAGCTAGCTAGCATACATAAACTTAATATTGTTTTATAGGAAGAGTTGGAAACAGGGGATGTTCCAAAGTCTATCCAATGCTATATGCAAGAGAGTGGTGCCACAGAAGTGGAAGCAAGAGAATATATAGAACGATTAATCTTGGAGACATGGAAGAAGTTGAATAAAGAACGCCAAAAAATTGGTTCTTTATTTCCACAAGAGTTCATTGAATGTGTAACGAACCTTGCTAGGATGGGCCACTTCGCATATGATGTAGACAAGCATGCTTACTCGGACATGATGAGGACCCATGTATTATCATTATTTGTTAATCCAATCCAAGGGTTAGCATAAACTGCTTTAGCCATAATGTAACAAATGTTGGAATTTTAGGGTCTTTTTCTTATAGTTCCTTTACTTATCAACTGCTAAATGGGTAATTAACTATTGTGAGTATTAGGGTATTTTGTTTGATAACCTCTAAATAAAAAATATTAGGTTACATCCTAATTGGTTAGCATTGAGCATGTTTCATACAACATTGAACCGATCAAAAAAATTTAGGGGTTTCTAAATGGTTAATGAAGTTAAGATTCGCATATGAATCATAAAGAAGTTGAAACATAAATGGTTCAGTTTTATCAAATAACTTCTAACCAAGGGTAGCAACTTAAATTTTTGGTTCACAAATTAAAATAGTATAGAAACCAGAAAATTGCGAACGAGATTTTAAGTTGCTTAGCTTTACATAGTATATTTTCTTAACAATTAGTGAAAATTTAATTATTTATTCATCTATGATATTAACCTAACAATCTATTAATTTAAATAGGTAATTTCTAATTCTTTTGAATCGAGTTATAACCATGTACAAGCCTATATTGTCATTTACATTATGTGTCAAAAAAATGACCACGTCGATCTCCATAACCTTTTAAAGAGAAAAAATCAAAATAGGAGAAGTTAGTGGAAAAAGTACTAAATCTAATAATGAATGGAAAATCAAAGATAAAAATTGGGAATGGACCTTATATTCTTATACTTCCAATAAGTTTTTATACACAAATTATTCTTATATTTGCTTTCAATTAGTCGTATTCTAACAAAACATCACACATAACCACACACATTTTAGCATGAAATCAATGTGACATTTAATAAAATGCTTTGAAATTCAAGCAGACTCATCATGACAACAAAGTAGTAGCTAAATATGTTTGGTGATAGTTACTAGGAAAACTTTTTAGGTAGTTAGAGTGGTTTGACTCACACATAGAGGTCAGAAAAACCCAGATAATATTTGGTTTATATATCTCAAAACCACAAACAATTTCCAACATAAACAACTCTTTTATTATATATGAACAACTAGTTTGTTTGAATGTACTTACAACAGAAAAACATCACTACAAATCACTCACACTCTACACAATTATCCTTACTAAAAGTCACTCTCTACACTAATCTCTCCTAATCTAAAAGAAAAACAAGAACTCTATGATTATAATACAATTCCTAGGCTAAAACTCTAATTAGGGACGAAGATGATAAAACGAGAGCAGAAGTGCAACTAGTATGTGTGTGATATATCGTAGTATGAGAGGTGCATGCACAAACACCAATATATACTTCGGATCTTAGTAGATCAAGTAACCACCCGAATAAGTATCCAACGCGAAGATCCGCGTGTTTCTCCACCTACAATTTTAATAAAGCGAGTCGCAGTCCACTAATTTCCAAAATGAATAAAAATAGTCGACCAAAACTATTAACAAATAACATACCGAAAACAGCTTACCAAAAATAACCATGAACTAAAAAACACTTTCAATAATAAGTACAAACTGATCATTGAAAAAAAAATTATGTGATTTGAAACGGATATATCAAGCCTAATTTATTACATAGAAAATTATGTTGATTTGATATTAAAGCTTTTGTAAAAATGTCAGCAACATTTTCATCAGAATCTATCTTGCAAACATGAACAACACCCTTTTGAACCTTTTCTTGAATAAGGTGATTATCTACATTAAAATGTTTTGTTTTCTCATTATAGACAGGATTTAAAACCAATTTATTATAGAATCATTATCACAAAATATTGGAATGAGAAGTAAACAGATAATTCATAAATAAACAAAGACCTTTAAAATCTACATAGCATCACAAGTAATAGTTCCAAATGCATAATACATAGACTCAGTAGAAGACCTAGAAACTGTTTCTTGTTTCTTGCTTTTCCAGAAAATAAGAGAATTTTCCAAAAAAAACAGTAATTGATCTCCTGGAGACCAAACACTTTGCTAATCAGCATCATCTAATACTTTCAATGAAAAACAATTTGATATACTAATGTTAATTCCCATACCATGATTGGAATTTAAAAAACGCAACATTCTCATAACAATGTTTAAATGAGATTTTCTTGGACTATGAATGAACTGACTCAAAACTTGAACATATGAAATATTTGGCCTAGTAATTGTAAGCTATATTAGCTTCCCAATGATTTTTAGAAATTCAGTTCTGTTGGGTCATATATTTGTATTGATTTGATCACACGATATATATATATATATATATATATATATATATATATATGTATTAGTTTATCTGCTCATTGTAGACAATCAGTTTTGTCTAACTAAGTGTAAATAGTACAACTTAGACAAACTGATCTATCAGAGCTTGATTAGTTAGAAAATCTGAAGATATGCTAATGGAAGTTCATATGTCGAAGACAAAAGAACATCCCCCGATGACTGAAAGATCCTGAAGACTCTATCAGCATCAAAGACATGAAGACACCATTCAATGAAGACTAATCAATGTCTCCTTTTGCTAAAGGTCCTATACTGATGACATATTGATTAGGTAATATGTTGAACATTAATACATTGATGGTACTATCTGCTGAAGCTGAGGATGAACAACGTGACTCCGTGACGTTGATGTTGAAGGTAAAGCTGATCTCGCTGATGATAATGCCCTGATCAGCGAGACTTCCTAAAGCCGATGCTCTGATTAGCGTATGGTGTGTTGATGCTGATATCCGGATATGGAGCAGATCAGATCTACTTGGTGAAAAACATTCTAAAGATCTGTTCTGATCCATTCCTTATATATCAAATTTGTTTACATATTTAAAATATATTAGAATAAATCCCTTTATTGAAAGGATTCTCTAGACTAGCTTAGTCTATAATCTTGTATTAGGGTTAAACCCTAATTAGGTCTTTATGACGGCTTTGTGTCAAAGTCTTTGTGCACCTATTTTCTTTATGAGAACCTTTCTTAGTGAAAGATATCTTTATGATAATCGTCTGTTCTTCCATTGTTCTTTCTTGTTTGTATCCGATCTAAATATCTACAAAGGGTTTGGGACCATTAAGTGGTATCAAATCAAGTTAGAACATTCGTTCTAGGATATGTTGATGATTCAAAAGTTCATTCACTACTCAGAAACTCGAAAATTAGAAGGAGATGAGGAAGAAGACATCGTATACAACCATCCAAATATGAAGAGTTTTTCAGACATTCAGAAGAGAGAGTATGGTATGTTTCCTTATCTTTGGTTTTATCTAACTATATCTGGTATGGTTGGTCTTATAAATTTTCTCATATGAGAGAAGAATATCTAAATGGATGGATCAACAATGATACCATTGTTTTGATGAATAAGAATACAAAGAATGTTAAAAAAGTAAAAAGGCATTCAATTCATGTCCTTTATCATGCTTTCCTGAACTGATGTATGATCCAAAGGCACCTTTATATTTCTTCTTCATGATTGAACTTGATCTGAAAGACAAAGACATTAATCAGAAACAAGAAGATATAGAACACTTGAAGAAGAAACTGGTTGAAAGGGAGAAAGAGATGTCACATCTGACGGAGAAGATCAAAGAAAAGGATTTTTAGAAGAAAAGTTCTTCATCTTTTAGTGTTAAAAAGGAAGGAATACTTGATGAAAAACTGTTTTCAAGAAAACCTAGTTTTCACCCTGATAAACATTATAATAACTCTAGCACTACCAAGGCTCACACTACTAAGCCTCATGCTGCTTGTGACATCCCTAATTTTCTCGGCCTGAAAAGACCGATTTAGTTTATGCTTTTAAAATAAAATCCAAGTATTTTTCCAAAAGATGTTGTGGAATTTGTTCACAAAACAAAACTCTAATAAAATTTTAACAAAACATTTCTTAAAGAAATAAATATTTACATTATATATCAAAAACCCCGGGATGTCATGTTACGATACAGACTAAAAGCATAAACAGTACATTATAAGCCTTACAACAGTTATTTATAACTACTAGCCTATAATTCAAAAATCTCTCTTCAACCTCCAAACTATGCTATGGGTCCACTACCTATAATAAAAAGTTGAGTGGGTCAGGGTTCGAAGCCTGGTGAGCATATAGGGTTTTTAACCCACAAATATTAAATTTATTAATTTTTATCAACCAACAATAAATTTATTAAGTTCATCAACCAACAATAACCCTGATTACTCATTCCAGTTATCCTCACTTTACGTCCCTAAACACCTATCACAAGGGACCTAGTCTAAGGATTTTCATCGGGGTGACAACACTGCTTGGGGGATTCCTCAGCAATTTATGTCAAATAAGGCAACCATGTGGGCGATGGAGTCTACCATTGAACACTAAGTTCACAAACACATACATGTTGCGAGCCTGCTAGCGTTCCACTGGACTGTCTAAAAAAGTATGTGTTCATCATCTATACTCCGTTAGATGACTGAAACAACAACAATATCGATGCCTCTCATCATTTGAACACACATCAACTATTTCATCTACCCATGTTATAACCAACATATTTGTAGATAAAAATAAATATATAGTTGAAATCATTTTAAAACTTATATAAAAAATTCATTCAACACCCATCTCAAATAGACAAATAATAAATATACACATAGCACGTATTTTATAGAAAATACTTGATATTTATGTGTAAGATGAAAGTGACTACACACTCACTTGATAAGACGATAATTGGGCAACACCTTATCTCTTAAAATAATCTTTTCTCATGATACCGATATGATATTTCAAAAACCAAGCTTCACGTGGGCAGAGTTTCGGCTTGCAAACTATTTTTCTAGGGATCTTCGGGCTCTCCGGGGATTGCTTATGAAGCTAGGATGATATAATAGGCTTGGGGGTAATTGTTGCAATATAGGAGAAAGGATAGGGGAGAGAGAGGAAAATACTAACACCATTTCGGCTGGCATCGTCCGCTATTTATAGGGGCTGGATACTCAAGTTACGATGAGCGTAATTTTAGAGTACGCTGGGTGTACTCCCTCTTCAACCAATACGCTGGGTGTACATCGAGTATGCAGGGCATACTAAGGGATTGTACCAGATGTTTCAAACCTACAAACACGTGTCTCTCATGCATTGGAGTAGGCTATGTGGCCAATTATGAACCGTGAACATGGGTACGTTGGGCGTAATCATGTACACTGGGGGTACTCCGAATTTTCAAACTTCAAAAATTTGTAACTTTCGCATACGAGTTCTGTTTTTTACGTTCTTTATATCCACGCATAGGTGAGACCGTGTTCTACAACTTTTGTTTAGACTCTGTCGACTAATTTTGATTTATTTTTAACAGGCCGAGACAGGAAAAGTCTGTTAAAAATTCATAACTTCTTCATCCGACTTCCGTTTTCGTTTGACTTTTTACTGTTAAACTACAATCAACAAGATCTTCGATTCTCGTATAGATCGTTTCGACTAAAAATCACTCGATCTAAAATTCGAGTTTCGGGCTACATACTACTATACCAATTTTTAGAAAATTCATAACTTCCTCATACGAAGTTAGATCTAGACATTCTTTTTATGCACGCTTTCGGTTTAACGAATACTATGACTTTCATTTTAATCGCTAAGTCTAAAAAGCACTTTATCGTAAATTCACTTTTTACGTCACATAGCGTTTTTCTGGTTCTGTCGCGGAACTTGACAGATCATAACTTCTTCGTTATAACTCGGATTTTGGTATTCTTTATATCTCTGGAATCCTTGTTTCAACCACTACAACTTCATTCTTAGATATCGAGATTATCTAATATTTATTTTCAACGCTTATTTTTATTCTTAACTTATTAAATCATAATAATCCAGCAATAAACACATAATAATCAAATAATACATTTTTTTTTATTTCAAAACAAATTACAAAGGTTGACCTAGACTATTACATCATCATTAGTGCCTAGCCTAGAAACACGGGCGTTACAATTCTCTCCCCCTTAGGATGATTCCGTCCCCGGAATCATACATCAACAAATAAATGCGGGTAGCGACTTATCATGTCACTCTCTGTTTCCTAGGTGAGATTTGGCCCATTCGCATGTTTCCATCATACAAGCAATAATTCAACCATCTTGCGTCTCAACTTTTTAGTCTTATGGTCAACAATTGCCTCTGGTTCTTCGATTAACCTTTTGCTTTCATCCAATCTTAATTCAGAAATTGGAATTATGTCGGGAACTTCTCCCGTGAACTTCCTCAAATAACACACATGGAAGGTTTTATGAATATCATCTAGTTCTTCTGGTAGTTCTAGCTTGTAAGCTTGGTTCCCAATCTTCTGAAGAACTTTAAACGGTCCAATAAACCTTGGACTCAACTTTACCCATTTTACCAAATCTTATAAGTCCCTTCCACAGCAAGACTTTAAGTAAAACCGAATCTCCAACTTCGAATGTTATCGGTTGTCTTTTCTTGTCAGCATAACTCTTTTGACGATCTTGAGCTGCTAACATCATTTCCCTAATAGCTTTCAGCTTTTCAGCAGTCTGATGGACTATCTCAGGTCACATAAATTGCATTTCTCCAACTTCAAGCCAGCACGACAGCGTTCGACACTTTTCTCCATACAAGGCTTGATAAGGTGTCATCTTAATACTTGAGTGGAAACTATTATTGTAGGAAAATTCTACCAAAGGTAAATGTTCATCCCAATTACCTTGGAATTCCAGGGTACATGCTCTTAGCATATCCTCCAATGTTTGAATTGTTCGTTCGCTTTGACCATCGGTTTGCGGATGGTAAGTTGTACTGAAACACAATTTTGTACCCATTTCCTCTTGTAGACTTCTCCAAAACCTCGACGTGAAATGACTATCACGATCTGATACAATCTTCAAAGGAACACCGTGAAGTCGCACTATCTCCTTTACATAAGCATTAGCAAGCTTTTCCATAAACCACTTCTCATTGGTTGCTATGAAGTGTGCACTTTTAGTAAACCGATCAACGACCACCCAAATCATGTCGTAACCGTTCCTTGTTCTAGGCAGTTTAGTTACAAAATGCATATTGATGTCTTCCCATTTACCCATGGGTACAGGTAAAGGTTCTAAACTCCGATACGATTGAGTAGATGGTCTTGTGAGCTTCTTCCGTCAGAAGATCTCTTAATCCGTCAGAAGATCTCTTAATCCTCCCGTCTTAGGTACCCAAATCCTGTCTTGGAATACCTTCAACCCTTGGTTGTTTGTATTGAACATTAATGTTTTGTCCAAAAGTTCTTCCTTTCGGTCATTTTTCTCTTATGCTTCTTCCTAAGCTTTCTTTATACTTTCCACAATTGTCAAGAAAACTTCAATTTTCAACGCTCTTGGCCTTTTCTTTTCAAGGTTTACCTTCCGACTAAGAGCATCAGCAACAAAATTTGCTTTACCAGGGTGGTAAATTATCTCACAGTCTTAGTCCTTGAGTAACTCTAGCCAACTTCATTGCCTCATATTCAATTCCTTCTGATTAAAGAGGTACAGAAGACTCTTATGATCAGTGAAAAGTTTGCACTTTGTGCCATCAAGATAATGCCTCTATATCTTTAGCGTGAATACTACCGTTGCCAACTCCAGATCATGAGTGGGGTAGTTCTTTCATGTTCTTTCAATTGTCGTGATGCATATGCTATCACCTTTTCTCTTTGAGTTAGAACACATCCTAACATAACTCAAGATGTATCGCTATAAACTACGAAGTCTTCAACTCGTTCAGGTAAAGAAGAATTGGTGTTTCACATAATTTCTTCTTTAATTTCTCAAAGGCTTCATTATGCTTTTCACTCCAAGTACAAGTAGCTCCCTTTTGGGTCAAAGCTGTCAATGGAGCATCTATCGAAGAAAAACCTTGGATAAATCTTCAATAATATCCAGCTAATCCTAGAAAGCTTTGGATCTCCGTGGGACTCTTTGGTTGTTTCCACTTTGTTATAGCTTCAATCTTAGCTGGGTCAACCATAATCCCTTCTTGGTTAGCCACATGACCCAAAGTTGGACGTCATTTGGAGAAATTTGTATACAACTTCTCCTTCTTTAATACTTCTTGCAAGTGTTTGCCATGCTCCTCCTAGCTTTTCGAGTAAATCAGAATGTCATCTATGAACACTATCACGGATTTATCGAGGAATGGTTTACAACCCCTGTTCATCAAATCCATGAATGCTGCTGGAGCATTGGTTAGTCCCAATTACATAACCAAAAACTCGTAGTGTCTGTATCTTGTTTTGAACACAATCTTCTTAATATCTTGCTCTCTTAACTTTAGATGATGATATCCTGACCAAATATTGATCTTCAAGAAATAGCTCGAACCTTGCATCTGATCGAACATGTCATCAATTCTTGGTAATGGGTACTTATTCTTTATTTTTTCCTTATTCAGCTCTCTATAATCTATACACATTCTCATGCTCCCATCTTTCTTCTTCACGAATAACACCGGAGCTCCCCAGGGTGATGAACTAGGTCTAATAAAACCGTTGTCCAACAACTCCTGAAGTTGTATCATAAGCTCCTTCATCTCTGTCGGTGCTAATCGATATGGGGATTTTGCTATCCGTGTTGTTCCTGGTAACAAGTCTATTCGAAACTCCACTTGTCTATCAGGGGGAAATCCAAGAAGATTTTTGGGAAAAACTTCCGGATAGTCACACATCATTGGTATGCTATGTATTTCCTTCTTTTCCTTCTTGACATCGATCATGAACGCCAAGTATGATGTACATCCTTTAGGAAAACATTTTATGGCTTTCATTAAGGAAATGATTCCAGAATTCACTCTGCGCTTGTCTCCGTACACCATAAATGACTTTTTTCCAGTCAGGTTTACCCTTACTATCTTTTTCTTGCGTAGTATTTCGGCATCATTGGCGCTAACCCAATCCATTCCTAGAACGATGTCGAAACCATTTAACTCAATGGGTAACAACTTCTCATGGAATTTGTTTCCGTTTAGGTCAATGACAATGTTCTTAATACAATCGCTAACATGTATGAATTTGCCACTAGCAACTTTTACAATTAGGGCATCATCAAGCTTTTCTATAGGCAATGCTAGTCTTTCACCAAATTTATGTGATATAAAGGAGTAATTCACTCCGGAATCAAACAATAAATTGGCAAGCAATCCATTTACTAGAAAGGTACTTGATGTGACATACGTTGTATCCTTTGCGGCTTCCAAAGTCACTTGGAAAGCTTTGGCTTTTGGATTTGGTGGGAGATTAGGCTTCACTACCTCTTTCTTCTTCGGGTAATCCTTCAAAACGTGCCCTTCTTCGTAGCATCCATAGCACACCCTTTTATTGGTTGTGCAGTTGCTGGCGTAGTGCTCTGGCTTTCCACATTTGAAACAAGTGACTTCTCCGTCACATTTTCCATGGTGCTTTTTCTTGCATTTTTCGCACCATGTGGCTTCACCTCCTCCAGACTTCTTTGTACCAGATTTTGAGAACTTGCATTTCTTTTTGGAATTTTACAACCCATCAAATTTCCTTTTCTCACAAACCTCCGCTCTCTCCAGACCCTTTTCTCGTATCTGGGTCTCCACATTCTTAGTAGCCCAGATGGCGGCTTTCAGAGTGGTTGCTTGCTTGACCATTGGACTAAAATCCACTGGTAATCCGAGGGAAAACTTGTTACCTTGGAGAGTTCGTTTGGAACTAGGTATGGAACAAGCTTCATTTTCTCCGTAAAACTTACAACGTATTCACTGACGCTCATTTTTCCCTTCTTCAAATTCTGGAACTCGTTGTTGATTTCCAGAAGATCCTGCTTAGAGCAATATTGCATCTTCAGCTGTACCAGAAAATCCTCCCAAGACATCTTACTAGCTTCTCCCTTAGGCATCGAATCAGCTAGTAGCTTCCACCAGTTCAGTACTCCAGATTTTAATAGAGGAATTGCGAGAGTGGTTTTCTATCTGTTACTACACTCGCAACTTTCAAACATTGTCTCCATTTCGGAGATCCAATTCATGACTTGCACCAGTGTTGGGATTCCAGATAGGCACAGTGGTTTGGATGCTATAAAATCCTTGTACTTGCATCCATGTCCATCATTTCCTTCATTTGATGGTTTCGTCTAATTATCGGTGGGTTGACTTGACCAATAGCCCCACTATAGTTTCCTCCTTCTGACTGTCCATCATTCAACTCGGCCTGTTCAACAGGCACCGAAAGTTCCTCTTGGTTCTATTGAATTAAATGTCTTGTTTCCTCCATTTGGCGATTCATCATCATCTGCATCATTTCTTGTACCCCATTCATTATGATTGGCTCTGGTGCAGCTACTACAACAGGTACTTGTTCCCTCTCTTGGGGTTGAGGTTGCTGATTTTTGTTTGTATTTCCAGCTCCACTTTATGTCTTCACCATTATGATCTATACACAAAATAAGACAGATTTAGATCTTTATTACTCCTAAACATTACATGCTAGTTCTAATATCGTAGTTGTACGCTTAGAATCCTAAACACATAAGGTTTCCAGATCCGGTCAGCAACAGACCATAGATCCGAACAAATAATGGCATATATGGCAAACATATAGCATTTAACACATAAAAGCATTTTAGGCATCTTTCCTAAAATATATTAGTGCTCGTGTCTAAAATAGGGTAGACACTCATCTCACGGTCATCACTTAGCATTCTAAGTTTAAGTCTAGAAATCCTACAAATTCCTAGTTCGCTTAAACTAATGCTCTGATACCAACTATGACATCCCCAATTTTCTCGGCCAGAAAAGACCGATTTAATGTATGATTTTAAAGTAAAATCAGAGTAATTTTCCAAAAGATGTTTCGGAATTTGTTCCCAAAATAAAAATATAATATAAATTTAACAAAGCATTTCTTAAAGAAATAAATATTTTAATTATATATCAAAAACCTGGGGATATCATGTACTGATACAGACCAAAAGCATAAACAATACATTATAAGCCTTACATCAGTTATTTACAACTATTGGTCTATAATCCAAAAATCTCTGTTCAACCTCCAAACTATGCTCTGGGTCCACTACCTGTAATAAAAAGCTGAGTGGGTCAGGGTTCGGAGCCTAGTGCGCATATAGGGTTTTCAACCCACAAATAATAAATTTATTAATTTTTATCAACCAACAATAAATTTATTAATTTCATCAACCAACAATAACCCTGATTACTCGTTCCAGTTATCCTTACTTTATGTCCCTAAACACCTATCACAAGGGACCTAATCTAAGGATTTTCATCAGGGTGACAACACTGCTTTAGGGGATTCCTCAACAATTTATGTCAAATAAGACAACCATGTGGGGGATGGAGTATACCAGTGAACACTAAGTTCACAAACACATACAGGTTGTGAGCCTGCTAGCGTTCCACTGGACTGTCTAAAAAAGTCTGTGTTCGTCATCTATACTCCGTTAGATGACTGAAACAATAACAATATCGATGCCTCTCATCATTTTAACACACATCAACTATTTCATCTACTCATGTTATAACCAACATATTTGTAGATAAAAATGCATATACAGTTGAAATCATTTTAAAACCTATATAAAAAATTCATTCAACACCCATCTCAAATAGACAAATAATAAATATACACATAGCACGTATTTTATATAAAATATATGACATTTATGTGTAAGATGAAAGTGACTACACACTCACTTGATAAGACGATAATTGGGCAGCACCTCGTCTCTTAAAATAATTTTTTCTGCCATGATGATTTCTCTAAAACCGGGCTTCACGTAGGCAGAGTTTCGGGTTGAAAACTATTTTTCTCTAGATCTTCGGGGTCTCCGTGGCTTGCTTACGATGCTAGGATGATATAATAGGCTTGGGGGTAGTTGTTGCAATATAGTAGAAATTATAGGGGAGAGAGAGGAAAATAGTAACACTAATTCGGCTGGCATCGTCCGCTATTTATAGGGGCTGAATACTTAAGTTACGCTAGGCGTACTCCCTCTTCAACCAATACGCTGGGCGTACATCGAGTACGCGGGGCGTACTAAGGGATTGTACCGGATGTGTCAAACCTACGAACACGTGTCTCTCATGCAGTGGAGTAGGCTATGTGGCCAATTATGGACCGTGAACATGAGTACGCTGGGCATACTCCTGTATGCTGGGGGTACTTCGAATTTTCAAACTTCAAAAATTTGTAAGTTTGACATACGAGCTCCGTTTTTGACGTTCTTTTTATCCATGTGTAGGTGAGACCGTGCTCTACAATTTTTTTTTAGACTCCGTCGTCTAGATTTGGCTTTATTTTTAAAGTTATATTTTTAACAGGCCGAGACATGAAAAGTCCGTTAAAAATTGATAACTTCTTCATCCGACGTCCGTTTTCATCTGTCTTTTGACCGGTAAACTACAATCAACAAGATCTTCGATTCTCATTTAGATTGTTTCGGCTAAAATCACTCGATCTAAAATTCGAGTATTGCTATGCCAAATCTTAGAAAATTCATAACTTCCTCATACGAAGTCAGATTTGGACATTCTTTTTATGCACGCTCTCGGTTTAACGAATACTACAACTTTTATTTAGATCGCTAAGGCTAGAAAGCACTTTATCGTAAATTCGTTTTTTACGTCACATAGCGTTGTGTCGGTTCTGTCGCAAAACTTCGACATGTCATAACTTCGTCGTTATAACTTGGATTTTGGTATTTTTTATATATTCGAAATCCTTGTTTCAACCACTACAACTTCATTCTTAGATATCGAGATTATCTAATATTTATGTTCGACGCTTATTTTTATTCTTAACTTATTAAATCATAATAATTAAGCAATAAACACATAATAATAAAATAATACATATTTATTATTTCAAAACAAATTACGAAGGTTGACCTAGACTATTACATCATCATTAATGACTAGCCTAGAAACACGGACGTTACACATTTGATCAAAAATTTTCAGAAGTGAGTTATGCTCTAAAATCCACTCTCAAATAGGTTCCTAATTCTTGTTGTTTAATCTGATGAATTGAGAGACTTTGAAATTTTCAAAGTTCATATTTTGATGTCTTTCATTAAGAAAAATGCATGAAAAAGTGTCTATATTTTTATTTTATTTCTGACGTTAAAAGATTTTTGGAAGTTATCTAGTGAAATCTTTGTCAAGAAACAGGCCTTGTAGTTGTTAAATTGTTTCAAATCAAAGAAAAGCCGTTATTGATTGTTTGATTCTCCAAAAAGAAGTCATGTTCTGCAAAAGTGATTGTATGTTATATCAAAGAATCCTATGGCCAATTTTTCTTCAACGTGTACACACAGAAAATGAATGTTATATATGCGATGCCATCAACTAAATGGAGCCTCTATCAAAATAAAAGATGTTGACAATTCAATAGCTAGTATTTTTAATGTTATAGTTGGGGATTTCTAAAGAAAAACAAAGGTATTATTGTATATTTTTAATACTTTGAAAAGTGAATATGGGTGTTTTTGGAGTCATTGATAGCATGGTTGTCTATCCAATGTAGGTATATGTGTTAGGGTATTTTGGTAAAATAGGCTCATGCTTTTATCTTTCTTGTCTTTTTTTTTGTTGCATGGGTTCTCGAAAACAAATAAATGTTGCTAAAATAATCTTTTTGTGTTATCTATTTGTTGAGTAAAAGCCTGTCATGTTAGGTTGGAGGGTGTGGTGCCACCGAAACTGCACTCTCTTTGTTGCCACGTAAGCACCACGTCATTTTACCACAAAAGTGCGGTTCCTTGTCACACCCAAGGAGTGGTGCCACACTTTATTTTAAAAAAAAAATTAATTTAAATAAAAACATTAATTTCTCCCCAACCAATCACAAGCTAGTCAAATTATCCCCACCCAATCACAAGCTGCGGTCGTTTTTTGCCGCACTGTGGTTCGAACCGCACCCAAACCGCACCGTGGGGGCAGTGTTCACTGCTTATGTGGCAAAACCGCGCTCCCTCTACCGCACCACTCCCTCAAGCCTTAGTATGTTGTCGCCAGGTCTAATAAGGATTACAGCTGCTGGCACACATACATGTGAAGTCATTGTAATGAATAAACTTTTTAGCTATAGGAACAATAATTGTGAGGGATCTTATGTCATTCTCTCTACTGGACATGGGGGATAAATTCTCAAAATTGCAGTTCGTACTTGTCACCAGCTTTATTAACCTCAGTTCTTCAGACTAGTAGAGTCAACATTCATTTGGTCAAAGCCTATGGTCTACACACTCATATTTTTCACTGATTTTGGTCTCTTTTATGGTAGATCTTATTTTTCGCGTTAATAAGTATTACTCAGCGTCTCTTCAAAGAAAATTTGATATATTCACCTTACTCATTCTCCATCTCATTCACGATACATGTCTATTAAATGGGGCTACGACGTTGCATGGATATCACACTACTAGAAAAAGGCTTTCCTTAAAAGACGAATTACGATATACAACACTTTTTTGAAATTAATAAAAGTCTGTCATAAAGTTTATGTCATATATCGTAAAACATCAATAATTTACGACAGATAAAGATATATGTCGTAACTTTATGTCATATTTTAAAGAGTAAATCAGAATGATTCTTATCTGTTAATATTATAAGGAAAAGTTAGTAATCACAAACAATAATACAATGATGCTATGTCGACAACTACACGAGCACTATATAGTATAAAAAAAAATTAAATCAGGTTTAAAGGATATGAGTTAAATATTAAAACAAATAAACCATTAGATTAGTGCAAAAAAAAAAACTAATTACAAAGCAGGGAAAAAAACCCAAAATGGCGAACCAATTTGAAAAAGCTTCACTTTGGTGTGAGGAAAAAAACAAAAAGATGAGTGTTTGGAAAAAAAATTATATTTTGGTGAAAACTCTAAAAAAAAACCTTGAAGAATGACCTTTCTAATCGGTAGGTTAACATTTTTTTTTTGTTTGCTAACCTACAAATAATAGTTATTATATATAAAAAATGATGCATGGTAGAAAATCTCATTTACAAAAAGGAAAATTATGCATGATAATAGCTACCAAAACACCAAAATTTAAATGAAATAAGTGTTTGGATGGTTTGTAAAAAGAAATTAAAAAAAAGAGTTGAAGGATCATTTCTGTAACAAAAAAAACTAAAAGAGTTGAAGGACCATTTCTACAACTTGGATGATTTATGAATAACAAAGAAGAATGCAAGGCTATTTCAATAATGTGGATTCCAATTTCAATAAAATGAGGTGTTTTTTAAAGTATTACCTCCTAAGAGCATCACGTTTTGTTAGTTTGCAGTATTAAGCTACAGTCGCCACCTCTCTCGCCAAAAACTCGCTACCAATATTTACTCCATCTTGTATGATTCGCTAAGGGAATCGCTAGTGACGAATTCAAATGTAGCAACGAGAAGAGAGAGAAGGAAAAGATTGACTGTCGTTGGTTGGGGTTGTTTTTATTTATTTATTTATTTTTCAAAACAAAACCTATTAAATTTCTCTTACAACCACTCCCTACCTTTTTAACATTGACAATATAAAAACCTATGAGGAAATAAAAAATCCTAAATTGATCGCCTAAACCACATATCCAAATTCCACTAAATGGGTCAACCCTAAACCACATACCCGAATGCCCCAAATCTGATTCGGACGCCGGATTACAGTTGATGTTAAGTTTCCGGCACCTGATTGTGTAACATTTTGTTTTAAAATAAAATAAATAAAACAAAATAAATGAGATAAAATGAATAAAATAAAATATATAAATAAATCAATAATAAACCCTAAAACCCCGAAATATATTTTATATTTTATTTTATTTTATCCCTAAATCCGTAATAATATATCAGCTTTAGCCATAAGAAGTTAAATGGTATAATTTCCAGAACTTGAAGTCTATATTGTAATATTAGGACTTGAAATGTAAAAGATTTTTGAAGCATAGGTTATTAGTAATTATTGGATTTAAATTGTAAAGGAATTGTAGAGTCAGGGACCAATCACGTTAAATTACATTCAAGTTTGGTCAAACACGGACTTGAACCCGTGATTCCCTACCCCCCTGTTTTTAGAGTGCAACATCCGAAAACCCTGACAACACTCTTTCAGCCGCCACCTTAGGAGGTGTTTGGATAAATAATTTTTAGCTTATTAGCTTATTGCTTATTTGCTTATTGTGGTGAGAATAAGCATTTTTTTAAAATGTGTTTGGATTAGCTTATTGCAATGGGAATAAGCAATAAGCAATAAGCATTTAAGTATTTGGCAAAATAAAACAGCTTATATGAGTAAAATGACCAATAAGCAATAAGCATTTCCTTCCTTGCTTATTAAAATCAACTTATTTTGCTTATTCCTACCGCAATAAGCTGATTTTTAAATACTCCTATCCAAACACTTAAATTTGCTTATTGCAGTGGGATTAAGCAATAAGGAATAAGCAGCCTATTTTTCCCCTATCCAAACACCCCCTTAATCCCGGGCATCCCAGCCGCCGCCGGCCTGCTGCTGTGAACAACCGCTGCCACCACCTCCATTCCTTGTTGCACCTAACCGCCGACAATCGCGGCTACCTTCCCTTCTGACGACAACAAGTGGCCACTGTGAGTGCGTCCGTTGCCACCATTCCTCCATCTTCTTCTTCTTTTCTTCTTCTTCTTCTTCTTCTTTTTCTTCTTCTTCTTCTTCTCGTCATCTGCAACCGCAACATGGCAGTTGTCGATGCTGCTCCGAATGCCCCTTGCATTCTTTCTGTCCCTAGCTACCGCCGTCACCGCTTGTACAGCCCTCCCATCCACTATCCGCTGCTCCGGTCGTCGTACCACCCCCGAAGAGGAAGAAACCAAAATTTATGTATCTAGATTTATTGTATCTTTCATGTCATAACACACTTCTATCTGCATCTCTCTATGAGTTAGTTTAAAAGGATTTGGATTACGCATAACACAAACACTCCAGTCTCCATTATGTGTAATAGTTTGTGTGAATTGTTTGATTTAACAACACACACAATATGCATCTTCCTTATTGTGTGACCTAAAACATGATTTGAATTGAGTGTATGCTCTGAATATTCATGAATTTATTGAAATTTGGGTTAAATTATGTGATGAAGACAACAACGATTGCGGCTTTTGCGAGAATGACAGTTGAAGATTCAAAAACGTTGCTTTTACCAGAATTCTACCCTTTTTGGGTCGTTTTCTCACAGAGACAGAAGTTGTGTGATACTTTTCTACCCGACATTCTTCCTGATTTTGTACTTTCTCTCAGCTTTCTTTCTATCTTCTTCACAGACTGATTATTCTGCTTAATCTTTCAGTTGACCTGGCTTAATAACCATGGAGTTGGAAATGAATTGTGAGTTGAAATTAGTTTATTTCAGGAATCATTGGCAACAATGTGCTCAAAGCTTCCTAAACTCGCTCGACTGAACATGCACTCTCAATCAACACTTTCCTAGTGTCCAAATACCTCCATTGACCTTTACGAGCCTAGAATAAATATTAAGGGTATTTTGGTTATTTAAATTTATTCACATTCCGGTTATTTGACAGATTGAAAAACCCAAACAGATAACAATAATGAATTTACTACCTTTTTTGGAACAGAACAACAACCGATTGAAACAAGAGTGTCTATTTTGCATCCGGCCATAGAAGTTGTGCTTCACGTAGGTGCAGCGATGGTATACATAAATACACCTGAAAATGATAATAAGTTGTAGGGTTACTAATCCTTCCTGTTCCTCTAAAATAAGCCTTTGTTAAGTTGTTTCTTCTTTAATAAAAACATGGAGCTACACATTATTAGCAGAATTTCATGTCTGATAGCTGAAGGTGCTTCTAGAACTGCCTTTAATCCTTCTAAAATTGTGAATTAGTCTATTGGGTTTTTCTTTATTATTGGCAAGATTGCATATTGGGTGATGATTTCAACTCTGACCAACCAAGATATTTCAATTGTTCTTTTGGCAGTTTAAGTACAATACTTAATATGTGATTAGATATCCCTAACCAGTTTGTAAGGTAAGGTCTTAACTTGTCTCATATTGGTCTATGTAAGCTTTCAACTTGGCCATTTGTTTATTTTTTTATTATTTGACTTCTATACTGAAATAAACTTTCAGTTACATCCTCTCTCTCTCATATATTAAAAAAATAAAGTTTTAACATTGTTAACGGTTAAAACTTTATTTAATCTTAATCTCTTTTCTTAATGCAGGGTTATCTTCTCCTCCACTGAAGCTAATTCCATTTTTGCCCTTCAGACTCCAAATATATCGGGCAGGGGAGGTTTACAAACATAAATCATGGCTTTTAAGGGCTTTACATCTTATAGTTGGTGGAAGGTGTGTACAATAAGAATATAACATACATATGCTACATTTGTTTCTATTAATTCAAGTTTCTTTGAAAAGATTCAAGTGTTTTTTTAATTACAGGTTTTGATGGGGAGGCTTTTGGAAGGAATTTAATGAATATTTTAGTTTTGAGTTCAATTTTTTTTGTATAGGTTTGTGGGAAGAATGAATATACAGATGTCGAGCTTGATAGGGTGCGTGAAAATGGGATACTTATGTCATAAACTTAATTTATGAGTGATATGTATTTGACAACTACTTTTTGATGAATTTGGAATGTATTTTTGAATTTGACACTATAGTTTGTGTAATTTAGACAATAAATTTGTAATTTAGTTTGATTAAGATTTGGTAGAATACATATATATATATATATATATATATATGTGTGTGTGTGTGTGTGTGTGTATAATTTAAAAAAAACTATAAAACCATGACATACAAAGCATGTCGTAAAAATATGTCAAAAATCATATTGTACAAAACATGTCGTAATTTGAAGTCGTAAATGTCCATCATAAATACAAACAAGTTACGAATTATGACAAAGTCAGTTGTAAATGTATGTCGAAAATGAATGTCGTGTAAACATGTCGTAATTGTTGGTCATGAAAGTCTGTCGTAAACTTTATGACAGATCTAATGTCTGTCATTTTCCTTTATGACATGGCTTCAATGATAGACATTTGTGTGTCATATATAGGCATTTATGATAGACATTGTCTTTCAAGGAAAACCTTTTTTCTAGTAGTGTTAGGAGTAGTTTAGTCTAGTTCGTAAATGGCCTCTACTTTGATCCTTGATGCTTAAAAGAAACCTTTTGCTGCATGGGTGCATGAAATAAATGGAAGGATTTTTTTGTTTTTCACTTATTCTAGGAATGGAATCAATGGAAAGAAAAAGACAAGTAAAAGAAGCATGGAGTGTAGGAAGGACATTTTCATCAAACAAATGCATGGCCACACACATTTGGAAAGTAAAGCTAGTATTCCATCAATGTTTTTCAACCTTAGTCAATGTGTTGATGGGTTTTAGTCATAAGAACATCCTATGTGCTCATACAAACCCTAATGCTTGGATCTAGGTTTCTCTATTGTACATGGAATTTATCCAAGACTATAAACCCTAGATCTAGCATATGATAATCAATATAACATATAATTAGGGTTTAGATCATACCTTGATTGTTATATAGCAATAACAATCTCAAATCCTTCTTGTATTGACTTTAGAAAGCTTAGAGTCACAAATATCACTCCTCTAATGGCTCACAAACACCAAGAGCAAAAGGATGAAGAGGAGAAGAGAAGGAGGCTGCCCAAAACATGTGGAAACCCTAGAAGAAAGCTTGTCCACGTTTTTGGGGCATAAGGGCTCTATAT
Source organism: Lactuca serriola (assembly GCF_051521515.1). NCBI lineage: Eukaryota > Viridiplantae > Streptophyta > Magnoliopsida > Asterales > Asteraceae > Lactuca > Lactuca serriola. The sequence goes on along the minus strand of NC_136409.1, from coordinate 74,756,094 downwards.
ATAGTGAGGCTATAAGGGTTATCTAACAAGGAAACCCTAATTTGGATGCTTAAGGCCTAAGCAACCCATGGACTCCTTTCCTTAAAGGCCATGGACGATTTTTAATGGGTTTCCCCATAGAATTCGTCCACTCCTTAATATAAGGCAATCCATAGTCCAAATTGCAGTTATCTTATAATTTCAATTCCACTCCATTAAGTTTAATTAATCTCTTTTAATCACAAAACTAATTACTAATTAATTCTTGACTAATATTAATTAAACAATATGATTTCTCGTTTAATATATTATTCTCATAATATATTAATAAATCATATTTAATCCGTTCTCTTCATAATTCATCCTATCAAGTTGCTTTGGTGAAGGCAACCCAAAAGGACCATGCACCATCGGGTCAAGTACATACCAAAATAGTTATGGACTTAGACACTAATCCAACAGTCTCCCACTTGGATAAGTCTAATAACTATTCTGCGTATGACTTCAAATCCTGATCTGCAATCGTAGCTTTCCAAAGCCACTGTCAACTCTGATCCTATCAGATACGCGTGTCCTTTAGAAAAGGGATCATATATTCCTCCATTCTAGATATCGTATGAGACATGATTTCAATTCATTCTCTCTGTACTATTTCTCGACTTCCGATTTATGACGACTGACTAATTGAACAAATCAAATTAGCCCTAGCCCGGCCGAGCATTTACGTTTGTCATCATTAAATCATCGAGGGGCGCAAAGATATCGCTTTTATCCTACTTTGAATAAAAGGAACGGATAAACTTTGATTCAATGCTCGCTTGCACTTACTCACCAAATCACACACAACAATATGTTTTATAACACCAAGTTACTGGTGCGTTTACATATCATCAATGTGTAACCGATTTGCAAGATACAACTCACACATCTCGGTTTCAAGAATATAAGATGTTATCATCTCACCAATCACTCGTGATACAGTTCATGGAGTGATCCAAGTGGGTTTAATCCAATGCTCAAATCATATTCATAAGCACTCATGAACATTGCAGCAAACATTTGCTTATGTCTAATACTCTTTAGACAATCCACACACCAATTCACGATAGTCTTTATTCATACCTACTTCCAACATATGAACGACTGCGGCCCGTTCGAATAATATGACTGTTCTAAACAAATTAAATTATTCAGGAAATCAAAACATGCAAAGTGAAACACAAGAATAATACTAATCCCATACGGCCTCAAACCTTTGAGCATAAATAAAAGACCTTTTATTTATCACCATATCGATTACTCATTATTTGTTGTTTCGGCCAATCAACTTCTTACTTGAATTAATACTACACTTGTCCCACGCTCCTAGCATGCACACAATGTTTACCTATGGTTCTTACTTTGTGAAATAGATCAAATGAACACATTTCCAATCATACTGATTTCACAACTCCAAATCCTTTTTCATAAGTGAAAGAATATCAAATTCTTGCCACTTATAGAATATGCTAGATTCTAACATTTTATGCAATGATCCTTTCCGTAATGTCATAGCACAAAAAGTCACAAAGACTATTGCCAACGATATTACAAAGTCCTCTATTGGAGATTGTTACAATACAATTCCTTAGATATGATGTCTCTCACTCAAAGTACATTTTGAACATCCTTTTGCATAAAAGTTTCTAATCTACACATGTATTTTCAATATTCAATTCCCAATATGGACAACTTTCCATACTTACCATATGACAACTCATTCTCAATAGAATCTTATCTATTCATAATAATGTCGATATGGTCCATCCAATACTATACTTCCAACTACTCACAAGCGACCAATCCTAGGCGAACTTTGGATTGTCCTTTGATAGTTGTTTAATTATCTTAGTCAAAACCGATTCTCGTCCTTTTTCCCTCTAAATGCACTAGACATTTGGAAAATTTTAAAATGGTCAAATATTATAGCATTTGCAATCATTCCTATACCCGAAGCGTATGGGACATGATGCATAATGTCTTACATGAAGATTCAATACTTTATCAATCTTCTGCCATAATATTTTATGTGCTACGTTCTCAAAATTAGAACTATGATGAGGAATGCCGTAATCATAATCGGATTTTTTTAATAATGCACTATGTTTCCTTGACTAAATTATTAACATTCCATAACCTAAGCCTTTAGATTTGAAATGAAGCATAATATTCTCTCTCTTAATTATTGCAAAACAACATTACAAGCCTTACGACTTTGTAAGGTGTAACTCTTGTTTTTCTATAATTAATATTGCTAACTTGCAATACTTGCCATAATAATCATACAATCATAACATTTATGCTCCCACTATCATGATTATTATAAACATAACACTTATGCTCCCACTAGCTTTGACATGTATTCAGAAACCAGCTTAACTTCTAGAAAAAACAATACTTATTGAATTTCTTAAGTTCATGTTTCTAATACCTAATGCTTTGATAATCCTTTATCTAAGCTTATACATATTTCCTTTAGATAGCTCATATGTGTGTCTAAACAATTCATACTAATTGCCAAACCTCACAATTCAAATCATGGAAAGGGATACCGTAACCATAATCGAATTCGAGAATACAATTTTTTCACAATCACTATCCTTTTAAAATCTTTCTTAGTGAAAGCATTTCCTCACAATCATTTTCATGAAGGAGGGAATCTTATGACACTTTGATTTTAATGGTGTATGTGTTCCTATCCATGTGAATTTGTCAAAACCATAGCTTACGACAAATTCAAACTCATATGGACCGAACTTTCTTAATCTTGACTTCTTTCCTTATGGTAGCACGGCTGCCCACCATGTCTTCCAAGTAGTTAAGCAGCTCACCCTTTCCTATTAATGTACCTTCCATTGATCAAGGTCCTTGCCTTTTATGCGTTTAAATGAGAACTCATAGAACTCACATGCATAATTAACTCAATTGGAATGGCACAGAAACAAAATAGTGTCAACACGATAGGTTGTAAACCTCAACTCGTGTGCTAGTGATGATCGATAAGGTTTATTTTGATTTGTTCTTGAAACCTTTCAAGACCATTAAGAGTCCCACTGACTCCTTGACATATAAGATTCTCTTGTCAATAAACATTTCTTGACAAACAAATATTCAAGAGTTAGTGTAGTTTTTTTTCAAAACACTTCATAAATTGGTCCTAGTTGGTCTTTGTCTTATCCTAGACATCACAACTTCCCACATTTGATGAATGTTATAAACCTTCGTAATACTTATCACTCAATTTCACAATCTTAACTCTAAGACTTGTTTTGGAACGAAGTACGATTGACTTCTTGATTTAACCATTTCTTCAATTCTTGATTCCTCTTCTTAGACATACAATTGTACTAAGACTCACGTAGAGGATCAATTGAGATATGGTTCTTAATCATTAAGATCAATCATAAAACATAAAAGGTACTCTCCCATCTTCTTAGAATGGAGAACTTTTATCTTTCTGCCTACTTGATTCTTCCTATTCGTTCCGCTATTGATATAAACTTTTCAATCAATTCAGAATTACACTAAATCTTATAAGTATAATAATATTTACTAAATCTTTAGTAAATCATGACGAATATCTTGTTACTATTATGGTGGACTTAATCAACACGCAACTTTGTATACTCGATCTCCTAGTCCTTCACTTGACACTCTGTTAATGAATTAGTCTAATTTCCAAATATGAAATTTCTCATTCATCGTGCAACCAAGTTGCATGATTCCAAGTTTCTATCCAATTGAAACTTGGACGATGAGAAACTCTCCCTATTTGGTAAATTCTTGACATTTCCAGAAACAACATAATTAAGAATCAAATCCATTGTTGCTAATAATCAATTTTTCATATACGCCATTGCAAGGATAAATAAATAATATAAAATCAAAATTTATTTTATTGCAGAAAAATTTTGTCCTTACAATGCAATTCATTGAAAAACTATGCTAATACATCTCTCTTAGCAATCTAATTCTAACTTTAAGTAGTAGCTCAAGAATCTAATCTTCAAGTAATGCGATCGAAATCCATTTCTTCACGGTTGGATTCTGCTCACTTCTTCCCTTAAGCTTCCTCTCTTTTCTTCGATCCTACAAAACATCAATTGTAATCTTATCACATTATGTATTAAGAATCTAGAATAGGAGCTTAAAAGAGTTAGTCAATGGATTTTACCTAAAGCAGAGCCATACGTTTTGACTCTCCCATCTCTTAGATCTCTTAGGTAAATAGGGCAGCTTCGTCTCCAATGCCCCTTTTCTTGGCAATAAAAGCAAATTGACTCTTTTGGAACAGGACATGGAACTAGTTCAAACATTGCCTTTCTCTTATGATCAAACTTTTTGATCATAACATGTCTTTCGTTGCCATTGTCTATATCCATAGAGGTCTTGAAGGCAGATTCACCAATCAACTTTGTTTTTCTATTGCGCCAAACCATTGCTGATTCAGCAACAATAAGCATATAGGTGAGATCTATGAGGGTCACGTCGTTGTTCATCATATAGTACTCTCTTACGAAATTACTATATGAGTTAGGAAGTGACTGAAGAACCCAATCAACAACCATCTCCTCACATACAACAGATCCCAACATTCTTAACCTATCAATGTGTGACTTCATCTCTAGGACGTGTGCACACACTGACTTTCCTTCTTTATGTTTACTAGCCAAAAGGGCTTGAGTGAGTTTGAACTTTTCAAGCCTTCGAACTTGTGGGTTAGGGAGAATAATTGGAGGAGGTGGAGGAAGTGAAGCATGATCTCTTGTTCCTCGATCGAATCGTGGATTATCATCTTCATGCGAAAAGCTTGTTCCATGGGATTTAGGAAGACCATAGTTGTCGAACTTTGACATCTACAAAACGGGAGAAAACGAATTCAAGTTAGTTGATTAATTGAGTCCTTAGTAAATCACCCAAATGAGATACTAAGGCTAGGACCCAACACATTACTCTACAACCTAGAAAAGGGATGTCGTAATCTAGTTGCAGAATATTTGAAGGTAAGTGAATGACGATTCACTAATTTCCACCATGAAAAACGAAAAAGAAATTTAAGTTTTAAATCCATGAAAACTCCTAGATCCTTTGAGATTCATTGAACATTTCAATGGCATCTTTAAATCTCGATATGCCCCTCTAGTTTGTGACTGGGATGCCGAGGATCACAAAGCGGGTGTGAATAATCATGCAAACTTACATGGTGCCCTCACATGTTACAGTCACCTATTCGATGTGCCGGTAAACCACACATGCTCCACCGAACTATGAAAAACATTGAGTCACCCTTTGCTACCTTTGCTTAGAACCATTTAGTGTGCCGGTTAACCACACACACTCCACTAACGTCTTTGCAAGGGCACAAAGCGTAATTTCATGGAATTGCATCAATTCACTTTTTCCTAAGTAACTAAGATTGGGAATTTGTAAAAACATTTACTTACTTTTGTACTTCATTATACTTATAATGGAAGGTTTTTGTCCTATCCTACCCGTTCGGCTAACGACCCTCCACTAGTCAAGAGTGCGGTGGGTAAGAGTGGATACCCATTCAATCGCCATTTTATAGGCAATTTCCTTAAACACCCCTTATAGACCAGCTTCGTGAATGAGGCCTACTAACGGTAAGAGTGACTTTTAGTCATATATATATATATATATATATATATATATATATATATATATATTATGTTAGACTTTTAATGTTATATATAGTATAGGGTGTATTTTACACTTTTAAAATACTAGAAGGTCAAATTTAACAATTATACTTTTAATTCAATTAAATTGTAAACCTAAACTTTTATGGATTTATTAAACCTCTTTTAATTATACACCTTAATTAATTAATAAAACCATAAGGGTGTGATTTGAACTTTTCAAAACAATACTAGATTTTTAGAATTTAATATTCCTAAATTAAACCTTTTTAATCAACTTTTAAATTCCAAAACTTGAGGGCAAGTTTTTGAAATATATCAAAACATAAGGTTTAGAATTTAAATATACATCAAAATTAAACATTTAATCAAAATTTAAATTCCAAAACTTGAGGACAAGTTTTGAAACCTTTTCAAAACATTAGGGTTTCAACTATTTAGGGACTCGTCGAGTCCATCAAGCACGCTCACAAAAAACGAATTTTTCAAGCATGAGTATATCAACAAGGCATTAATACAATAGAAACCAATCTAGGCTCTGATACCACTGATGGGTTTTAGTCATAAGAACATCCTATGTGCTCATACAAACCCTAATGCTTGGATCTAGGTTTCTCTATTGTAAATGCAATTTATCCAAGACTATAAACCCTAGATCTAGCATATGATAATCAATATAACATATAATTAAGGTTTAGATCATACCTTGATTGTTATATAGCAATAACAATCTCAAATCCTTCTTGTATTCACTCTAGAAAGCTTAGAGTCACAAATGTCACTCCTCTAATGGCTCACAAACACCAAGAGCAAAAAGATGAAGAGGAGAAGAGAAGGAGGTTGCCCAAAACATGTGGAAACCCTAGAAGAAAGCTTGTCCACGTTTTTGGGGCATAAGGGCTCTATATATAGTGAGGCTATAAGGGTTATCTAACAAGGAAACCCTAATTTGGATGCTTAAGCCCTAAGCAACCCATGGACTCCTTTCCTTAAAGGCCTTGGACGATTTCTAATGGGTTTCCCCAAAGAATTCGTCCACTCCTTAATATAAGGCAATCCATAACCCAAGTTGCAATTATCTTATAATTACAATTCTAGTCCCTTAAGTTTAATTAATCACTTTTAGTCACAAAACTAATTACTAATTAATTCTTGACTAATATTAATTAAACAATATGATTTCTCCTTTAATATATTATTCTCATAATATATTAATAAATCATATTTAATCCTTTCTCTTCATAATTCATCCTATCAAGTTGCTTTGGTGAAGGCAACCCAAAAGGACCATGCACCATCGGGTCAAGTACATACCAAAATAGTTATGGACTTAGACACTAATCCAGCATGTGTATGTTCTAAAGCAAACATTACAGTCACCAACTCTCAATGACTCAGTCATCAACGAGTGTAGATGTTGATATCAAATTCATGTTGTAGCTGAAGTGTCTTGATGTCCTATGTTAGACCTTGTCCACTAGTATGATTACGTAAGTAGCTTGGTTGTCATCTAGAGTTCTTCCATGTCACATATCCCTCCGATTCATCTTTTTGTGTCTTTAATTTAGAGAAAAGGTGGAAAAGTGCAGCAACCCATAAATGTAATTCAGAAATAGTGACTTGCGGAAGGTATTGGTTGAAAGCATGTTCCAGTAGGTACTAATGTTGAGTTGACTATTGTTAGCTCAAAGGGAACATCGGCAACATCTTACGAAGTATCAGAAAGGGTGAAAAGAAGATAATTTGATTGATTAAAGTGTGTTCAGCTGGATAATGACAAAAACAATGTCAAGGGCATTATGATTAATTCAAAGGAGGGATTCTATGTATTATTTATGTGTATGATTTCTCATGAAAGAGGTACTTTGTTTATTATTCAAATAAAATAAAGGTTATCAACTACAAAATTCAACAAAAAGTAATTAAGGTAAGGACAAGGCAGGTGATGTGTGCAAGATTATACCTATCAACTTTTAAATTTATAAATCAAACTAAATTAACTAATATATGCACCTATTGGTAGTGTACCTAGTCGGATTGCAAAATTATACCTATCAACTTTTAAATTTATGAACCAAAGTAAACTAACTAATTTTTGCACCTATAGGTAGTGTACCTAGTCAGATTATAAAATAGATTAGGTAAGTTGGGAGTCGAAAACAGGGAACGCAATTTAATTAATAAAGTAACTACTAAAAACTAAACTAATAAACAAACTTTAATGGGGTTTCTTAGTGATTTTTCAAGTTCATAAGAGCTTAAATCAAACAACTAAACAAATTTAATATTAAAAGATACTTTTGTTAATCCGAATCCCCCCTTTTACCTATGCTTGATTTCTTGTTAAATCCCTATTATTGGTTACCAAATTATTATGAAACTAATTCTTATGATCAAATACCTAGTTTACCCATTTATGGATTACTATATTATCATTAAACACAAGTAAACACAAAATTGATATTAAGATGAATTTGGCTATGTATGATAAGTGTAATAGTTACTTTCCTATGATCAAGTCAAGGAACCAATAACAAATTATAGATCAATTATGCTCTCTAAAAAATTAAAGTTACTAGCTTTAATTACCCTATCTAAGATTTTTCAAACCTAGCTCTAGCAATTCAATGATCATAAACCACTAGGTAAATAAGCTCAGGTAAATAGAATGATCATCTACTACACTAAACTTGAATCAAGGAAATCAAATACGTGAACTAAAACATGTAAGGATTTGATACATCAAAACTAGAAATACCAACAATAATTTATCATAAAGTTGAAATCAACACATAGTTCAAAGTGTTCACCTTCACTAATGAAAGTAAAATATTTTTTAGCCTCTCATCATAATAGAAAGGCACACTAAATCTATGCAATTAAGAATAAACATGATTTAAGCTAGCAAATCGAATAGTTCAATCTTGTTTATTTTAGATATCTTCAACTCTTGAGCTCCATTTGACTTCTAATCTTTCTCAAGTCTTCCTAAAATTTTCCTCCCACGCCATGGCGAATACGCTCCACAGCGTGGTGATCTTTTTCCCTCCATATTCTCCAGGTCATCTCCAATGATCGCAAATCTTCCAATCACCACGGCATGGTAGGAAAACCCCACATCGTGGGCTTCATATATCTTAACCTCCTTGACTTTAATTGTTTCCACTCACTCTTTCCTGCTTCCGGCTCCTCATTTCCCTCCTTTTCATCCGGAGAATGTCTTTCTTGCTACAATTTTTTTTGAACATATTAACTAACTTTTGTCCTAAATTGAAGACTATTGTAGCTAAATGTATTAAGAAAGTGTATAAAATATATGATTAAATATACATATATCAAAATACCTCATACTTGGCTTTTGCTTGCCCCCACACAAAACTAAATTTATTATCATATCATCGTATAAAAACGCCACACTTGGCTTTAGACCGCTATGCATATATTTGTGTCTAATTTCCTAAAAACCTCCCCAACCCTAAATACTCACAATGCTCATAAATACTTCCTACTATTTTGAACACATTCATTTTATGCATCCCTCTGAATATATCTTTAGAAATATTTCCTAACCTCAAGGTATTTTTGGTTAAGCCCGCAAGCATACATATGAAAAAATAACATAGAAAGAAAATTTATAGTAAATAATAACGTGCCAAATTGCCTTATTCTTAAGTCTTCAACTTGAGCCTTCAATATATTTGAACTTTTGAACTTTTCTTCACGATATTTGTTGTTCTTCATAACATTGTAGACTCTTATTCACTAAAATGTTTACAACTTTTTTTTTCTTTTTCACTTTATTAAAAACCTTTTCACCCTTTTCACTCAAAACTAAAAACCTAAAAATAAAAACATAAGCTCAAGCTAAAAACCTAAAATGTTTGGAACTTAACTTCAACCCTTATTGGTTAAAGGTATTAGATTAAGGTACAATGACTACACAATATATGTTGGATACATGTCAGGTACACGATTCTAAACATATTATGTCTCTCGAACTAAACAAGGTTATGTTTTTGTCCCATGATTTCACTAGGATGGGGAAGCGACAAATACACTAGAAAATATATTGGCTTAATTAAGCATCAAATCTCGCATCTGATCATCCCATACAACACTAGTAACCTATGTCTCAACATAACAATATAGATATTTATTAACTAGATTCAATTTTAGATCATTATTCCAAGTCTTTATATACTCGATTTTCGTTTTAAAAAAAATCCTAATCATTTTTAATCCTTTTATCAGTATGCTTAGAATCCTTTATTCGACCCCCTACCCCACATTTAATTCATGCAATATCCTCATTACATGATTAAAACATTCAAAAGAACATAAAAATAAAGATGAGAAAATGGAATAGACTCCCCTGGGGTAGTAGTTGCATGATCAAATTTGAAAGTTTGTGTGGTCAACATCTTATATAATAGTTGGAAACAATACTACTGGGCTCTCTTCTTGGGAATGTAAATGTACTGGAATAAAATAAACCAAAAACCCATCTTCAAAAAGTGTGATGTGTTGTGCCACAACATGGGGAATAGTCGCCACGTCGTGGAGATGAGTTTGACAAAATATTGATCATGATAAACACAAATGACATGGTGTGGTGATTATGGCCACAACGTGGTGACTTCACAGAAGGTCTTTTAGAGCCAAAATATAATGCATTTTTACTTCTTAATGACTTAAGACCATTCCAAACTTCTTCTTTTCTGTAAAATTCTTCCCTGCTCATCATCTTGTAGGTACCCCGCACTAATTCAAAATTGTGGTCTTTGATTATAATCTTCCAAAATCTTGTGGGTTTTCTAATTAAGTTTTTTCAATGCTACACTTTCTTTCAACACTACAAAAATAAGATCAAAGGATTAAAAAAACATCATGATTTGGGTAACCAAAAATAGAACTAATAACAAAAACTAAAACTAAAAAGAAATAAAAAAGAAAAGAAAATGAAAACTCTTAACACGTTAGGTTGCCTCCCAATAAACACTTCTTATTAAGGAGTTGTGAGTCGGGATCCTTCCCACTGTATGTTGTTGCAGTTGGGAGTAGGATCTCCGTTTTCTCCTTTTTCTCAATCCACTTATTTTTTTTAATCTACTACCCTTCTTATGTACACCTTCTTCGTGTTTTCCTTCTTCTTTGTGTTGATGTTTTCCTCATGCTTGCATTTCAACCCTTTACTCTTTCCAACACGTAACGTCTTTGTATCTTCTTCTTTTTCTTCCACTTCCATCTTATTAATGATTGGCTTGTTTACATCTTTTTCACTCTTTTTTTGCTTATCTCCTCTTCAATACCCGAATCAACCTTTTCTACTTTATCGACCTCCACCACTTTAACCTTGGGTGTAGTGAATGTGAATACTTCAAAGGTTATAGGAATTGAATCTCTTGGCTTAGAAGGTTTTACTTCTTCAACTTGAGGCTTCACCCAGGCTTTCAACTCCTCCTCCATCAACTTCTCTATTTCATTTAAATCAGTGAGACCTTCTTTTATTCTTTATGTTCCAAATTATTGACCCCTAACACCTCATTGAATGGATTTTCATAACTCACTTCTTGGTTCATTTCAAATGATATTTCTTCTTGTTCTATCGAAAGTGTCATGGATATCAACGAGAGCTCTTGCAGTGCTCAAAAATGGTATTCCCAAGATTATGGGAAGGTCTTCATCTTCTTTCATGTATAACACCACCAAATCAACTGGAAAATGAAATTCCCAACTTTTACCAACAAGTCTTCAATAATGTCGTGAGGGAGAGTTATGGAGTGATCCGCCATTCGAATTGTCATTATTTTGTTTTGTAGCCTTGATAGAGCGAGCTTCTCATAACAAGAATATGACATGAGATTTATGCTAGCCGGTGAATCAGCTAAAGCATTTATTGAAGTAGAATTGCCAAATTCACAAGGCAAAGTTTTTGGCTTGGATCTCTCATATTAATTGGCAACCCATCAATGATTATAGGACAACACAACTCATTTAGCACAAAATTGGATACTATTTCCAATTCTTTTTCAGTTAGTCATCCTATCTTAGAAAAATTTGGAATTTTAACCATGTATTTTAAAAATGGAGTATTGATCGAGAGGGATACGACTTGTATCATGAATTTCTTCTGTTCCGACTCTTGATGTAATATTGGTTTATTTATTAGAGAAATAAATAAATTAATGAGAAAACAAAAGCCCTAAAATAAATAATTATATATCAAATGATGGTCTCGTAGAGCTAACTGTCACACTTCAAGAGACTGGGGGTTAAAAATGTAAAATACAGACTTAATTTGTAAGTATTAATGAGGGCAGGGACTAAATTGTAACTTCTGCGACTTAATTTGAAGGGATTTTAGAGGCTTAGGGGTTGTATTGTAAATTAGGGGTTTTATTTTGTAAGGAATTATGGACGGGAGGGCTAAAATGTATGTTTTGGATTTCATTTGAAATAGAATTGAAGGGAAAGGACTAATTCTGTCATTATGGTTCAAAGTTTTAAGGGAGCCGGTATATATGGTGTTAGCAACCAGCAAACCCTAACCCTAAGTGCCCTAATCCTCCAACCACCACCTTCTTTGCGTAGCCGCCACTCCCATCGGCTCTTCTTGTTCCGATCAACCAAAGACCGTCTGGACCACTGCTGCTGGTGATTCCGTGCGTCGTTTGGTCTGGGACGCCTCTCAGTGTTTCCTCTTCTTCTTCCGCCAAGTCCGACGACAATGTTGTAACTACAAGATCGGCGTCCTGCTGCTCCCATGGACCGGTCGGACTGTCATGTTCTCCTCCGCCTTCTAGCCATCTCGACACCACTGTTGCTAGCCACTACTACTGTCACTCTCGCTGACGTGCTTCAGGATCTCAGGCGACGATGGAGTGTGTGTGATACCTTATTGTCACCAGAAAAAGGGCTCACGATGATCTCCTTTCATTAGGTGTTGCTGCCTACCTCCATATTGTTCTCTGCCACCATCAACCACCGTGTGTAGGGCGGTTGTGGGATACATTTTGGGTGTGTGCGTGTTTGTTCCGATGGAGTGAAGGGTAGAGTATTCGTTAGCCAGAAAACCCAAGAAAAGCCACTGCCACCATCTGCCGCCACCGACACCATAAGGTGGTTGTGTGTGTGTGTGTTTATTTGTTTAGTGTGTGTTATTTTGATATTTAGCATTATAAAATGTAAATTACATCTTGGAATAATAAAAGAAATTGAAAACCACCACCATAGGGTGGGGGTGCCACCTCCTGCCGCAACTGGCCGTCGTGTCGGGTGACGGTGTGCTTTGTTGGATATTGACTAGTTTGGGTTGTTTGGACAAGGGACTAAAACCATAGTGGGCCTTGTAAGCCCTAATGGGCCCAATGGTGCCTAATGGGCTTAATGAAAACCCTAATGGGTCTAATGGACTCTAATTGACCCAATAAAACCCCAATGGGTTTAATGATATTCTAGTGGGCCTAATAGGCCCAATAAAGCCCTAATTGACCTAAATGCCCAAAAAATTGATAAATGGGCTAGTAGATGGGTTGGAAACCCTAATTAGGGTTTGGAAAACCCTAATGCCAATAGAACCCTAATTTTGAGAAATTCCTAAACACACACGATAATTATTTAATAACTTGAGATATTAAATAATAATCAATGACAAAATTAATCTAAGTAATATTGGACTTAATGGATTGAGTCCTTAGTGGGTTAAGTCCTTAATGGGTGAAGTGAGAAACACTTAACCCTAATAGTCATTTTATGTGAAACCCTAATTCCACTTGGGTTTATTGTTGGGCCTTTCTTTTGGGCCTTTGATGATTGGGTAATTAATGGGCCATCCAGAATCAAGCAAATGGACTAGAATAATTATTGGGCTTCAAGGTAAGGCCCATATGAGGAGTTGGGCCCAATTTGGAAAATTGGGCCGTATATGGGCTATAGTTTAGGCTTTAATGACTATATGATGTTGGGCCTCAGAATAAGACCATGTATAGGCTTGCGCCAAATTTGGAAAATTGGGCTATATGTTGGGCTTTGATTCCTAGTTGGCTTTGGGCCTATGGATTGGGCCTTATGCTTAAATAAGCCAAGCCTAGGGTAATATGGTAATTATACAAGTATGTATAATGGTTATGTGTTGGGACCCAATTATTAATTGGGTGTTGTTTTGGTGTTGACAGTTTGGGAATCTGTCATTCAGCAGTTGGGGTTGAGCCTACAGGACTTTAGCAGTGTGGGGATGAGTCTGCAGGACTTCAGCAGTGTGAGGTGAGTTACCTTCCAGTAGCGGTGGGTCTACGGCCACAATGCCGACCCATCAGTAGGAGTTATATGTTAGATGATTGTCTTTGTGATATTCATCTAGGTTTGCTACTACCTGATATGTTTATGTGCTAGTATGTTATGATGTTATGTGATAGTAGCAGTAGGGGAGATAGTCCCCAAGATTGTCAATAGGGCCGAAGAGGTAGTAATACCCAGTTATGATAGATAGATTATGATTATGTGATATATGTTATGTGGTAGTAGTAGAGGGGTGAAATAGTCCCCGATGTCAGGTCGAAAGGACCGAAGGGGAGGCCAGCACCCAGATATGCTAGGCAATGTCCGGTCAAAAGGACCGAAGGGGTAGGTCGGGCACCCAGATATGCCTGGCAGTATATATGTTTTATGTTTGTATGGTATGTGGTATGATGGGCAACTCAGTAAGCTTCATGCTTACAATTTTCAGTTTTGTTTCAGGTACTTTGTTTAATGGAAAAGGAGTTGGCTTGGTCGCAGCGCATCACACTATGTTTTCCGCACACGGGATCGTTGGGATTACATTCTGATATGGTTTTATGATACTATGTTTTGATTATTGACACTCTGGTTTTGACATGAGATATTGTTATGAATGTTTTCATACAAATGGTTTTATGTAATAACTTAACTAAAATGAAAATTTTGGCCTGTATTTTTGGGATGTTACAAGTTGGTATCAAAGCCTTGGTTTGAGGGATTCGGGCACACTCTTGGGTGTGTCTGAACTCAATTTGTATGAAAATTTTCAAAAGTAAAACACTTTTATAAAAAGAAGTTTTAAAAGATAAAAAAAACTTTAAAAAGAACAAGGTGTGTGATGCGTGCAATCAGCCGAGCTCAAGTAAGTTTTCCCCAAGATACCCATACATGTTATGATATGATATGTTATGATATGATCATGAGAGCTGCATGCTAGAGTAGTGCTAAGGATCTAGGAGGATGCCTTATATGCCTATTGTATATGCTTGTAGATTTGCAAGCTAGTACTTATCAGTCAGTAATAGGATAACCTGTTTAGGTTATGCCCGATTGTATGAGCCTTTGAATTGCATGTACAGATTCCTGATTAGATGATAGAATGATTTGATTGGAATATGATGGTTAGATTTTCCATTGTCTAAATCCTGCTTTCTTTGTGCTTTGTGGGACTTTCAGTGATGTGAGTTAGCTATTAAGGGAATATGCTAAGTCACATGTGGCACATGTCAGATAATATCAAAGTGATAGATTTGACCTTATTGCGCAACTCTTGTTTGACTCCAACCATTCTAGGGATGAGTTTTTTACTCGAAGGATTATCTGATCTCTGTTACATGTGACTATATTCATGAGGTAGCTAGTTGACATTACTGGAAATCTTTCAGCAGCTGAGGACTGGGTTGGTACGGGAACCTAGGAAAGCCTAGGATATGTTTCAATGGGTTAGTAGTGAGGTTTAGTGAGACTGGGTGCATCATTTTGATAAAGTGACTTGGAGGATTTGGGAGGATTGCTGAGGAAAGTATGGATAGGTGTGGAAGGTAGTATTGGGCTTGTACTACTGAAAGCACAGGATCCATACTCGAATCGGTGAGAGTCTTGGAGAATCTGAGAAGCTTCGGGGAGAAGTTTGTGACCTAGTTTGGGGACAGAGGATGTTCCAGTTGTTGCAGCTTAACTTTTGGCAAGCGAGCTAGTGGGCATGACAGGGTGTCAGACCCTAAAGTATATGATTTCCAAGAGTTGTAGATGCGAGATCGATTTGGAGCACCCTGGAAAGAGAGGGCCGTGCCAGATGTGTATAGTAGAAGGTCCCGGGAAGAGACCCATGACCTCCAATCATCGGATGAAAGGCCAGCAGGGCTGAAGTCAATGCAACACGTACGAGAAAGTGCACAAGGGAGTTTGTCACTCCAAGGGATACATATCACTTTAGGATTGTGAGTCATTTTGGATGAGTCAGATCTCGGGATGGTTTTCTGCTATTGTTTGGGTTATCAAGGATCATGTATGCCATCCTACATGCCGCAAAGTCCTTGATGAACCCACAGAGGGACGTATTTTGTGAAGTAGGTTCTGCTTGTACCGTTATCATTTTGGATTTTTGTTGAGATTTGTGCAGGAGTATTATTTGGGAGATCCCTAGTCGGCAATTAGTGGGATGGTTCTCCAGTGAAGTCAGAGTTCAGTGATTCTTTCATTAGTTTGTATATGGTCGAAATTTTGTATGAAAGAACCTTAGAGCTCAAGGCACTACTATTGCTAATATTGGATTAGTAGCACGAATATGGTGATGTCAGTTGTGGGTGTTAGATGCATACGTGGTTAGTCATCGGATGTTCAAGAGAATTGTATTTTCGCATGGGATATGTACGGATTGAGGTGTTAGACTGGACCAGATTTCAAGAGTACTCATCAAGATTTCCGAGTATGGGGGATCTTAGGGTTTAACCAATGATTGATCGCTAGCATTGGTGAACACAAGTTGTCAACAATGGGATACTAGAAAGCGAGAAGGATTGGGAATCCTTCAATTCTCGCGTGCCGCGAAGACTTAGTTGAATCTAAGTGGGGGAGAGACTTCTTATAAAGTCCTCTAAATGTGAGTTCTGGTTGCGTGGGGTGCAATCTCTTGGGCACCTTGTTAACCAGAAGGGTATTCTAGTTGATCTGGCCAACATAGAGGTCGTGATGTAGTGGGAGATTCCGATGTCTCCATCTGAGATTCCGAGTTTCCTAGGTCTAGCAGGTTATTACCGGAGATTTATACAGGACTTATCCAAGATTGTGGTTCCTTCGACTCAACTGACCAAGAAGTCGGTGGCCTTTTACTGGGGGCCTGGGCAGCAGGAAACCTTCGAGACTCTCAGACAGCGGTTGTGTGAGGCACCGATTCTCACCTTGCCAGAGGGTGTATATGATTTTGTGGGCTATTGTGATGCTTTTATCACGGGAATGGGTACGGTATTGATACAGTAGGATCATGTGATAGCAGGTTGTGGGAACCAGGTTAGAGTTTCCAGTTAGGACTCAAGTTTAGTGTGTGTTACGTCGAGTACATGTTCGACCTGGTTTGGAAAGTATTGTATGACTGCGGGTGTAACCGTAGCATTCGATAGTGATCAGTTAGTATGGGAAGTGTTATAAGTCTACAGGTGTAGCCATGGCGTTCACTAGCAGTCAGATAGTGATAGAGTGTTGTAACTCTGTGGGTGTACCCATAGCATTCACTAGCAGCCAGATAATGTTAGAGTGTTGTAAGTCTGCGGGTGCAGCCATAGCATTCACTAGCATCCAAATTGTGTTAGAGTGTTGTAAGTATGCGGGTGTAGCCGTAGCATTCACTAGGTTGGTAGATGGCATGAGCGTGTTGTTGGAACGCGGAAGGAACAGTGGTACCCACCAGTTCGGGTGTAGCAGTAAGGATATGAAAATCCATGGATTGGATTTTAGAATTACCTAGATGGATTAGATCTGCTTGAGCCAGTGATAAGCCTGTAGGATCGCCCCTACAATTATGAGATCAGGGAAGTAATGGACTGCGTA
Source organism: Lactuca serriola (assembly GCF_051521515.1). NCBI lineage: Eukaryota > Viridiplantae > Streptophyta > Magnoliopsida > Asterales > Asteraceae > Lactuca > Lactuca serriola. The sequence goes on along the minus strand of NC_136409.1, from coordinate 74,738,593 downwards.
AGGTCATTTAGTATATTAGTCTACCATTGGTTAGGTAGCAATCAATTTTAGCCTGGACTTGATGATGACAAGATTCGACGTATGGTCCCGATCGGCTGGATCAGGAAGTGGTTAGAGCCATAGTGGCATGATAACTAGTGGCAACTAGTTACAGAGAAGGATTTCGATCAGGAGTCGAGTGAGACAACTAAGTGGGAGTCCTTTGGCTCTTCAGCCGGGCAGAAACCCGATATTTCAGATGACTGATGGATGAATTGAGACCAAAAAGTTCTCGATAGATTTTAGGAAGTAGCTTTGTAGCAGCGTACTGCTTCATATGGTTCCAATGTTTTGGGCAGTATTAGTATCTATATTTTAGGTTGCAAGTACGGACGAATAGCATATTGCTTGGGTTATGCTCAATGATATGCAAGGATATTTGGGTCCAAATCCCTGCTTTTCCCTATGGTGGAGTTCTTGTTAAATTCCTATTATTAGTTACCAAATTATTATGGAACTAGTTATTATTATCAAATGTCAACTTCACCAATTTATGAAATACTATGTTTTAATAAACACAAGTAAACACAAAATTGATATTAAGATAAATTCGGTTATGTACAATAAATCTAATAGTTAGCTTCTTATAATGAAGTAAACCAACCACGCACAAATTATAGATCAATTATGATCTCCAACACAGTTTAAGTTACTAGCTTTAATTAGCCTATCTAAGATTTGTTCAACCCTAGGTCTAGAAATTCAATGATCATAAACCAATAGGTTAATAAGTTCATGTAACTAGAATTATCATCTACTACACTAAACTTGAATCAAGGCAATAAAATACCAGAACTAAAATATGTAAGGATTTGATTCATCAACACTAGAAAAACCAACAATAAGTTATCATAAAGTTTAAATCAACATATAGTTCAAAGGGTTCATCTTCACCAACGAAAGTAAAATGTGTTTTTAGCCTCTCATTATAACAGAAAGGAACACTAAATCGATGCAGTTAAGACTAAACATGATTTAAGCTAGCAAATCGAATAGTTCAATGTTGTATTCTTTTAGATCTCTTCAAATGTTGATCTCCAAAAGATTCCTGATATTTCTCAGGTTTTCCAGAGGGTTTTTGTTGCAATCATTCTCTAGAAAATCGGCAAGAAGTCTCTTAATTCGAATTAAAACTGATTACTTATACTTTCCTAAAATTTGCCTCCCACACCATGGCGAATAGGTTGTACGGCGTGGCGATCTTTTTCCACGCGTATTCTCCAAGTCATCTCCAACGATCGCGAATCTTCTAATCACCACGGCATGGCACGATATCCTCATGCCATAGGCTTCAAATATCTTGACCTTTTTTACTTTAATCGTTTATGCCCACTCTTTCCTACTTCCAGCTCCTTATTTTCTTCCATTTCATCCTGAGAGTGTCTTTCCTGCTACAAAATAAAATTTAAACCTATTAAGTCCTTTTTTTCCTAAAATGAACACAAGTGTAGCTAAAAGTATTAAGATAGCATATAAAATATATGGTTAAATATGCACATATCGGCAACAGCTTCAGGTTTGAACAATAGCCACTTCGGGAATTAACTTAAAGCAAGGACACTTTCATCACAGTATGCTGCTTATGTTTTTCTTTCTTGTTTTTTTTTGTCAAATCTACATGGAACTTAAAGACAAAAGAGATTTCTTTTGGTTTATGTGACTTGCACATCTGTCAACCTATGTGCCTGTATCTCAAATTAAGAGATGTTGACAACACGTCAAAAATCAAAGGGTGCTGCTATGGAGAAGCATATTCAAATGCACATAGTCAGGAGATATTTATGTACTAAGGGAAAATGAATCAAAAGCTGTAACATCCCAAAAACGAAGGCCAAAAATTTCATTTTTAATTAATTGGTTTATAAAATAACTTATCAAGACATTGCTAAAATTATGTCAACACATTAAACCGTAGTGTCATGTCTCAATACCATAACATCAAAAGTAATGAAAAATCAGAGTACAATCCCAAAAACCCAAAACGAAAACCATGTGTGTGTGTGATGCGCTGCTACACCGCCGGCTCCTTCCCCTTCGACGAAGAGGTACCTGAAACCAAAACCAAAAATTTTAAGCACAAAGCTTAGTGAGTTCCCCCATCATACTGCATACCATATAATATCGTCGGTATCTTTCAACCGCTAACTGTCATCGGTATCTTTCAACCGGTAACTATCATCGGTATCTTTCAACCGGTAACCGTAATCGGTATCTTTCAAACGGTAATTGCCATCGGTATCTTTCAACCGGTAATTGTCATCGATATCTTTCAACCGGTATTTAGGGACTATTTCACCCCTACCAATAGCATACAGTAGCAAGATATAAACATACAGTCAGGCATATCGGCGTACTGACCTACCCCTTGATCCTAATGACCTATGCCAGGGAAAGACTATTCCCTGTCACTAACACTGACACAAATATCATATCACGCAGGCATATCTCATGACCAAATCACACAACCAAACAAAGATAATTATCACAAAGAGAATTATCTACTAAATACCCCTGTTAGTGGGTCGGCATTGTGGCCTTAGACCCACCCCTACTGGAAGGTAACTCACCTCGATGTTGTGTAGTGTATGAACCGTCCTCTACGTGAAGATCGACTCTCCTCGACTCCTTAATCCCTACACGACAATCCTCAAGTCATCAAACAGAACATATGACCCTAACCAGGGTCAATACCATAACTAGTCAAAGTCAACATTGGTAAAAGTCAACACCTAGTTGACCTGACTCACCGAGTTGGTCTACCAACTCGTCGAGTCCATGCTCCACTAACCCGATCCAACCCGACTCCACTCGTCAAGTCTAGCAAGAACTCGTCGAGTTCTCCTTCATTCAACCCATCGGGACCATCTTCATCCGACTCGCTGAGTTCTTCCTTCAACTCGGCGAGTTCATCTCCCTCATAAAAACATGTCCAGTCTATGACTCGCCGAGTTATATGAACAACTCATCGAGTCCGTCTTCAACGGTTGGGAGATTGCCTTGGACTCGCCGAGTCTGTTCATACACTCGCCAAGTCCAATGATTCTTAGGTCCCTTTACGTGTGTAAGCATCTACGAGACTTTCTTCCTAAAAAACTGGTCCATCCACATAAAGGATTCGGTGCTCAATACACACCGACTCGCCAAGTTCCAAGAAAAACTCGTCGAGTCCCTTCTTGACCCTTACTATACAGCAGATTTAAATGGGTCTTAACACATCAAAACCATAGATCTGGCCTCCTAATGTCCATTTTATACGTAAAGTTCCAAACTTGGTGCACATGCATAGGGTTTTTGGCTCAAAAATCCATAAAAGGTGCTCTACAATGTGCATAAGGCTCTCATGGCCATAAAGTTGGCACCTTTATGCCATGAGACCCCTCCAATGACTCAGATCTGAAAATAGAACCCCATGAATCACTTCACAAATCCGAAAATGGCTTGGGAAACCCTAAATGCACCCAAAATCTTAGCCCTAAAGATGAACAACAAAATGGAAGACCAAAACAGGGGCCATTTACCTTGATTCAGCTGAAGATGGAATAAGATCTTTGGATCTACAAGCACCAACTCGAATTCCCAGGATTCTTCCTTCCTTTTAAGTGGGAATGAGGGGTTACAAAAGCATTTTGCTCACTTTCTAATGATTCATAATGCCAAAAAGTCAAGAGGTTCCAACCTAAATAAAATATATTTATATTCACATATAAAATCGTTTTTAGATAAATATATAAAAAAATTGATTTTCAACAAAAGTTTTTATTTAGTTTCTTTTAAGATAAGTATATGAGTAAATTACTAAAATCGTCCATGTGGTTTGGTCAAAATTGAATGTTTAGTCTCAAACATTCTTTTGTACTTGGATCGTCCCCGTAGTTTGATTTTGTTGTGTTTTCATCCCTTACATACTTAAAATTAGGGGAAAAATGCAACCTTAACCAAACCATATGTACAAAAATGCAACAAAATCAAATCACATGGACGATCTGAGTGCAAAAAATAAAAGTTAGGGACTAAACATGTAATTTAACCAAATCATAGGGACAAATGATGTTGCATTTGAATATGATTCTCTATATTCATTTTAGTTTGTATATTTTCATTCATAGTTGTTAAAAGTATTTGATTTTTGTTTTGTCTTTTATATTTATTTTTATAATTAAAAATCTAAAAATTCAGAAACAAGTGTTATCCATGTCTTCCCAGGAATGCTTTTCAGGTTTATACCTTCTATCATGCATGAAGTAATAAAATGAGGTCAAATCTGCAACTACGGGGGACAAATTTAACATTTTGTCTGTTCTTCAAGTTATCTATGAACAATAGAACTAATTTACCCCTTAAAGCTCCTAGAAGTTATGTATTCATTGTGTCTTCAATTTCATTAGTTTCTGGCACTGATTTGAAGTTAAACAAGAGATAACATGAATGTTTGATCATATTATGTTTTTAGATAGTTTCAAATGGGTCTTGGTGACTGTGTACCCAATGTGTCAATACACATTTGGTTCAAGATTTGCAATTTCATTGCACATTTTAATGAAACCGAAAAGAAATGTCATGATCATACACTGTGCTTATAAGGTGTCTCAAACAATTAATTCCAAGCGTAGGGTTAGCATTCTTATTTGACAAAGGAAAATGAGCTAAAAGATGATATGCATGTAGAAATGGTTTTTAAAGCAGAGACCTATTCCAAGCATAGGGGTAGCATTCTTATTTAACGGTGGCATTTCATAAGCCAAGTATGTAACTATTGATAAATCACTGTCCCTAGAACAAATGATGTCGCATATGCCTTATGTCTCGTGTCTTCTTGTAGTCAATGACCTAATGAGACTACACTTTATAAGTCTTTAAGCCAACAGGTCATGTTCATATCTATTGAACTAAATGAACCATCCTTCTCTCGTGTGGAAATGATAACAAGGTCTATTATTTACCAAGAGATATTTGTGTGGTCACAAATGAAAATTCTTATAAGGCAAGGATATATCTAATCTCCTAGCCAATATTCTTCTTATGTCCTTGACCTCGTAGACTGGGGTATGCAATAGTACCATTTAACAAATGGATGGTGAATCTTTGATTCTATAATGCAATTAACTCTATGATGCAAGGATTAGACCACTTCTTCCTGATGTGTTATAACTATCGGTGATTCATGCTGATTTCACTTCAGTGTGATTTAGACATCCTACTTATTTCCCTAAATTCTTTTTTATAAGAACATGATTATTCACTATGTAAAACCACACACTAATAAAAGTTCAAAAGTGTGTGCTGATGGGTATGAAATCTACCAGTAGTTTATCACATGCATGATCCTATTATTCCCTTTAAATTCTCCATAAAACATTATGATTTAGAGTCAAATGCTAAACATTGATGAGAATTTGAAGAACCTATGTCGATGGGTACATCATGTACCAGAATGTATTACAAGCATCATTCCACTCTCATCCTTTATTCTTCTAATAAATGAAGTTATTAATTAACCATATAAAACCATATGCTTATGAGACTTCGCAATTCTGTTTAAGTGATTTACTATTGAAACAATGTAGTAGTGTAATACACCACATTATCTTATATCCTATAACTTTATTTGACGTTTTCTTTCATTTCAGTTTACTTGTTGCCTTCTTAAAAAAATCATCAAAAAACGCAGTGCTTATTAATGCTATCATAAAGGGGGAGAAATGTTAAGTTCTGCTCCATTGTTACTTGATCATTCGTTCAATAGCATAATCTCTTAAAAGAATAAGGTTATACGTATAAGGGGGATCAAAACTCAGATGTTGTATATTTGGAGGGGGAGCAAAATCGAAGGGGTAGCATATATCAGCATTCTACTTTAGATGTAATTAGTTCATTATTATTTAATTCTTTCTTAGTTTACCTTTGACATTATCAAATGGGAGGAGATTTTTGTGTCACATATTTGTATAGATTTGATGATGCAAAAACCTATATATTACAGTTAATTAGTTATAGTTTATATGCTCATTGTAGACAGGTAATCTTTTTGAACTAAGTGTAAATTATACAGCTTAAACAAGTTGATTTTTTAGAGCTTGTTTAGTTAGATAATTTAAAGATCTGCTAATGGAAATTCATATTTCGACAACTAGAGAGCATCCCCCAGCAAAGGCATGAAGACACAATTTACTAAAGAATGATCAGTTTGTCTTTACGCTGAAGGTCATATACTGATGACACACTGATCAGGTGATACACTGAACACGAACACACTGATGGTACTATTTGCTGAAGATAAAGCTGATAAGTGTGACTCCTTAATGCTAATGTTGATGCCTTGATCAACAAGACTCCCTAAATCTGATGCTCTAGTCAATATATGATGTACTAATGTTGATATCCGAATATGGAGAATAACATATCTACTTGGTGAAGAAGTATTTTGAAGATCTGATCTAATCCATTCCTTGTATACCATATTTGTTTACATATTTAGAATAGATTAGATTCAAGCCCTTTATTGAAGGGATTCTCTAGGCTAGTTTAGTATATAATCATTTATTTGGGTTAAACCCTTTCTAGGTCTTTGTGACGGCTTTCTGACAACATTCTTTCTGTATCCGTTCTCTTTGTGAAAACCTTTGTTAGTGAAAAATATAATTGTGATAACCATTTGTTCTTCTATTCTTTTTTCTTGTTTGTATCCTATCTACAAATCTACGAAGGGTTTGGAACCATCAGTAACATTTTGCAACAACAAATCAGTTTTATCTACTCCATTATTCCTAATAACAACATTAGGATCTAAAGGCTTTTTTTATAGGTTTGCAGTCTAACATTCCAAAATCTATTAGAAGTTCCAAGCAATATTTTCTTTGAGACAAACAAATACCATTATCAATATCCGTTACCTTTATTCCAAGAAATTTTTTTTAGCTTTCCTAAGTCTTTAATAAGAAACTTTGATTTTAAAAACTTCAACATTTTCTATTTCTGCAAAGGTATTTCTAGTTAAAATAATATCATCCACATAAGCCAACAACATAACAATAGATTCATTTAAAAATTTCACAAAAAAAGAAAAATTATTTATGCTTTGTACAAACCCATATTCTAGAAGAGAAGCAAGAGCTTCTCATTCCACTTCCTAGGCGCTTGTTTAAGGCCATAAAGATATTTTAACAAGTTGAATAACTAGGAGGAAGATTCATATAAACACTTTCATCAAGTTCATCATATAGAAAAGAATTATTAATATCAAGCTGAACCAAATTCCAATTAATTTTTTTTAGCTAAAGTAATAATAATCCTATTTGTTACTATTTTTGCATTTGGAGAGAAAGTCTCCTCATAATCAATGAATTCCCTCTAATTATAACATTTATCCACTAATCTGGCTTTATATCTTTCTACTTCACCATTAGATTTATACTTTATTTTATACACCCATTTACACTCAATAGGTTTCCTAATGGGTGGTAAAGAAGTAATTACCCATGTTTGATTTCTATACGAAGCCTTCATTCCGTCATTCATGGTCATAATCCAATTAGTATTAAGAACAACCTCATAATAAGATTGAGGCTTAATGGTTTTATTAAGATTTGAAATAATCATTTATTTTCAAAATTCAAAAAAGAATTATTCACAGATTTCTCAATATATACTTATACTTGCCTTCGTTATATGGTCATTGAACCTTTATGGCAACCTAGACTCACGACTAGATGTCCTAGTTTCTATAGACTAGTGCTCAGGATTGATAGATGAATGATTGTTTTCATCATAAGAGAAGTGAATGTCTGACATAGCCAGATCAGGTTGCATGGTCGATACCATACCACCTTCATCACCAACCTAACCCACATCAGTTGCATCAAATTGATTGTTACCATCGTAATTATTGTTAGTTGTAACAAAAGGAGGGTTTGCAGCATCCCTATCATCCTAATTACTAATATTAAACTCTCTAATGTCATTCTTACCAACGTTACTATCAGTATTATCTACTCATCATAAGAAAAGGGATCACAAGGTTCATTTTTGTTTGATAAATACACATCATAAAATAAAGTATCATCTTTAGAACTAGATGAAAGGGCGAAAGGAAACACAAATTCATAGAACATCACATCTCTGGAATAGAAAATAGTCCATTGTCGAGGCTAAACAATTTATAACCTTTTTAACACTAAAATAACCAAGTAGAACGCATTCTTCAGATTGTTCAGAAAACTTATCAGAATTATTAAGTTTAGTTGCAAAGCAAAGAAAACCAAACACCCACATATTATATAAGAAAATATGAGAATGCTTATAAACAAGCTCAAAATGAAATTTACAATTCCAAACAAAGAAGGAAGTCTATTTATAAAGAAAACACTAGTTAAAACAACTTGACCCCAAAACCTTCTAGTATGAACTGATTGGAATAAAAGGGATATTGAAACATTTAATAATTACAAGTCACAACCCTTTCCAAGGCGGCCGAATATGCGGGGCTGAAGACTTAGTTCACGGATCACAAGAAAATGAAATATACATCACAAGTTACAACGATAACAAAATAGCATTTACATTTCAATTTAAAGTTCGGATAGAAGGTTCATACAAATAATAATAATAGGTTCAAGAAGTTTTCCTTAACAATTGGATGATAAAATAAAAACTAGAATATACTAGGTTTCCTAAAACCCATGAACATTTCTTCTCTCTCTAAAACTTGGTCAACGATCTCCTCAGTATACATGAATTTTGAGGGCCAACAGAAATTTTGGTGAGAGTTACAGGTTTTCTGCGAACTGCAATAAATATACTTTTTAAAAATTATCTGAAAGTGTTTTTTTGTAGTTAAAACCATTTTTGAAAATGTTTGATAAAAAGAGAAACTGAATCTTTGGTTTCTAGATAAATAATTAGTTGATGCTTATAGTTATTCCTATAACTAAGCTATGTGATTAGATATAACCCCTTACGACGCTTCATTAGATAGCTTGGAAAAAGACTGAAGATAATTATCACCCACTTCGATTGATTAGTCGATGTTGTAGCTAGCAACCATAGGTGGAGGTGTCATGTCATATAGATCTATGTATACGTATCTCGCTCCGAGGAATAACGGTTATAGACGAGTGGGTATACTAAGTGATTAACTTATGCAATGAATAACATCTCTCTATAAATACCAATAACTATGATATACGATAAAGTCTTTCTTATAAAGGACGAGTACGTATGATGAATTCGTAAAAAATGTATAATACTCACTTAAGTACATAATATGTTTCTTTGCTTGCAGTAATATTTTTAAACGCATGCATATCATAAATGAATTGGTTTATAATATATTATTTGGCAATAATAATTATTAAAATTAGATATATGTTTTATAAGTGTATTTCATAACCGGTATATATATATATATATATATATATATATATATTTCACATGTTAATAAACACATTTCAAAACTGATAGATATATATTTCACATGTATTCTCCCTAAAAAATAATTGTATATTAAAAAAGGTTCTGTAACACTGACATTCATAGTATGAACAAGGCTTGTGGTGTAACACTTGTCGTGAAAGTTGTTACGTGACGTGCTTTGTTCTTAAAACGAACCACTAGGTCTATTTATACCACCTTATAATCTAATGGTAGTTTTGGTAATAATTATTAAGCATAGGGTAGTCTTTGTTAAAATAAATAAAGTGTAGGGTTTGAATTTGCCAAAATCATGCTTCCAGGGCTGATATTGTGAATTATTTTCAAGACAGTGACTAATCATGTGCATTTATGACTGACTTTGGCTTTTGGGGCTTATTTTGTTAGGTTTTCTTGTTAAGGGAAACTACTATAAAAATTGAAAAGACGTTTAGATTTAATTTGTAAGGAATTACAGTGTGTGCATGCGTGTGTGTGGGGGGGGGGGTAAATCTCTGTAATTCTGACATTCGGTGGTTTATTTTAATTAAACTGTAATAGAATTTGTATAGTGCTACATCTTTGCGTCAGTCGTGAGTTGTAGGACGAATTGGGGGGGCGGGATACAGTTCGCAAATTGGGTCTTGGTTGTGTTCAATTGACGAAATGGTTATGCAAATTGAATGTCAACAATGGGGAGACCAATTTACAGTGGAATCAGAGGTAGGGAGGGAGACAATCGATGGCACCATGGCGACAATGAAATGGAGCTTGTGGCGGCAGGAGTTGCTCCGACCACTCATTTTGCTTTGTTTTTGGCGAGTTCATTGAGCAGGAAAGGGCAGGGAACAAATTTGAACATAACAGAGTTGTTTGGTGGTAATTTTGGGTCAAGAGAGAGTGGTTTTTAGGTGGTGCTACGGTGGGGTAGTAGCGGTGCAGTGGTGGTAGTGGTGGTTAAAAGATGTTGATATGTGGTGGTGTTTCAAACTTAAGGATCTGGCTGATCAATTGTTTGATGAGGGTGAAATTGGAGCTCTCTTTTTAAGGTTCATAAAACCTAGCAAGGAGGTAGAGGTGGTGAATGGGTTAAGAAGAAATAGACAATGTTTTTCACCATTAGAGTGTGACAATTCTTGTCAAATAGTAAAGTCTAACCTGGCTATTATCTAACCATGTGTATGTTGAATTTCAGAAAAGTCCAAATAAGTGAGTGTAAGAGAGAGAGAGAGAGAGAGAGAGAGAAAGAGAGAGGTAAATGGGCCGCCTTTTTGTTAATTATATTCATTGTTTTACCAAAGTATAGTATCTCATAAACCTTAAACAGAACTTTTTTTGCGTGTCTAATTCTCGACGTCGGGAAATTTGTCTGATTGTTGATAGATTTTAATTCTAGGATTCTAAAAACCCAAATGGATAAATGTTTTGATTTATAGAACTCTGGGAATTTGCGTTTAAAGTTTTGCATCTAATTGGTCTGAAACGTCTATTTTGTTTTTTTTTTTTTTTTTTTTTTTACTTTTACAAATATTTTTACTAAAAATATTTCATGTAGTAAATAAAATATTAGACCGTAGTCTAAGTTCAAAAACACTCTCAGAATCTCCATTTGAGGTGTGCAAGTGCCTCAACGGATCGAAACAGTTTATGAAATCAGGTAAAAACAATGTTATACCAGTTTGGTTTCTCAAAACGGACGTATCTTTTGAATATGAACTCCCTTTTGGACATTCTTTATATATCCACAATCAGGGAAACATGTACTATGAGTCTAGTATATTTTATTTGTTCACAGACGCTTAATACAAATTTCAGTTTTTTAGTCGTTATTTGGAGTTATAGTTTGTGCTTTCAGTTTCGTTCGACGTTTTCCATAATTTGAGATAAGATACCATTTGACATCTTATAATATTTGAAATGACATTATATTTTTGCTAAAATATGCATTAAAATTCAACTGGTCAAGATACAAAAAGGTTTGTGGTGAACTAACCCTTTACATATTCGAACCTAAATTTTGGGATGTTACATTACCTCCCTGTTAAAGGAATTTCGTCCCAAAATTATCTCGTTCCTACAACGATAAAGTTCCACTAGTGGAGGGATCTGTGACATCCCCAAATTTACGGTCATTTTAAAATTTTTATTTATGCATTTTTAAAGAACAATGTTGCAGAATTTTGTTCCCAGAAAACATGATAAATGTTTATCAAAGCATTTCCAAAGAAATGTATTTGTTTATATTAAAACATTGGGATGTCATCATCAATACAAAAACAAAACCACAAACAGACCTTACATTCTTTTACACTAGTGATTTACATCTTCTTTAATCTCTCAGTGTAATGTAGCTTCGTATCGACACCTGTGATACATATAAACTAAGTGGGTCAGGTTGGGAAACCCGGTGAGTACATTGGGTTTTCAACCCACATTAATAAAGTTATTATGTTTAATCATCAAACAGTAAACTCAATTACCAATCTCCATTATCTTCTTTATTCTTAGGTATCTTCCCTAAGAATAATCTATTCCTCATTATTTATTCCTAAGGATTATCCTACGGAATAGGCACGAAGTCCATCATTTTCATGGTTTATATAACAGGAACTAAGTCCATAGTTTCCAGAGATCATCTAACAAGTGCTAAGTCCATAGCTTCCATGATTTATCTGATTGATTGACAATATTATATTAAGGAATCCACCTACAATACATGTCAATGATTTTTTTAGAGTACACTAGGTGAACACATTGTTCACAACACCTACAGGTTGCGACCCTTGTAGTGTTCCACTAGACTGTCTAGAATAGTCTGTGGTTGTCATCTATACTCTGTTGGATGACGAGATCGCTTGGCTCATCATTGCACACTATCTTTTACCACTCATATATCATCACTCATCATTCATCTCATCTTTCATCTCTGATCATTCATATCATCTTTAATTTACCCATCTTTTACCCATCATAAATAGATGTATAAAATATATATACAGTTTAAAAAGTTAAAAGATGTATATTTTTGTTCATCCAACATAGATATCAGGAGCACAAATAATATTCACACATAGCAGGTAATTTATATTAAATACTTCATATCTATGTGTAAGATGAAAGTGACTATGCACTCACTTGTTAAAGTGATGATTCCAAACTCGGACAACGCTTCGCTTCTTAACAATATAATTTTCTTCGACGAAACCTAGTATTATTACAACTAGATTTTAGTCTAATTTTTACCGTGACTAATTATTAGTCTTAGCATTATGATTATTATATAAGCGTTTAAACAATATTTTCCAACCACTATGTACAGACAGGGTCGGACATAAAACACCGGAGGGCAGGACCATTTTGGCATATAACACTTCTGAAATCGAACAACCCTATGCGGCCCTTTAAACCAGATTCCCCGTACCGCGAGTAGTTACAAAGATTTTATCATGACACTTATATAAGTCATAATAATAGCCCAAATATTTATTATAAGTTCATAGTAACAATACTAATTTTAAATATAAGCTATATTTAAAAAAAAAAAAAGGGTAAGCATATTTACTTACAAGGGGCTTTTTGCTTTGAGTTGGGCACTGCAGGGGCAGAACTTTGTTGAATCATTCTAAGAAAGATTCTTGTAGCGCTTCATTACTCACCATATTATACTAAAACAACAAAAAGAGAAGTTGAATCATGAGGTACCGAAATTCTCGGGGGATAAGAAGAAAAAGACTCTTGAATCAAGAGAATGGTGCAAGAAATATGAGAGCCTAGTGACTCTTATTTATAGTAATTTAATTTTCAAAAACCACCCTTTATATTTACTTAAATGACTAAATACCCCTTTATAATACTATTTAAAATATATTTAACGAGATTTGTACTAAACTAATGTGGAAAATACTCAACACTAGTCTTATAACGACGGCATCGTCGATACCTTTCTAATGATATATATATATATATATATATATATATATATATATATATATATATATGTGATTTAGACTTTATGTTAATACGTAGATGTGCTATTAAAAATTATAAATCATTCATACCAACTCCGTTTTTGACGTTCTTTATATCTACACATAGCTACCGACGAGATCTACAAGTTTCGTTTAGACTCCGTCGGCTAATTTTGAATTTATATTTTGGTCCATATTTTTATAGAATTAAATGATTTTTCTAAAGTCATAACTCTCTCGTACAAACTCCATTTTTGGCATTCTTTTTATCAAAATTGATATATTAAGGAGTACTACGATTTTCTTTTTGGTTGCATTTGCTAAAAGTCAACCATTCTCTTCGTAGTTTTTTACGTCATACATTCGTTGTGCGCGACTGACTTATATATCTTATAAAAATCATATCTAATTCATACGGAGTTGGATTTGTTCAAAACTTATATTTTTGGGATCGAGAAGACATGTACTTTCTAAATTATATATATATATATATATATATATATATATATATATATATATGTTTTGGCGCACTTATATATTCACAGACGATTCGACATATTTTTCATTTTTTATTATATTATATTAATCATGAAACATTTAATATTCACATAATTCTTCTTTTATTAAATCAAATAGGTTACAATTGTTGACCATAACTATTACTTTGGTTAAGATTATTTATCCTAGATAAAAAAAATCATTTTTAATGTTTATTATTGGCTAGCCCGAATGTGCGTGTGTTACAATTATCTTCCCTTTAGGATGATTACGTCCTGGAATCATGAACAAAACAAAGCTTGTATAATAACTTCGTCCTTTCCTTTCCATCCTAGGTGCTAATCGTAACTATTATGTCTTTTCAAATGAGTATCTAACTCTAGGACTCCTTGACTGATGGCGGTGTGCAATCTTGCACATGCTCTTTATCTTATGTTGGACTTTCAATGTTAGCCTTCGAGTTACAAACTCAGTCCGTATTGGAGACTCCTGCTTCTTCATAAACATAATTAATTTACGTCAATGTCTTTACTTCGATTACCGTAATAGACAGATGGGTCATGTTCTAATGAACTCTCATCGTATGATGCAATGCTTAGACTCATGTCTTTTTGAGTCAAATTCCAGAATGGAATATACCTTCCTTCAAGTTCTAATGTGATATAATCACATTCTAGCATGTAGCACTTCTATCTACAAGCTTCTTATTTTAACAACGATCGCGATACTTCTACTGGCCTCTTTGATTATTTTTCCCTTCAATCTTCTTGCTTAAGTTGGATACTACATCGAACTTGGTTCCCTAAACCACGTAAGACACTCATCTTAGCCAGACTCGATTTGATATGACCATTAAGGTTAGAATAACAATCATCTTCTTAGTCATTACCGAAATGATGGTAACGACATACTTGAACAAAAATATTAATAAATTACTTGCGCCTTGCTAACCTTGTGACTTTCCATGATCCAAATGCGAGTCCTGTGCTTCTAATAGTATAGGCCTCTACTACCATTCACACCTACTCAAGTTTAACCTATACTATGCCTCTAATAGGCTACACTACTGGATACTATCTGCATGGCTACTTCATATCTTGATCTTAGGATATAAAGTCCTCACTTCTAATTCCTTGCATTGTTATCTGCATCATCAAGGATCATGTGGAATGCCCTTTGCTTTGGCGGTGCATTTTGCCTTGCTGCTTCATTTTTCTTTAGGAAGCCTCTAGAAATATGCCCTTATTTGTTACATCCGAAACATACATTCTTGTTGAATATGCACTCATTGTCGTAATGCCCAGACTATCCACACTTGAAACATTTCACCTCTTTGCCACATTTTCCTAAATGTTTCTTATCGCACTTATCGCACGTCTTGCTTCACCTCCTCCTCCTCCTCCTTCTCTTCCTCCAGAATTTGAGAATTTGCTCTCCTTGTTAGACTTTGAAGATTCTTCAAACTTCCTCTTCTCGCCAACTTCAACTCTCTCCAGACCCTTTTACCTTATCTGGGTCTCAACATTTCTGGCTGCCCAGATGGCGGATTTCAAAGTGGTTTCTTGTTTAACCATTGGACCAAAGTCTGTTGGTAATCCATTGTCAAACTTGTTGACCTTGGAGAGTTTAGTTGGAACTAGGTAAGTAACAAGCTTCATCTTCTCCAAAAAACTTACAGCATACTCGGTGACACTCATCCTTCCCTTTATTCAGGTTCTGGAACTCATTGTTGATCTCTAGAAGATCCTGCTCAGAGCATTACTACATTTTTAATTGCAACAGGAAATCTTCCCATGGCATCATGCTTGCTTCACCTTTATTATAAGTGTAAGAATACCAAATTCTTGTCACTATTAGAATGTGTTAGATTCTACACTATCATGTAATGATCCCTTTTGTAATGTCAAGGCACCAAAGTGACCAATACTTTACCATTGTTATTATAAACATTCCACTGGAGATTCGTTACTAAACAATTCCATGGAAACAACAAAGTGTCAAATTCAAAGTACATTCCTTTGAACATCCTTGTTGCATAAAAGTTTCTAATACTACACAAAGATTCTCAATATCCAACTCCCATTATAGAAAATTTTTCATAATTTTCATATTACTATTCATTCTAAATAGATTCCTATGTATTTAGAATTATATCAATATGGTCCATCCATTAGTATACTTCCAACTGTTCCCAAGCGACCAATCCTAAGTGAACCTTAGATTATCCTCGACAGTTGTTTAACTATTTTAGTCATATCAACTTTTAATCCCTTTTCCTTCTTAATGCCCTAGACATTTGGAAAAATTAGAAACATGAATATTATAACACATGCAACTGATCCTATACCCAAAGAATATGGAACATGATTCATAATGTCGTACATAAAGACATGATACTTACCAGTCTCTTGCTATAATATTTCCATATATAGAATTTCTTAGTTGAAACATTTCAACATGACATTCATATATATATATATATATATATATATATATATATATATATATATATATATCCATGACTAAGTACTATTAAAACTTCAATCTAAGCTTTTAGATTCGAAATGAAGTATGAGTTCCTCTCCCTTAAATCCTACTATGGCAAGACAACTTTTCAAACTCTACAACTTTGCAAATTAAAACTTTGTTTCCTATATATATATATATATATATATATATATATATATATATATATATATATATATATATATATATATATATATAGCATTGCTAACTTGCCACACACAACGTAATAATTGTGCTCCCACTAGCTTTGGCATGTATTTAGAAACCAATTGGAATTCTAGAAGTCAATACTTATTGACTTTCTTACCAAAGTTCAGATTTCTAATACGTTGCGCTTTGAAAAATCTTTATCTTGACTTATCAAGCTCATACACCTTTCATTAGAAAGCTCATATGTGTGTCTAAAATATTTTAGAATTTATAGCAATATGTCCTAAATGTTCAAACATTATTTCTGTTTCTCACTATTCGAACTATGAATAGGGATGTCGTAATGATACTCGAATTTCAGAATGCAATTATCACAACTATTTTCTCTAATCCTTTTAAAATCTACTTGTGTAAGTGTTTCCTCACAATCATTTTCATGAAGTACAGAGAAACCTCTTACCACTTAGATTTTTATGGTGTATGTGTTCCTATCCATATGAATTTGTCATTTCCAACCACCATCATCAAACAATGTTTATGACAAATCCAAACTCATATGGACTGAACTTTCTTATCTTAATTTCTTGCCATTTGATAGCCCAACTGCCTACCATTGCTTCCAAGTTGTTGAGCAGCTTACCCTCGCTGACCAATGAACTTTTCACTGATCAAGGTGCTTTGCCTTACGCAATCAAATGAGAACTCATAGGTCTCATATGCGTATTTAACTTAACTGGAATGGCACAGAAACAAGAATGTGCCAATACAATAGTTTTCAAACCTCAAGTTGTGTGCCAATGATAAACAATAGGTTTATTCTTGATTAGTTCTTATTTAAGATCAACAAGACTCCCGCTAACCTCTTGACATATAAGATTATCTAGTCAAGAAACATTCATTGACAAACAAATATTCAAGATTTAGTGTGGATTCTTATCAAGAAAAACACTTCATACGATCGGTATTAGTTGGTCTTTGTTTTATCCAAAACATCACAACTACCAATCTCAAATGTGTATGAGTAAGAAAACTTTCTACTCCACATTTCATGATGTGTTATAAACCTACTTAGGACATGTCACTCAAGATATAATATTGGAGTATAACTTTAAGACTTGATTTTGGAACGAAGTATGACTCACCTTCTTGATTTAACCATTTCAACAATTTTCGATACCTCTTCTTAGTCATGTAAATGCTCTAAGGTGTACTTTGAGGATCAATTGTGACATGGTTCCATAATCATTAGGATGATCATAAAACAAATTACTCAAGTACTCTCATTTCCTTTCAGATTGGAGAGGCTTTTATCTTTCTGTCGAATTGATTCTTCTTATTCATTCTGCTATACATTGAAAATTTTTCAATGATTCAGAATTACACTTAATCTTGTAAGAATAACCATATTTACTAAAATTTTAGTAAATCATGATGAATAGACTTTATCGTCCTTTGTGGTGGATCTGATTAGTGCACATCAATGTGTAGATCCTTTATTCCTTCACTAGACTCACATAAATATGTGATCAAGGAGTTAGTCGCATTTTTCCCATGTACCAAGATTTTCAGACATCATATAATTCAAATCACATGATTCCAAGTTTCTGTCCAATTAAAACTTGGGCGATGAGAATCTTTCCTTACTTAGAAACCTGCAACACTACCACAATCGATGTAACTAAGAATCAAACCATTTTCAACATTCCTATTAATAGAAACATATAAACAACAATTTTCACAAATTTCATTGCAAGGAAACTTAAATAAGATAAAATCGAAACTTTATTTATTTATAAAATGCGGAAAACTTGTCCTTACAATGCAAATACATATGAAAACAATGTTTCTAAATATTCTTAAGCAATCTATCATAACTCCTATATAGCAGCTCAAAAATATGATCATCGAACGATGCGATCGAAATTCGTCTCTTCACGACCAGACTCAACTCACTTTTCCTTTTAAGCTTCCTTTCTTTTCTTCGATCCTACAGAACATCAAAATGTAATCTTATCACATTATGTATTAAAAATCTATAAATAGGAACTTAATAGAGTCAGATAGTGGACTTACCTGAAGTAGAACCATACAATTTGATTTTACACTCTCTTAGATCTCTCAGGTATTAAGGCAGCTTCGCTTCCAATGTCCCTTTAAATGGAAATAGAAACAATTGAACTCTTTGGAATTTGTATATGAAATTATCTCAGAACAGACTTTTCTCTTATGGTCAAATCTTTTGACCATGGCCAGATCCTTTCCTTTATAAGAATGAATCATTTCTAGGATGTCTATGTTATTGCCTATGCCCATGACAATTTGGGATGTAGATCTTATGGTCATATTCGCTTGATCAGTGCGCCAAATCATTGCTGATTCAACAACAATTAGCAAATATGTAAGATCAATAAGAGTCACGTCATGATCTATCATATAGTAGTCTTTAACGAACTGACCATATGACCCAGGAAGTGATTGAAGAACCAAGACAACAACCAACTTTCTCGGGGAAGCAACACCCATCATTCCCAATCTATATATATTCAACTTCATCTCCAAGATGTGAGCACATACAGATTTTCCATCTTTGTGTTTTCTTGCCAATAGGGCTTGAGTGACCTTGAACTTTTCAAGTCGATAAACACGTGGCCAGGAAGAATAATTGGAGGAGGTGGAGGAAGTGAAGTATGATTTCCAGTTCCTTGATCAAAACGTGGAACATCATCTTCATGATGAAAGCTTTTTCCGAAAGATTGAGGAAGACCATAGTTGTCAAAACTAGTCATCTACAAAGGGAGAAATTCAAGTTAGTTGATTCAATCCTTTATAACACCCAAATGATATATTAAGGCGAAGAACCAACACAATAATTTACAATTCGGAAGAGGGATGCTGTAATCCAATTGTAAACTATTTGTCGGTAGGTAAATGACGATTTACCAATTACACCACAAAAACAAAATTTTAAAAGAATTTGGTTTTTAAATGAAACTCCTAGATCTTTTTGTGATTCGTTGAACTTTTCAATGGCATGTTTAATGTCGATTATCCTTCAAGTTTGTGACTGGGATACGGAGGATCACAAACAAGGTGTGAACAACCATGAAAATTAGATTGGTACTCTCGAAGTCATTAATCACCTAATCAATGTGTCTGTTAACCACACACACTCCCGTGATCTATGATTACTTGCGAGCTACCCACTGACATCCTTCATTAGTCCCATATTAGTGTGTCGGTTGACCACATACGCTCCACTAACGACCTATAAGGTGCAATGTGCAATTTCATGGGTTAGCATCAATTTCATATTTTTACTAAGTAACTAAGATTGGGAATTTATAAAACATTTAGTTACTTTATATTTCATTATACTTTTAGTGATGATTTAAATGTCCTATCAAACCCGTTCGGCTAACGACCCTCCACTGGTTAAGACTGCGGTAGGTGAGAGTGGACACCCATTCAATCGCCATTTTATAGGCAATTTCCTTAAACACCCTTACAGATCAACTTCGTGAATGAGACCTACTAACAGTAAGACTGACCTTTCAGATATACATATATAATACATTAAACTTTTAATTTTATATAGTATAAGGGTGTATTTTACACTTTTAATATACTAAGTGGTTTATTCTATAAATAAATTTAATTAAACTTAAACCATGTCATTATGGATTTAATAATTATCTCTTTTAATTAAACACTTAATTAATTTAATAAAACTATAAGGGTGTAATTTGAACTATTCAAAATATCAAGGTTCTTAATTTAATATTTCAAAATTAAGGCTATTTAATTAAATTTTAAGTTACAAAACAAGGTGCAGTTTTGAGCCTTTTCAAATTACTAGAGTTTTAGAATTTAATATTTCAAAATTAAAGCTTTTAATAAAACTTTAAATTCCAAAACTTGAGGGAAAATTTGGAAACTCTTAAAATATTTTTGATCAAAATTTTTAAACTAATAAAATAATCATATAATTTTATCTTTTACTAATTTGACCTAATCCAACTAATATAGCAATACAATTCAAATTAAATAATACAAATAATCATGCAACTTATCATATAACCAAATAATTATCTTAAAATTTGACAATTGTCTTTTAATTGGATGAGGATAATCACTACCATATCAGAAAAACAAATTTTATGATTCAAAATAATTTGTGGTAATGATCCTAATCCAATTCAAGCCAAAAACACGAAAAATCTGCCAACAGGTGGTCCTACTCGTTGATTCAGAGCATGGACTCGTCGAGTTACCATATGGAACTCGTCGATTCTAGCAGTCAGAGGCAAAAGTGAAACTTTTTCATATAACAGAAAACACCCTAGGCTCTGATACCACTTTTTGGTTTTGAGTGCTATAAGAATCCTATGGTACACATACAACCCTAATGCTTTGGATCTAAATTTTCACAAGTGATACATGCAATTTCATTTTATCCAAAGCATATACCCTAGCTAGCATGCATTTAGAGATATACAACATAAAACTAGTTAGATGAATACCTCTTTGTTATAACTTGTAATCCTTGGTTTTTCAAGAGCTTAGTACCTCAAGTGTGATACATCTAATAATTTGCAAACACCAAAATCAAATGGAGGAATATGAGAGAGAGGTTAGGAAGCACCAAAAATGGCTAGGGTTTCTTCTTATAACACAAGTGTCGAATTTTGGATGCTAGGGGTTACTTTTATGGTGTGGAATTCCTAGAGTTCCATACATAAAACCCTAATTTACCTAAACCTTTAGGTATTCCAGTGATCCATATGATAGGCCCTTTAGACTAACTTTTCATGAAATCTCACATAGATTTAGCCCATCCCTTGATCAACATGGATCATTAGCCCAAACTATATGTATTTGTAGTGATGTTGATTATGATGGCATGTGCGGAATTAGAAAAGATCTAGTGATTAATCATATAAATTCAAAAACACAAGGAGTAAATAAATCTTTGTAAGCTCTTATTAGATCTAGAAAGATTATACAAATGGGTTTGTATACAATTTCTATCTCTAGTCTAACACTCTAAAATGGACTCTTACATAATGGGAGTCACTCATTTTCTATTTATAGGAAAGACTCAACCCATTTACACATACAAAGAGGAAATCCTAAAACACTACATCCAAACATGACTTTGCACCCTAACATTCTCCCCCTCAAAGGTAGGATTGGATGTCCGGCTTTAATCTCCAAGGAGCTAGCACGATCAAGCTTCTCGGGTTTGTCGAATATTCATTTGCGGATTTGAAGACCGGTGTTACTTCGAGGGGGAGTTTGGTCTTAATCGCGCTAGCTCGTTGGAGATTAAAGCCGGACATCTAATCCTAACTTTGAGGGGGAGAATGTTAGGGTGCAAAGTCATGCTTGGATGTAGTGTTTTAGGCTTTCCTCTTTGTATGTGTAAATGGGTTGAGTCTTTCCTATAAATAGGAAGTGAGTGACTCCCATTATGTAAGAGTCCATTTCGGAGTGTTAGACTAGATAGAGAAATTGTATACAAACCCATTTGTATAATCTTTCTAGATATAATAAGAGCTTACAAAGATTTATTTACTCCTTGTGTTTTTGAATTTGTATGATGAATCACTAGATCTTTTCTAATTTTGCAGATGTCATCATAATCAACACCACTACAATTGGTATCAGAGCGGGTGTTCTTGATTCTCATCAAGAATTGATCCTTGATGGCTATTTTGATTTGGTGATTCTTATTGTTCATTGATCTTCGTGTTTATAGAGTGTTTTTGTATTCTAGAAGTCGAATTTTCCTTGATTTGATCCATAATTCGACTTTCTCTCTCTAGAATACTTGTTTGTATCACTTTCTCTTTCTAGAAAACCCATTCAAAATCACTTTCTCTCTCTAGAAAATTTCAAGTTCTTGTAATCATGGAGAAATGGATGATACGTAGTGAAGATGTTCAAAGTGAATGCTCATTTGAATATCTTCTTTATAGCTTAACTGTT
Source organism: Lactuca serriola (assembly GCF_051521515.1). Classification (NCBI taxonomy): domain Eukaryota; kingdom Viridiplantae; phylum Streptophyta; class Magnoliopsida; order Asterales; family Asteraceae; genus Lactuca; species Lactuca serriola. The sequence continues at coordinate 74,716,019 of NC_136409.1, read as the reverse complement.
GGATAGAAAAGTGAATATGATATTGTTGTAAATGGAGAAAAGAATGAAGTTGGAGAATTAATTAGTTGTCCAATTTTTCGAACCAAACATTCATTTGATTGTTTGGTTACAACATATCAAAAGAGACGAAGAAATACAAGAGATGGAGAAGTCATAAAAGGAATTTCTCATGCTGAATGCAAATATGGAAGCAATAAACTTGAATTTTATGTAGATTATCGTGAAGCTCGGGATGGTGTTCTTGATGATGATGATGTTCAAGAAAAAGGAGTTCAAGTTGATTCTCATGATGAAAAAGTTTTTTGCTCAATTGGAGTTTAAACTGATGATATTTTGTGTTCTTGTGATTCGTTTGAAGGAATGATTCCTTATCGGAAGCCGATGATCCAAGAAAATCACAAGAATCAAACTCCAAAAGATTTGATTCAAACTCAAAATGTTCATGTTGTTGAAAGTGGGTTTGTTCATGAAGTCAAGTCTTCAAGAAGCAAAAAGATGAGAAAGAAAAAGAAGAAGAAGATGAATCGGAAAAACAAGCGGGTTTACTCACAAAAATCGTCAAATGTTGTGAAGCCAAAATCCGTGAAACAAATTTGGGTTCCAAAGCAACATTCTCCAAAGGTTGCATTGAATTTTAAGTCAAAACTTAAATGTGTTGGTGGTTCTTTTGAAGATGTTCTTGGATCGTTGAAGAAGACGAAGAACACAAAGAACGAGTTGTACATCTCGCATGGTGAGTGGTACAATGTTCGATTTGGAGATTTTCTGATTCCAACAAAAGAACCAAGATCTTCCAAATTTGATTCGTTCGTTGAAAATGGATCTCGATTCGTCAAAAAGGTATCTCAAATTCTCAAATGGATTCCAAAACATCCATGATTTCGATTCGTGCTTTGTCTTTTTCATCTTTGATTAATTTGCCTCCTTGGATCTTATCCGTTTCAAACCCCTTTGTTGATCCAATAATTTTTTTAAAAAAAAAGATCAAGCCTAAAACCAAATTGTGATCTGTTTATTGTTCATCAATTTACATTAAAGCCCAAAATTCGAAGTCGATTAATGTTCGTGATCTGTTTGAGCCCAAATATACGATCTGTTACTGTTCACTTGATTGTGTTCATCATAAAATTAAGTCAACATTTCTATTACTGTTCGTGATTAATTCAGCCCAATCCATACAATCTGTTCTATTCTTGCTCATTACTCAATTCAACAGCCCAAGATCAAATCATGTGATTTTCACTCCACGCATATAAGGGTTGTACATCTGATATTCCAAGCAGATTCATCGTTTTTGTTATTGTTCTTGATCTTTTGTTTCATATCGGAAATTTCACTTTCTTCTCGATTGCGTTATTCTTCTTCTCAATTGTTGGAAAACGAGTTTATATAATTCGTTTTATGATGATATCGGTTTTAGAATCAGAAATCGGTAAATGATTCATTGATTTTGATAAAATTGATCAAGAAATTTGAAATTGTTGGGAAGAACAGTTGTTTCAACAAGTTTTGATCCGAAATTTGTTGATTGAATCATCGATTTCTTGTTTGTTGATCTTTGACTTTGCAAAGTCAAACTGAGAAAAAGTCAATGACGATGTTCAATTGATGAATCGTTGAATTGAAAGTTGAAATCACTTGATACAAGTTCAACAGAGGCTGTGAATGTCAAAATCGGGTTTAATTTTGGTTTAATTTTGGAATTGGTTGGGAGTGTGTTCTTGATGACGAACACTGTGAGGAACACAAGTTTGTTCTTGTTTTCATCTTGAACGAAATTTGAAAATAGAATGTTTTGAAGTTGAATTCGTTTTGTAAAAAGGAATGATTCAATGGATAAAGTTCGATGACTATACTCGTAATGTGATGTCGATTTGATGAATTGAAGTCAAACTTTTGTTCAAATACTGTATTTCTGTTCGCATAAGGGTCGATTTGGGATCGACTGGGTTTAATAGCAAGGTTCGTTATCCTGATAGAGAACTATTGGACTTGTTGATTGAGTGGTCGTTCAAAAGTCGACAGGCTAGATTTTGATGTTTGCATCGATGGTTTGGGAACGAAAAGAACTTGGAATTGGATTTGTTGGTTTGTAAATGGACTTGGAAGATATTGTGTGAGTTCGCAAGTTTGATTGTGAGAATTTTGGAATGAACTGGAAAGATTTTGGAGTTGTCGACGCTGATTTTGCGAAAATATAACAATCGAGTGTTCGCATCTATGGATTGAGTTCGTATGTGTGATAATTAATCTTGGATTCGCATTTGTGTGAATCAAAATCAGGTTCGCATTTATGTGAATGGTTCCATCGATTGTTGAATTTAGATTGAGAATTGGATACGATTAATGGAATCCGGAAGAAGGTCTCGACTGTGATCTCGCAAGAAGCTATTATTGATTTTTCAAGGTTTGAATGGAGTTCGCATTTGGAGTCAAAATGTGAAGTCATCTCATCCATGATTCGCATTCATGAAATTTTCTTATACATCGTTCGCATTCATGATTCACAAATGTGCGAAGAGTCAAAATGCGAAGTCAAAATGAAATTTTGTGCGGAGTCTTTTACTGCATATGGAGATTTGGGGAAGAACACAAAGAATTTCAGTTTGCGCCCCTTATATTTTCACAAAATGACAAAAGTAGCCCAACTTCGCAAGTTTGAAGAACATGCAGAAATTTTCAAAACGAGTACATGGAGTTTCACATTTTTGGCAACAAATACTCAACTTCGCATATGGGTAATAAAAGCTGAGAAATTGTTACATTTTCAGTTTTGGTCCTTACAGTTTGTGCGAATTTATGCTTTATGCCCGGTTTCGCAAATGGGCTAGAGTTTCACATATTTGACTGTTTTTGGCGCAACGGGTTCCTACAAGTTTCAGAAAGTAACAATTTCTACCCGAATTTTGAAAAATCTTGCAACTTTCACCCAAAAAGTCAAAATTTTTCATAAATTGAAAATTTTTGTGGCTTTTTCGTGATTGTTTTTCCATGCAAGATTTTTGGTGATTCATTTTTGGTACACATTTAGGGGGAGTATTGTGAAGTTTATTCCTCGGGCGCTTCTCATCCTTAGTGGGTTTTATAATCATCTTTCGATTATAAAAAGGGGGAGAATGATGGGTATTCGAAGCTTCTCGGGTTTGTCGAATATTCATTTGTGGATTTGAAGATTGGTGTTACTTCGAGGGTGAGTTTGGTCTTAATCGTGCTAGCTCGTTGGAGATTAAAGTCGGACATCCAATCCTAACTTTGAGGGGGAGAATGTTAGGGTGCAAAGTCATGCTTGGATGTAGTGTTTAGGCTTTCCTCTTTGTATGTGTAAATGGGTTGAGTCTTTCCTATAAATAGGAAGTGAGTGACTCCCATTATGTAAGAGTCCATTTTGGAGTGTTAGACTAGAGAGAGAAATTGTATACAAACCCATTTGTATAATCTTTCTAGATCTAATAAGAGCTTACAAAGATTTATTTACTCCTTGTGTTTTTGAATTTGTATGATGAATCACTAGATCTTTTTTCTAATTCCGCACATGCCATCATAATCAACACCACTACAGTATTACTAATTTACCTATTCAGTCCCTGCAAATTTAATCAGTCACTTTTGATCACTAAATTAATTCCAAATTAAATCTTTGATCAATACTAATTAAATAGTATGATTTCTCAATTAATATATTATTCATATAATATATTAATAAATCACAAATAACCTCTTTCTCAAATGTCCATCCAATCAAATCGCTCCAGTGAAGGCAACCCAAAAGGACCATGCCACTATCGGGTCAAGTACATACCGATTATAGTTATGGGCTTAGACACCTAATCCACACATCCGTCATTTACTCCATATTGGTTATTCCTTCTAAACATTAGCGGTTCAACTTGACCAACGATCCTATTGTAGTTTCCTTCTTCCGACTGTCCATCATTTAGTTCGGGTTGTTCAACATGCATGGTAGGTTCATCTCGATTCTGTTGAAGTAACCTCCTTGTTACCTCTATTTGACGATCCAACATCATCTGGATCATTTATTACACTCCTTCCATCGTGATTCGATCAGGTGCGGTTGCTACCACTGGTACCTGCTCAATCACTTGGGGTTGAGGCTGCTGATTCATGTTTTCATTCGCGTTTCCAACTCCGCTTCGGGTTCTTGCCATTATGATCTATACAACAAATCAGACATTCAGTGTGTAATAATGAGAATTAAGGTAGGAAAGTTTTTATTTACGATCGACGTGTGAATCGCCTTATTACTCCAAAAAGTTACATGCTAGTTCTAATACCGTAATTAAACGTTTAGAAATCTGAACACAAAAAATTTCTAGATCCAGTCAGCAATAGACCATGGATCCGATCAAATAATAAGTATCATAAAGCATCTAACACTATAACATAAATCATTTAGTATATAAAAGGAATTTAGGCAACTTTCCTAAAATCAACTAGTGCTTATGTCTATTTTGGCATACATCCTAAATATAGCAGACACTCATCTCACAATTATCGCTCAACATTCTAAATTTAAGTCTAGAAATTATCCTAAAATTTCTCGTTCGCTTAAACTAATGCTCTGATACCAACAATGACATCCCTAAATTTACAGTTATTTTAAAAATTTTATTTATGCTTATTTTAAAATCATAGTATCCTTTTTAAAGAACAATGTTGTAGAATTTTGTTCCCAGAAAACATGATAAAGGTTTTATCAAAGCATTTCCGAAGAAATGTATTTGTTTATATTAAAACATTGGGATGTAATCGTCAACACATAAAGATAAGCATAAATAGACCTTGCATACTTTTACACTAGTGATTTACATCTCCTTTAATTTCTCAGTGTAATGTAGCTTCGTATCGACACCTTTGATTCAAATAAATTGAGTGGGTAATGTAGCTTCGTATCGACACCTATGATGCAAATAAAGTTATTGTGTTTAATCATCAAGCAATAAACCCACTTACCCATCCCCATTATCTTCTTTATTCTTAAGTATCTTTCCTGAGAATAATATATTCCTCATTATTTATTCCTAAGGATTTTCCTAAGGAATAGGCACAAAGTCCATTATTGCTAGGGTTTATATAACAAGCACTAAGTCCATACTTGCCAGGGTTCATCAAAAAGGCCCTAAGTCCATAGCTGCCAAGGTTTATTGCCTTTAATGACAATATTCTTTTAGAGAGTCCACCCACAATACATGTCAATGGGTTTTTTTAGAGTACATCGGGTGAACATATCGTTCAAAACACCTATGAGTTGCGATCCTACTAGTGTTCCACTAGATTGTCTAGAATAGTCTGTGGTTGTCATCTATACTCTGCTAGATGACGAGGCCATCGCTTAGATCATCGCTTGACTCATCGCTTCTCACTATCTTTTACCACTCATATATCATTGTTCATCGTTCATCTCATCTTTCATCGCTCATCATTCATCTCATCTCTTTAATCTACTCATCTTTTACCCATCATAATTATATGTATAAAATACATATACAATTTAAAACAATTAAACCATGTATATTTGTGTTCATCCAACATAGATATCAGGAACACAAATAATATGCACAGATAGCACATAATTTATAAGGAATACTTTATATCTATGTGTAAGATGAAAGTGACTATGCACTCACTTGTTAAAGTAATGATTCAAAACTTGGACAGCGCTTCGCTTCTTAACAATATAATTTTCTTCAACGAAACCTAATATTATTACCACAATATTTTAGTATAATATTTACCATGACTAGCTATTAGTCTTAGCATTATTATTATTATTATTATTATTATTATTATTATTATTATTATTATTATTATAATTGTTGTTGTTGTTATTATTATTATTATTATTATTATTATTATTTTTGTTGTTGTTGTTGTTGTTGTTATTGTTATTATTATTATTATTGTTGTTGTTGTTGTTATTGTTATTAATATTGTTATTGTTTTTATTATTATTATTATTATTATTATTATTGTTGTTGTTGTTATTATTATTATTATTGTTGTTGTTATTATTATTATTAGTATTATTATTATCATTATCGTTATTATTATTATTATTATATATATATTAGGATTGTGAAAAATTTCAACTTTATGTTCCCTCAATTTCTTTTCCACTTTTTTATTTCTTTAAGGGATGTTTTGTAACATCTTTCCACTGCTTTCAACGTGGCTTACACTTGATGGTTTAATGGTAATTTCGGTTCTACGTGTCAATTGATCGATCATTCTCTTTCTTTGGTAGACTTCTTTCTTCTCCGTTTCTCCTTCTTTCTGCTCACTGGTTTCTTTCATCCCACCGCCCACCGCCTCTTCCAGGAGCTTTCTACATCGACTTTCTTCCTTTCCCAGACTCATTGCCAATGCTTTTATCGGTTCTCACTCTTTCTCTGTCTCTGGCTTTGTTACCGGTGCAGAAGAACCCGACGCACCATCATATGTGATTCAATTTGGGGTTTACGTATCATCGCAGTGGAGTGGTGGTGGTTGTGACACTACAAATCGATTCTCGACCTCAAAGCGAAGCTGAAGATTAGGGCTTTCAATCGCTAACGTCCCTGCGATGAGCGATACCTGCCTTCTCCAACTGGTGCTCCGATTCATTAACCCCACCTCCTCACCGTAGATTGTCGATGAGCCGGAAAGATCAACTGATGAGGTCGACGCCTACCAACCCGTACCGCTTCTGTGAACGCTTCCAACCATCATCGCAGGTGATTCCGCTTCCGGCTTTCCCTACTGATTACGCTTTCATCAAGTGGTACGGAATTTGTTTGCAAGGGTTTTTTCGCTACTGGTTTGCAAGGGTTTTTTCGCTTTCATCAGGTGGTACGTAATTCCGCTTCCGTCTTTCCCTACTGATTAGGGGTAGTAATCGATTCTTTGGATGGTAACTCTTATAATGTAGCGAAAAGCTGATTACTTCATCGATTAAATCATAATTTCTTTTCTATTTTGGGTTTTGGGGCACAACCAGATGAAATTGGTACATGTTTTTGTTAAACTTATAGCAAAAGCATCTTCCTGAACTTTGTACTTGGGATTTCTGCTGTTTCATCTCGGTCATTGAAATGATTACTTTGGTATTTCATTTGTTATGTCGGCTTTCAAATTACTTTATAGATTGCAATTGTTGTAGTTGGTGGAACAATAAAAAAACTAAAAGATCATAGTAGACTAAATGGTAATTCTGTTTTATGGGGTAAAAAAAGCTTTCATATCCCGTTCCTTACACTATCAACACATGAAACGATGTTCTTTTCATGTTTTGTGGAACAATTATGAATCAAATTTATGTGCACTCTGCAGCATGGAGTCGTTTGCGAAATAGACCACAGAGGAGGTATTTGAGGATTGAAGTCATTTCTACAAAAGATGACATTTGGGCTACATAACACAGAGAAGGAGGTTCCCGAAATGCTTCTTTATGCAGTCTAACTTTTTGCAAGGTATGTTGGTCATTTTTAGTTTGTTATTTCATTTTCCTTCATTTGTAGATTCCATCAGATGGGTTTTAAACTGATTCAAACCTTCAAATATTCTATTTAAATGGTAATGCAATTTGTTTACCTGAATAGCCTGCATTTTCTTTAAGTTCTCATTATAAAATGTTAGTTTTTTGCTTATTGTGTCTCATACTAAAGTTCGTTTAATAAGTGTTTATTTGGGTTTCAATAAGGAAAGAGTTCACTTTTATTAGCCAGTTAATTGGCCTTTTTTTTTACCCATTGTTGGTCTTTGGAAGTAACTTTATAAGGCTTGCTTTTGTTGGTTAGCTCCATCTCATGGTAATTTTACCTTCTTTTCTTTCCCATATTCCTTTATCTGTTACAAACTTTCTTTTTTATTTTCCCATGTTTCAAGTTTTAGTATATATTTCGTTTCTAGGAATAGGAATGACTGCAATTTCTAATCTTCTACATATTTCATTTTTCACCTTTCTATAGTATTATTAGATTGGCCGCCAAAGAGAAAAAAAAATACATTTTCGTTTCTACTATGATTGGAACCATTCCAATTACTTTACTAAATTACTTAGGCCCTGTGTATTTTTTTTTTCTGTTACAAACTTTCTTTTTTATTTTTTTACCAAAAACGACAACACTTTTTGATTTTTAATCAAAAAATAGCCCTGTATTATGTTTATTTTACTAAAACACAAATCTAAACTGATTGTAACCAACTAACCATTCCAATTAATTTACTAAATTACTTAGGTTGTATGTATCTTTTCAGTTTTCTCTATCGATTACTTATTGTGATTCTAATCATTCCGGTAAGTTACACATGGTCTGTAAATGTTTTTGCTATCTGCAGATGGTAATTCATTGCGCAACTCACGAACAGTATAGGTCCCTTTCACTATTTTACGATCATTATAGAGTACCAGCTGAATAGTGAAGGTTGTCTTTTGATATACCTTTGGTTGAACGATATCAGCATGTGAGATTCTTCGGAAAAATATTTGTTGCAGGTAAAAAGAAGTTTAAATTAAAAAGGAAATATGTAAAAAAAACATTTTTGGGTTTTCCAACATATTATTAAACAAAAAGTTAAAAAAAAAAAAAACAACATTTCTTTAAAAAGTGAAGCACTCCCTACCTCCTTACATGCCATGAAAGTTTTAATGTTTCACACATAGTTTTACCAAATTTCTCGACTATTTTTCGATTGTCTAAAATACCCTTGACAAAATAATGCAATCTTATTTTACATTTATTTTGCAGTTGTGTCCCTTATCGCATCCATAGGATTTCTGACATATGAAGGAAAGTAAGCCTGTCTACAACCTTTTGGCTGAAACTGTAATTTTGCATTAGGTTATTTGTCATGCTAAGGAAATTTCCTATTGAATCTAAAGCAAGACCCAAGAAACTTCTCGAGATCGGTGATTGTTGAGATGAATGTGGAATTACCTAACTAACCCTACCTTCAATCAACTAAGCATCTGATTTGTGCTAAATGTCGTAGGTTGGGTCCATGACATGAATATTCTTTACATGTTTTGTTATAAGATGCTTTGTGGTAACATTTAATATATTTTTTTACAGTATGCATATTCTTAATTGCCATTTTTGACTTGATACGCACACGTTCGACTATTAATTATATGTCTAAAACACTATTTAATACCAACAAAAGTGGAAACATCATTAAGCTCTTTACTTTATAGCTTCCTTATGTGTGTGAACTTCATTTGGTGAATTGCAGGATGTTTGGTCAGCTTTTGATTCACAAGCTACATTTGATGTGCTTGATCATCCGGTTCTGAACTTGATCTTCTACATGGTCAAAAATTTCATCCTTTGTAATAAATGAGCAATGTTTCGATGTATCAGTGTAAAAAATTTAGGTTATATTTCGAACACTTTTTCATGTTTCTTCAGGTAACTATATCAGTTTAAGTCGGTTTGTGCTGAGTTTATTTGTTATTTAGACCTTTTTGTCCCTATGAGTTATCCAACTTTTTCCCCATCTTGATTACAATATAACCCATATTTGGGTAATTGGATGTATACTCGCTGAAGTATCAACAGGAAGACCAGGTTCCCCTGATATCCGTATCATTTGTTCATGTACAAATGTTATCAGTGTGGTTCGTTTTTTTCTTTTTACATGTTGTAGTATATTCCAATAAAGCAATTTTAATGAATTTAGATTTGTTTTTTCATTATTTTAGGTATGTTCTTGCAGGCACTGTTATACCAACAATAAAGGGATATTTGTAGAAGTGGCTAAAGTACGTTACAATTTTTTTTTTGTATTATAGCATCTTACTTTGATGAATATTATTTTTTGTTTATATATAAAAATGAGAATGTGACGTGGATTTATTGCTCCAGCTCTATGCAGTTAGCCAAAGAGACTGAAAGGAGATTAATACTATGTGATTACAGTTTCTGTTTAAACCATTTGATTGAATTTGATAATTACTTCTCTTTTGGTCATCGTTAAATTATATGTATATATGAATGATTTATATTCATTAAAAATATTAACATTACAAAACATGATAACCAAGAATAAGGTGATAATAGGTTGTTGAGTGTGTTGGTGAGATAGAGGGGCTACGTGTGGCTAACATAAGAGAAAGCGAGAGAATTTTGTTTTGTTCTATATATTACACGTAAAAGTAAAAAAAAAATAAAAGTACCTTGCCATTTCCTGTATTTAGCCCATACCTTGGCTAAGTACAATAATACAGCAGGACTGGAGATATCTCAACCAACTTTAGATCCAAAATCATTAGATATACATCATAGGATGACATTACGGAAAAGATGACATATTCCACAGGTAAATGAATCAAAGGGTAATTTAGTTTGTTCATATAAAATATGAAGGGCATTTACGTCTATTACAAAGCAAGTCTCTGCCCCACCTTTTTTGTTGCAACAAAAAATTGCAGTTTTTGTCTCATTGACAAAAATTTGACTTAGGGGAAACACATTACATACAGTATCATATCACAAATTACAAGCAATTCATAGCTAAAGTGCATGTCTTAAAAATATAATTTGTCAATTGTTTTTTATTTGTTGTTTGGATTTATAGATTTGTTGAAGAAATGGCTCCAGTGTTCTCCAGAAATGCATGGCATTGTGGTTGGCATTTTACAGGTAAAAAATGTTGCATATTCTTTTTTTTAAATAAATAAATAAATTATTATTTAATACACAAATTAATGTACTTTCAGAATAACCTTGGTTATTTTGCATTAAGGAATATCCTTCTTTAAACCAAAAAAGACCAAATTGCCCTGTATCAATTTTACTGCACCAATCTGAGGTAAAACCAACCCACAATTTTACTGCATCAATCTCATCAATTTTACTGCACCAATGACGATGATGGATAGGCGTGTTGGGGTGACTACGTCTGCATCTCGCATAAGAATAGTATCTTCTGCACATCCTATACTAGAAAAGAAGTACAAGGGAATTACTTCAAAGTACAATGCATTAATAAGAAAACAGTTTTAACTCCAATGTTGTAAACAAGTGCCCTCTTATTGTGTCATAACATAATTTTTTTCTTTTTAACTTTTTTTTAATGTCTTTGTAGTATTGATATTTATTCAATAACTTATGAAATAAGACTTGATTACCATGCCATGAATACAACATTGAACTGTTAATATTTTTGGTCGCTTTGCTTGGTCATTTGAAAATTCCAAATCACTTATATGTATATTCCATATTTTGATTATAATAGAATATGTTTATCGGAGGTAAACATCCGTTAGAGCTCAATCGTGTGTTATGTATGGTCCCTACCCCCTGTTGATAAAATTTACTTGAAGATGTGGAAATATGGGAAGGTATTAATCTTATATGTTTTATTTTTTCGGTATGCTATATTTTTTACTTACTTTGCAACACAAAGAGGTGATTATATTATAGCATAATACAACATATTTGTGTATTTGTAAATGGGTGAAACATAGACAATAGCAACATACTTTACCCTAGCTACCAATTATAACAATGTACTATACTTCCACACAAAAGCGAGACCTTTTGACCCCTGCAACGCGGGGGTCATCTTTCTAGTTCTTATTATTATTATTATTATTATTATTATTATTATTATTATTAGTAGTATTATAATTATTATTATTTTTTTTTGTTATTATTATTATTATTATTGTTATTATTATTATTATTATATAAGCGTTTAAACAATATTTTCCAACCACTATATATAGACAGGCCAGACACTTATATAAGTCATAAAAAAAGCCCAAATAGTATTATATCCACGTACCATTAGTAGTTAAAAAGATATTATAATGACACTTATATAAGTCATAATAAAAGCCCAAATATTTATAAGTTCGTAATAACAATAGTAATTTTAAATACAAGCTACATTTAAAATAGGGTAAGCATAACTTACTTACAAGGGGGATTTTGCTTGGAGCCGGGCTCTGTAGGTGCAGAACTTCGTTGTCAAATCTTTCTAAGAAAGATTCTTGTAGCACTTCAACGCTCACCTTACTATACTAAAACTATAGAAGGAGAAGTCGAATCACAAGGGACCAAAATGTCACACCCCAAAACCGATAACGGCGGAATACATTTTGGGGTGGAGGACGTCATGTACAGTATCATCACAATTGCATAATAGTAAAAACAAGAAACATACAACCGTTTCATTACATAGTGAGTTTAATTACAAGTGTGTTCTGTAAAGTTTCAATAGACACCAAAAGTAATACAAAAATAAGAGATGGATCTTGTATGCTCCATCTTCTCCAAAATGCTGCACCTGTACCTGTCTATCTTTGACCTGACGATACAAGTTATTTTGAAAACGAGTATCAGCATAAAGCTGGTGAGTTCATAAGAATTTAGTTTGGTTAATGTATAAAATGTATTAGAACATATAGTGTGAAAGGCTGCAATGTACATTTATAATTAGTAGAAGACTCTAGAAAATCCTATATTTTCCAGAAAATACATCGTAAGTGAAAAACTCTAAGTTGCATGTACGTTTTATCATTGAAAACTGTTTGTTGTAAATGTGTGGTACTAAATCTCCAGTATGTAGTGTAGATAGAAGAAAAGTTATGCCTGTTGACAGTGATAGTGATGCGAACTTCCATTAGTAATAGATACTTATTTACTTCAGGATATTAACTGAGACTTTAGTCTTAGTATTTTAGTGTAGATATAGTGTATTCCTTTTATGTGACCAATAGTGTGAGTAATAGAGGATCCCATGACCTTCCCGGTCATACATAGTGTAGTGAAGTAGTGCCATCCCTGGGCCTGCTCGGCTTGGACTGAAGTTAACAGTCGGGATCTAATAGTGTCTGCCCCGTATAGATCTATACATGTAGCGTCGCCTTCCTTCCGGAAAGCTCTGGTCACAGTATGTAGCGCGTAGAGTATCTTGTAGAGAGTTAGTGTGTTATCTTCCGGATTAGTGCTTTCTCTTGTAATATAGTGTAGTAGTCTTTTATGTAGTTCATAGTGTGTTCTCTTATTCGTGTATCTTTTATAATAGTATGAATTATAGTATGTATAGTAGTAGCGGTAACAAGTAGTAGTGACCTTAACTATACCTATTATAGTTAACTTAGTGTGTATGGTTCCTGGCAATTAAGTAATATAGGCATCAAATGAGATGAAAATGCTCGTATCTAACACCAATATACATGATATATAACTAAGAAATCAACGACAGTCGGACGGATAACAAATACCCTAAGCCCACATCAAACAAGAACAGGAATTTAAGGCGAGCTATCGGTCCTAAGTCCTTCAAGTCTTACTTATATAAATATATTAGTGTAGATACATTTTATAAGAAAAGTAATTCAATAAAAATCTTGACCAAAGAAAGCATTTAGAAAATAATTTATTTTTCCAAAGTAGTTTTCAAAGCGTAAAGTTCTTTTATAAAGCATAGTGATAAATCACATGTGATTTGAACTACGGATAGTAAATCACATGTGACTGATTTCCATAACAATGTATATTTGACTTGTATCCCCCCCCCCCCTAAAACATATGAAAACATTAGAAAGGTTCATTAGGGGGTATGAACTCACCTGAAGTCGGGTAAATCGGGTGAAAGTGTCGGTTGAGCGTTTGGTGTCAATTAAGGACTTGTACACCTTTTAAGACCCTATTAACATATGAGATATACGTTTTACAAGAAATTAGTCACTTATACTTTTTATTAAAACATTTACATATCCTAGAATCGATTCGAGATCTTACGGGTTAGAAGTGGTTCTCGGGGATTATACAAGACCAAAAAGGGGTACTAGGGAGTCCAAGAGTTTACTCCCTTGGAGTTTACGGCCCAAAGGCCACTCCTTGGGAGTTTACGGCTGTAAGCCTCATGGCTTGGCCGTGAACTCTTGTTTACTCCCCAATCTTTGATGTTAAGGTCCTTAATTCATCCCAATAATTTTCTAGTGAATGTCTAGGGCTAATTAGGGGGTTTAAACCCTCATTTGGTGAGGTTTGGGGGAGTTTACGGTCCTAGCTTATTCTTGGGCCGTAAACTCTAAATTACCCCTCAAAATGTGATGTTTAATGGTCCCAAACTCGAAATGGCATTTCCTAAAATCATATCCCAAGCCTAAACATGCATTGGAAGGGTTTTTGGGGCATTTTACATGGAGAAAGGGTGTTTACGGCCTAAGCATGTGCTTGGGCCATAAACCCTCCTTAATGCCCTAAAACTTATGGTTTTGACGCTCAAACACTCCTAGGTAAAACCCCTAACTAGTATCTAAGCTTAATAGAAGGAAAATCGGGACTTTTGGCAACTTTTTGGGTGTTTACGGCCTAAGGAGCTTCTTAGGCCGTAAACTCCTTTATCATGCTCCAATCATGTGATTTTTAAGCTATAATAACAATGATACAAGTTTAGAACAAGTTAGGGTTGAAGATCTTATGTTTTGGAGGCGGGATTTGCGGTTTTGGAGCCGAAAACGAGTCTAGAGAGAGAAAGTAGTGAGAGAGAGAGAGTGTTTGAGTGGTAAAAGAGTTCAAAGATGTGTTCACTTTCCTTATATAGGTCTCGGCTGTTGCACCCGGTATACGGCTACCCGATGCTAAAGTTTAATGGGGTTTAAACTTTTTACCCGGGTTAAGTGGTTGAAAAATAATATAACTTTATTTCGTTAAATGGGACTAACATTAACGAGTTATATTTATTTTTACTAAACTAATAATCACATGAAATATAAATAAATAAATAAATATTTATTTATTTGACAACTCCAAATTACGAAACTTTTTATAAAATGACGTATTCCGTTAGTGGAAACGGAATTATATAACGGATTAAACGTTGGGTTGTCACACAAAATGCTCCGAGGATAAGAAGAGAAAAAGATAAACAAGAATTCTTAAAAAGAGAGTAGTGCTTACTAAGAGCTTTAACTTCACGTTACAGCTTAAACAAACAGATTACAAGCTCCTTGACAGCTCTCTTTTACTTCTTGTTTTCTAGAACCAAATATTATAAAACATATAAACATATATACATGCATACACACATACTATATACATAAATACATAGGATATTGCTACAGTTTACAAGTTCATAATGGGGTAATGACAAAAATAATATGCATGCTCGCATGAAAGCTTAAAGTCTATATTTTAAGAATCAAAAGCAAGAACATTGAATTATAAATAAGGACAAAAATGTAAAACCTCAATGGCACGTGAATGAATCAAGAACATAGAAATTGAATTAGAAAATATTGATTCTCGTGCTAAACTTGATTATTTAACTATAAAAGCAAACAAACATATATCAATGAATGCATATATAACTGAATTGTTTTAATTGTGATATACTAATATTTAATAAAAGTTTCTCCATCTTACGACTGGAATTTTTTAATCGCACGTTGATGAATCAAGAACATAAAAACTGAATTAGCAATAACATGCATTCTCGTTGTTGATGAATACAGAAAAATAAGGACAAAAAAATAAAATCGATACCTATGGATGTTGCTGCAGTTGATCAAGATTCCTACTCTGTTGATTTTGATCGTGACTGGAACTCTCACTGCTTCATCGAGGGGAGGTTATCGGAGGGAGAGGATGAAATCAAACCTCGATCGTAACTGTGGTAGGGCAACGTCGATTTTTTTTTCTCGGCCCATCAAATAAAAAGCAAGGACCGAGTTAGATGTTTTTTATGGACCGAGTCCATACATCTATAATCTCTATCAAACATGTTAACTGGTATTTTATGGACCCAATCTCTCTTTGGACCCCGTTAGACACCATATCAAACAACCCCTAAGTATAATAAATGTTATTGCAAGTACGACTCCAAAACCTGACTAGCAATCGTAGCTCTTAAAAGTCGTTGTCAAACTCTGACCTAGTCAATGACACCTCCATCAGATAAGGGATCATATATTCCTCCATTCTAGATATCTTATGAACTGAGAGATGAATTATAATCATTCTCTATGTTAATGTGTTGTTTCCTGATTTCCGATTTATGACGACTGACTAATTGAACAAGTCAAATCAGTCCAGGCTTGGCCAAACGCTTAGCGTTGTCATCACTAAAGCATTGAGGGGCCCACAGATATTGCTTTTATCCCTCTTAGGGTGAAAGGAACGGATAAACTTCGACTCATATGCTTGCTCTATTTACTCCTCAAATCACACACAACAATATGTTTTATAACACCAAGTTACTGGTGCGTTTACATATTATCAATGGGCAACTGACTTGTAAACTACAACTATATGTCTCTGTTTCAAGAATAAAAGATAGTATCGTCTCACAATCACTCGCGATAAAATCCATGAAGCGATTAAATGAGCATGGGTTTAATCTAATACTCTAATCTTATTACAAGAGAGCTCATGAACACTGCAGCATACTTTGCTATGTCTAAACACTTTAGACAAGCTACAAACGGATTCATGACAATCTTGCCTCAATACCTACTTCCAAAGTATGATCGACTATGGATGGTTTGAATAATATTATTATTTGGGAAGTCAAAACATGCAAAATGAAACACAAGAATAATCAAATCCAATATGGTCCCAAAACTTTTGAATATAAATAAAACACCTTTTATTTAATCACCATATTGATTGCACATTATTCATTGTATAATGTTTCGATTAATCAACTTAATACTTGAACTAAAACAGTAGTCATCCCATGCTCCAAGCATGCACACTATGTTTATCACTGGTCCTTACTTTGTGAAATAGGTTAGTTGAAAACATTTCAATGATTCTCATATTACAATTCCAATTCCTTAGTGTAAGAATACCTCATTCTTGCCACTATAAGAGTCTGTTAGATTCTAAACTATCATGCAATGATTCCTTTTGTAATGTCATGGTACAAAAGTCACAAAGACTTTTTCAACGATATTACAAGGTATTCCTTTGGAGATTGTCATAAAAACAATTCCATGGAAGTGAAGTCTCGAATTCAAACTACATTCCTTTGAACATCCTTCTTTCACAAAAGTTTTCTAGCCTACACATAGATTCTTAATATCCAACTCCTATTATGGAAACATTTCCATATATTCCATATGACAACTCATTATTAATAGAAACCTATCTGGTCATAATAACATTAATATGGTCCATCTATTACTATACTTCCAACAACAAGCGATCAATCATTAGCAAACCTCAGATTGTCCTTGACAGTTGTTTAATAACTTTAGTCATATATGGTTTCTAGTCCTCTTAATGCCCTAGGCACTTGGAAAATTAGAACACATGAATATCATAGCATATACAATCGATCCTATACCCGAAGCATATGGAACACGATTCATAATGTCTTACATAAAGACATGATACTTGACCGGTCTTTTGCTAAAATATTCTCATATATAGAATTTCCTTATGTTGAATCATTTCACCATAACATTCACATATGTCCATGACTAAATTAAAATTTCAATCTAAGCATTTAGATTTGAAATGAAGTATAAGTATCCTCTCCCTTATTGTAGTGAAACAACTTTTCAAACTTTGCAACTTTGCAAAATAGAACTTTGTTTCTTATAAATAGCATTGTTGACTCACAATTTTTAGTATAACTATTACGCTCCCACTGGCATAATAACTATATACTTATTAGCATAACACTTATGCTCCCACTAGCTTTGACATGTTCCCAGAAATCAGTTGGACTTCTAGAAATCAATATTTATTGAATTTCTTTCTAAAGTTCAGATTTCTGATACAATATGATTCGATAAGCGTTTATCTAAGCTCATACACCTTTTATTAGAAAGCTCATACATGTGTCTAAACTATTTTAGAACTTACAACAATAAGTCCCGAATGTTCAAACTATTTGCGATTCATTACAATTCGAACTATGAAGAGGGATGTCGTAATCACAATCGAATTTGAGAACGTACTTAACACAATTGCTATCTCTTTAAAATCTACTTAGTGAAAGTGTTTCATCACAATCATTTCCATGAATTGGAGAGAAACCTTACGTCATTTATGTTTAATGGTGTATGTGTTCTTATCCATGTGAATTTGTCAATATCATAAGACAAGTTCTATGACAAAATCAAACCCATATGGTTTGTACCATGTCTTCCAAGTTGTTGAGCATATCACCCTTACTGATCAATGAATTTTCACTGATCAAGGTGCTTTGCCTTATGCAAACAATTACGAACTCATAGAACTCACATGCATAGTCAACTTTAACTGGAACAGGCATAGAAACAAGAATATGCCAACATGATAGGTTACAAACCTCAAGTCGTGTGCTAGTGATAAATGTTAGGTTTATTCTTGATTAGTTATTGAAGCTTTTCAAGGTCTTTAAGACTCCCATTGACCTCTTGACATATAAGATTCTCTTATCAAGAACCATTCCTTGATAAACAAATATGCAAGAGTTAATGCAGATTCTTATCAAGAATGACACTTCATATAATTGGTCTTAGTTGGTCTTTGTCTTATCTAAAGCATCACAACCACCAATTTCAAATGTGCATGAGTAAGAAAACATTTCTCTACTCCACATTTCATGATGTGTTATAAACCTACTTAAGATATGTCACTCAAGGCACAATCTTGGAGTATGATTCTAAGACTTGATTTTGGAACGAAGTATGATTCACCTTAATTGATTTAACCATTTCAACAATTCTCGATTCCTCTTCTTAGCCATACAAGTTCACTAAGGTGTCCTTAGATGATCAATTGTGATATGGTTTTCATAATCATTAAGATGATCATAAAACATTATACTAAAGTACTCTCCTTTCCTTTCAGATTGGAGAACCTTTTTATCTTTCTGCCTAATTGATTCTTCTTATTCGTTCTGCTATACATTGAAACTTTTTTCAATGATTCAGAATTACATGTAATCTTGTAAGCATAATCATATTCACTAAACTCTTAGTAAATCATGATGAATAGTCTTATTGTTCTTTTTGGTGAACTTGACCAGTGCATAACAATTTGTACTGGATCCTCTAGTCCTTCACTTGACTTACATCTAGTTACATGATTCCAAGTTTCTGTCCAACTGAAACATTGGTGATGAGAATCTTTCCTAAAGATAAAAAAATTATCATTCATCACAAAATACTAGTTACATGATTCCAAGTTTCTGTCCAACTAAAACATTGGTGATGAGAATCTTTCCTTAATTGGTAAATTTAGACACTACCACAAACGAAAGAATCAAATCTATATTGCTATAAAACATCAAAATGTGATCTCATCACATCATGTATTAAGAATTTACAAATAGGAACTTAATAGAGTTAGATAGTGGACTTATAGTGGACCTACCTAAAGCAGAGTCAAAAATTCTGACTTTTATCATCCTTGAGATCCTTCAGGTAGATACAGAAGCTTCGCATCCAGTGCCCCTTCTCTTGGCAATAGAAACAAAAAGACTCTTTCGGAATGGCACACGGCACAATCTCAGACTTAGCCTTTTTCCATACCATTTGATCAAACGGTTTGACCATGGCCGATCCATTTCCATTGGGAAGATAATACTTTTCTGGATTTCCAATGGTTCCATCATCAATGTCCATGGAAGTTTGGGAAGTAGATCTTCTAATCAAATTTGCATTACCAGTGCGCCAAATCATTGTTGATTCAGCAGCAATTAGCAAATAGGTAAGATTAATAAGGGTCAGGTCGCGGTCTGTCATACAGTAATCTTTAACAAACTGACTATACAACTCAGGAAGTGACTAAAGAACTAAGTCAACAGCCAACTTCCTCAACACAATGACTCCTAACATTCCCAGCCTGTCAATGTGTGACTTCATCTCCAAACATGTGCACACATAGACGTTCTATCTTGGTGTTTGCTAGCCAATAGGGTTTGAGTGACCTTGAACTTTTCAAGTTTTCAAACATGTGGGTTAGGGAGAACTATTGGAGGAGGTGGAGGAAGTGAAGTAAGATTTCTGGGAACATCATCTTCATGAGGAAAACTTTTTCCATAAGATTTTGGAAGTCCATAGTTGTCAGAACTAGACATCTACAAGGAAGAAATTCAAGTTAAGTAGATTTAAGTCCTTAATATAACTATAACACCTGGTTCCTGGTATGTATTTTAAATTAAGTATTTTGCATTTTGGCATGGGACTCGGCGAGTTGGTGGCCCAACTCATCGAGTAGAAGCGGTTTGGACACGGGAGTTAAGTGGCTGAATCGGCGAGTCAGAGGCTGGACTCGACGATTCCGTGTTGTCTGTACAAAAACCCTAATATGAGGGTTTGCACCCTATATAAACGCCTTAACTCAGCCTCCCTTGTCCCTAACACTCTCCTAGAGCTGCATATCAAAACCCTAGCCGTTTGGTGCTTTTGTTGACTTGTGAAGCTTGGAAGGAAGAAGACGAGCTTGAGTATTCAACTTGGGCTTGTGGATCCAGAAATCTCATCCCATCTTCAGCTTAATCAAGGTAAAATGCTCCTACTTTGGTCTTCCATTTGGTTGTTCATCTTTAGATTGTAGATCTTGGGTGCATTTAGGGCTTTCAAGCCATTTTCGGATTTAAGGAGTGTTATGTGGACTCTAGCCTTCAGATCTGGGCCTTAAGAGGGGTCTCATGGCATAAAGGTGCCAACTTTAGGGCCATGAGAGCCCCATGCACATTGTAGGACACTTCATATGGATTTTTGAACTAAAAACCGCATGCATGTGCATCAAGTTTGGAACTTTACGTATAAAATGGACATTAGGAGGCCAAATCTATGGTTTTGGTGTGCTAGATCACATTTAAATCGATTGTATGGAATTGGTCAAGGTTGGACTCGGCGAGTTGCTCTTGGCACTCGACGAGTCGGTGACCATTGTGCACCAAACCCTTTCTGTGAATGGGTAAGTGTTAGGAAGGAAGTCTCTTGAGGGTTTAGACGCGAAAAAGGGACCTAGAAGTCATGGGACTCGGCGACTGGTATGAGCAGACTCGGCGAGTCCACAGCAGTCTCCCAATCTTTGAAGATGGACTCGACGAGTTGTTCATAAAACTCGGCGAGTCATAGACTGGACAAGTTCTTAAGTTGGAGATGAACTCGACGAGTTCAAGAAGGAACTTGGCGAGTCAGATGAAGATTGTCCTGATGTTATGATTGAAGGAGAACCCATTGAGTTTTTGCTAGTCTCGACGAGTGGAGCCGAGGTTTGTGTGGGATTAGAGAAGCATGGACTCGACGAGTTGGTAGGCCAACTCGGCGAGTCACGTCAACTGAATGTTGACTTTGACCAGTGTTGACTTTGACTAAACTTGGGCTAACCCTGTTTAGGGTTGTATGTGATATGTGTTGACTTGAAGGTTGTCGTGTAGGGATCAAGGAGTCGTTGGGAGTCAACTTGTGGCCGAGGATAGTTCAGACACTGCACGATATCGAGGTGAGTTACCTTCCAGTAGGGATGGGTCTAAGGCCACAATGTCGGCCCACCAAAAAGGGATATTTAAAAGTAATGGTCTTTGTGATAATTATCTTGGTCTGGTTATGTGTTGGTTATGAGGTTTATCTGGGTAGTATGTTATTTGTATGGTAGGGATTAGTTTCCCTGACAGTGCCTGATTGTATGCATATATCTATTGATTGTATGCTAGTGGTAGGGGTGAAATGGTCCCCAGTTACCGGTTGTAAGATATCGATGTTGATTACCGGTTGCAAGATACCAATGATGGTTACCGGTTGAAAGATACCAATTAAGGTTAGCGGTTGAAAGATACTGAAGATATTGTATGGTATGTGGTATGATGGGGGAACTCACTAATCTCTGTGCTTATAATTTTGGTTTTGGTTTCAGGTACCTCTTCGTCGAAGGGGAAAGAGCCGGCGGTGTAGCAGCGCATCACACACACACACACATGTTTCCGCAAGAAGTTTTTGGGACTACACTCTGATTTTTTTAATACTTATGATGTTATGGTTTGAAATACAACATTATGACCTTGTAATGAAATGTTTTATTGACAAGGTTTTGGTAAAACTTTTATTAAATACATTAATTCAAAAATGAAATTTTTGGCCTTGAAATTCGGGTCGTTACAATAACACCCAAATGAAATATTAAGGTTAGGACCCGAAACAATAATTTACAATTCGGAAGAGGGGTGATGTAATCCAATTGCAAACTATTTGTCGGTAGGTAAATGACAATTTACCAATTCCTCCACGAAAACGAAAGTTTAAACGAATTAAGTTTTAAGTGAAACTCGTAGATCTTTTAAGATTCATTGAACTTTTTAATGGCATGTTTAATCTTGATTATGTCCTTCAATTTTGTGACTGGGATACCGAGGATCACAAACAAGGTGTGAATAACCATGCAAATTAGCTTGGTACTCTCGAAGTCATTTATCACAAAATCAACATGACAGTTAACCACACACGCTCCATTGATCTATGATAACATTGAGCTACCCTTTTCCACCCTTACTAGCCCAAGTTAGTGTGTCGGCTAACCACACACGCTGCACTAACGACTTGGCAAAGTGCAAAGTACAATTTCATGGATTAGCATCAAATTCACATTTTTCCTAAGTAACTAAGATTGGGAATTTATAAGGGTTTAGTTACTTTATAAGTCATTATACTTCTAATGAGGGTTTAGTGTCTTATCCTACCCGTTCGGCTAACGACCCTCCACTAGTCAAGAGTATGGTGGGTAAGAGTGGATACCCATTCAATCACCATTTATAGGCAATTTCCTTAAACACCCCTTATAGACCAGCTTCGTGAGTGAGGCTTACCAACGGTAAGACTGGCCATTTACTTAAACATACATAATATATTAAATTTTTTAATTGTACGTAGTATAAGAGTGTATTTTATACTTTTAAAATACTAGATGCTTTAATCTATTAATAAATTATACTCTTAATTTAATTATTCTTAAACCATGTGAGTATGGATTTAATAACACTCTCTTAATTAAACATTTAATTAACTTAATAAAATCCATAAGAGTGTAAATGAACTTTTCAAAAACATCAAAGGTCTAAATATAAAAGTTCAAAATTAAAAACTATTTAATTAATTTTAAGTTATGAACCCAAGAGTTCAACCTTTTGAAACCTTTTAATTACTAGAGTTAATGTTTCATAAAAGACATTTAAAGTTCCAAAACTTTAGGGCAAGGTTTTGGTAACTCTTGAAAACTTTTGGATTCCAAACTTGATGACAAGTTTTGTAACTCCTTAAAAAAAAACTTTTGAGTTCCAAAACTTGATGACAGGTTTTGTAACCTCACAAAAACATTTAGATCAAATTTAAACCAATAAAATAATAATATTATTTATCTTTTACCAATTTGATCTAATGCAACTTTTGTAGCAAGATAATTTCAAATAAAAAAATTACTAATAATTAGCTTTATCATATAAACTAATAATCAACTTAAAATTTTGACAATTATCTTTTAAATTGAATGGAGACAATCATTACCATATTAGAAAAAACAAATTTAATCATATAAAACAGTTTGTGGTAATGATCCTAATCCAATTCAGACCAAAAAAATATGAAAATCTGCAATCTGATGGTCCAAATCGTCGAGTCAAGCAATGGACCATCGAGTTGGCCCAACTCGTCAAGTCTCATTATGGACTAGTCGAGTTCATCATGCAGAGAGCATTTTTTAGTTTGCTTCAACTTTGAACAATTATCCATGCATCAATATAATAGAAAACAACCCACGGCTCTGATACCACTGTTGGGTTTTATGTATTATAAAATTCCTATGGTGCACATATAACCCTAATGCTTTGGATATAAGTTTTCTCTGGTTATACATGCAACAAAAATTATCCAAAGCATGAAACCTATAACTATCATACAACTTTGATACTTGAACATAAAAACTAGTTAGAAAAATACCTCTTAGTTGTAGCATGTAGAATTTGGCCTTTCAAGAGCTTAGCACCTCAAGTGTGATGCCTCAAATGGTTCACAAAACACCATAATCAAATGGAGGACTTTGAGAGAGAGTCTAGAAGTATACAAAATCATCTTGGGTTCTCTTAGAACTCTTGGGGTGCCAATTTTTTAGCTAAGGGTTTACATATATAGTGTGGAATTCCTAGAATTTCAACTTGTAAACCCTAATCCACTTCTTTGGGCCTTTAATCCAATAATCCATATGATAAGCCCTTTGGACTAAATCTTCATGGACTCCACAAAGATTTAGTCCACCATAATCACCATGGATCATTAGCCTAAATTATATGTATCTCTGATTTACTTAATCAATCCCTGTTAATTTAATTAGTCTCTTTTGATGACTAAATTAATTCTTGATCAATACTAATTAAAAAAATACGATTTCATAATTAATATATTATACTTTATAATATATTAATAAATCACAAATAAGGTCTTTCTCAAATATTCATCCTATCAAATTGCTTTGATGAATGCAACCCAAATGGACCATGCTACTCTCGGGTCAAGTACATACCAATTATAGTTGTGGGCTTAGACATCTAATCCAACAGGTTGTTGGAATTTTGATTCCCTCACCAGAATCCTTGGTGTTGTCGGAGGATACCACCACCGTTACCGTAATCACTGAATTAGCCACCATATGTTCTATTTATTGTGTTTGTTTTATATATAAAGTTGATTTTGTATATGTAGATGTGTATTTGTATGTTTATTTTGTGTATGTAGGTGTGTATTTGTATGTGTATTCTGTATGTATATTTGTATTTGTATATGTATTATATGTGTATATGTGTGTTTTTATGTGTATCATGTTTGTATATGTGTTTTTGTATGTATAGTAAGTATGTATATGTGTATTTTCATATATAGAAAATTATGTATGTTGTTTGAGTATTTGTATGCAATTTGAAAAGTACAATGGTATAACGGAAAAGATGAAAAAAGTTGGATGCTATAATCACCGTGACATTAATTTGTAGAGTCAAATACTATAATGGAAAGTATGAAAAAACTAGGATGCTATAATGGAAAAAAAACAAGCATGCCCTTGATTTGTAAAGTACAATACCATAATGCAAAAAATGATCATGCCCTTACTTTGTAAAGTATAATGCAATAATGATCATGACCTTAATTTCTAAAGTACAAGGTCTTAATATGTGTGTATTTGTATGAAAATTGGAAAGTAAAATGCTATAATGGAAATAATTAAAAAAGGATTTTGTGTGTTTGTATGCAATTTCGAAAGAACAATGCTATAATGGAAAGTGTATTTGTCTGTATATGCAATTTCGAAAGTACAATGCTATAATGGAATATATAATGCTAACTTTTATTCATATTTTGTTTCTATATTATACATCTTATATTTTTGTAGATTGTATATGGGGTTTAGTTGGGTGCTACTCTTCTACATGATGGCTATTGTGATGGGCTAAGGACATGGTGGTGATGGAGGCGGGATCCACCACCTCTAGTAGGCTTCGGTCGCAAACAACACAAAGAGGATTGTAAGTCTTCTTATGATATATATATATATATATATATATATATATATATATTAGCTATTATTTATTTATTATAAACTATTGTGACTAATACTTTTAATTATATTTTCACTTGAGCTACCAAAAAACAAGAGGATTATCTAAAACATCCAACACTTAAAGATGATACGAGCAAACAAGGGAAAGCTTGTAGATTTTGATTTCGACAGAGAACTCATATGTTCCCTGTCCAGAAATGTGGTATTATGTTTACCCATGAGATTGGGTAATATATGTGGCAAAACATCCCATTTAGCGTATCTGGTTGGGATACTGTTTCACCCGCTTTAAGGAATGTGATAGTCGTGCATCTTAAGGTAAATTATTTATATGATAGTATTTTAAGTTTATTTGTGATTGGTATTTAATTAACTAAATTTTTTGTATCTGTATAGAAAGATTGATTTGGATAAGGTCAGCTTGGATCCCCAACGTACTCGGTTGTTATGGAGCATTGATGCGTCTCTACAAAAACTTTATCGAGGCCGAAAAAGTAAAATGCACAGTTATTTTCAAAGTGTTGGAGAGCTTATAGATATCCCTTGGGCATTAGTCCCCCCCCCCCCCTCGAGGGTATGTCATGTGAAAATTAGGCTCAAGCCGTTGAACATTTCAAATGGCCGAATTTATAAAGTATTTAGTGGCAAACAAAGGAGTTCGTGCACAATAAGAAAATGTTAATCTGTTTTTTAATGCTAAATAGGACATCACTAGACTCGAAACATTTCGTAAAGCTAATACGGATCAACAAGGGGTATTTTGTAGTCCTAGAGTCGAGCAACAATATCTAAGTGATTAATTTGTATTTTTCATATAAGTGTTTATATATATATATATATATACACACACACACACACACACACATATATATATATATATATATATATACATTATGATGTTAATCATTTTTTAAAATACAAAATGCTTTATTCGAAAAGATTAATCAACAAACTCAAACTTCTTCTAAAGCAAGCGGTCTAATAGCAGAGGACATAAAATTGTTTTGAAAGAATTTTTTGAGTGCTCAATGCATCCATATCAGAGGCATCGGGTGTAAACCTTCTACGATTGTGTCCTTGTACGATCAGGAACAACCATTGACACAGCCACCGCCACAATCACATGTAATTGTTAGTTTAGTATAGTACAATGTTATAATGGAAAATGAAAAAAAAAGTACAATGCTATATTGTATATTTAATATGTGTAGGATGCTATAATCATCGTGACCTTAATTTGTAAAGTAGAATGTTATAATGATATGTTGGTAATATAATTTGTACTTAACTTATATTTTCGTAAGTTTAGTTATAGTATAATGCTATAATGGAAATTTGAAAAAAGTACAAAACTATAATGTATATACAATATGTGTAGGGTGTAGTTTGGTTATAGTTTGATATTTTGGTATTTTGTAGTTTGATTATAGTTTGATATGTTGGTATTTTGTATTTTGGTGATTATTAGTTTAGTATAGTACAACGCTATAATGGAAAAACGAAAAAAAAAAAAGTACAATGCTAAAATATATATATTCAATATATATATATATAGGATGTATGTATAAGTGTATTGAAAAATACAATGCTATAATGGAAAATTTTAAATAAAATAAAATCAAATAAAATAAAAAGTAGGATGCTACAATAATCATGACCTTAATTTGTAAAATAAAATGCTATTATGATATGTTTGTAATATATATTTTTTCTTTGTAGTTGGGTATGCAGCAAACAATACTAAAAGACATGACATATAATGTGGCACTTGGAGAATGGTTTCGATTGTTGCCACCACGAAACGAAACCAAAGGAAATGAGGGGAGTGATAAGGACGAGTAGCTACTTTTAGGATTATGTAATGTTTTGTTTGGGTTAGTATTTTAGACTAGTGTTTCGTATATATTGCACTATGTTTGGATGAATATTTTGGATCGGTTGTTGTATATAGCATTAATTGGTTAATGTTTCGAACGATTTTTCTTCAAATAATGTTTTGTGTCGGTTTTTATAGTGTTTTTTCTAATTTTATTGTTAAATACTAAGAGAAACGAAAATACAATTAGTGGTGACGTGTATTAGCGGTGATAACCCTTTAGCGGCAACTCTGAGTATTAGCGGTGATCTTTGGAGCATTAGCGACGAAGCAACAAGCGACCTTTTAGCGGTCGCCATAATACATGGGTTTCATGTTAATGGGCATAGTCATAAGGAACTAAAAGTTGGCTCTTGATGTGTCACGAATTTATTAGTTCAAACTAGTAATCAATGCTACAACCAACGAAAAGCATTATTTATATAAAGTAGCTTAATGTACATCCTGTAAATTTAATATTAATATAGCTAATTCGAACACTATTTCTTAAGTCATACTCAAAAAGCCGATCATTTGTTACTATACTAGATGCCAACAAACATTAGAGTCAAATTAAGAACCTTTTAAATTATATATTTCAAACGAATCTCAACGGTTTGACAAAGCCGTATGTGTTCATATATAATTAACTTCGTAAGACGTCCAACTATCACCAACACGAATCCAGAACAAGTGTCAAATTAATGGTTAAATCAATGATTACTAATTAATTGTCTGTATAGTTGTCCATTACTGGTTAACCATCGAATCACATCTTGGATCTCTTCTTTGTTTTTGAACCAACTGGTCAAAACTCATAGACCATTAAAACGGCCGGCTGTACATTCGTCTCTTTCTCTTACCTTAATTTAAAAAGATTCATTGTTGTTAGCAAATATATATACATATGAATCTTAGATATCCTACACTTGCTAATTAAGGTAAAAAGTGTTTATTTGTAAGAGAAAAGAAGAGGAGTTTGATGATCATGGAGGATCCTAAGAGGGTGGAAGAAGGGTTCGGTCATGGTCAGATCTCTGCAGAAGAAAAAGTCGAAAGAGAAGACGTGAGAGAGAGGAGTGAAATGGCAGCAGAACAACATGATGAAACCAAAGGTGTTGAAAAGCCGATATTGGTCAAGGAAAAGAGCAAGAGGATCGCGACTTTGGATGCATTCCGAGGACTTACGATTGTAGTAAGTTTAAACATGTTTTGTGTAGGTTACGGGTATATTGCTAAATGAAAAAAGGAAAAAGTAAATAAATAAGCATCGTATCTTTAATTATACGATTGTTATAACACCATCCTTTCAAATCTTCTTACTACAACATTATAATTTGAAAATATGTACTCAGTTCAGTATCATCCAAATAATTGCTATGAATGAGTAAATTTTTTAAAATGTAAAAGCAATCATAGTGCATAGTTTAATGGGTGAGATGAATAAGGTGCATGGCATATGAAATTGAAATTAATGCGGAATATCATGTTTAAATGTAAAAGCATTCACGGTGTATACACTTAACGGTGAGTTGAATAAGATGACATAACATTCATTCAATGAATTAAACTTTATCATCATAAATGTCATATTTGCGGATATAGAGTTTAATAATTAATGAACACTTCAAATGAAATAAGAAAGTTTTTTTAGAAATAAATTTTTTTAAATACATCTCATTGAACTTTATAGAATTCAATACATTTTATATATATATATATATATATATATATATATATATATATATATATATATATATATATATATATATATAAAGTTTGTGGAGTTCAAAGCAATTTCAGAAAATTTTGATCAGTTGTATGTACAGTAGACAAATGATGTGGTCGGTCATTAAACTGTAAAGAGTTCTATTACATTGTAGATGTCCTAATATACTAACCATATAACAATGACACTACAATGTGTTAAATGAGTAACTACAATGACTTAGCAAGGAAAATAAAATGAAATGACATTGTTCTAGTACAAAGAAAAGAAAGTATGATTCTATATATAATAGACATATATACAAGTTCTTTGTTATTTCTAGCATTTATCGTAGTATACTAATGCTTTGGCATAGTTTAGCAAATATCATAGAAGCAACACTTATTATTTATCTTTAATTTTCAGCTTATGATATTAGTAGATGATGCTGGAGGTGTATATGAACGTATAGATCATTCTCCATGGAACGGATGCACGCTGGCTGATTTCGTGATGCCATTTTTTCTCTTCATTGTCGGGGTCGCAATTGCCCTTGCACTCAAGGTTCAATAATAATAATAATAATAATAATAATAATAATAATAATAATAATAATAATAATGTGATTATTGTTACCCTAACCAATTCTCGGCTTTGCAGAGGGTTCCAAGTAGGAGGTACGCAGTGAGAAAGATAATCATAAGAACATTGAAGATGTTGTTTTGGGGAATTCTCTTGCAAGGTAATCTACTAATCTTGATCCGAAAGGGTGTTTTGGTCATTTCACATATTAAATATTTTTTTAATTGTTTGTGCAGGCGGGTACTCACATGCACCAGATGAATTAGTCTATGGAGTTGACATGAAGCAAATTAGATGGTGTGGCATACTTCAGGTATATATAATTCAGAGTAAATTACAATTTCCCTTTCTATGTTATATTGATTTTTATGAATATGACATAAAAGTTTCATTTCTCATCTTTTCTATACCTAAAACAACATTTAGTCAAGCTTTTTAGTCTCCGTGAAGTTTTGTATCATCATATCCGTAAAGAATAATACAATATTGTATTTTTCACAGAGAATAGCACTGGTGTACCTAGTCGTAGCTTTAATAGAAGCTTTAACCATAAAGCTCAGACCAACGACTATAGATCCTGGCCATTTCTCCATTTTCTCGGCCTATAGATGGCAATGGTAAGTCTTAATACATTTCCTACTTTAACTCAATTTAATTGATTTCTAAAGGGTATTTTTGTCATTTTACTCTTTCTTTGAATTAGGCTTGGAGGGTTCATTGCGTTCCTTATATATGTGATCACGACATATGCTCTATATGTTCCCGATTGGAGTTTCACTGTTCATGATGATCATAAATCACATACTTTTACTGTAAGTTTGAATGGTTTAACTTTATGTTTAGGTAAAGAATACATAAAATCGAAAAAGAAGTTCATGTTTAAAAGAACGTGTCGATTTTCAGGTTAAATGTGGTATGAGAGGACATCTTGGGCCTGCTTGTAATGCGGTTGGTTATGTCGATAGAGAAGTATGGGGTATAAATCATATTTACACACAACCCGTATGGATTCGATTGAAGGTTTGTTTGTCGTTTTTTAGTTAAACAGAATTTGCTAAGCTAGACATGACATGACATAACAAAGTACTTATCCAGTTTTAGTTTTATTATGAGTGCACTTGATTGGATTAAGACTAAGACGGATGTTAGTGGCATAGAAAACAAGTTCGGGTATTGTCATTCATATGTAAAAGACAAGAATGTCCTTTTCTCATCCACTCATCTTCATCATCCAAATTACCCTAGAAAGTTTGTATCGTCCCACCACATAGTCATGTACCATAAATGAGATAAAAAAAAATGTCGTTTCTTTCACACCCAAAAAGGTGGAACAAGACTTCTTCTAGATCTTTTGATTGTGCAAAAGGCTTTAATTCCTTTTTATCCTCGTCATCAAAATAGATTTAGAAAGCTTATGTTAAGGACTTGAAGTCAATGGGACAATTTTCAATTTTCTTATCTTATCCAAAAAGGAGGAACGTGGACACTCTCTCAATCTCACGTCTATGCAAAAGACGTGAATAGCTTCCCCATCTTCATCGTCCATAATAACTCTAGAAATCTTGTCAATGGTACAAAAGTTGCATTTTTTGTCCAAAACATTTCTATCGATCTTACGTATATGCGAAAAAGACATGAAATGCCCTCATCATGAAAAATAACCCTAAAAAGCTTGTCTAATCACAACCTTAAATTTTGTATAGTCCAATAATGTCCCGCGTAACAAACACATTCTTAAAATTTTGTATTCCATGGACATTTACCAAATTTTCAAGGTTCTTGATTCTTGAAACTACAGGCTTGCACTCTTAGCTCTCCAGAAGCAGGCGACCTTCGTCCAGATGCCCCAAATTGGTGTCGTGCTCCCTTTGAACCAGAAGGCCTATTAAGGTACACTTAAAAACTTTCTTTCACCCATTTTTAAAAACTTTGAGAATCTAATCATATCATGATTTAATATTGCAGTTCAATCTCATCAATTTTATCTGGTGTTATTGGCATTCACTATGGACACGTCTTGATTCACTTCAAGGGACATGCAGAGAGGCTCAAGCAATGGGTTTCAATGGGGTTTGGCTTGATCATCATAGCCCTTCTTCTTCATTTCACTGATGGTATATCCACAAGTTTTTATAACCCCTAACTAACCAATCCATTCCGAGTCGAATGCAACAGATAACAACATCCTTTCATTAAAAATGCTTATTATAGCATCTTAGTGTTATTTTTGGGATAATCACAATAATGACCAAAAGGGTATGGTTCATTTAACAATGTCACCAATTTCACAATATTGCTTTTTAAATGGTCCCATGCACAAAAATACTTAAAGAATTTCAAAAAGAAAATCATATTTCGCAAAATACATAATATATTGCAAAATGATGATGTCATTTAGCGACAAAAAAAAATTGCATCCTTTTGTCGTTAAAAGTAAAAAGTTATTTGGATTTCGCAATTGAGTTTTTCCAAGATAGGTGGTCATTTTGTTAAAATGCTAATAATAAAATTTGTCAATTTGTTAAATGGGCTACCCATTTTGGTCAATTTAGTAAGAACAAAAAACTTGAATGTACATTAACGCCAAATTTGATACAACTTTGAAAGTACCCCAAGAAAATGAATGTGTGATACTGTAATAAAATAAATCGAAGTGCGTTCCTATAATACACAAGAGAACAAAAAAAAGTACATTGTTACTTTACATTTAACCAATCCATTTTTTAGCTTTGATCCTAATGTTGTCCAATTTTTATGTAGCCATTCCTATAAACAAGCAACTCTATAGTATCAGCTACGTTTGTTTCACTGCTGGGGCTGCTGGAATAGTATTTTCAGCCTTCTACATCCTGGTAACCATATTTTTCTATCATTTGTAAATCATGAATCAGCTATTTGTTTAACATCACATTCAACCTTTAATGAATTTTATAAAATAGAGAAAGAAACTTTTGTAACAAATTATCTTGTTTAATATATTTTCAGATCGATGTGTGGGGAAAACGGACTCCATTTTTGCTGTTTGAATGGATTGGTATGAACGCTATGCTAGTTTTTGTGCTTGGAGCACAAGGAATTTTAGCAGGATTTGTAAACGGATGGTGGTATAAGAACCCTGATAACAATCTTGTAAACTGGATACAAAGTCATGTTTTCATTGACGTGTGGAATTCGGAGAAATTTGGGATGCTTTTATATGTTATATTTGCAGAGATTGTGTTTTGGGGAGTGCTTTCGGGGATCCTACATAAATTTCGTATATATTGGAAGCTTTGAAAATGGGAGTTTGATGATATTGTAGTTGCAAAAAGAATGTATTTTAAAAATTGTTTGCAAGGTATTTAATATATATAGATTTGGTTTAAATGTTTACACGATGTTCATGTAACCTTTAATGAAATGACTCTTCCGTAAGATTATGCACATACACGAATGGTCCTTGTGAATTTTGGGTAAAGTTACGTATTCTCAGTCATCATCTTTTTTTTTTTTTTTTTTTTTCTAAGTGGATTTTCCATGTGGTAAATTTTTTTGTATATTTTGGTAAAAAAAAAATTTGTACATTTTCCCCTAGGCGATGTAAAATGATTATTTTGTCATTTATGATTTTGTTTCTTACTTTTTATTATTATTTATTCTATATTTTATATTAATATTAATTGAAAAGGCCCCATCCCATCTCCTTACCCGAACCCAAGCCATCTCTCTCTCTCTCTCTCTCTCTCTCTCTCTCTCTCTCTCTCTCTCTCTCTCTCTCTCTCTCTCTCTCTCTCTCTCTCTCTCTCTCTCTCTCTCTCTCTCTCTATAGTCAAATTTCTTCCTCCTATAGACTTATACATGTGTTACACATGTTGGGGAAGAAATGATCATTTTTTTTCTTCAAAATGGTAATTCTTTCACGACCCTTTAGCTAACCCACGTTGTGTTGTCATGAGATATATAAATCACGTACATGTTGCCTCACATAAGACCACAATGCCTATAAGAAGTCATATACTTCTATGATTCGAACCATTGACCATTTCTCTGGGTCAAAGAAGAAGGGCAGAACAATATCTTATTAGTAATTAAACCAAACCATCCTATAAAAATAAATCCTCTAAGCTTATAACTATTAGTGTATTTTGTAACTGTCAATAGTATATGGGCTATTCTTGTACACAAACGAATTTACCATATTCAATTTACTACTAAAAAAATCCCTTATACAACCCCAAATGTGATTTGTTTCTCAATTTTAATAGCATTGTATATTATTTTATTATTATCAAATATATTAATACGATCAGGTTGCATACTTTTCTAAATCTATTATTGTTTAAAGTTGATAAAAAAAATGACAAATAACCTCGACTTTTTGTTAAAAAATATATAATCAAAGATTACAAAACAAACACAAATGTTCTTGTGGTGTAGTGGTTATCACGTTAGCTTTACACGCTAAAGGTCTCCGGTTCGATCCCGGGCAGGAACAACGTTACTTTTATAACGCTTTTTCTCTCTATGCTTTTTCTGATGTATATACGTCAAATGGACATCATCCTCTTTAGATTGTTGTCTATACAGGAGGTAAACATAGTATTCACAAACAATTTGTATTTGAGTTGATAAATAGATTTGCTTTCCACCTATTTGACCAATACACTTTAGTGATTATATTAGTTGAAATATTCTGAGGTGTTGAAATGTCTACATGGTTCCAGGGTCTACAAAATCTCTATCATTGAAAAGCACATATTACTTGCATCAAAAAGCTACAAAAATTCATTATGACCATATTTTTTTTCCTTTAGATCGACTGAGAAAAGATAAAGCAGCATCCACTTAAACTATCAATCAAACTTTATTTGGATTTTGAGTTTGGAAGATGATATAAATCTTACCTTAAAATTCCTTTATATCTGCTTCATAATCTTTTTGGCTGCAGATTATCAAAAGAGGTGCTAATTTAAAAAACGAAAATCTATTAAGTGGTCGCTAATTTACTTTTGTCTTTCAATTGCAGATCACCAATGATTAGTGAATTCAAAGAAGGCTCCAGATGTTCCATTAAGTGATGTTAAATCAAGGCTTAAACACTTCTTAGTGATGAATAAACTCATGAAAAGAACTTTAAGAACTGAAACATTAGTTTGATTGACTACAGAGGTGGTGTAGTCAACTAAAATGACCACCGATTATGCAATATAAGTTTTGAGAGTTGCAAAATTGGTTTTCTGAATGGACTCCACTATGTGAAACCATGATTCCCAAAAAGAAATTGTCTATTGGATAACACATCATATATTGCAAGCATACTTTGCAAAATGATGTAGTTAATGCAATTATGATATACTCTTTGGATAATGATGTTTAAAAATTATTTTACAAAAATAACGTGTATAGTTTTGAAATGGAAGATCAAAGGGCATCTTGTCTAGCAATATCATTATCATCAGGTGTTGTCCTCCCTCCTTGAGGTCGAATGTTCAAATCCTGTCTTGGACATAGGTGGAATTAGGAGAAGTTCAGGAGTAAACTAGATTTACTTTTAAAAAAAATTGTGAAATGTAAGCAGAAAGAGACTTAATGAGAAAAACCTCATTCTCATGACTTTCTTTATTAATTCGTTTTCTTGTTTCTGAATTAGGTAGATAACTGGGACTAATCACTAAAGTAGGATGCTATAGTAATTAAATGAAGGTATATTTTCCTATTATAGCATCCTATTTTCACTGTATATTTTTTTTTACCAGGCATTGTAGTTATTTCTATTTTAAATACATTGGTATAATTGGGCAATTTTACCACTATACATTGTTGTAATGGGGAAAATGAAATGTTATGTTAAACAAAAGTGTATTGTTATTTCTTGTATTTAACCTATTAAATGGCATCACATGGTCATTCAACTCTCATCCATGTTTCAAAAGGGTTTACAGGTTACTTTTGTATCAATCTAATATGTAGGTCATTGTTCACATTTTTTTATGATTGTTGTTCGTTGTTTGTGATTATATAAAAAGTTTGTTATACTAGTTTTCAATTTTTCTTCTTATTAGGACGACACCCTGTAACGCCCCATCTCTGGTATGTTGTTCCTATTGCATTTATTTAAAAGTTTTATTGAGGGACTCGGCGAGTCTATGGTCTGACTCGTCGAGTGGGGTCGAGTTTTCGTACACGTGTTAGTCGGCGACTCGGCGAGTCCATATTCGGGCTCGGCGAGTCTGCCTGCCTGGAAGAAACCCTAAATCCCCGGGTTGCTCACTATTTAAGCAATACTATGTGCCCCAAATTCGCCTCCTTCACCCTCAGAGAGCTGTGAGAAAACCCTAATCCATCCCTTATTGTTTTAAGTGCTTTTGTGTGTGGATTTTGAAGGCTTGAAGAAGAAGAAAAAGAAAGGAGCAAAGAGAAGAGGTGTAGAGCAAAGATCCAAGGGCAAAATCAGAGTTCATTGAGGTATTTCTCGGATTCCTTCTGTTTTATGCTTTAGACCTCCATTAGAACTCTTCTAGGGCTAGTTTGATGCTTTTTCCAAGCCTTATAATTGTATGGATGCCTTAATAGGTCGAGATATCCCTAGATCTGTTCATTTAGGAGTTGTAGAGCCCGGATCTATTGCCTTTTTGAAGATGCTTTGCATAAGAACCCTAGATCTAGCCTTTATTATGCTTTTTGAGCCTCATTATCTTCTTGGTCGCTTATGGTCACGTAAAGATAGAATCTTTACGTGCTAATCGAGTTAAGGAAGCCCAGATCTATAAGTTTCAGACGCTGGATTCAAGCAGAATCGAGTTTAGAGTAGCTGCATGGATGTGACTCGGCGAGTCAGAAGAACGACTCGGCGAGTCAAGTCGCGAGTCTCATTTTTTCCCCTTTTGAATGATGTCGAGTGGAAGCCTGTGAGTAGTAGAGTGGACTCAATGAGTTGGAGGGCAGACTCAGTAATGGAGGGACTCGACGAGTTGTTCATACAACTCGGCGAGTCCAAGGCAATCTTCTTAGCTTAAGAACAACTCGTCGAGTTGTTCATATGACTCGGCGAGTCGGATGAAGATTGTCTGAGTTCTTGGATCGAGAGGGTACTCGTCGAGTCGATGCCATGCTCGACGAGTAGCCACAAGTAGGGTTGAGAAGTGAGATTGGAGACTCGGCGAGTTGGCGGCCCAACCCGGCGAGTTAGGTCAACTGTAGGTTGACTTTGACCGAGAGAGTTGACTTTGACCTAGGGTAAAAGAGTCATTTTACCCCAGTGCAGTGTTTAGCATTTGATTGAGTGTGTTTATGGACTTGTAGCCGGGGAGATACCGGAGCAGCAGCAGTTAGCTTCCAGAGCCATTCACACAGCAGCCAGTTCACGAGGTGAGTTTCCTTTCAGTAGGAACGGCTCTACGGCCACAATGCCGGCCCGTTTAGTTAGCAGTAGTCCCGGACTTTAGTCTGATGCAGTAGTTAGAGTGCTTGATGTCTTTGTGATTCAAGCATGTTTGTATTATGTGTTCCAGACTCTGTTCCGATGCAGTATGCAGTATATGTGTTTATATTAGTTGATATGCGGTATGATATGCCATGATCAGCTAGTTCCGGACTTCGGTCTGATGCAGGGGACAAGGTCCCAGTCAGTTCCGGACTTCGGTCCGATGCAGTCAATTCCGGACCTCGGTTCGATGCAGTCAGTTCCGGACTTCGGTCCGATGCAGTGAGTTCCGAACTTCGGTCCGATGCAGTCAGTTCCAGACTTCGGTCCGCTGCAGTTAGTTCCGGACTTCGGTCCGATGCAGCTAGTTCCGGACTTCGCTCCGATGCAGTGGGCAAGGCCCAGTATGTGCTTTATATGTATTGTATGGTATGTGGTAGTTTGGGGGAGCTCACTAAGCTTCGTGCTTACAATTTCAGTTTTGGTTTCAGGTCCTTCCGCAAGCAAAGGGAAGAGCTCGGGATGATGGCATCGCACACACCACAGCTTCAGTTTTGTCCTGGGA
This sequence comes from Lactuca serriola, assembly GCF_051521515.1. Classification (NCBI taxonomy): domain Eukaryota; kingdom Viridiplantae; phylum Streptophyta; class Magnoliopsida; order Asterales; family Asteraceae; genus Lactuca; species Lactuca serriola. Next base: position 74,678,408 of record NC_136409.1, on the reverse strand, counting down.
GTTGATTTAGTTTTCTTGATATGTTTGGATACAGTTGTGACACAGTTTTTCTCACAGTATTTTATTATGGTTTTTGAGACACGCAGCATATGGTTTTATTATGTGATACTCAGTCTCGTGGGTTTTGTTATAATAAAAATCGAAATTTTTGGGTGGTATTTTTGGGTTGTTTCAAGTTGGTATCAGAGCCTTGGTTTGACGGATTCAGATACACCTCCGGGTGCATCTGAACTCAAACTAAGGGAAAGATAAAAAGATTTTCAAAAAGAAAAAATTTTTCGAATGAAATTTTGAAAGGCACTTAGAAAGAAAAGAATTTTCAAACAAGATAAGGGTGTGGTGCATGCGATCAGCTGAGCTCAAGTAAGTACTCCCAAATTACCAATACAAGTTTTATTATGATTAATTGTTCCAGTTTTAGTAGAACAGCATGCTAGTATAGGACTAAGGATCTAGGAGGATGCCTTATGTGCCTGCTATATGTGTTACAGCTTTTTGAGAATTGCATGCTAGTATTGAGTAGACAGCAGTAGGATAGCCTGTTTAGGTTATGCCTGATAGCGCGAGCTTAGCATTGTATGCTAGTACAGTTTCTTGTTATGAGAATAGTTTTGCCTGAGTATGTTTCCTTTATCCGAATGCTGCTTGCTTTGTGCTTTGTGGGACTCTGAGTGGTGGGAGTTAGCCATTAGGTGAATACGTCACATCACATGTGAGCAGGGTTGAATAATCTCAGAGTGCTGGATTTGGCCCTACTGCGCAGCTCTTGTCTGAGTCCAACCGTTGTAGGGACGAGTCTTTTACTCGAAAGATTATCCGAGCCTCATTGCATGTGAAGGTATTCAGGTGGTGGCTAATTAGCATTACAAGGAGGCCTTCAACAGTTGAGGACTGGTTTGAGTGGAGTCAGAGATTTCCCTAGGGCAAGCCTAGAATGAGAGTAGCAGAGATCAGTAGTAGTAGAAGTGACTTGGTGGAGTCAAGGCAGTTCTTGAGGAAAGTACGGATAGATGTGGAAGGTAGTATGGGCCCGTACTACTGAAAGCAAAGGATCCGTACTCGAATCAAGGAAGGCCGGGACAAGACCAGGAAGCTAGTAGTAGTATCAATGATCCCTTGAGATATTTTAGTTTTCTGATGTTGCTATGATGTGTTTCAGAATGGTGGTTTTGCGTCCGAGGACAGCAGCCGGCAGTGGAGGTGCCGGGGAGGGATCAGGATCAGGCTCGGGGGACGAGCGCATGGATGATCAGACCAGAGAGTTTCTTTCTTCAGAGATTACTCGTATCATTTTAGAGCAGACTCCTGTGATCTTCGGTTCGATCAAGGAGGGTATCCTAGAGCTGATGGATGAGAGATTGGGCACCTTCCGTGCCGAGGTGGCGGCCATGATGGGGTCGCATACACTTACATTAAGGGAGTTCAGGGCATGTGGAGCTCCAGACTACCATGGGGCGCGGGACCCCATAGTAAGTACTAGATGGTTTGCGGATGTGGCCAACGCGTTCCGCACTAGCAGGTGTCCCGAGGGGGACAAGGTCAGATTGGCGTCCTGTCTTCTGAAGGACAGGGCACGGGATTGGTGGGAGGAGGTCGGACATACCATTGGAGATGATGCAGCGTTGGATGCCATGACCTGGGCTGATTTCTCTACCAGGTTCAGAGCGGAGTTTGCACCAGTTATTGAGGTGCAGCAGTTAGCCAGAGAGTTTCAGGACCTCACCCAGACTACAGAGACCGTGGCGGAGATCACCGCCAAGTTCAGGGAGAGGGCTCTTCTTGTTCCTCAGTATGCAGCCGATGAGGAAATGAAGAAGGCCCGTTATCATGAGATGTTGCGGAGCGATATCTGTCAGTTTGTGAGCCGGTCCAGCTGTAAAATGCTGGATGACATGATTGCTAGGGCTCGGGAGAGGGAGATTAATCTCGAGATGGAGAAGAAGAGGAAACCGGAGGCGGTTTCGGGTACAGGTAGTTCGGGCAAAAAGCCCAAGGTTTCTGATCACAGATCCAGGAGTTAGCAGAGCCACGGTCGATGTGGCAAGTGTGGGAGATTGCACGAGGGGGTGTGCAAGGCAGGGAGTTCCGGTTGCTACAAGTGCGGTCGGACTGGGCATTTGAGCAGGGATTGTACGGCCCCTGCTACTGCCGTTGCAGCATCAGATCTGATTTGCTTTCAGTGCAATCAGAGGGGACATAAAAAGTCCCAGTGTCCGAGTTTAGCTGCAGTAGGGAAGGTGGCTGCACCTGCCCCTGCTACTTTGAGGATTACAGATGGCCGGCAGGGCCGAGCCGAGGCGCCAGTAGCGAAGAGTCGGGCGTTTCAGATGACAGCAGAGGAGGCGCGAGCGACTCCTGATGTGGTGACGGGGTCGTTCTCTATGAACGGCATTTCTGCTATGGTATTATTCGATTCGGGGGCTACCCGATCATTCGTATCGCTTGCTTTTAGCAAGAGATTTAGCAGAGCTCCAGGGGAGCTGGATTGTCCACTAGAGGTTGAGATAGCAGATGACAGGACCGTGAGGGTCGCCAGAGTGCATAAAGGGTGTTCTCTTCAGTTGTTTGACGAGCAGTTTTTGGTGGACCTGGTTCCTATTCCCCTGCGAGGGAATAAGGTTATTGTGGACATGGATTGGCTAAGCCCCAATGGGGAGGTGATTGATTGTGAGCTTCAGCTAGTGAGGGTTCGCACTCCCAGTGGGGGAGAGTTAGTGATTCAGGGCGAGAGGCCACAGCGCGGACCGACCTTTTGTTCCGCCGCAAGGGCGAGGCGCTATTTTCAGCAGGGTTGCGTTGGTTATGTAGCTTATGTCTTGGATGCCCGGGAGAAGGGCAAGACGACAGTTGATGATGTTCCGATAGTGCGAGACTTCCCGGACGTATTTCCCGAGGATTTACCGGGGATACCTCCTGAGAGGTAGGTCGAGTTTAGGATCGACCTGATTCATGGTGCGGCTCTGATAGCCAAGGCACCGTATCGCCTAGCTCCCCCTGAGATGCAGGAGTTGTCTACACAGCTGCAGGAGCTGCTAGACAAGGGTTTCATTCGGCCGAGCAGTTCGCCTTGGGGAGCGTCGATCCTGTTTGTGAGGAAGAAGGATGGGTCGCATCGTATGTGTATAGATTACCGGGAGTTGAATAAGGTAATGGTGAAGAACCGTTACCCACTTCCGAGGATAGATGATTTGTTTGACCAGCTTCAGAGAGCGTCTTGGTTCTCCAAGATCGATCTACGCTTCAGGTATCATCAGATGCGGGTTAGGGATGAGGATGTGCAAAAGACTGCTTTCAGGACCAGGTATGGTCATTATGGGTTTGTGGTGATGCCATTTGGGCTCACCAATGCCCCAGCCGCGTTCATGGATCTCATGAATCGCGTGTGTAGGCCGATGCTGGATCGGTCAGTGATAGTATTCATAGATGATATCTTGGTATATTCCAAGACGCGGGAGCAGCACGAGGAGCACCTGAGGGAGGTGCTAGAAGTTTTGAGGAGGGAGAAACTTTTCGCAAAGTTCTCCAAGTGTGAGTTCTGGTTGCGCGAGGTGCAGTTCCTTGGTCACCTCGTCAACCAGAAGGGTATTTTGGTGGATCCGACCAAGATAGAGGCCGTGATGCAGTGGGAGGTCCCGAAGTCTCCATCTGAGATTCGGAGCTTCCTAGTGTTGGCAGGGTATTACCGGAGATTCATTCAGGATTTCTCCAAGATAGTAGTGCCGCTCACCCGACTGACCAAGAAGTCGGTGGTATTTCGTTGGGGGCCCGAGCAGCAGGCAGCATTCGAGACCCTCAGGCAGAGATTGTGCGAGGCTCTGATCCTTACCTTGCCAGAGGGAGTAGAGGATTTCGTAATCTATTGTGATGCCTCAATCACAGGTATGGGAGCAGCGTTGATGCAGCGAGGCCATGTGATAGCTTACGCCTCGAGGCAGTTGAAGCCTCACGAGGCTAACTATCCTACCCATGATTTAGAGCTGGGGGCGGTTGTGTTTGCCCTCAAGATTTGGAGGCATTATCTTTATGGGGTCCGTTGTACTATCTACACAGATCACAAGAGTTTGAGGTACCTTATGGATCAGCCGAGTCTGAACATGAGGCAGAGGAGGTGGTTGGATGTACTGAAGGATTATGATCGTGAGATCCTTTACCATCCAGGGAAGGCCAACGTGGTGGCCGACGCCCTAAGCCGCAAAGTGTCGGCAGCCCCTATCAGAGATTTGTGTTTGAGGATGACAGTGATTACTCCGTTGTTGGAACGGATCAGGGAGGCTCAGGGTGAGGGCCCCAAGGAGGAGAGGCAAAAGTGTGAGAGGATAGTGGGCCGAGTATCTTCGTTTGATTATGACATTCGGGGATTGCTGACACTTCATGGGAGAGTGTGGGTACCATACTGGGGTGGGGTACGGAAGGTGTTGATGGATGAGGCTCATAAGTCTCGATTTTCTATCCACCCAGGGGCGACGAAGATGTATAGAGATCTTCGACCCGATTATTGGTGGCCCTGCATGAAGCAGGATGTCGCTTGGTATGTTGAGAGGTGCCTGACCTGCAGGAAGGTCAAGGCGGAGCACCAGAGGCCTCACGGCAAGATGCAGCCGTTAGACATTCCCGTGTGGAAATGGGAGGACATCACCATGGATTTTGTCACCAAGCTTCCCAGGATCGCACGAGGAGTAGATTCGATATGGGTAGTAGTGGATCGGTTGACGAAGAGTGCTCATTTTATCCCGATCCAGGAGAGTATATCAGTAGAAAAGTTAGCCGATATCTATGTGCGTGAGATCGTGGCACGTCATGGAGTGCCGGTATCGGTAGTGTCAGACCGAGATGTCCATTTTACATCCAGATTCTGGAAGCGGTTTCACGACGAGATGGGTACTCGTCTTCATTTCAGCACCGCTTTCCACCCTCAGAAGGACGGGCAGAGTGAGAGGACGATTCAGACTCTCGAGGACATGCTCAGGGCGTGTGTTCTAGACTTCGGTGGCAGTTGGGATACGTATCTTCCGTTAGCGGAATTTTCGTATAACAACAGTTATCATACGAGCATTGATCGACCTCCCTTTGAGATGCTTTATAGGAGGAAGTGTAGGACCCCGATTTGTTGGGGCGAGGTCGGTCAGCGAGTCGTTGGGAGCACAGAAGTGGTGCTCAAGACGACCGAGTTGATTCAGCAGGTCCGTAGTAGACTGGAGACTGCGCAGATTCGGCAGAAGAGCTACGCCGATAGGAGGCGTTCAGACTTGGAGTTACGGGTGGGCGATATGGTCCTCCTGAAGGTCTCACCCTGGAAGGGTGTCATCAGGTTTCGGAAGAGGGGCAAGCTGGGCCCCAGATTCATTGGTCCTTTCAGGGTTTTGGCCCAAGTGGGTCGGGTTGCTTATCGGTTGGATCTTCCTGTAGAGCTTAGCCAGATCCACAACACTTTCCATGTGTCTCAGTTGAGGAAGTGTTTGGTGGAAGAGTCAGCAGTTGTTCCCCTAGAGGATATTCAGGTTGATAGCAGCCTGAATTATATTGAGAGGCCGGTCGCGATTCTGGACCGGAAGACAAAGACCTTGAGGAACAAGGCAATTCAGTTAGTGAAGGTGCAGTGGCAGCACCGGAAGGGGTCTGAGTGGACGTGGGAGGCTGAGGAAGAAATGAGAGAGCACTACCCAGAGTTATTTGCAGATTCAGCCATAGCAGACTTCGAGGACGAAGTCTGAGACAAGTGGGGGAGAATTGTAACGCCCCATCTCTGGTATGTTGTTCCTATGGCATTTATTTAAAAGTTTTATTGAGGGACTCGGCGATTCTATGGCCTGACACATCGAGTGGGGTCGAGTTTTCGTGCATGTGTTAGTCGGCGACTCGGCGAGTCCATATTCGGGACTCGGCGAGTCTGCCTGCCTGGAAGAAACCCTAAATCCCCGGGTTGCTAACTATTTAAGCAATTCTATGTGCCCCAAATTCGCCTCCTTCACCCTCAGAGAGCTGTGAGAAAACCCTAATCCATCCCTTATTGTTTTAAGTGCTTTTGTGTGTGGATTTTGAAGGCTTGAAGAAGAAGAAGAAGAAAGGAGCAAAGAGAAGAGGTGTGGAGTAAAGATCCAAGGGCAAAATCAGAGTTCATTGAGGTATTTCTCGGATTCCTTCTGTTTTATGCTTTAGACCTCCATTAGAACTCTTCTAGGGCTAGTTTGATGCTTTTTCCAAGCCTTATAGTTGTATGGATGCCTTAATAGGTCGAGATATCCCTAGATCTGTTCATTTAGGAGTTGTAGAGCCCGGATCTATTGCCTTTTTGAAGATGCTTTGCATAAGAACCCTAGATCTAGCCTTTATTATGCTTTTTGAGCCTCATTATCTTCTTGGTCGCTTATGGGCACGTAAAGATAGAATCTTTACGTGCTAATCGAGTTAAGGAAGCCCAGATCTATAAGTTTCAGACGCTGGATTCAAGCAGAATCGAGTTTAGAGTAGCTGCATGGATGTGACTCGGCGAGTTGGAAGAACGACTCGGCGAGTCAAGTCGCGAGTCCCATTTTTCCCATTTTGAGTGATGTCGAGTGGAAGCCTGTGAGTAGTAGAGTGGACTCAGTGAGTTGGAGGGCAGACTCAGTAATGGAGGGACTCGACGAGTTGTTCATACAACTCGGCGAGTCCAAGGCAATCTTCTTAGCTCAAGAACAACTCATCGAGTTGTTCATATGACTCGGCGAGTCGGATGAAGATTGTCTGAGTTCTTGGATCGAGAAGGTACTCGTCGAGTCGATGCCATGCTCGACGAGTAGCCACGAGTAGGGTTGAGAAGTGAGACTGGAGACTCGGCGAGTTGGCGGCCCAACTCGGCAAGTCAGGTCAACTGTGGGTTGACTTTGACCGAGAGAGTTGACTTTGACCTAGGGTAAAAGAGTCATTTTACCCCAGTGCAGTTTTTAGCATTTGATTGAGTGTGTTTATGGACTTGTAGCCGGGGAGATACCGGAGCAGCAACAGTTAGCTTACAGAGCCATTCACACAGCAGCCAGTTCACGAGGTGAGTTTCCTTTCAGTAGGAACGGGTCTACGGCCACAATGCCGGCCCGTTTAGTTAGCAGTAGTCCCGGACTTTAGTCCGATGCAGTAGTTAGAGTGCTTGATGTCTTTGTGATTCAAGCATGTTTGTATTATGTGTTCCGGACTCTGTTCCGATGCAGTATGCAGTATATGTGTTTATATTAGTTGATATGTGGTATGTTATGCCATGATCAGCCAGTTCCGGACTTCGGTCCGATGCAGGGGACAAGGTCCCAGTCAGTTCCGGACCTCGGTCCGATGCAGTCAGTTCCGGACTTTAGTCCGATGCAGTCAGTTCCGGACTTCGGTACGCTGCAGTTAGTTCCGGACTTCGGTCCGATGCAGTTACTTCCGGACTTCGGTCCGATGCAGTGGGCAAGGCCCAGTATGTGCTTTATATGTATTGTATGGTATGTGGTAGTTTAGGGGAGCTCACTAAGCTTCGTGCTTACAGTTTCAGTTTTGGTTTCAGGTCCTTCCGCAAGCAAAGGGAAGAGCTCGGGATGATGGCATCGCACACACCACAGCTTCAGTTTTGTCCTGGGAGTTGATTTAGTTTTCTTGATATGATTGGATACAGTTGTGACACAGTTTTTCTCACAGTATTTTATTATGGTTTTTGAGACACGCAGCATATGGTTTTATTATGTGATACTCAGTCTCGTGGGTTTTGTTATAATAAAAATCGAAATTTTTGGGTGGTATTTTTGGGTTGTTTCACACCCGATTTTTGCTTAGTTTTTGGATGACATGGATATATTTTGGTAGACTTTTTGAAGTAATGGGAAATAATAAAAGTAGGATGGTATGGTAAACAAATCAACAATAGTTCTATTCTGGAAATTTCTCTAGTTTTCCAAAAAAAAATTGGTTTGATAATTTTTTTTAAGAAAAGGAGTTTTTTGGTTTCTAAATTACAAGTTTCTTTGAAATTTGATAATTTTTGTTTTCCATATTTTTCTATTTTCAAAAGTTAATTACTTTGATAGTTTAGATATCAAATCATAAATAAACAACGTAGATGGAAAATTATAGAAAAATAAACTTACATGTCCGAGCACATTGTAAAATCTCCTAATAAACAATATTTTTAGTTGCACTATTAGAAGAAGTAAAAGAAGAATCTCTTATAACAATTTTAGCATTTTCTAATTTTTTTTTTTGGAGAAATCGAAATATACAACTGTTTGTGAGAAAAGACAGAAGTTAGGTTATTTCAAGTAAACGCCAACAAGTTCAAGTGTTTGGGTTTGTGCTTTATTAATGGTCATTGCAAAGCATAATCTAATCGAAACCTCCTGAAACCTTTTGAATGGAAGTGTAAATTGTTCTAGTTGGTGCCTCCGATTCTCACAAAACAAGGTCCAACAATCGGCTACCGATCACTCATACCAGACATACTAAACGATCCAAATCACACTTCCAAGGAACAAAAAGGATCACATTACACCAGAGACCCATCCATTGCTCTGTAATCGAAACCACCGGATCAATGAACTCTCAACGCTCTGTCCTCAGACACAAGAAATAATCATGCTCACTCGGAAATATCCTTGTCGCCTAAAATCGTAAGCTCCAGCTTCCTCCCCACTATTCCATTCAACACGTGAGCACCAGGTCAACTCCCGACCCTTCAGTTGAACCTCCAAAGGTCACCCACAGCATGCCCCAGAACGTCCCGCCGACTTCCTTTTCACAACAACTATCTCGGCCCGTTGTGACACACAAGTTACAAAGTTCTCTTCACCCCAAGCGAATACTACAATCCCAATCGAAGATCGACTCACCCCCAACCTCTATCGTCTACTGATCATTAGTTCCATGCGTCTCGTGGTACCTCCCGTACCAAAGCACTGCCTACTCAGCTCTAAGACATCAAATGCCAACCAATACCCCTCAACATGGAACCCATCTCTGAATCTGGAATCTCATCTCGCCTACCCAACGCACCACCAAAGCCAAACTCAAACCCGAGAGTTTGGTCTGTCCCAGAATTGGAACCACTCGTCCCAATGAACCACTCAACTCATGACCCATGACCCGCAACCCATGCGTACATCACTTATCCAATTCATTCTGATTGTGATACTCACACCTTACTCAGAATATAACGATTCCCGATCATTGAGTAGACCCCAGTCTCGCCCCTGGTCCGACCACCAGGCTTCTAAAAACTCAAATATTAGGGCTACCCAAGCCTAAAACTCTTCTGCATCATGCTCTGACTAGTGAGTACTACGGCTCCCTGTAGTATCACAACACCCTCTTCCTGACTAGTGAGTACTACGACTCCCCGCAGTATCACAACACCTTCTCTCTGACTAGTGAGTACTACGGTTCCCTACAGTATCACAACACCCTCTCTCTGACTAGTGAGTACTACGGCTCCCCGCAGTATAACACCCTCTCCTTGACTAATGAGTACTACGGCTCCCCGCAGTATCACAACACCCTCTCTATGACAAGTGAGTACTCCGGCTCCCCGCAGTATCACAACACCCTCTCGCTGACTAGTGAGTACTATGGCTCCCTGCAGTATCACAACACCCTCTCTCTGACTAGTGAGTACTACGGCTCCCCGCAGTATCACAACACCCTCTCGCTGACTAGTGAGTACTACGGCTCCCCGCAGTATCACAACACCCTCTTATCCCCCATAATCTCTTCCTTGAGTCATCACCCCACTGAGTTCACTACCGAATACTCCACAGCTCAACATAGATAGATACACACACCCACCGAGGTTAAGCATCACCACTCCTGACGACAACCATCGTGACCAACACTTTTTCTCGCTGCAATTCACATTCTTGGATACTCTCGTTTGATGACAATTTGTTGAAGGGCTCCCGCTGGAACCATAGCCACTTGATATTTCACTTTCCATCTCATAACTCAAGTCACAAAATAATCGGAAACTCAAGACATTCTACTTTGATACCTCGGTACACCATCACAGATCCTCACGATCCACTGATCTCCTACTTATGGCATCATACTCAAATACAACAATGCATCCTTTCAGAATCTCATAACTAATCTTCCTCTCACACAACTCGTAACTTCGGAATATTTCAATTCTCAATTGAAACACGGAAAAATCTCCAATGACTCAGAACACGTTGACGACCAACCAAAACTTCCTCCTCTATAGCTCAAAACCCATGCAAGGATACACATACCAACCCTGCAGTTGGTTGCCCAATCAACTCCTACCCTTCCCATAGTAAATATAACAACCCATACATTGAACCAGAAATTCTCAACTGCCGAAACTATTCTTGCGAGCCGCCCACCTCGAATTTACCATTACAACCTCGAAGAATTCCTAATCACCACAAGGTCTCCGACCAACGGCCACTTTCCGTGGAGACACTCATCCTTTCCTGAACACGTACAACATGCATTATCTCGCCCTGCACCTCCCCCCGACCACCAATAACCCTGGTCTCATGCATCCGTACCGAAAGTCACTATATCCAGCCCTCTAACCGATCTTGAACAAATCTCTGATACTCTCAATAAAATACTCGGTTCTCCCCTACTTAGGGCTCGAACCATCACCATTTGGCACACCAACAATCTATTCCACAGACTGTTCCACCATGTACATCACGCTTACTCTTGGAAAGTACCACATAACACTCGATAATCTTCCCGATAGAGACAAAGCAACTCCACACATCCCGAATCTCAGATAAAATCCTCAAAAAAAAACTTTCCAACGTGTCATCCAAAATCTCACACTACCGGACATCTCAAATCTTGTCTTGGACATAGGTGGAATTAGGAGTAGTTCAAGAGTAAATTAGATTTACCTTTAAAAAAATTGTGAAATGTAAGCAGAAAGAGACTTAATGAGAAAAACCTCATTCTCATGACTTTCTTTATTAATTCGTTTTTTTGTTTCTGAATTAGGTAGATAACTAGGACTAATCAATAAAGTAGGATGTTATAGTAATTAAATGAAGGTATATTTTCCTATTATAGCATCCTATTTTGTGACATCCCCAAATTTCACGGCCAGAAAAGACCGATTTGTTTATGCTTTGTTTTTAAAATCAGAGTAATCGTTTAAAGAAAACTGTTGCGGAATTTGTTCCCAAAAACAAAAATATGATAACCATTTATCCAAACATTTCTCAAAGAGAATGTATTTTCATTAAATAATAAAACCTTGGGATGTCATATTCGATACAGACCAAAAGCATAAACAATATAAAATAGACCTTACAATAGTTATTTAACTACTGATCTATAATCCAAAATCTTTCGTCAAGTCCACCAACTTATACCCTTGTGCCATTACCTGTAATGAAAAGAAAACTGAGTGGGTCAGGCTTGGGAGCCTGGTGAGCATATAGGGTTTTCAACCCATAATAATATAATTATTATATTTAATCAGCAAACAATCAACCCAATTACCCATCCCCATTATCTTCTTAAGGTTTTACCCTAAGAACCAACTATCCCTCATTCATTTATTCGTAAGAAATTTGGCATGAATTCCATTGCTGCCAAAGCTTATTTATCAAGTACTAAATCCATAGTTATCTGGTGCTAACTCCATAGTCACCAAGGTTCACTTAACCAGCGCTAACTCCATAGTCGCCAAGGTTTACTCAACAAGCGCTAACTCCATAGTCGCCAAAGTTTACTCAACGTGCGCTAACTCCATAGTCGCCAAGGTTCATCAAATAGGCACGAAGTCACATCGTCGCCAAGGTTTATACAATAGGCGCTAACTCTATAGTCACCAACAATTCCATCTACCTATGTTCTACCCAACAATTTTGTAGATATAAATACTTACACAGTTTAAATCATTTAACACCTGTATAAAACTCCAATTTCCATGCCCATCTCAAATAGACAAATAACATATAAACACATAGCACGTATTTCATAGCAAATACTTCATATTTATGTGTTAGAAGAAAGTAACTACACACCCACACATATAAACAACAATACACTTAATACACTCAAACCATACTTGTATTATTATCGTGTTTATGAAAGGTAGTATACACTCACTTGATCAGAAGATGATCGGACAGCACTACGACTTGCAGAAGTAGTATTCTTCGGTAGATCTGGAAGATCTTCACAAAAATCGAACTTCTCGCGGGCAGAGCTTCGGCTCGGGAACCGCACTTCTCGGGATCTTCGGGATCTCGGGACTTGCTTCGGGGCTCGAGAATAATACCGGGGCTTCGGGGTATTTCTGGCACGCAAATCGATGCAAAACAGGAGTGAGAAGAGGGAAAATGAACAAAAGAACCGGCTGCCCTCGCATCCTATTTATAGGAGGCTGGAGCCTCGGAGTACGCGGGACGTACGCGTCCGAATTCGTCACTGCATGCGTCATCCGAAGAACTCGAGTGCGAAGGTCGTCATGCTTCGCTGTACGCGGGGCGTACTTCGGATGAGTCCGATGACTCGCCTTCGGATAATACCGGGATTTAATAATTAAATTTAATTATTAATTCATTAATAAACTTCGAAAATTCATATCTTCTTCATACGAACTCCGTTTTCGACGTTCTTTATATCCACGCGTAGGTGAGACTACGCTCTACGACTTTCGCTTAGACTCCGTCGGCTAATTTTGACTTTTATTTTTATTATTTATTTTTAATAGGTCGGGACAGAAAATTTCGTTATAAATTCATAACTTCTTCGTCTGACGTCCGTTTTCGCCTAACTTTTTATCGCTTCGATACCAACAACGAGATCTTCGATTCTCGTTTAGATTGCTAAGGCTAAATATCGCTCTAACGTAAATTCACTTTTTACGTCGCGCTGTGTCGTGCCGGTTCTGTCGCGAAACTTCGACAGGTCATAACTTCTTTGTTATAACTCGGATTTTGGCGTTCTTTATATGCACGAAAACCTTGTAACATATACTACAACTTAGTTAGGATTATTCATCCTAAATAATCTTCTATCAAAAAGTCATTTTTGACGCTTATTGTCTCTAAATTGACTAGCCCTGATCTACGGGCGTTACATATTTTCACTGTATATTTTTTTTTACCGGGCATTGTAGTTATTTCTATTTTAAATACATTGGTATAATTGGGCAATTTTACCACTGTACATTGTTGTAATGGGGAAAATGAAATGTTACGCTAAACAAAAGTGTATTATTATTTCTTGTATTTAACCTGTTAAATGGCATCACATGGTCATTCAACTTTCATCCATGTTTTAAAAGGGTTTACAAGTTACTTTTGTATCAATCTAACATGTAAGTCGTTTGTTATACTAGTTTTCAATTTTTCTTCTTATTAGGAAGACACCCGATTTTGCTTAGTTTTTGGATGACATGGATATATTTGGGTAGACTTTTTGAAGTAATGGGAAATAATAAAAGTAGGATGGTATGGTAAACAAATCAACAATAGTTCTGTTCTAGAAATTTCTCTAGCTTTCCAAAAAAAAAAAAAAAAATTGTGAAAATTATAGAAAAATAATAGGATGGTATGATAAATTTTGTTTTCTATATTTTTCTATTTTCAAAAGTTAATTACTTTGATAGTTTAGATATCAAATCATAAATAAACAACGTAAAGAGGGAAAATTATAGAAAAATAAACTTACATGTCCGAACACATTGTAAAATCTCCTAATAAACAATATTTTCAGTTGTATTATTAGAAGAAGTAAAAGAAGAATCTCTTATAACAATTTTAGCATTTTCTAATTTTTTTTTTTTGGAGAAATCACAATATACAACTGTTTGTGAGGAAAGACAGAAGACAGGTTATTTCAAGTAAAAGCCAACAAGTTCAAGTGTTTGGGTTTGTGCTTTATTAGTGGTCATTGCAAAGCATAATCTAATCGGAAACTTCCTGAAACCTTTTGAATGGAAGTGTAAATTGTTCTGGTTGGTGCTTATAACGGAATTTTGTAAATAAAAACATATTTTGCTCCAAATTCTTTGTAACTAATCAACATACGTATAACATTCCTCTAAAAATCTTTACAGCTTAACCTAATACCATTACGCAAGCCTTCAAACAATTTATGTCTCTCAGCAAAATAATTGGTGCATGATGCTTTACAACAAGCCCATGAGATGGAATACGGTTTGGTGTCAAAGAACGCAAGAGAACTTCATGTTAAGGTTGGTCGTTAGAATCACTTTGCTCACGTTGCGACGACAATAGAGAATTTGAGTAGTAGAAAGTAAGTTGCTACATGTTGAATAGAAACTTAAGGGGATTTAAGTTGTCAAACCACAAAAGTTACGAACCAGAGCCATGCCACACAAAATGTTGATTCAAAAGTTAGGAGGACTTAAGTCGGCAAACCACAAAAGTCAAGGGCCAAAGTCATGTGAAGCTAAAATAATCAAAAAGGTATTATATGCAATAGGTACATAAAAATAAGTAAGATTGTTAATTTTAAGTTAACGAATGGAAATTGAAATAATCAAAAACATATTATATATGACTCGACTTATAAGTAGGTAGAGTACATAAAAATAAGCATGAAAACATAAAGAAAAAATAAAAAATATAAATTTACGTTGAAACGTAAATAAACTCGATTTTATACCGACATTTATATAAAAAAAACAAGTATTTTTTTTAATTAACAAAAGAATGCTCTAAATTTGCATCAAAATGTTGACCGCCTCCAATTCATAGTGGCACATATATAAAAATAAGCATGTAAGAAAATTGTTTTTTTAAGTTAACGAACAAAAATTATTAAGGAAAATGATATTATAAATATTACGAGGGTAAACACAAAATGTTAGAAATGTAAAGAACTAGATTATAGCTCACGTTAAACACGGGAAACGCATAAAAACATATAATCGTTTACAGATATTGCATAATGATTATAAAAAAAATATATGGTTATTGGTATTGTTGAATTGTGTAGAAAATACATTGAAAACGATAAATATCTATAATTATTGAAGGACCTCTTTGTAGCCAACATTTTTTGTTTTATTACTTGATCGACCTTCCTCGTCTCATATAGTTATGATATTGTTATATAATTATAAGCATTTTAATAAGACGTTCCTTTTATAATAAGGTTACCTAATTTAAACATATACTGACAACCAATATACCGTTTTTTCTACTGCATTAAATATTGACAACTATTTCATTTATTCAAATAAAGTTATATAATATAATTTATAGAATGTTAAATGTTATATGGATTTAATTTTAGTATATCATCAATGGAGATTCTTTTCTAAATCATTATTGGTTTATTTTAAATTGATTATTAATATAAGTGCTAGCTTTTATGTTTGTTCTTATTTATTTGATGTTTGCAAGAACTTTGCATTAGTTTTGGTGCAACTTGGAATAATTTTAGTATATCATCAATGTAATTTAGTATATCTTTCAATTATATGAAATATCAAATAATGACATTTTCATTACTATTGTGATAATTTAGTTTATATATTGTATTTTTACTAATCTTAACGGTCTTATTTTTTCTAATAACCGTAACATTTTCATTAATTGTACTTTTTACAAATCTCCTAATATCTTATAATTTTTATCTTACTTTATAATTTTTCATAACTATGTTATTTTCAAGATTGACTGCCTTAGTAGTTTTTTTTTTTCAGTCTATTCAATTTTATATTTTATTGTACAACATCATCGTTTGTATGTATTCTGAAATTTCACTTTAAAAATACTTAATGGTTACACCTTGATATTAATTTTTTTAATAAACCCGTGTTATAATTATGGAATATATATCTCATTCTAATTAACAATTACTTCCTTTATTATATCAAATTCTTCATTAAACGGATATATTTTTGGAAAGTAATAATTATAATAGGGTAGCATTATCTAAGATGTAAATGCTTTATATACTTTTGGAGGAAAAAAATCAGGATCATTAAAAAAATTTATATAAAGAAAATACAAATTTAAATTTGGTGATATTATGGATGAAATTACTGGCAAAAATTATTTTGGAGGGAGATGTAATTTGTAAGGTATAATAATATTACAAAATTCGAAATATGTATATTTGTTGTGTAAATTTATAATTTTTTTTGTTACTATATAAAGATAAAAAAGTAGGTTGATATGATATACAAAAACATAATAATTTCAATGATATTTTAAAATCATGCCAAAATTAATTGGATTCTTATGACATAAAAACTAAAAAAAAAATCATAATCATCTCTAATATATAAAAGTAACATTTTCGTAATTAATGTTAGTTCCCAAGATAGTTAATTTATGTTTTGTTAAAGGTACGTAATATATTTTCCTGTTTATTTGAAAAGTTTCAAAAAAGTAGTTAACTGGTTTCATGTAATTTCTGACAAAGAAAATCAAAATATATGAATACATACATTTGATATAGGAACAAAAATATAATTGAAAAAAATATATAAAGCGAAAGAAGGTACTGACCTTCTAGTGCAGAATAGCGAATATTTGAAGCAGAGAATGGTGATTAAAGTTTTAAGCAATAATAATGATGTTGTAGGAGAAGGTTTGAAGAAAAGAAACGATTGAAAATAAGTGTGAGTCACGGATTCAATGATGAATCGTATATGTGTGTGATAATTTGAATATGATTTTTCGTTATTAATGTTTTCCTAATAAAAATAGATTTTATATTAATGGTTTACTAATATAAACGCATTTATATTAATGGTTGATATTAATGTATTGATTGAAATGGTTTGTTAGTGATATGCTTTTAAAATGACCATATTAAAATCTTCATAACCAGAAATTCAAGATTTAAAATATGGAACACTTTCATTGGAATTAAATACATTTTATTTCAACGAATGTAAGTTATTGTTTGACGATTGGAAAACATTTATTGGAATTAAATACATTCCATATGGGGAAGATGATGTCAACAATTTGATCTAATGGTAGAAAAAATAAGATTGAGATACAATCAAGGGTCAAAGTTATTTAAGATGATGTTATAAGATTTCTCTTTTAATAATATTTAGATATGGAAGTAACATTTTAGAAAGTTCAAAGTCAAGGGGCCAAAGTGAAATTTTATAAAGTTGAAACGTTAGTAACAATTGGTGGATGAGAGTAAACACGAAAGTTTCAGAGAGTTAACGGGATCAAAATGACATTTTATAAAGTTCAAAGTGCAGAGGGTCAAAATGATATTTGAAAAGTTGAGGGATGAAAAGTATCCTTTTACAATATATAATAACTTAAGTTGAAAAGCTACAAAATTTTAAGGACCAAAAATATAAATAGTAAAGTCCAAATTTGATATTTAGTATATATAGATAATAGTCTCATCAAAAACATTCTGTCTCTGTTGGGAACTTTTATAGTCAGATTTCATTACTTTCATTAACAAATACAATTTCAATAGATAAAATAGTAGATAACATTGCATGGATAAAAAAAAATAGTTAAAAGGGCAAATACCAAAAAAAGTCGTATATTTTACACATTTAATTGGCAAAAACGCTTATTTATTTTTTGTTTCGGTTTAGCCATTATTTAGGCATTGAATATTGGCATAGGTCACAAAGTTCAATTAGCATGTTATCTTCTTCACACCACCTCTTCTTCACCAAAAGTCAACCAAAAACCCTCATACTCTTCTACTCTTCTTCTCTGTGAAGATCAACAATTTGCTATATCAGCACCACCACTGTAACAGCACCTAGGGGTAAATTGGTCAAAGGACCTTAAACAAAGAACAACAAGAAGAAGGAACTTACACCAGTAAAATCTAAAACAAAAACACCCTTGTAAAAAGTGTACAATCATATACTCCTTTAAACATCGGGCCTAAGCATCATGTCTTCTTTATTTACATCCGGCTTGTACCTAAAAGTAGATGCAAATCAAGTGTTATACAGATAAAAAGCATCACGTATAAATGATTTTAAAGAATTTTATTCTTTAAAATTCTTAACCAAACCACCTTCTTTTACTTTCTTTCTAAGACAAACACATAATCTCAACAACCTGATGCAATATTTTATTGATCGGTGGGTTCCTTGATCTCAAGACAATCATTATCAATGACTCAACTCTCTAAAAAAATTCCATACCACTTCCTATGGCTTTTTATGTAATTGAAAGTCAAAAAAACGTAGACCTTTTCCTTAAATCAAGAGTATAAACACTAGCTAAATAGATTAAATGAAAACAAAATAAGGAGGTTAATGTTTTCAGACAAATTGCAAAAGTATGCACAAATTGTTGGTGATTTTAGTCTCATCAGATCATTTTATGTAATTAGAACTAACATGTGAACTAAGGGGCTTCATAATTTGTACTCTAATATATATATATATATATATATATATATATATATATATAAATATATGGATTTGTGCAGAGTGCACGCTGTATAAGATGAAATTAGAAGTCGGTTCAATGACAAGTCAAGGGCCGGGGGCAGCGCCCCTGGGTCTGGGGTTTCCAAAAGGGCAACGCCCCTTTTGCGGGGTCTAGAGGCAGCGCCCCTAGTGGGGTCCAAGGGACCATAGTGGGAAATTTACATTCTTGAGGGTGATTATGGTAAAACTAATGAAATTCGTTAGTTTTGGAAACCCTAATTTATAACGAAAGAGTTCCAAAAATAGAAAGTAAGAGCAAAAAGAGAGTTTCTTATTTCCTTTTTTTGGATACACCTATATCGTTTTGTAATTTTTCAAAGATCCAACGGTCCGTTTTCTTTGATTTTTGGAGAGCGGTTTCCTAATATCCGGTCCCTCATTTTGTCCAGTTGGATTGTTGATATCATCTCTGACGCCTTAGGAAACAACACATATGTTTGCTATTGGATAACAATTTTGGTGATATTTCTTCTATTCACTTTGTTGTTTGATTGCATATATACTTGAAGTTGTTTTCTCCAAGTATATGATGATTATTGTATTCCTCTATGGTTTGAATCGGCTCTAGTAATCTCATGATTTTTACTCTCGATTTGAGGGGTTTTCCACGCTAAAATTTCGATGGCTTGTTTTGATTGATTACTTATTTTTTTGGGTTGATTATAAGGTCATACAAATTGCATTAGGGTTGTTTTTGTTGCAATTGAAAAATACCCTATTTGTTTGCATTCTCAACGGTTCATTCAAGACGGGAAAAGTTTAGTCAAACGATGTTTTATTTCACATTATTATTTACTGTTGCGACTATGTTTTTCTAGAAATATAGCAATGTATGACTTTTGGTAGATTTCTTTGCAGTCAAAGAAGAAAGGTCTAACAAGATCCTATTAGTAATTAAATTGAACCATCATATAAAGACAAATCTTCCAACTTGCTAATTATTACTGTATTTTGTACGTGTCAATAGTATATGGACTATTCTTGTACATCAATGTATTTACAATATTCAGTTTATTACTACAAAATAATCCCTCATAGAACTCCAAATCTGGTTTGCTTCTCAAATCAATAACATTGTATATTATTTTTAACGTTATCAACTATGATAATATGAAACGGGTTGCATAATTTTCTAAATCTGCTATTGTTTAATTTGATAGAAAAATGAACAATAAATCACCTAGCGTGATTGACAAATATATAAAGAAAGATTACCTAAAAAAGTATAAAAGTTCTTGTGGTGTAGTGGTTATCACGTTAGCTTTACACGCTAAAGGTCTCCGGTTCGATCCCGGGCAGGAACAATCTATTTTTATTGTCGGGTCTTTTTTTATGTTCCTTTGACTGTTATAATTTTTGTGTTGCATCTTGCATGTTTTCGATCAGGTCTTTTTTCTAAGGTATATTCTTTTCGTAAAATAGCGTCAAAAGGACATCATCCTCTTGAGCCGATAAATAGATAATTGCTTTCCACCTTCAGTGGTTAATATTTGGCCAATACATATATTGATTCTATTGGTTGACATGTTTGTTTGGTGTTGTTGCACAGTGTTTTATAAAATGACTATAAGAAAGTACAAAAAAAATAATAATAATAAATAAAAAATAACTAATTCACTTTATTTTTACATGGTTCCAGTCCAGAATCTAGCATAAACCGATGGTTAAGTTGCAGGTGTGAATCATGTATTTATAGTAATCAGTATACATTTTTAATGTCTTAATATATACACACATTTGAATAATGAATGCATGAGATAATATTGTTTCCTCTAAAAGTTCCGATGACCAATAAGCTATATAGCAATGATGGTAGAAAATCTCTATCATTAACATGTAGATAACTTGCAACAAAAATCTACAAAAATTCATTAAGACCATATTTTTTTTTCCTACCGAGAGTGGAAAGATAAACCAGCATCCACTTAAACTTTCTATTAAATTTTATTTGGATTGGATTTTGTGTTTGGAAGAAAAATAAATCTTACCTAATATACGAAAATTAAATGTCACATAGGCGCCAGATAAATTTTACCATTCTTGCCAATTTTCACCTAAGGTGTGGTACCATTGTTTTCTACCAATAAAAGAAGGTTGTTAAATGTAAATATTGTTTAATTGTGTTATTGGTTGTTGGTTATTACCAATGAGTTCATTATATATATATATATATATATATATATATATATATATATATATATATATATATATATATATATATATATATATATATATATATATGCACCGGTGAAATTTACCTATGGCAAAAAAATTAATCAAGGTGTGGTATACACCGCCGGAAACACATGTAATATTACCAGCAATAAATGACAGCTACACCGTGCAGCCTAAGTAGGGCAACGGAAATTCTTTTATATCTATATAATAAAATGACTATCGATTCTGCAATAAGTTTTGGGAGTTTTGCAAAATTGGTTTTCTGAAGAAAAAAAAACCATGATTCCCTAAAAGAAAATCATCTAAATTGGATAATACATATCTAAATTGGATAATATATAATATATTGCCAACATACTTTACAAAATGATGCAATTAATGCAAGGGAAAACAACCTAAAAAGATAATATAGCTTTTATTTTGTATACGTTTAGTCCATATTGATTTTTGTGTAAAATAAGTCATTGAACTTATCGTTTTGTACACATTCAGTCTTCATGACCGCCTACTCCAGATACATATCGTCTTTAATGTGATTTTTTTTGCAAAATAAATCATTGCTGTTTTGTACACATTCAGTCCTTATGGTGAGTTTCTTTAGGTTTTGCTCACGTAACGTCCTATGTGGAACAATCATTAATGAAGTGTTTTCATATGTGGCTCGTCTGGGGCAATGGAATCATGTTTACTTGTCTTGATTTTGGTAATAACATTATACTTTTGATATTAATAACTATTATAGTATAATACCAACTATATATAATACAAATACAAACTTCATTAGCAATACCAACTATATTATATCAGGTGAAAAAAATATATTAGCCATAATTATGTCAGTTGTTGAAAATAGTGTCCATAATCACAACAGTTGGTAATATTATTATAGTAGAGTCCATTTAGGTTACATACAATGATATATTTAAACAATTATTGACATGAGAGTTTATTGGAGAGCTATTTTGTTAATTTATTAGTCATTAATAAATTAATAGAAGTTTGTGATGCGTCTCATTAGTCCTCGCGAAAGAACCCTAATAATTCTAGGGTTTTTATATTCTATAATTCAAGGTGGTTAAGACAAGAAACCTCATTTTTAATAGCAATAAGCTCATCTTCAAAATTTGGGGTTAATTGACATGTTCTTCATCAATCTATTGCCAAAGTTTGTACTTTTTACATGGTTCTTCAGTAACAAAAAACAAAATTTAAGCAGGTTAGGGAAGACTCTAAACTTTTTTTTCCAGGGTATTATTTTGTCTTGGAAGTGCAAATACGAGTTTGAAGAAATCAATGATAAATAATTTTGTTGTCTGCCATGGATATAACAAAAGTCGAAAACATTTGCTTCTTTGAGAAAACCAGGACACCAACATTATTTGACCGATTAATAAATTAGATTACTAATATAAGTGAGGGACGACTCACATACGAGAACACCTTATTACTGATTATCCCACATAGGATTCCACATGGGCATAATCTAAAGAAAATTGCTCATAAGGACTGAATATGTATAAAAACAACAAAAACTTATTTTGCAACAAAAAAACCATTAAGGACTACATATGTACAAACTGAAAACTTAGTCTAGCCGTTCATGAACATTGAATGGGTACAAAACGACAAGTTAAATAGCTTGTTTTACAAAAAAAAAAAAAAAAAAAAAAAAAAAAAAAAAAAACAGTGATACACAGTAAGAACTATATTATCATTTAGGTCGTTTTTCCATAAATCATGATGTTCACACTGAAAAAGGTACTCTATGGTTTAAACTTATTTGAAATACGTTATGTGTGAAAACGGAAGAAAAAAGTGACTTCATGAGAAAAACCTCATTTACATGACTTTCTTTGTTAATTTTTTTTTTATGGATTAGGTAGTAACAAGGACTAATCACTAAAGTAGGATGCTATAATAAATAATTTCATATTATAACATCCTACTTTTACTGTAGTTCTAATTTTTTTTTTTAACTCGACATTGAAGTTTTTTCTATTTGGATTATATTGTTATAACTAAACAATTTTACAACAATACATTGTTGTAACGGGGAAAATGAAAGTGATATAATAAACAAAAGTATATTTTTGTTTCTTGCATTTAACAGATCAAAAAATGACAGCAAATGGTCATTAAACTTTCTTCCGTGTTTCAAAAGGGATTACAATTTACTTTTGTATTAATCCAATATGTAGGTTGTTATTTGTTGTTTGTGATTATATAAAACGTTCATTATATTAACTTTCAAAATTTCTTCCTATTAGGACTACACCCGATTTTTGCTTAGTTTTTAGGTGACATAGCTATATTTTGGTATATTTTCGAAGTAATAAGATGTAATAAAACGAGGATGCTATGATAAACACATCAATAATAGTATATTGCTATATTTTGCATTTAACCATTTCCATGATCACGTTGCATCGTGTGGGGATGCGACTCCTAGTTATTTAACATTTTCCAGATTTATCTTATTCGGATTTCTAAAAATATGTTTTAGGTTCTTGTGCTATAGTGGTTATCGCATTAGCTTTACAAGCTAAGAGTACGCTTAGATTTGGAAAATTCTATATTTTTTTAGAAAAAAATTCTAGAAAGAAATGAAAAGTTTGAAAACCAATTGGGTTTAATACTTTTTTACAGTTTGATCAAGGCAAAACAATTTTTGGTTTTCTAATTACAAATATCTTTGAAATTTGATAAATTTTGTTTTCCATACTTACCTATATCCAAAAGTTAATAACTTTGATATTTTAGAAACCAAAGCATCAATAAACAAAGTAAAAGGGAAAATTATAGAAAAATAAACTTACATGTAAGAGCACCGGGCACATTGTAAAATCTCCCCATAGATGGTATTTTTTTGGTTAAAGTAAAAGAATAATCTCTTATAACAAATTTAGCATTTTCTATTTTTTTTTGTTGGAGAAAACGCAACATAAAATTGTGAGTGATAAAAAGACCGGTTTTTCAAGTAAGCACCAACAAAGTCAAATGTTTGGCCTTGTGTTTTGTCAATGGTCATTTGCAAAGCATAATTTAATCGGAAACTGGAACCTCTTGTTCATATTAGTGAA
Organism: Lactuca serriola; assembly: GCF_051521515.1. Classification (NCBI taxonomy): domain Eukaryota; kingdom Viridiplantae; phylum Streptophyta; class Magnoliopsida; order Asterales; family Asteraceae; genus Lactuca; species Lactuca serriola. The sequence goes on along the minus strand of NC_136409.1, from coordinate 74,654,756 downwards.
TGTAACGGATTCCATAAAGAAAAACTTATTTTTCTCAAGTTTAATAACGTTGTATATTATTTGTAACATTATCAAGTATATAAATACGATTGGTTCACATAAAATTTCCAAGTATATTATTGTTTAAATTGATAGAAAAATTAATTAGAATCACCTGGAGTTATTGTTAATATATATACTAATACCAAAGATTACAGACTTAGTACAAAAGTTCTTGTGGTGTAGTGGTTATCACGTTAGCTTTACACGCTAAAGGTCTCCGGTTCGATCCCGGGCAGGAACAGAAAGTTTTTTTTTCCTTAAATTTCGTGACAATTCCAACGGCGTTAATGATGCGATATTTTTGCCTCGAGAACTTCCGTAGGGTTTTTTTTTTTTTTTTTTTTTTTTTTTTTTTTTTTTTTAATTTTTTTGGAATCCATTTAAGGGGAATCTAGAATGTGTACACGAAGGTTGACTTTGCTTCATAACTTTTGGGTTGACTTTGCTTCATAACTACAAAATGGATTAATAAATGACACATATTTACGTTATTTTACATGGTTCCAAGGTCCAGATTCTTGAATCAATAATGGGTCTTGTTTCCTCTAAAACTTACAATGATCAATAAGCTAATATAGTAAAAATAATGATGGTACAAAATCTCTATCATTAACAAGCACATAACTTGCATAAAAAATCTACTAAAATTTTGATGCAGATCTTCAAATTTTGATGAAATTTGTAGGTACTAGCATTACCCTTTTTTCCAATTATATTAAATTAAACATCACAAGGACAGGAAAAATTGGAATGAGTAAAAAATGACCAAAATGTCACATTCCATTTAACAAATTAAGTGACTAGTGACAACCTTTTTCTTGGTTGTATAATAAAATGACAACCAATATAAATTTTGAGAGTTGGAAAATTGGTTTTTTCAATGGTATCCACTACAAAAAACCATGATTCCCGAAAAAGAAATCATCTAATGGATAGTACACCGTATATATTGTCAACATGCTTTAAAAAAATGATGTAATTAAAGCAATTATGCATGGCCTTGACACTGAAAAGGGTAAACTCTTTGGATGATGTTGTTTGAAAATTATTTGAGAAAATAATGTGTAGTTGTGAAATGGAAGGAAAAAAAGAGACTTAACGAGGAAAACCTCATTTTCAAGACTTTCTTTGTTAATTCGTTTTTTTTCTCTTAATTAGGTAGATAACAAGTACTAATCACTAAAATAACCAAATATGGAAAGTTAAAATAACCAAATATGGAAAGTTAAACAATCAAAAATGACTACCTTCTAAACATTTATCACAAAATGACCATTCATTTTATGAAATGGATTTCACGAAATACCCTTTTTTAGCAAAACTATTTCATCAAAACACCACACACCAAAAATCATAATAAATAAAAACAAAAGAAAAATTCGCTCTAATATAAAGAAATGAAATTAGGATACTATGGTAAACAAATAAATGAAAGCACAGTGTTATTTCTTGCATTTGCCCCTTCAACTTAAGATTGGTTTTCTTTTCTGGGTCAGGCATTGATTTGTGAATAGTTTGTTACTTTTTTGTAACAATTATTGTTGTGTTTGAAAATTGATGCCAACAGAACATGGAGTAGGGAATCGAGATGAATAAAAGTTCGATGATTTATGTCATTATACTTTGAAAAATCTACCCATCAAAACGTTTTACTTCCAATTTTTTTCCTTATTAGAGCATTGTACTTTTAAAACTCTACCCAATTATTGATACGTGTTTGGTGGCATTGCTATATTATGTTAGACTTTTTGTAGTAGTATAGAATAAATAAAAGCTTTGTTAGGTCCTGGATGGAAGGATCTTCACCAATGATCAATCAAGCATAAGAAAACAAAGAAGAAATGGAGTAGAATATGAATGAAACTGAGCTTGCATACGATTAAACACTTGAATCGTCTGATACAACTCACGGACCGAAAACTGGCAAAAGTACAACTGTACTATGAACCTGACAACCTGACATCTATATATACTAACCAGGATCGAAAACAGTTTTTGGTCAGCAGACCGAAATCTGGTTTTCGGTCACACCTTAACCAAAAATACTTCCTAGACCGAAAACGTCAAACATACACAAAATGACTTCAAAATACATTGACAAATGCCCTAACTCATCCATACATTGATGCCTAGCCCAAACCATATATGTTGGCCCTTCAATCTCCCCCTTGGTTTGGGGCTAGCATGATTCAATTTTTATCAACTACCAGCACGTCTGATCTTCCCATAGCTCCATTCCACATCTCCTTTTGAATAATATCAGCAACCATGGTAGTGTATTCCTTTGCAGCAGACTCAAAAATGTCTTCAGCCACCTTGATCTGATGAATAGAAAGCTGATGAATATCCCACTTTCCAAACTATAGCAGATCCCTCTTGTCATAAAGACGAATACATCCATGTTTAAGTTTGATGACAACAGAAGCTGTAGATTCATCAAACACCCAGTATTGCATGGATTGTAGAGATCCATCTGGATGGTTTTGAAGGATAGGAATCTGCTTGACTTTATTAGTAGCGGGCCACATCACGGACCGAAGAGGCTGATTGGTTTTGGGATCAATGACACTCGGGTATACCTTGATGATGGACTCTGTAGTCTTCATTGATGGAAAGCCCTTTGCCACTTGACCTTCCAAAAATAATCTGAACTGAGTTGCCTTGGGTTCATTTGTTGGATTTGAAAAAGGAGCCTTAGACAATTCCGTAAGATCAACCCTGGTCCAAGAGTTGAAGTCGTGCATCTCTATACAACTCGGTATTTCCGCTCTTCCTTCGTACAATCCACATTTTCAGAGGGTCGTGGAATCCCCATGAGATGATCCCAGACCTATCACCATAAATGTCTCTGAAGCGATTTTCTCCAAGATCCGTAAATGTGATGTTTGGTTGATCCACGGGAGCATTCTGATCCGAGCTCCTCTTTGAACAGAAGTTGACCCTTCTCAGCAGACTTGGCTTGTCTAGCACGTTCTAACACCACGACATTTGGAGCCTGCACTGGTTCTTTGTTAAAACGATTGACAACCGTGGTTGTTCTTGTATAAGGTGGAACTATGGGAGCAAAGGTGTGTGATGCATGCGACCGATCGGGCTCAAGTAAGTTTTCCCCAAGATACCCATACATGTTATGTTATGCTATATGGCTTGATTCAGAATTGCATGCTAGAATAGGACAAAGGATCTAAGAAGATGCCTTGTGTGCCTGATATATGATTCTGATAATCGCATGCTAGTTAGGGCTAAGGATCTAGGAGGATGCCTTATATGCCTATTGTATGAGTTGTATGCTAGGGCTGTTTAGTCAGCAGTAGGATGGCCTGTATAGGTTATGCCTGATTTGGTTACTCGATGCACGAATGTTGCTTGCTTTGTGTTATGGGGGTTCTGGCTATTTCCAACTAACTAAGGAGCGGATATGTAACAGTACCTGCAAGTTAGTTAGGGGAAATGGTAGGGGCTCTTGTGCAGTTGATGGCGGAGAGTAGGTCGGAGAGTGCCCTAGGGAAGCCTAAGATGAGGTTAGTGGAAAGGGGTATCGGTAAAGGGACCTAGTGAAGCCGAAACAACCCTTGAGGAAAGCACGGGTAGATGTGGAAGGTAGTATGGGCCCGTACTACTGAAAGCAGAGGACCCTTACTCGAATCAAGGAGGGCCTAGATGAAATCAGGAACCTTGGAGAGTGTGTTAGATCTCTCGAGTATATGTATGACCTTGACCTTTATGCGTGTGTTTTCAGTATGGTGACCACACGACTTGGAGCAAGAAGTTCCGGATCCGGATCAAGATCAGGCTCGGGTTCAGGATCCGAGCAGGTTGATGATGGGCTACGCGAGTTCATCGCGTCTGAGATCACGAGAGGCATCCTTGAGTCGACCCCTATCATATTCGGGTCGATCAAGGAGGGGATTGTTGAGCTGATGGAGGATCGTCTTCGATCATTCAGGAGTGATATGGCGTCTAGCCAGATGGGTACGCACACATTGTCCTTTAAGGACTTTCGTGGGAGTGGTGCGCCGGATTTCCATGGGGTGAAAGACCCCATTGCTGCTAGGAGATGGATCGCAGACATTGAGACTGCGCAGCTGACGAGCTTCTCCCCAGAGGGGTCGAAGGTGAGATATACAACAGGATACTTGCGATACAGGGCTAGGGATTGGTGGGAGTCTGTTCGTGACTCATTGGGAGCCTCGACTATTGAGGATATGACTTGGTCAGAATTTGTGACCAGATTCAGGGCGGAGTTTGCGCCAGCTTTGGAGCTTCAGCGGCTGGCTAGGGAGTTTTTGGATATGAGGCAGACTACGGAGACTGTGGCGGAGATCACCGCCAAGTTCCAGGAGAGGGAATTGCTAGTGCCCCAGTATGCAGGTGATGAGGATATGAGGATGACCCGCTACCACGACATGCTACGAGCCGACATTCGGGAGCATGTTAGTTTTTCAGCTTGCCCTACCTTGGATTCCATGATTGCCAGGGCTAGGGAGAGGGAGATTGATCTGGAGCACGTCCAGAAGAGGAAGGCAGTGGAGGGGCTGACGTCTGGGGCTTCGGGGAAGAAGCCCAAGGGATCTGATGGTAGGCCGAAAGGCCAGGCAGGACGGGACCGCTATGGGAAATGCGGTCGGTCACACGAGGGAGCTTGTCGCACTGGGCCGGGTTTGGGCTGCTATAAGTGTGGCAAGGTGGGGCATTTTGGCAGAGATTGTACTGCCCCCGCCCCTGCGGTACATATGACAGACCTGATTTGCTTCCATTGCAATCAGAGGGGCCACAAAAGGGTCAATTGCCCGAGATTGACAGCAGCGTCAGCAGCAGTGCCAGCGGCAGCGCCGATCTCAGCGACGATGCGGGTTACAGATGGCCGGAAGGTCAAGACAGAGGTCTCAGTGGTGCGGAGCCGAGCATTTCAGCTGACAACCGAGGAGGCACGCGCTGCACCCGATGTGGTGACGGGTATGATTCTTTCCCTCGGATCTTTTTTTGTTGAGATTGTGTTATTGATATGTGCTATGTTTAGGATCGTTCCATGTGAACGACATCCCGGTTCTGGTATTGTTTGACTCGGGCGCTACCCGATCATTTGTGTCTCTTGCGCTTAGCAAGAGATTTTCCGAGTCTTCAGGCATGTTGGATTGCCCTCTAGAGGTAGAGATTGCAGACGACCGTTCGGTGCAGGCATCGACGGTATTTCGAGATTGTGTGCTGAGGTTATTTGAGGAGCGCTACCTGGTAGACTTGGTTCCCATTCCATTGTGTGGGAACAAGGTGATTATAGGCATGGATTGGCTCAGCCCTAATGGGGCAGTGATCGACTGCGTGCAACTGTTGGTGCGGGTCAGGACCCCAAGCGGGGGAGAGCTGGTGATCCAGGGCGAGAGGCCACAGCGAGGACCAGCTTTATGTTTAGCAGAGAGAGCTAAGCGCTACCTCCAGCAGGGTTGCGCAGGTTATGTCGCGTATGTTATGGATACCTGGGAAACGGGTAGGGCGACGGTGGACGATGTACTCGTGGTACCAGAGTTTGCAGACGTATTCCCCGAGGAGTTGCCTGGGATACCTCCGAAACGACAGGTGGAATTCAAGATCGACCTAGTTCCTGGTGCGGCTCCGATAGCCAAGGCACCGTATCGGTTGGCTCCTCCTGAGATGCAGGAGTTGTCTACACAGCTGCAGGAGCTGTTAGACAAGGGTTTCATTAGACCGAGCAGTTCACCCTGGGGAGCCCTGATCGAATGTGTATAGATTATCGGGAGCTGAACAAGGTAACGGTGAAGAACCGCTACCCACTCCCGAGGATTGATGACCTCTTTGACCAGCTTCAGGGATCATCTTGATTCTCCAAGATTGATTTGCGTTCCGGGTATCATCAGATGAGGGTCAGAGAGGAGGATGTGCAGAAGACTGCGTTTCGGACGCGTTATGGCCACTATGAGTTTGTGGTGATACCTTTCGGGCTCACCAATGCTCCTGCCGTGTTTATGGATCTCATGAACCGCGTGTGTAGAACGATCTTAGATCGGTCTGTGATAGTATTTATTGATGACATCTTGGTTTATTCCAAGATGCGGGAGCAGCATGAGGAGCATCTGCGGGAGGTTTTGGAGACTTTGAGGAGGGAGAACTTGTATGCTAAGTTCTCCAAGGTGTGAGTTCTGGTTGCGCGAGGTGCAGTTACTTGGGCACCTAGTCAACCAGAACAGGATTTCGGTAGACCCGACCAAGGTAGAGGTCGTGATGAATTGGGAGGTTCTGAGGTCTCCATCTGAGATTCGGAGCTTTCTAGGATTGGCAGGCTACTATCGGAGATTCATTCAGGACTTCTCCAAGATAGCGGTTCCGCTCACCCGACTGACTAAGAAGTCGATGGTGTATCGTTGGGGGCCTGAGCAGCAGGCCACATTTGAGACGCTGAGACAGAGATTGTGCGAGGAGCCAATCTTAGCCCTGCCATAGGGCATGGAGGATTTTATTGTGTACTGCGATGCATCCATTGCAGGTTTGGGAGCGGTATTGATGCAGAGAGGGCATGTCATCGCCTACACGTCGAGGCAGCTAAAGCCTTACAAGGCAAACTACCCGACTCATGATTTGAAGTTGGGGGCTGTTGTGTTCGCCCTCAAGATTTGGCGCCATTACCTCTATGGGGTTTGTTGTATGATTTACACGAACCATAAAAGTTTGAGGTATCAAATGGACCAGCCAAATCTAAATATGAGGCAACGTAGGTGGCTTGATGTGGTGAAGGATTATGATTGTGAGATCCTTTACCATCCGGGGAAGGCCAATGTCGTGGCCAATGCGCTTAGCCGCAAGGCAGTGCCGATCAGGGATATCTATCTAAGGATGACAGTGATGACTCCGCTTCTGGAGCGGATCCGGGAGGCTCAGCAGGAGGCCATGAAGGAGGAACATCGGAAAAGTGAGGGGATTGTGGGGCAGGTTTCCTCTTTCGACTATGATAGCCGAGGGTTATTGACTCTTCACCGTAGGGAGTGGGTCCCTTATAATGGAGGAGTGCGCCAGGTCCTGATGGGGGAGGCACACAAATCCCGATTCTCCATTCATCCCGGGGCGACGAAGATGTATAGGGATCTTCGTCTGGACTATTGGTGGCCTTACATGAAGCGGGATGTGGCATGGTATGTGGAGCGGTGCTTGACCTGTAGGAAGGTCAAGGCCGAGCATCAGAGACCTCACGGAAAAATGCAGTCGTTGGATATCCCGCTGTGGAAATAGGAGGATATTACAATGGATTTTATCACGAAGCTTCCCAGGACCGCGCGGGGGATGGATTCGATATGGGTCATCGTGGATCGATTGACCAAGAGCGCCCACTTTATTCCGATTCAGGAGAGCATCTCGGCCGAGAAATTGGCCGATATCTATATCAGGGAGGTGGTGGCGCGACACGGAGTACCAGTTTCGGTGATTTCGGACAAAGACGTGCGGTTTACTTCCAGGTTTTGGAAGAGGTTTCATGACGAGTTGGGTACTCGTCTGCATTTTAGCACCGCTTTTCACCCGCAGACAGATGGCCAGAGCGAGCGGACCATCCAGACTCTGGAGGATATGCTGGGGGCATGTGTTTTAGATTTTGGAGGTAGTTGGGATACCTACCTCCCGTTGGCGGAGTTCTCGTATAATAACAGCTATCATGCGAGTATCTACCGTCCTCCCTTAGAGATGTTATATGGGAGGAGGTGCAGGACCCCGATATGTTGGGGCGATGTTGGCCAGAGAGTCATGGGGAGCACCGAAGTAGTGCTCAAGACGACAGAGAAGATTCATCAGGTCCAGAGCAGGCTTCAGACTGCTCAGAGTCGGTAGAAAAGTTACACCGATAAGCGTCGATCAGACATGGAATTCCAGGTCGGGGATATGGTCCTCCTAAAGGTGTCGCCATGGAAGGGCGTCATCCGATTCAGGAAGCAGGGCATGTTGGGCCCAAGGTATATCGGACCGTTCAGGGTGGTAGCCCGGGTGGGCAAGGTGGCGTACCGGCTGGATCTGCCAGCCGAGCTTAGTCAGATCCACAGCACTTTCCACGTCTCTCAGCTGCGAAAGTGCCTAGTGGACGATACGGCGGTGGTACCCTTGGAGGACATTCAGGTTGATGGCAGCCTGAACTACATCAAGCGGCCTGTGGTGATTCTTGACCGGAAGTCGAAGGATCTGAGGAACAAAAGAGTGGAACTCGTGAAGGTGCAGTGGCAGCACCGGAAGGGGTCGGAGTGGACTTCGGAGCAGGTGAGTGAGATGATGGAGCACTACCCCGAGTTGTTTCAAGATCGAGCGGCAGACTTCGAGGACGAAGTCTAAAATAAGTGGGGGGGGGGGGATTTGTAGCACCTGGTTCTTGGTATGTATTCTGTTATTAACTCTTCATTTATTTTGCATTTTTGGCCTTGGACTCGGCGATTCGAAGGACGGACTCGCCGAGTAGAAGCGGGATGAGGCACGGAGTTTAAGTTGCGGACTCGGCGAGTCAAGTCCCGGACTCGGCGAGTAGCCGCTGTTTGGACAAAAACCCTAATCCAGGGGTTTGCATCCTATTTAAACGACCTTATGCAGCCTCCTCTTCCCTTTATGCTCCCAAACACTCCTCATAACAAACCCTATCCGTTTTTGTGAAGATCTAAGGCTTTTTGAGTGATTCTTGTGAGTTTTGATCTCAAGGAAGAAGGAAGAGCATAGAAGGATCAAGAGGGACTGAAGGATTCGAGTTTGGTTCATCATTTGTAGTCTTTGGAAGGTATAAAGTCTGAACCTTGCTCATTCTTTTGTTAGATCCCTCTTTGGGGTGATTTAGGGCTTTTATAAGCCATTTTTGGTGGCCAACCATGTTTGCAAACACGGTTGGGGGTTTGGGCTTCTGTATCATGTCATTCTATGAGCCACAAGTCAGATCTAGGTTGATTTTTGCACCAAGGAAGGCCCCATGCAACAAAAGAACCATTTTAGAGCCTTTTAAGATCTAATGTCCCATGCATGCACGTAAAGTTTGTAACTTTACGTGCTAGATCAAGTTTAGGGGCCTGGATCTATCATTTGGTTAAGTGTTGTACATAAGAAATCGAAGTTCTTAGTAAGGAATGTGATAGACTCAGCGAGTCCAAGGGTTTTGGTCCCATATCAGTGAGGGTCATAAGGACCGGTTGAGTGTGGAAGGGTTTTAGGAGTCCCGGGGAGTGACCCAATGTTCTGGACTAAGCAAAGTGTTCTGGGAATTCATGGTACTCGGCGAGTGCATGAACGGACTCGGCGTGTCCAAGTCAATCTTCATGGAACTCGGTGAGTTGTTCATCAACTCGGCGAGTCGAGGACAGAACGTGTTCATAGGATGAAGAGTAAATCGACGAGTTGTTCATACAACTCGGCGAGTCAAGTCAGGACATGAGTATCAGTTGATGATGAACTCGACGAGTTGTTCATACAACTCGGCGAGTTAGATGTGGATTCAATCGGTGTTCATTTAGAAGGAAAACTCGTCGAGTCATCGCCTAACTTGACGAGTAGAGACGGGTATGATGTCTGATGGAAGGATAGGGACTCGGCGAGTTGACGAGTCAACTCGGCGAGTCAGGTCAACTGGAAGTTGACTTTGACTTTGACTTGTTCAAGGGGTAAAATGGTTATTTTATCCTAAGGGTAGATGTCAGCTTCTGACTAAGTGTTTTGTGGGAATTTTAGCCGGAGGACTTCCGGAGCAGCAGTGGCAGCAGTCAGAGGATTCCCGCATAGTTCAGCAGATACGAGGTGAGTTACCTTCTAGTAGGGGTAGGTCTAAGGCCACAATGCCGGCCCACCATTAAGAAGTATTTAGAAGATAATTGTCTTTGTGATAATTTATCTTGGTCTGGTTGCATTTGGTTATGAGTTATATCTGTATGATATGTTACATGATAGGGATAGTTTCCCTGATAGTGGTCCTTAGGACCAAGGGGTAGGTCAGTAGCTGGATATGTCTGAATGTGTGCTTATACCTTGATATTATATGCTAGTAGTAGGGGTGGAATAGTCCCCAGTTATCGGTTGAAAGATACCGATGACGATTACCGGTTGAAAGATACCGATGACGATTACCGGTTGAAAGATATCGATGATGTTTACCAGTTGAAACCGGTTGAAAGATACCGATGATGATTACCAGTTGAAAGATACCGATGGTATTGTATGGTATGTGGTATGATGGGGGAACTCACTAAGCTTTGTGCTTACGGTTTCAGTTTTTGGTTTCAGGTACCTCTTCGTCTAAGGGTAAGGAGTCGGTGGTGTAGCATGACATCACACACACATATGATTTTTCCGCATGGTGTTTTTTGGGATGTACTATGATATGACATTTGTTCATGGTTGCGGGTTTCAAATATGATAATTGGTTTTGAGATGTCGTGTTTATACAATACTTCCTAATGAATGTTTTATGAATTTTTGGGCTTGAATTTTGGGATGTTACAGATAACATCGGCATTCACATTTGCATGTTCTGACGATGCTTGATCAGTTGACATTTGTTCAGACGATCCATGTGATTCTGGAGAATCTGACAGCTCAGTAAACTTTCCAAATTTCACGAGAGGGAACCTCCCATGAAACATGATTTTCCCTTTATGATTCTGCTTGATTAGGCTCACAGTGTTTGGTCCGAAGGCTTTCATGTCAAGTATTTCTCCTGTCTTGACCATATCGGGAAATAGGTTATTGATGAAGATTTGAATAAATCTTGGATAGAGCAGGAATTAATCCTTCGACTTCTTGTTAGCATTAGAAACCATCTCTTCCAAAATAAACTTTGAGAAGTTGAAGTCAATCCCGACAGCCAATGCAACAATCGCCTGAGTATTTCTCAAGGATATTTCGTCTGAACCACCCTTTCTCCCAAATATGCAGTTGACAAATACGTGGGCTAGAAATCTCCAGTAAGGAGGTAACAGCTTCTTTAGGGTTGGTGGAAAGACTCCTTCGTATCCCATCTTCTCGAGATACTCATCAACAACTCTCAGATCTATATCAGTTGGGAAGGCAGCTTGATCATCAATCTTCAAGATATCTCTAATGAATTGCTCAAAGATAACAACTTTGTGTCCCCTGATAGAAGCTTCAATCTTCACTGATCCATTGTCTCCAGTCTTGACACTTGTAGAACTCCAGAATTCATTGATCAAGTTCAGATAAATGATGGGGTTCCATGTAAGTGTAGTCGAGATGCAGCACTCCCTTAGCCTGTACATCATTGATTTGAACTCGTTGTGTGCTACTGGAGGATCATCAAGAAGAATGGACACGTTGTGACTTTCTGCAACTTTGAGACTTGCCATTTTATCTGCACAAAACAAGCCAGGTGAGAAAACATTTGATTATAATAAATTAAAATTATTTTCTCAATTAATTCCATTAATATTGGCTGTTTTAAATTGAATCTTATTAGACAAACATGGGTTTTTGGTCAAGACAGTCATACCGAAAACTCATGGACCGAACACTGAAAGCCATTTAGAATCGAAAAAGCTTAAATGATTGGGGTTAACCGAACACAGCTTCGACAGAAAAACGTTTGATCCGGATTGACCGAGAACGGCTCGGCTTGACCGAAAGCCGGTAAGCCGATGGACCGAAAGCGGCTTCGACCGAAATCTCGCCGACAGTTCTTGTTTTCATAATTTGGCCATGATTTCACGGTCGATTCTCGGTAAAAATTACATGAGTATGGTCGGAGTCTTCATACCTTCAAGAAAAACAGGTTGATTTGAATAAATAACACTAATTTATCGGAATTCCCCAGTCGCCCTATGAATACCGGAATTAAGGACAGAATCCGTACATCGAGGAAAAGTTAAACCACAGTTCTAGATACGGGTTCTCTTAATGTTACTGGTGGATTCTCATGTATATCTCCCTGCTCAACCTACCCAAGCGTCATATTGTCAGGCTAAACGGAACTATCTAGGTCAAGATTTATTAAGTCTCTAGATTCCTTAAGTTCATATGCACCTAGTCAAGTCCGTTAAACTTTTCGTGCCTACCAGCGCATCGAACACAGAGCCTAGACAATTCATCTTTGGTACCTTACACAGATTCAAATTGCCTGTTACCACTTGTTGATATCACTTCCCATCACATCACTTCTCAGAAATATTTTTGATTTTTCTGTTTTTCTAATGTTTTTGGATTTTCTGATTTTCTATTGTTTTTGAATTTTTAATTTTCTAATTTTCTAATTTTTGTTTGGTTTTTGTTTATTTCTCCCCCTAAATTTGTGAACGGGAAAGAATGAAATTAAAATGTGCAAAATTTAAACTAACCTAAACAAAAATTAATCCTCAAAGCGAATCATTTTCAAAAAGTTTACCAGCACATCGAATCGAGCTTTGTTAAACAGCTTGGTGAACAGATCCGCCAAATTGTTATCAGTGTGAACCTATTCTAGCCGAATGAGCGAGCGCTCATAACAATCTCTGATAAAATGAACTTTGATGTCGATGTGCTTGGTTTTTTAAGTGTTGGACCGGATTTTTAGCAATTTGGATCGCAGCCTCATTATCACAGAATATAGGGGTTTCTTGAAAATTCAAACTGTAATCCAACAGCTGATGTTGGATCCATATGACTTGAGAGCAATAGGCAGACGCAACTACGTATTCTGCTTCTGCTGTTGAGGTCGAGACAGTATTCTGCTTCTTGCATTTCCAAGACACCAGCCAATCTCCGAGAAATTGACATCCGCCTGAAGTCAATTTCCTGTCAAGCTCGCAACCTCCATAATTGCTGTCTGCAAAAGCATAAAGATCAAATTCGGAATTTTTCGAATACCAAAGACCCAGTTTTGGGCTGCCTTTGAGGTACCGAAAAATCCTTTTAACAACAATAAGATGAGACAGTTTAGGATTAGCCTGGTAGCGCACGCATTGACAGACCGCAAACATAATGTCTGGGCGACTTGCAGTCATATACATCAGCGATCCGATCATCGATCTATAGTACGTTTGATCAATGGATTCTCCTTCAAGATCAGGAGTCAGCAATGGTCTCTCCGCCATGGGCGTCAAAGCAGGTTTAGCGTCTCTGAACCCAAACTTCTCGAGCATATCTTCCACATACTTGGCTTGATGAATCAGGATTTCGGCTAACCATTGTTTGACCTGAAGCCCTAAAAACATGGTCATTTCCCCCAATGAACTCATCTCGAACTGCTTTTTCATGACATCCTCGAACTCCTTGCATAGCTTAGGACTCGTCGACTCGAAAATGATATCGTCCATGTATATTTGAACAAGAATCTGGTCTGCACCGACATGCTTGATGAATAGGGTCTGATCGATAGTGCCGCAGGAAAAGCCATGGTTGAGCAAGTGATGTGTGAGGGTAGCATACCAGGCTCTGGGAACTTCATGCAGCCCATACAAAGCCTTATCTAACTTGTAGACATGGTTAGGAAGTTTTGAGTTAACAAACCCAGGAGGTTGATCACCATAAATCTCCTCCTTCACCTTGCCATACAAGAAAGCCGTCTTGACGTCCATTTGATATACGGTGAAGTTCATGTAGGAAGCATAAGCGAGAAAGGAACGAATAGCCTCCAAGCGCGCCACCGGAGCATAGACTTCTGTATAATCAAGACCCTCAATTTTTCTGAACCCACAGACCACCAATATCGCCTTATTACGGATAATGACACCTGAATCATGTTGCTTGTTCCAAAACACCCATCTAGTGTCGAGAGATTTCTTGCCTTTAGGAAGCTCCACCAACTTCCAAACCCCGAGCTTTTCGAATTGATTGAGCTATTCATGCATGGAATCTACCCAGCTGGGCTCATTCAAAGCCATTTCGACGTTCTTGGGATCTATTTGAGAAATGAAACAGGAATAGAGGCATGTGCTGACATCTCCGCTCTTGCTTCTCATTTGAACTCCGTCGCCCAGCTGGCCAATGACGTTTTTGTTGGAATAGTGTCTAAGGCTGCAACTATATTAGGCAAGTATTTGACCCGATTGTGCATGGTCCTTTTGGGTTGCCTTCACCATAGCAACTTGACAGGATGATTTATTATGAGAGAATAAATATTATTAATATATTATGAGAATAATATAAGGAATAATAATATTGGTATTTGATTAGTATAAGTCATAAATTAATTAGTATTAATTTGGTGACTTAAAGAGATTAATTAAATAAGAGGGTATAAACTGTCAATTGTTTGATAGTTACACTTTAGACGGTAAATCCTTAATGGATAAGGATTGGACGGATTCTAGAGCTTGGGATAGCTCAAAATCGTCCAAGGCTTATCTATGGTAAGGATTTGGATTGCTTTAAGGAAAGATTATCCAACTAGGGTTTAAGGTGAAACCCTTAAGGAGTCTACAAGTATAAATAGACCCCATGGCTAAGGGAAATCGGCATCTCTTCTCAAGTAAGAAAAACCTGGCCGAATTTCTTCCCTCTCCTCTCTCTCAAATCATCTTCTTTGCTATTTGGTGTTTGTAAGCCATTAGAGGAGTTACAATTGTGACTCGAGAGCTCCAAGACAACAAGATCAAAACAAGAGATCCAAAGGTAAACTTCTAGATCTGATTTTGTATTGTTCTTATACTCAATTAGTTGTAAGAAGTCTTGGATTCAAAGCATGTTTAATTAGAAAGCCTAGATCCAAGCATTAGGGTTTTGCATGCGCACATAGGAAAGTTCTTCTGGCTAAAACCCATCAGTGGTATCATAGCCTAGATTGGTTTCTATTAAATTGTTGCTTATTTGTTTGAAACTTGTTTGCAAAATTCGAATTTTGTGTTTCTGAGTCATGAACTCGACGAGTTGGCCTGACTCGACGAATCCAGTTGGGAACTCGACGAGTTCAAGCGTCAGGAAAGGCCAGATTTGGGATTTTTTCATACTTATCTTATGGAAACTTACCTTTATCATATTAGATCAATCTTAATCTGATTTTCTGATATATATATATATATATATATATATATATGACTATAATCTTGATCTAATTAAAGATATTTATCAACTAATAAAATATTTAATTTCCTTATTTGATAATTAATTAATTATTTTGATTAAATTGGTAATTATCTTGCAATAAATAATTAAATAAATCAAATATGGATAATTATGGAATTAATTGTTAATTGAGATTATTTGTTATTTGATCCTCCATGTTTTAAATGTTTAAAACTTGCCCTCAAGTTTTGAAATTTATGTTTTGTGATTAAAAGTTTTAATTCAGACAATTTAAATTTCAAACCCTAGATTTTTAAAAGTTTAAAATACAACCCTATACTAATATAATATTACAAGATTAATATATATATATATATATATATATATATATATATATATATGTATGTATAACTAAATGCTAGTCTTACCGTTAGTAGGCCTCATTCACGAAGCCGATCTATAAGGTGGGTATAAGGTTGCGGCCTATAAAATGGCGCTTAATGGGTGTACACTCACACCCACCGCTTGCTTGATCGGTGGAGGGTCGTTAGCCGAACGGGTAGGATAGGGCAACCTCATCCTCTCATTAAAAGTATAATATGAAATACAAAGTAACTACATATTTTTTTTTAAATTTCCCAATCTTAGTTACTTTAGGAAAAGTGAATTGATGCAATCCCATGAAATTACACTTTTCACCCTTGCTAAGAAGTTAGTGGAGCGTGTGTGGTTTACCGGCACACTAATTGGTTCTAAGCAAAGGTGGCAAAGGGTGATTCATTGTTTATCATAGTTCAATGGAACGTGTGTGGTTTACCAGCACATCGAATAGGTGATCGTTAAAATGAAGGCACCATGTGAATTTGCATGGTAATTCACACCCGCTTTGTGATCCCCGGTATCCCAGTCACAAACAAGAGGGGCATATCGAGATTTAAACATGCCATTGAATAGTTTCAATGAATCTCATCCGAACCTAGGAATTCTCAATACATTTAGGACTTAAAGTTATGTTTTTATGGTGGAGAATTAGTGAATCATCATTCACTTACCTTCATATTATTTGCATGTTAGATTACGGCATCCCTTTTCTAATATGTAAATATTGTTGTTGGATCCTAGCCCTAATTTTTCTTGTTGGGTGATAATTAGGGATTCGTATTCTAATCTATCTTTGTCCTTTCTATTTGTAGATGCCGAATGCAAACAACGCTGCTGCTAGTTCTTTCACATTGACGAGCCTTTGTCAAAATGTCACCTTCGATGGGACGAACTTTAGCGAATGGATAAGATACATTCGCACCATTGCTCGCTATGAGGATAAGGAGTATGTCCTCGATGAGAAGCTTGAGAAAATCAACCCTGAAATCGCTACTCCGGCTGAAATGACCGCTTTTGAAACTCATGAGCGCGATGCAACGAAGGTACATTGCAGCATGATAGCCACCATGAACTCCGAATTCCAAAAGTCCTATGAGGACATGTACCCGTACGAGATGCATCAAGACTTATTGGAGAGATACCACCAAAACGCGAGACAAGAGCGTTATGAGATTTTCACTAACATGATTTCCGCTAAGATGGGTCATGGAGAGTCTCTTACCGTGCACCTGCAAAAGATGCAAATGTATGTCGACCGCCTTCGCAAGTTAAATGTTGCCTTTGGGGAAGACTTGGCGATCGACATGGTGCTTCACTCTTTGCCTCCGAGCTACAATCAATTTAGGATGACCTACCACATGAACAAGGAGGAGGTCACCCTAAGCAAACTCCAAGGTCTCTTGAGGGTCGCTGAGAGCAACTTCAAGGACAAGTCTATTGCACCAACTCCCAATCCGCCCGCTGCTCCTGTCTTGGCTATTGGACAAGGAAAGGGAAAGAAGAGGAAGGCTTCGTCTAAGAAGTATCGTAAGGTTAAAGCCTGAGATGGTGCCTCTTCTAATGGGACCAAAGTTGATCCTGCTAAACCCTGCCCTAAACCGAAGGAGGCAGAGTGCCACCACTGCCACAAGATAGGACATTGGAAGAGAAGCTGCCCAGAGTACCTGCAAGCCATCAAGGAAGGAAAGATCAAGCTGTCTTTCGCAGGTATATACACAATTAAATCTAACGATTCTAATCATGCTATTTTTTGGGTTCTTGATACCGGTTGTGGTTACCACATTTGTTCTAATGTGCAGGGACTAAGAAGAAGTAGGGATGTGGAACAAGGAAGGATCAATCTAATCATGGGGAACAGAAGATTGTCGTCTGTGACCAAGATTGGAGTGTATTCTTTAGTGCTTAGGAATAGTTTATGTTTAGATTTGAACACTTGTTGCTATTCGCCAGAAATGGTTAGAAACATCATTTCATTTCATGGTTTGTTTAGACAAGGTTTTAGATTTTCTTTTAATAATGAGAATGGTTCTATTTTAGCTTATCTAAATGGTGTCTTTTATTTTGAAGCTATACCATGTAATGGAATATATGAAACTGTTATGATTGTTGATAACTTAGGAAATGATGTTTTGAACATAGATTCTTCCAATAGTATGGATAGAGCATCCTTGTGGCATTGTCATCTTGGACATGTCAACAAGAAGCGGATAGCCCAACTCCAAAAGGATGGAGTGTTGGAGTCATTCGACCTTAGGGAAGATGACACATGCGAGTCTTGTTTACTTGGAAAGATGACTAAGTCACCCTGAACGAGTACGTGTGAAAGGGGTGAGGGTCTATTGGACCTAATACATATCGGTGTATGTGGACCGTTTAGATCAACCACGAAGGATGGGAACCGCTTCTACATGACTTTTACCGATGACTATAGTAGATATGGGTATATCTATTTGATCAAGCAAAAGTCAGAAACTTTTGAAAAGTTCAAAGAGTTCAAGAATGAAGTGGAGAATCAATTGGGCAGGAAAATCAAGATGCTTCGATCCGATCGAGGAGGAGAGTACCTAAGTCTTGAATTCCACGATTATCTCAAGGAGTGTGGAATAC
Organism: Lactuca serriola; assembly: GCF_051521515.1. Taxonomy (NCBI): domain Eukaryota; kingdom Viridiplantae; phylum Streptophyta; class Magnoliopsida; order Asterales; family Asteraceae; genus Lactuca; species Lactuca serriola. The sequence continues at coordinate 74,636,777 of NC_136409.1, read as the reverse complement.
TTTCACAATTGACGCCACCTAGGACACCACAATTGAATGATGTGGCAGAAAGGCGTAATCGAACCTTATTAGATTCGCTCTATGATGAGTCGTGCTTCACTATCAATCTCTTTTTGGGGGTATGCCTTAGAGACTGCTGCCCATATCCTTAACTGAGTCCCTACTAAGAAGGTTGCCAAAACACCTCACGAGATGTGGACAGGGAAAGCTCCCTCGTTGGCACATATCAAGGTTTGGGGTTGCGAGGCTTTCGTAAGACGAGATTCTCACGACAAACTCGAACCTCGTAGTGAGCGATGTATTTTCATCGGCTACCCGCAGAAATCCTTTGGATATCTCTTCTATAGAACGAAGGACAATGTTGTCTTTGTTGCGAGGAGAGGGGTTTTCTGAGAGCGAGAACTCATAAGCCAAGGAGACAGTGGGAGGCAAATCGAGCTTGAAGAGATTCAAGAGTCGATAAATGAAGGAACCTCTACCGTTGGCACTCAACCCGAGGAGGAAACTCCGGTTGAATCGATTGACAAGTCCTTACCTCTTAGACGTTCTGATAGAGTTAGAGTTCAACCCCAGTTTTATGGTTTTCATATTACTACCGAAGGGGATACGTATATTAGTGATGGTACACTAATAAACCTTGATGAACCTAATAGCGATAAGGAAGCCATGGCAGGCCCGGAGTCTGCAAAATGGAAAGAGGCAATGGATAGCAAGATCCAATCCATGTATGATAACCAAGTTTGGAATTTGGTTGATAATGTGCCCGGACGTAAGACCGTTGGGTGCAAATGGATCTTCAAGAAGAAAACCAACGTGGATGGAAACGTACACACATATAAAGCGCGATTGGTAGTGAAGGGCTTTACTCAAACTCCCGGAGTTGACTATGATGAGACCTTCTCACCAGTTGCGAAGATAAAATCTATTAGAGTGATGCTAGCGATTGCCGCATTTCATGATTATGAGATTTGGCAATGGATGTCAAGACCGCTTTCCTTAATGGAAAGTTGGCTGAGGGTGTTTACATGGCTCGGCTAGAGGGGTTTGTGGATCCAAAGCATCCGAATAGAGTGTGTAAGCTTGAGAAGTCCATTTATGGACTTAAGGAAGCATCTCGCAGATGGAATCTTTGCTTCGATGAGAAAGTCAAAGAGTTTGGATTTGTACGAAGCGAAGATGAATCGTGTGTATATGTCAAAGCCAGTGGGAGTATAGTAAGCTTTCTCGTTCTATATGTCGATGACATATTACTCATAGGAAATGACATCCCGACTCTGCAGGAAGTTAAGTCCTGGCTCGGGAAGTGCTTCGCTATGAAGGACCTCGGAGAGGCTTCTTACATTTTGGGAATAAGGATAGTAAGAGAAAGGAGTAAGAGACTAATAGGACTTAGTCAGAACACTTACTTAGAGAAGGTACTAAAACGTTTTAGTATGGAAAACTCGAAGAAGGGAGAATTACCGATACAAAGCAATGCCAAGTTGAGTAAGACTCAAAGTCCGAGTACCAAAGCTAAGATAGCAGAAATGAGCCGAGTACCATACGCTTCCGCAGTTGGCTCAATCATGTACGCTATGACTTGTACTCGCCCTGATGTAGCCTTTGCTTTGAGCATGGTTATTAGATATCAAGGGAACCCTGGCAGAGCCCATTGGATTGCGGTGAAGAATATCCTTAAGTACCTTCGGAGGACAAAGGAATGGTTCTTAGTCCTCGGAGGGAGTGATGACTTGAAGGTGCGAGGGTATAGTGACGCCAGCTTTCAGACCGACAGGGACAATTACCGTTCGCAGTCGGGTTGGGTCTTTACCTTGAATGGAGGAGCAGTAACTTGGAAAAGTTCCAAGCAGGAAACCAAAGCTGATTCAACGTGCGAATCAGAGTACATTGCAGCGAGCGAAGCGTCGAAGGAGGCAATATGGCTGAAGAACTTCATCGGTGATTTTGGAGTTGTACCTGCCATAAAGGAGCCCATGGAGATTTTTTGTGATAATGAAGGAGTGGTTGCCTTGACCAAGGAACCGAGGGATCATGGTAGATCTAGACATATCGACAGAAAATATCACTTTATTAGACATCGTGTAGAAGAAGGACAACTCGTAGTGAAGAGGATATCATCGGAGGATAACCCAGCAGATTCGCTTACGAAGGGACTGAGTAGGGTTAAGCACTTGCAGCATGCTAGGAGTATTGGGCTGAAGGATGATATTAGCATAGATTAGATAGTAGTAGAAACGTGTAATAGATAAATGTAATTAACATTTGATGATTAAATAAAGGAGTTTTATTTATAAGTAATGTTACTGTCTTATGTTAATTGTTTAACTATTGTTTCATTTTGCATGTTTTGACTTCCAGAATAATTGAATTTATTAAGAATAATCGAATTATTCAAATTGTCCTCAGTCGTTCATATGTTGGAAGTAAATATGAATGAAGATTGTCGTGAATTGGTGCGTAGATTGTCTAAATGGTATTAGACATAGCAAAAGATTGCTGCGACGTTCATGAGTGCTTATGGACTGGTTTTGAGCATTGGAACAAACCCGTGCTTGCTGGAATCACCTTATGGAATATGATATAAAAGGGTGATCGCAAGACGATAATATCATATAGTCTTAAAACCTAGATATATGGTTTGTTATTTGTTACTTGATTGTACATTGATAATGCGAAAACGCATCGGTAACTCGGTGTTATAAAACGCATTGTTGTGTATAGTTGATTAATGCATAAGTAAATGCATATAAGTCGAAGTTTATCTGTAACTTTTATCCTAAGAAGGTAAAAGCGATATCTCGGCCCCTCGATGATTTGATTTGACTTATGTGCTGGGCCCGGTCAGAACTGAATTGATGTATTCGATTAAGTTCTATGTCAAATAAATCGGAGATTGAGAAACCTAAATGCTAGACTAATCATTCCATAGAATTGTCAGCATGATATCTAACAGAGGACTGGACGATCCCTTATCTAAAGGACAAGATTGATTAGATCAGAGTTTGACAGCGTCTTTGAGAGCTATGATTGCAAATCGAATTGTACTTGTGCATATAATTGCTAGACTTATCCAAGTGGGAGACTGTTGGAATAGTGTCTAAGGCTGCAACTATATTAGGCAAGTATTTGACCCGATTGTGCATGGTCCTTTTGGGTTGCCTTCACCATAGCAACTTGACAGGATGATTTATTATGAGAGAATAAATATTATTAATATATTATGAGAATAATATAAGGAATAATAATATTGGTATTTGATTAGTATAAGTCATAAATTAATTAGTATTAATTTGGTGACTTAAAGAGATTAATTAAATAAGAGGGTATAAACTGTCAATTGTTTGATAGTTACACTTTAGACGGTAAATCCTTAATGGATAAGGATTGGACGGATTCTAGAGCTTGGGATAGCTCAAAAAGCGTCCAAGGCTTATCTATGGTAAGGATTTGGATTGCTTTAAGGAAAGATTATCCAACTAGGGTTTAAGGTGAAACCCTTAAGGAGTCTACAAGTTTAAATAGACCCCATGGCTAAGGGAAATCGGCATCTCTTCTCAAGTAAGAAAACCCTGGCCGAATTTCTTCCCTCTCCTCTCTCTCAAATCATCTTCTTTGCTATTTGGTGTTTGTAAGCCATTAGAGGAGTGACAATTGTGACTCTAGATCTCCAAGACAACAAGATCAAAACAAGATATCCAAAGGTAAACTTCAAGATCTGATTTTGTATTGTTCTTATACTCAATTAGTGTAACGTCCCTAAATTCAAGACTAAAAATTTCATTTAATAAAACATTACGTTAAGCAAATTCATCGTTTTCAAACATAAACAAAGTATTAGTTTCCAAAATACATATACGTTATTAGAGTAAACATTCCCAGGCTGTCTAAGCTATGGTGTGTGCCATGCGATCATCCCAAGCTCCATCATCCGCTACCGGAAGTACCTGAAACCAAAACTGAAAACCGTAAGCACGAAGCTTAGTGAGTTCCCCACCCTACCCCATACCATGCATAACCACATACTGCACATACTGGGTCGCGCCCGCTATCCTGGGCCTCGCCACCTACCTCGGGCCTCTCCCGCTACAACGGCCCCGCCGCTCCAGGCCCCGCCTGGCTTCGAGCCCCGCTCGGATACAGATCTGTTTCACGTAGACCTCGCCTATCACAGGGCCTCGCCCACTAACATATAATAGCACATAAACATCTCACATAAGCTAAACACATACTAACAGATCTTGTCCTAAGGCCTCGCCTATCTCTGGGCCCCGCCCCTGACCTGCTACTGATGAGTCACGGAACCCCGTCCATGCTCCTACTGGTAGTGAGATACGGGCCCAGCCCACACTCACTCCTTTCTTGACTTGGGCCTCGCCCCTGCTCTGCTACTACTGAGATGTGGAACACCATCCACACTCTGCTATTGGTGAGATACGGGACCTCGCCCACACTCACCTCCCTACCAGGCACATACAAGTATCACACAGACAACAAATATAAACTATCACATAAACCATTCCTTGGGCACCCGCCCTCTATCATTGGACTTCGTCCCGAATATCATACTAGCATACTGGGCCTAGGGCTAACCCCTGGGTCTTCTACTTATAACTACATGGGCCGGCATTGTGGCCGTAGACCCATTCATACAAAGGGAAACTCACCTGATACTGCCGAACTGCTGCTGCTAATTCCTTTGACCGCTACCTGACCACTGACTCCGGACTGCTGCTCCACTAGCTCCCCGAGCTACCAATATCAACATAACACTTAGTCTAACTGACCTCCAAAGGTCAACTAAGTCAACTCTTGTCAAAGTCAAAGTCCTGGTCAAAGTCAACCTTCCAGGTCAACCCTACTCGCCGAGTCCATTTACTGACTCGCCGAGTTCTTATGCTCAAAGTCCTTCCAATCGCGACTTGACTCGTCGAGTCAGCCCCTGACTCGCCGAGTCTACAGATTCCCGAATCCTATCCTGACCAACTCACTGAGTCCTTGATCGACTCGCTGACTCGAGTCTTAACTCGAAGGGTTTGGGACTACGCGACCTGACTCGCCGAGTCTAAGAACAGACTCGCCGAGCACACGGCAATCTTCATCCAACTCGCCGAGTTGTTCGTTCAACTCGCCGAGTTCATGCCTATCTTCATCCGACTCGACGAGCTGTTCATCCCACTCGTCGAGTTCATCCTCATCTTCAAGCTACTCGACGAGTCCATTCAGATCTACATACATGCAGAGGACTTTCGAGTCATGCATGGACTCCAAACTGTAGATCTACCCTTCCCAAGCCTATCCCCCACGTAAAGTTGCAAACTTTATGTGTAGAGAGGGAGATCTAGGCAAAAAGCACCATAAACTAGGGTTTAAGGCCAAGGGGCTTCAAAATCGACTCAAGGGCTGATACTTTATGCTTCCCCAGCTCATAACACACTTGGATCTGAAGTAGCAACTCCGTATCCGGCTCCTAACTCAACATAATATCATTATGGCTAAAGAGCCCTAACAACCACACATAAATCTAGATGCAAAAAGGGTCCAGGAACTAGTCTATACCTCAAAAAGCTCAGAAATGTCTTCCCAATCCCAGATCTACAACCCCCTTCTTGCACTCTCAAGATTCTTCTTCTTCCTCCAAGCTAAATGCACTCTTGAAGGCAATAAATGGTTCAAATAGAGGATATGGCAGCTAGGGTTTGATATCCAGGGCTTAAGAGGCAGTAAGGAGCCCTAGGAAGAAGATTAAGACGTTTATATAGGCTCCAAGTCCCGAATTTAGGGTTTTCCATGCACAGACCAGACTCGCCGAGTCCACTTGGCCGACTCGCCGAGTCGGTCACTTACTCCTCGACTCGGATCCCGCTCGGACTCGCCGAGTCCCTCCTTGGACTCACCGAGTCGACCCCTAAACTTAGTGTTTTCTTTCCTTTCTTGGCCTTCAAAACTTTGGGTGTTACAAATCTCCCCCACTTAAATTAAACTTCATCCTCGAAGTTTGCCATGGTCCACCGCCTGCGATCCACCTCCAATACCCACCAATTATCCCAACACCAGCCGCTTACCTGCGCTGGTCTTCCACCTGGTCATTCTGACTAACATAAACCTCGCGGTTAACCCTCGGGTCAAACCTGACCCTGAACAACTTAGAAACAGAACTTACTCAACCGACAATCCTTCTGGTACTCACCGAGTACTGCACTGAACCCATAGGGGTTCTCCACTTCCTTCCTTGTGTGATTTCCTTGCCTCCCCAAGGCAATGCTCCATAACCAACTATTCGTTCTATCACTGTGAAGGCCCTATCCTTCACCAACTCCATCACCCCCGCTTACCAGTACGGGTCATTATCGCCAGTATCCACTGGTCATTTCTTTCTACTATGGTTTGGTGCAGAGCACCCCACGATCAACTAACTGAATTCCACCATGCGCTGCACGCTCGCATTGCCACTGCCTGACAATTTTGTTGTTCCTTTTTCTGACTTCCGGATAAACTGAGACCACCCTGGTCCCTACCAACCTATCAGTGACTGGATTACCAGCTCCTACCGGTAGCTAGTCCCAACACCACCACTAGTCGCTCCCAACGACTTCCAAAGAACTTCGACCACCTATAACTGCTCAATCTACTCTACCATTCAGGCACTACAAACCTGGGATTCTCGATCCCCTAACTTGACACTAAGGTCCCTACCAGGTCCCACATGTGCTGCTAAAACTCACGGGCCTCGCCCATGGGTCCCACCCGCATCTATCCTTCTATTCCCACTAGTCTAATCACTCTCGCTCGGGCCTCGCCCACGGGTCTCACCCAACCATACTACTGAGCAACCCTGCTCCCAGGTCTCATCTACACTGCTAATCTCATACGGGCCTCGCCCACGGGTCTCACCCAACTATATCCTGGAGCGGCCTCTCCCAAGGTCTCACCCCTCTAGGGCTATACAGGCAAACTCCATATCATTCTCGTCCACTACCCATTCCTGATCCCTATCTGATCACTAGGAGATAAGGGCCTCGCCCCAACTCCGTTAACAAAACTACTAAGGAATGCTACGGCTTACCCGTAGTCTTACATCACCATCCATTGCTGACTGCTAGAACGAAGGCACCCATGTGCCATTAGCTCTCAAGATCCTCATTCCGACTCCCTCGAGTCCTACGGGCGATCCACAACCTGAATTCTCAACCATAACTAACCATTACCATCACACACACTAGCTGATGGGGAGTTTCTCAATCTCCCAACCCTGAAATCCTCAATCCATGAAACGCTGAACTACTTCTCTTCCTTCTCGGAGGTCACGTACTCATTCTGGGTCTGCGTGCTCCTCTCTGGGAACACTCGGAGGATTCTCCCCCACTTCGATCCTGCTTACCCCTTGTTGCTCAATACTCAAAAGAGATCCCGATCTTTGCTACCATTCCATAACCCATCTACTGAGGAACCCAAGCCTGCCATAGCTAGGGATTTAGCCAATCTATCACAATCGCTGTACCACTCCGAACTTAGCGAGACGTACCAAATCTCTCCCAAGCATGCTACAATTACTGCATCCTTCGAAACCTTCTTCATTAGAGCACATCCCTAACTACCATACAAATATCCAAGGTATGCAGATGGCATATAACTCGATCACAATCAACCACTCAAAATAAAATACTTTTACCGATAATGATGCAGAAACAAAACAATAAAATCATGCACAAATAAAAGAACTGAAAATGGGAAAATTGCATACCTGCAACGTCCGGCGTTGCTCGCGTCTCCAAGGTCGTCATCTGAAAAGCCCTGCTCCCTGCCGCAGGTGCCTCTACCCGGCCCTGACGGCCATCCGTGATCCTCAAAGTTGCAGGGGCGAGTACCACCACCCGTCCTGCTGAAAACAAACTGGGACACTGGGCCTTCTTGTGTCCCCGCTGGTTGCAGTGAAAACATATCAAGTCTGATCCGTGCGCGGTGGTAACGGTACAATCCCTGCTGAAATGACCAGTCCGACCGCACTTGAAACAACCAGACTCACCACCGCTACCACTCCTGCACGCGCCCCCGTGCGCCCTGCCACACTTTCCGCACCGACTGCGGTCCTGATGATCCCTCGATCTCGAATCCGATCCCTTGGACCTTTTTCCCAAACCCGCAACTACCTGAACCTCATCCGGCTTCCTCTTCCGGATTTGCTCCAAATCAATTTCCCTTTCTCTAGCCTGAGAAATCATATCTTCCAGCGTCTTACAGCTGGATCTGCTCACGAACTCCCTGATGTCATCCCTCAACATCTCATGGTAGCGAGCCTTCTTCATCTCTTCATCCGCGACATATTGCGGTACAAGAAGAGCCCTCTCCCTGAACTTGGCGGTGATCTCCGCCACAGTCTCAGTAGTCTGCGTCAAATCCTGAAACTCTCGTGCCAGCTGTTGCACCTCAATAATCGGCGAAAACTCCGCCCTGAACCTGGCCGAGAAATCGCTCCAAGTCATCGCGTCCAACGCGGCATCATCCCCCAAAGCATGCCAATCTCCTCCCACCAATCCCTCGCTCTGTCCTTCAGAAGACAGGAGGCGAGCCTAACCTTGTCCCCCTCGGGACACTTGCTCATACGAAAAGCGTTGGCAACATCAGCTAACCATCTACTGCTAGCAATGGGGTCCCTAGCCCCATGATAATCTGGTGCCCCGCAAGCCCTGAACTCTCGAAATGTCAAGGTACGCGCTCCCAACAACGCCATCATCTCGGTACGGAAGGCTCCCAGCCTCTCATCCAAGATCTCCAGTATACCCTCCTTGACCGTGCCAAAGATCACAGGAGTCTGAGCTAGGATACTGTGCATAACCTCAGCTGATATCAACTCTCTCATCCGCTCCTCGAGCTGCTCGGCCCCTGAACCCGAGCCTGATCCGCCTGATGGTCTCTTTCGCAACGTCACCATGCTGAAACATATAACACAACCACTATCAGAAAACTCATCATTGCTGCGAGACCAAACACCCCCTACTAGGTCCCCGGTCTTGTCTTGGCCCTTCCCGAATCAAGTACAGATCCTCTGCTTTTAGTAGTACGGGCCCATACTACCTTCCACATCTATCCGTACTCTCCTCAGGAATTGCTTTGACTCCATCAGGTCCCTTATCCACTACTACTGCTCCCAGCACTATCTCATCCTAGGCTTACCCTAGGGAAACCTCTAACTCAACTCAACCAGTCCTCAGCTGCTGAAGGTCTCCTTGTGATGCCAATTAGCCATCACCTGGATATCATCACATGTGACGAGGCTCAGATAATCCTTCAAGTAAAGGACTCGTCCCTACAACGGTTGGACTCAAACGAGAGCTGCGCAATAGGGCCAAATCCAGCACTCTAAGATTATTCAACCCTGATCACATGTGACGTGGCGTATCCACTTAATGGCTAACTCCCATCACTCAAAATCCCACAATGCACAAAGCAAGCAGCATTCGGACAAGGGAAAATCTAACCATAACATACTCAAGCAATCATATCCACATAGCAAGAATCTGAACTAGCATGCAACACAAACTCATAAACTCATGCATAACCTAAACAGGCTATCCTACTACTGTCTAATCAGCACTATCATGCAGCTCAAACACATATAATAGGCACATAAGGCATCATTCCTAGATCCTTAGTCCTAATCTAGCATACAGTTCTATCAACTGATAATCATAACATAAACTTGTATGGGTATTTTGGGGTACTTACTTGAGCTTGGTTGATTGCATGCACCACACCCTTTTTCTCTTTTCAAAGTTCTTTTCTTTCTGAATTATTTTTGCCTTTCTAAAACTGTTTTCTTTCCTAAAACTCTCTTTTTACAAAATTGTCTTTTCATTTTGAAAACTTCTATACCAATCCCTCAGTTTCAGTTCAGACACGCTTGAGAGCATGTCTGAATCCCTCAAACCAAGGCTCTGATACCAACTTGTAACGTCCCAAAATTCAAGACTAAAAATTTCATTTAATAAAACATTACGTTAAGCAAATTCATCGTTTTCAAACATAAACAAAGTATTAGTTTCCAAAATACATATTCGTTATCAGAGTAAACATTCCCAGGCTGTCTAAGCTATGGTGTATGCCATGCGATCATCCCGAGCTCCATCATCCGCTACTGGAAGTACCTGAAACCAAAACTGAAAACCGTAAGCACGAAGCTTAGTGAGTTCCCCACCCTACCGCATACCATGCATAACCACATACTGCACATACTGGGTCGCGCCTGCTATCCTGGGCCTCGCCCCCTACCTCGGGCCTCGCCCGCTACAACGGCCCCGCCGCTCCAGGCCCCGCCTGGCTTCGAGCCTCGCTCGGATACAGATCTGTTTCACGTAGGCCTCGCCTATCACAGGGCCTCGCCCACTAACATATAATAGCACATAAACATCTCACATAAGCTAAACACATACTAACAGATCTTGTCCTAAGGCCTCGCCTATCTCTGGGCCCCGCCCCTGACCTGCTACTGATGAGTCACGGAACCCCGTCCATGCTCCTACCGGTAGTGAGATACGGGGCCAGCCCACACTCACTCCTTTCCTGACTTGGGCCTCGCCCCTGCTCTGCTACTACTGAGATGTGGAACACCATCCACACTCTGCTATTGGTGAGATACGGGACCTCGCCCACACTCACCTCCCTACCAGGCACATACAAGTATCACACAGACAACAAGTATAAACTATCACATAAAACATTCCTTGGGCACCCGCCCTCTATCATTGGACCTCGTCCCGAATATCATACTAGCATACTGGGCCTAGGGCTAACCCCTGGGTCTTCTACTCATAACTACATGCGCCGGCATTGTGGTCGTAGACCCATTCATACAAAGGGAAACTCACCTGATACTGTCGAACTGCTGCTGCTAATTCCTTTGACCGCTACCTGACCACTGACTCCGAACTGCTGCTCCACTAGCTCCCCGAGCTACCAATATCAACATAACACTTAGTCTAACTGACCTTCAAAGGTCAACTAAGTCAACTCTTGTCAACGTCAAAGTCCTGGTCAAAGTCAACCTTCCAGGTCAACCCTACTCGCCGAGTCCACTTACTGACTCGCCGAGTTCTTATGCTCAAAGTCCTTCCAATCGCGACTTGACTCGCCGAGTCAGCCCCTGACTCGCCGAGTCTACAGATTCCTGAATCCTGTCCTGACCAACTCACTGAGTCCTTGCTCGACTCGCTGACTCGAGTCTTAACTCGAAGGGTTTGGGACTACGCGACCTGACTCACCGAGTCTAAGAACAGACTCGCCGAGCACACGGCAATCTTCATCCAACTCGCCGAGTTGTTCGTTCAACTCGCCGAGTTCATGCCTATCTTCATCCGACTCGACGAGCTGTTCATCCCACTCGTCGAGTTCCTCCTACTTGCCGAGTCCACTCGAAGGACTCGCCGAGTCCATTCAGATCTACATACATGCAGAGGACTTTCGAGTCATGCATGGACTCCAAACTGTAGATCTACCCTTCCCAAGCCTATCCCCCACGTAAAGTTGCAAAGTTTACGTGTAGAGAGGGAGATCTAGGCAAAAAGCACCATAAACTAGGGTTTAAGGCCAAGGGGCTTCAAAATCGACTCAAGGGCTGATACTTTATGCTTCCCCAGCTCATAACACACTTGGATCTGAAGTAGCAACTCCGTATCCGGCTCCTAACTCAACATAATATCATTATGGCTAAAGAGCCCTAACAACCACACATAAATCTAGATGCAAAAAGGGTCCAGGAACTAGTCTATACCTCCAAAAGCTCAGAAATGTCTTCCCAATCCCGGATCTACAGCCCCCTTCTTGCACTCTCAAGATTCTTCTTCTTCCTCCAAGCTAAATGCACTCTTGAAGGCAATAAATGGTTCAAATAGAGGATATGGCGTCTAGGGTTTGATATCCAGGGCTTAAGAGGCAGTAAGGATCCCTAGGAAGAAGATTAAGACGTTTATATAGGCTCCAAGTCCCGAATTTAGGATTTTCCACGCACAGACCAGACTCGCCGAGTCCACTTGGCCGACTCGCCGAGTCGGTCACTTACTCCTCGACTCGGATCCCGCTCGGACTCGCCGAGTCCCTCCTTGGACTCGCCGAGTCGACCCCTAAACTTAGGGTTTTCTTTCCTTTCTTGGCCTTCAAAACTTTGGGTGTTACAATTAGTTGTTAGAAGTCTTGGATTCAAAGCATGTTTAATTAGAAAGCCTAGATCCAAGCATTAGGGTTTTGCATGCGCACATAGGAAAGTTCTTATGGCTAAAACCCATCAATTTTCTATCGGATGATCATGCTGTATGCAAGAGGGGATTGCATGACTGATGTCATTGAATGAAACGGGAAGATTATGGATATTCATAGCTCCGTCATGTGCTGAAGAATTCACGAAAGAAGTACCAGCTACGTGGGGTGAATTTGCTACAAACTCATCTACGATCTGTTCGGGAAAAAGGAGTTCCATTAGATTTTGAGTGACAACGGAAACATCTTGGTTCATGAACTCTCTTTTAACTGGAGTTAGAGGATTAGCGTTAGCATCTAGAGCAGAATGTTGTGTTGGGGACTCAGGAGAAGCAGTTGGAACAAATGACTCCACCGGGAGATCAGTAGCAGAAACCAATGGCGGTCTGTAAACAACCTCTTCATCTTCGTCTTCAATGATTGTCTTCGAGCCAGAGGTAGACCCAACTTGTTTATCAGACGACACACAAAAGGATTTGAATAAAGATGTGTAGTCAAATAGCCAATCAGGACCCACCCTTGCGTCCGTCTCATTCTCTTCAAGCCAGCGAACATCGAAAGACTCCACAATTTGCTTCGTCTTCTTGTTGTATACCCGTTAAGCAGTACGAGAAGCCTATCTGACAAAATAGCAATCATCAGCTTTAGCATTGTACTTTGGGTTGGATTCCAAGTGGAGAAGGGTGCAAGGGCAGCCAAATACTCGGAAATGACTGACAGATGGCTTGTGTCCATAGAGAATCTCATACGATGTTTTCATCTGGGCTTTGTTGATCAGGACATGATTTTGAACGTAAAAAGTTGTATTGATCACCTCCGCCCAAAAGAAAATTGGAAGTTTAGAATCACAAAGCATCGTCCTTGCGGCGTCTTGTATGTCTGATTCCTCCGCTCGGCAACACCGTTCTGTTGTGGTGTCCGAACAGAGCTAAATTGACGCACGATCCCTTTCTCAGCGCAAAAATGATCAAGAACAACGTTCTTGAACTATGTTTCATTGTCTGTACAAAGCACTATCACTTGGTTGTTGGTTCGGTTCTTAATCATCAAAATGAACTTCTTGATAAGATCGACGATCCCAGCTTTGTTGGACAGAAAGAAAACCCACGTGAAACGAGAGAAATCGTCTATCACAAAGAGACAATATGAATTCCGGTTGATGCTGAGGACGTTGACCGGACCAAACAAGTCCATATGCAACAATTGGAGCACCTGACCGATGGAGTTGACCTGCTTTGGCAGATGTGGTTTCCAATGATGTTTGCCTTGAGCACAGGAAACACATTTTTCAAAGGTAATAAAATCGCTAACAGGCAGACTGCGGACCATTTCGTTCTTAGCAAGACGATTCAGATTCTTTGCATTTGCATGGCCAAGTCGACGATGCCACAACATTGCGTGTTGTTTTGAGACTTTGGAAAAGAGACAAGTGACTTCATCGGGTACATTGCTGTTCATGTCGATAATATAGGCATTCCCATCCCGCTTTGATTTTATGAGAATCCACTCCTCCGGGATGACAATGCCCGACTTTAAGATTAGACATTCTTTATCAGTGAAGTGTGTTGAGTAACCCTTGTCACAGATTTGAGAGACGCTCAGAAGACTGTGCTTTAGTTCAGGAGCATAACTGACATTCTCAAAACTGAGCACTCCGTTGGTCACCATTCCCTTCTGCGTTATCTTTCTGCCTTCTCCGCCCGCAAAGGAGACATATCCCCCATTAAATGTCTAAATTTCGCGCAGTTGGGAGATATCTCCATTCTTGTGCCGGGAGCAGCCGCTGTCGACATGCCAGGGTCTGGCGACATTCCTCCGCAACTGTCCTTGAACGATGAGCGGAATCATTTAGATTTGGGGACCCAGGTCATTACAGTCCTGGGTTGACCCTTAACTTTCACATATCTATCTTTCAATTTTTCTTTTGATTTTCCTTTTTCAATAGATACAGAGGAGGATGATGACTGATCAGATTTTAATTTTGGCATCCATTGATATTTAGGTTTTGAAACAGTTTTCTTTTAAGTTTGCTTTGAGAATGTGGATTTTCTATTCAAAGATTTTGAAGATCCAGACCTACTCTTTGACGAAATCGACTTTGGCTTAGCTTGGGTCGATTTTGGCAAATTGTTTGTGAAGTTATTGAAAACTTGTTTGTTCTTTTGAAAACCTGCCATTTTCTTGTTTTGATTTGTTTTCTAGTCATCATCTCGAGAGCGGGTTCTGGAGGATTTTCTAATTAAAGATCGTCCTCTAGACTCATTCTCTCCCCTTTTTGACATGTGATGCACAAACATCCGGTTTAAACAATTTCTGGCAGTGTGACCAGCAGTACCACAATTGAAGCAAATTTGTTTATTATCATTGGATTGAGTATTGCTCTTGTCAGATTTCTGGTTTTTATTATCTTTTCTAGCATTTTCACATTTGCAAGAACAAGCACTAGATTGTGTAGCAAACATGGAAGATGTAGAAGCATTCAAATTTGATTTAGCAACTTTATCAGAAACAACACCATTATTCTCAAAATTATCAGTGTGAAACAACACACCACTAGAAACAAAAACTTTAGTGTTTGAATTTAACACATATTCATCACAAAATTCAATACCAAATTTGGACACAGAATTATTTGACTTAGACTTTTCAGCTTCTTGCTCCCCCTGAACTACTGACTTATCTGCACTTGAGGTAGAAATTTTAGTATCCAAGATTTTATCATTAAATCGTGTTGCTTGTTTAAAAGCTGATTTCCCATAAACCATGAAAGGTTCTCTGTCAATTTCTTCTTAAGACAAGGGAATAGCCGTGTAATTATGATTGAAGCGAGGGGGGACACTCTCAAATCCTAATCCTACTTTTATCTGATTACCACAAGTAATATCCTTCCACTGCATCTGTCCTTCTATCATCTTTGCAACTACTTCACTTGACCCATCGAATTTGTTAAAAATAAATTCAGCATTTTCAATACGATTTTTCAATGTGTCAAGTTCAGCGGTTACAGCAACAAACTTTCTTTTGAGATGATCATAGTTCTCGCATTTGTTGTTGTAATCCTCTTGCAGTTTCTTAAAGTCCTTTGTTTTATTTTCTAATTGTGTCTTTAACGGCTTTTGATTTTTTCTAAGTGTGTAACCCTCATATTTAAGGTCATCGTTCTCTCTCTTGATTAATTCAATTTGGTCTCGCAAAAATTTAACAGTTTTAATACAAGATTGAGAGCAACCAAATTCACTAACCTCGGGTTTGGCAGGCTCTGGAGTGGTTTGTACCATGAATGCAAACTGAAGATTCATGCAAACTGAAGATTCATCATCTCTTCTTCAGGATCATTCTTTGTTTCTTCTTTCACACCATTCTTGATCTGGGCAAGATGTGCTTTTTCAGAATTATTAGGTCCTGAAATATTCAGAGCCTGAACTTGGTCTTCCCAATTAAAGGATTGGGCAACCATCGCCAAGTTAGCATTTTGATTGCTTGAAGAAGATCCCTTGTTGACATAGGTCACCTGCACCATAGTTCGTTCAGAATTCTCTCTTCGATCTGGCTTTGGACATTCCCTTGCAAAATGCCCAGGCTCATGGCAGTTGTAACGTCGCAGTTTTCCTGTGTTGAATCCCACTTTCTTGTCGGAATTCACACTCTAATTGTTCTTTCCTGTTTTCTTGGAGAACTGCTTTGTCGTGAAAACTACCATGGCCATCTGCCATGTAATGTCCATCTCTTCCACGTCCTTAGGATGGATCTGGTCTAGGTCAGCAAATGAGAGTTGTGGGGAGAGTTCTCCGGCCACAAAAACGCTGTAGCAGTTTACCAAACCAGTGGAGAGGGCCAAATTTTCTTCCTTTTCTTTTAAAGATGAAACTTGAGGGCTAATTCCAGGAGATTGAACTGGTGCAACTGTGGATGAACCAACACTAGAACCAACTTGTTGAGCTAAAGTTTTAGGTTGAGGAACTTGAATGTGTTGCATTTGAGGTATAACGTATGAGGTGGGCTGATGAGTCACATAGGGTTGAACTTGAGGAATATGAACTTGAGGAGCTTGAGGACTAGAAAAGCTTGAGAAAGTAGTGTTGTTGATGGTTTGGATCCCAAGATTTGCCGTGGAGTATGAATTGACATGGTTAATTTCCCTTTGCTTATCATCGAGATCACAAGCCTTGATGATCGCCATCGTTTCAGCCAAACTCAAACGATTCAAATCTTTGGTCTTCTTAATCACTGAGACATTCATATCCCGGGATTTTGGCAGAGAGTTCAGCAGCTTTTTGTTGATCTCCGATCTTGTAACCATCACACCAGCAGAGCTCATGTCTGTGGTGAGTATGATAAACCTTTACAAGTGATTCTCAAGTGTTTCTCCCAAGACATAGTTAAACATATTGAACTTTTGTCGCAACATGTCTTGGCGACTGTGTTTCATATCTTCGTTGCCTTCATAGACTTCTCTCAGTGCTTCCCATAAGACCTTTGCTGATGTATATTCATGGAAACCTTGAGCGATTTCCAGAGATAATGCCATAGTAAGTGTAGCAAGAGCCTTTTCCAGCTCCTCGACTCTCTCGAAATCATCATCGGTGTAGTTCTCAACTTGCTTATCAATTATGGTTTCATCTTCCAATGTAGTAATGCGGATTGGACCACGAAGAATGCTTCGCCATATTTTGAAATCCTTCATTTTGATGTACTTCTCGATCCGATATTTCCATTCTGGAAATCCTTCCGCAGATAACAGTCGTGGAATTCGAGAAGTGGTTCCCATAATCGCATCTAATTCATGGTGAGCTGACATGCTTTGAGATTCCATTTTTTTGTTTTTGTTTTTTTTATATGTTTGAAAAATAAATAAAAGGATCAAGTAAATAGTTTTCGGTTGAGTGGTGATAAAATAATGTTTTCGGTTTCTGAAGTAAAAGAGGGTTTTCGGTTTCTGAATGATAAGGTTTTTCGGTTTATGAAGGATCAAGAGTTTTCGGTTTCTGAAGATTCAAAGGATTTCGGTTGAAGAACTGTTTTCGGTTGTCGAAGATTCAAGAGATTTCGGTTGAAGAACAATTTTCGGTTTCTGAAGATTGAAAGGATTTCGGTTGAAGAACTGTTTTCGGTTGTTGAAGATTCAAGAGATTTCGATTGAAGAACAATTTTCGGTTTCTGAAGATTGAACCGAAAACTAATAGATTTCAATGAGAAACTTAAATTTTCGATCCGATTTTGATTTCCACACGCTTGAAACCTCAAACACAGCTTCCAAACAGCTTAGAGCTGAATAGAAATCAATTGAAGATACATTTTCAGTTGATGAAGATCAAACCGAAAACAATAAGATTTCAACTGAAAGGCTGAAATCCAAGCAGATCTCTATTCCACACGATGCAGTTAAAAAGCTCGTAGTTAGACTTTGGGTTGGGTCGGTTGGTCCGCCTTCAGGTGTGCACCGGTTTACTCGTCCCTTCTGTCGGTGATGCGCTCATGGCCTTAATTGCCCGGTTCGTGCCTCCGACGATGTTACTTTGAAGAAATTAGAGTGCTCAAAGCAAGCCTACGCTCTGATACCAATTGTTAGGTCCTGGATGGAAGGATCTTCACCAACGATCAATCAAGCATAAGAAAACAAAGAAGAAATGGAATAGACGATGAATGAAACTAAGCTTGCATACGATTAAACACTTGAACCGTCTGATACAATTCAGGGGCCGAAAACTGGCAAAAGTACAACTGTACTATGAACCTGACATCTATATATACTAACCAGGACCGAAAACAGTTTTCGGTCAGCAGACCAAAAACTGGTTTTCGATCACACCTTAACCAAAAATACTTCCTAGACCGAAAACGTCAAACATACACAAAATGACTTCAAAATACATTGACAAATGCTCTAACTCATCCATACATTGATGCCTAGCCCAAACCATATATATTGGCCCTTCAAGCTTGATTCTATAGTAATAAATTACCAAAAGTGCGTTGCTATTTTCTTGCATTTAATCCTTTCCAATTAAATACTCCAATTGCAATTTGCCTTGCATTTGAACATCTTTTGATCCTTCCATATATATATTTTTAAATCAATAAAGGTATATTTTCCTATTATAGCATCATACTTTCACTATACTTCCAATTTTTTCTTACCAAGACATTGTAGTTATTTTTATTTGGATTACATTTCTATAACCGGGTAATTTAACCAGAATACAATGTAATTATTTCTATTTGGACCAAAACCATAGTTTTTTTTTGTCAACCACAGTGACAATTTTTGCAATTTTGTCTACAAATAAATTATATTTTTATACATTTATTAGGAAAAATCTGAAAAAAAAATGAGAGATAAAGTGGAGAATAAAGAAAAAATGTACGAGATGTGATGAAATTACACAAACAACAAACATAGAAGGAAATGAGATGGTAGTTCTTCAAACAGAAGATCAAATGATCTTCAAATCAGCTCTAATTTCATGATTCTTCAAGTCATAACAGCATGAAAATAACCCTAATTTTAAGTTTCAATATCAATCTATGAGCGAGATCAATTTACTTTTTTCTTTGAAATTTCCGTTTTTCATTTAAAAATCCTACAAGGTGATTAATCATGTTGTGCCCCAAGACTATAATGAACATGGATTTTCAATGATTCTTATATCAGTTAGACGAATTTATGCTACCATGATTCTTGATTTAAATTAAGATATTTACTAAAGCAAAGTGAAGTCAGAGAAGTTGGGTTTTCAATTTAAGCTTCCGATTTAACCTAATTACATAGTGCCTTTAAATCTTTGTAATAAACTTGATTGTTTGAAGAAAATGGGTGAGCGTCTTCAATTTCTTTATTATTGTAGGTCCGATCAACCATGATGTTGAGTGGTAGCATGCTAAATGACATTTTTAAAAAAGTGTAACAAGTTTGGACAATGGTAAAAAAAATTGATATTTGAATAAAACTATAAAAACTATATAAACTTTAGGGTTTTTATATTATTATCCTTCACCCTAACCATTTAACTCGCACAATGGTGGATAGCCAATGGAATTCACTTTACGTGATTTGTAGTTTCCTTTCTCATCCTTTTATGTTTCACTACACATCACTCGGTATTCAAAATTTCATTTTATACCATGACCATTTTAATTTATCAATAAATACTTAGTAAAAGCAAAAACAAATCTTAAATATTACTAAAAGAGAAACCTTATGACATCATCTTAAATAATCTGAATCATTAATTGTATTTCAACCTTATTTTTTCCACTCTTAGATCAAATTGCTGACATCATCTTCCCCATATAGAATGTATTTAATTCCAATAAATGTTTTCCAATCATCAATCAATAACTTACATTCGTTGAAATAGAATGTATTTAATTCCAATGAAAGCTTTCCATATTTTACATCTTGAATTTTCAGTTATGAAGATTTTAATATGGTCAATTTTAAAAACATATCTACTATAATAAATGAAGGTTTTTTTGCCACATGTGCTCTTCTTCTTTATTTGGACACATTGCATTTTCTAGAATTTTTAAAATTTTCTATTTTCCACTTGTCATTTTATTGTATTTTTCATTTTATTAAATTAAAATTTCACATTTAATATCCCGTATTCTAATAAATCAGTACTTTTTTGCCACGTGGCTTGTCATGGAGCTTCCCCAGCTTTTTTTTCCTGCTCATTCTCTCAAATTGGATTTCCAAAAATGCCCTTCTTGATGTATAAATCGTCCATATGCCCGGTCAATACATTTTCTACTTCCTGAATCTACTTCCTAAATCATTGCAACAAACATTTAAATTAATAGCATTAAATAAGGAGAATATCATGCTGTTTTAAAACATTTAAGAAGATTGTTCATAAGAACCTTCAATCTCGCCTACGTTTCCTCCTCTCCATTCTTAATTTGTAACGCCCCGTCTCTGGTATGTTGTCCCCGTGGCATTTATTTAGAAGTTTTATTGTGGGACTCGGCGAGTCTATGGCCTGACTCGTCGAGTAGGGTCGAGTTTTCGAGCACGTGTTAGTAGGTGACTCGGCGAGTCCATATTCGGGACTCGGCGAGTCTGCCTGTCTGGAAGAAACCCTAAATCCCCGGGTTGCTCACTATTTAAGCAATGCTTTGTGCCCCAAACTCGCCTCCTTCACCCTCAAAGAGCTGTGAGAAAACCCTAATCCATCCCTTATTTTCTTTAAGTGCTTTTGTGTGGATTTTGAAGGCTTGAAGAAGAAGAACAAAGGAGCAAAGAGAAGAGGTGTGGAGCAAAGATCCAAGGGAAAAATCAGAGTTCATTGAGGTATTTCTCGGATTCCTTCTGTTTTATGCTTTAGATCTTCATTAGAACTATTCTAGGACTAGTTTGATGCATTTTCTAAGCCCTATAGTTGTATGGATGCCTTAATGGGACGAGATATCCCTAGATCTGTTCATTTAGGAGTTGTAGAGCCCGGATCTGTTGCCTTTTTGGAGATGCCTTGCATAAGAACCCTAGATCTAGCCTTTATTATGCTTTTTGAGCCTTATTATCTTCTTGGTCACTTTTGGGCACGTAAAGATAGAATCTTTACGTGCTAATCGAGTTAAGGAAGCCCAGATCTATAAGTTTCAGCCGCTGGATTCAAGCAGAATCGAGTTTAGAGTAGCTGCATGGCTATGACTCGGCGAGTCAAGTTGCGAGTCCCGTTTTTCCCCTTTTTGAGTGATGACGAGTGGAAGCCTGTGAGTAGTAGAGTGGACTCAGTGAGTTGGAGAGCAGACTCAGTAATGGAGGGACTCGACGAGTTGTTCATACAACTCGGCGAGTCCAAGGCAATCTTCTTAGCTCAAGAACAACTCGTCGAGTTGTTCATATGACTCGGCGAGTCGGATGAAGATTGTCTGAGTTCTTGGATCGAGAGAGTACTCGTCGAGTCGATGCCATACTCGACGAGTAGCCACGAGTAGGGTTGAGAAGTGAGACTAGAGACTCGGCGAGTTGGCGGCCCAACTCGGCGAGTCAGGTCAACTGTGGGTTGACTTTGACCGAGAGAGTTTTCTTTGACCAACGGTAAAAGAGTCATTTTACCCCAGTGTAGTGTTTAGCATTTGATTGAGTGTGTTTATGGACTTGTAACTGGGGAGATACCGGAGCAGCAGCAGTTAGCTTCCAGAGCCATTCACACAGCAGCCAGTTCACGAGGTGAGTCTCCTTTCAGTAGGAACGGATCTACGGCCACAATGCCGGCCCGTTTAGTTAGCAGTAGTCCCGGACTTTGGTCCAATGCAGTAGTTAGAGTGCTTGATGTCTTTGTGATTCAAGCATGTTTGTGTTATGTGTTCCGGACTCTGTTCCGATGCAGTATGCAGTATATGTGATTATAATAATTGATATGTGTTATGTTATGCCATGATCAGCCAGTTCTGGACTTCGGTCCGATGCAGGGGACAAGGTCCCAGTCAGTTCCGGACTTCGTTCCGATGCAGCTAGTTCCGGACTTCGGTCCGATGCAGTTAGTTCCGGACTTTGGTCCGATGCAGGGGACAAGGTCCCAGTCAGTTCCGGACTTCGGTCCGATGCAGCTAGTTCCAGACTTCGGTCTGATGCAGTGGGCAAGGCCCAATATGTGTTTTATATGTATTGTATGGTATGTGGTAGTTTGGGGGAGCTCACTAAGCTTCGTGCTTACAGTTTCAGTTTTGGTTTTAGGTACTTCCGCAAGCAAAGGGAAGAGTTTGGGATGATGGCATCGCACACACCACAGCTTCAGTTTTATCCTGGGAGTTGATTTAGTTTTCTTGATATGTTTGAATAACAGTTGTGATACAGTTTTTCTCACAGTATTTTATTATGGTTTTCGAAACACGCAGTATATGGTTTTGTTATGTGATACTCAGTCTCGTGGTTTTGTTATAATAAAAATCGAAATTTTTGGGTGGTATTTTTGGGTTGTTTCATAATTCATACCCAAATCTCCCAAAACAGATAATATATCATATCAGCAAAAATCAGTATATTAATTCCTTTTTATCTCCCTGGTTTCAATCATTTTCTTATTCCCTTTTTCTTCTGATTCCAACGACCTTAATGGTGAAACCTCCACCCACTGAATCAGGTATGTTAGGGTTTAGTTGAATTGCGACCTTTATCACATTGTTCTTCCCAAACCCATTTCTCATCTTACATCTTTTTTGCATGTAGGGTTTTAATGAGTTTAGACAACCTGTATGACTCCTCATCAATTCAATTGCGAAATCGTGTGCATAATGGTCTTTTGCTTGGAGATGCAATGCTGGTAATTTACTGTTTCTTTCTACTTCCACTTTACACACCAACTGTTTGATACAATGCCCAAGTGAAAGTCGTGTTAAGAGTTTTCTAATTTTGTTTAAGAAATTAGCTCATCATTTGCTCTATATTTGGGAACTCATTCTAATGTATAACATTTACGAAATGTTACTAGCACATTTGTGCTTCAACATCCTTTATCACATTGTTTTCATCCATCTTATTGAAGAAAAACATAAAAATTAC
Source organism: Lactuca serriola (assembly GCF_051521515.1). Taxonomy (NCBI): domain Eukaryota; kingdom Viridiplantae; phylum Streptophyta; class Magnoliopsida; order Asterales; family Asteraceae; genus Lactuca; species Lactuca serriola. The sequence continues at coordinate 74,614,024 of NC_136409.1, read as the reverse complement.
TTTTATGTGGGATAAAAATGAACTGCTGATTATAACTTTGAATGTAGCTAAAAATTACTTTGATCTGCATATATAATTCTTCTTTATTTCTTCTAACCGTTTTCATTGTTTTGTGTATCCACATAGCTAAAAAGAACTTCTAGAGATGTCACGCACATGAGATATCGTTGGTAATGGCCTTCTCTACTCTATATGATATGGGAATCTTAAAAAGACCAAAATGCCCTCATTATATATGTTTAATGGCATTTTATTTGTTTTTATATTCACCAGATTTGAACTTTCACAAACTTTGTTGATTAACAAACATTAAAAAAAATGAAAAAAAAATATCATTCTACTTTTATTGCTTTGTTTATTATGGCATACTACTTCATTTTTTCCTATGACAGGGTTGTACTTAAAACCCCTGGTTATTAACAATGCCCTTCAGATACTAAGAAAAAAAAACTGGAAGTACGATGACATAATAAAAAGAAATGAAAGTAGGGTGCTACAATAACCAAATAAATGGAAGTTGGTTGCTATTTCTTACATTTAGCTCCTTTATTTGTGTAAACAACTGAAACTTGATATATGAGTGAGTGCAATATTTGATGACTTTATGGAGCTAATGAAAAGAGAAAAGGCAAGTACATGAGTTGTACTTGATGCAAATGTTGACAAAGAGTAATAGAAGACTTTTATTTAATGCAAAACCATCAAGGATTAAGATTATGAAGTTTTTTTTATAAGATTTCATCAACTGTTTGGTTTTGTATGCAAAGTTGTGTTTGGTAATTTTTGATGAAAATGAGGGCATTTATTTCTTTTGCATGTTGAAGAATGGGACTGGACTATCTTTTCTTGTGTGGGATACAAAATTTTTGAAAATTGTGTTCCGTTGGTGTTAGTTTATACTCATTGAACTACAATTATTGACTACAGTTGACTGTTAGTCAGCTGACTTTTTTTTTCTTTTTGCTTTTTCAACATAGATAAATTTATTAGGTTTAAATTTTTTTGGCAATTAACGTGTAATTGTTTCTTCATGTGTTGTTTTTTCTTCATTATGTGAAAATTTTAGATATTGATTTAAACAAAGGTAAGGATGCATAGAATGTCGTGTCTATAGACCCCTTTGAGTTGACTTTTTTTGGATATAATACTATATTCTTTGGTGGACACTATTAAAAATTATAGATGGAGATTGTTATAAATTTTAAATAAAACAAATCAATTAAAAAAATGTCGATAGACATCATAATACATTTTAGATGAAACAAATTAATTAGAAAAATAATTTAAATTTTGAAATGCAACAAATCAGTTAACAAATGTATCATTAGGTGTTGTAATTTTTTTTTACAAATATAAAAATATGTATTGATTTTTTAATTCTTTAACTTAGCCAATTATAAGATAGTACAATTTGAAAGGAGAGGGGAATTAAAAAATTAAAAACATATTTTAATACAAATTTTGGAACAAAAAAAAAGTGACCGTTGAATTGCTAAATCCGCTATTAAAATTGTCTAAATCCACAAAAGGTATATACGTAAGCATGCATGTCAAACACAAAGAGACAATACTGAAGAAACAAGTAGGGGTGAGCAAACCCAAACCAAGAAACTGAGAAACCGACGACACCGAAACCGAACCAAAATCGACAGTTAGGGTTTGATTTTTTTAAAAACCGAAAAATTGCGTTCAGTTTCGGTTTTTACCCAGAAACCGACCCATCCAACCCAATAAACCGACCCATACTTAAAACCGACAAACTGTCCCAAGAAACTAACCTATCCAACCCGAGAAACCGAACCATATCTGATTGCTTTTTGGTTGTAATAATCTATTTCGGCTTTGGTTGTAACTTGTAATAGACTATTTGCTTGTAAGATTCATGTTTTTTGAAGTATTTAACTTTAATTTGGTGTTTTTAAAGTATTTAACTTCTTGCTTCGTTTCTGGAAAATAGGTTAAAACCCAAAACCCGTGAGTGTATGGGTTGAACCCAAGAGACCGAAAAATCGACCTCAGAACCCAAGAAACCGAACCGACCAGAAACCGATCTTATTGGGTTCTGAAAACTAGAAACCGACCATTTATGGGTTGGGTTGGGGTCCAAAACCGACGCATGCACAACCTTAGAAACAAGGGATCTTAAATTTCACATTGCCCCCTCTACCAATACTATTTTCAATATGGCACATCCATTTTCACACTTCTTCCATCATACTATTAATTTATTTATTTATAATTACGTATTGTATTCTTTTTTATTTTAATTTCACTATAGACATGTTTTGTTTGTTTTATATCAAATCAATTTTGATGTTTTTTTTGGGTTTTTATTTTTGTCATTACTCAAACGTATGTTGTATTATATAAAGTCATGATTTTTATTGGGATTGTAAGTTATAATGACAAAAGTGGTGTTTTAGCCAACAAGCGTTTTTTCTTCCCACTCCCTCCCTTGTGGTTGTCTCATCATATCCGTATGTTCAACGAAAATCATGCACCAAAGTAAGGGTTTTAAAAATCTCCGTTTGTAATTAAATACTTACTATTTACTGTGTAATTAAATAACTCCGAATCACAAAGTTATTAGAAAATAACAATATTACAATTCATAAGTTTTCTAAATTAATGAAATATTAGTTTATTACATAATTAAATTTTAAATTATATTCAAAATTAACATCCGTGGGTTCCACGGGTTTTAACCTAGTGTAAGGTAATATATATGTAAGGTATTTATTAGAAAAAGGTTTATATATATACTGTATTCAATACATTAAAGTCTCATAATTTTAATAATTCAAAAAATTTCTCATTTTTCTTATAAATTCAAACATTTCAAATTGTTAAATTTCATATTTAATTTTTTTTAAATAAACCCATGTAATACATAGGTCTTACACCTAGTTACATAAATAAAAAGATCCCATCATGTTTCAAAACAAAGCCGTATATTGAATATCATTAATTGTAGTTTTATTGTTAATCCGGTTTTGATATTAAAGTCTTTGGCAAATTTTGTCTAAGTTGCAATGAAATCAAATTTGCAAAAAAAAAATAATAATAAAATAAAAAAAATAAAAAAACAACCTTAAGTTTATAAATCTTTTATGTTTTTACCTTATGTTTTTTTTTCATATTGTTCGTATTCATACCGATAAAAAAAACATATTTATACACGAAAAGAAAAAAGTTTCAACTAAACATATCATAAATATGTTTTTTTAGAAGTATAAATACGTTTGTTTTATTTTTTTTGTAAAATACAAATGCATTTTTTACAAATATTAATTATTTTTTAAAAATATAGACACATTTTTAGGTATATAGAAGTATATCAATCAAAAACATGTATATATGAAAAAAAAAAATGTTGTTATACTTCTAAAAGCATAAAATTGCATATGTATACTTCTATAAAAATGTTGTTAGCAATAGGAACTTTTGGGATTAAGATTTTGATAAGCCCCATGGACTCTTAGTTTATGGTATAAGGGCTTGGAAGCCTAAAGTTTAATCTGCTGCAACCTACTTCCAGAATTGGTGTATGGAGGGCAGTTTGGTCTTTTAATTATTTTGCAATTTAGAGTTAGCGGTGAGACAAAAATGTGGGGATATCACCTTGCTAAGCTGTTATTCTCTTTTGTCCTTTTCTTTAGTAGGGGTGTTCACGGTCCGTTTTTTTCGGTTTTTAGGTCAAACTAAAGTCAAACCGTTAGTAACGGTTTTTGTCAAGCAAAAACCGAAGCCGAACCGTTGAAAATTTAAAACCGAACCAAATCAAACCGTTACTAACGGTTTGGCTCCGGTTTGGTTTCACGGTTTGAGATTTTTAGGTTCATTTTAGTCGAGTCCATTAAACTAATTTAGTAAAATAAATCAATTATGTTGGTACATGAAAAGAAAAACTTGCAAAAATAAAAATAACCTAACACGACTAAGTTACATGATGTTTACTAATTTAAATAATAAAAAATATGAAAACACTATCCTTATCCATATCCTTTTTTAAATATTGAAAATGAGATGAACCTAAAAAAAAACATATTAGGTGTAGTCAGAGGGGTGATATTGTCGGCGTCGGTAACGATAAATATTAGACTAAACAACAACCACAGTAGAGACGAGACTCTGTTTTGCGATTTTGAGTCTTTGCGATTAGGTTTAGGGCAAGTGGAAACAAATCAAACGATTGCTTGGAGTTGGAAAGGTGGACTCTCAGTTGTCGGGCTTCATTTACACTATAGTAAACAAAAGAAACTACTAGGAATCTGAGCTAAATAAACGTGAGTTTTAAATTTTATTATCTATATATAAAAATTAATATATAATACAATAAAATATAACTACATATAAAAAATTTATATATATATATATATATATATATATATATATATATATATATATATATATATATATATAGACACACACACACACACACAAATCTTAACGGTTTGGTCCGGTTTTTATACGGTTTGAAATCTTAAAAACCGTAAGCAAAACCATTCACTATGGTTTGAAAAGCTCAAAACCACAAACCAAACCATAAAGAAAAATACAAACCGTAAAACCAAACCGATGACCGATTTGGCCGGTTTCACGGTTTCAAACCGTACCGCGAACACCCCTATTCTTTAGTAGTAGCATATATAGAGTAGTTAGTAGTAGGAGTTAGTAGCTAATAATTAATTTGTAAAGAACTTTGTTCTTCTTTTGGAGAGTCCATTCCTCTCGAATGAATGGGAATTCTATCCTAATTTTATGGTGTTATTGAGTGTTTTGTTGCTGTGAATCTGTTAGAATGTATGGGGTATACGATAGATTCAACAGGGGTCTATCAGATTTTTGCCACGGTTTTTTGGCCATTTTTGACACTTTTGGCCATTGCAGTCAAACTTTTATATTTTCGTATAAAAAACACAAAAAACCTTTAGCGTTTTGCCACAATTTTTTAGCCATTTTGACATTTTTAATCATTGCAATAAGAAGTTTTGCATTTTTTCATAAAATACACAAAAGAAAACATTTAGGTTTTTGCTAAAACTTTTGCGTTTTAGCATAAAAAAAACACGAAAACCGTCCTAGGGCTTCGCCCGGGCTTTCTTCCTAGTTATGCTTTTAAATTTAAAAGAAATGTATGACAACACTGCTAAAAAAAAGAAGCATGTTGAGAGTATTCTTTTGAACTTTAAGTATTCTTTTCCTCATACTTGATTGATTTTTCCCAACTCTCGACATCGAAAAAACGTTTTGGAACCAAAATTGATGAGAACTTTTTGGGATCAACAATGCTAAAAATCACTTTGCAAATTTGAAATTAATTCTATCATCTACATTAACAAATTACATCTTACAGAGTTTCAAATAACTTATTAGAACTTGTAAATTTTTGCAAATTTGAAAGATTTTCGAAATTCCATCCACATATATATGATCCATAAAGTGTCAAAGCAATTACACAGAATTTGGTTTGCATTTAAGTGCGTTTTCAAAGAAACTTAAAAGAACATTAGATACGCGATTGATACACAAATAACTCGACTTCAATCAAGTTTGTGATTATCTACTGGCAATTCTTTATGAATGACATCAGCAACAATAGGGTCATGCTCTTTTGCAGCCTGTTAAAATAAAACACAAAAAGAACATGATATATTTATTTATTTAACAGATTTTAGGAGTTTTTGAGACAAAATGAAGACTATTTGTAGAGGATTGACAAATCAGCAAAGGATGTTATAGATAAAATTGGAGAAAAAAAAAATTCTACTTTCAATTTTTTCATATTGAAACATTAAACTTTGAAAATTCTGCACAACTATAGCAATACAAATTGTTTGTATTTTGATGACAATGCTACAATTGGGTAGACTTTTCGCATAAGGAAGAATAAGAATAAAAGATAAAAAAAATATATAATGTTAAGAATGAGAATAAAAGATAAGGAAGAACAAGAATAAAAGATAAAAATAAACACATGCACCAACTACATAGAGTTTACTCTACTGTTCAAAAGAAATAAAAAGGAAGTGCTGAAGAAATGTCTTTTTCAATCTGTAGGATCAAAAAGAGCCTTTTAATAAATATATATTTAGAACTAGCAATGCCTTGTGTTTCATTAATCTTCTTCCCATGCTTCCAGGTTATCTACATCTGATACTTTCTACCCAAAATTCCAAAATATGTGTAAATCTTTAGCTGATATTTCTATTAACCTTATATCTAAGTAGTTACAATAATCCAGATCTCAGAAATGGTTCCATGAATCCCTCAATATCAAACTTGAAAGAAGAATTCTATGCATAGATCCTCTTACATACATTCTTTATATATACTATCAGTTAAAAGGCACAAAATCCCCAAATATCAAACTGAAATACAATTTGGGTACTTACGTTTTCATTGGTCTTGTTAGCAACAGGTTTATAAGGACATGCTGCTGGAGCACGTTCTGGTTTCTGATATTCCCATCCTAAAATCCTATATACTCTTGCCTGAAAACAAATAAAAGTTTAATTTAAATTCAATTCGGTGAATTGAACATGAAACGCGATGTCGCGATATACGAGTAACTAAAATTAAAATATCGAATTCATACCATGATGAGATCGAATATGACTGGCAATAGGTTTACGATCGGGATCAGGAACAGCGGAAGCAAACAAGCGACGCACACCTATGTAGGTATACATATGTGACTGTAGTTACAGGTGTTGGGATTGAATTTATCAACAGCAAGTGTGGATAACATGATGAATTAGGGTTCAAAATAGATGAATCGCTAAAAACATCAGAGAATTGAAAAAGAACAGAGGAAATTTTACCATCTTCGGTTTCTGAGATCGATCCTTAACGTCGAAGACTTTAGGGGTCTCTACTCTGCGCCAAGGTGAAGTTTGGAGCTATTGTTGGTAGTTTTTATGTTTTAATGTATTGTCAATGTATGTTCTGTCCAACTTTAGTCCCTTGACTTATAATATTTACAGTTATTGACAAAACAAACTTCCCCTTTTGTAAACAAAAGTTTTTTCATGACAACTTAAGTTTTAGTTCATTTCTCATTCTCTATGGGAAATCTCTATCAAAGTCCTAAAAATTTGCTTCGGTTTATATTTTAGTTCCAAATTTATTTGTTTTTTTATGGAAAAAATTCTAAAAATTGGCTAACATTTACAGTTTAACCATATTTTACCTTTTCAGTACAAGGTCAAAATCAGAGGTGGTTACTAAAGCCTCCTCTTTTCGCTGAAGCACCATCAAATTGGCGCCGCCTTTTAAGTTTTTTCTTTTTTGTAATATAGGTTAGGAATACGAGGAAATCAATATTATTCTAGTGGATGATAAATTAACCAAAAAACTTGGAGGAGTCAAAATCACGAGTAATTATATATTTCTTTTCCTCTTATGTTTACTGAGTTGTTGTCCGTTGTGTGTGCTACTATTTAATTCTTACATAGATTCATTGGTAATTTTTAATCTTTCTCTCTTCTCAACCATGGCTATCACCTGATTTATTAATAACGAAGGGGGGGAGAGATCTTTGAACAAAATGTGAGAGCGTAAGAGAAATTGATCTAGGGTGCTCTCAAGCATTCATGGTCTCAGTTTCACGAATCCATTTCATGAAAAACTTCTCCTTTCTTTATCTCCAATAATGGTAACTTTGCAATAAACTCATCTTGATTTAGAGGTCGTTGGAAGTGGCGGAGACCATACCCATCATCAATCAATCACTATGAATGTCGGCGACCGTAGCTTGTGATCATTGGATGCTAGTGAAGAAAGTACTACATTCACCACTAAGATTGTAGGTGTTGTGTCATCATTATCTTTAGAGAAGAAGGGGAGGAGAAAGGGAGGGAATCATCTATTGTAAACTTTTAGAATTATCAATATAATATATTTATTTGTTAATAGATATATATCGTTAAATCTAAAATCTAAAATAATATCAAAAAAATATTCAAATAATATATTCTAGGTAAAAAAAATTGTTTCTATGTTTTAAATATAAATTTGAATCGACAATTCATTTGAAACTAGAAAAGATTCCCAACATTGCGGGAGCTGGAAGGTATTTGTAACATCCCGATGATGAGGTATTTTCAATTTTAACCCTATGTATGAAGAAATATTACATTTTGACCCATGTGCTTGAAAAAGATTGCAAGAATGGCGTATAGTGGCATTTTGGTGATTTTTGGTCGAAGCCTTAGTACGTTGGGTGTACGTTGTGTACGTTGGGCGTACTTGGGCGGCCCTTAGTACGCTAAGTGTACACCGTGTACGCAAGGCGTACGTGAAGGATCCTCAAACCCTAATTTTTAGGGTTTGGTCCATATATAAGCATCATTATCACCTCATTTCTCATTCCCTCATCAGCCTCCACCTGAGAAAACGTCCATCTTGCTAACCCTAAGTGAGAAGAGTGCATCTTGAGCTTATCTTTGTGTTATGGTGATATTCTTGAATAAGAAGAATGTGGTGGGAAGACCTTGGAGCTTGGAAGCAACTTAGATATGGGATTATCTCCTTGCTAGCAACCTCCAGGAGGTAAAAAGCTCCTTGCTTGATCATCTTATCTTGTAGATCTCGCCATTTCTGTAACACCCCGAGTTCATAAGTGCAAGTTCAGGGTGCTTGGTGTAATTAAGGAGGATCGACTCGGCGAGTCCATGGACAGACTCGGCGAGTCGAGTCGCGATTTTGGTCGCATGTTAAGTGACCAACTCAGCCAGTCGGAGGCTGAACTCGGCGAGTTGGTGCTGGAATGAGAAAAACCCTAATCTGGAGTTTGTGCTATATATAAAGAACATAATACCCTCTCTTCAGCATTTTTACATTCCCTTTGAGTCCCAGAAACCCTAATAGCCGTGAGCGAGAGCTTGGAGAGTGTTTGGAGCTTTGAGAAGTGAATTTGGTGGAGGAGACTTGAAGAGCAAGAGGCAACCATCAAGGATTTCGTGTGGATCCAGAACCCACTCCAGTTTGGGACACAATTATAAGGTATTAAGTTGTTACCTTGACCTTTTCTTCTAGAATCATTCATATGTGGAGGCTAGGGTTTTCCTTGGTTAAGGGAATTGTTATAGAAGCTAGATCTGAAGCTGAAACTTCAGATCTGAACCTCTTTTGAGTCCTAAGTTCATAAAGTTTCAGTCCTTGGATGATTGGTGAAGCCCCTTTTGTCTAAAACCCAAGCCCTAGTGTGTTTTGAGTTTATATCTTCTTGATATCACGTAAAGTTTGCAACTTTACGTGAGGGATAGCTTGTAGAAGGATAGATCTATGGATTTGAGCCCCAGCATGGCTTAAAAGGCCACTACATGGGTTAAGAACTGGAGATTCTCGGCGAGTCTCATGGGTGGACTCGGCGAGTTGGATGAAGATAGGCAGAAAATCGACGAGTTGGAAGAACAACTCAGCGAGTTCGTTGAATATTGCCTTGTACTCGGCGAGTCTGGTCGTGGAGTCCTAACTTTTTCTGGTTGAACGGTGAATCGGAGTCGAGGGATGACTCGGTGAGTTGAGCGAGAAAGGTGTTGGGTCCTTTATGTGTTACGTCTTCGGCTCGGTCCATAGCCCAGTTTTGTATCTGGATTGGGCCTGTCCATCTGTGATCTAATTATTAGTGTTTAAGTATTTATAGATGCTTGCATGCATCTTTGTACATAACGTTTTAGTCGATAATTCAGAGTGATTATTATTTTTGTCGATTGTAACCCTAAAAGCCTCTACAGCGGAAGTTCTTCATCGAGCTCTGTTGAGGCGTGAATCTATTGAATCATTCAACTCATTATTGATTCATTCTCTTGTTTGTTATTTTTTTTACATTTTTCTGATTAACCTATGTAAGATCTAAACGATCAAAGAGTTTTTCAACTCATCAATTGGTATCAGAGCAGGAGGCTGTGTAATTCATACACATCTCTTCTGTCATAGAAGTGATTAGAGTTCATTCCGCATTCATTGATATTTATTGAGCCGCCACTCCATAATTGACGTATCTCATTAATTATTAATCTTGCCCTAATATTACGTATTACAAAGTCTGATCTTATAACAGGTTAAACGATCAAGCATGGACGATTCTCAATCCAATCTCATCAACATCTCTAACAGCATCGGATCAACAACCAAGATCCCAATCCTCTACACTCAAGACTATGAAGTGTGGACGCACCATTTTGAAGATTACGGTATTGGATCGGAAGATAACGGGTATCTGATATGGGAAGCAATCACAAATGGCCCATTTGCTCACTCAAAAACTTCAAGAATCATTAAAACTCAGAATGAGTACAATGATCTATTAAAAGATGTGAAGGACGTCGCTCAGGATGAAAAGGAGAAGTTCCAATGCAACATTAAGGCATTGAGACTAATTCGATTCGCCCTTCAATCCGACACATTTTGGCTAGTAAGTTCATGTTGTACAGCAAAGGAAATCTGGGATCGGCTGCGAGAGCAGGAGCACTCGATTCAGACCCTACTTCTCTCCGAATTTGGAGAGTTCAAGCAGAAGCCAGAAGAGGTTGTTACACAAACGTTCGATCGGTTCAATCATCTTCTCAGTAAGATGATCAAACATGACATAGAAAGAAAGCTCATCGAATAGAAGGTCACATTCTTAAATGGCCTAAGACCCGAATGGAGAGCGGTTGTGTCGACGGTTAAAGCACATGAACAGTTCAAATCATACTCTTTGGCGAAACTTGTGGGGATTCTGAAATCCCAGGAAAAGATTGTGCTGCAAGAAAAGAGCGTGGTTTCAAACTTGGGGTCCTTGGCCCTTCCGTCTAAAGGTAAGAGTGCAACAGAAGAAGAAGAAGAAGATCTGAATCTGGGAGACTACGATCTGACATCTGAAGATTATGCAATGATGGTGTCAAACCCCAGGAGGTTCATCAAGAAGAAGTTCCCTACCAACAAGAAACGAAATTGGCAGGGAAGCTACAGCTCTGAAAAGGCGAAAGAGGAGCCGAAGGTTGAAGAACCAAAGAAAGAAGCGAAGGGTGAAGTTGATTCTGGTGTCAGCTGTTTTTACTGTGGAGGGAAAAATCACTACGCAAAATATTGCGTGTTGATGAAAATGGCAGAGAAAGATGAGGAGAAGGATGAAGAGGCAAATCTCCTGAAAAGACCGGATGAGATTAAAAGGAAGAAAGCTGCTACTAATCCCTCTATGAATGCTCTACTTGTGCAGGGTTCGGTAGATGATGATGAGTTCGGTGGTGTACAGGTGTGGTCAACCGACTCAGAAGATGATGAAGTGAGAAAGCCTTCTCATGGAAAGGCTTATGTTGCGAAGAGTGATGATGCTAGTGGAAGATGTTTGATGGTGATGGATGTATCCCAGATGAGGGGATACAACACTGATGGTGGAAACGAAGTGGCTAAGGAGTGAGAGGACGTGTGCTTTACAACGAAGCCTCTCAGTGTGCAGATCAGTGAACTTGATGAACTGATCAAGAAGGTACAATCCATTTTTATTTCGTTTAAAATTCCACAAACATCATACGATAAAGAATTAAATAACTTGAATTCAAGAATTTCAAATCTAGATAGGTGTTTAACTCAAACACGGGTCACGAATTCTAATCTGACTGACCAAATGAGCAGGATGTCATCCAAGAGTGAGGAGCGGAGAATGTGGATTGAGCAGAAGGAGTTGGAGTTGATTAAGTCTAGGGATGAAAATATCTATTTGCAAAGAGACAATCTTAAGTTGTTAAAACAGAGAAATGTTTTTTGTTTGATTGCAAAAAGACTTTATACTAACATTACACAACTGCATTTAGACTGTGAAATAGGCCAGAAAATACATCGCATGATTTTGCCCTTCCTTGAGCTAAAGGAGGATGAAATCGATGCCGAAGCATACAACTGTGAAAGTGTTGTATCTTCAGATGATGTAAATCCCACTTATATGTTTGGTCTGGACAAAATTGAATCGTTTATAAAGTCCAAAGACCATAAGAACATGCTTAAGAACCTTTTGGATGAAAATGATAGGTTGAAACTCAGAGCCGAAACTATACAAAAATTTGACTCATTGAGTACCAAATTAAGTTCAGAAAATAAAATTGATGCTGAAAATGCATCTGAACTTAATGAGGACGATGACATGAGTGAAATCTCTGTAGAGGATGAGGTTGACTGTTCAGAGTTTATTAGGAGCGAACCTGAAAACCACAAAAACTTGATTTCTGAAAATTCTGTGGAATTCGATCGTCTGTCCAAAAATAAGTCCTAAATCCTTAAAGAAAAGGTCGTTGTATACCAAAAGGTAAGAACCACACTCAATCAAGTTTATAAGGTCACAGGAGTAACCGAACATCAGACAGCCGAACTTACTGCATTGGTGAATGAAGATAATGCAGATGGTTGTGATGAGTTCTTCTGGTCTGCACCGATAGACAACGCAGATGAAACAGTTGGTTTATCGGAGCGAACATCATGGAAGGTCAAAGGTAGATATGTGGCAGAACCACTTAGTAAACCTACCAACTTTGACGTGCCTAGTTCTAGTGGCGCAAAAGAGGTTCCAGTTGAATACGTCTCCTCAACAAGCGAGACCTCTTCCATGGAAAGTGAACCTGTTGTTCAGAAGTCGAAACAGAAGGCAAACATTCACAGACAACCGAAACAGGTGAAAAATCAAAAGCAACAGAGGAATCTGAGATACAAGAAAAACCTCTCAGAGCGAAAGCAATTTTGGCGCTCCCAAAATCCTCACTATACTCACTTTGATAGAAACTCCAAGGCAAAAGGAGAAGAGAATAAAGATAAAAGGAGCTTCGGTCCTTTGGATCAAAAGAACCAAAAGAAGACTTTCGGGCCACAGAAAGAACAAGACCAAAAGGATAGGTTCGGTCCTGAAAGTAAAAAACAACCGAAAGCCTAATTTCGGTCCACCAAACAACAACAGAAAAAGACCAGGGTTCAGTCCATCAAGCTTTTACAGCAGAAGACCCAGTTTCGGTCCAGAGACCCACAACAACCGAAAAGCCAATTTCGGTCCATCATGAAATAGCAAATGAAGGTCCAGGTTCGGTCCCTCAAATGGTCACAACAGAAAGGGTCATTTCGAACCTGAAGTCAGGAAAGATTCTCATTCTAATTTCTATTCTTCTAATTCTTCTCGTTCTCATTCCTCTTCTAAGCCTAATTCTCATCCTACACCAAGCTCACAATCGACGAAGGATTTGAAAGGAAAAAGTAAGATTTCCTCAGCAAAAGAAGACCGAAAGCAAGCTAAAGACCAAACTCCTGAACCTGAATCCAAAATCCTTGAATCTAACTCCAATAAAATCAAAGTGTTCACTATTAAGAGGAAAGATCAAACAACATTAATAAAATGAACTTATCTTGTTGATGCTTCTCTTACTATTCCTGTTTCTGTAAAAGGCTCACGAGGACCCAAGAAACTTTGGGTTCCAATTTTTGCAGGTTATAAGTGATGAGCAGTTCGACGAAGAATGGTACATAGACAGTGGCTGCTCGCATCACATGACAGGAAGGAAGGAAGAGCTAAGGGAGTTTCGGCCCCTTCAAAACGGTGGTAACGTCAAGTTTGGTAACAACTCCTTTGGAACGATAAAGGGTTATGGGATGATAACCAATGGAGAGTTTACAATCAGGAAGGTGGCTTATGTAGAGGGGTTGCAGCATAATCTCATCAGTGTGTCTCAACTGGTGGGAGGTACAGGTCTCAAAATCTCGTTCGATGACGAAGGTTTAGAGATAATAGAGAAGAAATCCAACAAGGTTATTCTCAAGTCAGAACGAAAAGGTGAGATGTTCCCTCTGAATCTCAACCCAATCAAAGGGAATCCAACCATATGTCTATTGTCTAAAGGCCATTCAGACGAAAGTTGGTTGTAGCACCGAAGGCTCTCACACCTCAACTTCAAAGACATCAACAAGCTAGTCATCGGTGATCATGTTCGGGGTCTTCCACTGCTTAAGTTCAATTGAGAACACTTATGTGATGCTTGTGAAATGGGGAAACAAAGTCGCCAAAGTCACCCAACAATCATAAACACCAAAGTTGTTGAGCCACATGAGTTGCTTCACATCGACTTATGTGGTCCATCATCAATCGAGAGCATTGGCGGTAACAATTACATCCTTGTTATTGTTGATGACTTCTCACGGTTTACTTGGGTGTTCTTTCTAAAGAACAAATCAGAGGCAACTCCCAAGCTGAAAATCTTTATCAAGCAGGTCGAAGTGCAACTGAGAAAAGTCGTTCGAAACATCAGAAGCGACAATGGAATGGAATTCAAGAACAAAGAATTTGAAGATTTCTTAGAAGAAAAAGGCACCAGTCACAATTTTTCAGCCCCCTATACACCTCAACAGAACGGAATTGTCGAAAGGCGAAACCGATCCCTGTGTGAGGCGGCCCAAACCATGCTGAGTTTTGCCTCCCTTCCTCTATATTTCTGGGCAGACGCCATTGCTGCAGCTTGTTTCACTCAAAACAGATCTTATCTCAACAAGCGTTTCTCTGTCACCCCCTATGAGATTCTTAACAACAGGAAGCCGAATGTCAAGTTTTTTCATGTGTTCGGCTCGAGGTGCTTCATTTTCAACTCCAAAGAGCATCGCAACAAATTCGATGTCAAAGCTGATGAAGGCATCTTTCTGGGATATTCTCTTACTTCAAAGGCGTATAGGGTTCTGAATAAGCGTTCTAAATGTATTGAAGAAACCTATTATGTAACGTTCGATGACAATTACATCAAGAAGTTGAAGTCTACCGAATGAGCAATTGAAGAGATTTTCTCTCAAGCCGGTCAGGTCACAGCCTCAATCGCCAATTTGTTTGACCACTTCATGGATTTATTTGATGAACCTGAGAAGGCTATTCACTCTGAAGCCAAGGCAGCAGACAACAAGGTGGATCACCTTAAGAAGATTATTGAAGACACCGCCAAACAAATGGCAGAAGAAGAACCAGTTAGAAATGAACCTCCTCAGAGCAATACTTCAGTCGAGGGGGAGAATCAATTCTCTTCAAATCGACAGGACTCACATATCCAGGGGGAGGGCCCATCATTTTCAATTGTTGATAATGCTCATAGCCAAGGGGAAAATCCAATCTTTAACGGAACCGAAAGTCCGGGACAACCTGAAAGCCCGGTTGCACCTGAAAGTCCTGTAGCAACCGAAAGTCCAGAACCGCCCGAAAGCCCAATAGAAGAAGAATTTTTTGGTTCACATCCAAATGTTTCATCATCTATCGAGGGGGAGAATTCCAATTTGCTTTATGATGATGATATTCAATCAGAGTTGGAAGAAGAGGTAAATGCTGAATTGGATCCCATTTATGATCCAAATTATCCTCCTCTCACCAAATGGACCAGAGATCATCCTGTATCTCAAATAGTGGGTGATGCATCAGAAAAGATTCTAACTCGATCACAACTGAAGGCGAAGCAAACCGCTCTATTCTCCAAAGTAGAATTCTGCATGTTTAATTCATTTATTTCCAAAATAGAGCCAAAGACCGTCAATACTGTTCTCGATCATTCTAATTGGGTTCAGGCAATGCAAGACGAACTCAATGAGTTCGAAAGAAATAAGGTATGGAGACTTATTCCAACACCAAAAGATGCCTCGGTTTTCGGTCTTAAATGGGTGTTCAGAAACAAAATGGACAAGGAGGGAAATGTGATCCGGAATAAGGCTCGGCTAGTAGTGAAAGGATATTGCCAGGAAGAAGGAATCGATTACGAAGAGACATTCGCTCTGGTTGCAAGGTTGGAATACGTTCGAATATTTCTTGCCTATGTTGCACACAAGAATTTTGAGGTCTACCAGATGGATGTGAAGTGTGCCTTTCTTAATGGGGAACTTGAAGAAACCGTGTACGTGGAGCAACCTCCTGGTTTTGTAAATGAAAAGCATCCTAATCACAGCTACATCTTGGATAAGGCAGTTTATGGTCTGAAACAAGCTCCTAGGGCATGGTATGAAACATTAACTAAGTTTTTAAAGATGTCCAAATTCAAACAAGGTTCGGTTGACCCAACCTTCTTTCGTAAAAAGGAAGGTAACCACCTTATGATCGTTCAAATCTATGTCGATGATATCATCTTCGGCTCCACGAATCCTAGCCTAAAAGCTGAATTCAGGAAGTTAATGGAGACTAAATTTGAAATGAGCTCAATGGGTCCAATTAACTTTTTCCTTGGTTTAAATATTAGACAGGGACCCGAAGGCATCTTTATCAACCAGGAAGCATACACAAAGACTCTCCTTGCCAAATTCGGCATGATGGGAGACTCAAGGGTCAAAGTCCTTATGGCGTTCGGCACCAAGCTCACACCATCTTTGGAAAACCGGCAGTCAACATAACTCTATATCGTCAAATGATTGGTTCCCTGATGTATCTCACAGCTAGCAGGCCCGATATACTGTTTTCAGTATGCTATTGTGCCAGGTTTCAAGCAAATCCTCGTGAACCACACATGCTGGCAGTGAAGAATATATTCCGGTATTTGAAGCGAACCACCTCTCTTGGTCTCTAGTATCCTTCAAACTCAGGTTTCTTCGCTCAAGCCTACTCAGATGCAGACCTAGGAGGATGTGGTCTAGACCGAAAAAGCACCACAGGAGGCTGCCAATTCCTAGACGGAAAGTTGGTTAGCTGGCAATCGAAGAAACAAACATGTGTTTCTCTATCTACAGCCGAAGCAGAGTACATTGCAGCCGCCTCTTGCACATCACAAGTGATTTGGATCCAAAGCCAACTCCGGGATTATGGACTCAATATGAAAAAGATCCCACTATATTGCGACTCAGAAAGTGCAATTAGGATCTGTCATAACCCAGTGCAACATTCCAAGACCAAGCATATAGCACTGAGGTATCACTTTATTAAGGATCATGTGGAAGATGGAAACGTCGAAATTCACTTTGTTCGAACCACTGATCAACTGGCCGACATCTTCACGAAAGCCCTACCTGAAGCAAGTTTCAATAAAATCCTACAAGGCCTAGGTATGATGGAATCGGAGTCAGTACCAAAAACACCTTCTCAAAACTAAAAATTGGAAGCGAAATGAACCGAACGCTCGGTCTATTTCGGGCTCGGTTCACACGGGAACCGAAATGAACCGAACACTCGGTCTATTTTGGGTTCGGTCCCATTGCACTTGTTTTCGCTTATCTCAAAAAGGTGTTATCTTTGGTTGTATACTTCTGTACAATTGTTTTCCAAAAATCCAAAAAAAAAAATTTGGAACCGAAATGAACCGAGCGTTCAGTCCATTTCGGGTTCGATTCAAATTTTTTTTGGTTTGTTATTCTCTTTTCAAAAATATCAAAATTCCAAAAATATTTTCTTTCTTTTGTCTCTACTTCTGTTTATGTTAACGTTTCTAGAATATCGATGAGGCAGGTATCATTCTCACACTTTATACTAGCTAAGTGTCCCTAGAAGCATGCTGCTGCATGTTGTCCAAAGCCTCAACTAATTTTGAATAAAGCCTTAATGACTGGGTATATACAAACCTCGTCTTCCCAATTAGGCTGCTAAATTTATTCTAATCATGAGCTACCTTACTATTTTATCATATGAGTTAAGAGTTTTCTGCTTGGTCACTCTTTTTATAGCAGAGGTACTTTGGTTTCTTTACACCACCTCAAACATTTTCCTCCATCATACTTCAGTTCATAATTGTAACCCTTGAGACTCTCAGAAATAACCACTGAGGTTTATGGTTACACCATCTCTGTGTTTATGATCTTAGCCTCGTGTCACTACGTGCTAAGTGAAACCCAAAATTCAATACCCACTATGAATTGACGGTGAACAATTAAATTTGCTCCAGCTTTCACTCATGAATTATCGAAACCACCCAAGTGGTTGTACCATGAAATCTCTTCTTTCTTTTTGTGTGATTCTTATGAAATTGTTACACACCATAACATTTCTTCCCATAGAATCCAGTTTTAAATTTTTTTCTTTGAGATTTCACACCAAGCATTTCCAACAAGTCGCTGCATATTGTCTCAACCTACTTGTTCAACAGACCACATCGGTCTCACAGGTACTTCGTTCGGTTTCGGTCTTATGTCAAGATCCGGAATTCTGAACTGAAGCGAACGCCACCCTTTTAAGCCTCGTGAAAAGATGCCTTTCAACATTTCTTAACAAGTGTTTGATCGTAATTCAACGGGAATCCACACGGACACTTTAAAGTCTCTCTTGACTTTGAAGGAAGAGATTCGTGCCCAGGATCCACTGCTTCGTGTCTATATTGACATCACATATTCCCACATAGATGTTGCTTTATTTCTTTATCTTTGACACTCTATGCATGAAAATCTTTTTTGATTTTCCAAAAGTCTGGTTCGGTTATCTACAAGCTACTTTCCTTTATGTAGCTTCGGTTCTTAAAGATATACTCAACAAAGGAATGTTGTGCTTTTTCTAAGTCTTTGATTTTATCTAATGATGACAGCTCATTTAAAAGATAAGATGATGACTCAGCCGAAAGATTAACGGTTTCAAGAATTCAAAAAGGGATTTGGTGGGAAGGCGTGTTAAACAGAAAAGATTATCTCTCTCTTGCGTAATCATCGGGGTTGCTAACTGTCACGTTTCAATCAATTCAGGAGCCGTTTCACATTTCAAGAGGATTTGGGGGCGGATTTTTCTCTCTCCTCTATCCCCGGTATAAAGGGTTAAACCCTTGTTGTTTTACCTCTTTACTGCAACCCAAAATTCTGAGAGCAAACTAAGGCGATTTCTCTACCACTGTTCATCTTCTTCTTCAAAGCATTCAACAATGGCGGATTCCTCCTCTGTTCATGAAACATCTTCTAGATCCAACATTCTCCCAATCAGACCTCAGCAAAGATTGGTCATAGACCTCACCCCAATCTCATACGATGCCTTCATGTATCCCATAGTGGAGTGTCTCAAATACTCTCCACTGGTTCTCGCACTCTCCAAGGTTGAAATTGTGCCTATGGAATGTCTCTTACAGATTTTCTCCACTGCTCACTACGACAAATCTGTTGATCGAATCTACTTCGACATCCTTGACACCAAAACCTCCATCTCAAAGCAGCGATTTTGCTGGCTTCTAGGGTTTGAACCTGACGAATCGAGGGTTAACCCTGATTCGATCTCTGTGGGAAAGTTATTCTCCATGTTCTACAACATGGGTTACACCGAAATCCTTACCACTGTCACGAAGTTCAAAAAATCATGCCTTCCTCCTCAATGGAACGGCTTCTTCACGATTTTGTTCAAAGGTTTATCGGAGAGAAGTGCAAGTTCCGATGGGGCCAGTCGTTTGTTCATGACTATTCTCTATGGGTTGTACAATGGGATCAACCTCGACTATGGCTTGGTTCTCTGGCAGCAGTTGATTCAAAGCCTTGGCTCCACTTCTCGACACACTGAAATATCATATGCCAGGTTTTGGACGCTCGTCACCAAATGGGCAATGGACAAGTTTCATGTCCCCACTGTGGCCACTTCCCCACTCTCCTCGATTGGCGTGTTCCACACTACAAAGATCATCATCACTGATCCCTCCAAGTTCATCTTTGTTGGATCAATTCCTGAGTCCATGTATGCTAGTGTATCAAAAGAGAGCGTCATCATCAAGACCTACAAGGAGTTTCTTCCTTCGGGTCCAAGAGAGATGACTGCAGAGATGCTTCAGTCCATCAATGACGCAGACAAACCTGCTACCAGGGGCAAGAAACCGGAGAAAGGGAAAGTAAAGAAAGTGGTTAGAGGGGCGAAAGGCCCTACTCCCAAGAAGAGAAAAACAATAAAGGCAGCCCAATCACCTCCACCGAAGAAGAAGAAAACACAGCCAAAAAGGAAACTTATCCTTACTTCTTCCTCAAGCGATTCAGAGGCTGAAAGTTCTGACTCAGAGGAGTCGGTTCGAGGTGATACTCCTCCCCGTTCGCCTTCACATGAGGTACCTGTTTCAACCAAACCTGTCTCTTCTCCACCTATCACTATACCTATTTCCATTCCCATCTTAACCTCCCCTATTTCCATTCCCATCATAACCTCCCCTATTTCCATTCCTCCCATAACTTCCTCTACTTATATTCCACCCACTTCTATTCCTATACCACCTCCTATTTTCTCTGAAGCCATAAAAATAACAACCACTGAAGTTCGAACCAACGTATCTGATACGCACTACTAGAAAAAAGACCTTTAATGACGCGCTTTTTACGACACGCGATAATTAACGATACGCAAAAGGACGTGCCCTTAAAATAGTGTCATCTCTCCAAAAAATTTAAGGATTTACGTCACGCTTTATTGTGTGCCCTTAATTTAGTGTCTCAAGAAAAAAAATTAAAAACACGGAGGGCGCTTTATCTTAAACGCGCGTCGTCTGTACCTGTCGCTTTATAATTTTAATGAAACGCGCCTTTAGTAGACAAGGGGGGAAATGAAATCCCCAAAATTTTGAAAACCCGCCTTTTTTTTCTATCTTCTATCTATCTTTCATCTTCAACCTAACAAGGACGAGCATTGCACTCTTGATTTCCCTAACTCTTTCTCATTTTCTGATTCAAACTTGAAAGAATCGAAAAAAAAAATCTATCAATTTTGAAGCCTAAAAAAATCTAACAAGGACGAGTATCCATCGATCCGACTTCCAAAAATAGAGGGCATCGATTCCACGTCTTCCGGGGTTGGGAGGCAAATGAGAATTTGAAGAAAAGGAATAAGATCTCTTGGGTGTTCAATCGAAGAAAAGGAAATCAGAATCGACGATCGCTGCTTTCGCTAATATCCACTCCGCCCTCTTATGAACGCAAATGGTAAAGATCTGCTTCGATTTCCCGATTGGTCTTCCTTTTTTTTCTTCTTTCCCTCTTGCCCTAATTATCGACTCCTCATTTTTCTCTCAGATTTGAGTCTCCTCTTTCATCAAAAATAAAAGGTATCAAACTCGAATTAGAGGTTGAAGATCATAAATCGATG
Source organism: Lactuca serriola (assembly GCF_051521515.1). Classification (NCBI taxonomy): domain Eukaryota; kingdom Viridiplantae; phylum Streptophyta; class Magnoliopsida; order Asterales; family Asteraceae; genus Lactuca; species Lactuca serriola. The sequence continues at coordinate 74,593,035 of NC_136409.1, read as the reverse complement.
GTTTATTCTGTCTTGGAACACATGGCTCTACGAACCCTCGCGTTTGCTAAAACCCTAGTTGCGATATCCAGGTTTTAGCAACATGTGCGTGGATTGCAGACGTTCACGCTTCCCGATCTTTCCTACGATTATGACGCACTGGAGTCGGCGATTAGCGGAGAGATCAAATACTACCTGTACATTCTCTCTCTCTCTCTCTCTCTCCGGTGCAGTCACTCTTCTAGCACTCGGAAACGGCGCTCCTGATGTGTTCCCATCTGTCGCATCCGTTGGTGGTGGAAACCCCCGAACAGGATTCGACGCGATTTTATCTGTAGAGAGTTTCGTTTCAGCTCTCGTTGTTGGTTTCGTCGCGATCTATGCAGCTCCCTTTGCCGTCTCCCCTGCGCCTTGTGGTTCTGGTAATTATTGTATCTTCAAAATTTTCTGATTCAAAATTTTGAATATAAAATTTGATTAATTAACATCTATTTTGTAGGAATTGTCACTCGTCCTCTTGTTCTACTTCTTTATAAGATTAAAGAAGGAAAAGAATATGCAGAGTTTGCTCACATTCTATGAAAGTGGTTCACTGATTTTGGTATTATGACTAAAAAGCTTATGATGCTTTTGTAATTCTCAATCTCTCTGCATAATCTTCTTATATATTATATACTTTTGTAGTTGCTTCGAGGAAGGAGTTTGCTCGAACAATGGATGGCTCGTTATGGACGCGTGTACAAGGATGCTGATGAGAAAGAACAACGTTCAAAGATTTTTCAAGAGAATGTTCGGTACATAGAGTCATCCAACAGTGTCATGAACAAAGCTTACAAACTAGCAGTCAATGAATTTGCAGACCTTATAAACCAAGAGTTCACGAGCACAAGGAACCGATTCAAGGCACACGAATGTTCCCCATCGACCTCTGCTTTCAGGTATGAAAATGTGACAGCAGTTCCATCATCAATGGACTGGAGAAAGAAAGGAGCAGTAACACCTGTTAAAGACCAAGGCCAATGTGGTAAGCAAAAACTACTATCGGGATTTTCAAACTTGAGACGTAGTCCAAGTAGTAATTAAGTTATGTTAGTTAACAAGACCATATTTAATTAAACTCGATATTGCATCATATATGTTTGTAGGGTGTTGCTGGGCGTTTTAAGCTGTGGCAGCTATGGAAGGAATAACCCAACTGAAAACAGGTAAATTGGTGTCTCTATCCGAACAAGAGCTCGTGGACTGCGACATGAAACTGATAGAGTGACAAGTCATACCAAAAATATTTCATCTGTTCCTATGTATCTCAGTTAGGGCCTTTCACTGATTTGGAGCACCCCGAGATCAAGAAAGGAGCTTTAAACAGGACTTATGATGATTTATTCTGTCTTGAAATCCTTAGGAGGGTATAATCGTCTAAACTGCTCCTTTATTTTTACCTGTAACACTTTTATTTCCACTTTTTCCCTTGATTTTTTATATATTAATTGTTCCTCAGCTTCAAGATTATGTGGAATATATGGCTCTGTTGCACGTGTGATTCTTGTGCCATCTATATGCGATGCACATCATGTATATGTATTTCCTCAAGTAAATTTATCATTTTATGGTTAATGAAAGAAATATTCAAATATATTACAGTAAGTTACCAAGATGTAATAGACTGCTCATATGCCCTTTCCAATGTATCTAAAGTGTAAACCTCATTATGTTCATTTATTTCTATTTACACAATGAAAATAATACTGATAATTCACAATTCTACAGTTACTTCAAGTAAGCCCAGATGAAATCTTGATAGAATCAACTGAGGTAATTGGTCAACGAATAAAGAAGGTAAATAACACAGCAAATTCATTTATAGTCGATTTCTTTACCACTTGTTTGACTTATCATATTATGTGTAGGAGCCTCTTCTTAATTCATTTACTAAGTTTATTAGTTTGCTTTCATCAAGTGTCAAGTGGTAATGTTGTAATTTGTAACTCCTTGTATTGCTTTCCTTTAAATGTTAAATTAATTATCAATTCTACTTTCAATTTGCAGAGCAGATTCTACTGCTGTAGCAATAACAACAACTGATCTTGTGAGCAAGAGTGTAGCAGTTGTAATTTGTAACTCCTTTTAGTCGTTTAACCAATAGTGATATGTGTATATTAATAACTAAAATATTGCTTATTAAATGTTGCAGGTAGATAGGGATACTAGCACCAATGCTACCATTATTGCTTTGGCTAGTGGTTTATCTGAATCAAATGTGCCTTGATGCGGTATATGTTTAAATTACCAATTTACCCTTTTATTGTTACATGCATTTTACAAGTGTTTATTTTTTGTTTTTGTTAAGGTAATGCAAGGGCTTGCCAAATCAATAGCATGGGATGGAGAAGGAGCAACAAGTCTGATAGAGGTCTGTTTATTTATTTATTTTCAGGCAGAAGGGTATTTATGGAATATGTCTTGTCTATGTAGGATTCTTGGGTTCCAAGTACCATGGTTCAGGCATCTTGATGGCTGTTTTGCTGGTTAATCTTGTTGTCTTATTATAATCTTTCTTTTTTTATATGTTGGTCTTCTATAGTTCCATCATGATGTCAATATAACCATATCAGATTCACATAATAGTTTGTGATAAAGATAAAAAGGAGTAAATTTTGCATTTTTTGTAGCATAGTCAGTGACCTTACTGTCTTATTTAATTCGGAAATATGTGGTGCATGTAATTTGCAGAAAGAATAGCACATGGATGACCCTTCAGCTCGTTAAGTCCATATGATTTCCTAAAAACTTTTCATCCTTTTCTTGTTATTTTGTAGTTATTTAATCCATCTTCACACTTATTTTGTACTTATGTTTTTTGTGCAGGCAATATAGATACTGTGAGCAAGTTCATAGATTGAGAGTCCTTAAGTGGTGTTATTAAGGAAGAGTGGAGACAAGTGAGGCACACATTTAAAAAAATCAACACAAATCTTGTTTACAATGAGACACACATTAGGTTATTAGAGCTATTTTTGTAGATTTCTGTTACAACTTTTATTGATTTGTTTTATTTTTCTATGGAACAATTATTTGTATGACATTAAATTTTATGTAATGGATTATATTTTTTGTATATGATATATTATTTTCTATTATTGGACATTAAATGCAAATTTAATTTGAAAATTAGTAAATCCATAAATAATTTTTTTAACATTTAAAATTATGATACGCAAAAATGTGTGTCATCTTTATTTATGACATGGCCTTTCTTGACATGGGCTTTCTTGATACGCATTGCGTGTCACTAACACGCGCGTCGTAAGGTTATGACACGCGAATGCGTGTCGTCTTCCTTTATGACAGGGCCTTCCTTGATACGCATTGCGCGTCGTAAACGCGCGTCGTAATTGCGCGTCGTAAATGAGCGTCGTAAATGCGCGTCGTCTATAGACGACACACAAAAGCGCGTCGTCTCTCTTTATGACAGGGCCTTCCTTGACACGCATTTGCGCGTCGTCTGAGCGTTTTACGACGTGCAATGAGCGTCGTAAAAGGCCTTTTTTCTGGTAGTGACGGGGGATCGTACTTCAACACCCGAACACACACCTACAACCGAACCCATTTCCACACCAGAACCTACCCCTACAACCAAACCTCCAACATCACCTTTATCTCCCAATCACTCAGCCAAAACCGAGACATTTCTGGGCGGGGAAGATATGACTTTCGATTCAGTTAACTATAGCCCCTACCAGGTTCAGAGCGATGATGATGATGATGCTCCTGTCACCAAAAAGCACATCAAGGAACTTCACGAGAAGATTGACAATCTCATTGCTTCTTCCTAATCCTCTCGGTCCCATATGATGGAAGGTGCCATTCAGGGGATGGTCGATAATTTCACCAAGAAACACGAAGCCTCCATCCACTCTGCTACTACTGCTATAGATGCATCCACAAAGGCTTGTACTGCTGCGACCGAAAAAAGTCGAAAAACTATTCCGAGATGCTAACATCTTTTTGGATTCTTTGCAGGGGGCAGCGGAATCCAATGCAGCGAAGGTTAATTCGGCTGTTGAGAAGCTGACTACTTCTTTCGATACAGAACAACAACGCTTCGCTAGTCTTCGTCAGACACTAGAAGCAGACAACAAATCCTTCCAGACAACCGTTGAGGATCGCCTCACCAAGCTCCAAAAGGACCTGGCCACAGAAAATTCTGTGATGGATGCGCATGCACGCAAAACAACGGCGCTAAAAGCCAAGAGTCTTCAACTTTCCCAAACTGAGAAGGAGGTTGATTCTCTTCTGTCCGAGCGAGCTGTGATTAAGAGTTATCTTTCGGATGTCCACGGAGCCCTCTCGAACATCCTTGAAGCGCATGACCCGATTCTCAACTACTCAGTGAGGCGAACTCTTCATGAGAAACTTTCTCCTGCTCTTGCCATGCTTAGCAGAATTGAGGGGATTCCTGAGCAAGTGGTCCATCCAAAACAAGGGGGAGAAGTCGGTTTAAAGGACAGTGATCAAACTCAACCTCCTCCTGTTTCCACAGCTCAATCCCAACCGCCTCCAACTTCTTCATCCGTTCTAACTAAAGCAACCGAACCACCAACAACTGGTCATGCATCAGGTTCGGGTGCTCAAGTCAAAGGTAAAAAGGTTCTCGATGACAGTGATGGAGACGAAGACAAAGAAACCATTGCTGATATTTTGAAGAAACAGGCCAGGGACAAGGAACTAGATATGAACGCTCAGATTGCTAGGGAGGCCGAAGCAAATGAGAGGAGGATGAAGGAGGCTCATGATCTCCTTGAAAGTCGAAAAACCCTATTCCCTCCATGGACTCTTGAGAAGCTTGTCAAAGAAGCTATCGAGTACCCCAGCCTCCTCTGGCTTGAGCCTGTGATCTTTTTGGACAGGGCTAATTCTGTTAATTCTAAATTTGACATGCCCTTGACCCGAAAGGATTTTATCTTTCATGCATTTTTCCACATAGCTGAAGTTCCTCATCCTCACCCGAAGGTTGATAGGGAACTTATTGATTTCTATCTGAGGTGTGCTCAGCCTCAGTATCAGACGTGGAGTGCACAGAAGATTATCAATGTTTGGGTCCTCAAACCCTTTCGAGAGGGTAACTTCACGAATGTCAGATTCAAAGTCTTGAGGGGGTCAGATAAAGCCGAACATGCAATTTCTCTCGCTGATCTTCCTAACCTAAATCCTCATGACTGGATCATCATGCATAACATCCTCCTCACCAATGAAACTGAATATGGGCCACTCATAGATCACTTCAAGAGAATGTTGGTTTGTTATATCTTGGAGGTTGCCAAGTTGGATCAGGAAATTGCTAATGTACTTAGAAAGAAGCCCACCATCACCCCAGTCGGTTTTGCAAGTGATCTGAATAAAATACAGATGGGGAGAATTGATCCACAGAGAAACTCGGTCATGTTCACCAGGAATGAAGGCCAGAAATGTATGTTCGCTTTGGCTGACAAACATCTTTACACCACTTCTTGTCTGGAGCATGTTCTAGGGATCATCAATCGGTGTAAGCAAAATTCTGAAGCTGATAAGAAATACTTCAATGACATGGTCCACTGGTTTATTCATTTCTGACGAACTCTTCTTGCCATCATTCCTTGCTTGTTCAAAACCACGAAGAAGGTCGATGCAGCAGGATCCAGTAAGCCATAGTAGAATCTCGCCTCAATTGACGCAAAGGGAGAGATTGTTGGGTCCTTTATGTGTTGTGTCTTGGGCTCGGTCCATAGCCCAGTTTTGTATCCGGATTGGGCCTGTCCATCCGTGATCTAATTATTAGGGTTTAAGTATTTATAGATGCTTGCATGAATCTTTGTACGTAACGTTTTAGTCGATAATTCAGAGTGATTATTATTTTTGTCGATTGTAACCCTAAAAGCCTCTACAACGGAAGTTCTTCATTGAGCTCTGCTGAGGCGTGAATCTATTGAATCATTCAGCTCATTATTGATTCATTCTCTTGTTTGTTATTTTTTTTACATTTTTCTGATTAACCTGTGTAAGATCTAAACGATCAAAGAGTTTTTCAACTCATCAAAAGGACTCAGAATTTTGGGACTCGGCGAATTGACGGGGTGACTCGGCGAGTAGAGTCACACAGGAAGGTGGACTTTGATGGAGGACTTTGATTATGACCAAGAGTTGACCAGTTGACTTCCAAGGGTATTTGTTAATTATTGGTATTTATTGAGTTCAGTCTTTTGGTATTGATCAGTGGTGGAGTTCGTGTCGGAAGTTGGAGCAGCGTGATCTTACTTCTGCAGATCGGCTTAGCGAGGTGAGTTATCCTCACTATATCAATAGGGTCTAAGGCACCAAGGCTGGCCCTTTATCGGATGGAAATCCGGGTAGTTGTTGTGTTATGGCTTTGATATATGTTTGCATCCTGGTACTAAGAAGGTATATGTTAGAGACCTGGTTAAGGTCGGAATCCTAGTATATAGGATGATGCTATGTTAGTGACTGGTTAGGTCGGTATTCTGGTTAGGATGTTGTTATGTTATGTGATCCGCTATATCGGTTAATTAGTTGTGAATTGCTATATGATTATATGTTTATGTGCACATGGTTGTTTGACTGGGGGTTGGGTTGAGGCGGGTCCTGTTTTGTGCTGTAGGCCAACATACCTAGGGCGGACTAGATATCCCGAAGGCCCAGCGAGCGGTCCGGATAGGTTGTAGGCCCCATGAGGGCGGACCAGACGTGTCGAGGCTCGGAGAGTGGACCAGGCCGACTGAAGGCCCGGTGCGGGCGGACCAGTCATACTATAGACTCGGAGAGTGGACCAGGTGGGTTGAAGGCCCGGTGCGGCCGGACCAACCACACTGCAGACTCGATGTATACGGCTAGACTCAGAGGGTGGACCAGGTGGACTGAAGGCCCAGTGCGGCGGATCGGTCACACAGTAGACCCGTAGTGCATGGTTGTTCTGTTCTATTTATGATATGATATGTTATGTGTATGGTATATGTGGTTGGTATTTTGGGGGTATCTCACTAAGCTTTCGGGCTTATAGTTGTTGTTTAATGTTTCAGGTACTTCAGGAGACCGTGACAAGGCAAAGACGTGATCGTACCGCTCCTCATGTTTTATGTGTTATGACATGATTCTGGGAAATACTCTGATAATAGTCGTATTGAAAACCTTTTTGTAATAACTTAATGAAATTGGGTTGTTTTTGAAAAGTTTAAATTGGTTGAAATTTTTGGATGTTACAAGTTGGAATCAGAGCCTTGGTTTGAGTGAATTGGAGGAACATTCGTGTGAATCCAGTCTCAAATCAAGGAGGGTTTTCAAAGAGAAATTAAAAATGGTTTTCAAAAATAAGTAAAAGAGGACGCAGAGGGTACGATCAACCGGAGCCAGTAAGTTACCCCAAAATTACCGTACAAGTTATTTGTTTATGTGATATGTTAGAACAGCATGCTAGAGTTAGGCTAGGGATCTTCAGGAAGTGCATGATAGAGTTGCCTGATTGTGATGCCTGCTAGCCTAGGGTCTCCTTTTATGAGAGTTTCAGTGTTCCTCTAGGAGTGAGGATAGAGCGCTTTCCATGTTCGTTAGTGCTTGGGGTGTTGTGATGATACTTGAGACAAATATGGGTAGGTGTAAAAGGTAGTATGGGCCCGTACTACTGAAAGCATAGGACCCATACGCGTTTCAAGGAAGTCACAATCCCTAGGTGGTTGATTAGAGAGTCATTCTGGGTGGATATGCGGGGTTTTTGAGGATCTCATGGTGTATTGCAGAATGGCGATTACGAGACGTTTCGAGGAAGGATCCGGTTCGGGATCAGTAGCGGGAGAGGGCGGTCAGGAGGGGTCAGCGCCACCCGAGGTCGTTCGCCAGATGAGTACGGACGAGTTGGATGCCAGGATTCGGGAGATCCTCCATGATGAGGTTGCTTCTATGTTCCGGGCTGAGTTGTCGGAACTATTTGGGTCGATCAAGACCGTCATGATTGAGTACTTTGATGAGCGCTATGCAGCTCTTACGGAGATGGCTGCCGCGGCTGCTACAACGGCTGTAGCCGTGGCAGATAGGGGTGTTCAAAAATATCCGTATCCAAGAATCCGATCCGAATTATCCGACATCCGTATCCAAAAATATCCGAAAATTCGGATATCCGATTTTTCGGATTCGGATACTGATAGTGATTTTGTAAGTTTTCGGATATTTCGGATATCCGATATCCCAAATTTTTTTTCTTATTTATTTATATTTTTAATATGAAAAGGTGCAAAGTATTAATATATAGTCTCGAGTTTGATTGTTCACATTAGATCAAATGTGTTATTGCTAATGAATTTTATAATTTATTTTCACTAAGATTTTATTTTACGTTTTCTTATGCTAAAACTCTGAAGATTTTTTGATGAGATATATTCATCTTGGTCGTGTAGGCATCTCCATAATATTATATTATAATAGTGAGGGATGATAAAGATGTTTATTTTAGTCTACTTGTGCAAAGTTCAATACATATAAAGCCCTTATGTAAAACCCTTAGAGAATATATATAAACCATGAACTGATGATGGAATATATAATGGTAGAATTGCACTACAGGTCATGTACAAATGCAAAATAAATTTGAGTTATTATGTTACTCTTTTTTCACTTTATTTATTTGTTTTCAAACAATTTATTTAAAATATGAAGATGCTTATTTTAATCTACGTAAGTCTTAAGCGGTGCTTTATTTTTGAGATTTTTTAATTGGATTGACAAAAAATAAAAAACTTTCGGATATCCGAATTAATATCCGTATCCGTATCCGAAATTTCGGATATCCGAAATTCGGATACGGATTCGGATATCAATATCCATTATCCGAAATTTCGGATATCCGGTTTTGAACACCCCTAGCGGCAGGAGGAGGAGCTGGTAGAGGTTTTCAGTATTGGGACTTCGATAATACGAAGCCCCCTACTTTTGATGGAGTTCAGGATCCGATTGTTGCTATGAGATGGTTGTCAGACGTGGAGGGATGTTTCTTTACATGTTCATGCCCTGCTGATCAGAGGGTGAGGTGTGCTCTGAACCTGTTGAGGCTCGGGGAGAAGGATTGGTGGAGGTTTACTACGGGGTCGTATTCGAATACGCAACGGGCTGCGGTTTCTTGGGATCAGTTTCGGAGATGTTCAGCACTCGTTATGTTCCCCGGGTTGAGAGAGAGAGAGCGGTTGGCTCAGGAGTTCCTGGCTGAAGCGGGATTCAGAGTCGGTGACGAAGATCACCAGGATGTTCACTGAGAGGGCGATGTTTTGCCCGGAGTTTGCTTCGGAGCAGGCTCAGATGTCCCGATATCTGAGTATGCTCAAGAGGGACATCAGGCAGTTTGTGTCCACGCAGAGATGTGATACCTTGTTAGAGTTGCAGGAGGCCGCCAGGCGGTGTGAATTGGAAATCGATTTGCAGTTAAGAGAGCAGAGGCAGGCCCCGACGCAATCGCAGTCGGCGCCGAAACGGTCCTAGACCGTTGATTCTAGGTTGGGAGATCCCGCACTTGTGGAAGGTGCGGGAAGGGTCACACTGGAGTTTGTAGGTACGGTGGTGCATGCCACAAGTACGGGAGGGAGGGGCATTACGCGAGGGATTGCCGTCAAACAGCCCCAGTCCAGGATATGAGGATTTGTTATCAGTGTCATCAGGTTAGTCACATGAGGGCCAACTGTCCACAACTTACTGCTGGACCGGTGCAGGCTCCAGCACCAGCCACTTTGAGGATTACGGGTGGAGTAGAGCCTCTGAGGGCTCAGGGACGTGCTTTTCAGCTTACAACAGAGGAGGTCAGGGCAGAGCCGGATACAGCTGCAGGTATGTTTCCTTCTTGATATTTTGTTATCTTATGGTTGTTATGGAGTATTTTATATCTGCTAGTCTCGTTTGCATGATTCGTGGTATGGTATTCGTTCATCTTTTCGTCGGGTTTATCGTATGATCAAGGATTTTGGTGTTGGGAGTCTTAGTTGGTTATCATCCTTGGGGATTGATGGTGGGGAATTAGGCTTTTTGGTCCGAGTGTCGTGTATAGCATTTGCAATTTGAGGAATACTCAGCTCCGGGTCGAACTCCCTTAGAGTTCGAGATGTGCGGTATCGGAAGGTGATTTTGTAGAGGTTGCTCGTTTCAGAATCAGATCAAGTATAAGAGAATTTATTGAGTAGGATTGTGTAAGTGATGCCGGTTGGGTCACCGGTGGTTGGTAGTCAATGCTCTAAGTGGGGAGAATTGGAAAATTCTCAGGAGGATCGATAGCATGAGGGGTCAATTAGCTGTTTGGGTTTCAGCAGTGTTTCAGTCAGCCAAGAGCGTGGGTTGGTATGAGTAGATCAGACGAGTGGGGCGGGATACAGACCAAGGTTGGGCCTAGGGTTAGGGTGGGATTTGAGTATATAGAATGGAGTTCAAGTTCGGAACCCCGTGAGGGCTAGAACAGTATGTAAGGGAGAGGTTCCCGGAAGAAATGGTTCAGGGTAATGTTAGACAGGCTTGAGCGGTCCGGATAGACTGAAGGCCGGAAGGCATACCAGTCAAACCGAAGGCTCGGGGAACAGTCCAGACAGGCTAAAGGCCCAGGAGGGTGGTCCAGATATGCTGAAGGTTCCGAGAGTGGTCCAGATAGGCTGAAGGCCTGGTAAGGCGGTCCAGTCATGTTGAAGAGTTTGTATGTGTTCGTGGATCGGTACGAGGAGAATGAGGAAAAAGCGTCACCAGGGGATGATAATTGATATGGTCTGGCCCCAAGCATTGATCATGTTAGTGGAAAGTGGTGCATGGACCCGAGAGTCCTTGCGATCAGATTCAGAGTATATGGAAGTTCGAGGATAGCAGTTGCTCTACATGGATAATGTAGAGTGAAGTGTAGCTCAGTGGCACGTGTAGGTGCGGTAAGGGTTGTTGAGTGGATTTCCTGGAAAGGAAAGGCATGTAGCTCCGGAAGGAGCATGGGTACTCCAAAAGAGGAGGAAGTGGAGTAAGTGGATTATCGACAGTGCTTCAGCTATTGGTAGTAAGTACTGGGATTGTACCAGTGGTATGGAAACACATCCGGGTTGGGTGTCTGTTGAGGTTGCGGAAGAATTTCCGATAGTATAGAACCAGAAGAGTTCGGAGGGGATGCAAGGAGGGAGCCTTGGATTTTCCAGTATGGTTGTGATAAGGAAGTTGTATGTAGCGGTAATTCATCTTGGGGATGGTTGAAAGTATCGTCAGTGTGTCGGGTTTTCCAGCCCGAGGATGTTAGAGCAGGTTCAACATGCGTATGTGACTGCAGGGGGAGCTCATGAGAGTTGCTCAAGAGCTGAAGGATGTGCCATCCTGTCAGTTCGGAAGGAAATGAGTTGGTTTTGGAAAGGGAAGTGGGATGAGTCCCAGAAGTGAATTCGATGAAGGATATGCCAGTCGAGGAGAGGGGTAGCACCTTGGTACCGGGTCAGGACCCGGTGGTTCAGGGTGATATCTAGCTTGGTAAGGGTCAAGTGATTGTTGTGAATTGGAGGGATGAAAGTGTCATTGGGTGATCATTGATTATTAAGGGTTGTTATCAGAGAAAGAAGTCGGTGGCCGACTTGAATCAGTTGTCGTAACTCTGGGAGGGAGGAGTTGGACTTTATAGAGGTCCGGTATCAGTGTTCGGAGGAACCTGGGTCGGTTGAGACCAGGAACTGTATTTAGGGAGTGTCATCTGGGATGTGTCGCTACAGGCTTCGAGGAAGAAGTCTAATTTAAGTAGGGGAGAATTATAACACCCCGAGTTCAGAAGTGCAAGTTCAGGGTGCTTGGTGTAGTTAAGGAGGATCGACTCGATGAGTCCATGGACAGACTCGGCGAGTCGAGTCGCGATTTTGGTCGCGTGTTAAGTGACCAACTCGGCGAGTTGGTACTGGAATAAGAAAAACCATAATCCGGAGTTTGTGCTATATATAAAGAACATAATACCCTATCTTCAGCCTCTTTACATTCCCTTTGAGTCCCAGAAACCCTAATAGCCATGAGTGAGAGCTTGGAGAGTGTTTGGAGCTTTGAGAAGTGAATTTGGTGGAGGAGACTTGAAGAGCAAGAGGCAGCCATCAAGGATTTCGTGTGGATCCAGAACCCACTCTAGTTTAGGACACAATTGTGAGGTATTAAGTTTTTACCTTGACCTTTTCTTCTAGAATCATTCATATGTGGAGGCTAGGGTTTTCCTTGGTTAAGGGAATTGTTATAGAAGTTAGATCCGAAGCTGATACTTCAGATCTGAACCTCTTTTGAGTCCTAAGTTCATAAAGTTTCAGTCCTTGGATGATTGGTGAAGCCCCTTTTGTCTAAAACCCAAGCCATAGTATGTTTTGAGTTTATATCTTCTTGATATCACGTAAAGTTTGCAACTTTACATAAGGGATATCTTGTAGAAGGATAGATCTATGGATTTGAGCCCAAGCATGGCTTAAAAGGCCACTGCATGGGTTACGAGCTGGAGATACTCGGCGAGTCGCATGAGTGGACATCGCCGACACATGATTTTAGAATTGCTCGTTCAAACTTGAGCTCTTCGATTTCTGTGTTCGCATGCTTGAGCTTGACGGTTTAAGTGTGGAGTTGAGTGGTGCAGATAGCAAGTTCGTCCATTATTTTACTTTCAAGAGCCATATCGTCTTGAAACTTGGTGAGCCTCGAAGAAATGGAAAAGTGAAATGTTGTGTTATCAGTGGAGATACCTGTACGAAGCTATTCCAGTTTCTCTCTTTCAGTGTTAAGCGAAGTGATAAGCTTCGTGATCACATCATTTGCCTTGGTAGCATTCGCTTCAGCTGCAGTATGAAGCTCTATCATAAAAGTCTTTGTTTCCAAGATTAGTTTCTTGATTTTTTCAGTCGCTTGTTGACGTGAAAGAGTGGAATCTTCAACTGCTTGGTTTGCTTTTGCAAGATTGGCTGCATGTTCTTTTACAAGAGTATCAAGCATACTCTTAACCGCTGCTTCAAAAAAGGCTTGGCCTGAGGAGGCAGTAGAAGATGCAATAAGAGTATCCAGCTTGGCGTTCAGATCTTTGAGATGCTTCTGAGTGAGAGGGGCATCATCATCACTCTCGCCTTGGATCGAAAATGAACTATAGTGAAAAGTATCAAAGTCAAGTCCTTTAGCGCCGAGAAAGTCATCAGAACTATGTTGAGGTTGAGGGAAAATGGGAGATGTGGTAGTAGTAGTTACAAAACCTGAAGTCTTTGCCCCCGCATCAGATGTGTTGACATTGACAGGAGGTTCACCTGTGGTGGTAGTTGTAGTGGTTTCAGTGAAAATAGGTGACTGTTGAGGAATAGAAGTTGGTAGTTGAGTGATAACAGGAGGTGGGCAAGGAGCAATTATGATAGGAACAAATGAGGAACCAGGTGATGGTGGAGGGGATGGAATAATGAAATTTATCTCCTGGTTAGTTCGGTTGACATCCTCCTCAGATTCGCCTCAATTTGCATCATCAGATTCGCTTTCAGATGAAGTTAAGGAAGGGATGCGAATTTTACGAACTTGCGTCTTGACTCTCTTTTGTTTTGGAGAAGAGGGAGTTGACTTGGAAGAATCTCCCTTTGTCTTTCGCTTTTTAGAAATCTGAGTAAGGGCAGATGGACCCTCTTTCAGTTGCTTTGGTTTTACCCCTTTCTTGACCTTATCAACTTCATCAAGAGTATGTTGCATCTCAGGAGTGATGGCCCTAGGTCCTGAAACTTTAAGCTTCTTATATTCCCCAATAAGTTTGCTTGCCCCAGACACGCACCTGTACACGGATTCAGGAATGGAACCTACGAAAGAAAACTTTGAGTTGTCAGCCACAATGATCTTGGTAGTGTGAAAGGTAGAAATCGAAGACATCAAAGAATCTGCCATCACTGGTATGTTGAGCTTGGCGATTACATGCTGTACCACTATGGTCCAAAATCGACCACAAGAAAGCTTGCTATATCAAGTAGTAGAGTTTGTGCTTTGCACCAATTGAGCCCATAAAACTAAACCATAGTCTAGGTTGATCCCATGGTAGAGCCCATAGAGGATCGTCATGAAGGACTTACTTGTGCAATCTGAGCATGTTACCCTTTCAGAAAATGCCTTGAAGAGAAGGGTATAGAGTCCATTCCATAGGGGAAGAAGGTTAGATTTCTTGAACATGGTGACGGAGGGGATGAGATCTGTGTACCCCATCGGATAGAACATGTCGATGATTTGAGCAGTGGAGATTGAATCTGGGTTGACCATTGAATCATCATGAGCAAGACCTAGAAGAGAGCAAAATCTAGCCTTCGTGAGGGAAGTCTTCTTCTCAAATATCTAAAAGGTAATCCTTTCCTCCTCCTTGATGTAGGCTGTTGTAGAATAAGCTTTGGATAGTAGTGACATCGGAACACATTCGACCTTGGTTAAAGAGATGACTAGAGGTGAGTATGTCACACCCCGAACCAGACGGCGGAAACGTCCGAGGGCGCGTGTGACTTAAATTGAATATCATCACAATGAATATACATGAATCATAACATAAGCATCACCATGCATCATTATATTACAACTGACATTGTTCAGATCAAGTACATTGTTTTAACATTTCAAATCCATACATAAATTGTCTGATAGTTTTCAAAAGCAAAATACACTGACATACTTGGTACTTATTCCTCAGCTTACCTGTTACCTGAGAATAAAAGTTATTTTGAAAAATGGTCAACATATGGAATGTTGGTGAATTCATAAGCAGGTTTGATATGAAAATGTTTTATGTAGTTTGAACGAAAACAACCCAGAAAATCCGATATTTTCTGTAAAGACCATTGTTTATAAAAAAGTGTGAAGATCCGTAAATATATGCATGATGATTTCAAAACATGTAAAATTGAAAAACTTTGTATTAAACGTACAAGTGAAAATGTTGAACTTCCCCGGAAAACCCGATGTTTTCCAAAATAAAAATATCATATAACGGTTTGAATGGTTATCCATTACGTGAATGATTTTGAATTACCTTGATTACTTGATTTATATTGGAGTTATTTATGTGAGTCGTTATAACCATGCATGATAATGACTAGTTCGTTTGTCTTGGCACTCTGGTGAACGCCGAAATTGATCTTAAGATTTTGTCACCCTAGACTGGCCGAGTCTAACTGTAGCGAACAGCTGAGGTGTGGGGGAGTCACCCTCGTATAGATCTATACACACTCTCGCTCTCCCTCCAGGAGACTTTGATTATAACTACAGACTACGACCTACACACGTTGGTGCCACCCGTTATTACTCACTAAATCCCAATTGACTTTGATTACTATTGATTATCGACTTGTATTTGTTTACTTTGATTACGCATATGCCTAACAAACGAGGATAAGAGGAATACAAAGCCCTACTTCTTTCGTGAGTTATTTTAGGCTGTTGGGTATACGAAGGACACGTTGCCCATTTCGCATTTGATTACTTGGACCTTACTAGCAATGATAATGGGCCACTAAGGCCCAATAGCACTTAAAAGCCATTGAGGGTCCCTTAAATATGAAATTGGGTCATAGAAGGCCCAATAACATTTATAATTACCCCTTGGGCCCAAAAATCATGTTAATGGGTCACAAAGGCCCAATAAGCATGTTTGGAACTTTCAAGCCCAAAGAATTTAATGTTTACTTGTTTTAGGTATAGTATAGTTGTCGGAATGTTTAATTGAACAATTGTTAAATTTGTATCGATACGAGACCGGTTGGTCATTTATAACGATATTTGGAAATTTATGTATATTCATCTTGCCATTTTTCCTAAGTTGTGGTTTGGTATTTTTGACCCAAATATCTTAATAATAAAATAATCGACTCAAAATGTTGGTTTGACCATTTCAGCCCTTCTTTGATAAAAATGACAATTTTAGCCCCTTATATATATAAAAATACATTTTAGGCCCTAAAAACCATTTTCTTGTCATTTTTGGCCATAGACTTTGTTTAAGTAATGGTTTTAGCTCAAAATTTACTTTTATCAGTTTCAGCCCTTCCAGAAAAAGTATTTTTCGGCTGAAGTACAAACTTTTTGCAACTTTTACAATTTTGGCCCAAAATCCAAAAACTTTACATTTTCGATCCTTTTTGGTAAGGAAAAGCATTTTAACCCCTGAAATGATTTTGTTTACCCTTTTTATCCCCTGTTTTGAGAAATTCTTCATTTTAGCCCTTTAAAAATCAGACTTTTCGCAACCTTGGGCTTAATGGGCCGAAAAGCCCAAAAATTGGCCCATTGAGCTATTATTTACATTTCAAGTCCTTTGAAGAGCATAATTGTCACAAAAACATTTATTTTAACTGTTTTGACTCTTTTGACCCTCAAGAAAACCGTGAATAGCAACTTTTCACCCAACTTTTGTTTATTTGACAATTTAAGCCCCAAAATTTGTTTTATGATACAATATGTCTATTTTAAATCTTAGAGGGTAGTTTTCTTGACTTTTTTTTAGTGTGGTATACCTTAGATCATGTTTTTTTCCTTATTATGTCATAGATCTCGATATTTCTTCTCTTTTTGTTGCATTTTTACCACATAAACACTTACAATCACACATACATGCATAAAATCATACATAGCACACACATACACATAGATCTACACATTTTACTTATATTATCCCCCATAAAACTTGTAAAAAACGAAAAAGAGGGGTATGAACTCACATTTGCTTGTTGTTTTCGATTTAGAAGGAAGAGATGAAGAAAATTTGGTCCTAGCAAGCCTTCTTGGAAGGTCTCGAACTTAGAGGTTTCTAAGATGGTGATCATGAGTTTAAATGAGTTAAAAAGAGATTTTTGATAAAAAAAAAAAAAGAAAAAAGAATCTAGATCATGGATCCAAGCATCGACTTACCTAAGATGATGATTTTTGTGGAAGAAACTCTTTGAAAAGCTCTAAGTCTTGAAATTTTTGAAGAATGAGTGCAAGTGTTCTTGAGAGGATTTGGAAAGAGTTGGAGTGAATTTTGTGAGTGTGTGTGTGTGTGTGTTTTTCCCCTTGGATGAGAGTAATATGAAGAGAAGAAGAAGAAGAGAGAGAGAGAGAGAGAGTTGCATGGATGGATGGGATGTTGCATGGGAATCCACAAGGTAATAAGGAGGTGGCTAACCCTCCTTATTTCACTAGTTTTTTTTGTTTGTTTTCTTCTTGGGCTGAGAAAAGAGAAAAGAGAGAAGAAGATTTTGGGCCTTGCATGCTTAAGCCCATATCATGATCCAATTAGATGATTTTTGGCCCAATTGGTCTTGGGAGAGGGTTCACGGCCCAAATAAATCAAGTATAAGTTTTTATGGCCCATTAGGGATAATTAGGTAAGTTATGGCCCAATAAGGTCCATTAAGGTATTTTATTTCATTCTAGGCCCAATATGGCCCAAAATATTAAAATAATGGAAGTGGGTCCAATTAGAGCCCATTTAAGAGTTCTAAGCCCAAGATAGTCAAATTGGAAGCTTATTGGCCCATTGGTCCCAATAAGGGAATCCTAGTCCAAAATGGATTTAAACCGGGATTTCTCGAGTTTCCAATTCTTTGTTGACTATTTGCAGTGCTTGTATAAAGTGTTTGATGGAAGTTTTGTTGTTATTGAATAAGCATCATACATGCTTTCCCATTTTTGGTTCACATTTGTTATCATTGTTGTTGTTACAAAGCATCAAAATTCCTAGTTATGACAGAGTACTTTAGGCATTCGAAGACGGGCAACATGAATGCATCGTATTTGAACAGAGCCAAATCGAGAATCAACTTTTGATTCAGTTTGATAGTGAGGAGAGACGACTGAGCAGACTGTTCTTGAACTGAGGAAGAGTCGGCCGTTGTTGCAGATAGGAGAAGAAGATGAACAGTTTAAAGAGAATTCGATTAAGGGTAAGTGGGTATCCCACGACTTTCCAAAGTCTATCACACATGCGCGAAGCATGTCTTCAAGCGTTTGAATGGTTCGCTCGCTTTGACCATCCGTTTGCGGATGATAAGCAGTGCTCATGTCGAGATGTGTTCCGAGTGCTTTTTAAAGTGATTGCCAAAAGCGTGAAGTGAATCTACAATCTCTATCCGAGATGATAGATACTGGCACTCCGTGAAGTCTCACAATTTCCTTGATGTATATCCTCGTCAACCTCTTTATCTTGTAGGATTCTTTTATTGGCAGGAAATGAGCGGATTTCGTCAATCTGTCGATTATTACCCATATGGTGTCCAACCCATCTGTTGACTTGGGTAACTTGGTCACAAAGTCCATACTAATCCTTTTCCATTTCCACTCGGGAATTACTAGTTGTTGTAATAATCCTGAGGGATTCTAATATTCCACCTTCACTTTAGCGCAAGTAAGGAATTTGCTAACATAAGTTGCAATCTCTGCCTTCATGTTGGGCCATCAATAATGTTGCTTAATATCCAAGTGCATTTTATCTTGTCACACCCCCAAACCAAGGATGGCGGAAACGTCCAGGGGTGGAGGACTTCATGTACAGTATCACAACAACATGTATAATAGTGCTCAAAGTAAATACAACCATCATAAATATAATTGAAAAAAGTTACACCAAAGTATATGCTTACATGTTTCAAAATCAATTACATTATGATGACAAAAATAAATTGTTGACGGTTTAACGTCCCATCCTCAAAGTGCTGAAGTTTTCCTGTTTCACTGATTTCCTGAGAATACAAGTAGTTTTGAAAAGTGTCAACAATTAAGTTGGTGAGTTCATAAGAGTTTTTTTTGGAGTAGAAACCGTTTTCCTTTTAAAAGCGATAGGATATGAATCCAGAAAATCCAATATTTTCTTAGTTAGGTGTAAACAGAATATTCCTATATGATGTGTTGATGTATCCTAGATTGACCCGTAGATTTCCCCTATAATTGTCCAGCGTATATAAGTTATATAAGATTTAAGTTAGATAAAACGTCGAATGTAGTGGGTCTGCCCTAGGTCCACAACCCAACGAGGAACAGGAGATGAGGCGGGCACCACCAATTCTAAGCCAATCTAGACTAAATTCTTGTATGACTCAAGCATATACGCTCAACGATTATAGTTGAAGTCTAACAATGCGAACCTTTAATGTGAATATAACCTATACATATCATAGTTCACCGAGGAGTAATAGAGATTAGTGAACCTGAACTATGCATATGAATAGCTTATCGAAAGTGATGGTGATTGTGAATATAACCTATACATATCATAGTTCACCGGGGAGTAATAGAGATTAGTGAACCTGAACTATGCATATGAATAGCTTATCGAAAGTGATGGTGATTGTGAATATAACCTATACATATCATAGTTCACCGGGGAGTAATAGAGATTAGTGAACCTGAACTATGCATATGAATAGCTTATCGAAAGTGATGGTGATTGTGAATATAACCTATACATATCATAGTTCACCGGGGAGTAATAGAGATTAGTGAACCTGAACTATGCATATGAATAGCTTATCGAAAGTGATGGTGATGGTGAATTCCTTTCTTGTAATTAAGTTCCTAGGGTAGATGAAACATAAACTATACCTATTATAGTTTATCACTTTGTTTGTAATATATATTTACCATAACTATACCGATTATAACTAGCGTGTTCGTTTGTGGGGGTATAATGGCTTAACTATACTTATTATAGATTATCATAATTGTCCATAGTGGCAATAACTCTTTTGTATGTGTGAAGCCTTTAATAATGTGTTTGTTATATAAATAACCCTAAACTATACCTATTATAGTTTATCAATTATTTGTGTGGGTAGTGAGCATAGGCCTTTCTTGTCATAATTTACCAATGTTTGTATTTTAATGGGTATAGCCTTGTAATATCATTTATATATTTACCATACTTGTGGAGGTGTAAATCCATTTATTTTCTGATGTATGTCTATATAAGAATACAAAATTGTCATATATTGCAACTACACATAAACACATAACGATGTATACCTTGCTCAACATGTTACAAGGTGAAATGAAATTTATAGTATTTTTCTGTTAATAACGTTTTCTGTAACTGTTATTGGAAAAATTGTAGAAAAATCATAAAATGTCCAAATCAAGTTCTGTAACTTCTGAGAGTTTGGAAAATGAGTCTAGTTTGTTCATAATTTTTATTATAATTTTTAATGACTTCTTACTTATGTGAAAAAGTCCATAATCACAGACTGGTCCGGATTGATGTTTGAAATGATAGGCAGTTTTGTAAAAATCACAATAAATTGTAGAAAAATCGTATGGAGATGTGCAAGTAGTCATTTTAAAGCTAAGAAGTGGAACTACATGTACCTAAAACAGTTTTGAAAAATAAAATGTTTAAGTTGTCCAAAACAGTCCGTGAATGGGGTTGAACTTTTCTGATGAAGGCTGTTAGAAAAATTTAGTTATGTTCTTGGTGTTTTAACTTGTATTCCCCCCCTAAAAACTTGAGAAAACATGAAAATGTAGGGGTATGAACTCACCTTGTGTGATTTCAGTAGATAAGTGTTGAAGAAGAGAAGTGTTCAACCCAAAAACACTTGAAGAATCCTTGAAGATTCGAAGCTCTAACACAAATATAATGGAGTTTGTGTAAGATACCCATGATTTGGGTGGAAATAATTGAGATAATCATAAAGGAAATGGATTATGCTTACCAAATGTGGAGGAAAAACTCAAGATCAGCCCTTGAATCTCGAATTTCTAGAGAGAGAAAGTGAGAGAGAAAAGAGTTTGATCTTCTTGTGAAATGAGAGCAAATGAGAGAAAATGAGGAGAGAGGATGATTATCCAGCTCTCAAAAACGTGGGGATGGCTTGTGAAAAGGGGTAAAAGGTACAAGGTATGGTGGGGAGGAGTGTGGGTTGTCATGGAGTGGGTGTGGGGGTTGCTTGTGTCATAAACTAAGGTAAGGTCAACACTCTTCTTTTGTACTTTACCAACTCCTTTTTGGATAAGGTTTTATCCTTAAAATGTGATTAAATTATTAATTTAGGGGTCTTATATTTTAAAATAAAGTTTTGAGTGAAATTCCTATGTTAAAATAATTAAAAACGGGCTTAAAACGCAAAATTACGCGAAACCGGGTGAAAAATGAGCTTTCCAGCGAGACTCCTCGGATCTCGGCCGAGGTTCGGTCAGAAGGGGGCATGGTTCGGAAACGAGAGGCTGAATCCGGAGGCGGGAAGCGAAGCAAAGGCTCGGTCCGATGAGAAGCAGTCCGAAGCGAAGGCGAGGGTTCGGTCCGAAGTGAGGCCAGAACCGAAGGAATTGTTGTGAACAGTAATGAACAGTACTTTCGGTTCGGACCTTCCTTCTATGCGGGGTTCGGCTCGGATGAACAGTGCCTTCGGTTCGGTTCATGGGTCAGCAGCTTCGGTTCGGTTCATGAACAGTACTCTCGGTTCGGTTGATGAATAGTACTTTCGGTTCCTTAAGGGGGGTTTCGGTTCCTAAGGTCCGTTTTTCGCGTAGACTTCAGTTTTTGGGCTGATTTCGCCAAATTCAAGGGTCGGGATGCCCCGAGTGATTATAGAAAGTTGGGAGAGATTTGAGAGAGATTCCTCGTTCTCAGAGAGATTTGGGAGAGATTTGACATACTTGGAGAGATTTCACATACAAAGAGATATGTGGGAGAGATTTCACATACTTAGAGAGATTTGGGAGAGATTTGACATACTTGGAGAGATTTCACAAACAAAGAGATATGTGGGAGAGATTTCACATACTTAGAGAGATTTGGGAGAGATTTGACATACTTGGAGAGATTTCACATACAAAGAGATATGTGGGAGAGATTTCACATACTTAGAGAGATTTGGGAGAGATTTGACATAAGAAGAGATAGAGTGAAAACGATTGAGAGAGGTTTCATTGGTGACCTTTTTGAGTGTTCGGCTTTGCAATGCAGGGTCCGTAAGTCCCGTTACGCCTTGTTTAAGGATCTTGCATACTCCCGATGAGTATGCGACATTGTTTTATCGGTTTGGCTCGCTACGTACCACAGTTTTAGGTTAAGGAGATCTAGATGTATGCACTTTTTGATTTAGGATCTCTTGTTAGAATAGAGAGTTGTTTAGGAGTTACTTAACGTAAGCTCTAGTACTCACGGCAAAATGAGTGGACCGGTTTGACTTGTTGACTTTCGTTGACTTTGACTTGACTGAAAATTGACGGTTGTCACATATCTGAACCCAGATGGATGGAATATTGTGTCTTATGGGCTTCATTCATGATTACCTATCTGAATCCCCCAAGTTTAGGGACCTAAATACGGTTCATGAAATAATATGCTCCGTCCTCTTTCTCTTCGAGATTCTTTTCCATTCCTCGTAACGCTTCACTCGCTTTGTTTTCCGTCTTCATGGCATCTGACTGGGCTGTTCTGATTTGCGAGGTCAGGTGGGATTGGATGGTTATCGAGAGAGTTTTCACTCGACTATTCGAGTATTATTTCCTACTCAAGGCATCAGCTACCACGTTAGCCTTGCTAGGGTGGTACTTGGTTTCACACTCATAATCGTTTAGTAGCTCAACCTATCTTCGTTGCCTCATGTTCAACTCTTTTTTATTTAGGATGTGTTGGAGGCTCTTGTGGTCCGTGAAAATGGTGCACTTTGTACCATAAAGGTAGTGCCTCCAAATTTTCAAGGCGAAGACCACAACTCCCAATTCCAGATCGTGGGTTGTATAATTCACCTCATGTGTCTTTAGTTGTCGGGATGCATAAGCTATCACCTTCCCACGCTGCATCAGTACGCAACCTAGACCCTGATTTGACGCATCACAGTAAACTACAAAGTCTTTTGTTCCTTCTGGTAGTGATAGTATTGGTGCACTGTAGAGTGCTTGTTTCAGAGTTCGAAATGCAACCTCTTGCTTCTCTGCCCATTCGAAGGGAACACCCTTTTATGTAAGCATGGTAAGTGGCTTGGCCGTCTTAGAGAAATTTTGGATGAATCTTCTGTAATAGCCTGCGATGCCTAAAAATTGGCGAATTTCTATGGGTGTCGTTGGGATTGCCCATCCTTTGATGACTTTGACCTTAGAAGGATCCACGTGTATCCCTTCTTGACTAACAACATGACCCAAAAAGTTCACACTACGGAGCCAGAACTCACACTTAGAGAGTTTCGCGTATAACCTTCGGTTCTCAGGGTTTCTAGGATTTGCCGGAGGTGTTGGACATGCTCCTCTTTGCTTCGAGAATAGACTAAAATGTCGTCAATGAAAACGATGACAAAGTTGTCGAGGAATGGTCAGCAGATTCGATTCATTAGGTCCATGAATGCGGCAGGGTCATTCGTTAGACCAAAGGGCATTACGACAAATTCATAATGTCCATAACGAGTTTGGAAAGTGGTTTTGGGGATGTCCTCTTCTCGGACCTTGAGTTGATGGTACCCAAATCACATATCTATCTTAGAGAAATAGCTTACGCCTTGAAGTTGGTCAAATAGATCGTCGATTCGCGGGAGTGGATAGAGATTTTTGACAGTGAGCTTATTTAGTTCCCTGTAGTCAATGCACATCCTAAAAGATCCGTCTTTCTTCTTAACAAAGAGAACTGGAGCTCCCCATGGTGAGAAACTGGGTCGGATGAATCCTTTGTCCAAAAGTTCGCTGAGTTGGCTGGACAATTCTTGCATCTCCGCAGGAGCCAATCTGTAAGGCGATTTGGCAATGGGAGTAGCTCCTGGCACAAGATCAATTCAAAACTCGACTTGTCTTTCTGGGGGTATCCCTGGAAGTTCTTCAGGAAAGACATCTGGGAACTCACAAGCTACTGGAATGTATTGAATGTTGACCTCGTCCTTGGATTTATCCACTATATGAGCCAGAAACGTCACGTCCTTCTTTCGCAGATACTTCTGGGCCTTAATGCATGATATAAGACGAAGGTTTGTGCTACGTTTGTCTCCGTATATTATTAGGGTTTCGCGATTCGGAAGGTGAAGGCGAACGGCCTTCTCGTGACACATAATCTCAACATGGTGGGCGCTTAACCAATCCATGCCAATAATCACATCAAAACTCCTAATGGAAACATGCATTAAGTTTATTTGAAAGACGTGTTGGTTTAAGGCTAGGGTACATCCGATATAGATTTCCCCAGTGGATTCTGTTTTCCCATTGGCGATTTCCACTGTAAAGGTTTCATTAAGCTTCTGGGGTTGTTGTTTTAACAAGTGCTTAAATTTATTGCTCACAAAGCTTCGTTCTGCTCTGGTATCAAATAGGATGCATTCATAAGTGTGGTTTAGGAGAAACGTACCGGTGACAACAGCGGGATCCTGAACCGCTTCTCCTTGAACCATGGTCAACACTCTTCCTGTTCCTCCATTCCCAGGGTTGTTGTTGGGGCAGTTTCGACGGAAATGCCCAGTTTTTCCACATCCATAGCAGGTGTGGCTCGGTCCTGCATTGTTGCCGCTGTGTTGGTGTTGTTGTTGTTGTTGTTGTTACAGTTGTTGCTGTTGTTGTTTCCTTGCTGCTGATTCTGAGGAGGATAGGTCCTGCAATATTTTGCCGTGTGACCCTTTCGATTGCAGCTGGTGCTATACATCTCTCTGCATTCTCCATTATGATGGAGACTGCACTTGTTGCACTTTGGAAGAATTCCAAAATACTACCTAGGAGCACTTGGAGCAGCTGAGGCTGGAGCATGTGGTGTGGAGGGAACTTGGGTGGTTGCAACATTGACTGTCACTGTTTGTTGCTTCTTGGACGATTCCGAGCCTTGACGTCCCTTCCTCTTGTTATTCTTTCCTTTCTTGTTGTCACTCTCCTTCTTGCCTTCAGCCTCCACTGGCTTCTCACCCTTCTTGTTGTTGTGGTCGTATAATTTCTTAGCCAATCTCTTAGCACTGTCGAAGGTTTCAGGATTTGCTGCTACCACATTTCCTTGGATTGGGGAGGTTAATCCCCAGATGAATCGTTCAATTTTCTTTCCTTCCGAAGTAATCATGTCAGGGCACAACAGAGACATTTCACTAAACCTTGATATTTATGCGTCAATGTCGGAATTTCGGACGGTGAGATTCCCCAACTCTTGTTCCATCTTCTGAATTTCTCCTCGCGGGCAGTACTCGGCCATCATCATTTATTTCATCTCCGCCCACGACATAGAGTTGGCTACGGGAAGAGTCATGGCTTCTACGTGTCCATTCCACCAAGTGAGAGCTTGATCAACGAAAGTGCATGCGGCAAACTTCACCTTCATTTCCTCAGGGATTTCGCATATCTCGAACACCAATTCCATCTTCTCGATCCATCTTTTTAGAGTTAACATTCCCCTAGTGCCATTAAAGGTTCATGGCTTGGCATTTGTGAAATCTTTGTAGGAGCATGTCTTGGTGGGGACTTGATTTATTCCGTTGTTTGAACTTCCAACCCCTTGTCCGTTGACTCCACCATTGTTCCCTTGGTGGATTTGCGCCATGGCTGCAGTGACTATCACAGATATAGCTGCTTGGAATGCAGCTGAGTTGACTTCGGGTGGGGTTGGCCCAGGGTTTCTGCGGGTTGGTTGTTGAGGCATCTTTCTGTCATGGAACGGAAATATGTTGAGTGCCTATGGGTTTTGTGAGATTGTGGTCCTATAAACTAGGCGTGTGGCACGAACTTAAGTAATTTCACAAATTAGCCTACAATCATGGATATATAACACATAGCAGATTACAACATCATAGTAGAACACATAAAATTTTCCATAAATATTATCTGCACTTTGATACATGAAAATTTTGCTCGAAAGAGCATACATAAGTGGTGCAAGGTCGGCAGCGTAACGACTCTATGAGTAGTGTAATCACTTAAACATAGAGTCGATGGTAAATAGAATAGATCATAGTACTAGTAAGGTAAGTCTACTCCTAACACTCTATGGACGCCCTATGACTGCAGCGAGGTCATATACCGAAGTGTTGTGCCAACAACTCGGCCATCTTAGTCATTTCTCCAATGACTTCATCCCTCTCCTGCTCAACTTTCACTTCTCGTGCTTCCATGGCGAATAGCTGTTGCCGCAGAGCAGCAATATCCGCTTCTGGAGAGCGATTCTCCCTTGCGGGATTCCCTAGTGGGGCGGGGTGGTCCTGCCGCATCTCGCTGACAGGTGATGTGGCAGAGTCCTCGCCGGAGTCTTGCTCTTCCTCCATGTCGTCATCGGTCTCATCAAACTCGTAGTCAGTGTCTGTGTAGTCGTCAGGCCCAACGCTGTGTGCTTCTCCCTCGGGCTCGTCCTCGATCATCCCGTGGGCCACTAGGGCCTAATAAAACTGAATGCCCTGCTGCTCCCCTTCCATAGCGACTGAGAGGAGGTATATGAATAAACTATTATTACTCCTAAGATGTTTTAACTATTGTATAATTTGAGTTGATGTTCTCTTCTTGGTAATAAAGGGGTATGTTTTTAGGTTTACCTACCATCGCGATTTCCTTGGGGCATGTGATAGTTGTACCTCAGAGGAAATGTAGTTGATCAGGCTACATTCACCCCTTAATACGACTATGAACAGTCCCGGCTTAACCGAGATGCTAGCATTATCTTGTTTGATTTGGTATTATGTTATTTTTCCTGTGCCTTACGAGTAGGAGTGTTTTTATCGTTGTGTTTTATTTGTTTTGTTTTGTTCAGAGTTGTTTTATCCCTCTTTGGTTTATAGTTGCATATCAATGTGTGGTTAGATATGCTAGTTCACTACAAACAGAGCTCTGATACCAACCTGTCACACCCCCGAACCAGACGGCGGAAACGTCTGAGGGCTCGTGTGACTTAAATTGAATATCATCACAATGAATATACATGAATCATAACATAAGCATCACCATGCATCATTATATTACAACTGACATTGTTCAGATCAAGTACATTGTTTTAACATTTCAAATCCATACATAAATTGTCTGATAGTTTTCAAAAGCAAAATACACTGACATACTTGGTACTTATTCCTCAGCTTACCTGTTACCTGAGAATAAAAGTTATTTTGAAAAATGGTCAACATATGGAATGTTGGTGAATTCATAAGCAGGTTTGATATGAAAATGTTTTATGTAGTTTGAACGAAAACAACCCAGAAAATCCGATATTTTCTGTAAAGACCATTGTTTATAAAAAAGTGTGAAGATCCGTAAATATATGCATGATGATTTCAAAACATGTAAAATTGAAAAACTTTGTATTAAACGTACAAGTGAAAATGTTGAACTTCCCCGGAAAACCCGATGTTTTCCAAAATAAAAATATCATATAACGGTTTGAATGGTTATCCATCACGTGAATGATTTTGAATTACCTTGATTACTTGATTTATATTGGAGTTATTTATGTGAGTCGTTATAACCATGCATGATAATGACTAGTTCGTTTGTCTTGGCACTCTGGTGAACGCCGAAATTGATCTTAAGATTTTGTCACCCTAGACTGGCCGAGTCTAACTGTAGCGAACAACTGAGGTGTGGGGGAGTCACCCTCGTATAGATCTATACACACTCTCGCTCTCCCTCCAGGAGACTTTGATTATAACTACAGACTACGACCTACACACGTTGGTGCCACCCGTTATTACTCACTAAATCCCAATTGACTTTGATTACTATTGATTATCGACTTGTATTTGTTTACTTTGATTACGCATATGCCTAACAAACGAGGAGAAGAGGAATACAAAGCCCTACTTCTTTCGTGAGTTATTTTAGGCTGTTGGGTATACGAAGGACACGTTGCCCATTTTGCATTTGATTACTTGGACCTTACTAGCAATGATAATGGGCCACTAAGGCCCAATAGCACTTAAAAGCCATTGAGGGTCCCTTAAATATGAAATTGGGTCATAGAAGGCCCAATAACATTTATAATTACCCCTTGGGCCCAAAAATCATGTTAATGGGTCACAAAGGCCCAATAAGCATGTTTGGAACTTTCAAGCCCAAAGAATTTAATGTTTACTTGTTTTAGGTATAGTATAGTTGTCGGAATGTTTAATTGAACAATTGTTAAATTTGTATCGATACGAGACCGGTTGGTCATTTATAACGATATTTGGAAATTTATGTATATTCATCTTGCCATTTTTCCTAAGTTGTGGTTTGGTATTTTTGACCCAAATATCTTAATAATAAAATAATCGACTCAAAATATTGGTTTGACCATTTCAGCCCTTCTTTGATAAAAATGACAATTTTAGCCCCTTATATATATAAAAATACATTTTAGGCCCTAAAAACCATTTTCTTGTCATTTTTGGCCATAGACTTTGTTTAAGTAATGGTTTTAGCTCAAAATTTACTTTTATCAGTTTCAGCCCTTCCAGAAAAGTATTTTTCGGCTGAAGTACAAACTTTTTGCAACTTTTACAATTTTGGCCCAAAATCCAAAAACTTTACATTTTCGATCCTTTTTGGTAAGGAAAAGCATTTTAACCCCTGAAATGATTTTGTTTACCCTTTTTATCCCCTGTTTCGAGAAATTCTTCATTTTAGCCCTTTGAAAATCAGACTTTTCGCAACCTTGGGCTTAATGGGCCGAAAAGCCCAAAAATTGGCCCATTGAGCTATTATTTACATTTCAAGTCCTTTGAAGAGCATAATTGTCACAAAAACATTTATTTTAACTGTTTTGACTCTTTTGACCCTCAAGAAAACCGTGAATAGCAACTTTTCACCCAACTTTTGTTTATTTGACAATTTAAGCCCCAAAATTTGTTTTATGATACAATATGTCTATTTTAAATCTTAGAGGGTAGTTTTCTTGACTTTTTTTTTAGTGTGGTATACCTTAGATCATGTTTGTTTTCCTTATTATGTCATAGATCTCGATATTTCTTCTCTTTTTGTTGCATTTTTACCACATAAACACTTACAATCACACATACATGCATAAAATCATACATAGCACACACATACACATAGATCTACACATTTTACTTGTATTATCCCCCATAAAACTTGTAAAAAACGAAAAAGAGGGGTATGAACTCACATTTGCTTGTTGTTTTCGATTTAGAAGGAAGAGATGAAGAAAATTTGGTCCTAGCAAGCCTTCTTGGAAGGTCTCGAACTTAGAGGTTTCTAAGATAGTGATCATGAGTTTAAATGAGTTAAAAAGAGATTTTTGATAAAAAAAAAAAAAGAATCTAGATCATGGATCCAAGCATCGACTTACCTAAGATGATGATTTTTGTGGAAGAAACTCTTTGAAAAGCTCTAAGTCTCGAAATTTTTGAAGAATGAGTGCAAGTGTTCTTGAGAGGATTTGGAAAGAGTTGGAGTGAATTTTGTGAGTTTGTGTGTGTGTGTTTTTCCCCTTGGCTAAGAGTAATATGAAGAGAAGAAGAAGAAGTGAGAGAGAGAGAGAGTTGCATGATTGTATGGGATGTTGCATGGGAATCCACAAGGTAATAAGGAGGTGGCTAACCCTCCTTATTTCACTAGTTTTTTTTTCTTCTTGGGCCGAGAAAAGAGAAAAGAGAGAAGAAGATTTTGGGCCTTGCATGCTTAAGCCCATATCATGATCCAATTAGATGATTTTTGGCCCAATTGGTCTTGGGAGAGGGTTCACGGCCCAAATAAATCAAGTATAAGTTTTTATGGCCCATTAGGGCTAATTAGGTTAGTTATGGCCCAATAAGGTCCATTAAGGTATTTTATTTCATTCTAGGCCCAATATGGCCCAAAATATTAAAATAATGGAAGTGGGTCCAATTAGAGCCCATTTAAGAGTTCTAAGCCCAAGATAGTCAAATTGGAAGCTTGTTGGCTCATTGGGCCCAATAAGGGAATCCTAGTCCAAAATGGATTTAAACCGGGATTTCTCGAGTTTCCAATTCTTTGTTGACTATTTTGCAGTGCTTGTATAAAGTGTTTGATGGAAGTTTTGTTGTTATTGAATAAGCATCATACATGCTTTCCCATTTTTGGTTCACATTTGTTATCATTGTTGTTGTTACAAAGCATCAAAATTCCTAGTTGTGATAGAGTACTTCAGGCATTCGAAGATGGGCAACATGAATGCATCGTATTTGAACAGAACCAAATCGGGAATCTACTTTTGATTCTGTTTGATAGTGAGGAGAGACTACTGAGCAGACTGTTCTTGAACTGAGGAAGAGTCGGCCATTGTTGCAGATTGGAGAAGAGGATGAACAGTTTAAAGAGAAATTGTTGTTTAGGGTTCGTAAAATCTTTGAGAGTGGTAAAGGTTGAATCTTTGATGGAAAGCTCTATTTATAGTGAAAGTGAGAAACCAAGCAACGATTGCATTACAATCCTTGATTAGACGCCTAGAAAAATAGGATATAACAACTGTAGCAGCTGACAGGGTGTCAGGTGACATCAGGCGGTATGAGAATTGGAACCATTTTAAATTCCACGTGCCTTTTATTTCGAAAATATTATCCTTAATTTTCGTGAATAGAAAATTATGGATTCCATCAAGTCTTGGCGGTTCGGAAAGTCGTTTTTCGTGATAACGTCAAATTTTCTCGACTTTTTCAGATTTTATACCTCATCGTGTATACCATTTTGTTGCGGGGGAGCATAATAATTTTTTATCCATTCCAGATCATTCTCATGACCATTTGAAGGCTTTATAATTATGTTTTTTTTTATTATAAATCGGGGGAGAATTTGGTATGGCCATTCGAAATTGTATTTGTGACTTTTCACATTTGAAGATTTTTGATAAAGCTTGTGGTAGAATTATGAAGGTAGCTTTTACAGTAGCAATTTCTCATCGAGCTCTTCTAAAGCTTTTACAGAGAAGTATCCTTTACAGTAGTAGTTCTTCATTGAGCTCTTCTAAGGACTTGTTATATCTCCGACTTCTAGTATTTTCTCGATCAAGTGATGTTACAAATCTTAAAATTTGGGTTGTTACATGATAATTTTTGGTGGCTTATATCATTAGCTTATTTGAAGATCATTGTGACTTGGAGGGGGAGTTCTTAAAAAAAAAAAAAGAAGTGATTCGGTTTCTTAATTCTGAAATGGGTTTTTATGGCGGGTTTGGCTTTCTTGAAAATCTTTGGGATTGCATCAGAAAATGAAGTTTAAAAATATTACTTCAGTGCTTGGTATATATATATATATATATATATATATATATATATATATATATCCTAGAACCCATTTTTGAAGACTATTGAAGAATCAAGATTCGTGGATTGCTTCAAATATTCCTCGTTGCAAGATCATTTCTTATTTTCTAGATGAAGTTGAAGCATTGTCATCCATTCCATACTTTGAGGGGGAGATTGTAGGGTTTCAAACTACTCCATGGATTATGGCAATGGCCCCCTTTGATGAAGTGTAGGTTAAAAGCCCAAGACTTGTCTTTTCCCTATAAATAGTCATGTATTATTCATAATTAGGTCAAGAGTGAGACAAAATGTAGTCGCCACATTGTGAGGTTTCTTATGTAGAGTTAGATTTTTTTAGTCTATTCTGAAAGTGTAATCTATTCCGCATGTTTTGAATAAATCAAGTGATCATTCGACATATCTTCATATTTGTGTTTGTTCTTATTTTCCACATCTTGTTCATCAAATCTCAATTAGGGTTTTAATCCCAACATGTTAAAAAGTTGGGATTTTATGTATTAAGCACTTAATGGGCATGCAAAGTCATAAAGTTGCATACTTTATGACTCTTAGTGGTATTCTGGCATTGGATCTGAAATTTGGACATGAAAGCTTAATACATTAAGCTCTTATTGAGGAAAGAAGGAGTTTATGCATACATAGTGTGTTACCCAGAGTATGTCACGCGTACAGGGTCAAACACCCGACTCTGATCAAAGCCTAAGAACACCCAACGTAGGAGCTGAGTACACCCCGCGTACTCAGCTGAGTGGACCGAGTTGACCCGTTGACCATGAACTTTGACCAAAAGTCTTGACCAAATTGACCTAGGGGTATTTTAGGTATTTTGAGTTAATTAATTAAGATTAGGTCCTTGGTTTTGGTTAGATGATCATTGAGCCGATTTTTGGGATGGAGATTTATTCAGCTTGCATTCAGACTAAGAGGTGAGTTTTCCTCACTGTACCAGTGGGTTGAAGGTACAAATGCCATCCTAGTCAAGGTAGTGATATGATAGTTTGTAGTTGTTTAGCAGATCTATATGATTATCTGTATTTTTTGGCTCTCTGTTATGTTTATTTGTTGCATATATCGACATGTTGTGGTGGGTTGAGGCGATCCTACTTTGTGTTGTATGGCAAGACACCCGGGGACGACCGAATAAGCTATAAGCCCTACGAGGCATTCCATTTAGGCCGACGGCCCGTGGAGTTGTCTGGATAGGCTGTAGGCCCTCCGAGGCAGTCCAGTCATGTCGAAGGCTCATAGAGTGATCCAGATAGGTTGTAGGTCATGCAAGGCGGTCCAATCAGGCTGGCTGCTCATATTGTATGCTTGTTTGTTATGTGGTGTGCTAGTAGTTTGTGGAAACTCACTAAGCTTTAGCTTACAGTTTTACTTTATCGTTTCAGGTACTTCTAAGGATCGTGGGAAGGCAAAGGCATGATCATACAAAGATTCTTGTTTTTATGTCTCCGGGTTTTGGAAAAAACTTTGACTTGAAATAATGCTTTTGAAACAATAACTATTTTGTAAACAATATTGATTCATGTTTGGTTTTGAAAATTTTAAATTTATTATGATTTTTAGAGTGTTAGAAGTTGGTATCAAAGCCTTGGTTTGAGAGAACTGGATGAGCATTCGTGTGAATCCAAACTCAAACTAGGGAACTGCAAAAGTTTTTCTTAACTGATTTTCAAAAATTGTTTTCAAAAGTAAACAAGGAAGGATATATATGATCAGTCAGATCAATATTGTCTACCTCAAGTTACCCACACTGTTATTTGATACTATGTTTATGTTAGAACAACATGCTAGTGATAAGCTATGGATCTTTGGGAACTGCATGATAGAATTGCCTGATAATTGATGCATGATAGTCTAGGGTTTCCTTTGTAACACCCGATTCCAAGTATGAAATTATTTCCAATTGTGATGGTTTCTTTTTTGCCATGATGTGGTGAAGCCTCACCACAACGTGCCGATAAGCTTTTTGGTCGCGGGTGTTAAATGAACCACCACAATGTGGTGATTTTGGCCACAGTATGGTGTTTCGGGTAGCAGTGCTCTTCCGAAACAAGGGGAGACAAAGAAGACAAAGAAGAACCCTAGGCAAAGCAAACGACTAAAGAACATGAACAAAAACCGAATACTGACGATCAAAAGGGTAATGAAGCTTCTGCATCAAACAAAGGAAAAGACAAAATTACTGAATATGGTGAGGAAGATGAGCTTTCTGAATTTGAGAAGCTTATGCGAAAGAAGAGATCCAAATAACTTGATGATCTTTTGAAGCTACGAAAGGAGTTAGAAGCACAAGAAACGGAGGCTGAGATTGTGAAAATTACTCTTGAAACTCATAATTCACTCTTTCCTCCATGGTCGATTAATAGAATTCAGAAAGAAGCCATTGATGATCCGAGTGTCTATTGGCTTGAGCCTACGGTATCTTTTGAGTTAAATAACGAAGCAGATTCTCAATTTGATTTTCCTATTACTCCCATGGCTTTTTTTTTGTTTCGGTGTTTTGAAGTGATAGAAAAGGCTTTGATTTCTGACAAAGTGATGAATCTTAAACTCTT
This sequence comes from Lactuca serriola, assembly GCF_051521515.1. NCBI lineage: Eukaryota > Viridiplantae > Streptophyta > Magnoliopsida > Asterales > Asteraceae > Lactuca > Lactuca serriola. The sequence goes on along the minus strand of NC_136409.1, from coordinate 74,559,371 downwards.
CAATTTCTACTTGAAGTATGCCAAGCCTCAGTATCAAACTTGGAGCTTAAAGGGGATTATGGGATTAAAGGTTTGTTTGCCTGCACTAACTGAAGATTTTGTGAATATAAAGTTCAAGGGATTTCGATGAGCCAATAAAGTTTTAGATGAATTTACTTTAGCAGATTTGTCGTTTATGAATCTATATGATTGGATCTTAATGCTCAACATTGTCATGAAAGATGAAAAGAGATTCGAGCCCATTGTTGCCCATCTGAAAAGAATGATCATCTATTATATTTTAGATATTGCGAAGATGGATGTGGAGATAGCATTAGTTTTGCAGAAAAGGCCCATTTTTAAACCTAAAGAGCAGCCTAAGGATGTTCAGAAGTTAAAGATGGGAGTTATTCATAAATAACATTGGAACTTTGTGTATAACCAACAGGTTGGTGATACATTTCATAGGAGTATCTTCTTTTTACGAGACAAACATCTCTACTCAACCACCGCACTGAAGACTATTCTCACAATGGTTGAAACATGCAAGGAGAACTCAGTTGCGAATCAGAAATGCTTCTCAGATATGATCAGATGGTATCTATGTGTCCGAAACACTCTTCTGAATTTGATGCCTAAACTTTTCAACATGCAGAAAAGACAAATGGTGACCCCCCTTCTGAATCTGATACAAAGAGGGAGATTGTTGGGTTTAGTTGTACTATGCAAAATGTATGCTTATTATAGTTTATTTTATTCCTGTTTGGGCCTGTCCATTCTCGGTTCCACTTTGTAGGTTAAATATAGTGCATGCATGTAACATTAGGGTAAACGTCTTTTACAACCCTAATTGATGTTTGTACGCTCTTACATAGAATTTCTCAAAGAACTCTTCTAGAGTTGATTAATCAAAGCATTAGGCACTCTTTTGATCTTCATTGTTCTTGTATTTAATTCACATCATTATTATAGAATCTATCGATCTTATTTATTATTCTCAGACATATGAATAAGTGTGTGTGTGTGTATATATATATATATATATATATATATATATATATAGGGCTAGGTTATAATGTGGATGGACAACTATTGTGCGGACGTGTGGACAGTGATAATCTATGAGAATTACTAAGAGAATAGATTATTTAATAATGTGAATGCTTTCAACCTCACACAATTATCGTTATTTTCAAGCATTCTCACTAATTCTTATTCATTTTTGTTCTCACGCATCGTTTTTCACTCATTTGCATTCTTACAGAGTACGACTCAATAAACATTTTGATAGAATGAGAATAATAATAATAAAAAAGTCTATAATAACCTTATAGACGATTTAATTTGTGATTATGTGTGATAACAATAATAGTTATGTAAGATTGAACGTATTCACATTATCAAACAACATATTTTCTTTGTCATTCTCACATAATAACATTATCCACACATCCATACAATAGATGTCAATCCATATTTGAACATAGCTCTCTCTCTCTCTATATATATATATATATATATATATATATATATATATACACACACACATACACATATATATACCTACATACATACATACGCATACACATACACACACACACACACACACATATATATATATATATATATGCATAATAATAATTATATGCATATGAATAACTATATTCATATTCATAAGTATATGCATATTCATATAAATGTATGCATATGCATATCAATATGCATATTAATATACATATATGGTTAAGCTACCTTCTTTTATAATGACAAAATAGAAGAATCATTACTATGATTAATACCTTCAAAGATTTGTAATACTGACAATTGGCAAATATGTTACTTTGCTTAAAACAAGAAAAGGGAAAACTGTTATTTTTATGAAACCCATAATTCACTTTTTGGTCCAATCACGTGTACATTTTCAATCATTTTGGCATGCTATGTCCCTTTTTTCGCCTTAATTAGTGTGACCAAAACATTCCAATTAACAAAAGGGTGTATGAAATTGAATTAATAAGCATATAACATTAACCAAAGCTAAAGTATCATTTAAACTAACAAAAAAACGAATGTATATGGTTCATAAGCAGCATAAAAACATTATAATATGAATATGTATGGCCAAGAAGGGCAAGAACATTATCCTGGTATCCATATAACAAAAGTTACTTCACAATCACAAGAACATAACTTTTTAATCCATCAAACCTTTTGAAGACACCAAAAATCTTTGCACTGAATATATCAGAAGAAACTGATATGAAGCTGCATTTTCTTACTGTTGAAACTTTAGTAATATGTTCGATTACCTGCAAAGAAGAATAGTGAAGATTTTTTTATATGTTCTAAACCCGTGTTGACATCAACATAATGCTACTAAAATTTATTATTTTTACCTTCTTCTTTTTTTCATTTTCTAAAGGCAACATGGCCTTAAATACTCTCCTATATGACCCAACATCACATACCTCCAATTTTGTTCTAAGAATATGTATAATAGCCCTTACTAGATGTCAATTTTCCATCATTAATTAAAGGGTAAAACGATAAAAGTATCAAGATCAGCTTCATCAAGTTTACCTGATCTACCTAAAAGATCTATTATACATGAAAATTGTTCTTCTTACGGTTTAATGTTAAACTTTTCAATCATTAAAGAGAAGTATTTTCATCCATCTTTGACTTTTCCTGTGTGCACATACTGATAAGACGGATATGAAGGTTATACTTGTAGGGATATGTTTGTGTTAAGCATGTGTTAGAAAAGATCTAATGTTTTTATTTGAAACTCATGATTTGAGTAGCCTGTGATCAGGGATTTAAGTGTGACTGTATTGTGCTCTGGCATTTTGTCGAACAATTGGTGTGTGTCTTCTAAGTTTCCACATTTTAAGTACATGGTGATTAGTGAATTGTGTATAGAGATTTTGTTTGATGGGATGTTGGATTTAAGAACGAGAGAATGAATTGGTTTTCATTGAGATGGATTGGGAGATGAGAATAGAAACATTAGAATTCAAGAAAATCAGATGTATACAATGAAATTACGGAGATGGAAAAAAGATAAAACCCACATTATTTCTAATTTTAAAGAAATAAAAATAAAGGACTTGAATTTGGGGAGAAAAGAAATTCTAAAAATAACAGGAAAAGAACCCTATGAACTAAAACGAGAACGAGATACAGATTTGACAAAATAAAGTTGGGGACTGTTTTCTTATAGAAAATCTCAATTTGGCTTCAGATTAAATTAATTAGATAGATGAATGTTGATATTGATACAACTAGAGAAAAACTCAATTTCCACTGATGACACAAACAAAGGAGAGATGACATTGATATTGATATAACCAGAGCTACAGGAGGCAACTTTGCAATCAAATCATGAAATCTTGAAAAATATAAAATCTTATGCATCTAATAGATGCATAACTTTTTTTTTCTTGTTTTAAATATGAAGTTATTTGATGGTAATCTGAAAATCAATTGACTTTCTCTAATTAGGGTAAAAAATGTGTGTGTTGTTGAACACTAGAAGCAAGTATAACAAAATTAGAACCCAAAATTTGTAGAAACATATACCTGAAAAATAAGAGTGTCTCTCAAATGGGTGTGTCGATCCAATTTGATGGGCATTTGAGTGATATGGCGTCCTTGGAACAAACAATGTGTTGTAGATGGAAGCAGATAATAACAGTTTATATATAAGATGAAGCGTTGAAGGAGAAACGACGTTACAAAAGATTGAATCGACGTAGTGGAGGTTAGGATAGTTGGGATCAATTGGAGGGTTTGAGAGAGAAGGAAGAGAATAATTAGGATCGATTGGAGAGGGTGGGATCGATTGTTAATAGTTAAATATATCTTCCACTTTCACAGGACTATATGTTGGTGTACATGGGTTTAGACTTTTGAAGCCATTCGCCTAAGGCTTAAATTTGGTCGGTTTCAAAAATATGGTAGCATCAAAGTTCTTTTTCTTATTTTTGTTTATAAAGAGGAGGCATGCATTGGTGATTCATTCTTTAAAAATGATGTGTTGTAATTAAAATTGCAGAACTAATTTTTTTGGGTGGTGAACAAATTTAAAGTCTATTTGTAAGAGAATCACTTTAATGATTTATAAAGTATAACCAATTTTGATTAAGCTCTAGAATTTTTTATGCTTGATACCAACTTAAGACTCTATCAATAATCTTCATTTGTGTTAAAGTCTTTACTAAAGTTGGTTTTTTTTCGTATGCCCAACAACTGTTTGTTAAAATGCTCAGAATCCAACACTAAAGTTTTGACTTTTTATTACATTTGTGATTGGTGGAGACCAGTACCAGATTTTGAAAAGGGTCGAATCCATGGGGGTATATGTTGGTGTTTTGCATGAGTACTAATTCTTACACCATTCAAATATCTTCTTTATTAATGTGTTTTCTAGTGCCTAAATTGATGAATGATGGTAAGGTTGAGGTTGAGGTTTGGTCGCCATTCAATTCTTATATTGCCAATTGGTTCTTTTATAACATGTTCAATAAGGGTTAATGATACAATTGACTATTGACATCAGTTAAAATAAAACAAAAAACAAAACGAACATGAAGTCAGGGACATGGACTAGGATTGATGCATTTGGTTAGTTGAAACAAAATGCAACAAAAGATAAGAATCGACGACTTGATTGAACATTAGTTAAAGAAACAGAACATTCGGGATATATGAAGGTGAGTTTGGATGCACTACTGTTTGGAAGGAATAAGAATCTGAATGAACATGATTTTTATGATATTTTAGCTCAACTATTGAAATTTCACTAGATGAAGCCCAAGTCAAGGTAAAAATAAAAAATAAAGGGCTATATAGGTAATTTGCTCTGAAATATAACTGTTTTGTCATATAAATTAAATTATCATGTGATTTTAATTCTTTTTCAGGTGGTTTGTGGTGCCATTATGTATGAAGTACTTGTGGAGTATTCACAATCTCAACATTGTGTTTAGAAGGGTAAATAGAACATTTTGAATTACATTAAAAAAAAAACTCTAAATCATACATTCAACTATTTTATGTATTTATAAACAATCGTATTTTATTTTGAGCATTATAAGAAACAATTTTTCATGATTTTTTTATTTACTATCTATGAAGGCTTGCATAAATGTTTTTTAGCATGTATTTTAAATGGTTAATTGTTTCATTGCAGTTTGGCTCAATGATTAGAGAAACTAAGATTGTTACCGTCACTAATTTGTGCAAACAAAAAATAGAGAATTATATATATATATATATATATATATATATATATATATATATATATATATTATATATCTTCTTTTAACTGTTGATTAAGATGTTTGACAGGTTATGTTATCATTTCTACTGATATTACTAAACTTGGATACAAGTATGTAAAAATATGTATGTAACTGCATTATTATCGGTCTTAGTTTCTTTATCTTTATATGGGTCGTTGTTTCGATTATGTCTTAGAACTAAGAAACTAATTTGGAAATCCAGTTATTTATCTAATTGTAGATAATTGTCAGTCTAAATCAAGTCGTGATCACTCATCAATATGTTTACATATTTTTTTAGTGTTTCTAAAAGTGCTTTTGCACAAGTTGGGTTGATAGATTTCTTTTTGCAAAAATTGGGTTGAAGAAAACTAACGAAAACAACAACATTTTCTATTAATCTCACCAAATTAATGTGTAATTAAATATTTACAAATCACAAAGTCATTAAAAAAAATACAATATTACAATTCATAAGTTTTCTAAATTAATGATATATTATTTTATTACATAGTTAATTTTTTAATTCTATTTAAAATTAACACCAATGGTTCTACGGGTTTAACTTTGTGTGTGTGTGTATATATATATATATATATATATATATATATATATAGGGTTAGATTCATGTGAAACCATCATATTTTGTGAGACATAAAGACGCAATCCTAACCATTCATTTTGGAGATAAAAAATATTTTTAAAATGCAAACTAAATGAAAATTTTTGATTTTTTTTAAAATATTATTCTCATCATTTTTTTATCAAAAAAAAAAATTTATCGTGCTTTTCAAAAAATACATGAAATATTCTAATAGAATATTATACTGTAAATATTCAAATCCAATTTTAGAATGTTAGAATATTCTACAAGAATATTAAACTATAAATATTCAAAAAATTCTAATAGAATATTAGAATATTCTAAAAAATATAAAAAATCTAGTAGAATATTAGAATATTTTAACATGTCCACCATTTTAGTAGAATATTAAAATATTCTAACATTCTAAAAATTCGATTTGATTATTTACAATGTAATATTCTATTAGAATATTTCACTCATATTTCGAAAAAAAAATGGTGATTTTTTTTATTTTTTAGATAAATTAAATAATGAAAATAATATTAAAAAAAGAATTTATGGATTTTTCCTATTACTTTGCATTTTATATTTTTTTTTATCTCCAAGATGAGTGGCTAGGATCGCGTCCCCATGTCTTACAAAATTAGCATGGTCTCAAATGAACCTATATATATATATATATATATATATATATATATATATATATATATATATATATAGAGAGAGAGAGAGAGAGAGAGAGAAAGAGAGAAAGAGAGAGAGAGAGGAAGGATCATTTGGGAACTCAAAGTTTCCTAAGAACCTGAGAATAAAACGAGGGCCGTTAGATCAAAATAATAAATGGTTAAGATGTTTTGTGGTATTTTTGTAAATAGTTAGTAAAAATAAGACACTAGGGTAACGAAATTGAAATGAATAGGGGACATTTTAGGAATAAAATAATTATGTTAATTCCCCTGATTAAACCTCTCATCTACGTCTCTCTCTCTCTCTCTCTCTCTCTCTCTCTCTCTCTCTCGCTCGCTCGCTCTTTCTCTCACGTTTTTCTTTTTCACTGTTTTCTTCTTCACCGTATATCTTCCCTCTTCGTCCCTCCTCCCTCGATCGACCACCTCTACCACTGCAAACTACTACCAATCCACCACCATTAATGTCTAAATCATCGACGAATACTCCACAATGCATGAAATCGATGCCAATCGTGTTCATCTTCGATTGCATCAGTGATTGTCGAAGACCTAAATCGTTCGATGGTGGATCGATCTTCTCCTCCTTTCCGCCTCACATTCTTTCACCGTTACAGGCGATTGATCTCCTCCTCGTCTCTGAAGGCTGATTCACATCTCTTCTTTATCCTGACGATTGATTCACGTCTCCTCATCTCTCATCGTTCCAGATCGATGCTTTAATCAAATTAACTTGTTGAGAAATTGAATCCAGGTAACACTCATAGATTGATTATAGTCATAATGTAAAGCTATATCAATTCATCTAGTATTGATTCATATGTTGATGATTGTGTCAATTCTTTGAAGTTGATATGATAGATAAACAATGTGTAGATAAGTTAAAGGTAACAGAAGAAGTATAAATGTATCAAGTATCACCTCTTAAAAGAATATCTTTCTATGAAGTTACTACTTATGGTATGTGATGGGTTTTGAGCACTCTAAAAACCTTAAGGTGCACATACAACCCTAAATGCTTTGGATCTATGTTTATTCTAATTATACATGAAATTTGATTTTCCAAAGCATTATCCTAACTACCATACAAAACATGAGTACTTGTATAACAAAACTAGTTAGATGACATACCTTTTCTAGTAGCTTAATACCTTGGACCTTTAAGAGCCTAGCACTCCAAATGTGATGCCTCAAATGCTTCACACGACACCACCAACAATGGAGGACTTGAGAAAGGATTACTTGCATATAAATCGGCTATGCTCTTCCATAGATCATTAGGTGTCGATTTTAGTAGCCTAGGGTCTTCTTATATAGTTTGGCTAGGATTAGGGTTACATCCATGTAAACCCTAATGTGCATGACTTTTCATCTTACTTAGGATCCATGGGTTAAACCTCCATGGACTATCCATGGACTACCATATTGGTTTAGCCCATCCTAAATAACCATAAGGCCACACCATAAGAATGATTGATTTACCAAATCAACCCATTATATTTAATTAGTCTCTTTTGATCACTAAATTAATTCTTGATCAATACAAATTAAATAATAATATGGTTTCATATTAATATATTAGAACTTAGAGTATATTAATATATTAGAACTTACAGTATATTAATAAATCATAAATATCCTCTTCTCAAAAGTCCATCCTTACAAAGTGTTCTGGTGACATGCAACCCAAATGAATCATGCTACTCTCGGGTCAAGTACATACCAATTATAGTTATGGGCTTAGACACTAAATCCAATAGTATGTTCCTAATAAAAGTTAAAGCAATAACTAGATCTTAGTATTACCTGTAGATAGGACATCTTCACACTATCAGATGTTGGATATGCACTAGCAATGATGTCCTCTAAAGCCCTAACCATAATTCCTCTCTCAGATGCATCATCCTTTCCCAATTTTCCAAGTGTAAAAGTTTTGCCAGTTCCTGTTTGACCATAAGCCATAATTGTTCCATTATACTCATTCAACACAACCTGCACACAGGTAAATACAAGAGCTTTGACGATGACATATAGATATGAGAATATAATGTTCAAAATATTGACATCTGTCAAACAAGCATGATTGAGTTTTCAAAATCAAGCAATGTTCACATACCTCAACTACAAGTTTTGCCACTGCTTCATAGACATGCTTTTAAGATGCGGATTCTGTAAATACTTCATCAAATCTTGTTTAGGTAATATAGAGATAATTGGAATTGTTTGGATGTGAAGTTAGATTATCATTACTAATTTGATATTTCTCCTTTGTTCATTGAGCAGGATTCTTATAAATATACAGATATTGTTGAGGACTCTTGTTGTGATTATGAGACTGTTGATATTGTTAATGAAGATGTTTTATATCCCTTCTTGCAAGAGCTTGTTACAACTCCATTCTTCCGATATTTTAAGGTATTGTTTTCATTGATATTTGGCTACTTTGTAAGACTAGTGATGAATTGAAAATCCCAATGTGTTCACATCTTTCACAGGTTAAATTATGGCAAGGGCAAAGTGGTCCAAAATCAAAGCAACATATACATAAACAACTTAGAAACATCAGGCTTCACTCTCAACTATATCATATTCCCTGTAGCCAGAAAATATCCATATTTGATTGGTTTCTTTTATGTTAAATAACCTATTTTAGAAAAAAAAAATACTAAACTTCACATACTTAGTTTTTTTAAGGAGTATTTTTTTTCCTGTAATGAAAAACTTAACAAATCTACTATGATTCACATGTAAATTATAAGTGAATCACATATGAATTACATGTGATTAATATGTACATCAAATATGAATTACATGTGATTCACATGTAATTCACATATGAATCACATGCGATTCACGTGTAATCACATGTAATTCACATATGTATCACATGTGATTCACATATGAATTAAATGCGAATCACATGTAATTCATATGTGAATTACATGTGATTCACATGTAACTCACATATAAGTTACATGTGATTCATATGTAAATAACATATGAATTACATGTGATTTACATATAATTCATATTTTCTTTTTAATTTTCTTGTAGATTTGGAAGAAATTGTGGTGAACATTGAAGATGTGAAAAATGATAAATTGAAGAAAATATAGAAATATTGACATAAAGACATGAAAATGCTTTGAAATTTTGTAGTATTTTTTTTATATTTTATTTTGTATCGAATAAAATATTTATTGTATTGTGTTTATTGATTAGTAAATAAAATGAGTTTTCTTATGATTTCCTTACAAATATTATAGTATATGAAATATGTATATATGCATTTGTAAAAATATGCATAAATGCATCTAAAATGTTGATTTTTTTGTTAAAAAATTAAAGCGTTCTTAAAATATTCCATTTTTTTAATTTTGCTGATTTTTAAATGCTTTTAAGAAAATTGCCGTTTTTTTTAAAAAGTATTTTTTTCAATTTTTTTTCAAAAATTCATGTTATTTATAAAAAATTAAAAAATCTGCACTTTCAAAAAAAAATTGAAAAATACTTTTTTTTTTAAAATCTGAAAATTTGATTTATTTTGTAATTTTAAACATTTCTATTAATATTTATAGTAACACAAAAAATAAACATTAAATGGGTTGATAATATTACGATCATGCCCTTAATGAATTAGTTTTGATCTAACGTTCCAGTTTTAGTTCTTGGATTCTCGGAAAACTTTGAGTTCTCAATCGATTTCACACACACACACACACACACACACACACACATATATATATATATATATATATATATATATATATATATGTATATATATGCTTAACCTTTTTAGCTATAGATATAGACAAAGGACCAACCCGGCAAAAACATCACCTGATTTCACACGACAAAAATAAAAATCACAAACATTTAACATCACATTTACGTTAGCATCTCTATAGGTAAGATCAAGTTTGAAGAAAACATACAAACATCATTCCATGTTAAAGAATTTAAAAGCCTCTACCTTTCTGGTGCCAACTTTGAGATCTAGTACGTGCAGAATGTAGAAGGTCAGTGATGGTCCCTATTCTTTCTAATTTTCATCATGTTTAGTCCAAGTTTGATTTTTTTTTTTGTAATATTTAGACCTTGTTTCAGGGTTCCATACAGATTTTGGTTCCTCAAAACTTGAAATAAGGACCACAATTAGAAAGACACAAGGACTAAAACTGACACAGTTCTTGAAATAAGAACAAAAAGTGAAAAAGGTTTTAATTTTGGACTAAACATTGTAGAAATCAGAAAGCATGGGGACCATTTTTTGCAATTTACTCTAAATGTTATACCCCTTATATACGTTAAAACTTAAAATATAGAAGAAATTTACAAAATTTGTCCTTGTGGCATATAGTTATTTTTTTCCTTGTGTGCCCTTTTGTTGTAATTAACAATCTCATTCATGTAAGGACCTGCCATGGAATTTAAATAACACTTATTAGCCATAGAAAAAGAAACTCAATTATTTCTTCCAAGTATATATTGTGAATTGACAATAGTAAAATGTTGACGACAAAGTCTAAAAAAGCAATTTACCTTATTCAAATTGAGGGCCCATGCTTGATGTGTCATGCACGGTTTAACCAAACTATGCACCCGTAAAAATTACTTCTTCATCAGCCAAAAAGCATCAATCTGTAGAAGAAAAAAAAAACCTATGAAAGGAACATTTATTTAAAAATGGTTATTTTATTCCATAAGAAAAAAAATTGCAAATATGGTGTATAATAAAAATCTTTTATTACTTATATTACACACATGACACATCATACTAAGATTTTAAAGATTTGAAGGGATTCACGGGGCCCTTTTGCTTTTCCCAAAACCGATAAGAATTTTGTGTTTACAAACGTATACATTAATAATCAAAACTCTTTAGGGTTGTGAACCAAATTTACGACAAACAAAGTATACTTCCATTCATCTTTATCACCAATTCCACCACCAATCTTTAACATTTGATCTTTGAACTGTAGTTATGAATGTTTCATTACCTCCAAAATTTTGCAGTTCTTGACATTCGGTTCTGTCTCACGAAGGCTACAAAACATACAAAAAAGCCCCATTTTTACTGTATTACAAACACTTATATCTGATACATACTATAAGAAACATGAAAACCTTGATTGATGGATACCTATGGGTAGGTGGGGATGAGAAATCGGTTACCCCTAACACCCGACATCACTATATACAAATTGCGAAATAAAATTAGAGTAGAGTAGTTTCTTGCTCACCTGCGGTAGAGGAAAGCAACTAGTGGAGAAGAACATCTATCAGTGATGGGAGAACTTGGAGCAAAACAGAAAAAAGAAACAAATAAAAAATCATAGAAATAAACATACATGAGAAGCTGAGACTTTGAGTGGAGATGAAGATGGAGACTAAGTAGTTTGGTTCATTCGACTTCAACCACGGCGGTGGTGTGTGGAAATAGCAAGAGGATTAAAGCTATCGACAAAGTGAAGGCGTAGTCCCGACTGCGTTTTCCTGCTTCTTCGACGGAGGCTCTTATCGATGGTCATCTTCATCATCAAAGTGGAACATGATCAATTTAGGGTAGAAGATTGGCGGTGGAGGGAGCAGTGAGATCGGTTAACCGGGTAAAGTAACAAATGAGCTCAGCTACTGTTGACAACGAAACTCAAAATAGATCCGATAAACCTTACAGGGGCGGTGGAAGCGGTGGTACAGGTGAGAGAAAAACAATGGGAGATGCAGGCATGGTGAAGAAAGAAAAAAACATGGAAACCACTATGTCCAAGAACAATAACCAAGTAAACCCACCAAAGAAAAAAAAATACATCCTAATAAAAAAGAATATTGTTCACAAAAGTCTTCTTTAAATGTCATGTCTTTTTTTTAAGGAAAAATTATTAATTTAATAAAAATCATTAATGACTTCTTACCTTTTAGCTAAAATTTAGGATTTATTTTAAAATAGTCATTAAAACCATAGACGGTTAAAATTAGGGATGAGCATCGAAACCGGTTATCTGCTTTTGGAACCGAAACCGCCTCGGAACTGCCGGTTTTGGAACCGGAACTGCCTTAAGCGGTTCCGGTTCAGGTTCCTAAAGTTATGGAACCGCCTTAAGCGGTTCCGATTCCGGTTCTCGTTTTTTGGAACTGCTACCCGCTGGGTACCCGCCGGAACCGGTTAATATATATATATATATATATATATATATATATATATATATATATATATATATATATAACTTTGTGTGTTACTTAGAGCGGTTTAGAATATATATTGGTCCGGTTTTATCCGTCTTTGGTCCGAATTGACTTGATTTGAATCGAACTAAATTGCGGTTTTATCGACAAAAGTTAACAAAATTAATGTAACCGGGTTACCCGCTCCCGGAACCGGAACCGCCGGTTCCGGGATTGGTTCCAAACATTTAAGAACTGTCTAGAGCGGTTCCGGTTCCGGTTCCGGTTCTCGCCAAATGAGGCGGGTACCCGCCTATGCTCATCCCTAGTTAAAATGGCATACTGTTTCGCCCATTACCGACGGTTTTGATTTTAGTATATAAGGATTTTTTTTTTTGATTTTTCACTACGAAACCGTAGATGAAAAAAATGGTCTACGGTTTCCTCTGAGAAGTCTACTGTTTCCCAAATAATAGATTAAAAATGGTCTACTATTTCGTCTAAAATCTACAGTTTTCGTTTTTTTTTTTTTATATTTTTAAGATGAACAAAAAACACTAACTTTTACTATAAAAGAAAATTTTCTTTTAATATATACTAGGTACGATATAGTAGTCAAAATACATGAATTAGTAGTCAAATATCCAAAAAAACCCCAAAACCATAGGTTTTTAGACGAAACAGTAGATCATTTTTAATCTACTCTTTGGGAAACAATAGACTTCTCAGAGGAAACGGTAGACCATTTTTTCGTCTACAGTTTCGTGGTGAAAAATGAAAAAAAAATTCCTTATATACTAAAATCAAAACCATAGGTAAATGGGCGAAACAATAGACCATTTTAACCACCTACGGTTGCAATGACTATTTTGAAATAAGTCCTAAATTTTGGCTAAAAGGTTAGAAGTCATTAATGAATTTGGTTAGATTAGTAATTTTCCTTTTTTTTTTTAATCACGATTTCTTAATTATCTGTTAAATATAAAATATTGGGGCAATTACTAAACTAGCCAAATTAGAGAGGTGATTAACAATTTTTAGCCAAAAATTAGGCTTTGTCCCAAACTAGCCCACGAAACACTGGTTATTTATGATGGGTTTTAGCCATATGAACATTCCTATGTGCACATACAAACCCTTATGCTTGGATCTAGGTTTCTCTAATTGAACATGCATTGAATCCAAGACTTCTAATGACTATTAGAGTATAATAACATAAGAAATCATATTTGAAAGATTACCTTGAATCACTTGCTTGAATCTTCTTGTCCTTGGAGCTTTAGAGTTATAATTGTCACTCCTCTAATGGCTTACAAACACCAACTAGCAAGAGGATGATTATGGAGAGAGGAGAGATGAGCTAGAAATCGGCCAGGGTTCTTCCAAAGGCAAGAGTGCTGATTTCATCAACCCCTTGGGTCTATTTATACTTGTAAGGCTCCTAGGGTTTCACCCTTAAAACCCTAATTGGATAACTTAGGCCCTAAGCAATCCAATACCCTAATGATAAGCCTTGGACGGTTTTAAGGTCTATCCAAAGCCCTCAAAACCGTCCCCCTTTATCCTTAAGGGATTATAGCCCAAAATACAACTATCATTCAATTGACAGTTTATGCCCCTTTATTCAGTTAATCTCTTTAAGTCACCAAATTAATTCCTAATTAATTTATGACTTATATTAATCAAATAATAATATTATTATTCCTTATATTATTCTCATAATATATTAATAATATCTCTTCTCTCATTATAAATCATCCTGTCGAGTTTTATGGTGAAGGCAACCCAAAAGGATCATGCACAACCGGGTCAAGTACTTGCCTAATATAGTTACAGCCTTAGACACTATTCCAACAGTCTCCCACTTGGATAAGTCTAGTAACTATATACAAGTATAATCCGATTAGCAATCGTAGCTCTCAAAGACGTTGTCAAACTCTGATCTAATCAATCTTGTCCTTTTGATAAGGGATCGTACAGTCCTCTGTTTAGATATCATGCAGACATTTACATGGAACCAATTGTCTAGCATTTGGTTTCTCGATCACAAATTTATTTGACATAGAACTTAATCGAACACATCAATTCAGTTCTGACTGGGCCCGACACATAAGTCAAATCAAATCATCGAGCGACCGAGATATCGCTTTTACCCTCTTAGAATAAAAGTAACAGATAAACTTCGACTTATATGCATTTACTTATTTATTAATCAACTATACACAACAATGCGTTTTATAACATCAAGTTACTGATGCGGTTTCGCATTATCAATGTACAACCAATCAACAAATAACAAACCATATATCTAGGTTTTAAGACCATATGATATTATCGTCTTGCGATCACCCTTTTTATCACATTCCATAAGGTGATTCCAGCAAGCGCATGTTTGTTCCAATGCTCAAAACTAGTTCATAAGCACTCATGAACGTTGCAACAAACTTTTGCTATGTCTAATACCATTTAGACAGTCTACACACCAATTCATGACAATCTTCATTCATACCTACTTCCACCATATGAACAATTATGGACAATTTGAATAATTCGATTATTCTTAATAAACTCAATTATTTTGGAAGTCAAAACATGCAAAGTGAAACAATAGTTAAACAATTAACATAAGAGAGTAACATTACTCATAAATAATACTCTTTTATTTAATCATCAAATGTTAATTACATTTATCTATTACACGTTTCCAATACTATCTAATCTATACTAATATCATCCTTCAGCCCAATACTCCTAGTATGCTGCAAGTGCTTAACCCTACTCAGTCCCTTCGTAAGCGGATCTGCTGGGTTATCTTCTGATGATATCCTCTTCACTATGAGTTGTCCTTCTTCTACTCGATGTCTAATAAAATGATATTTTCTGTCGATATGTCTAGATCTACCATGATCCCTCGGTTCCTTGGTCAAGGCAACCGCTCATTCATTATCACAGAAAATCTCCATGGGCTCTTTTATGGCAGGTACAACTCCAAGATCACCGATGAAGTTCTTCAACCATATTGCCTCTTTCGACGCTTCGCTCGCTGCAATGTACTCTGATTCGCACGTGGAATCAGCTACAATTTAATGCTTGGAACTTTTCCAAGTTACTGCTCCTCCATTTAGGGTAAATACCCAGCCCGACTGCGAACGGTAGTTGTCCCTGTCGGTCTGAAAGCTGGCGTCACTATACCCTCACACCTTCAAGTCATCACTCCCTCCGAGGACTAAAAACCATTCCTTCGTCCTCCGAAGGTACTTAAGGATATTCTTGACCGCAATCCAATGGGCTCTGCCAGGGTTCCCTTGATATCTACTAAGCATGCTCAAAGCAAAGGCTACATCAGGGCGAGTACAAGTCATAACATACATGATTGAGCCAACTGCGGAAGCGTATGGAACTCGACACATTTCTGCTATCTCAGCTTCGGTACTCGGACTTTGAGTCTTACTCAACTTGGCATTACTTTGTATCGGTAATTCTCCCTTCTTCGAGTTTTCCATACTAAAACATTTTAGTACTTTATCTAAGTAAGTGTTCTGACTAAGTCTTATTAGTCTCTTACTTCGTTCTCTCACTGTCCTTATTCCCAGAATATAGGAAGCCTCTCCGAGGTCCTTCATAGCGAAGCACTTCCCGAGCCAGGACTTAACCTCCTGCAGTGTCGGGACGTCGTTTGCTATGAGTAGTATGTCGTCGACATACAAAACGAGGAAGCTTACTATACTCCCACTAGCTTTGACATATACACATGATTCATCTTTGCTTCGTACAAATCCAAAATCTTTGACTTTCTCATCGAAGCAAAGATTCCATCTGCGAGATGCTTGCTTAAGTCCATAAATGGACTTCTCAAGCTTACACACTCTATTCGGATGCTTCGGATCAACAAAACCCTCTAGATGAGCCATGTAAACATCCTCAACCAACTTTCCATTAAGGAAAGCTGTTTTGACATCCATTTGCCAAATCTCATAATCATGAAATGCAGCAATTGCTAGCATCACTCTAATAGATTTTATCTTCGCAACTGATGAGAAGGTCTCATCATAGTCAACTCCGGGAGTTTGAGTAAAGCCCTTTGCAACCAATCGCGCCTTATATGTGTGTACATTTCCATCCACGTCGGTCTTCTTCTTGAAGATCCATTTGCACCCAACGGTCTTATGTCCGGGCACATTATCAACCAAATTCCAAACTTGGTTGTCATACATGGACTGGATCTCGCTGTCCATTGCCTCTTTCCATTTTGCAGACTCCGGGCCTGCCATGGCTTCCTTATAGCTATTAGGTTCATCTAGCTTTATTAGTGTACCATCACTAATATACGTGTCCCCTTCGGTAGTAATATGAAAACCATAAAACTGGGGTTGAACTCTAACTCTTTCGGAACGTCTAAGAGGTGATGATTTGTTAATTGGTTCAACCGGAGCTTCCTCCTCGGGTTGAGCGCCAGCAGTAGAGGTTCCTTCATCAATTGACTCTTGAATCTCTTCAAGCTCGATTTGCCTCCCACTGTCTCCTTGTCTTATGAGTTCTCGCTCTCGGAAAACTCCTCTCCTCGCAACAAAGACAACATTGTCCTTTGGTCTATAGAAGAGATATCCAAAGGATTTCTGCGGGTAGCCGATGAAAATACATCGCTCACTACGAGGTTCGAGCTTGTCGTGAGTATCTCGTCTTACGAAAGCCTCATAACCCCAAACCTTGATATGTGCTAACGAGGGAGCTTTCCATGTCCACATCTCGTGAGGTGTTTTGGCAACCTTCTTAGTAGGGAATCGGTTAAGGATATGGGCGACAGTCTCTAAGGCATACCCCCAGAATGAGATAGGTAGTGAAGCACGACTCATCATAGAGCGGACCATGTCCAACAAGGTTCTATTACGCCTTTCTGCCACACCATTCAACTGCGGTGTCCTAGGTGGCGTCAATTGTGAAACTATTCCACACTCCTTGAGATAGTCGTGGAATTCAAGGCTTAGGTACTCTCCTCCTCGATCGGATCGAAGCATCTTGATTTTCCTGCCCAATTGATTCTCCACTTCATTCTTGAACTCTTTGAACTTTTCAAACATTTATGACTTTTGTTTGATTAAGTAGATATACCCATATCTACTATAGTCATCGGTAAAAGTCACATAGAAGCGGTTCCCATCCTTTGTGGTTGACCTAAACGGTCCACATACATCAGTATGTATGAGGTCCAATAGACCCTCACCCCTTTCACATGTACTAGTGAAGGGTGACTTGGTCATTTTTCCAAGTAAACAAGACTCGCATGTGTCATCTTCCCTAAGGTCGAATGACTCCAACACTCCATCCTTTTGGAGTTGGGCTATGCGCTTCTTGTTGACATGTCCAAGACGACAATGCCACAAGGATGCTCTATCCATACTATTGGAAGAATCCATTCATAAAACATCATTTCCTAGGTTATCTACAATCATAACAGTTTCATAAATTCCATTACATGGTATTGCTTCAAAATATAAGACTCCATTTAGATAAGCATAAATAGAACCATTCTCATTATTAAAAGAAAATCTAAATCCTTGTCTAAACAAACCATGAAATGAAATGATGTTTCTTGCCATTTCTGGCGAATAGCAACAATTGTTCAAATCTAAACGTAAACCATTCCTAAGAACTAGAGAATACACTCCAATCTTGGTCACAGGTGACGATCTTCTGTTCCCCATGATTAGATTTATTCTTCCATGCTCCACATCCCTATTTCTTTTTAGTCCCTGCAATTCAGAACAAATGTGGTAACCACACCCGGTATCTAGTACCCAAGAAATAACATGAGATGAATCATTAGATTTAATTGTGTATATACCTGCGAAAGACGGTTTGATCTTTCCTTCCCTGATGGCTTGCAGGTAGTCTGGGCAGCTTCTCTTCCAATGTCCTATTTTATGGCAGTGGTGGCACTCTGCCTCCTTTGGGTTGGGGTTAGGCTTAGCGGGATCAAATTTGGTCCCACTAGAAGAAGAACCATCTCGGGACTTTCCCTTGCGGTGGCTCTTAGACGGAGCCTTCCTCTTCTTGCCTCTTTCTTGCCCAATGGCCAAAACAGGAGCAGCGGATGGATTGGGAGTGGGTGTAACAAACTTGTCCTTGAGGTTGCTCTCAGCAACCCTAAGGAGACCTTGGAGCTTACTTAGGGTGACCTCTTCCTTGTTCATGTGGTAGTTCATCCTAAATTGATTGTAACACGGAGGCAAGGAGTGAAGCACCATGTCGATTGCCAAGTCTTCCTCAAAGTCAACATTCAACTTGCGAAGACGATCGACATACCTTTGCATCTTTTGCAGGTGCACGGTTAGAGATTCTCCATGACCCATTTTAGCGGAGATCATGTTAGTGAAGATCTCGTAACGTTCCTGCCTCGCGTTTTGGTGGTATCTCTCCAACAAGTCTTGGTGCATTTCGTACGGATACATGTCCTCATAGGACTTTTGGAATTCGGCGTTCATTGTGGCTATCATGATGCAATGAACCTTCGTTGCATCACGTTCATGAGTCTCAAAAGCAGTCATTTTAGCCGGAGTAGCGATTTCTGGGTTGATCTTCTCGAGCTTCTCATCGAGGACATACTCCTTGTCCTCGTAGTGAGCAATCATGCGAATGTATCTTATCCATTCGCTAAAGTTCGTCCCATCGAAAGTCACCTTTTGGCAAAGGCTCATCAATGTGAACGAGCTAGCAGCAACGTTGTTCGCGTTCGACATCTACAAATAGAAAGGACAAAGATAGATTAGAATTTGAATCCCTAATTATCACCCAATAAGAAAAATTAGGGCTAGGATCCAACAACAATATTTACATATTAGAAAAGGGATGTCGTAATCTAACATGCAAAAAATTTGAAGGTAAGTGAATGACGATTCACTAATTCTCCACCATGAAAACATAACTTTAAGTTCTAAATGTATTGAGAATTCCTAGGTTTTTGTTGAGATTCATTGAACTTTTCAATGACATGTTTAAATCTCTATATGCCCCTCTCGTTTGTGACTGGGATACCAAGGATCACAAAGTGGGTGTGAATTACCATGCAAATTCACACGGTGCCTTCATTGTAACAATCACCTATTCGATGTGCCGGTAAACCACAAACGCTCCATCGAACTATGATAAACAATGAATCACCCTTTGCCACCTTTGCTTAGAACCAATTAGTGTGCCGGTAAACCACACACGCTCCACTAACTTCTTAGTAAGGGTGAAAAGTGTAATTTCATGGGATTGCATCAATTCACTTTTCCTAAAGTAACTAGGATTGAGAATTTTTGAAAAACATGTAGTTACTTTGTATTTCATATTATATTTTTAATGAGGAGATGAGGTTGCCCTATCCTACTCGTTCGGCTAACGACCCTCCACCGATCAAGCAAGCGGTGGGTGTGAGTGTACACCCATTAAGCGCCATTTTATAGGCAGCAACCTTATACCCACCTTATAGACCGGCTTCGTGAATGAGGCCTACTAACGGTAAGACTAACATTTTTAATCATACATACATACATACATATATATATATATATATATATATATATATATTAATCTTGTAATATTATATTAGTATAGGGTTCAATTTTAAACTTGTAAAATTCTAGGGTTTGAAATTTAAATTGTCTAAATTAAACTTTTAATCACAAAACATAAATTTTAAAACTTGAGGGCAAGTTTTAAACTTTTCAAAACATGGGGGATCAAATAACAAATAATCTAAATTAACATTTAATCACATAATTATCCATATTTGATTTATTTAATTATTTCTTGCAAAACAATTTACCAATTTAATTAAAATAATTAATCAATTATCATATAAGGAAATTAATATTTAATTAATTGATAAATATCTTCAATTAGGTGAAGAATATACTCAAATATATCATAAAATCGGATTTATATTGACCTATTAAGATTATGGTAAGTATCCAAAAGATAAACAGCAAGAAATCCCGAAATTAGCTTATTCTGACGCTCGAACTCGCCGAGTACCACAATGGACTCGCCGAGTTGAGCCTACTCGCCGAGTCCACTATGGGACTCGCCGAGTTCATCAGGCAGAAACACAAAATTCGAATTTTGCAAGCAACAAACAAGCAACCAATGCATCAATTTAATATAAACCAATCTAGGCTCTGATACCACTGATGGGTTTTAGCCATATGAACATTCATATGTGCACATACAAACCCTAATGCTTGGATCTAGGTTTCTCTAATTGAACATGCATTGAATCCAATACTTATAATGACTGTTAGAGTATAATAACATAAGAAATCAGATTTGAAAGATTACCTTGAATCACTTGCTTGAATCTTCTTGTCCTTGGAGCTTTAGAGTCACAATTGTCACTCCTCTAATGGCTTACAAACACCAACTAGCAAGAGGATGATTATGGAGAGAGGAGAGAGGAGCTAGAAATCGGCCAGGGTTCTTCCAAAGGCAAGAGTGCCGATTTCATCAACCCCTTGGGTCTATCTATACTTGTAAGGCTCCTAGGGTTTCACCCTTAAAACCCTAATTGGATAACTTAGGCCCTAAGCAATCCAATACCCTAATGATAAGCCTTGGAAGATTTTAAGGTCTATCCAAAGCCCTCAAAACCGTCCCCCTTTATCCTTAAGGGATTATAGCCCAAAATACAACTATCATTCAATTGACAGTTTATGCCCCTTTATTCAGTTAATCTCTTTAAGTCACCAAATTAATTCCTAATTAATTTATGACTTATATTAATCAAATAATAATATTATTATTCCTTATATTATTCTCATAATATATTAATAATATCTTTTCTTTCATTATAAATCATCCTGTCAAGTTGTTATGGTGAAGGCAACCCAAAAGGATCATGCACAATCGGGTCAAGTACTTGCCTAATATAGTTACAGCCTTAGACACTATTCCAACAATTTATATTCGTCTACTGTTTCACTAATTCGTCTATTGTTTTGTGTTTTGTATAATTTTTTTTTTCATTTTCAAGATATAAAACTGTAGGTTTTGCTATAACCTACGGTTTGCTCTATATAAGCTACAATTTCCTAAACCGTAGCCTACGGTTTTGGGGTATAATCTACGATTTTGTCAAAAAAACTACGTTTTTATTTTTATTATATATATATATATATATATATATATATATATATATATATATATATATATATATATAAGGTTAGGATTAAATATGAATGATATACATTGTGTGACTGTATGACAAGTTTTGGATCATTAGATTTAGATGTGTATATGGCTAAGATTATATGGTATACCATAATTATAATGGAACACAACACACATAAACATTTCTTTTTAATAAGAAATTAAAAATAATTATTATAAAGACATAATTTATATTTTGATTAATTCTCAATAAGGAATGTATTGAATGAATTTCTGTAACCGATTGCAACCACATTTAATTTTTGTAAAAAGAGAAGTTTAATATTATCCGTGCGTTCTTTAAAAATACGATATAATATATTCTGCATATTTAAATTCTTTAAGAATAACTTCATCATTTAGCATGATTAAATTTTTTAATACCATCAATTGGAGTATATTCTTTTAGAATGAGTGCTACCTTCGTTCTTGTATTTCAATTTTGTTTATTATTGTTTGTGTATTCTTTAAGACTATGGTATAGTACAACATATATTACTGAAAATAATAGTTTGAATAAAAAAAGTCTTTAACATGATTAATTTGTTATAATTGAAGAATACTTTGAGAATTCAATAATTCTTGAAGAATACAAGGCCTAAATTTCTTTATGTTTCAACCTTTTTGGATCGATATCCATTAACAACGACCACAACTAATATTCTTTAAGAATAATATTAACATTCTAGAAAAAAAAATTTAACTGCAAATGGTTTGAAGAATACTTTAACATGGTCTATATAATCAAAAACAGTAGTTAATAAATAACAAAAAAGTAATTAGTATTCTTTCATGCTTGTAACCGAAATTATGATTGAAGGAAAATATACGACTTCATTTTTTGGTTAGTAAATAATTATATTTAAACTTTCAAAATTACATTTTACTTATTTAATTAATCATTTATTGTTTTTCTAAATTCTCATTGGTTCACGCATTCACACAATAATTAAGGTTTATATATGAACCTAACTCTCTCTCTCTCTCTCTCTATATATATATATATATATATATATATATATATATATATATATATATATATATATATATATATATATATTAATTTTGAAGTGCCAGCCGAACAGTTCTTTGATTTCATTGACTTCTTTTTTTATATGTTTTATGCATTTATGCAATTATTTTTTTATACAGTGGATTACATGTGTTATCTCCTCATAAAACCACCGCTTCCCCGACTCGATAAGCTTATTACATTACCACCCCGTTCCTGAGTTCAACTTAACGAGAGAAAGGAAAGGAAATGGGTGGAAATGAGAAGAAAATGAAAAAATTGGTGTTCCCGAGTTTCATTAAAGGAAGGAAGTGGAGAGAAATGGAAGGATCACTTTCCCTCCTATCTTTCCTTCCGATTTGGAAGGAAAGAAGAAAATGATTAATGTTCCTTCCACTTCTCTCTAACTCGAGAACACATTTTTTTTCCTTTTCTTTCTCTTCTTTTCTCTCGTGACAATTTTTTTTTTCTATCTTTTGATAAACTCTAGAACGGGGGTGTACGATTAGTGTTATCACTTCTTCCAAGAATCACTACTTCATCCAGAATTTCCATCCCACCGCCTCATCTCTCCAGCGACTAAAAACTTCCTTTGCATCTCTTTGCTACTTCGATGGTCGTTACCATCGCTTAACCACCGACCAACTACACTAACCCTTTTTTCTCATAAAGTCGGCTTCAGGTATTCAGCTTCGGCTAAAACCCCTCAAAATCATCGAATTTCTCCACCGCTTTTGTTTCTGGGTATTTCTACAATGTTCGATTGAAGCTTTTTAATTTTGGGGAGGGTACGTTGAAATTACAAAGAGTTCGAGACTGGGTTTTGATTTCCTAAGGGTTCTACAGTTCGATTCAGCGTGTCTTACAAATCTTACGCTTTCTGGTGTCTCCGTTTGTCGATCACAGAACCAAAACGCTAACTGCACAATTGGTGGCGCTCAGCAGCGGCGGTGCTAATTGCCGGTGGGTGCAGCGACAGTGTTCTAACCTGCGGCTTCACTCTTGAGAGCTTTCATCTTGACAACGCCTTATGTTCCAACAATCTGCGAGCATGTGTGAGAAATCGGAGGAAAGACTTACGCACCCAACTTCTCACCACCATCATCGGCTTCGTTATTACCCTATTTAGTTCTTAAAATCGACCCTCTGAGGATTTTGAATCAGGTGATTATCCTTCAAATTGGTGCTTGGTTCTTACATTTTTATTGTTATTTGAAGGTTTGATACAATTCTGAATAAGGTCTGATGCAATTCTGCTTTCTAAACCCGAACCTGTAATTTCTTTTAGGCAACCACTTATGACACCAAAACCTATCAAATGTTCTTTGTCAGGAAGAAAAAGATTACCCGTTTTTGCAGAAATATCTACAATTGCTTACCAATTTCGCTATATCTTGAAATCTAAATTCTTTTTAGTTTCTATTTTCGGGTTATGTGAGGAGGATGACTCATCGTATCACATGAATACAATTCAGTTATACCCACCCAGTTGGTTTTGAGATTTCAAAGTCAATTTAATGTTGCACACAACTGTTTGATAAAATGCTTAAATCATATTTTTGAATTACTCACACAATACCCATCATGTTACATCTCAATTAACATCATGTACAAATGTCGTACCATTTAAGGTATCTGATATGACCGGTACCAATTAACTTCAAGCATAATTGATCCGTAGGATCCAATTCCAACATGATTCATAGCAACTATCAACCCTCAGACAATAAAAGATTTGTATAATATTTTTGTAAAAAATGAAACTATAAATTTTGAACAACAAAAAGCGAGTAATCAAGTCCGACAACGGGTTTTCCAACAAGCCTTACAAGGAGCTCTAGGAACTCTGAATAGTTGTTTAAACAAGTTACATTTACGTACTATCAGTGCCAATATTGGCATATTGGGGGCGATGAAAGAAATAACGGATTAGTCCTTCTACTTTAGGCATTATTTTTGATTTATTTTTTTTCCAAAAAAGAATTAAGAAATACTCATGATAACCATTCAAGCCGACGAAATTAGTAATATTATCCGTGAACGTATTGAGCAATATAATAGAGAAGTAAAGATTGTAAATACCGGTACCGTACTTCAAGTAGGTGATGGCATTGCTCGTATTCATGGTCTTGATGAAGTAATGGCGGGTGAATTAGTAGAATTTGAAGAGGGTACAATAGGCATTGCTCTTAATTTGGAATCAACTAATGTTGGTGTTGTATTAATGGGTGATGGTTTGCTGATACAAGAAGGGAGTTTTGTAAAAGCAACAAGAAGAATTGCTCAGATACCAGTGAGTGAGGCCTATTTGGGTCGTGTTATAAACGTGCTGGCTAAACCTATTGATGGTAGAGGTGAAATTTCATCTTCTGAATATAGGTTAATTGAATCGCCCGCTCCAGGGATTATTTCTCGACGTTCTGTATACGAGCCTCTTCAAACAGGGCTTATTGCTATTGATTCAATGATTCCGATAGGATGTGGTCATCACGAATTAATTATTGGGGACAGGCAGACCGGTAAAACAGCAGTAGCAACAGATACAATTCTAAATCAACAAGGCAAAAATGTAATATGTGTTTATGTAGCTATTGGTCAAAAAGCATCTTCTGTGGCTCAGGTAGTGACTAATTTCCAGGAAAGGGGCGCGATGGAATATACCATTGTGGTAGCCGAAACGGCGGATTCCCCTGTTACATTACAATACCTCGCTCCTTATACAGGAGCAGCTCTGGCTGAATATTTTATGTACCGTGAACGACACACTTCAATCATTTATGATGATCCCTCTAAACAAGCCCAAGCTTATCGCCAAATGTCTCTTCTATTACGAAGATCGCTTGGGCGCGAAGCTTATCTAGGGGATGTTTTTTATTTACATTCACGCCTTTTGGAAAGAGCTGCTAAATTAAGTTCTCTTTTAGGTGAAGGAAGTATGTCCACTTTACCAATAGTGGAAACCCAATCGGGAGATGTTTCGGCTTATATTCCTACTAATGTCATTTCGATTACTGATGGACAAATATTCTTATCTGCTGATCTATTCAATGCTGGAATCCGACCATAAAAAGTTGTAGAGGGATTCTGCGCATATTAATGATACATAGAAAGATCTCTATGTATATTTTTTCAATGAAAAATTTAACTAATAATTCAATATTTTTTATTTTTAATATTTTCAAAATTTTTTGGGATGATTCTGCATTATTAATTTTTTTTTCATTATTTCTATTTCATTTCTGATTGTCTTTCTTCTATCAATCCTATGTTTCATTTCTTCTTCTGCCTGTGAATAATTTGTCCAACCTGTAGATCGAATTTGACTAAGTGATTCATGAATTATCTGATTGCTGATTATGGAATCCTTTTCTGTTTGAGTTTCACTTGATTCGTATGTTTCTCTTGGTAGAAATAATGGAATTTTATTTCCTTTTAAAAGTTCTTTTATTTTTTGTTTTATAAAGAAAAATGCTTTTGCTTCTTTCTTTTTTATTTTTTTAAAAATTCTTCGAACTCTAAAATTTAATTTTCTGATTTCGACTTTATAGTCTATATCTTTAAAAATTGGTTCAAAAAAAGAAGGTGTTTTTCGAGGAGGACCAAAAGGATGTTCCGTTTCCATTCCCAAAATTGTTAAAAAACAAGAATCAAAATCCTCTTGTTGCTTTAGATCTCTATCAGAATCATAGAGTCTTAGCTTAGATCTGTGCCAAGGTTTCAAATGAAAAGGATATAGGATTTTTATCTGAAAACCTCCGCGTAACCAATTTTTAGGAAATTTTGTTTTGGAGAATTGAAGACCATTAGAGCTACATTTTAGATAAATTTCTCTATTCCAATCTTGGAAATCCTCATCCCATTCTGGAGATTGCCGTAATAAAATACGGACAATATTCTTAGCTATTATCAATAAAGGTAATTTAATATATTTTCTAAAAGTTGATTGAGCTAGTAACAGAATACCTCTTGTTTTGTGTCCATGTGGAATGGTCTCCTAGAATTCCATTACGTCTTCCTGGTTGTTTCATTTTTGGGGGGATTGTTTATTTAAAATTTCGAATTATGACTTTTTACCCAACCGATCTTTAATATTTAAAAAAAGTTTGATTAGGTTGGATATAGGAAAAGGGAAATCTTGCTTTTTTTCCAAAAAAAGCGGGGAATGAGGATTTCCTTGATACGGTCCCCAAATAACCAATTTACGCCTTTGAGCGCGCATAGATCCTTTGATTAAGGATCGACGAAAATCTGGTTCTTCCAAATAACTTATAAAACCCAAATCTTTATTATTAAATTTTTTATCAATATTAGAATTAGAATTATTTAAATTAGACTGTTTCAAAGTTTCTAAAGTTCGTGTCGAACGATTTAAAAAATATATATGTTTATATTTTCTTGTTCGAAGCTGGTGTCTCAGCCCTTGTATTATGCCTTGTTCTTTTTGTCGTTTTTTATAATTTTGGTGTAACTCGTTTATTAATTTGTATGACCATCGAGGGGGTTTTTTTTTTACCGATTTCGTTTATTCCACTAGAGTTTTTTTGACCTCTAAGTTTAGCTATAATTGTGGTCCATAAAAAATGAGCCGATTATTTAAATCAATTTGGGCTTGGATTTTTTCTAATTTTTCTATTTTCCGTTCCTAGTCTGGAGAATTAGGATCTATTTTATGTTCATATTCTCGAGAATTAGGATAGGGAAGAAGGCTATAATGAATTTTATTTAGTTCATATATTTTTGCGCAATTGTCTATCGAAATTTGATTTATGATTGAAGATGAAAACAATTTATTGATTCTTCCGCGATACATCCCGGTCAAAAAGGGATCTTCCATTTTAACTAGGTAATTCTTTTTGTTAACTAGGCAATTCTTTTTTTTTTTTTCAGTCTCAACATTACACAATCTAGTCTTTGTGTCAAGTATGTTTATAGAAAGAAATACTGTCTCTAAAGCCTCAATTCTATTTATAAATTCATTATTTAAGTTGTTATTTTTCTCTTTATTGGTATAAAGCCACTCGGTGTATAGTGCATCAGCAGAGAGTTTTTCTAATGTAGACAATATCCTTCTTGCTATCATTTCCCCAAAAGTTGACAATCTGGGAGGATATGTAAAAGATATTCTTTTTTTTTTCCATCACTTTGACATGTATAAAAAAAATATTGTGACGTTTCTTTTCTTACAGACAAATTTTAATTTATTTTTCTTATGTATCGTAATGGACGATTCCATCGGTTATAATCGAAAAAAAAGGTACTTATTTTTTTTTTTATTTCATCATGCAAACAGTTGACAAGTACATTTTATTATTTTATATTAATTTTTTTTATAAAAAATGTAACATCCTTTTTAACAAAGTGACCACATAGCTAGAATCTCATATGTAGACAGAACAGAACAGTGATTGGATGCATTCTCCTTCCAGAATCGAGGTACATACTATTACTCTAATACTCTTTACTTCTTGCCAATCACCTCAAGAATCACTGATTCCAATGTTCTATTTTTCTAGAGACGGATTAACTAACATCCAGAGTTGATGTATCGAATGGCTATCATGAGATGTGGATAAAAACACATTTTTGGTAAAAGATTTCTCACTTCCCATTTTAATTTATAATATATATTTATTTAAAGTTGTATTATAGCTAGCTAGAACCTTTTTTTTTTTTTTGCGAGTTTGTTTACTTATATTATATGTCTTTATTTGTTTTATTTAGCTCATCCTATAAATAAGTGATGTCCCTTGAAATCCTATACAAAGTTTTGTTTTAATTCAATTTTTCATGCACAATGCTAATTTTCACAGTTTTTACTGTGAAGGTTTTTGTCATAGCGTAGGAGTACCCTTTTACTCAAGTTGCATCAGATAGTATCATATCAGTGAACTTCACCATTTTTACCAAGCTAGGCAATATACATTACTTTTTACCCACAATAGCAACGAAAGCAACTTATTTCTTTCTACTGGTATAAGCAAGTATCTAACCTGTTGAACATGTTACCAGCAACCTGTCAAAAATGCAATTATATGGGTATTAATATTATATTATTAGTATTAGGCGACAAGAAACAAGGTAGGAACAAACACAGATGGTAAGGTAACAATCCTAACCATTTGTCCCCTCTAGATGTACTCCATTATCATTTCTTTTACCTATGGACAAAATGTGAAGGGCAATAATTACCCTTCTCCTTCCAATTCCTTAAATCATCCGTCAATCGATACATTGCTTTGTCGATAACTGCCTCCCATCGCTCTACCGCCTGGCTAAATTTTTAAATGACTATAGTAGCATGCCTGATCAACAACTTGGTATTCAGGTATTTTCATTTGCTATGAAACTAAATAGAGAAAATAGTAAAAAGATAAAACTATTGTATAATATAAATATATAATGTTTTTTTTTTTTTTTTGGAGTGTTGGGGAATCATGACTATAGGGGAAATGTCTTTACACAACTGACCCTGCCCTTAAATAAAGGGATAACAATTGAGGTATTTTATTTTATTTTTTCATTTAAAAAAAAAAGTCTATATTTTTTATATTACTAATATTATTAGTATTTTGGAAAGCTGGTATCTTTCCGAATTGCCCAAAGATTGTGGCATTCAGAGAACAAGCTTTTCCACTCATTCGATGTTATCAGCATTGTCATTACCCTGTTGGTGAGTTTCTATATATTATGCTATCTATTCAAATTAGTTTTTTTTTTTTTTTTTTTTTTTTTTTTAATTTCTTGTTATTTTTTGTGGGTTCTACTCTTTTTGCAGCCACATCAGAACTCTCTTATCTTACATGCATTTATGGACCTATTTTGTGACCATGGGACCATGGATAAAATCAAGACAATAATCATCCCAATATTAAAAATTATTCTATTCATATGAATGTAATATAAATTTGCATAATCACCTGCTAAATATTTTTTGCATAATCTTTTAGGTATTTGAGACTAAACCAAGCAAGAATATACTTACATGTGTGGTGATTTTCCTTTTGGTATATTATCTCTTAGGGCACTTTTGTTCATTAAAACTATGAGTAATGTTTCAATATTTAGGTAATTATCTTAATATTCTTTAGCTTTTTTTAGTCGTGTCAATCTTTTAGGATGTTAACCATAAACAAATACCTTAACTCATGTCCATTTTACCAAAACTTCCACATATTTTAAGTTTCAACTTTTCTGCATGCATTTAGGGTGGTAAAAATACTTTTAATCATATACTTGATGGATAACATCTTTTACAATCGAACACTTTTTAACTCTAACTCCTGCAAAGCAGGATCCTTTCCTAGTTATTTTTTAATAGAGAGTATTTTTTTTGAAAGTTATTTTGATTAAAAAGATTGTTTATAAAATGAAGAGTTGTTTTTCGACAATTATTTTGTTAATTTTTTTTTTTGTAAAATATAAAATAGTTTTTTAACAATTAATAAAATATTTTTTTTTGCTAAAATGTACATTACTTTTTTAGAATTTGTTGACTAATTTTATTTGTAAATTTGACTACTTTTTAGGTAAATTTGACTACTCTTTTGCTAAATTTAACTATTTTGTTGCTAAATTTAACTATTTTTTTTTGTTAAACTTGACTACTTTTTTGTTAGAGTGGGCTACTCTTTTGAACCTACTATATATATATATATATATATATATATATATATATATATATATAAAGAATTCCATATTTGTGGAGTTATTTTATAATTAGGAAAGTTTTTTCTTCTCTAGCTTCTTTATTCTCAAAATTAACATATTGAGTTGTAATGAGTATTTCATATTGCTCTACGGATGGAAGATGAGAGTTTGTTAATTCCTAATTATCATATGTTTGACCACCGGGATACAATCCGAGAATGTTTTATTTAGGTGTTGAATTTTACGAAACCACCATGTTCGCCGAATTTGTTCATTTGGTGAACTGCAAGATGGGTCTTTCCGAAGAATCAAAAGTCATTCTGGCTTATCAACATCCAGAACAACTCTATTATTATGGTATTGTTGATGATCGTGATATTAGAAAGCTAATCAAGGTAATAAATGTTGTTGGAGATAAATTTGTGTATGTTTATGTGGTGGTTGAAGAATGTGTTTGGCGTAACAAAGTGAATGATAGAGGAAATGCATCTGCAGCTAATTTATCAAGTGGAAAAGGGAGCAACTACCCAATAGGTAATTTTAAAAGGCCAAGTAAAATTCAATATCATAGTGTCGCTGAAAATGTAAATGTAGTGCCAGAACCGATTATGCGTGTTACACCAGAGAATTAAACGTATATCGTTGATAATGATGATGATACATATGTTAATGATGTTGGTGCAAATATTTACTTTGACAAAAAAAACACTAGACGTGGTGAATAAGGTTGGTAATGAATCTGGAAAACAAGAAGTTCTATTTTTGCATGATGGTGAACTAAAAGGATATGACGAGTGTGCAGATTGTGACAAGTTGGATATATCCTGCCTAGAGAGTGATTCTAACGGAGAAGAATTTGATGATGAACCTAAACTTATTTATTTAGATACCATGTTTCATGGTATGCTCCTATTGCCTTCGTGTCTTGTAAACGATGATGTGAACATTCCATGTCAGAGGGTGGATATAACTGAAGAGATTAAGGTTCTAGACATTTTTTATAACAAAATGTTGCTCAAGCTTGCAATTGGAAGACAATGCATAGAACAAAGTAAGTAGTATAAGACTACCAAATCGAGCAAAGAAAGGTTCGATGTGGTTTGTTTGGTACAAAATTGTTCTTGGATGGTTAGGGCAATGGGAATCAAATCGACTACTACTTTCCAAGTCACAAAAGTTATTGACTAACACACATGTTGTGCAACAAACTTGGAGCCTAATCATCGACAATCAAAGAAAAAAAGGTACTCAGTCATTTTATCGTCGAAGTATTGGCTGGATATTATAATAGAGTTTATCGGGGTAATGAAATTGTGAGGGACATGAATTCGAAATTTCCAATCAATATCTCATACTAACAAGCATGGCGGGCAAAACTGCTGGATTATTGTCTAAGTTCATAACTATATTTGGTATGTACTTGACCCGATTTTAGCATGGTCCTTTTGGGTTGCCTTCACCAAAGCAACTTGACTGGATGATTAATAGAGAAAGAGGTTATTATGGTTTATTAATATATTATAAGAATAATGTATTAGAAGAGTAATCATATTAGTTAATTAATATTGGTCAAAAATTAATTAAGAAATTAATTCTATGATCAAAAGAGATTGATTGAACTTTAGGGACTGGAATTGCAATTATAAGATAATTGGATTTGGGTTTATAAGCTTTGGATAATTTCGCATGTACACTAGAGAAACCTAGATCCAAAGCTTTAGGGTTTTGCATGTGCACCATAGGATTGTTGTATTGCTCAAAACCCATCAGTGGTATCAGAGTCTTGCTTGGTTTCTATTGTATTTGATGCATTAAGTGTTTATTCATTGCTTAAAATCGAAAATTCTGCCTGACAGACTCGTCGAATCACGAGATGAACTCGACAAGTCAAATGGTGACTCGGCGAGTCGGAGTGTCAGACAAAGGGATTTTCAGAATTTTGACTTATTTTGACTTGGGATAATTACCAAAAATGTTTTTAATTAATGAAATCCGATTTTTATTATATCATGTGATTATCCTTGTCAAAATAAAAGATATTTATCAATTAATTAGATAATTGTTGCCTTATATGATAAGCCTTAATTATTTCAATTATTTGATTAAATTATCTTGCATGGAATTGGATTAGGTCAAATTTAGATAATCACTAATTAATTGTTTAATTATATTATTTGAATTTTGATCTAGATAGTTTTGAAAAGTTTTAAAACTAGCCTCAAGATTTGGAATTTAAATTTTGATTAAAAGTTTAATTTTGAAATATTTAAATTCTAAACCTTAGAATTTTACAAGTTTAAAATTCAACCCTTATACTATTATAATATTATAAGAATAATAATTATATATATGATAAATGCTAGTCTTACCGTTAGTAGGCCTTATTTACGAAGCCAATCTATAAGGGGGGGGGGGGGTACAAGGAGTATGTCCTCGATAAGGAGCTGAAAGAAGTTAATGTCGACACTGCTACTCCCGAGGAGATTGCTGCCTTTGAGGCTTATGAGCGCGATGCTACGAAAGTCCATTGCATCATGCTCGCGACTGTGACTGCCGAACTCCAAAAGTCCTATGAGACTACTCTCCCTATGAGATGCATCAGGATTTACTAAACAGGTACCACCAAAGTGCCAGGCAGGAGAGGTACGAGATCATCACTTCGATGATCACTACCAAGATGAAGGACGGAGAGTCTGTCACATCCCATCTATAGAAAATGCAGAGATATGGTGACCGCTTACTGAAGTTAAATGTTAACTTCGATGAAGAGCTGGCGATTGATATCATTCTTCACTCCTTGCCACCTTGTTTCAACCAGTTCCGCATGACCTACCACATGAATAAGGAGGAGGTCACTTTGAGCAAGCTTCAACTCTTATTGAGGACTGCTGAGAGCAACCTCAAAGACAAATATGTTCCATAAACTCCTACTAGTGCCCGCGTCTTGGCTATTGGGCAGGGGAAGGGTAAGAAGAAATAGGCTCCTTCTAAGAGCCATCATAAGGGAAAGTCCTAAGATGGTACCTCTTCTAGTGGATCCAAGCTTGGTCCTGCTGCAACCTCCTATAACCCGAAGGATGTAGAATGCTAGTACTGCCATGAGAAGGGGCATTGGAAACGAAGTTGCCCGCAATATCTGCAAGATATCAAGGATGGGAAGATTAAGCCGTCATTCGCAAATATTTATTCTATTCAATCTAATAACTCATCGCATGCTATTTCTTGGGTTTTTGATACAGGATGTGGTTTTTACATTTGTTCTGATTTTCAGGGCCTAAGAAGAAATAGGGATGTGGAGCATAGGAAGATAAACTTGATCATGGGGAACATAAGATCGTCGTATGTCACCAAGATTGAAGTTTACTCTTTAGTGCTTAGTAGTAGGTTAGGACTAGAGTTGAATAATTGTTTCTATTCGCCAGAAATGGCAAGAAACATCATTTCTTTTCATGGTTTATATAAACAAGGATTTAGATTTTTGTTTGATAATGAAAAGGGTTCTATTAATGCTTTCCTTAATGGTGTTTTCTATTTTGAAGCATTTCCTTGTAATGGAATATAGAAACTATCATGGTTGTAGACAACTTAGGAAATGATGTGTTGCATATTGATTCTTTCAATGATCTGGATAAAACATGCTTGTGGCATTGTCATCTTGGACATGACAACAAGAAACGCATAACCCAACTCCAAAAGGATGGAGTGTTGGAGTCATTCGACCTTAGTGACGATGACGTGTGCGAGTCTTGTTTACTTAGAAAGATGACCAAGTCACCCTTCTCTGGTACTTGTGAAAGGGTGAGGGTTTATTGGATCTCATACACACTGATGTGTGTGGGCCCTTTAGATCCACCAAAAGGGATGCAAGCCGATTCTATGTGACTTTCACCGATGATTATAACATTTATGGGTATATCTACTTAATCAAGCACAAGTCAGAAACCTTTGAAAAGTTCAAAGAGTTTAAGAAAGAAGTGGAGAATCAGATGGGTAGGAAAATCAAGATGCTTTGATCCGATCGAGGTGGAGAGTACCTTAGTCTTGAATTCCACGACTACCTCAAGGAATGCAGAATCGTTTCGCAATTAACACCGCCTAGGACACCGCGGTTAAACGGTGTGGCTGAGAGGCGTAATCGAACCTTGCTAGACATGGTTCGTTCCATAATGAATCGGTCTTTGTTACCTATCTCATTCTGGGGGTATGCCTTAGAGACTTCCGCCCATATCCTTAACTTAGTCCATACGAAGAAGGTTGCCAAAACACCTCACGAGATGTGGACACGGAAAGCTCCCTTGTTGGCACATATCAAGGTTTGGGGTTGCGAGGCTTTCATAAGACGAGAGACTCACGACAAGCTCAAACCTCGTATTGAGCGGTGTATTTTCATCGGCTACCCACAGAAATCCTTTGGATATCTCTTCTATAGACCGAGTGAGAATGTTGTCTTTGTTGCAAGGAGAGAGATTTTTAGAGAGCGAGAACTCATAAGCCAAGGGGATAGTGGGAGGCAAATTGATCTTGAAGAGCTTCAAGAATCGAACGATGAAGGAACCTCTAACACTGGCGCTCAACCTGAGGAGGAAACTCCGGTTGAACCGGTTGACGAGTTCCTACCTCTTAGACGTTCCAGTAGAGTTAGTGTTCCACCGGAGTTTTATGGCTTTCATATTACTACCGAATGTGATACGTTTATTAGTGATAGTACACTAGTAAATTTTGATGAACCTAACAGCTACAAGGAAGCCACGGCCGTCCCAGAGTCTACGAAATGGAAAGAGGCTATAGACAGCGAGATTCAGTCCATGTATGATAACCAAGTTTGGAATTTGGTTGACAATGTGCCAAGTCGTAAGACGGTCGGGTGCAAATGGATCTTCAAGAAGAAGACCGACATGGATGAGAAGGTGCACACTTATAAGGCGCGATTGGTTGCGAAGGGCTTTACTCAAACTCCTGGAGTTGATTATGATGAGACCTTCTCACCAGTTGCGAAGATAAAATCTATTAGGGTTATACTAGTCATAGCTGCGTTTCATGATTATGAAATATGACAGATGGATGTCAAAACCGCTTTCCTCAATGGGAAGTTGGCTGAGGATGTTTACATGAGTCAGCTGAAGGGTTTTATCGATGCGAAGCATCCTAATAGAGTGTGTAAGCTTGAGAAATTCATTTATGGATTGAAACAAGCATCTCACAGATGGAATCTTTGTTTTGATGAGAAAGTCAAAGAGTTTGGCTTCCTGGGAAGCGAGGATGAGTCCTGTGCATATGTCAAATCCAGTGGAAGTATAGTTAGCTTCCTCGTATTGTATGTCGAGGACATACTGCTCATGGGAAATGACATCCCGAACCTGCAGGAGGTTAAGTCCTGGCTTGGGAAGTACTTCGCTATGAAGGACCTCGGAGAGGCTGCCTATATTTTGAGAATAAGGATAGTGAGAAACAAGAGTAAAAGGCTAATAAGACTTAGTCAGAATACTTACTTGGAAAAGTTACTAAAACATTTTAGTATGGAGAATTCCAAGAAAGGGGAGTTACCGATCCAAAGCAACGCCAAGTTGAGTAAGACTCAAAACCCGAGTAACGAAGCCGAGATAGCAGAGATGAGTCAAATATATTATGCATCCGTAGTTGGCTCAATAATGTATGCTATGACTTGTAATCGCCTTGATGTGGCCTTATCTTTGAGCATGGTCAACAGATATCAAGGGAACCCTGGCAGAGCACATTGGATCACAGTTAAGAATATTATTAAGTACCTTCAGAGGACCAAGGAGTGGTTTCTTATCCTCGGTGGGAGTGATGACTTAAGGGTGTGAGGGTATAGTGACGCCATTTTTCAGATCGACTGGGACAACTACCGCTCTCAGTCGGACTGGGTCTTTACCCTGAATGGGGGAGTAGTGACTTAGAAAAGTTCCAAGCAAGACACCGTAGCTGATTCAACGTGCAAATCAAAGTACATAGCGGCGAGCGAAGCGTCGAAGGAGGCGATATGGTTGATGAACTTCATCAGAGACATTGGAGTTGTACCAGCCATAAAGGAGCCTATAGAAATTTTCTTTGATAACGAAGGTGCGGTTGCCTTAACCAAGGAACCGAGGGATCATGGCAGATCCCGATATATCGACAAGAAATATCACTTTATTAGACATCGGCTAAAAGAGGGACTCCTTGTGGTAAAGAGGGTATCGTCAGAGGATAACCCAGCAGATCCCCTTACGAAGGGACTGAGTAGGGTTAAGCACTTGCAGCACGCTCGGAGCATTGGGATGAAGGATGATATTAGTTTATATTAGATAGCTTCGAAACGTGTAACAGATAAATTGCAATTAACATTTGATGATTAAATAAATGAGTATTATTTATGAGTAAAGTTATTGTCTTGTGTTAATAATTTATCTATTGTTTCACTTTGCATGTTTTGACTTCCTGAATAATAAGATTATTCGAACAATCCACAATCGTTTATATTTTGGAAGTAGGTATGAAAGAATATTGTCATGAATTGGATTTTAAAGTGTCTAAAGTGTATTAGACATAGCAAAAGTTTGTTGCAACGTTCATGAGTACTCATGAAATAAGAATTGAGTATTGGAATAAACCCACGTCCACTTGAATAACTTCATGGAATTAATCACGACTGATTGTGAGACGATAATATCATATATCCTTTAAACCTGGATATATGGTTTATTGTTTGCGAGTTGGTTATGTATTGATAATGCGTAAACGCATCAGTAACTTGATGTTATAAAACGCGTTGTTGTGTATGATTTGATGAGTGAACAGTAAATGCAACATGTCGAAGTTGATCTGTTCCTTTATCCTAAGAGGGTAAAAGCGAAATCTTGGGCCCCTCGATGATTTGGTATGACTTATGTGTTGGGCCCGGTCAGGACTAAGCTGACACGTTCAATTAAGCTCTATGTCGGACAAATTAGGGATCGAGAAACAAATTGTTGGACAATAAGTATGATTATGTTCCATGTAATTGTCCGCACAATATCTTGAGAACGGAGTACTATATGATCCCTTGTCTAAAGGACGAGTCAGAGTTCAATAGCGGCTTTTGAGATCTACGATCGCTAAACGGATTTTGAAGTCGTACTTGCATTTATAGTTATTAGACTTATCTAAGTGGGAGATTGTTGGATTAATGTCTAAGTCCATAACTATATTTGGTATGTACTTGACCTAGTTGTAGCATGGTCCTTTTGGGTTGTCTTCACCAAAGCAACTTGACTGGATGATTAATGGAGAAAGAGGTCATTATAGTTTATTAATATATTATAAGAATAATGTATTAGAAGAGTAATCATATTAGTTAATTAATATTGGTCAAGAATTAATTAAGAAATTAATTCTATGATCAAAAGAGATTGAGTGAAGTTTGGGGACTGGAATTACAATTAGAAGATAATTGGATTTTGGGCTGTTGATCTTGTGGATTAAGGGGGTGGACGAAATCAGGGTGGAAGCCCACCTTGAAATCGTGCATGGGCCTTATTCCAGAAGGTTCTTGGGGCTGCTTAGGGCCTAAGCTATCCAATTAGGGTTTTGACTGAAACCTTAGCAGCTCAAGCTATTTAAGGATCCCGAGGGCATCCAAAATCGGCTACCAGAAGAACCCTAGAGTCCTTAGAGCCCATTTTGAGCCACCATCTTCTTTATCCAAGATCATTCTTGTTGCCTTGGTGTTTGTGATCGATTAGAGGTATTACATTTGTGATACTAGGCTCTCAAAGCTTGAAGATTCTTGCAACAATCTAAAGGTAATCATCTGAACTTATTTAGATATTGATTTCGATTTGATATGCTAGAATTAGGGTTTATAAGCTTTGGATAATTTTTCATGTACAATAGAGAAACCTAGATCCAAAGCTTTAGGGTTTTGCATGTGCACCATACGATTGTTGTAATGCTCAAAACCCATCAAAAACAATATGCGTTGTTGATGTTAAGAGGGACCAAAGAGGATTCATTCACCAAACTACCAACATATTTGCACAACTTGGTCAAGCATATTTCAGGAACTATTACTTGGATAAGAACAGACGATGATGATCGGTTTGAGTTCGTGTATATCTCGTTGGGTTGCTCGGTAAGCAGTGATAATTTTTTATAACAAATATACCATATGAATCCTAATTGGTATTTGTTAATGCAATAGAAAATAATTGTAGGTACAAGTGTTCATCAAATATTGTAGGCCGACCCTAATAATTGATGGTGGTCACCTAAAGGGTGAATTCAAGGGTACGATGTTGCTCGCAGTGACAATGGACAGTTAAAACCAAATCATGCATGTTGCTTATGCCATATGCAAAAGTGAATGTACGGAGACATGGTCTTGGTTCCTTCGAAAACTACGTAAATGTATAGGCAACGTGGAAGACCTTACATTGATATGTGATAGGGCTCCATCCATAGTGACGTCAATTGCAAATATATTTCCTCACGCCCATCATGGATTATGTGGTATCTATTTGTATTTCAACGTTTCAGCAAAATTTGGAAGCAGCTATACAATAAACGCATTATTTTGGGAGACATGCAAGGCCTATACTATTAAAAAATTCGATAACGGGATGAAAAAAATTAAAAAGGTAAATGATCGTGTATGGGAATACCTACAAAACATCAATCCAGAAAGATGGGCTAGGGAACATTTTCCCGGGAATCAGTATTTTATTATGACATCAAATAGTGCGGAGTCGATAAATTCAATGTCAAGATTTGCAAGAAAGATGCAAATATTGATGTTGATTGAGTATTTTCGTGTAACAATGTAACAACGGAGTTTTCAGAAATGTAATTTTGTAAGTACTAATATTTTATATATAATAGTTTGAAATGTTATTTTACTACTCATATGATATTATGAAATTATGTCTATTTTTTTAGCTTAAGCAAAAACAACACTCACCCTATGGGCTGAAATGATTATACAAGCAAATAAGAATGCTTGTAATAATTGGATGGTGTACCCTATCTCAAGTAGTAGATTTGAAGTGAAAAATCTCTACTCACAAAAGTGTCATTGTTGATTTCCAACAAAGAACCTGTACATGTAGGCGGTGTAAAATAGATGGCTTACCTTGTGGCCATGTCATAAAAGTGATCACAATGAACCGTTACGAAGACTTTTCAGAATTTGCGTTAAAAGCTTACTTTACAGAGACACTGAGGAAAACTTACGAGGAGTATGTGAACCCCTTAGCAATTCCATCTGAGTGGGAGATCCCCGATGATTTGATGATTGTGAAGCCACCCATAATGGAGAGACGTCATCCGGGTAGGCAAAGAAACACTGACCGTATTCCGTCGCAAGGTGAACGTCCCATACAACAAGAATGTTCTACATGCGGTCAATTTAGACACACAAGGAACGATTGTATGGGTAGGGGATCGGGGAGCGGATCTGGGGTGAGGAAAAAATCAACACAAAAGAGCATAATGACTAATGAATTGGCATCCAGAAGCGGGTCACAGAATGAAAACGTGTACTATACTTTTGATTTCGATAGCACATTTGATTTAAATTGTCCTTAGATTAATGTAGGAAAGTAATGAATTCCCGTATTTGTAATTTGTATTGCCTGTATTAAACTGCACTTCTGACTGTTAGTATAGTGTCTTTGTTTTCGTCCTTGAAAGCTTCCTGTAAAGAAAAAATTAGATGCAAACGATGTGGCTGAGGCTCAAGTTGGACTCGATTCCCTTAAACATATTCGCCGTCTGTTCCCAGGGTACAACAACCTAAATAGTATTGTGTACTGCCGAATATCACCACTTGCTTGAAAGAATCACCGGAAGCAGGAGTACAGAGAAGGAAGAAGAAGAAGAGTAATTTCATTCGTGTGTTTGAATGAGAAGGCAAGGTCTTCTTTTATAGTTGAACCATGAAACGGAAACAAATCACTAATTGATTGAGCGTTTAATGGCAATAAATGTCATTAATTACGCAATTAATGCATCCGTTACAGAATTCAAAAATAGGGACCAAAACTGTCAAGTTTAGCAAAAATGAGGGTAGCGCGCGCCCAAGTTTTTCGGAGCTGCATTCGTGTTCGCAGGTCGTGCCCATGCACGAGTTCGGTGTTTTTGGTCTACAGAACCAAGATTTGCACCCCCCTGCGCGCGGGTAGGAATTGTAGCATAACCATAGACACATGCTTATAAGCCTTCCATGCAATGAAGCTTATAAACCTTGTTGAGTTTGGTCTCTATTCCAATGTGGGACTCATTCCCACATCCCTCTCTTTTCCTAAACTTATTCTCAAATACCCATCTTTGAGTATCAATATCTCATTCACTTATACTCTATTTTAGACATATAATATATCGTTTCGAAGTCCTCATCGAGGAGAACACAAACCCACTTAGAGTTCATTATATATACAACATATGTATATATTTATATATGTCCAAAGTTAGTAAAAAAATATAAATATTTATACTAAATTTCCAACAATCCCCCATATGAATGGAGATCGATCTCTGCACATCCAATTTCCAGACGAAATTTTCAACAGTTGAATCCTGCATAGGATCGGTAGGTATTACCCTTTGAACCCTCCCTTAAG
This sequence comes from Lactuca serriola, assembly GCF_051521515.1. NCBI lineage: Eukaryota > Viridiplantae > Streptophyta > Magnoliopsida > Asterales > Asteraceae > Lactuca > Lactuca serriola. The sequence goes on along the minus strand of NC_136409.1, from coordinate 74,518,230 downwards.
AAGTTACACTTAATCTCCTAGCAGTTAGATCTCGATGTCTTTGAACTAAGCTGCCATTTATGTAGACGACAATGTAAATCTCACGGGACTCTCCCTGACAAGGTCATATCCTCATAGACGTGTTCGTTTTGGTCATGAACACTAACCTGGTTCTGCAAGAGCTTTAGGAATTTTTGCCCCTATAATTCCCTTCGAAGCGACCCCGCTTCTCTCTCACATAGGTGATTCCAAGAATCATTAAAAACCATATGTTTAGCCTAATTTTGTCACTACATAAAGGAATAGACTAGGAAGAAATGTTAACTCCCCCCACAGTGAGTTGCCCCATTCATACAATTAGGTTATCCTTTTGAACCCAGATCTTGGGATCTCCAGTCTTCTGGGTAAGGTTTCCTTCGTATGAATTTATTCATTCATGGGCTTTAGTCCCATTCCTCTTGACGACTTATAAACTACATCTATACTCAAGCCTTTTGTAAGCGGATCCACAATGCTATCCTTTGACTTCACCTAGTCAACCGTTATAACCCCCGTAGTGATTAGTTGTCATATCGTTTTATGTCTACGTCTAATGTGCCTTGATTTCCCATTATACATTGTAATTTGAGCTCTACCAATTGCTGATTGGTTATCACAATGTATACATATGGTCGTTACCGGCTTAGGCCATTCGAGAATGTCCTCTACAAATTGACGTAGCCACTCCGCCTCTTCAGCACAAATATCTAAGGCGATAAATTCAGATTCCATCGTGGATCTAGATATAACTGTTTGCTTGGATGATTTCCATGCTATAGCAGCACCTCCAAGTGTAAACACATATCCACTTGTAGATCTGGAATCTTTTATGTCAGATATCCAATTTGCATCTGTGTATCCTTCGATAACTGCTGGATGTCTACCATAATGTAGTCCATATTCTCGCGTGTATCTTACATACCTCAGCAACCTAGTAATACTCTTCCAGTGTTCAGAACTGGGTTTACTAGTGTATCTACTTAGTCTGCTCACAACATATGCTAAGTCAGGTCTGGTACAACTCATTAGATAGATCAGACTGCCAATAATTCTTGAATATTCCACTTGATTAACACTATCACCTCTATTTTTACGTAGATGTTGACTAGTGTCAATTGGAGTTCTAGCTATGCTAGTGTCTCCCTTAGCAAATTTTTCAAGAATTTTATCCACATAGTGTGTTTGATTCAAAATCAAACCACTTTGGGTTCTAGTGATCTTCACTCCAAGAATCACATCTGCTAAACCCATATATTTCATGTCGAACCTGGATTTCAACATATCCTTAGTGGATCTTATTATCTTGTCATCACTACCAATGATAAGCATATCATCAACATACAAACACAAGATGACATAACCATGAGTGGTGTTTTCCACATAGATACACTTATCACACTCATTGATTCTAAAGCCACTTTCCATCATGACTTGATCAAACTTTTGATGCCATTGTTTAGGAGCTTGTTTTAATCCATATAGAGACTTAACAAGTTTATAAACCTTTTTCTCTTGTCCTGAGGCAATGAATCCCTCAGGTTGCTCCATATAAATTTCTTCTGCCAACTCCCCATTTAGGAAATCCGTTTTCACATCCATTTGATGAACTTGCAAGTTTCTGATAGCTGCAATGGCAAGAACTAATCTGATGGACGTTATCCGCGTTACCGGCGAATAGGTATCAAAGTAGTCTAGACCTTCCTTTTGTCTATAACCTTTGATTACTAGTCTTGCCTTGTATTTATGAATCCGCCATCAGGTTTCATCGTTCTCTTAAAAATCCAATGGTAACCTAGTGGCTTGCTACCTGGAGGTAGATCCACTAGTTCCCATGTATGATTTTGTAAGATACATTCTACCTCATTTTTGATGGCTTCTTTCCATTGAGGCCCCTCAGAAGAAGTTACCGCATCTTGGTAGGTTTTAGGTTCACTTTCCACCACATAGGTGAAAAAATCATCACCAAATGATTTTCAACTCTAGCCCTCTTACTTCTTCTAGGTTCTATCTCTTCCTTCTCGGATTGAGCTTGTTCTTCCTCTCGAACAACTTCGTTATTTGGTAAAGATGGGCTTTCAACTTCCTTGTTCAAACAGGGAAACACATCTTCAAAGAATGAAGCATTCCTTGATTCCATTATGGTATTATTGTGTATTTCAGGATTCTTAGAATCATGCACAAGGAACCGATAAGAACTACTTCTTTGTGCATATCCAATGAATACACAATCCACTGTTTTAGGTCCTAACTTTTGTACCTTAGGTGGTGGCACTACAACTTTAGCAAGGCACCCCCACACTGGTAAGTACTTATACGATGGCTTTCTTCCCATCTAAAGTGCATATGGTGTTTCATTCTTTTCTTTGCGAGGTATCTTATTTAAAAGATAGTTAGCTGACAAAATAGCTTCCCCTCCACATTGACTGGTTTACACCTGAACTAATTATCATGGCATTGACCATTTCTTTCAAGGTACAGTTCTTTCTTTCAGCAATTCCATTGGATTAAGGTGAATAGGGTGATGTGAATTCATGACGAATTCCATTTTTAGCACAAAAATCAACATAGGGAGAAACATATTCCCCACCCCTATCACTTCTAACCACTTTAATTCTCTTGTTGAGTTGATTCTCAACTTCATTTTTGTACAAGAAAAACTTGTCTATTGCTTCATCTTTACTCTTAAGTAAATATATGTAGCAATATTTCGTGCTATCATCGATGAATGTAATGAAATATTTGTTCCCACCTTGAGTAGGAATTGACTTTAGATCACACACATCCGTGTGAATTAAATCAAGAGGTTCGGTGTTTCTTTTGATTGTTTGGAAAGACAATCTAGTTTGTTCGGCTTCAACACATGTGGGGAATTTGTGATTTGAGTCAATATTAAGTTTTGGTATGTATTCTAGTTTAATTAATCACTTAATTGAATTGTAATTTACATGTCCTAAGCGACCATGCCAAACATTTGAACACTCAAGAAAATAAGCAGAACTAGAACTTTCATTATTCATTTTGTTTGTCACCATTAATTCAATTTGAACATGCCATTCAAGGCATATCCTTTTCCCACAAACATACCATTTTTGGACAAAACAAACTTGTCCGACTCAAACACTAACTTAAAACCAAATTGGTTCAACAAACCACCTGACACTAGATTCTTACGAAGTTCAGGAACATATAAAACATCCCTAAGCTTTACTTCTTTCCCCGAAGTCATTTTTAGAATGACATCACCAAAACCTTTGATATCCGCGATAGCTGCATTTCCCATGTAGAGCTTTTCACCATCTTCAACTTCTTTGTAGGTGTTGAAAACACTTTTGTCATGACACACATGACGAGTAGCTCCCGTGTCAATCCACCACTCCTTTGAATTTGTATTCATGAGATTCACTTCAGAAACCATAGCCGTGAGATCAGTTATCATGGCCACCAACTCCTTGTTATCATTCACCATGTTTGCTTGACGGTTTTCCCTCTTAGGTTGAGGGCACTCCGAAGCCTTGTGACCTGGTTGGCCATAGTTGCAGCACTTGAACTTCTTCTTGAAAGTTCCTGCCTGGGGGCCTAGGTTTTTGCCCTTTGCTTTCCCTTTGTGAGGTCCCTTGCCTTTGCTTTTGGAAGTTTGAATAGATTCCACCATATGAACCTTAGAAGATTCAACTTCACTGCCTTTATTCAAGGTCATTCTATTGTCTTCTTCAATGCGAAGATGCACCACCAATTCCTCCACAGACATCTCCTTTCGCTTATGCTTAAGGTAATTTTTGAAGTCTATCCAACCAGGACGAAGCTTTTCAACCATTGATGCAACTTGGAATGATTCATTAAGATCCATCCCTTCTGCATTGTTATCATGTATGATGACCTGAAGGTCTTGGACTTGACTCATAAAAGATTTCAAGTCAACCACTTTGTATTCCAAGAACTTAGCAACAACATGATTCTTAGTTCAAGCATATTCTGTCTTATACTTCCTTTCCAACGACTCCCATAGTTCCTTAGCAGTTGCAACTTTACAATAAACATTGTAAAGTGCGTATATTAGCCCATTCAACACTTAGTTGCGGCACAAAAATTCTGAATGCTTCCATTCATTCACTGCATTCATAGATTGAGCATCAGCCTGCCCCTCAACAATTACAGGAGCAATTTCTGTTAGGAACCGAGCCAGGTTCAAGGTGGTTAAGTAGAACAACATCTTCTGTTGCCACCTCTTGAAGTTTAGGCAAGAAAAATTTTCAGGTCTCTCAGCATGATTAGCCATGATGTTTGGAACCGGTGCATTTGGATTCACAGCAGGGGTAGCACCAACAGCAAGAGTTCCAGTACCAACGGGAGTTGCAGAAATTCTAAAAGAATCACCTGAAGTAGGAGTGCAAAGAAGGAAGAAGAAGAAAAGTAATTTCATTTGTGTATTTGAATGAGAAGGCAAGGTCTTCTTTTATAGTTAAATCGTGAAACGGAAACAAATCACTAATTGATTGAGCATTTAATGGCAATAAATGTCATTAATTACGCAATTAATGCATCCGTTACAGAATTCAAAAATAGGGACCAAAACTGTCAAGTTTAGCAAAAATGAGGGTAGCGCGCGCCCGAGTTTTTCGGAGCTGCATTCGTGTCCGTAGGTCACGCTCATGCACGAGTTCGGTGTTGTTGGTCTACGGAACCAAGATTTGCACCCCTCTGCTCGCGGGTAGGAATTGTAGCATAACCATAGACACAAGCTTGTAAGCCTTCCATGCAATGAAGCTTATAAACCTTGTTGAGTTTGGTCTCTCTACCAATGTGAGACTCATTCCCACATTCCTCTCTTTTCCTAAACTTATTCTTAAATACCCATCTTTGAGTATCGATATCTCATTCACTTACACTCTATTTTGGACATATAATATATCGTTTCAAAGTACTCATGGAGGAGAATACAAACCCACTTAGAGTTCGTTATATATACAACATATATATATATATATATATATATATATATATATATATTTCCAAAGTTAGTAAAAAATATAAATATTTATACTAAATTTCCAACACTGGCATTATTAATTAAATCTAGTACCGCACTTATTATCTACCTTATTCCATGAAAAATAAATCACAAACATAAAACATTATAGAAAACGAGATACACCAATAGCAAACATTACATAAGACATTTCACATATAAGAGCATTCTACATAAAATATTTGTTATTTTTAACTAGAATCCAAACATCCTCATACTCGAAGTCACTTCCCTCGTGCTCTAAAATGTAATGATGTTTAACAATTTTAAAAAGGTCTTCGTCGTTGTTTAGATAACGATAACTATTTTTAAGATGATGATACCATCGATTAAAACATGTTATTTTTTCCTTTAAATCCATCCACGTACCAATAATATCTGCTTGTGTTCGGTGTTTTCATTCTCCCAACGAGAGGTTAAACATAGTTGTTATGCATGTCCATTCATCACCTTCAAAGCAATCAGGGTTAACCATAGTTGTTACATCCTCGTAAACATTCATCCAACATCGTATTACCACCATTAACTCTCTTATCTATCACACCCCCGAACCGGAACGGCGGAAATATCCGGGGGCGACTGACTTCATTTTGTAATATCATAACAGGTGTATATAAATAAAACATAGACAATCACCGTTACCATACATAAAATATAATAACATACCTGGTTTGCATCATTGTATCCATTCATAAATTACATTCCAAATATAATAAGTTTATGGTGAAAACAAAAATACAACAAATTCCCAAAAGTCCAAAGCTGCCAACCTGCTTAATGAGTTCCTGAGAATATAAGTTATTTTGAAAAGCGTCAACATATAAAATTTTGGTGAGTTCATAAACGTGTTTATATGAAAACTTTACATTGGTTTGAAAACTCCAGAAAATCCAACATTTTCTATAAAAAAATAGTTTGTGATTTTTGTTTCAAATCTTGTATTATAACATGTGTATCCTTGTTTTATCTTGTTTGAAATACGTATAGAGAGTAATTCCCAGAAAATCCTGTATTTTCTGTGTCATGAGAAATTGTGGTCTTAAACCCAAAGACCGGAGTAAGGTGGGTAGTACAAATAATTAACACAATATTTATACCTTACAAAACTAAGTGGTATGTATATTCAGTGTAAAACTTATATTAGTTTTTGTTATTCTCTATGTGAGTCATTATAACCATACCAATATGACAGAGTGCCTGTCTTGATGTTCTTCAGGTGTCAGTTTCTAAGAAGACATTTGTCAACCTAGACTGGCATGTCTAGCTATAGCAAGCAGCTCAGGTGTGGGGTGTCAACCCCATATAGATCTATACACAAATTCCCATTCTCCCTCCAGGATACTCTGATTATAACTACAAGACTTACAGTGTACACTAAGGTAGGTACGGTGAAGGTGTGTCTCACAAGAGCCATAACGAAATTTACGCAAATAGTGTTTTTCATTATTTAATGTTATAAATAATGTTGCTAGTGTGTATTCTGACTACAAACCATTGGTGATAAAAATGTAATTGTTTTTATCAAAAGTGTCAAAATATTTGTTGTTATCGTGGATAACTTATGGTCACCCCATAGTATCATGAATGATTCGAGTGTATTAGAATTTTCACTAATGGCCCGATTAACATAAATTTTGTCATAATAGGGCCCAATTAGAATAGAATTATCAAATATGGCCCACTTAGAATGTAATTGGCACATAAATATGCGAGTGTGTATATGAGGCCCAATTTGTATGTATTAGACTTTAAGGCCCCAACTTGGCCCAATTTTTTTACTAAGATATCCATGTAAGCCCCATTTTTATAAAAGTATTTAAAAATGGTCCGTGTTCGCTAATTTATCAATTTTCAGCCCAATTTGATTAAAAATATCGTAAATGGTCCATTTGTATCAAAAGAACCGTTTTGGCTCCATAATACCAAAAATGACATAAAAAGCCCACTTTTATCAAAAATGACCATTTTGTGCCAATAATACCGAAAATGACAATAAAAGCCCATTTTTATTAAAAATGACATTTTTAGCCCAATAAAACTGAGAATATCAAATAAAGGCCCATTTTTGTCAACAATGACACTTTTCACCCATTAAAACCGAGAGTGTCAATAAAAGCCCATTTTTATGAAAAATGATACTTTAAGCCCAAAAATACCGATGCCAATAAAACTCATTTTGTTTATCTTTATTGTCAAGTATGGTCCATTTGTATACTTTCTTTAGTTTTCTAGTATCTTTTAACATGTTTAATCTTTTCAAGCATCATAGTGAGTTATATAAAGTAACTTGTTTCCTAATATCTTCAAAACTTGGAAGATAATTCGAGTTTATGAGTGTCTAACATAGTTTCATTGCATATTCACACAACATATGATGAAAAATATACACATGCATGCATAAGTACTGAGATTCTACACAAAACTAGCTTGTATTCTCCCCTAAAAGATAGTAAATCATGAAAATGAGGGGTATGAAGCTCACCTTGGGTTTTCTTGGTTTTGAAGAGGAAGAATGGGGTGAGTTTTAGCCTTGGCTAGCTTCTTGAAGAGAGTTTTCGATGTTTGAAGAGTTCTAGGAAGCAAAACACAAAATGGTGTTTTATGATGAATGATCTTAGCATGGATTGAAAACAAAACAACTTGAGATTGATAACAACTTACCAAAAGGATGAAATTTGATGAAAACCGCTTGAAAACACACAAAATTTCACGGTTTTTAGGAGAAAGAGTGGGAGAATTTTTAGAGGATTGAGAGGGATGAGGAATGGAAGTAACTTGAACTGAAGATTAATTAAGGTGGCGAGGGCCTCGACCGGTTTAAGAGAGAGGAGAGAAGAGAGAGGTTAATGGTCCTTACTTGATGGTTAACACCTAATTACATAGATTTTGATGTGTAATGTGCATGGTTACATGCAATATAATTATGAGGTGTCACCTTATAATCCAATGCCATCCATTTTTTGTGTTTTAAATGGCCGATCGGCCTGATAGGAGCTAGAAGAAAAGAGAAAAGAACTTTGGTCTTGGATTGGAAGTATAGCCAAAAACTCAATGGCCCAATAAGGGTTTTCGACCCATGAAGGCCCGTTTATGGGTTTGCGGCCCAACGAGGCTAGATAAAAGGGTTCTCGGCCCAATATGCTTAAAATAATTCTGCATGGCCCAATAAGGCCCAATATGAGTCTTATGGCCCAATGTTATGTTGATGAAGAGTTTTCGGGCCAACTATGGCCCAATTTAAGATTTTTGGCCCATTATGAGCTCCAATAGTGATTTACGACCCATAAAGATCTAAGAAGATGTTCACGGCCCAATAAGAGAGTTTTTGGTTTAAAGGCCTAAAGTCGAATGGATATAGCTTATTGGATTAGGTTTAGAGTTTTCACAAGGAAGTTTCGACTGGAGACGATTTTTGGATGTATAAACTGATATAACATTTGAAGTTTGGTTCACATTTAACATAGCATCATATAGTTACACAAAGAATGCTAGTTGTATATCGATAGGGATTTCTAGCTCTAAAATGCTAGTTGTGACATTATCGTCCATGGATGTGGAGTATTGGACGGAGCAGCTGCATTTGAAGAAGTTGTTTGATTGAAGGCCATTTTTTAAATTTGTTTATTAGTTTGTTTAATTTTAAAGGAGTACTTAAATAAGAAAAAAGACCGAACAACAATTACGTGGATTCCCATAAGTATATTTGAAACTACATTATGCAGGCTACAAAGCAATAGTCAACGTCTATGAAACCATAGTCAAATAATTGCAAAGAGTAGTCCAATTGTCAGATACCTTAAACGAAAATGCTATTTGAAACGACAAATCTACTGTTTGAAATGACAATACATTATGCAGGCTACAAAACAGTAGTGAAAGTCTATGAAACCGTAGTCAAATAATGTCAAAGAGTAGTCTAATTGTTAGACACTGTACACGGAGATACCTTTTGAAACAACAAATATCTTGTTGGAAATGACAATACATTATGCAGGCTACAAAGTAGTAGTCAAAGTCTATGAAATCGTAGTCAAATAATGTCAAAGAGTAGTCCAATTGTCAGATACCTTACACGGAGATACTGTTTGCAATGACAAATCTACTGTTGGAAAAGACAATACATTATGGACCTTGCCTTTCCAGCTCCTACATACATATGTGTCCGCATGTGGTAAGACCGTTACCTCCACAACCTTAGGCACACTAAGTAATTGGTAATTGTCTCCTATATCTGATTCAACATGAGTTTCTCTGACGCTGAGCATGAAGAAAGCTTTAACAACTTGCCTGTTTACCTTCACAACATAAGGCGAAACCAACCCGCATACTCACACTCACATGAAAACGGATTTGATGGATCGTTTCCAATCTTGTTTTCTGGCTATTGGATTGGTGGTATATTTGTAATCCAAATTTCTATTGTTTCTTTACATTTGATAATGTTTCTACTTTGAAACTAATTGGTTTGCACTCCTAAAAAAATAAAGGTCCATGCATTCATAAAATTGTTTCTTGCCTGTCATCTTCACAAATAGTGTTCGTCTAAGAGGGGACTACCTAAAAACAATGTTTGTAGCAGTTGCTAAAGATGGGAACAATCTGACTTTCCCTATAGAATTTGGTATGGTGGTTGAAAATAATCTCATAAGTTGTATCTGGTTCCTTATGAGGTTAAAAGAAATTATCGGACAGGGTAGGGAAGTAGCATTCATATCCAATATGGACGATGTCGTTAGTTCTTGCATAGATGATGTTTTCACTGATTCTTATCATGGGTACACTTGTAAGAGCGTCTACAGATATTTATGCACAAGAGTAGGCTCTGGAAGATCATTGGAAACTTTGTTGTGGATAACATTAAAAGCATACACTATGTCTATTTTTGAACAAAATACTGCTAAGCTAAGCCGTGATGCTCTCGAAGTGCTTACGGATATCGGTCATCCAAAATGGGAAAGAGCCTATTTCCCTATCATCCATTGGAATGTAGTCGACATGGAAGTTCCTCGATTTTTTTAGTATTATCGCTCAATCAACGTAATGTACCGATAATAACGCTTATCGAGGGTATTTATGAGTATATGCAACATACTTTTGTTGAACGAAGTTGAATGGTAGGTAAATTTTCGGGTGCAATATAAAAGTATTAAATAACTTGTACAACAACCTTTTATAACCATATTTATTTTTCAAGGAATTTGACTGCCATACTCACACCATATGCTGAAATGGTGCTTCAAAGAAGGATGCAAAAATCTGTTGGTTGGCAAGCAACACAGATCCCCCAACAGATCTCGTCTCCTTTGCCGACATATATTTATCTAGTTTCTTTTTTTAAAACTACTTGTGTTGTAGACCTTAATGGTCATACTTATTCATGTGGAAAATGGCGCAGTCTCGGTATAGCATGTGGTCATGCTATCGCAGCAACACGACATTCAAACATGCATGAATTAGTTGATATCGTTCAAGTATTTTACCATGCTAATGTATTTAAACTCGTCTACCAAACACAAACCGTTCACCCTGTTCCCCCACCATTTGAATGAGAAATACCAGACCCTTTGATGGTTGTTTTATTGCCAATGTAATTTGTATTCCATTTAAACAATGATGTTTGTAATATATTTGTCATTGTCTATGTAATATATTTTCCATTGTGTTTGTAATATATTTGTAATATATGACATTGTGTTCGTAATATATTTGTAATATATTATCTTTGTAATATATTTGTCATTGTCTTTGTAATATATTTTTCATTTGTTGTGCTGTTAAAAACGACATAAAATGTAATGATGTTTAACAATTTTAAAAAGGTCTTCGTCGTTGTTTGGATAACGATAACTATTTTTAAGATGATGATACCATCGATTGAAACATGTTATTTTTTCCTTTAAATCCATCCACGTACCAATAATATCTGCTTGTGTTCGGTGTTTTCATTCTCCCAACGAGAGGTTAAACATAGTTGTTATGCATGTCCATTCATCACCTTCAAAGCAATCAAGGTTAACCATGATTGTTACATCCTCGTAAACATTCATCCAACATCATATTACCACCATTACCTCTCTTATCTATCACACCCCCGAACGGGAACGGCGGAAATGTCCGGGGGCGACTGACTTCATTTTGTAATATCATAACAGGTGTATATAAATAAAACATAGACAATCACCGTTACCATACATAAAATATAATAACATACATGGTTTGCATCATTGTATCCATTCATAAATTACATTCCAAATATAATAAATTTATGGTGAAAACAAAAATACAACAAATTCCCAAAAGTCCAAAGCTGCCAACCTGCTTAATGAGTTCCTGAGAATAAAGTTATTTTGAAAAGCGTCAACATATAAAATTTTGGTGAGTTCATAAACGTGTTTAAATGAAAACTTTACATTGGTTTGAAAACTCAAGAAAATCCGATATTTTCTATAAAAAAATAGTTTGTGATTTTTGTTTCAAATCTTGTATTATAACATGTGTATCCTTGTTTTATCTTATTTGAAATACATATATAGAGTAATTCCCAGAAAATCCTGTATTTTCTGTGTCATGAGAAATTGTGGTCTTAAACCCAAAGACCGGAGTAAGGTGGGTAGTACAAATAATTAACACAATATTTATACCTTGCAAAACTGAGTGGTATGTATATTTAGTGTAAAACTTATATTAGTTTTTGTTATTCTCTATGTGAGTCATTATAACCATACCAATATGACAGAGTGCCTGTCTTGACGTTCTTCAGGTGTCAGTTTCTAAGAAGACATTTGTCAACCTAGACTGGCTTGTCTAGCTGTAGCAAACAGCTCAGGTGTGGGGTGTCAACCCCATATAGATCTATACACAAATTCCCATTCTCCCTCCAGGATACTCTGATTATAACTACAAGACTTACATTGTACACTAAGGTAGGTACGGTGAAGGTGCGTCTCACAAGAGCCATAACGAAATTTACGCAAATAGTGTTTTTCATTATTTAATGTTATAAATAATGTTGCTAGTGTGTATTTTGACTACAAACCATTGGTGATAAAAATGTAATTGTTTTTATCAAAAGTGTCAAAATATTTGTTGTTATCGTGGATAACTTATCGTTACCCCAAAGTATCATGAATGATTCGAGTGTATTAGAATTTTTACTAATGGCCCGATTAACATAAATTTTGTCATAAAAGGGCCCAATTAGAATAGAATTATCAAATATGACCCACTTAGAATGTAATTGGCACATAAATATGCGAGTGTGTATATGAGGCCCAATTTGTATGTATTAGACTTTAAGGCCCAAACTTGGCCCAATTTTTTTACTAAGATATCTACGTAAGGCCCATTTATATAAAAGTATTTAAAAATGGTCCGTGTTCACTAATTTATCAATTTTCAGCCCAATTTGATTAAAAATATTGTAAATGATCCATTTGTATCAAAAGAACCGTTTTGGCTCAATAATACCAAAAATGACATAAAGGCCCACTTTTATCAAAAATGACCATTTTGTGCCAATAATACCGAAAATGACAATAAAAGCCCATTTTTATTAAAAATGACATTTTTAGCCCAATAAAACTGAGAATATCAAATAAAGGCCCATTTTTGTCAACAATGACACTTTTCACCCATTAAAACTGAGAGTGTCAATAAAAGCCCATTTTTATGAAAAATGATACTTTAAGCCCAAAAATACCGATGCCAATAAAACTCATTTTGTTTATCTTTATTGTCAAGTATGGCCCATTTGTATACTTTCTTTAGTTTTCTAGTATCTTTTAACATGTTTAATCTTTTCAAGCATCATAGTGAGTTATATAAAGTAACTTGTTTCCTAATATCTTCAAAACTTGGAAGATAATTCGAGTTTATGAGTGTCTAACATAGTTTCATTGCATATTCACACAACATATGATGAAAAATATACACATGCATGCATAAGTACTGAGATTCTACACAAAACTAGCTTGTATTCTCCCCTAAAAGATAGTAAATCATGAAAATGAGGGGTATGAAGCTCACCTTGGGTTTTCTTGGTTTTGAAGAGGAAGAATGGGGTGAGTTTTAGCCTTGGCTAGCTTCTTGAAGAGAGTTTTCGATGTTTGAAGAGTTCTAGGAAGCAAAACACAAAATGGTGTTTTATGATGAATGATCTTAGCATGGATTGAAAACAAAACAACTTGAGATTGATAACAACTTACCAAAAGGATGAAATTTGATGAAAACCGCTTGAAAACACACAAAATTTCACGGTTTTTAGGAGAAAGAGTGGGAGAATTTTTAGAGGATTGAGAGGGATGAGGAATGGAAGTAACTTGAACTGAAGATTAATTAAGGTGGCGAGGGCCTCGACCGGTTTAAGAGAGAGGAGAGAAGAGAGAGGTTAATGGTCCTTACTTGATGGTTAACACCTAATTACATAGATTTTGATGTGTAATGTGCATGGTTACATGCAATATAATTATGAGGTGTCACCTTATAATCCAATGCCATCCATTTTTTGTGTTTTAAATGGCCGATCGGCCTGATAGGAGCTAGAAGAAAAGAGAAAAGAACTTTGGTCTTGGATTGGAAGTATAGCCAAAAACTCAATGGCCCAATAAGGGTTTTCGACCCATGAAGGCCCGTTTATGGGTTTGCGGCCCAACGAGGCTAGATAAAAGGGTTCTCGGCCCAATATGCTTAAAATAATTCTGCATGGCCCAATAAGGCCCAATATGAGTCTTATGGCCCAATGTTATGTTGATGAAGAGTTTTCGGGCCAACTATGGCCCAATTTAAGATTTTTGGCCCATTATGAGCTCCAATAGTGATTTACGACCCATAAAGATCTAAGAAGATGTTCACGGCCCAATAAGAGAGTTTTTGGTTTAAAGGCCTAAAGTCGAATGGATATAGCTTATTGGATTAGGTTTAGAGTTTTCACAAGGAAGTTTCGACTGGAGACGATTTTTGGATGTATAAACTGATATAACATTTGAAGTTTGGTTCACATTTAACATAGCATCATATAGTTACACAAAGAATGCTAGTTGTATATCGATAGGGATTTCTAGCTCTAAAATGCTAGTTGTGACATTATCGTCCATGGATGTGGAGTATTGGACGGAGCAGCTGCATTTGAAGAAGTTGTTTGATTGGAGGCCATTTTTTAAATTTGTTTATTAGTTTGTTTAATTTTAAAGGAGTACTTAAATAAGAAAAAAGACCGAACAACAATTACGTGGATTCCCATAAGTATATTTGAAACTACATTATGCAGGCTACAAAGCAATAGTCAACGTCTATGAAACCATAGTCAAATAATTGCAAAGAGTAGTCCAATTGTCAGATACCTTAAACGAAAATGCTATTTGAAACGACAAATCTACTGTTCGAAATGACAATACATTATGCAGGCTACAAAGCAGTAGTGAAAGTCTATGAAACCGTAGTCAAATAATGTCAAAGAGTAGTCTAATTGTTAGACACTGTACACGGAGATACCTTTTGAAACAACAAATATCTTGTTGGAAATGACAATACATTATGCAGGCTACAAAGTAGTAGTCAAAGTCTATGAAACCGTAGTCAAATAATCTCAAAGAGTAGTCCAATTGTCAGATACCTTACACAGAGATACTGTTTGAAACAACAAATATATTGTTGGAAATGACAATACATTATGCAGGCTACAAAGTAGTAGTCAAAGTCTATGAAATCGTAGTCAAATAATGTCAAAGAGTAGTCCAATTGTCAGATACCTTACACGGAGATACTGTTTGCAATGACAAATCTACTGTTGGAAAAGACAATACATTATGGACCTTGCCTTTCCAGCTCCTACATACATATGTGTCCGCATGTGGTAAGACCGTTAACTCCACAACCTTAGGCACACTAAGTAATTGGTAATTGTCTCTTATATCTGATTCAAAATGAGTTTCTCTGACGCTGAGCATGAAAAATGCTTTAACAACTTTCCTGTTTACCTTCACATCCTAAGGCGAACCAACCCGCATACTCACACTCACATCAAAATAGATTTGATGGATCGTTTCCAATCTTGTTTTCTAGCTATTGGATTGGTGGTATATTTGTTTTCCAAATTTCTATTGTTTCTTTACATTTGATAATGTTTCTACATTTAAACTAATTGGTTTGCACTCCTAAAAAATTAAAGGTCCATGCATTCATAAAATTGTTTCTTGCCTATCATCTTCATAGATAGTGTTCGTCTAAGAGGGGACTACCTAAAATCAATGTTTGTAGCAGTTGCTAAAGATGGGAACAATCTGACTTTCCCTATAGAATTTGGTATGGTGGTTGAAAATAATCTCGTAAGTTGTATCTGGTTCCTTATGAGGTTAAAAGAAATTATCGGACAGGGTAGGGAAGTAGCGTTCATATCCAATATGGACGATGTCGTTAGTTCTTGCATAGATGATGTTTTCACTGATTCTTATCATGGGTACACTTGTAAGAGCGTCTACAGATATTTATGCACAAGAGTAGGCTCTGGAAGATCATTGGAAACTTTGTTGTGGATAACATTAAAAGCATACACTATGTCTATTTTTGAACAAAATGCTGCTAAGTTAAGCCGTGATGCTCTCGAAGTGCTTACGGATATCGGTCATCCAAAATGGGCAAGAGCCTATTTCCCTATCATCCATTGGAATGTAGTCGACATGGAAGTTCCTCGATTTTTTTAGTATTATCGCTCAATCAACATAATGTACCGATAATAACGCTTATTGAGGGTATTTATGAGTACATGCAACATACTTTTGTTGAACGAAGTTGAATGGCAGGTAAATTTTCGGGTGCAATATAAAATTATTAAATAACTTGTACAACAACCTTTTATAACCATATTTATTTTTCAGGGAGTTTGACTGCCATACTCACACCATATGCTGAAATGGTGCTTCAAAGAAGGATGCAAAAGTCTGTTGGTTGGCAAGCAACACAGATCCCCCAACAGATCTCATCTCCTTTGCCGACATATATTTATCTAGTTTCTTATTTTAAAAATACTTGTGTTGTAGACCTTAATGGTCATACTTATTCATGTGGAAAATGGCGCAGTCTCGGTATAGCATGTCGTCATGCTATTGCAGCAACACGTCATTCAAACATGCATGAATTAGTTGATATCGTTCAAGTATTTTACAATGCTGATGTATTTAAACTCGTCTACCAAACACAAACCGTTCACCCTGTTCCCCCACCATCTGAATGAGAAATACCAGACCCTTTGATGGTTGTTTTATTGCCAATGTAATTTGTATTCCCTTTAAACAATGATGTTTGTAATATATTTGTCATTGTCTATGTAATATATTTGCCATTGTGTTTGTAATATATTATGTTTGTAATATATGACATTGTGTTCGTAATATATTTGTAATATATTATCTTTGTAATATATTTGTCATTGTCTTTGTAATATATTTTTCATTTGTTGTGCTGTTAAAAACGACATAAAATAACATAAGTTGTCATTTTTAGCTTACGATAAAAGTATGTTTTTAACTGTGATTTTCATGTTTTATATGTTGGTTATGTTGTTTGTACATACTTGTTTGTCAGAAAATATCCGGATTTCAAATCCGATATCGTTACATCATTGGTTTTACCCTCCAAAGTATGCTTCGAGCTGTTAAAAATGACAAAAAATAACATAAGTTGCCATTTTTAGCTTACGGAAAAAGTATGATTTTAAGTACGATTTTCATGTTTTATATGTTGGTTACATTGTTTGTACATAGTTGTTCGTCGGAAAATATCCGGATTTCAAATCCGATATCGCTACCTCATTGGTTTTACCATCCAAAGTACGCTTCTAGCTGTTAAAAATGGCAAAAAATAACATAAGTTGTCATTTTTAGCTTACGATAAAAGTATGTTTTTAAGTCTGATTTTCATGTTTTATATGTTGGTTACGTTGTTTTACATAGTTGTTCGTCGGAAAATATCCGGATTTCAAATCCAATATCGTTACCTCATTGATTTTACCCTCCAAAGTATACTTCGTGCTGTTAAAAACGACATAAAATAACATAAGTTGTTTTTAAGTCTGGTTTTCATGTTTTATATGTTGGTTACATTGTTTATACGTAGTTGTTCGTCAGAAAATGTCACACCCCCAAACCAGACGGCGGAAACGTCCGGGGGTGGAGGACTTCATTTGTAGTATCACAACACATGTATCATAGTAATCAAAGTACAAACAACCATTGTATTTAAAAGTATAATATTTACATGTGTTCAATCATTGTATATTGAAACCAAAACAGTTATACAAAGGAAGAAGATAAGACTCCTAATGGCTTCATCTTCTCAAACAGCTCGGGGAGTACCTGTTATTATTTCCCTGATAATACAAGTAATTTGAAAATAGAGTATCAACAATAAGTTGAGTGAGTACATAAGTCTTTATGTTTGAATGGGTGTATTTGTATTTTGAATATGAAAACACTTCTAGAAAATCCCATATTTTCTGTGGTATGTGAAAAGTAGTTTTATTCCTATAAAACCGTCTTATTTGTAAACCATTGTATTTGTAAAACTTGTATTTGAGAGTGTGCCTGGCTTCACCAGCTGTTATTGAAAACTATAGTATAGCATTGTACTTTGCAATTTGTAAACTGGTACTTTGAAGATATACTTACGTTTAGTTGTTTATACACTAACGTGTTGTTAATATCTTTTTAATGAGTTATTATAACCATACTAAGACATGAACGCCTGATGAACGCTTAAACTGTTGATAACAATTGCCACTCATTGGCATGTATGCCTGACTGTAGCTAGCAGCCTGAGTGCGGGGTTGTCAATCCCAATATAGATCTACACACCACTTGTTTCGATCCCCGGACTGGAGATTCTGGTTATAATGTCAGGGCTTTACCTTGGTTGTCTAGACTGAATCTAAACAACCTGAATTGAATGTCTCATAAAAAGAATATAAACGTTACATGTATATTAGTTATGAAAACCCAATCATTCTGAGATAAATGATTGACAGTATGTTCTTGACTTAGTATCCCGAACATGTATTTGATAAGTGTAAACCCTTGATTTGTTTTGAGTTAAAACCCTTGTTGTATGTAAAATAATGTATTCATATGAATTATTGCTCTATGTATCATAAATTATACCTATTATAATTTATATGTACTTTATGAATTTGTAAATAACTATTTTGCATGTAATCCTTTGCTCAACATGTTACAAAGGGTGATTAAACTGATGAAATAACTTTTAATTTTATATATATATATATATATATATATATATATATATATATATATATATATATATACGATTTTATATATAAGTAAAATTTGAACGACCTTCGGACAAATAACTGGTACTATAAGTCCACATCCAAACAAGGAAAAGGACCTAGAATGAATTATTAGTCCTAAGCCTTTTAAATCTTATTTATATTAAATTATATATACAAATATGTATATTTGGGAAAAATATAAGTTTATAAAAGAGTTCAAAATTTGAAGTATTTTTGATGCTTTAAAATCATTTTATCGTGATTTGAAATTATTTATTTATAACACAAAGTTGTTGTGTTATACTTGTATTTCCCCCCTTAAAACAGTAGAAATTATGAAAATACGGGGGTATGAACTCACTTGATAGGTGGTAATTCGGACAGGGTTTCGTTTCACGAAAGGAGTTTATTTGTCGAGAAACCGGCTCAAATTGGGCAGAGTTTTGACAGGAGAGTGGATGAATTCTCGAGAATTTCGGGGCTTCACGGCTTACTTCGGGCTCGAGTCTTGATACCGGGGCTTTAAGGGTTGTATATAAGCTTAAGGGTGTGGAAAAAGTGAAAGAGAGTAAAATTTGGGGTGAAAAGTGTAAAATATCCGGAAACCCTCGCATGCCTTATATAGACCGAAGCCTCAGATCCGAAGCTTGTGCGAGGCTATACGAGGCTGACATTCTGCGAAGGGAAGCAGCTTCGGTTCGGAGGTGGTAGGCTCGGATTGGTCTAGCCCTCGGTCCAATGCAAAGAAGCCACGTGCGAAGGGGTGTCCGAGGCTGGTGCGAGGCGTGTGCGAGGAGCATCTCCGGTGTGTCTTCATGCGAGGCTGTCCGAGTGGGATTGGACCGCAGAGGTGGCCGAATCAGGAGGTGACACGCGATACTTCGGTCCACTCAGCAGCCGACACGTGGAGGCTCGCATGCGAGGGGTGACGTGGTGCTACTGTTCATGCGAATTTTCCCGGGTATTTCTATTTTTCTTTATTTTTTTTTGCCAAAACTTGTAAAATTCATAACTTTTGCATACGAACTCCGTTTTTGACGTTCTTTATATGCACGTGTAGCTAAAATTATACTCTACGACTTTCATTTTGACTTCGTCGGCTAATTTTGACTTTATTTTTAATATTATTATTTTAAACAGACCGGGACGTGAATCCGTTATAAATTCATAACTTCTTCATACGACGTCCGTTTTTGTCGGTCTTTTTACCGTTGTACTACTAATGACGAGACCTTCAATTCTCGTTTAGGTCGTGTCAGTTAAAAACCACTCGATCTTTATTTTGAGTTTCTAGCTGTACACTGCTATACTGAAACTTCGAAAAATCATAACTTCCTCATACAAAGTCAGATTTTGGCGTTCTTTTTAAGAAAGTTCTCGGTTTAACATAAACTATAACTTTCATTTAGATTGTTAAGGCTAGAAAGCCTTCTATCAAAAATTCAGTTTTTACACAGTGTTTTGCCGGTTTTGTCGTGGATTTTCGATTGGTCATAACTTCTTCGTTATAACTCGGATTTTAGTGTTCCTTATATTTTTGGAAACCTTGTTACAATCTCTATCACTTGGTTCAACCCAATTGAGATTATTTAATAATTTATTTTTGAGGGTCAATTATGTAAATATACATAGTATGCTAAAATTTCTCTTTATTTAATTAAAAAGAAGAACAATTTGACCTACACTATTACATAAGTTTGAAATAACGGTTTGTTACAGAAAATATCCGGATTTCAAATCCGATATCGTCACATCATTGGTTTTACCCTCCAAAGTATGCTTCGTGCTGTTAAAAACGACATAAAATAACATAAGTTGTCATTTTTAGCTTACGATAAAAGTATGCTTTTAAGTTTGATTTTCATGTTTTATATGTTGGTTACGTTCTTTGTACATAGTTGTTCATCGGAAAATATCCGGATTTCAAATCCGATATCGTTACCTCATTGGTTTTTACCCTCCAAAGTATGCTTCATGCTGTTAATAACGACATAAAATAACATAAGTTGTCATTTTTAGCTTACGATAAACATAACATTACTAATAAAGATAACATAAAAATTAAAAGGAAATTAGAATTACAAATAAACATAACATTACTAATAAACATAACATAAAACCTGAAAGGAAATTAGAATTACAAATAAACATAACATTACTAATAAACATAACATAAACACTAAAAGGAAATTAGAATTACAAATAAACATAACATTAATACTAAAGATAACTTAACATATTACTAACGTGCAAATGGTGGTAAGACGACCATATTTTCAACTCGTATTTCCCAATGCAGAAGGATTGGAATAGGATTAACCGTCTCACAACCTATTACATAATTAAATTGGTTTCCACAGATTAGGAAACTGTTTGGGATACAAATTTTGTTCATGGTCGATAAAATCCCTTCTAGTTCTAACAACATCTGTTAGACGGTCCAGTTTAGCTTGAAGCTTATCAAACTCCGTATTTACATCTCGAATCTACTTCTTAGCCTCTTTGAATTTTTTGTAGTTTCAGCAATCCATTTTTCTTTTTCAATTACTTGATTTGCTAGGTCGTTTGCACGTTGGTTGAGTCTGCGACTAATTTGAGAGTCCCTTTTCGTTGGCTTCTTCAGTGGCCTTCATAGCTTGGAACATGTCGTCAGGTATGTTATCTAGGAGTGGGAAATTTGGGCCTTCCGAAATTAGGTTGTTATCGGAACAAACATAACAATCTTCTTCTTCACAATGCCAAATACCGAACTCATATGAATTCATTCTCAATTTTTGAATGTTGTAATGTATGACGTTTAAAATGTATGCTAGTTGCATATTAATAGTGTGAGACCAACATAGAAGTACTATTTGAAGGGACAATTTTACTGTTCGAAATGACAAAACATTATTCACTCTAGAAACTAGTAGTCAAAATTTATGAAACCGTTGTGAAATAATGTGAAGGAGTAGTCAAATTGTAGTATACCTTACATAAATATACTATTTCAATTTTACAATAACTATATATTATAGATGTTGCAATGCAATTTCTTTGAATTTTACCACCTAATGTTTAGTAAATATTTTTTGATTTATACCACCTAATGTAATATAAACAGTATGGTTTTGTAAAATGGTAATGTTCATTACCAACTACAATTTCTCTTACAAATGTAAACAATTACGAATTAAAATATTATTTGCTTGCATAGGGATTAAAACCACAATCTTAGGTTACTCTACATCGATTTAAAAAGAAAAGTAGTAGCAAATAATAGTCGGATAGGATTACATAGGGATTAAAACGACCATCAATGGCTTTGGTATTTCCCATTCAGATGCAGGGAGAACAACGTTCACATTTTTAGTCTGGTATGTAGTTTAAAAGACATCAGCCCGATAATATATTTGAACCATATCTGTTAATTCCGTGTTGTTTGTAAAACGTGCTGCAGCAATAGCATGACCACATGCTATACCCAAACTGTGCCATTTCCCACAAGAACATGTGTGTCGATTAAGATCTACAACACATCTTCTTTTTAGATCAAAAACTTGGAAAATATCAGAGAGGAACGGAGACGGGATCTCAGGTGGGATTTTAGTTGCTTTCCATCGTAGAGACTTTTGCATCCTCCTGTGAAGGACCATCTCTGTGTAAGGGGTGCATACGGTGTTCTACATCCTTGAAAAGTAAAAGAATAGTCAATTATGGATATTTTAGTGGTCATAAAAACTTGCTAAATTACCTCCCACGACATTGCTTTCTGCAAACGTCTGTTGGATGTACTGAACAATTGCATCAATTAGCGTTATTATCGGTACATTGCGTTGAGTGACCGATAACACCAATAGGAATTCTGGAATATTAATGTTCAGTACATTCCAACGTATATTAGGGAAATAGGCCCATGCCCATTTCGTTTTTCCGATGTTGGCAAGAACCTCACGTGCAACATGACTTAAGTTAGAAAATGATTTTTGAAAATCTTGCGTGGTATATGCTTTGCATGAACGGAAGAACAAGTAGTCTAAATTTGTGCTTTGGCCAATTCTTAAGCGACAATAAATCAAAACACTCTTAGAAGAATAACCATGATAAGCCTCAGGGAATAATTGACCCACAAAAGAAGAAATGGTATCGTCCATATTGGTTACAAACACAACTTTCCTACCCTCTCCGATAGCATCCTTCAACCTCATAAGGAACCAAGTGTAGAAGTTAACATTATTTGCCACCCCGATACCAAATGCTATTGACGTAGTGTTGTTGTTTCCATCCATAGCAACCACTATGAACATTGAATTAAGATACTCTCCTCGAATACGAACATTGCCTATGAAGATGACCGGAATCATGCATCCTAAGAATGTGTTGATCTATTTCATATTTTGTACAACAAAACTATTAGTTTTTAAACTAATATAAATCTTTTTAGAAAAAAATAAACAAATCGAAAGTACATTACCACACATTGAATAACGACAAAACATAGTTGGAACCGATCAAAAACATCGGTTTTGATGTAAGTGTAACTATGGGGATTTGTACGCTGAATGTTGTGGATGTAAACATGCAAGTTGGTAAAGCTTTCTTCATGGTCATTGTATGAGAAACTCATCTTTATTGTTGACGAGTTAAACAATAATTTAGCCATAAGGATGATTTAAATCACTTCAAAAGCTATTAAAAGGAATAAAGTAGTAGTCAAATGCTAGTAGACAGTAATCAATGCCTATAACACAGTAGTCAAATTACAAACATGTGTCCAAAATTCATTGTATGATAAGACAACACTTAAAGTAGTAGTCAAATGCCAGTAGACAGTAGTCAATGCCTATAACACAGTAGTCAAATTACAATCATGTGTCCGAAATTCACTGTACGATAAGACAACACTTAAAGTAGTTGTCAAATGCTAGTATACAGTAGTCAATGCCTATAACACAGTAGTAAAATTACAATCATGTGTCCGAAATTCACTGTACGATAAGACAACACTTAAAGTAGTAGTCAAATGCTAGTATACAGTAGTCAATGCCTATAACACAATAGTCAAATTACAATCATGTGTCCGAAATTCATTGTACGATAAGACAACACTTAAAGTAGTAGTCAAATGCTAGTAGACAGTAGTCAATGCCTATAACATAGTAGTCAAATTACAATCATGTGTCTGCAATTCATTGTACGATAAGACAACACTTAAAGTAGTAGTGAAATGCTAGTAGACAGTAGTCAATGCCTATAACACAGTAGTCAAATTACAATCATGTGTCCGAAATTCACTGTACGATAAGACAACACTTAAAGTAGTAGTCAAATGCTAGTAGATACTAGTCATTACCTATAAAATAGTAGTCTAATGGCAGTATATAATTGAAGATATTTACCTGTCCACATTAATACAAATTTACTTCTCATAAACCAAATAAATGACAATTTGCAGTTGTGGGGCTCAAGGTATTATAAGGACCTCAAGAACTACCAACAACCCTGGATGATCATTTTACGCTTGTCCTAAAGAGGTATTTGGGTTATCCTCTAATTATTTATATTATAATTTATTATTGAATATTTACACAATATACATAATGTTTTTTATATTTATTTATCAGCCACCACAGTCTGGGTTTATTTGTTGGGTGGATGAAGCAAAAGACAATAATTCATTGATAATTTCTAACTTAGCTCGATCGAAGAAGAAGCTACAAAGCAAAATACTGCACTTGAAGATAGCGTTACTTTGTAGTTGGATTTTCTTTTTTGGTGTTGTTGTCTACAAGTTGTAAGCTAAATGTCCATCAACTAACTTTATGTAGCACTTATCAGTTACTGTATGTAAAATGTAATGTATGTTTTTATTTGTAATGGTTTATGTTTCCATCTATGGAAATTTGTTGTGCTACCCTTTTCATATTATTTTGTACAACTTGTAATCTATTTTTTTTCGTTTGACTGTAGAACACATGTTGTTTACAAATAAAAAAGTAAAAAATGGCAAACAGGAACATTGCGTTGAGTAACCGATAAAACAAACATGAATTCTGGAATATCAAAAATTGATTACATAAAATAGAAATTAGACTTAGGGAAGGAAGTTCTAACATAGATAAGCTCCCTACCATATATTTTAAGCTACAAAACAAAATTTATCTGCGATTAGAAAATAATTAAAAATAAGGTAGATTCTTCATAACATTCCAAGAATCAACATGAACAAACTCTCTACCATTAGATTCCAAACGAAATAACTCCATAGCCGCTAGTAAAATTCTTTGTTCACCCTCATCCAGATGTGCATTTTTGATCTCGCTATGAATTCTATGAAAGTGCTTCACATGTCATTTCACTTGTAACATTTTTAGTTTTACATCTTTTTTGCACGGAAATAACGTCGACCCATCTCATAATGAAACAAGTGAAAGATGCAAATCCAAAAAGAACCAATACGACATTCTAGGGGACCATGTAGATAAGCTTCTTCTATGATGGTAATCCAAGCACGTATCAAAATTCCTTCTTCTTGGGTGTTCCATGTTAGTGGTACAATATGATCCATCTTTTATGATACAAACTAATGTCATATTACTGAATTGTTATATAGACAAATATAGAATCTATTAGGTCTCATATAGTACATGCTATTTTGTGAAATCTTACACAAAAACACATGAAAGGTATCTACTTTACTGCTCAAAATAAACCAACTACTGTTCGAAATAAATAAAAATATTGCATCCTATGGATAAAGCATCACAATACTATAAGACAGTGCTACTAATATAAATTAATTCAACAATCCAACCATTACTAAAAAACATACATAGAGACCAGAGATCTATTACCTTAAAATTACTAATAAAAGACATACATAGAGATATATTACCTAAAATTACTTAAACAAACAAGCACATTATTAAAATATTACTCATCTTCTTCCCACATCGGAAACTCGTACGTATACTCTTTTTTCATAGCATTGACTTCCTTTTTTGTTTTCTCCAAATTCTACTCACGAAGTGCTAATTCATTCTTTAGCTTTCGAACAATTTCTTCACTAGAGAGGATCAAACTCTCGATATATTGGATTTCTTGCCTTATAGTTACGATCCAATTCTTTTTATGGTCAATGTCGTCCCAATAGTTGTCTAGAAGTTTTCGTTGGAAAGCAAAATCGTTATAAGCCTTATCCACATCAGCTTCTCTTTGTAACAACACCTTTTTCATTTCCTCATCCATCTTCTCCCCGTTGGATGTAGATGGCTTATTTGTGGATGTAGATGGCTAATTAAATTTTGCCAATGTCTTTTTCAAATCCTCTGATCTTTCTGTCATTTTCACACTCCAATTTTTTTTATTGTTTTGTTGATTTATGAATTGAAAACACATTTACATTATATATGACATTAGATAATAGTCAACGGCTAGAAGATAGTAATCAAAACCTATAAATCAAGTAGCCAATCGCATAAAATAGTAGCCAAATGCTAGTAGGCAGTTGTCAAATTACAATAATGTGTTTGAAATTCACTGTACGAGAAGACTACACATGAATCAGTAGTCAATGGCTAGTAGACATCAATCAAATCGTATACAAATGTAGTCAAATTTGAATAATGTCTTGGCAAATCACAATACGATATGACAACAGATAATATAATAGTCAAAGGCTATATGATAGTAGTCAAAGCGTATAAAAAAGTAGATAAAGTGTCAATTATATATAGACTTATATGTATGGGTCTGAGATTTACAAATTGTATACTACTCGTTATTCTATAACCATAATACACATACAATCATGTCTACCTCTCAAGAAAAATGGTGGTTAATGCCACAAGAGAAGTGATTGCAACTATTAATAAAAGAAGAAGAGATCAAGAGCGACATTAAAGGCATTGAAGAAGATAGGAAACAGTTGGATGACTTACAAGTCGATATTTGGTCTACTATGAGGTCGGTTCAAGACAAAGAACGCGACATAAAAACTGCAAGGGTTTAGGTATGAGATGAAATAGAGTACGCCAACAAAGAAGAGGTTAAAATAGAAAAGGTTCTAAAAAACATACAAAACAATTATGAGTGGGTGCTTCAAGAAAAAACAAAATATCCAACTGATTTTCCAAATCTTTAAATTTAATCATTTTTGATTAATCAACTAGTAAGTTTATGTATTTTATTTATGAGTTTATCTATGTAATATGTTTTAAATAGTTATTTGCTTGTTTGTTATGATTAATCTATGTAATATATACTATTATCTTGTTAGTTTGTTATATAATAATGTTGAATGTTTAGTAATTAGGGGACATTTTATTAGCATAAACTAAAATAGAACCTTAACAATCGTGATGAAATATTGCACATTAAATGTCACTAAAAACCTACTAATCAAACTAATTTAAAATCTCTTTTCTAGAAGATTCATAATATATTATGCTCATCCTACTGCGAAACTGTGTAGCAGCAATAACAGGTGTTGTCGATATACCAATCGGTTGACCTGAAACAAGCTGCTTCATGTACATCAACATAAATACACCACATTCTCCAAATATCTCTTCTTGTTGGGGCACATCCATAACATCCGTAACAGTAATGGATGCTTTCTGAACAGGCAAATCCATGTGGTTCCAATAGCCAATGTCTAGTAGAATGTGGTCAATAAGCTCTTCAAACCGCACAAAATTAATAAGCTTCACGGCGCCAAAAGATTGGAAGTTTTCGTACATATTCAACGAAAACGTGTCCATCCATAACTCGTCAAGAACCCAATGATGTGGGTTGATGCATATTGGAAAATAAACCTATTTTAACACAGAACCGTTGCAATTAATTCGAGCCTATAATTACTGTAATATTACAATTTAATTGACTCATATATATTATTTTTTTACTCACACGGTCAACTTCTAGCCAATATCTACATCCATCCAACGGGTCAATCGGATTTCCCATTGCACTTCCTGCTCACTGGAACATCTCAAATGCACCGAAAAATGACGATGACTTCGGTCTCCGCTCATTTAAAAGTCTTCCATATATGTCAACATGTTGCAGTTAAATTTAATTTAAACATAAGGAGCTTATAAGTTATTTAAAATTTAAATATAAAGAAATGTTTTCATACCGCTTCATCTAAAAATCCCAAGTCACATGCATAAAAAAGCAGATTCTAAAACTTTGCTTCCATTTTTTCATTGTAAAACCTATGTTTCATAAGAACAACCGATTTGTTTCCCATGTATAGAGAAGGCACGTTACAACCCGGCATCACATACGACTCCAATAAAAGTGTCGTGGGATCGCTGACAGATACAGGGGGTGGTGGTTCGTTGCATATTACCCCACCTATACGATATCGGGGGGCATTTTGAACCTACATTATGTACGTGGTCAAAAACTATCCATATAGTAATAAAATTTTAGTAAATATAATTTTTAACATACTTACCGAAACGTATGGAGAGCTAACATATTGAGAAGGTTTCAATAGCGTAACCGGACAACTTGGTTTTGCAATAGGAGGCCCGGGTATATGATTTTCCGCATACACAATGTCGCTAGCAACAACATTCTTTTTTTTCTTCTTCTACAAAAAACATATTAATTTTTTAATATACTTTCAAAAATAAAAAATTTAATATACAAAAAAATTATAACCTCCTTCACGATTTGCTTTTGTTTTCTACAATTAAACTCTCTTTGATTATCAACATCTTCATCCTCGTTTACTCGATTTGATTTTCATGGACTACCGAATTGTTGGCCCACCGGACTTGGCATCCGATAATTACCATCCGCATTCTCATTCCCCTACATTTAAAGAAAAAATAATTAATAAAAAAGCAAATCAAATTTAACAATTAATTATTTTACCTCAAAAGCTTCGTTAAAAATTCTTCCAAGTCATCCTCTTCTCGAAATTCCCCTTTATTTTTCATTCATCAGATTTCTTACTCCAAAGATTGAAGTCTTGCAAGTATTTCTCCGACTGTTCTTTGGTTAATTCCCACCGTATGAGTTTGTTCGGTGGACTGGGTAGATTGGCTGTTTCCACATGATGGATCAGATGAAGATGACCCCTAAATAAATTATTTGATTTATCAATAATAGTTGAAAAATATTAATATACTAGATTCTACTTTTACCATTTTACTTACATTTTTCTAAAGTTGCAGCGTACAGAAGAAGGGACTTCAGACGATTCACAATTCAAACTAGTAATATATGTCAAATAATGTGCAGTAGAGGTCTCGACATCTGAGGCAATCATCTTTTTTTGGGTTGATGCGCCTCACCCTAGTCAACATCGAAAACATCGCAGACTTTCTCCCAAGTCAACCTCCTAATATGAAACCACCGCAAGATACGAGGATATAAATTATTTCGTCGTATCCCAGCATTTCCCCGAACTATTGGGAACATCCCCATATCCATATCTTGTAATAAATATACATTAATTTATAAGTGTTAGCAATAAATAAAATTATCAAAAAATAAAGAACGAAAAATTTATAAATATATTTTTTTAATTACTTAAATATACCTTTAAAGGAATAACAAAACTCGATAGTGTATACACATAAGGTTTTGTTGGATGCTTGGACATATGATCCTCAAATTTTTTAAACATACCCGACAATTTAGGGTATGTTTTAGTCCATAGATAACTCCCCTAAGAGAACGTATATTTAAAAACAAAAGTATTAGTTAAACGTATAAAACATAGTATTTTATTAAAAATATTAAATTGACAAATACCTATTCCATCCATCCAGGTTCTCCACCACCCACAAAAATTCCTTGGTGACTTTATCATTGGGCTCTTTACCCAAAAAAACCTTGATTCAGAATATATAGCAAAATGGCATGGACACCGTCATGAGCTGATATATCATTGAACTATTTATTCAAGATAAGGAGCTCTAAATCTTCTACAAGTAAACTAGTGTCCGTTCGATATGGGAAGACTCTGGACCGAAATGTATATTCACCGTATCCATGTTTATACATTGTTGAAAATTCGATCATTGATCTAGGACACCGGCCCATGTAAAGTCCGAACAAAATACAAAACTCCTCGGGCCCAAATGATAATGTACGTCTAGAAAACCTAAAATGTAGACACTCAATAGCGCCCGTTTCAGCCGTAGGACGCAACATATGCAGTAACAACTCATGAATAAGAAGTTCTTCTCCAGACTGAGCTGGTAGGTCCAACAAGTAACTGAAGCTAGTTGTTAAAAAAATTTCCCGCACAGGTGTAACGCCCGTGTTTCAAGGCTAAACGTTGATGTGATGATGTAATAATCTAGGTCAACCATTGTAACCCATTTTAAAGTAATAAAGATGAATTACTTGAATATTATGTGCTTCTGTGTGCTTATTACTTGTTTATAATATAATAAATAATGGATAAAAATAAGCGTCAAAAATAAAATGTTAGATAAACCGATATCTATGAAGAAAGTTGTTGTGGTCGTGACAAGGATTTCGGACATATAAAGAGCGCCAAAATCCGAGTTATAACGAAGAAGTTATGGTCTATCGAAGTTTCACAACAGAACCGGCACGACACTCTGTAACATAAATAGTGAATTTACGATAGAGGACTTTCAGCCTTGGTGATCTACACAAAATCCGTAGTGTTCGTTAAACCGAGAGCGTGCATAGAAAGAACGCCAAAATCTGACTTCGTATGAGGAAGTTGTGATTTTTCTAAGTTTCGGATCAACAGTGCACAACCGGAGTTCGAATTGTCGATCGAACGATTTTTAGCCAACGTAACCTAAACGAGAATCAAAGATCTCATCAATAGGAGCTGAATGGTAAAAAGATAGACGAAAACGTAGTCCATATGTACAAGTTATGAGTTTTTACACGATTGTTTAACAGTGTAATCTTCTCATACTATTAAATTTAGAATCGGTCGAGAATTAGCCGACGGAGTCTAAATGAAAGTCGTAGAGTACGGTCCCACCTACGCGTGGATATAAAGAATGTCGAAAATGGAGCTCGTATGAGAAATATATGATTTTTAGAATTTGGAGGTGCAATTTGGGAAGCTGGATGCGAGGCTACGTCCAGCGTAGACTTCGGACACCTTGCGTACCAAGTACGCCCCGCGTACGAGGACCCTACGCCCTGCGTATTGACTTTTTCTACGGTCCGAGATAAGCCACACACCACCACCGAGAGTCGGACACGTGTGTACGGAGCGAGGAGTACGCCCTGCGTAGAAGCCTTGGTACGCCCAACATACGTCTGAGGTCTCACCTATAAAAGGGGACCGAGGGCAGCGAAGATTTTTGCTCACTTTCTCACAACTTTCACTCTCTATTTTCTCTCACTACCTCCCTAACCCCCTCCTTAGTCTAGGTAAACCTCCTAGAACTAGAAGAAAGCCTCGGAGATCCCAAAATCTCCGAGAAAAAGAGTTTTTCGGTCCGAAACTCTGCCTGTATAGAGCCCGGTTTTCAAGCAAACTTCTCGATTTTGTAAAAGAAGGTTATATTTAGAAGCGATGTGATGTCCAAATCAATCCGTATCAAGTGAGTGTATAGTCACTTTCATCTTACACATAGATAAGAGGTAGTTTATATAAATTATGTACGATGTGTATATATATGTTATCTGTTTACCTGAGATGTTTGTTGGATGAAAGATCTATGTGAATTATATGTTTCTGTGTGCTTATTACTTGTTTATAATAATATAATAAATAAAAGATAAAAATAAGCGTCAAAAATAAAATGTTAGATAAACCCGATATCTATGAAGAAAGTTGTAGTGGTCGTGAGAAGGATTTCGGACATATAAAGAGCGCCGAAATCTGAGTTATAACGAAGAAGTTATGGTCTGTCGAAGTTTCACGACAGAAACGGCATGACACTACGTAACGTAAATAGTGAATTTACGATAAAGGAATTTTTAGCCTTGGTGATCTACACAAAATCCGTAGTGTTCATTAAACCGAGAGCGTGCATAGAAAGAACGCCCAAATATGACTTCGTATGAGGAAATTGTGATTTTTCTATGTTTCAGATCAGCAGTGCACATCCGGAGTTCGAATTGTAGATCGAATGACTTTTAGCTGATGCAAACTAAACGAGAATCGAAGATCTCGTTAATAGGAGCTCAACGGTAAAAAGGCAGAAGAAAACAGAGTCCATATGTAGAAGTTATAAGTTTTTACATGATCATTAAACAATGTAATCTTCTCATACTACTAAATTTAGAATCGGTTGAGAATTAGCCGACGAAGTCTAAACGAACATCGTAGAGTATGGTCTCGCCAACATGTGCATATAAAGAACGTCAAAAACGGAGCTCGTATGCGAAAGATATGAATTTTAGAAGTCGGAGGTGCAATTTGCGAAGTTGGATGCGAGGCTACACCCAACGTAGACTTCGGACGCCTTTGCGTACCAAGTACGCCCCGCGTACGAGGACCCTACGCCCCGCATATTGACTTTTTCTGCGGTCCGAGATAAGCCACGCACCACCACTGAGAGTCGGGAACATGTGTGCGGAGCGAGGAGTACGCCCCACGTAGAAGCCTCGGTACGCCCAACATATGTCCAAGGTCTCACCTATAAAAGGGGACCGAGGGCAGCCGAGATTTTAGCTCACTTTCTCACTACTTTCTGTCTCTATTTTCTCTCACTACCTCCCTAACCCCCTCCTAAGTCTAGGTAAACCTCCTAGCACTAGAAGAAAGCCTCGGAGAGCTCGGGATCTCCGAGAAAAAAAGTTTGTCGGTCTGAAACTTTGCCCGCATAGAGCCGGTTTTCAAGCAAACTTCCCGATTTCGTCAAAGAAGGCTATATTTAGAAGCGAGGTGTTGTCTAAATCACTTTGTATCAAGTGAGTGTATAGTCACTTTCATCATACACATAAATATGAGGTATTTTATATAAATTAGGTGCTATGTGTATATATATGTTATCTGTTTACCTGAGATGTTTGTTGGATGAAAGATCTATACTTCTTTCTTTCAGAGCCAAAACTTTTTCCTTCAGATCTACACTTTCTCATCTCATATCTAAACTTTTTCTTCAGATCTAAACTGTGTACTTTGAGATCTTCGTATCAAGTGAGTGTTTAGACGGACTGCTTTCTCGTAGCACATGATGTCGGTACGATGAAGACTTAACCAATCCATGCCGATAATAACGTCGAAACTTTTTATTGAGACCAGCATAAGGTCGATTGGGAATGAATGGTTATCTAAGGTTAGAAGACAACCTAAGTATATGCTATTAGTACTTTCAGTTTTCCCATTTGCCATTTCTACTGTGAATTGTTCATTAAGTGCGTGTGGTTGTTGCTTAAGCATGCGAGCAAATTTGTAGTTTACGAAGCTTCGCTCCGCTCCACTATCGAACAGAATGCATGCATAGGAGTTATCGAGGAGGAACGTACCAGTCACCACTGTCGGGTCAGCTACTGCTTCCCCGTGGCCTATTGCTAGTACCCTCCCTGCTCCTCCAGCATTCCTCGCCTTGGGGCAGTCCCTTTTAAAGTGGCCTGTTTCACCACATCCATAGCAAGTTGGTCTCGTGCCTGAGCCAGGAACTTGGGAGATCGGTTGTGCCGGGAACTTACAGAAACAGACGGTGTGTCCTTTTCGGTTGCAGTTAGAACACTGCATTTCACGGCAGGCGCCGTTGTGGTGGAAGTTGCATTTTTTGCACTTCGGCAAACTTCCAGCATACTGCTTCCCCGGAGCAGTAACAGCAGTAGGGGTTACCGCAGCATGTACTGCCACGATTTGCTGTTTCTTTGAAGCTCGTTGCTTCTTCTTCTCATCCCAGAACTTCCGCTTGGTGCCAGCGGGTTTGGAGGGTTTTGGGATGGCTTGGGTGGTTGTGGTTGCAGGGGTCTTGACTCCATGGTCAATGAGTCTTTGTGCCAATCGCTTGGCACTGTCGAAGGTAGCAGGGTTGGATGCTAAGACATTCCCCTGGTATGGAGGCACTAGCCCCCATACATACCGTTCGATCTTTTTCCCTTCAGTGGGAACCATATTGGGGCATAGGGCCACCAGTTCGCTAAATCGGACAGTGTACGCGATCACATTGGTGCCCTTCATGGTCAGATTCCAGAGTTCATGTTCTAACTTCTGGACTTCGCCCCTCAGGCAGTATTCCTCAGTCATGAGGTCCTTCATCGTTTCCCAGCCCATGTCGTTAGCCACGATGAGAGTTAGGGCTTTGACGTGGCCGTTCCACCACGTTTGGGCTTTACCCTCAAAGGTGCATGCGGCATATTTCACTTTGCACACAGCAGGGCATGAACAGATTTCGAAGACTGATTCAGTCTTCTCGAACCATTGCGAGAGAGCAATGACTCCACCGGTGCCATAGAAAGGCTTCGGCTTGCAGTTTGTGAAATCCTTCTAAGAGCACTCTCTCGAGCGTACAGGGATTTCGACTGGAATAGATTCAACAGGGGTTCCACCTCTGCTAGCATCGGATGAGTGATACTGAGCCATGGCAGTTGCCACTGCTGCAGCCACGGCAGCATTCAGGGCTGCAGTATCGATGACCGGAGGCGGTGGAGGTGCAGGATTATTCCTATTCCTAGGAGTCTTGCGATGAGGCATCTTTCAGCTATAAGTTTATAGAGATAAGAAAGATGGTAAGAATCAATTTGCAAGCAACGTGAGAGTGACACATGGACTAACTAACCATAGCCCAACAGTTGAATGAGTGTTTGAAATCACAATAAGAAATATCAGTAGGAATACACAAGTGTACAAATTTTTCCCACAGATTAGATAGATTTCAATAGTACGGGTATTACTGATGTAATAAGTTCAAGGAAAATCGACCTAACAGTAGGTCTTACATCATACCAAAAAGGCAAGACCGACAGTCTTAGATTCCTAATTAGAGTATCGAAGGTTAGGAATATTTTACAGACAAGTGCTACTTAGAGCACATACGTTCAAGGCTATCCCTAAATCAAAAGACAGAGATGTACTAGACATCATCTAATGGCGATGGGAATTCCTCGGGCGAGCCCTGAGGTCGGACACTTGGCGAAACACCTCTTGAAGGTGTCGATCCTGAGCTCTCTGACGAGCTCTAAGTTCCACGACCTCAGATCGAGAGGCAGCCAACTGTTGTTGTAGGGTTTCGTTGGTTCTCTAGGTCCGTTCCATGTCTTCTTCAAGACGGTGGATGCGGACTGTGTTGACACCTAAATTGGCATCAATCTCCATGACCCGGTCGATGGCTGCTCGACCTTACTCGACATTACGAGCTATTCTGCGGATGATTACCGGCAGAGCTCTGTCAGCAGAGCCACCATCGCTAATGTTGTAAAAGGTTCGGTCCCCAAAGTATGGTAAGGGTTGACCCTGTTCATCACTCCAGCGGTTCAGGTTGTTTGCCCACATGGGTGTAGGACCTGGAAACGCTGGTCGAGGGTTGTTGTTCGGGGCTTGACCTACAAGCGGTAGGTTGTTGACTTCAGGCTCGGAGTCAGATCCATCAGAAAAGCCTTCTGCGAGGTGATCATCCAAAGGGATTG
This sequence comes from Lactuca serriola, assembly GCF_051521515.1. Lineage (NCBI taxonomy): Eukaryota > Viridiplantae > Streptophyta > Magnoliopsida > Asterales > Asteraceae > Lactuca > Lactuca serriola. The sequence continues at coordinate 74,483,377 of NC_136409.1, read as the reverse complement.
GATGATCATCTTCGGGCTCTTCCTCGATCCACCCGGCATTGCCTTCATTGGGGAAGTACGGGTCGCCATGATGGAATCCAGCCATTTAGATCTACGCGAGAAGAGAGGTATAAGAATATAGTATACGTGTAACTAGTAGCACAAAATACTCCTATAGTATTTTAAGTTTAAGTTCTACTGATCTTCTTGTGGTAGTGTTGGTAAGTTTTTAGACTTGTTAACATATCACAACCATTCTAGGGCATATGCTAATCACTCCTAGGACCAGCATAGTTGATCAGGCTATGCCATTCCCAGGACTGACCATACATCCTCGAGCTCACTTGTGATATTTAACAATCGTAATACTTTTGTTCTTGTCATTGTGACACTTATTTTAGTATGAATGCAGACTCGTATACTTAATTAAATATTTTATTATTTAAATTATAGACTCTTGGTCAGAGTGTTTTAATCCCTTTTGGGTTTATAGATTAGTATATCTTTTATGGGTTGATATACTTGATTCACTATAAACAATGCTCTGATACCAATCTGTCACACCCCAAAACCAAGAACGGCGGAAACGTTCTGGGGCGGAGGACGTCATGTATAGTATCACAACACAGTAAATGTAAATAAGTAAACAACATCATCCATTGCATTAAATATATAATTTTAATACAAGTGTGTTCTGTACAGTTATAGACACCAAAAATAATGTAACACAAAATAATATGACATGAGTCTTGAATGCACTCCATCTTCTCAAAAGCTGGCCTAGGTACCTGTCTACTGATGACCTGAGAATACAAGTTATTTTGAAAGAGTTTATCAGCATTAAGCTGGTGAGTTCATAAGTATTTTAGTGTCAATGTTTTTTGGCAAAACGTTTGAACCTGTCTCAATGTATAAGTTTGTAAAAATGTAAGTAAATGTTTGAAAGTGTTTGCAAAAGTTTGAATCTCTCAGAAAATCCTATATTTTCTATAAAAGTAACCTTCTACCAAGGCTTAACTGTCTTGTATACTCGTTTGTTGTAAAAGTGTGTAATTACCCAAGTAACTATCATTTAATAAAATATAGTTTGTACATTAATGCTGAAGTGAGATTATCACTAAAATATGTAATGGGTAAATCATTGTAGTACTGTAGATTTGTATAATAAGAACTACTGCTGTACTAATTACTACCTTAAACCGAATTTATATTAAGGTATAATGTGATAAATTGCACCATGCTATCGACTGGTAACAACGACATAATGAATGGTCGTAATAAGGAAATGACGTTTGGCACCCGCAGACCTGCAGGTCCGGCTGTAGCTAGCAGCAAGGTGTAGGATAGTCAATCCAGTATAGATCTATACGCAAACTCACGCTCTCCCTCCAAGAGAATTCTGGCTACAACTCGGGCCATGACATTTAAGGCATGCTCCGACACAGTGGATCACAATTGTCAACGTATTCATGTATATGTAACGTTTCTCGTTCTAGTATAGCTGTATATGTACTTGTTTCTAGTATAGCTGTATATGTACTTGTTTCTAGTATAGCTGTATATGTACTTGTTTCTAGTATAGCTGTATATGTACTTGTTTCTAGTATAGCTGTATATGTACTTGTTTCTAGTATAGCTGTATATGTACTTGTTTCTAGTATAGCTGTATATGTACTTGTTTCTAGTATAGCTGTATATGTACTTGTTTCTAGTATAGCTGTATATGTTCCCGTGTTACCCCGATGGTAACTAACTATTGATGTACTGATAAGTATAAACATGGAAGTACTTTTATGTCTATACATGTATATATGATATATAAGTAATATGGAAACGACCTTCGGATGGTCACCCGAAATCCCACCAGACCACATCCAAATCGAGGAAAAGGAAATAGGGCGGATGGCCTTCCTAAGCCCTTTAAACATTATTTATATATCTATACATATATGGGCATGCAATTGAATATATAAAAGCATAAATAAGTTTTCGTAAGACATTTGAAGCATAAATATAATTTCAAGAGAAGATCGACTTGATGTCGATCTATAAAACAATTTGAAGGCATAAGTTGATGAAACAGTTTAAGTATAAGAAGCATTTGTTTGAATCACAGTCTATAAATAAGTTTGGAATGTAAAAGAGTTTGTAAAACATTTCAAATTAAAGTAGTTTGATAAACAGTTTGAACAGTGGTAAAAATCGTTGTTTTCCTAGTTATTAATCACATGTGATTAAATGCAATCACATGTGATTGAAGCAATAACTATAAGTATTTGTCTTGTATTCCCCCCATAAAGTATTTAAAACATTTAAAATCATTTCAAAGGTTGATTTAAGGGGTATGAACTCACCTGTGGTGAGTCGTACGAATTGTAGTGTCGGATACCGTGCTAGGTGGCAAACGGAGACTTGTTTACACGCACGAGCCTAGTTATCATATAATAAGAATATATATAACTGATTAGACAAATAATAACTTAATAAATAAGTTAAGACACTTAGGAACATGTAAACACTTTTTATAAGTGTTTAAGGTCCAAATGGTTGCATCTAAGCTGCTACGGGACAAGGCAAAAGGGTTTGAAACATCAAATGGCCTTGCATAAGAGTTCACCACCCAACAAACCCCACCCTTTGGAGTTTACGGCCGTAAACTCATGGGTTTATGGTCGTGAACTCCTCACATGGTTGTTTTGGGTGTTTTAAAGTGTTATCTTGATCCTAGAACACTCCTAGCTTTGTTGGAATAACACATGAAGTAGTTTAAGGCCCTAGAATGCTCCATAGGGGAGTTTACGGCCAAAAGTCCATTTACCCTAGAGTTTACGGCCGTAAACCCCTATGGGGTGATGGCTTTTAATTGTTTTGAGGCACTTGCACATCAAGGATGGCTTCCATGATTTTATCTAAGGCTAATGGGGACAAGAGGCACACTTTTGTGCCTTCACTTGGAGTTTACGGCCCAAGAGGTGTTCCTTGGCCGTAAACTCCCTTTAAGGGATGTTCTTGATGGCTTTTCCTCCCCATTAAAGTCCTAGGTGTTCAATGGTAATTGTCTTAAGGCCTAAGGGGTGTTTGGAATGCTTTTTACCCTAGAAAAAGGGGTTTACGGCCCAAGAGATATTCTTGGCCGTAAACTCCTATAAACTTATGATTTTGAAGTGTTTTGATGTCCAAAATAGGTACAAGCATATGAGGGTTAAAGTCTTTAAGCATTAGGGGAAGTTTAGGGCACTAAATGCCCTTGAAAAGGGGTTTACGGCCCAAGAGAAGTTCTTGGCCGTAAACTCCAATTACTTGTGTTTCTTGGTTGCTTTTTAGTCCCAAATGTTTATACACTAACCCCTAAACAAGTTGTCTAACAAGGAATCGGGACTAGGAAGCCTTAAAGTTCCATTTTGGAGTTTACTCCCCAAGAACGTTCTTGGGCGTTAAACTCCCGGATCTTGCAATCTAAACATGTAATTGATGTTATAAAGCATCTAACAAGTATTGAAACACATTTAGTAAAGTAGACTCACAATCTGGGATGAAAACCCGAGGATCCGTCAGAGAGAATATAGATTTTCTCTATTTGGAATTGTAAATAATGAATTAATTTAATTCAGAAAACTATTTATAGTCCTGGAATATTTTGGCAGAAAATATTTTTATTCCTGATATTGGACTGTAACATTATGAAACTTGAAATGCTCAAATTTCACAAAACCAGGAGCATCCACTCTCCTGATATCTCCTTAAACATAAACCCTAATGTACACAAACTTGTTCGGAAAAGTATGAAAATCACAGAAACTGGACTAGCTTCTATTGGATAGATAATGTTCGTACAATGGAAATTTCGGGTTGTCACACGCAACCTATAGGTGTTTGTGTACGAAGTGTTCACCGGTGTACTCCATCCCCCCATGGTTGCCTTAGGGACATGTGTGGCTGAGGAATCCCCTTAGCAGAAGTGTCCATCCTGATGAAATTCCTTAGGATATGTCCCTTATGAAAGATGCTTTAGGGACGTAAGGTGAGGATAACGGGAACGGGTAATCGGGTTTATGATCATTAAAATAACAAACTTATTTATTATGCATTGAAAACCCTATATGCTTACCAGGCTCCCCAGCCTGACCCACTTAGTTTTTTGTATTACAGGCAGTGGCAAAAGCATAGTTGGATGACTTGACGAGAGATTATGGAATTGAGGCTAGATTATGTTTTGTGGCCTATGATGTTTATTTCTTTTTGGTTTATGCTTATGGTCTGTATCGATGATTGACATCCTGAGTTTTTGTAATGCAATGAAAATACATTTCTTTAAGAAATGCTTTGATAAATTTATATCATATTTTGTTTTGGGAATAAATTCCACAATACTTTTCTTAAGAAGTTACTCTGATCTTTATTAAAAATCATAAACGAAATCGGTCTTTTCTGGCCGTAAAAATAGGGATGTCACAACTGGTCCGTTCAAGCCACTCAAAACTTCATGCAACTTAGGACATGAAGCTTTGAAAGATATGTTACACATCATCCTTTTGTTTGGAAGCTACAAAATTAAATAAACATTAAGGTTAAATAAGGTTTTATAAAAGAAAAACAATGTTAAAGAAGTAGACAAATCATACAATGTAACACCTAATCATTCCTTTCATATATTCTATTTGCTCTGTATAAAATACGAAAGGAAATTAATTGACAACATTTTTTGTATTTTCTATACTAATAGTATACCAAATATAGCATTGTAATTTGAAAATGGTTTGACAATAACATATTTATATATACATAAAAGCTTAAAAAGTTGGGGAGCAATAACTTTTTTTCCCTTTCATGTTTTGCCACTGAACTTCTTATTCTCATTTTAACACCACAATACTTATTCTCATTTTAACACCACAATACTTCTACAAATATGTTGGTTAGAACATGGGTAGATAAAATAGTTGGTGTGTGGTGAAATAAAATGATGAGAGGCCTCAATGTTGACATTGTTCCAGTCATCTAGCGGAGTATAGATGACGACCACAGACTTTTGTAAGAAGTCCAGTGGAATGCTAGCAGACTCGCAACCTATAGGTGTTTGTGAACGGTGTGTTCACCGGTGTACTCCATCCCCCCATGGTTGCCTTACAGACATGTGTGGCTGAGGAATCCCCTTAGCAGTAGTGTCCATCCCGATGAAATTCCTTAGGGTAGGTCCCTTATGAGAGATGCTTTAGGGACGTAAGGTGAGGATAATGAGAATGGGAAATTGGCTTTAATGATTGTTGAAAATAACAAACTTATTTATTGTGGGTTGAAAACCCTATATGCTCACTAGGCTCCCTAGCCTGACCCACTCAGTTTTTTCTATTACAGGTAGTGGCAAAAGAATAGTTGGCTGACTTGATGAGAGATTATGGAATTGAGGCCAGATTATGTTTTGTGGCCTAAGATGTTTATTTCTTTTAGGTTTATGCTTATGGTCTGTATCGATGATTGACATCCCAAGTTTTTGTAATGTAATGAAAATACATTTCTTTAAAAAATTCTTTGATAATTTATATCATATTTTGTTTTGGGAACAAATTCTGCAATACTTTTCTTAAGAAGGTACTCTGATCTTTATTAAAAATCATAAACGAAATCGCTCTTTTCTGGCCGTAAAAATTGGGATGTTACAGTTGGTATTAGAGCATTAGTTTAGCCAAACTAATAATTTGTAGGATTTCTAGACTTAAACTGAGAATGCTAAGCGATGATCGTGAGATGAGTGTCTTCCATATTTTAGACACGAGCACTAGTTTATTTTAAGAAAAATGCCTAAAATGCTTTTATGTACTAAATGCTTTATGCTTTCCTTATGTGCTATTATTGTTCGGATTTATGGTTTGTTGTCGACCGAATCTGGAAACCTTATGTGTTTAGGATTCTAAGCGTTTAATTACGATATTAGAACTAGCATGTAACGTTTCAGAGTGATAAGGGGGATTTAAACGTCTATTGTGAATAAAGATCTATATTCACCTAATTTGGTGTATAGATCGAGATAGCAAGAACCCGAAGTGGAGCTGGAAACGCAAATGGAAACAAGAATCAGCAGCCTCAAGCCCAAGGGATTACGCAAGTGCCAATCGTAGAAGCTGCACCCGAGCCAGTCACAATGGCTAGAGTTCAAGCCATGATTTGGGCTATGATGGCTAAACAGAGGGAAGAAATGAAACAACTGTTGCAGAATAACAAAAATGAACCTCAATGCCTGTTGAACAACCAAAACAGAATGATGGAGAGTCCGAAGAAGGGAATAACAGCCGCACTGTCAGTCAAATGGAACCCCCAGTGGTGAGAAGGAATGACACGGAGAGGGAAATCGACCGAGATGGATGTATGTATAAGAACTGCTTGGGTGCCAAACCACCAAGTCTTTCCGGAAACCCAAAGCTTGTGGAGATCATGGACTGGATCTCCGAAATTGAGATGGTATTTGAAAGTTACAACTGTAGTGATAAGCAGAAAACCGTCTTTGCGGTTCGACAACTGAAGACCGGAGTCTTAAGCTGGTGGAAATTATTGGCAGATACGATGCCACGAGGAGAAGCTTTGAAGATGTCTTGGAAAGCATTCCTGGAGTAGTTGAAGATGCAGTATTGCTCTGAGATAGATCTGATCTTTCTAAACAATGAGTTACAAAACTTGAAGAAAGGGAAAATGAGCATTGATGACTATGCTACTGCGTTTACTGAGAAGATGAAGTTATTTCCATACCTGGTGCCGACTGAGCTCGCTAAGATAGAAAAATTTGCTAACGGATTGTCGTCGGACTTTGGCCCAACAGTCAAAATGGCAAGCACGTTGAAGGCAGCCGTTAGAGCAGCCAATAATGTGTTGGATTAATGTCTAAGTCCATAACTATAATTGGTAAGACTTGACCCGACACGAAATGGTCCATTTGGGTTGCATGACATTGGGACAATTGGATTGAAAAGATGAGGAAAAATGATACTAGTGATTTATATTAATATATTATAAGTTCTAATATATTAATATATAATCATATTATTTAATTAGTATTGATCAAGAATTAATTTGTAATTAATTAAGTGATCAAAAGGAACTAATTAAATATGGACTCTTAGATATATGTGTGTGATGGGCCAAGTTCATTTAGGTTGGGCTAAGCTTTCATGGATAGTCCATGGAGTGTTTAACCCATGTATCATATGAAATTAAAGGTCATGGGTATTAGGGTTTAACCCTAATCTCCATACTATATAAAGATGTCATTGGTTGGTGAAATGGGGACTAGTGTGTGTACACAAAAGGGCAAGGCCGATTTCACTAGAGAGAACCAAAGTATCCTTATTCTCAAGGATATTCCAAGTGTTCATGGTGTTGTGTGAACCATTTGAGGTGTCACACTTGGGGCACTAGGCACTCAAGCTTCATGAAGACAAGTTACAACAAAGATGTATGTATTCTAACTTATTATATTACTATGTATTAATGTTTTGGTATGTTAGTTAGGATAATAACTTGGATATTCATATTTGTATGTATAATAGAGAAAACATAGATCCAAGGTATTTCGGGTTGCATGTACACTTAGGAGTGTTAGAATGCTCAAAACCCAATAGTTGTATCAGAGCCAGGTTTTTTTTTCTTGTTATACTTGCAAAATTGGCTGAAAAATCGAAGTTTGGAGCTATCTGCACAACAGACTCGCCGAGTCCATGAAGGGACTCGACGAGTCCAAGGCAAAAAGCATCCAAATCGTCGAGTTTTTTCATGCACTCGACGAGTTGGACCCCCAGACAGCATATTTTCGACTGTTGTGGCTGGAATTGGACTAGGAACATTACCCTAAGCTGTTTTTGACCTTATAAACTTGTTTTTGACGTGGTAATGTTCATGCTAATCCAATTTCAAAGATAATTGTCATTAGATTCATGTTTTGTATTAGTTTAGAAGTTATGCTAATTACATGGAAAACTTTGATGTGAATTATCTTTGTTCTTATGAGTTTATTAGATTAATAGGAAAAGTTATATGAAATTGTTGTTTTCAATCCATTTTAATCTAAGAGTTGATTCTAAAATGTGTTTTTGTAACTTGTCCTCATGTTACATGAAAAGTCACATTTAAGTTTCATAAAACTCATAAAGTCTTCCATATGTTATGAATAAGGAAAAGTCATATTCTTTGAATTGTTTAAAGTCTTCCATAACTTGTCCTCAAGTTATGGAACTTGAAGAGTTTTTTTTAATTAAAACTAAGTTAAACACATAAGTTATGGAATTGACTGGTTTTGAATAGTTTCAAAACTTTCCCTCAAGTTTTGGAATTTGAAAAGTTTTCCTTATGAATACTTTAATTCCAAGTTAAGCCCTAAGAATTTTAAAAGTTAAAATTCAACCCTTTACTTTATAATATTATAAGTTAATAATATATATATATATATATATATATATAAGAGTAAAGTCGTCTTACCATTAGTAGGCCTAATTCACGAAGCCGGTTTATAAGGGGGGTATAAGGTTACTGCCTATAAAATGGCAGTTTAATGGGTGTCCACTCTCACCCACTGCTTCCTTGACTGGTGGAGGGTCGTTAGCCGAACGGGTAGGACAAGGACAATAATTCTCCCTTCATTAAAAGTATTAATGATAAATACTAAGTAACTAAACTCTTATTAATACCCAATCTTAGTTACTTAGGAAAATGTGAATTTGGTGCTAACCCATGAAAATACACTTTGCACTTTGCTTAAGTCTGTTAGTGGAGCGTGTGTGGTTAACTGGCACACTAGCTTGATTTAACAAGGTAGGCAAAGGGTAACTTAATGTTTATCATAGTATCGGTGGAGCGCGTTTGGTTAACCCACACATCGATTGAGGGGTAAATATATAAAGGGTACCAAGTATATTTGCATGGTTATTCACACCGTGTTTTGTGATCCTCGGCATCCTAGTCACATAACCTGAAGGTCACACTCGAGATTGAAACATGCCTTTGAAAAGTTCAATGAATCTCAAAAGAAGCTAGGAGTTTCAAAAACCAATTAAAACCTAATAATACATTTCGTTTTATCTTGGTGGAAATTGGTGAATCGTCATTCACCTACCTTCAAATATTTTATAGCTTGGGTTACGACATCCCTCTTCCAAGTTATAAAATAGTTTGTTGGGTCCTAGCCTTAATATTTCATATTGGGTGTTATATTAAGGACTTTAGATCAACTATCTTGAATATCTCCCAAAAAGATGTCTGGTTTAGACATCTACGATCCTTCCAAATCTCTTGGAATTTCACTTCCTCCACCTCCTCTAATTATTCTCCCTAACCCACAAGTTCAAGGTCACTCAAGCCCTATTGGCAAGGCAAGGTCTAGGTGTGATCACATCTTGGAGATAAAGTCACATATTGACAACCTGGGAGAGTTGGGTGTCAAAGTGTTGAGAAAGTTGGTGGTTCAATCACTTTCTAAGTCACATAGTGAGTTCCTTTTGGACTCCTATGAAATAGACTATGACAAGACCTTTAATGATCTTATCTATTTGTTTGGTGCTACTGAATCAATAATGATTTGGAAGGCTAGTAAAGCAAATTTGATTAGAAGATCGACTTCCCAAAACTTTATGGATATTGACAATGGTGACACTGGAAATCCAGAAAAAACATTCTCTTCCCAATGGAAAGGGATCGGTCATAGTCAACTCGGTTGACCAAATGGTAAAGAGAAAAGCTAAGTCTGTGATAGTCCCATGTACCATTACCAAAGGGTCCATATATTAAATTGCCAAAGGAAGGGGCATTGATTGCAAAGCTACCAAATTTACCTAAGGATGTTAAAGTCAATAAGTTTGACTCTACTTTAGGTAAAGTCCATTGTCTAACTTTGTTAAGCTCCTATTTGGAGATTCTTATTACATAATGTGACTGAGTCACATGATGATGTTATAAGAATCAGAGAAAAAGAGAGAAATCTTAAAGGAAGTATATGTTGATTCTGATTGCGAAGATAGATTTCGATCGCATCAGAATTTTGAGTTGTTACTTAGGAGTTATGATATATTGCTTAGGAATAGATAACAACAAAGTTTTCATGTCCTTTTGCACTGTAAGGATAGTTTTTCCGCAAAGTTTTAAAATAAAAGGAAAAAATTTAGATTTTATTTATTTTAAGTATCCTTACAATGGCATTTGTGAAAAATTGTTGCTTATCTGATTCCATTGCTAGTAATATAGGAAAATGGTTTTGATTCTTTCATTTGTGGTAGTGTCTAAATTTACCAAATAAGGAAAGTTTCTCATCGCCCAAGTTTCAATTGGACCGAAACTTGGAATCTTACAAGTTGAATAGTATGATGAATGAGAACTTTCAAGCATTGGAAAAATAAGACTAATTACTTGTTCACATGGATGTGTGAGTCAAGTAAATGACCAAGGGATCTGGTATACATTCTTGTGCACTGGTCAGAGTCCACCACGAAAGACCGATAAGACTATTCGTCATAATTTACTAAGGTTTAGTAAATATGGTTATACTTACAAGCTTAAGTATAATTTTGAAACATTGGAAAAGATTCAATGTATGGCAGAGCGAATAAGAAGAACCAAATTATGGCAGAAAGATAAAAGTTTCTCAAATCTGAAAAGATGGGAGAGTACTTTATGATATATGATTGTCTTAATAATTAAGACACCTTATCACAATTCATCCTCTAAGTGCATTCTGATAGCCAAGAAGGGGAGTTATGAATTGTTGAAGTGGTTAAATCAAGAAGATTATTCATACCTCGTTCCAAAAACAATTCTTAGAGTCATACTCCAAGATTGTAACTTGAGTGACATATCTTAAAGGAAGGTTTCTTAACACTAGTCAAATGTAAGAGTAAAAGTATCCTACTGTTGTACATTTGAAATTGGTAAGTTGTGATGTTTTGGATAAAACAAAGACCAACTAAGACCATTTGTGTGAAGTGTTTGTCTTGATAAAGAATGCTAACTATCTCTTGAATATTTGGCAAGATAGTCTTATATGTCAAGAGGACATTGGGAGTCTTAATGATCCTGAAAAGAATTTCAAGATCTAATCAAGAATAAAAGCCTGTAGTTTGACACTAGCACACGACGTGAGGTTTATAACCTATCGTGTTGACATATTCCTACTTCTGTGCCCATTCCAATGAAAGTTGGCTTTGCATATGAGTTCTGAGAGTTCTCAATTGGTTGCATAACAACTTGGAAGCAATGGCAGGCCCTTGTGTTGCCAGGTGGCAAGAAGTTAAGACTACACAACTTCAATCCATATGAGTTTCGATTTGTCATTAATCATGTCTTGTGATTATGGTTTTGAAAAATTCACATGGATAGGAACACATACACCATAAAATCTAAGTGTCATAAGGTTTCTCTCCGATTCATGAAAATGATGGTGAGGAAACACTTCCACCAAGTAGATTTTAAGTAGATAGCAATCTTTGCATTCTCATAGTCGTTAGTGGAGCTTGCGTGGTTAACCGACACACTAACATGGACTTATGAGAAATAGCAAAGGTCTAAACAATTGAGACTATGATTACGGCATCCCTTTTCATAGTTCTTAAATTGTTTAGACACACGTGTGGGCTATCTAAGATAAGGTGTATGATATTGATAAATTCTTATCAAAGCATCTCGTATCAGAAATCTGAACTTTGGTAAGAAAGTCAATAAAGTATTGACTTCTAGAAGTCTAACTGTTTTCTGGATACATGTCAAAGCTAGTGGGAACATAAGTGTTATGCTAATAATCATCATGTTAGTGGGAGCATGATAATTATGATAAGTATTGCAAGTTAGCAATGTTAATTATAGAAAAAAAAATTCAATTCGTGAGGTTGCAGGGGTTGAAAAAGTTGTTTTGCTATAATTAAGGGAGAGGAAATTATCCTTCATTTCAATTCTAAAAAGGCTTAGATTGAGATTTTAATCATTCTAAAAGGCTTAGATTGAGATTTTAATCATCTTTAGTGAAGAATATATATATATGAATTTTATGTTGGTTTGGTTCAACTTAATAAAATTCTATATATTGCGTTCTCAAAATTCGATTATGATTATGACATCCCTCTTCATAGTCAAATTTTGAGAACATGGCAAATAAAAAATATTGTAGCAAAAGACTGTTCTAGAATCACGTCTTTATGTGAGACATCATGAATCGTGTCCCATTTGCTTTGGGTACAGGATCAACTGCATGTGCTATAATATTTATCCTTTCTAGATTTTCCAAATGCTTGGGGCATTAAGGAGGGAAAAGGTCTAGAATTGGATATGACTAAAGTGATTAAGCATTTGTTGAGGACAATCTAAGGTTTAATAAAGATTGGTTGTTGAGGGACAGTTGGAAGTATAATGTTAATTTTTGGAAGGACCATATTGACATATTCTGAAAAGAGGCAACTTTTGTTCAGAAGTGATAGTCAAAAGGGGAATATGGGGAGGCGCAAGTTGTTCAATAAATATGTGTAAGATTAGGAAACTTAATGCAAGAACGATGTTTCCAAGGAGTTGATCTCCTTTGGAATGCTCTGTAATGTTTGTTGTCAAGTCGTTGTGACTTTGTTCATAATCATTACAAGAGGATCAATGCATATAAGTTTAGAATCTAACAGATTTCGGTAAATGGCTTTAATTTGGAATTCCTACATTTGTATTAAGGATTCGGGACTGTGAAATGAGAATCATTGGAGTTATGTGCAATCGATCTATTTCACAAAGTAAAGATCATAGACAAACTTATTATGCATACTTGGAGTATGGCATAACTAATTTATAGAAAAACATAGTGTGCACACTTGGTGTATGGCATGACTAGTGTTTAGAAAACATAGTGTACATGCTTGGAGCATGGGACAACTATTGTTTTAATTCAATTATAAAGTTGATAGTTTGAAACAGTATGCAATGAATAATGTGTAATCAACAAGGTGATAAATAAAGGGTGTTTTATTTATATTCATAAGTTCTGAGACCATATTGGATTCGATTATTCTTGTGTTTCACTTTGCATGTTTTGACTTCCAGAATAACTAGGTCTTTTTTCCTGAATGACTAAGTTATTAAAACCATCCACAGTCGGTCATATGATGGAAGTAGATATGAATCAAGACTGTCATGGGTTGGCTTGTAGAGGTCTAAGATGTTGGACAAAGTGGTGCTACAACACTCATGAGTGCTCATAAGTTCTGAGTATTGGATTCAACCCACGCTCATTGGAATCACTTCATGGATTTTATCTCGAGTGATCATGAGATGATAATATCTTATATTATTCAAACCTAGAGATATGAGTTGTTACTATGAGTTGGTTATACATTCATCGCACGAAACCACATTGGTAACTCGATGTTATAAAACGAGCCTTTGTGTATGAGTCAACAAGTAGTAGAACAAGCCATATGAGTCGAAGTTTATCCATTCCTTTTACCTTTGGGATAAAAGTGATATTTGTGGGCCCCTCGATGATTTAGTGATGATACATGTGAGTGCTTGGCCAAGACAGGACTGATTTGATTTGTTCAATCAGTTAGTCGTCATAAATCGGAAATCGGGAAACCACAGATGGACAGAAAGAATGATTTATAATCCATGTCTCAATCCATATGATATCTAGAATGGAGGAATATATGATCCCTTATCTAATAGACAAGTCATTGACAAAGGTCAGAGTTCATCGACAAGGTCAAAGTTCGACAGAAGCTTTTGAGAGCTACGATTGCTAGTCGGGTTATGAAGTCATACTTGCAATAATAGTTTTAGACTTATCCAAGTGGGAGACTGTTGGATTAATGTCTAAGTCCATAACTATAATTGGTAAGACTTGACCCGACTCGACATGGTCCATTTGGGTTGCATGGCATCGAGGCAATTGGATTGACAACATGAGGAAAAAGGATACTAGTGATTTATATCAATATATTATAAGTTCTAATATATTAATATATAATCATATTATTTAATTAGTATTTATCAAGAATTATTTTGTAATTAATTAAGTGATCAAAAGGAACTAATTAAATATGGACTCTTAGATATATGTGTGTGATGGGCCAAGCTCATTTAGGTTGGGCTAAGCTTTCATGGATAGTCCATGGAGTGTTTAACCCATGGATCATATGAAATGAAGGTCATGGGTATTAGGGTTTAACCCTAATCTCCACACTATATAAAGATGTCATTGGTTGGTGAAATGGGGACTAGTGTGTGTACACAAACGGGCAAGGCCGATTTCACTAGAGAGAACCAAAGTATCCTTATTCTCAAGGTTATTCCAAGTGTTCATGGTGTTGTGTGAACCATTTAAGGTGTCACACTTGGGGCACTAGGCACTCAAGCTTCATGAAGACAAGTTACAACAAAGAGGTATGTATTCTAACTTGTTATATTACTATGTATCAATGTTTTCGTATGTTAGTTAGGATAATACCTTGGATATTCATATTTGTATGTATAATTGAGAAAACATAGATCCAAGGTATTTAGGGTTGCATGTACACTTAGGAGTGTTAGAATGCTCAAAACCCAAAAGAATGTTGAGACACAGTTAAAGTAAAGGGGTCTGGAAAGAACTAAGGTGGGTGAGAAGAGGAAGTTCGTGGGATCTTCGAGATCCAACAAGAAAAGTAAATCCTCGAAGTCTGGTTCGAGATGAGGAGGAGGTGAACCAAAATGGTGTGAAAAGTGCAAAAAGAAACATCATGGGAAATGTGACGGGGAGGTCACTTATTTTAAATGTGGGAAGCCTGGGCACTATGCCAACGAGTGTATGTTCAAAAAGAAAGTTTGTTATGGTTGTAATGTGGAAGGGCACCTTCGTCTCACAAGACCATGTACTTAATTCATCCCGGCATCAAAAAAAATGTATAGGGATCTGAACCCCTACTAATGGTGGCCGATGATGAAGCTCGATGTTGCGAAGTATGTGGACGGGTGTGTGACATGTGCGAGAGTTAAGGCACAACATCAGAAACCATATGGGAGTTTAGAACCTTTACCTATACCCATGGGTAAATAGGAAGACATCACCATGGATTTTGTCACTAAACTACCCAGAACGAAGGATGGTCACGACATGATTTGGGAGGTCGTCGATCGGTTCACTAAGAGTGCACACTTCATAGCAGCTAATGAAATATGATTGATGGATAAGCTCGCAAATGCTTATGCGAAGGAGGTAGTAAGACTTCACGATGTTCCTTTAACGATAGTATCAGATCGTGATAGTCATTTCACGTCAAGTTTTTGGAGGAGTCTACAAGAAGAATTGGGTACGAAATTGTGTTTAAGTACAGATTATCATCTGCAAACCGATGGTCAGAGCGAAAGAACGATCCAAACGTTGGAGGATATGCTAAGAGCATGTACCCTGGAATTTCAAGGTAACTGGGATGAACATTTTCCTCTGGTAGAGTTTTCCTTCAAAAATAGTTACCATTCAAGCATCAAGATGGCACCTTATCAAGCCTTATATGGACAAAAGTTTCGTACGCCGTCTTGTTGGCTTGAAGCCGGAGAAAAGCAATTTATGGGCCCCGAGATAGTCCATCAGACTGCTGAAAAGCTGAAAGTGATCAGGGAAAGGATGTTAGCAGCTCAGAATCGTCAAAAGTGCTATGCTGACAAGAAGAGGCGACCGGTGACATTCGAAGTTGGGGATTCAATTTTGCTCAAAGTCTCACCATGGAAGGGACTCATAAGATTCGGGAAACGGGGAAAGTTGAGTCCACGATTTATTGGACCGTTCAAAGTTCTTCAAAGGATTGGGAACCAAGCTTACAAGCTCGAATTACCCGAAGAACTAGATGGAATTCCTAACACATTCCTTGTGTGTTATTTGAGGAAGTTCACGGGAAAACTTCCCGACATAATTCTGATTTTAGAGTTAAGGATGGATGAGAATAAGAGACTAATCGAAGAGCCTGAGGCGATTGTTGACTGTAAGACAAAGAAGTTGCGACGCAAGATGGTAGGCTTAGTGCTTGTGCGATGGAAACATTTGAATGAGCCAAATCTCACCTAGGAAACAGAGAGTGACATGATGAGTCGCTATCCGCATCTGTTTGCTGATGCATGATTCCGGGACGGAATCATCCTAATGGGGAGAGAATTATAACGCCCGTGTTTCGAGGATAAGCATTGATGCGATGATGTAATAGTCTAGGCCAACCAGTGTAACCCATTTTAAAGTAATAAAGTTGAATTACTTGAATATTATGTGAATTATATGTTTCTGTGTGCTTATTACTTGTTTATAATAATATAATAAATAAAAGATAAAAATAAGCGTCAAAAATAAAATGTTAGATAAACCCGATATCTATGAAGAAAGTTGTAGTGGTCGTGAGAAGGATTTCGGACATATAAAGAGCGCCGAAATCCGCGTTATAACGAAGAAGTTATGGTCTGTCGAAGTTTCACGACAGAAACGGCATGACACTACGTAACGTAAATAGTGAATTTACGATAAAGGAATTTTTAGCCTTGGTGATCTACACAAAATCCGTAGTGTTCGTTAAACCGAGAGCGTGCATAGAAAGAACGCCCAAATATGACTTCGTATGAGGAAATTGTGATTTTTCTATGTTTCGGATCTGCAGTGCACATCCGGAGTTTGAATTGTAGATCGAATGACTTTTAGCTGATGCAAACTAAACAAGAATCGAAGATCTCGTCAATAGGAGCTCAACGGTAAAAAGGCAGACGAAAACGGAGTCCATATGTAGAAGTTATGAGTTTTTACATGATCATTAAACAATGTAATCTTCTCATACTACTAAATTTAGAATCAGTTGAGAATTAGCCGACGAAGTCTAAACGAACATCGTAGAGTACGGTCTCGCCAACATGTGCATATAAAGAACGTCAAAAACGGAGCTCGTATGCGAAAGATATGAATTTTAGAAGTCGGAGGTGCAATTTGCGAAGTTGGATGCGAGGCTACACCCAACGTAGACTTCGGACGCCTCGCGTACCAAGTACGCCCCGCGTACGAGGACCCTACGCCCCGCATATTGACTTTTTCTGCGGTCCGAGATAAGCCATGCACCACCACTGAGAGTCGGGCACGTGTGTGCGGAGCGAGGAGTACGCCCCACGTAGAAGCCTCGGTACGCCCAACATATGTCCAAGGTCTCACCTATAAGAGGGGACCGAGGGCAGCCGAGATTTTAGCTCACTTTCTCACTACTTTCTGTCTCTACTTTCTCTCACTACCTCCCTAACCCCCTCCTAAGTCTAGGTAAACCTCCTAGCACTAGAAGAAAGCCTCGGAGAGCTCGGAATCTTCGAGAAAAAGAGTTTATCGGTCTGAAACTTTGCCCGCATAGAGCCGGTTTTCAAGCAAACTTCCCGATTTCGTCAAAGAAGGTTATATTTAGAAGCGAGGTGTTGTCTAAATCACTTCGTATCAAGTGAGTGTATAGTCACTTTCATCATACACATAAATATGAGGTATTTTATATAAATTAGGTGCTATGTGTATATATATGTTATCTGTTTACCTGAGATGTTTGTTGGATGAAAGATCTATACTTCTTTCTTTCAGAGCCAAAACTTTTTCCTTCAGATCTACACTTTCTCATCTCATATCTAAACTTTTTCTTCAGATCTAAACTGTGTACTTTGAGATCTTCGTATCAAGTGAGTGTTTAGACGGACTGCTTTCTCGTAGCACATGATGTCGGTACGATGAAGACTTAACCAATCCATGCCGATAATAACGTCGAAACTTTTTATTGAGACCAGCATAAGGTCGATTGGGAATGAATGGTTATCTAAGGTTAGAAGACAACCTAAGTATATGCTATTAGTACTTTCAGTTTTCCCATTTGCCATTTCTACTGTGAATTGTTCATTAAGTGCGTGTGGTTGTTGCTTAAGCATGCGAGCAAATTTGTGGTTTACGAAGCTTCGCTCCGCTCCACTATCGAACAGAATGCATGCATAGGAGTTATCGAGGAGGAACGTACCAGTCACCACTGTCGGGTCAGCTACTGCTTCCCCGTGGCCTATTGCTAGTACCCTCCCTGCTCCTCCAGCATTCCTCGCCTTGGGGCAGTCCCTTTTAAAGTGGCCTGTTTCACCACATCCATAGCAAGTTGGTCTCGTGCCTGAGCCAGGAACTTGGGAGATCGGTTGTGCCGGGAACTTACAGAAACAGACGGTGTGTCCTTTTCGGTTGCAGTTAGAACACTGCATTTCACGGCAGGCGCCGTTGTGGTGGAAGTTGCATTTTTTGCACTTCGGCAAACTTCCAGCATACTGCTTCCCCGGAGCAGTAACAGCAGTAGGGGTTACCGCAGCATGTACTGCCACGATTTGCTGTTTCTTTGAAGCTCGCTGCTTCTTCTTCTCATCCCAGAACTTCCGCTTGGTGCCAGCGGGTTTGGAGGGTTTTGGGATGGCTTGGGTGGTTGTGGTTGCAGGGGTCTTGACTCCATGGTCAATGAGTCTTTGTGCCAATCGCTTGGCACTGTCGAAGGTAGCAGGGTTGGATGCTAAGACATTCCCCTGGTATGGAGGCACTAGCCCCCATACATACCGTTCGATCTTTTTCCCTTCAGTGGGAACCATATTGGGGCATAGGGCCACCAGTTCGCTAAATCGGACAGTGTACGCGATCACATTGGTGCCCTTCATGGTCAGATTCCAGAGTTCATGTTCTAACTTCTGGACTTCGCCCCTCAGGCAGTATTCCTCAGTCATGAGGTCCTTCATCGTTTCCCAGCCCATGTCGTTAGCCACGATGAGAGTTAGGGCTTTGACGTGGCCGTTCCACCACGTTAGGGCTTTACCCTCAAAGGTGCATGCGGCATATTTCACTTTGCACACAGCAGGGCATGAACAGATTTCGAAGACTGATTCAGTCTTCTCGAACCATTGCGAGAGAGCAATGACTCCACCGGTGCCATAGAAAGGCTTCGGCTTGCAGTTTGTGAAATCCTTCTAAGAGCACTCTCTCGAGCGTACAGGGATTTCGACTGGAATAGATTCAACAGGGGTTCCACCTCTGCTAGCATCGGATGAGTGATACTGAGCCATGGCAGTTGCCACTGCTGCAGCCACGGCAGCATTCAGGGCTGCAGTATCGATGACCGGAGGCGGTGGAGGTGCAGGATTATTCCTATTCCTAGGAGTCTTGCGATGAGGCATCTTTCAGCTATAAGTTTATAGAGATAAGAAAGATGGTAAGAATCAATTTGCAAGCAACGTGAGAGTGACACATGGACTAACTAACCATAGCCCAACAGTTGAATGAGTGTTTGAAATCACAATAAGAAATATCAGTAGGAATACACAAGTGTACAAATTTTTCCCACAGATTAGATAGATTTCAATAGTACGGGTATTACTGATGTAATAAGTTCAAGGAAAATCGACCTAACAGTAGGTCTTACATCATACCAAAAAGGCAAGACCGACAGTCTTAGATTCCTAATTAGAGTATCGAAGGTTAGGAATATTTTACAGACAAGTGCTACTTAGAGCACATACGTTCAAGGCTATCCCTAAATCAAAAGACAGAGATGTACTAGACATCATCTAATGGCGATGGGAATTCCTCGGGCGAGCCCTGAGGTCGGACACTTGGCGAAACACCTCTTGAAGGTGTCGATCCTGAGCTCTCTGACGAGCTCTAAGTTCCACGACCTCAGATCGAGAGGCAGCCAACTGTTGTTGTAGGGTTTCGTTGGTTCTCTAGGTCCGTTCCATGTCTTCTTCAAGACGGCGGATGCGGACTGTGTTGACACCTAAATTGGCATCAATCTCCATGACCCGGTCGATGGCTGCTCGACCTTACTCGACATTACGAGCTATTCTGCGGATGATTACCGGCAGAGCTCTGTCAGCAGAGCCACCATCGCTAATGTTGTAAAAGCTTCGGTCCCCAAAGTATGGTAAGGGTTGACCCTGTTCATCACTCCAGCGGTTCAGGTTGTTTGCCCACATGGGTGTAGGACCTGGAAACGCTGGTCGAGGGTTGTTGTTCGGGGCTTGACCTACAAGCGGTAGGTTGTTGACTTCAGGCTCGGAGTCAGATCCATCAGAAAAGCCTTCTGCGAGGTGATCATCCAAAGGGATTGGATGATCATCTTCGGGCTCTTCCTCGATCCACCCGGCATTGCCTTCATTGGGGAAGTACGGGTCGCCATGATGGAATCCAGCCATTTAGATCTACGCGAGAAGAGAGGTATAAGAATATAGTATACGTGTAACTAGTAGCACAAAATACTCCTATAGTATTTTAAGTTTAAGTTCTACTGATCTTCTTGTGGTAGTGTTGGTAAGTTTTTAGACTTGTTAACATATCACAACCATTCTAGGGCATATGCTAATCACTCCTAGGACCAGCATAGTTGATCAGGCTATGCCATTCCCAGGACTGACCATACATCCTCGAGCTCACTTGTGATATTTAACAATCGTAATACTTTTGTTCTTGTCATTGTGACACTTATTTTAGTATGAATGCAGACTCGTATACTTAATTAAATATTTTATTATTTAAATTATAGACTCTTGGTCAGAGTGTTTTAATCCCTTTTGGGTTTATAGATTAGTATATCTTTTATGGGTTGATATACTTGATTCACTATAAACAATGCTCTGATACCAATCTGTCACACCCCAAAACCAAGAACGGCGGAAACGTTCTGGGGCGGAGGACGTCATGTATAGTATCACAACACAGTAAATGTAAATAAGTAAACAACATCATCCATTGCATTAAATATATAATTTTAATACAAGTGTGTTCTGTACAGTTATAGACACCAAAAATAATGTAACACAAAATAATATGACATGAGTCTTGAATGCACTCCATCTTCTCAAAAGCTGGCCTAGGTACCTGTCTACTGATGACCTGAGAATACAAGTTATTTTGAAAGAGTTTATCAGCATTAAGCTGGTGAGTTCATAAGTATTTTAGTGTCAATGTTTTTTGGCAAAACGTTTGAACCTGTCTCAATGTATAAGTTTGTAAAAATGTAAGTAAATGTTTGAAAGTGTTTGCAAAAGTTTGAATCTCTCAGAAAATCCTATATTTTCTATAAAAGTAACCTTCTACCAAGGCTTAACTGTCTTGTATACTCGTTTGTTGTAAAAGTGTGTAATTACCCAAGTAACTATCATTTAATAAAATATAGTTTGTACATTAATGCTGAAGTGAGATTATCACTAAAATATGTAATGGGTAAATCATTGTAGTACTGTAGATTTGTATAATAAGAACTACTGCTGTACTAATTACTACCTTAAACCGAATTTATATTAAGGTATAATGTGATAAATTGCACCATGCTATCGACTGGTAACAACGACATAATGAATGGTCGTAATAAGGAAATGACGTTTGGCACCCGCAGACCTGCAGGTCCGGCTGTAGCTAGCAGCAAGGTGTAGGATAGTCAATCCAGTATAGATCTATACGCAAACTCACGCTCTCCCTCCAAGAGAATTCTGGCTACAACTCGGGCCATGACATTTAAGGCATGCTCCGACACAGTGGATCACAATTGTCAACGTATTCATGTATATGTAACGTTTCTCGTTCTAGTATAGCTGTATATGTACTTGTTTCTAGTATAGTTGTATATGTACTTGTTTCTAGTATAGCTGTATATGTACTTGTTTCTAGTATAGCTGTATATGTACTTGTTTCTAGTATAGCTGTATATGTACTTGTTTCTAGTATAGCTGTATATGTACTTGTTTCTAGTATAGCTGTATATGTACTTGTTTCTAGTATAGCTGTATATGTACTTGTTTCTAGTATAGCTGTATATGTACTTGTTTCTAGTATAGCTGTATATGTTCCCGTGTTACCCCGATGGTAACTAACTATTGATGTACTGATAAGTATAAACATGGAAGTACTTTTATGTCTATACATGTATATATGATATATAAGTAATATGGAAACGACCTTCGGATGGTCACCCGAAATCCCACCAGACCACATCCAAATCGAGGAAAAGGAAATAGGGCGGATGGCCTTCCTAAGCCCTTTAAACATTATTTATATATCTATACATATATGGGCATGCAATTGAATATATAAAAGCATAAATAAGTTTTCGTAAGACATTTGAAGCATAAATATAATTTCAAGAGAAGATCGACTTGATGTCGATCTATAAAACAATTTGAAGGCATAAGTTGATGAAACAGTTTAAGTATAAGAAGCATTTGTTTGAATCACAGTCTATAAATAAGTTTGGAATGTAAAAGAGTTTGTAAAACATTTCAAATTAAAGTAGTTTGATAAACAGTTTGAACAGTGGTAAAAATCGTTGTTTTCCTAGTTATTAATCACATGTGATTAAATGCAATCACATGTGATTGAAGCAATAACTATAAGTATTTGTCTTGTATTCCCCCCATAAAGTATTTAAAACATTTAAAATCATTTCAAAGGTTGATTTAAGGGGTATGAACTCACCTGTGGTGAGTCGTACGAATTGTAGTGTCGGATACCGTGCTAGGTGGCAAACGGAGACTTGTTTACACGCACGAGCCTAGTTATCATATAATAAGAATATATATAACTGATTAGACAAATAATAACTTAATAAATAAGTTAAGACACTTAGGAACATGTAAACACTTTTTATAAGTGTTTAAGGTCCAAATGGTTGCATCTAAGCTGCTACGGGACAAGGCAAAAGGGTTTGAAACATCAAATGGCCTTGCATAAGAGTTCACCACCCAACAAACCCCACCCTTTGGAGTTTACGGCCGTAAACTCATGGGTTTATGGTCGTGAACTCCTCACATGGTGGTTTTGGGTGTTTTAAAGTGTTATCTTGATCCTAGAACACTCCTAGCTTTGTTGGAATAACACATGAAGTAGTTTAAGGCCCTAGAATGCTCCATAGGGGAGTTTACGGCCAAAAGTCCATTTACCCTAGAGTTTACGGCCGTAAACCCCTATGGGGTGATGGCTTTTAATTGTTTTGAGGCACTTGCACATCAAGGATGGCTTCCATGATTTTATCTAAGGCTAATGGGGACAAGAGGCACACTTTTGTGCCTTCACTTGGAGTTTACGGCCCAAGAGGTGTTCCTTGGCCGTAAACTCCCTTTAAGGGATGTTCTTGATGGCTTTTCCTCCCCATTAAAGTCCTAGGTGTTCAATGGTAATTGTCTTAAGGCCTAAGGGGTGTTTGGAATGCTTTTTACCCTAGAAAAAGGGGTTTACGGCCCAAGAGATATTCTTGGCCGTAAACTCCTATAAACTTATGATTTTGAAGTGTTTTGATGTCCAAAATAGGTACAAGCATATGAGGGTTAAAGTCTTTAAGCATTAGGGGAAGTTTAGGGCACTAAATGCCCTTGAAAAGGGGTTTACGGCCCAAGAGAAGTTCTTGGCCGTAAACTCCAATTACTTGTGTTTCTTGGTTGCTTTTTAGTCCCAAATGTTTATACACTAACCCCTAAACAAGTTGTCTAACAAGGAATCGGGACTAGGAAGCCTTAAAGTTCCATTTTGGAGTTTACTCCCCAAGAACGTTCTTGGGCGTTAAACTCCCGGATCTTGCAATCTAAACATGTAATTGATGTTATAAAGCATCTAACAAGTATTGAAACACATTTAGTAAAGTAGACTCACAATCTGGGATGAAAACCCGAGGATCCGTCAGAGAGAATATAGCTTTTCTCTATTTGGAATTGTAAATAATGAATTAATTTAATTCAGAAAACTATTTATAGTCCTGGAATATTTTGGCAGAAAATATTTTTATTCCTGATATTGGACTGTAACATTATGAAACTTGAAATGCTCAAATTTCACAAAACCAGGAGCATCCACTCTCCTGATATCTCCTTAAACATAAACCCTAATGTACACAAACTTGTTCGGAAAAGTATGAAAATCACAGAAACTGGACTAGCTTCTATTGGATAGATAATGTTCGTACAATGGAAATTTCGGGTTGTCACACGCAACCTATAGGTGTTTGTGTACGAAGTGTTCACCGGTGTACTCCATCCCCCCATGGTTGCCTTAGGGACATGTGTGGCTGAGGAATCCCCTTAGCAGAAGTGTCCATCCTGATGAAATTCCTTAGGATATGTCCCTTATGAAAGATGCTTTAGGGACGTAAGGTGAGGATAACGGGAACGGGTAATCGGGTTTATGATCATTAAAATAACAAACTTATTTATTATGCATTGAAAACCCTATATGCTTACCAGGCTCCCCAGCCTGACCCACTTAGTTTTTTGTATTACAGGCAGTGGCAAAAGCATAGTTGGATGACTTGACGAGAGATTATGGAATTGAGGCTAGATTATGTTTTGTGGCCTATGATGTTTATTTCTTTTTGGTTTATGCTTATGGTCTGTATCGATGATTGACATCCTGAGTTTTTGTAATGCAATGAAAATACATTTCTTTAAGAAATGCTTTGATAAATTTATATCATATTTTGTTTTGGGAATAAATTCCACAATACTTTTCTTAAGAAGTTACTCTGATCTTTATTAAAAATCATAAACGAAATCGGTCTTTTCTGGCCGTAAAAATAGGGATGTCACAACTGGTCCGTTCAAGCCACTCAAAACTTCATGCAACTTAGGACATGAAGCTTTGAAAGATATGTTACACATCATCCTTTTGTTTGGAAGCTACAAAATTAAATAAACATTAAGGTTAAATAAGGTTTTATAAAAGAAAAACAATGTTAAAGAAGTAGACAAATCATACAATGTAACACCTAATCATTCCTTTCATATATTCTATTTGCTCTGTATAAAATACGAAAGGAAATTAATTGACAACATTTTTTGTATTTTCTATACTAATAGTATACCAAATATAGCATTGTAATTTGAAAATGGTTTGACAATAACATATTTATATATACATAAAAGCTTAAAAAGTTGGGGAGCAATAACTTTTTTTCCCTTTCATGTTTTGCCACTGAACTTCTTATTCTCATTTTAACACCACAATACTTATTCTCATTTTAACACCACAATACTTCTACAAATATGTTGGTTAGAACATGGGTAGATAAAATAGTTGGTGTGTGGTGAAATAAAATGATGAGAGGCCTCAATGTTGACAATGTTGAAATAAAAACCTACGGTTTTATACAAACCTACGGTTTCTTCTTTTTTATTCAAAAAAAAATCACAGAATCGACAATATATACAAATTTTTATTGGTTATAATTTTTTTTAATAAAAAACCCGAAAAAAAACCGTAGGTTTTTTGGAAACTTACGGTGTACAACCTTTTAATGCACAAACTATGCATTAGATGGTTGTACACCGTAGTTTTGCAATAAAAAACTATGGTTTCACAATTTTTTTTTTTAGTTTTATGAAAAAAAATCATGAAGTAATAACATATATACAATTCCGATCATGTTGCATCGAATTTAAAAAAATAAAAAATAGAAAAATTTTGTACGGTTTATACGAAATGTAGGTGTATAAGTCGACACTGCATAATCTGTGCATTGCACACTTGTACACCGTAGGTTTCGTATGAAACCTAAGGTTTTATTTTTATTTTTTCAAATTTTTTCCAAAAAAAAAAACTTAACCCCATACAAAAACCAATCTTAATCAAGAACACGGTAAAATTTTGATGAAAAGTAGACAAACCTGGTTGGTTTTCGGGTGCTCCATTAAGAGAAAAAAGTAGTCAAACCAAAGAAATAATAGTGAAAAATGATCTAAGCTGAAAAATTAAACATTATATACCCTGAGCTAATGGGCCACGAAAAAGTAAACGGGCCGTGAAACCAATGTTTTAAAAACCGGTTGTTTAGTTGAATCGATACGGTTACTGGTTTCCGATTCAACTCGTTTAACCGGTTTGACCGCTAAGTAAACCGGTTTCTATAATTTTCATATTTTTTCGTATTTTCATACATATACATACATACACAAATCAAGAATTTGATGTCCACAAGTTCAAACATTAAAATACACATGAAAACAAGTTTTAGATCAATCTAAATACATTAAAATAACTCATAACCATAAGTTTTACATCAATTCACATGCATTAAAAAGAAAATAAAGTCCTAAACGAATATAAACGCATCAAAAAACTTCATAATATTTATCATGTGTTTTTATTCAGAAAAATTTTAATAAATGTGAAAAAATTATCAAAGTTTATTATGCAAAAGGTTTCAATTCCATGTGTTTTTATTCAATTTAACCGGTTTAACTAGATTTTTGTAAAAACCGGCCGGTTCGATGTGGTTCAGAAATAGACATAAATCGGTGATAGTTGAACCGTTCCATTCCCCGATTCCCGGTCCAACCGGTTTGACCGACTGGTTCAAACCGGTTTTTACAACATTGCATGAAACAGTAGTCAATTACCATGAAAGAGTAGATTTCAAGCGTTGACCGTAGTCAACAGGCGTTGATCATAGTCAACTGTAACCCATCTATTCTTTCGTGGGCTATTTTTGGCTAACATGTTTTTTTGGCTATTTTTTGATAAGTAATTAAGTATTATGGTTAGATTAGTAATTTCCCCCAAAATCTTTGTAGCATTATTAATTTGATTTTACTCGTTAGATAGGTGAGTCTCTATTGTTTCTATTCCAATGACAATGAGCTCTCTTCATTTGTTAACTTTCCCATCACATATACAATTTTAGTGTGTGGTCACATCCTTTTCCATTTGCCTTATGTATTAATGCTCTTGTAATGTCTTATTACCTACTGCCTCTCTTTTGCTCAAAGACTACATATACAATCTTTACTGTATGGTCACATCCTTTTCCATTTCCATTTATATACATTTTTTATTTCTTTTTTATATATACTTTATTCATATATAATTTTTAACTTTATTTTTCAACAACTTGATTTTTTGTTTCACCTTTTTAGCTTTTGTTTTCTATTTTTAATATATATATATATATATATATATATATATATATATATATATATATATAGTATCTTAGAGTTTTTTTTCATTTTTGTACATATTATATTTTAATTTTTTCAGCTTTTTAATTTTTTAATTTTTTTCTTATTTGTTTTTATTTCTTTTTTATTTTTAACTTTTATTGAAATTTTTTAAAAAATGTTAAATGTATTAGTATATTATAGTATATTATAATTTTGATAGTTTATATTTTTTGTAATTTTTTATTTTTATTCAAGTAAATAAAATAGTTATGTTTATATGTGTAATTTATGTCCAACTTATTTTTTTTTTGTTTTTTTATTTAGTGTAATTATATTTATTTTACAAAAAAATAAAAATTAAAAAAATTAGCTTGTTTGTTGAGAATTAGTGTTTCTGTGTATTATATAACTTGCAAATTAAATAATGTTTCTATATGTGATACCAAAAGTTTAAATTCAAGATAACATTTTTCAATTTGATAATTGACTAAAAGAAAGAACAAAAGAAATAGTAGTCGGTCTCTACAAAAAAACTTGTTATAGTAATTTATATTAAATTCAAGTTCATTTCTTAAATCATATTAAATAAAAACATTAGAAAAACAATAAATAACTAAAATAGAAAAAAATAGAAAACAAAAGGTAAAAATGTAAAAACAAAATATCAGATTGTTGAAAATTGAAGTTAAAAAATGAAAATAAATAAAGTATATAAAAAAGAAAATAAAGAATATATATATATATATATATAACCAAAAATAAATAAAGTATACAAAAAATAGAAAATAAAGTTAAAAAACCATGTGGTGTAATTTTTTGCAAACCTTAGGGACTAAATGTTAATTTTTTAGGACTGATTTTGCAAAAAAAAGCTAACCAAGTTAACCATGAAACTTGTTAAGTGGGCTAGAGTGATAATTATGCAAGAAAGTTGTAGTCATAGCAATAATTAAAAAAATATTAGGGCTTTTTCCAATTATACGTTAAAAATTTAGGGCTTTTATATTATTAGTCTTTTTTTTTATAGTAAATTACTATGAGATTTGTAAACATTGTTTAAATATATGAAACCATTAATTTGGTTTAGCAATTCAATTTGAAACACTCTTTTTGCATAAAAATAATGATATATGTTGTGGAAATATGTTATTTATGTATTCTATATGAAAGATAAAATGAGACATAAATGTGTAATTGAGAAGTCTCCTTCAATGTAAATTAAAAAAAAAGTTGGGAAGAAGAGTGACGTATACATTAATCCCGTTTGAAATTAAATAGTTGGATTCTCTAAAAAATAGCATAAAGATCTTTAGGTTGAAATACTTCATACAATTATGATATACTAGGTATGTGTAATGGTAAAATAACATGAAATAATTTCAAATTATTTAGAAAAATATAAACAAATATAACATTGTTACTTATGTCAAATTAAAACAAGTTGTACAATGTATAAAATAGTGGTACTAATGTAAAGTTGTAGACGTAAACTGGTTAACATAATTACATTTTAACTACCGCATTTAATAACTACACATTTAAATCAATATATAGAATTCATTTGATAAACAGTTTCAAGTCACGAGTGGAATATTAAGAAAAGCTACACAATGGATCTTTAGCTTTTAAAGGTTGTTATTGTATGGTTTTTTATTTTCATAACTAACATTGTTTGTGGTAAAAAGTTTGATGGAGAAGAGAAGAAAATCCTAGAATATAATGAGGACATTATTAAGAGTGGTTATGATTCAAAAACAAGCTTATTATGTCGTGTTCGTGATCATGGAGGAGGGCATGTTAGAGGTTACATTCAATAAGAGATGATAAATAAACTGAGAGGAAAGGGCCAAGGTAAAGGGCAAGCAATGTCAAAAGGAAGTATAATAGTAAATATGGATGATGATAGTGAATCAACGAATGTAGCTACAACTAATGAAATTAATATAAGAAAAATGTCAAATAATTCAATCTACAATGATACACTTAGCACTGGAACTAATTCCAATCAACAATATGCCAGTTAATATCCTAACACTCAAGTGTCTTTTAATGGAATGTATAACAACCAAGATGAAGGTGGAAGTCGTGGAGGAGGGGGAGGTGGATCTAAAGGTGGAGGTGGAAGAGGAGGTGTTGGTGGTAAAAAATAATCTACTTTAAATTCAAATTCAACATCTATAATAATAAATAATAAAACATCATAAAATACATATCTAATTATAATAAGATTTGACTTGTTTGAATCAATATCATATATGCATGTATTGTCCCATTGTCTACTATACAAACGTAATTTAATCACTAAAGGCATCGATGGTATATATATATATATATATATATATATATATATATATATATTATTGTTAGAGAAATGTCAACTTACATAATAAGTTAGTTATATTACCAATAATACATATGCATATTGCAGTACACACAATCTACAATCTAAAATATAGAGAATAATAAATATGAGATAGTTCCTTATTTATTAATAGTTTGGTAGTTTAAGAACAAACTACTAAAGCAATGAACTAGATTTTTAATTACTCGGGTTTAATTAAACACCACATAATTATCTATTTATCTAATAGATAACTAGTAGGCAACCCTGGTTGAACCCCATGACATTTTTTTCTTATTAGAATAAAGAAGTAGCAATTTATGTATAAAATTGTAACTAACTACATATTTAGACGAACCCACTAAGTTTGAAGATATTCTTACCAACATTATCCAACAACATCAGATCCAGTTAACTTGTTCATAAACTACCTAATATGCCCTTCTACTTTTACAATCTTCCTCTTCTATTGCTTGTTGGCAAGTAAACTAACCACATCCTTCTCCTATCTGTCAATAAATGGAAAAAAAATTCATGATTTTATTTGAATATTTGATCATTTACAATGTACTAAACAAAGCTAAAACTTAAACCTACATTGAAGTCCATGTAAAAATGATATTGTAGTAGTGATCGGAGAAGCCACTCTGTAAATAGTAAACATTTCATCACCAAATCTATGCTTAAAGATTTTGAATCATAAAAATAATATTAGCCCTATTACTTTTTGTAGAAATTTTGATTTTCTTCTAACCTTCTAAACAACAAAAGTGAATGTAGTCCTCTTATATTTCTTCTCATCGCTGCTAGATAACTCCCCTGTATAAAGTATGAAAAAAAAAGTAAAATCCATCATCCCAGTTCTAGGTTAATATAAGTTCATAAATATGACTTTCCTCGTCTTTCAATTCTTGAAGCTGTGAACTTAACTCTTTTTAGGTGTATGAAGATGACACGCAGACTTATATCCATTGTCCAATTTCTAGTAGATAACAAACAGTAGGATTCAGAAATAATGGTGATACATATGAAAATAATAACAAGATGAACATGTACAAATGGGAAAACATCAAGTCGGAAATCATGGATTCCTATATAACATTAACAAACCAAATCAATTGACAAATTCAACACACACAACAAAAAAATTAATGTAATGAAAGTATGTTGCTATTTATTGCCATGATTGATGATAACTTACCATCAATTATTGTTTTGCAAGAGACAAAACAATCAAAATGTTCTTTGACCAACTGTTTTCTCTGTTGAGTTCTTCATTAAAGATTAGTGTTCAATGCCACAACACCAACCTCCAAGTCTGTTGTAGCTATATCTTGGTGCACACGACATATATGTAGTACTCAAATTGTTTTATGAGTAATAAGAAATAAGATCTGATTGTAGCAGTTCACCAAAAACTTGTTGTGCATCATGAAACTCGCTTTTGAATTTCATCATCAAACAGCTTGGTAGAGCAGTAAAAACAAATAAACACAAAAATTCCAATCTAGTTATCTACTGAACATATTTTGTAAAAATATAAAAAAACAAAAATCCTTCTAGCTTAGAAGGTTCAAATTAGAAAGAGAACCAAAGAAAAAAGGAGTAGCAGGTGATGGATGTGACAGATTTAACATGAGCGGTGGTGGTTAACAATCGGAATAAAGGAATCCAATTTACAGTGTAACATCCGGAATTTCAGGTATTATATTTATTCATTGTATTTCAAGTTTTGTGGACGAACTCCGTGAGTTGGTGCGTAGAGTCGCCGAGTAGAGACGCGAATCATTATGCGGGTGGATGGCTGGACTCGACGAGTCGCCCCGAGGACTCGGCGAGTCCATGCTGTTTAATGAAACCCTAATTCCTCGGGTTTGGGGCCTATTTAAGGGGCCTTATGGCCGTCATTTGCGGCTACCAGACCCCAGAGAGAAACCCTAAGTGAGCTAGAGCAATTGTGAGAGGATAGGAGCCATTTCTTGATCATTTGTTAGTGTTTTTGCAAATAGAAGAGGACCAAGACAAGAGGAGGCTGAAGAGGGTGCTAATCCAGTGATTCCAGGGCTCAGAGACTTCATTTCGAGGTATTAATTCGACCCTTCTTCAGTTTATGGTGTACTTCCTAGAGTTAGGGCTTTTAGCCCCTTTTAGAGGAAGGTTATTGAGTAATTGGTCCCTTCTCGTGTTGGTGCTGTAGATCTGGACCCAAAGAGGTCCAGAGACCCTTTTCCCTTGAGCTTTATGAGTATTAATGGGGGCTATAAGCTTTGGATGTCATTTTAGTGGTCATATCTTAAAATAAGGCCTTTAAGCCTTTGCATGAGCACCAAGATGTTAGCTTTACATGATTATCATGCTTGGGGAGGCGAGATCTATGATTGTATGGGACAGATCTGACCTTAGAAG
Source organism: Lactuca serriola (assembly GCF_051521515.1). Taxonomy (NCBI): domain Eukaryota; kingdom Viridiplantae; phylum Streptophyta; class Magnoliopsida; order Asterales; family Asteraceae; genus Lactuca; species Lactuca serriola. The sequence goes on along the minus strand of NC_136409.1, from coordinate 74,451,741 downwards.
TTGTTTTGAGGGTGTGCATGGCATGAACTCACCGAGTCCCAAGAACAGACTCGGTGAGTAGTATGAAGGTTGCCCATTAATCATTCAGTGAGTGGACTCCCGAGTTGGGGGATGACTCAGTGAGTTAGAAGGGATTAGAGGACTGAAGTTCAAGGCTGTACTCGCCGAGTTGTTCTTGAAACTCGGCGAGTTGAGTCGGGGTGGCCCCGCGATTCATGCCTGATGTGACTCGTCGAGTTTAGGGAGGGACTCGACGTGCCAAGCGGGTCAAAGAGTTAAGAGTCATGTGTGTACTCGCCGAGTCACTGGAGTGCACTCGGCGAGTTGGGTCAAAGTTTGACCGTTGACTTTTTTTGACTTTTAGGGTTTGGTTAGCAATAGAGTCCTTGAGTCAAGAGGGGGGGGGTAAAATAGTCTTTTACCCTTCATAGGGTGACAATAGAGGGTCGAGTCTAGCCTCGAGTGTTATATTTATGAGGATATTTACTTTGTGTGAATAGGCGGAGGCTAGGCAATACTTCTACCGAGTTAGGGATTTACGAGAGTCCGAGGTGAGTCTTCTCACTATACTTTACCTTGAGTAGGTAATCAGAGTTATGTGATACAGTGTTGTATGCTATATATGTGTTATGTGTTGCATTGCATTATTCTATGTGATTTATGCTGTGCATGTTATAGAGTTAGAACCGGAAGGTTCACAGAGATAGAACCTGAGGGTTCACAGAGTTTGGGTGCACGGACCCATAGAGTTATAGCCTCGAGTGGCTAATATGTGTTATATGTGGTATTTTGGGGAACTCACTAAGCTTTGTGCTTACAGTGTTTTGTGTTATGTGTTTTAGGTACTAGCGAGGATCGCGGAAAGGCGCCGGCTTGATCAGTACACACACGGGATTTTTATGTTATGAGATCTTGGGATTGATATATGTTATGAATTGAGTTTTAAAACAATGATGTTTTATGAATAATGAATGAATTTTGTTTTTATAAAATGCGAAAAATTGTTTTGGAAATTACGATGTTACAAGTTGGTATTAGAGCCTTGGTTTGAGGGATTCGAGTACACCTTCGGGCGTATTTGAACTCAAACTGAGGATTTGAGAAAATATTTTCAAAAGAGAACCAAGCTTTCTAAAAAGAATGAAAGATTTTTGGAAAACGCAGAGCAGAGTCGTGTGTATACTAAGAGGAGGACTTGGGGTGTATACTGATACGGTGTGGACGGTAGTATTGGGCCCGTACTACTGAAAACATCGGGGCGGTGTACAGTTCAAGTAAGAATCTTCGGGATGTCAGGGATCAAGGAGGGATGAGTTATCGAGTGCGAGTATGCTCGAGTGAGTTTCTAATATATGGTATGTTGTATTTCAGAGGTAGATCATGGTGAGGACACGTCATACGCCAGAGTGCAGCAGGACTAGTGATGAGGAGATCTGCCAGATCATCCATGAGGAGGTGGCTGCGGCCATCAGGGCAGAGATACCAGAGATGTTCGGGTCTATTAAGACCATGCTGATTGAGACTTTTGACAAGCGTTATGCCGCTCTTTCTGAGGGTGCTGTTGCAGCGGCCACCGTAGCCATCGCTGCTGCTAGGCCGCAGGGGGGTGACTCGTTGTTGTTCAGGGAGTTCAGCAACACGAAGCCACCAGAGTTTGATGGGACGCAGGATCCGATTGCAGCGATGAGATGGGTATCTTACATTGAGGGGTGTTTCTATACCTGCTCGTGCCCGGAGCACTTGAGGGTTCGGTTTGCGTTGAACCAGCTTCGCCTGGGGGCGAAGGACTGGTGGAAGTTCGCGACATCACACTATTCTCCAGCAGAGCTTGTAGCGGTGACTTGGGAGAGGTTCACCACCATGTTTCGTGATGAGTACGTTCCCTCGGTGGAACGGGATCGGTTGGCACAGGAGTTTTTGACCCTTAAGCAGGGTACGGAGTCGGTTACGGTTATTACCAGGATGTTTCATGAGAGGGCGATGTTCTGCCCTGCGCATGTGTCTATTGAGCAGGCATGTATGAGCCCTTATCTGAGTATTTTGAGGAGAGATATTCGGGAGTTCGTGGCGAACTCCTCGTACCGGACATTTGCCAAGCTTCAGGAAAATGCCTGGAAGAGGGAGATCGAGCTAGAGACTCAGGCTAGGGAGGAGGCGAAGTCTCAGGGAAGGGATCGGTGACCGGCGCAGTCCCAGCCGACAGCCAAGCGGGCCAAGCCTGTTGATCCCAGAGCAGGGAGCCAGAAGGGCCGCACTTGTGGAAAGTGCGGCAAGGGTCATGATGGAGTTTGTAGAGTTGGATCTTGCTACAAGTGTGGCAAGGAGGGGCATATGGCCAAGGACTGGCCCAAGGGGTTTGCAGTGTGTTTCCACTGGAACCAGACGGACACAGGAAGGCCGAGTGTCCGCTACTGCGAGGGTCAGCACAAGGAGCTTTTCAGGGGTCTGTCCCTGCTGCTGTTAGAGCTTCTGATAGTCGGCCGGTGAAGACCGAGACGCCGAAGGCTCGCGGGAGAGCCTTTCAGTTGACTGCGGAAGAGGTCTGCGCAGCGCCCGATGTCGTGGCTGGTATGTATTCTTTCATGTATTTATTTTAGTGTTTGAGATTTTGTGCTTATATTATGATATCCGTAAGTACTTTTCTTGTGAGTTCTGTACATGCTTTGGTGTTATTTGACTCGGGTGCGAGTCGATCTTTTATATCGTTGGCTTTTAGTCAGCACATCAGTATTAGTCGATAGGCGTTGAGTCGACCTCTGAGAGTCTCCATCGCCGACGAGAGAGCAGTGTATCCCACAGAGGTGATTCGAGGATGTGTACTCGAGATCATTGGTGTAGAGTTTCTTATTGATTTGGTACCGATTGCGATGGGGGACGTCTGTGTCATCGTGGGCATGGATTGGTTGAGCAGATTTGGAGCAGTTATCGATGGTGAGCGGTAGCTGGTGACTATACGAGACCCAAGTGGGGGAGTTATTACGGTGTACAGCGAGGTTACTCTTCCCGATTCAGCATTTTGTTTGGCTGCTAGAGCGAGGCAGAGTCTACAGCAGGGCTGTAGTGGTTTTGTAGCGTATGTGACAGATACAAGAGTTGATGCAGAGAGACTGAGTTTGGTTGAGGAGGTTCCGGTAGTGTGTGAATTCCCGGATGTCTTTCCCGAGGAGTTACCGGGTGTGCCTCCCGAGAGGCAAGTTGAGTTTCGCATTGATTTGATTCCAGGGGCAGCAGCTATTGCCAAGGCGCCCTATCGCCTTGCACCTCCAGAGATGCAGGAGTTATCCTCGCAGCTTCAGGATCTGCTGGGGAAGGGTTTATTCGGCCGAGCAGCTCGCCGTGGGGAGCACCGATCCTTTTTGTGAAGAAAAAGGATGGTTCGCACCGAGTGTGCATAGATTATCGAGAGCTGAACAAGTTAACGGTCAAGAACCGTTATCCTTTGCCGAGGATCGACGATTTGTTCGATCAGCTGCAGGGAGTATCTTGGTTTTCCAAGATTGATCTGAGATCTGGATATCATCAGATGAGGGTGCGCGAGGAGGATATCCAGTAGACCGCATTCAGGACTCGTTATGGGCATTACGAGTTCGTGGTGATGCCATTCGGGCTCACCAATGCGCCTGCAGTGTTCATGGATCTCATGAACAGGGTATGCAGACCGATGTTGGATCGATCAATGATTGTGTTCATTGACGACATTTTGGTATATTCGAGATCCAGGGAGCAGCATGAGGAGCATTTGCAAGAAATCCTCAGTATGCTGAGATCGGAGAGGCTTTACCCCAAATTCTCCAAGTGCGATTTTTGGTTGCGAGAGGTGCAGTTCCTTGGTCACCTCGTTAACCAAAAGGGGATTTTGGTTGATCCGGCCAAGATCGAGGCGGTGATGAGTTGGGAGGTGCCGAAATCTCCTTCTGAGATCAGGAGTTTTCTGTGGTTGGCTGGCTATTATCGGAGGTTCATCAGGGATTTCTCCAAGATTGTTGTTCCTCTCACCAGGTTGACCCGGAAGGGTGTGGTGTTCAGCTGGGGCCCAGAGCAGCAGGCCTCATTTGAGACTCTTCGCCAGAGATTGTGCGAGGCCCCGGTGTTGGCTCTTCCAGAGGGAATGGAGGACTTCGTGGTGTATTGTGACGCATCGATATCTGGGTTGGGCGCAGTGTTGATGCAGAGGGGGCATGTGATCGCGTACGCATCGAGGCAGCTGAAGCCCCATGAGACAAGGAATCCAACCCACGATTTAGAGTTGGGGGCTGTGGTGTTCGCCCTCAAGATTTGGCGCCATTATCTGTATGGGGTTCGGTGTACGATATACACAGACCACAAGAGTTTGAAGTATTTGATGGATCATCCAAACCTGAACATGCGTCAGAGGAGATGGTTGGATGTGGTAAAGGATTACGATTGCGAGATCCTGTACCACCTGGGTAAGGCTAATGTGGTAGCCGACACCCTGAGTCGTAGGGCAGAGAGCGCCCCGATTCAGGATATTTGTATGAGATTGACGGTGATGACCCCAGTATTGGACACCATCAGAGGGGCTCAGGCTGAGGCAGTAAGACCGAAGAACCGTAAGAGAGAGTGAGTTATCGGACAGGTGTCAGAGTTTGTGACCGATAGTAGAGGGCTTATGACCTTCCAGGGTCGGATTTGGGTACCGTTTGTTGGAGGAACGCGTACCATCTTGATGGAGGAGGTGCATAGATCGAGATTCTCGATCCATCCCGGGGCCACTAAGATGTTTCTGGATCTTAAAAGGGAGTATTGGTGGCCTTGTATGAAGAGAGATGTAGCGTGGTTTGTTGAGAGGTGCCTAACTGTCGTAGGGTTAAGGCCGAACATCAGAGACCACATGGTAAGTTGCAGCCACTGGAAGTCCCAGAGTGGAAATGGGAGCATATATCCATGGATTTTATCACCAAATTGCCGAGAACGGCGAGGGGTGTCGATGCAATTTGGGTGATAGTAGACCGCTTGACGAAGAGCGCTCACTTTCTCGCCATTAGTGAGAGTTCTTCTACGAAGAAGTTAGCAGAGATATATGTGAGAGAGGTGGTATCGCGGCATGGGGTGCCGATCTCGATTGTGTCAGATCGAGATGTGCGTTTCACTTCCAGATTTTGGAAGAAATTCCATGAGGAGTTGTGTACGAGGCTGCATTTTTGTACCACATACCACCCACAGACTGACGGTCAGAGCGAGCGGACGATTCAGACGCTCGAGGACATGCTCCGAGCATGTGTGTTGGATTTTGGCGGTAGTTGGGACATGTATTTGCCCTTAGCGGAGTTTTCCTACAACAACAACCATCATTTGAGCATTGGTATGCCGCCCTTTGAGCTGTTATATGGGAGGAGGTGTTGGACTCCCATTTGTTGGGTAGAGGTAGGGCAACGAGTGATGGGTAGCACAGAGATTGTGCTTCAGACGACATAGCAGATACAACGAGTCAGGCAAAGATTGTTGACCGCTCAAAGCCGCCAGAAGAGTTATGCGGATAGGCGACGATCCGAGCTTGAGTTCCAGGTCGGTGATTATGTTCTCCTGAAGGTATCTCCTTGGAAAGGAGTGATTCGATTCAGGAAGAGGGGCAAGCTAGGGCCCCGGTATATTGGGCCGTTCAGAGTGATCGAGAGGGTGGGTAGGGTAGTGTATCGCTTGGAGCTACCTGCAGAGTTGGAGCGGATTCATAATACCTTCCACGTGTCTCAATTGAGGAAGTGTATAACCGACGAGTCGGCGGTAGTGCCGTTAGAGGATATTCAGGTGGATGCGAGCCTGAACTACGCGGAGAGACCAGTTGCGATTGTGGATCGGAAGATCAAGGTTCCGAGGAGCAAGGAGGTGCCTCTGGTGCAGGTTCAGTGGCAACATCGGAGAGGATCCGAGTTGACTTGGGAGCCGGAGCGGGAGATGCGTGAGCAGCATCCGGAGCTATTTTAGGGATGAGACTTCGAGGACGAAGTCTGATTCAAGTGGGGGAGAATTGTAACATCCGGAATTTCAGGTATTATATTTATTCATTGTATTTCAAGTTTTGTGGAAGAACTTGGCGAGTTGGTGCGTAGAGTCTCCGAGTAGAGACGCGAATCATTATCCGGGTGGATAGCTGGACTCGGCGAGTCCATGCTGTTTAATGAAACCCTAATTCCTCGGGTTTGGGGCCTATTTAAGGGGCCTTATGGCCGTCATTTGCGGCTACCAGACCCCAGAGAGAAACCCTAAGTGAGCTAGAGCAATTGGGAGAGGATAGGAGCCAGTTCTTGATCATTTGTTAGTGTTTTTGCAAATAGAAGAGGACCAAGACAAGAGGAGGCTGAAGAGGGTGCTAATCCAGTGATTCAAGGGCTCAAAGACTTCCTTTTGAGGTATTCATTCGACCCTTCTTCAGTTTATGGTGTAATTCCTTGAGTTAGGGCTTTTAGCCCCTTTTAGAGGAAGGTTATTGAGTAATTGGTCCCTTCTCGTGTTGGTGCTGTAGATCTGTACCCAAAGAGGTCTAGAGACCCTTTTCCCTTGAACATTATGAGTATTAATGGGAGCTATGAGCTTTGGATGTCATTGTAGTGGTCATGTCTTCAAATACGGCCTTTAAGCCTTTGCATGAGCACCAAGATGTTAGTTTTACGTGATTATCATGCATGGGGAGGCGAGATCTATGATTGTATGGGACGGATCTGACCTCAGAAGTTGTTTTGAGAGTGTGCATGGAATGAACTCGCCGAGTCCCAAGAACAGACTTGGCGAGTAGTATGAAGGTTGCCCATTAATCATTCAGTGAGTGGACTGCCGAGTTGGGGGATGACTCAGTGAGTCAGAAGGGGATTAGAGGACTGAAGTTCAAGGCTGTACTCGCCGAGTTGTTCTTGAAACTCGACGAGTTGAGTCAGGGTGGCCCCGCGATTCATGCCTGATGTGACTCGTCGAGTTTAGGGAGGGACTCGACGTGCGAAGCGGGTCAAAGAGTTAAGAGTCATGTGTGTACTCGCCGAGTCACTGAAGTGCACTCGGCGAGTTGGGTCAAAGTTTGATCGTTGACTTTTGTTGACTTTTAGGGTTTGGTCAGCAATGGAGTCCTTGAGTCAAGAGGGGGGGGGGTAAAATAGTCTTTTACCCTTCTGAGGGTGACAATAGAGGGTCGAGTCTAGCCTCGAGTGTTATATTTATGAGGATATTTACTTTGTGTGAATAGGCGGAGGCTAGGCAATACTTCTACCGAGTCAGGGATTTACGAGAGTCTGAGGTGAGTCTTTTCACTATACTTTACCTTGAGTAGGTAATCAGAGTTATGTGATATAGTGTTGTATGCTATATATGTGTTATGTGTTGCATTGCATTATTCTATGTGATTTATGATGTGCATGTTATAGAGTTAGAACCGGAAGGTTCACAGAGATAGAACCTGAGGGTTCACAGAGTTTGGGTGCACGGACCCACAGAGTTATAACCTCGAGTGGCTAATATGTGTTATATGTGGTATTTTGGGGAACTCACTAAGCTTTGTGCTTACAGTGTTTTGTGTTATGTGTTTCAGGTACTAGCGAGGATCGTGGAAAGGCGCCGGCTTGATCAGTACACACACGGGATTTTTATGTTATGAGATCTTGGGATTGATATATGTTATGAATTGAGTTTTAAAACAATGATGTTTTATGAATAATGAATGAATTATGTTTTTATAAAATGCGAAAATTTGTTTTGGAAATTACGGTGTTACATACAGTATCTCCGTCGACTCAACAGACGGTTAAGAAGAAGAGAAAAGCGCCTTTCAGAGAATCTTATCGTCATGATAAACTGAAACATAAAACATAATTTACCAAAATTAAAGACCTAAACCCAAAATGAACATAAAAACACACCATAAAAGGAGGTGGTGACGGGTGCTCTTGCAACAGGGTGAGTGTAGAAGAATTGTATTTGGGAAATCGATTAAGAACAATATTAATCAATGTAATGAACTCAGAAAGTAAATAAATCTTTGAAGTTTTTATTACTCTCAATTAGCTTAGTTACAAAACATAGACTATGAAAGCTGGAAAACTCGTTAGTCTAAATCTAAGCTCAGTCCCTATTTATAGGGAATATGAGAGTACAAAAAATACTAAGTCTGGAACCTTACGCTTCGTACAAAAGTGACTTAGTAAATACATTAAATATGAAATAGACTAAACACAATTCGACTCTTTTCAAGACTTCGACCTTTACAATCTCCCCCTTTGTAAACGAGTCGAACTACTCAATTTGTAAGAATTTGAGCAGCAAAGTTCATCGTCCTTCGTATCTCTAAATACCATGTTAAAACCTTCTTTAACTTCTTCTTGTTACCATCATTGTTCTTAGTGCAGTTGTTCGTACGAACTATAAAGTTTGTATATTGTGACGTTGTGTATCTTTCAATCTCAGCAACTTGAAAGAGAAACCTCTAAGCCTTCCCTTTAGTGTCCTTCCCAGCAAACACTAAGCCAAATGGTTTCAAACATATCTCTCCATCAACATAAATTTTCAACTCATCTTGTGTCTTCGAAAGTTCCATTGCAATGGATACTTTCCTATCCATACTCGAAGCCAAATCTTCGTCAGTCAGGGAAAGACAATCATAATAATTGTCAACGAAGATTTTAATGTGAGTAAGACCTAGTCAGAACACTTCTTTGTCTGTACCCTTGAGTTGTGATGCCTCCATTTCTTTTAAAAGTAATGCAACTTGAATAAGATCATTCATGTTCATTAAAGGGAAGTCTGCAACACTGAAGTCTACTGCTTGATTATTTGCACGAACAACATGATACCTGGAATTTTGTATCAGGTTTTCGAATAAGACATCCTTCTTAATGGAAACGACTTTCTTGATCTTGATGAGAAACAACACTTAATCTTGCTTTTTTCCAAGTACAGCATGAAAACGAATTTTCATGTGTGTATAATCATCTGTGTTTTTGAATTTCTTACTAACCTTGTATTGTGCAGTGATAACCATCATTTCGTTTATCGGAAAGCCCAACTAACAAGTATCAGTGTTAGCAATTTAATAGCTCTTCCTTGGTTTCTTTTCGAAAGCATACATGTGATTGAATGCAACTCTCTATTCGATAGATTCATACAAATATAACTTCTTAGGATCACCTTTGTCCATACCAGGTGGATCATTCTCCCTCAACCTCAAGATACTTTGAATATGCCTCTGAAGTTCGATTTCAGCCTCATCTTCTGCTTTCTTTTCTTCTTTAGATTTTTCGACTAACACTCCTTTCCCTTTATCTTTCAAATCAGGATTTGGTTTCACAGAACTTGAACTACCCCCTTCTTTAGCCGAACCAATCACAATCCCTTTTGGTTTTGTAATCGGTTTTGTAGTAACGATAGTTGTTGAGATAGTATCAAACTTCATTGGAATTGAAACAAGAATTTGTGTAGAAAACACATTTCCAATAACTTTCGAATCTCCAGTTGTTATCTTCTCTCCTTCTCCCTTTCTATTCACATTCACTCCTTTGCTCACCTTCGTTTCTCCCCCTTGCACCCCTGTGACAACAGGCGGGGCATTCTGTGGCAACATATGAGCAAACTTGGAGATAAGAGCAACAACCTTCTGAATGACTTGATCAAGTAGATTCAGCTTCTGAGTAAGGAACTTAAGAGTTAAGAATGATGTTGGAGTAGGCTTCGAAACAACTTCTTTTAACTCCATAAGAAGAGTCTGTAACTTCGCAAACTGATTCTTGTCTTTAGTTGCTTTAGAGTCTAACTTTGGCACAACGTCTTGAAAAGTTTTGATAAAATTGGTAACACCTCCAGCAATTATATCAACCTTCTCCTGAAGTGAATTGTACTGAGAATTCATATTGTTGAGTTCCTGATAGACTTCCTTCTTCAATTCTTCCAATTTCAAATTGACATCTTCTCGAACCTTTTTAACATCTTGTACGAAGAGAACATGACGTTTCTTCGCAACAACATGCAAATCCTTCAAGGCTCCTTCAAAGTTCTTTGCTTGAGTCCTTATACGAAGCTCACTATTTTGATCAGAAATGTCTAACTTTTCAAGAAGTCTTCGTTCAGAAGCTTTGATCATTACATCAACTTCAGTACCTGAAACTGAATGTTTTGCTCCAGAATCAACTTGGGACTGAAGAAGTAAGTTTAACTTCCTATTCAAGATTTTAAACTGTTTTCCTGACATTAACATATTATCAGGAATTTCCTCATGTTCCGAATCGAAATGCACTTTGTCGAAAGTACCTCCAAAACCTCCTCCTTCAGTTTCATCATCGGAATGAGGTTTGGGTGTGTCCGTGGATTATGATGGAAAAAGAGTAGTGATAGGTTGTTGAAGGATAGTTGCAAACAATAGAGATGAAGTAGAAGTGGATATGGGTGGTGGTAATGAAACAAACGGAGTTGAAGTGATAGGTGGTAATGAAGAAGAAAGAATAATAGGCTATGAAAAGTCGACACTCATTGTAACATTTGACCCCATATAAGATACGTTAGTAGTGATGTTAGAACTAGGAACCTCCTCAGTAAATGACTTGGTAACCACTATTTCGAGTGGAATGGTTGTAGTAGGAGAAATGGTAGAAACATTCGAAACTGAAGAGATTATAGGCGGTGAAGTTACCATAGGAGAGGTCGAAGCCATAGGAGTATCAGGAACAACTTCGTTATCTGAGGAATCATCACTTATAACAAGCATTCGCTTGTACCGTTTTTCTGTGATATGCTTTGCAACATCATGAGCACATCTCTTTTTAGATAGCGGTGAAACAGGAGCAGGAATTTTACGAATGATAACTCCTTTGCTGCTAACTTGAGTCTTGAGAACCCTCGGAGAGTCATCAGACGAAGTTTGTTTAGATGATATTTTGTGAATCTGTTTAAGGAATCCTGATTTTGAAGGAACAACTTCCTTCGAAGGCTGAACTTTATTCTCTTCTACTTCCTTCTTATTATCACCTTCAACATTTTTGGGTGAAGGTTTCAACTTTGTAGCTTTTACTGGTTCCTCATCAGACTTCGTTTTCTTTGATGGCTTGGAAGATCCAGCTTCGACTTCATGTAACACCCCAGTTTCCACATCCGGGTTTACATTTTACAAGTAATTTATAAGAATCTTGTGCGTAGGATTCACCTTCTTGAGCATTGCATCTGGAATACGTGCAACACTTGTAAATATTTGCTCATCATCTGCAACTATCTTTGGAAACTGATACTTCGTAAATGCAGCAGTGTCCTCACCCTGAGGGACTTTAATTCCGTTTTTCTCATACACTTTCTCCAATATTAAACTCCAGTATCTAGCACAAGAAATTCCCATAGCCACACTTGTACTTTCTAAGCTTTTTGTGAATTCCTTCCACAACTAAGTGGCATAATCCACACTCAAGTCGTAATATAACCCCATGACCATTGCATACACTTCTTGTCTTCCCTTGTCAAGACCCACTGTTCTGCCTGTTAAACACCGTAGGAAGATCCCAAACAAGAAATTCCAGATACATGGAAGCCTCGACTTTTTGAAATCACTTATCTTTTCGAGTGGTGGCTGATGACCCATATCGTTGAACATATTTATGATCTGAGGGTTAGTAGGTTTGAAGAATGGTGGTGAATTGGGAAGCTCTAAGAACTGTGAAAACATCTTCTTGGTGAGACGAATGCGTTTCTCATTCACCAAGTTAAAGGTAAGTACATCAGTGCCTTTCTTGAATGAAGCAGTGGATGCAACCATAGACAACCATGTTACGGGTACTGTGAAAGATTTGAACATAGCAGTTGCTAGAACAGATCATTTCAAAGCCACAATCAGCATCTTAAGATCTTCTGGATACAACAATACATTGGATTCTACCTGATAGTTTGTGCTCTATATCTTCATCAACGGTTCAGAAGCAATTTCTTCAGTGGTGGAGTTCTGAACAACATCCATTGCCAAGTTGATTGAAAGTTTTTTAGAAAAATTAGGGCTTTTTTTTATCTTCTGTGGATTTTTGAAAGCGTGATGTTAATAGGAAAGAAGATTATCCTTTTATAAGTAAGCACAAAGAATGTGAACCATTTATCATTAAGAAGTATATCACGCCATTCCTTGAAATGCGCACGGGCCAAGTTTCCAAACGGTTACTTTTAGACTATTCATGAGCACTTGTGGATAAGATCAGACCTTTCGGATTTAAGGCTGGGCTCTTTCGTTTTTGGGATTTGAAACAAAGTCATTTGCCAGACTTGTGAAATCATTAGCCTAAGTTGGTATTACTTAGTGCCTCAAGGATATCGTGAGTGCAGTGATTCAATGAAAAAGATAAGAAACAATTTTAAAAAAAAATGGATCTGTGATGTCAAAAATATTGACACGAAAGCAGTTAAACCCTAGGAAAAGCCTGCTTCGTTAATTATCAAGAGAGATAACTAACATCTTGTGCATTTTCCTTTGAATTACAATCGAATACTTTTAGAGAAGTATCGAAGGGCTTTTTTTTAAGGCTTCAATGGGTGGCTTACGAATTTTGTTACATATCAACCTAAATATAAGGTGAGTAATTGTAAACGGAATTACTTGTTTGACCAGTGTAGTCAGTGACAAGTGGCTTTGTAAAATTTGTGAAAGTGACTAGGAAAAAGAATTGATACTCACACTGAAATCACATTCAAGGAAAAATAGTTAAGCTGGATTTCATTGGGAAACAAATGTCATGGGTTTCGAACACTTGATTAAAACCACTCATACGAAAGAATGTGATTTGGAGTATACGAAACTTTGGTACACAAACAAGTGTTTCGTAAGAATTTGGAACAAAGTTCCCCGTCAATTCGTTAATAAGTTAGGATATTTGGATTTCACTTGCATCACGGTCTCATGATTTAAGGTCATTAACACAAATTTTTGACATGTTTAAGTCACAATTGGTTTGATCAATGACCTCTTGAACATGTGTCTTTGTGTGTTAAATGTGTTATCAAATTTTGTGATGAAAAAGATTGGTTAAGATTCGAATGTACCTCTGTTATGTATGGACCAAATAGATAACTCTTAACTCATTTGAAAAGAGTAAGGTAGCTCATTGGACTAATGCGAATGTAAGCCTAATTGGGAAGAAACTTTCATATGAAAATTTTCATTAAGGATTTCGTAACACTGTAGCACCCGAAATCAGAAAGGTCAAGAAAGGAAAGGAAAACCCTAAGTCAAGGGGGTTAACTCGTCGAGTCCAAGGAGGAACTCGACGAGTCGGAGCATGATCCGTGTCGCGGCTTAAGTGGCCGACTCGGCGAGTCGGGGAGACTGACTCGGCGAGTCTGGTCTGGGTTGGGAAAACCCTAGTTCTGGGACTTGTACCCTATTTAAGCATCTCATTCCTCTTTTATCAGCCTCATTTGTATCCCCCATTGTCCAGAAGTTTTCCCACGAAACCCTAGTGCTCTGTTTGAGTGTGTGAGCCAATATTGAAGGATTTTGAGTGTTCTTGAAGCCTAGAAGGAGAAGAAGGAGTTGAGGGTTCAAGAGGAAGGTTGTGGATCTAGAAGATTCATCTCTTTTGCTGCTCATTTTGGTAACCAAGTTTCCTCCTTGTCTTGTTATTGTTAGATCATTTCATGTCCCTCTTTATGAGATTTTGGACCAAGTATGATGCATTTCGGGATTTAGACATCCTCAAGATGGATCCCTTTAGCTCTAGGTGTGTCTTGGCCTAGAGACCCATAAAGTATCAGTTTTTGGTGTGTTGGTAAAGCAACTTTTCCCCAAGCCCTAGCCATAGAGTGTTTTAAGCCCATATCTCTTTGGTTTCATGTAAAGTTTGCAACATTACATGAGGAATAGGCTTGGGAAGAGTGGATCTACAGTTTGGAGCCCCAACATGGCTCGAAAAGCCACTGTATGGATTAAGAAATGAAGCGACTCGGCGAGTCCTTCGAGTGGACTCGGCGAGTAGTATGAAGATGGGGATGAACTCGACGAGTTGGATGAACAGCTCGGCGAGTCTGTTTAAGATGGCCTTGCACTCGGTGAGTTTGTTCTTGGACTCGGCGAGTCAAGTCGTGAAACCCCAAACCCTTCGAGTTAAGACTCGGATCAGTGAGTTAAGTGGGGACTCATGAGTTGGACAGTGCAGGACTCGCAAATCGGTAGACTCGGCGAGTCAGGGGCCGACTCGGCGAGTCGAGTTGCGAATGAAAGGATTCTGAGCGTATGAACTCGGCGAGTCAGTAGCCAGACTCGGCGAGTAAGGTTGACCTGGAAGGTTGACTTTGACGTTGACCATAGTTGAATTAGTTTGGCTTCTAGGGTTTAGTTTGGGAACTAAGTGTATGTTGATATTAGTAGCTGGTGGAGCTAGTGGAGCAGCGGCTCAGAGAGTTGTCGGTCAGCAGCCAGAGGATCATCAGCAAAGTTCAGTAGTGCGAGGTGAGTCTCCTCACTGTTTGTATGGGTCTAAGGCACCAATGTCGGCCCATTTAGTTTATGTATGCTAGGAAGAACCGGGGGTTAGCCCTAGGCATTATGCATGAAAGACCAGGAGGCGGCTCCTGACACACAGTATGTTATTATGTATGATAGGAAGACCCGGGGGTTAGCCCTAGGCAATATGTATGAAAGACCAGGAGGTGGCTCTTGGCGCACTGTATGCCATTGTGTATGAAAGACCAGGAGGTGGCTCCTGGCACAATATATACAGAGTAGCCTAGTAGAGTAGTATGTATAGTTGTCTTTATGATACTTGCATGAAAGACCAGGGGTGGCCCTTGGCACCTGTCTGTAAGACCTAGGGAGTGGCCCCAGGCTTGACCAGGAAGACCACGTGCGGCCCGTTGCACAACCACCAGACTATTTTTGGCACATAACACCTTACTTGATTATGGATATGTTGGTTATGTATGGCTCTTGGCTATGTATGACATGTATGGAGCAGTTGGGTTGTATGGTATGTGGTATCTGGGGAACTCACTAAGCTTCGTGCTTACGGTTTTCAGTTTTGGTTTCAGGTATTTTGTTTTCAAGGAAAGGAGTTGGCTCGATTGCAGCGCATCACACTATGTTTTCCGCACACGAGATCTTTGGGATTACACTCTGATATGGTTTTATGATAATATGTTTTGATTATCGACACTTTTGTTTGTCACTAGATATTATAATGAATGTTTTTATACTAATGGTTTTATGTAATAACTTATTTAAAAATGAAATTTTTGGGCTGAAATTTTGGGATGTTACAAGTTGGGATCAGAGCCCTGGTTTGAGGGATTCGGACACACCTTCGGGGGTGTCTGAACTC
Organism: Lactuca serriola; assembly: GCF_051521515.1. Lineage (NCBI taxonomy): Eukaryota > Viridiplantae > Streptophyta > Magnoliopsida > Asterales > Asteraceae > Lactuca > Lactuca serriola. The sequence goes on along the minus strand of NC_136409.1, from coordinate 74,436,469 downwards.
AAATCGAGGGATTAAAGGATTTTGAAAAAGAAAAGGTTTTCTAAAAGATTAAGTAAAGAGTTTTAAGAAAGAACAAAGTGTGTGATGTGCGCGACCAGCCGAGCTCAAGTAATTTTCCCAAGATATCCATACACGTTGTGATATGTTGTGATATGATATGATTATGAAAACTACATGTTAGATTAGGGCTAAGGATCTAGGGAGGATGCCTTATGTGCCTGTTGTATGTGCTTGAGCTGCATGATAGTGCTGATTAGATAGTAGTAGGATAGCCTGTTTAGGTTATGCCTGAGTTTATGAGCTTATGTTTCATGCTAGTACAGATTCTTGATATGCGATTATGATTGTTGAGTATGTTATGGTTAGATTTTTCCCTTGTCCAAATGCTGCTTGCTTTGTGCATTGTGGGATTCTGAGTGATGGGAGTTAGCATATAGGTGAATACGTCACGTCACATGTGATCAGCGTTGAATAATCTCAGAGTGCTAGATTTGGCCCTACTGCGCAGCTCTCGTCTGAGTCTAACCGTTGTAGGGACGAGTCTTCTACTCGAAGGATTATCTGAGCCTGATTACATGTGATGGTATTCAGGTGATGGCTAATTGGCATCACAAGGAGGCCTTCAGCAGTTGAGGACTGGTTTGAGTTGTGTCAGAGGTTTCCTAGGGTAAGCCTAGGATAAGAGTAGCAGAGATCAGCAGTGGTAAAAGGGACCTGGTGGAGTCGAGGCGGTCCTTGAGGAAGGTACAGATAGATGTGGAAGGTAGTATGGGCCCGAACTACTAAAAGCAGAGGATCCGTACCCGGATTGAGGAAGGCTAAGACAAGACCAGGGAACTTGTAACAGATGTGATCCCTTTAAAGATATATGTATCACTAATAGTTGTCTGTATGTATTGTAGAATGGTGGTACTACAGCAGAGGCCGGTACTTGGCAGTTCAGGAGAGGGATCGGGCTCAGGTTCAGGCTCCGAACCAGTGGATGAGAGGCTACGCGATTTCATCACGTCTGAGATCACCAGAGGCATCCTTGAGTCGACTCCCATCATCTTCGGGTCGATCAAGGAAGGGATAGTTGAGCTGATGGAGGAACGACTTCGAGCTTTCAGGAGCGATTTGGCGTCTGGCCAGGCGAGTACGCACACATTATCCTTCAAGGACTTCAGAGGGAGTGGTGCGCCGGATTTTCATGGGGTGAAGAACCCCATTGCTGCTAGGAGATGGATTGCAGACATCGAGTCTGCGCAGCTGACGAGCTTCTGCCCGGAGGGGTCGAAGGTCCGCTTTGCGGCGGGATGTTTGAGAGACAGAGCTAGAGACTGGTGGGAGTCAGTTGGTGATTCCTTGGGAGCCTCAAGCATTGAGGCTATGACCTGGCCTGACTTTGTGACCAGGTTTAAGGCGGAGTTTGCACCGGCGGTGGAGCTTCAGCAGTTGGCCAGAGAGTTCCTAGACATGAGACAGACGACGAAGTCGGTGGCAGAGATTACCGTCAAGTTTCATTAGAGGGCCTTATTGGTGCCTCAGTATGCAGGGGATGATGAGATGCAGAGGAACCACTATCATGACATGTTGAGAGCGGATATTTGGGAGCATGTCACCTTCTCGGCATGCCCGACCTTGGACTCTATGATTGCCAGGGCGCGGGAAAGGGAGATTGATTTGGAGCACATTGCAAAGAGGAAGTCAGATCAGATGTATACTTTGGAGGATCCCGGGAAGAGACCCAAGACTTCAGATCAGCGGGTACCAGACCGGCAGGGCCGGAGTCAGTGCAGCACGTGCGAGAAACGACACGAGGGAGTTTGTCGTTCCAGGGGTTCAGGCTGCTACAAGTGTGGCAGTGATGGTCATGTTAGCAGGGACTGCCCACAAGGGGCAAGCACATTATGTTTTCACTGCAATCAGGTGGGCCACAAGAAGGCCGACTGCCCGACGATGAGGGGAGAAGCGGGAACTGCGTCTGCCCTGACAACTTTGAGGATTACGGATGGGTGAGAGGGTAGGGCCTTGCAGTGGCAGATGAGGGAGGTCTGGATCACAACAGGGAATGTTGCAGGTATGTATCTATGGCTTTTTGGATTTCATGTGTATTAGGGTTGGTTTTACCTCGAACTATGGTAAAAGTATGTATGAGTTGTCTCTCTGCTTGTATTCGGATTGTACTTTCAGAATTGTCTCATGCCAATTGCATACCAGGAACTATTAGTAGCTAGTGTAGGGTCATCTTGGTTCGAAGTGTTCAGTATTATCCCGATTATGACAAAAAGTGGTTCAGGAGCGTTGTGTGGAGGACGGTGGGCAGGGTACGGGGAGTATCCCTCCACCATTATCAAGGTTTGGTGGCTCTGGTCTTGGTACTTGGGATAGCTTTGGGAAGCATCAAGGGAAGTGGTCTATCACTGATGGAGTTACTCTAAGCATTTGTTATTCGGACCTTAAGGGCATTAGTTGGAGCCCAGGGGATTATCAAAATCGGGATGTAGGAGGTGTTCATCTTGTATTCGGTAATCGTACGGTATTTGGAATGGGCTAGTGGTGGATCGCTAGTGTGACATCCCCAAAATCTCGGCCAGAAAAGACCGATTTTCATTTATGCTTTTAAAATAATTTCAGAGTAAATCCTTTTGATTTGAAAGAGTTTCGGAATTTGTTCCCAAAAACAAAACATGATAAAACAATGTTTACCAAAGCATTTCATAAAATAAATGTATTTTCATTATATAATCAAAACTCGGGGTGTCATGTTCCGATACAGACCAATAAGCATAAACGATAAAATTACAAGTCATTCAACAAATATATACATATACAGACTTGTAAACAAAACAACTTGATGGTTCATCCATCTTATGCCCTCGCGCCACTTCCTGTAATACAAATAAAACTGAGTGGGTCAGGCTTGGGAGCCTGGTGAGCATATAGGGTTTTCAACCCACAATAAATAATTATATTTAATTCCACCAACCAATAATAACCCAATTACCCATTCCCGTTATTCTCACTTTATGTCCCTAAAATAACTAATACAAGGGACCTAGTCTAAGAATATTTCATCGGGGCGACAACACATGCTTCGGGGGTTCCTCAGCAATATAAGTCAAATAAGGCAACCATGAAGGGGATGCAGTACAACGAATGAACACCCAAGTTCATTAACACCTACAGGTGGCGAGCCTGCTAATGTTCCACAAGACTATCTAGAAAAGTCCGTGGTCGTCATCTAAACTCCGCTAGCTGACTAAATCAAACAACAACGAGGCCTCTCATATGTTTATTACACACCAACTATCTACCCATGTTCTACCCAACATATTAGTAGATAAAAATATACATTTTTATACATAGTTTAAAAACCTGTATAGCATGCTTTAATCAATACATATTCCACATAACAGATGAGGCACACACACACATAACACGTATTTCATAGAGAATAAATCATATCTATGAGATAGAAGAAAGTGAATACACATTCACACACATAACCACAAAATTATACACATAATACGTATTCCGTATAAAATACTTCATAATTATGCGTTAGAAGAAAGTAACTACACACTCACACATATAAACAACAATATACTTAATACACTCAAACCATACTTGTATTATTATCGTGTTTATGAAAGGTAGTATACACTCACTTGATCAGAAGATGATCGGACAGCACTACGGGTTACAGAAGTAGTAATCCTCAGCAGATCTGGAAGATCTCTACAAAAATCGAACATCTCGCGGACAGAGCTTCGGCTCGGGAATCGCACTTCTCCGGATCTTCGGGATCTCGGGACTTGCTTCGGGGCTCGAGAATATTACCGGGGCTTCGGGGTACTTCTAGCACGCAAATCGAGGTAAAACGGGAGAGAGAAGAGAGAAAGATAGCAAAGGAGTCGACTGCCTTCAGATCCTATTTATAGAGGCTGGAACCTCGGAGTACGCAGGGCGTATGAGGGTACGCGGGGCGTACGCCTCGGATCGTCATGGCTTACGTATCCGAAATACTCGAGTGCGAATGTCGACATACCTTGGTGTACGCGGGGCGTAGGCTAGTACGCGGGGCGTACTTCGGATGAGTCCGATGACTCGTCTTCGGATAATACCGGGATTTAATAATTAAATTTAATTATTAGTTATTTAATAAATTTCAAAAATTCATATCTTCTTCATACAAACTCCGTTTTCGACGTTCTTTATATCCACGCGAAGGTGAGACTACGCTCTACAACTTTCGTTTAGACTCCGTCGGCTATTTTTGACTTTATTTTTATTAATTATTTTTAGTAGGCGGGACAGAAAAACTTCGTTATAAATTCATAACTTCTTCGTTTGACGTCCGTTCTCACCTAACTTTTCATCGCTTCGATACCAACAACGAGATCTTCGATTCTCGTTTAGATCGATTCGACTAAAAACCGTTTGATCTCAAATCGAGTATTTCGGGCTGCATACCGCTAAGTCGAAACTTCAGAAAATCATAACTTCCTCATACGAAGTCAGATTCTGGCGCTCTTTATATATTCGGAAACCTCGTTTCAACTACTACAACATTATCCAAAGATATCAAGTTTATTTTACACTTAAATTTTGACGCTCATTTTATTCTTAATTAATCAAATCACATAATTAAGCAATTAAGCACAAAACACATAATACTCAAATAATATACTTCTATTATTTCAAAATGGGTTACAAAGGTTAACCTAGACTATTAAATCAACGAAAATGCCTAGCCTGGAAACGCGGGCGTTACAATTCTCTCCCCCTTAGGATGATTCCGTCCCCGGAATCACACATCAACAAACAGATGCGGATAGCGACTCAACATGTCACTCTTCGTTTCCCAGGTGAGATTTGACCCATTCGAATGTTTCCAACGAACAAGCACTAATTCGACCATCTTGCGTCGAAGCTTCTTAGTCTTTCGGTCAACAATTGCCTCTAGTTCTTCAATTAACCTCTTGTTTTCATCAATTCTCAATTCAGAAATTGGAATTATATCGGGAACTTCTCCCGTGAACTTCCTCAAATAACACACATGAAAAGTGTTGTGAATTCCATTCAGTTCCTCTGGTAGTTCAAGCTTGTAAGCTTGGTTCCCAATCCTCTGAAGAACTTTAAACGGTCCAATAAACCTTGGACTCAACTTTCCCCTTTTACCAAATCTTATAAGTGTCTTCCACGGTGAGACTTTAAGCAAAACCGAATCTCCAACTTCGAAGCTCATTGGCCTTCGCTTCTTGTCAGCATAGCTCTTTTGACGATCTTGAGCTGCTAACATTCTTTCTCTAATTATTTTCAACTTTTCAGCAGTTTGATGGACCATATCGGGACCCATAAACTGCTTTTCTCCAGCCTCAAGCCAATAAGACGGCGTACGACACTTCTGTCCGTACAAATCTTGATAAGGTTCCATCTTTATGCTCGAGTGGAAACTATTATTGTAGGAAAATTCTACCAAAGGTAAATGTTCATCCCAGTTACCTAGGAATTCCAGGGTACATGCTCTCAGCATATCTTCAAGTGTTTGTATTGTTCTTTCACTCTGACCATCAGTCTGCGGATGGTAAGCTGTACTTAAACATAACTTGGTACCCAATTCCTCTTGTAGACTTTTCCAAAACCTCGAGGTGAAACGGCTATCACGATCCGACATAATCGTTAACGGAACACCGTGAAGCCTCACAATTTCCTTCACGTAAGAATTCGCAAGCTTCTCCATAGACCATTTCTCCTTGGCTGCTATGAAATGCGCACTCTTAGTGAATCGATCAACGACCACCCAAATCATGTCGTGACCATTCCTTGTTCTGGGCAGTTTAGTGACAAAATCCATCGCAATGTCTTCCCACTTACCCATAGACACAGGCAATGGTTCTAAACTCCCATATGGTTTCTGATGTTGTGTCTTGACTCTCTCACAAGTCACACACTCGGCCACATACTTTGCAACATCAAGCTTCATCGTCGGCCACCAGTAGTAAGGTTTCAGGTCCCTATACATTTTAGAGCTACCGGGATGAATCGAGTACATGGTCTTGTGAGCTTCTTCCATCAGAAGATCTCTGATTCCTCCTGTCTTAGGTATCCAAATCCGATCTTGGAACACCTTCAGTCCATGACTATTTACATCGAACACTAACGTTTTGCCCAAACGTTCCTCCTTTCGGTCATTCTTTTTAGAAGCTTCGCTTTGAGCTTTCTTTATACTTTCCACAATGGTCGAGACAACTTCAATTCTCAACGCTCTTGGCCTTTTCCTTTCAAGATTGACTTTCCGACTGAGAGCATCAGCAACAACATTAGCTTTACCGGGGTGGTAAAGTATCTCGCAGTTGTAGTCTTTAAGTAACTCTAGCCAGCGTCGTTGCCTCATATTCAATTCTTTCTTATTAAAGAGATATTGGAGACTCTTATGATCAGTGAAAACTTTGCACTTCGTGCCATAGAGGTAATGCCTCCATATTTTCAGAGCGAAAACTACCGCTGCCAACTCCAAATCATGAGTCGGGTAATTCTTTTCATGCTCCTTCAGCTGTCGAGACGCATATGCTAACACCTTTTCCCTTTGGGTCAAAACACAACCCAATCCAACCCCAGACGCATCGCTATAAACAGCGAAGTCTTCAACTCCATCGGGTAAAGAAAGTATCGGTGCCTCGCATAGCTTCTTCTTTAGCTTCTCGAATGCTCCTTTATGCTTATCACTCCAAGCATAAGTAGCTCCTTTGTGGGTCAAAGCTGTTAATGGAGTAGCAATCGAAGAAAAACCTTGGATAAACCTTTGGTAATATCCGGCTAATTCTAAAAAGCTTCGGATCTCCGTGGGACTTTTCGGTTGTTCCCACTTCATCACAGCTTCGATCTTCGCTGGATCAACCATTATCCCTTGTTGGTTGACCACGTGACCCAACAATTGGACTTCACGAATCCAAAAATCACACTTAGAGAACTTTGCATACAGCTTCTCCTTCTTCAAGACTTCTAACATTTCTCGCAAGTGTCTGCCATGCTCCTCTTGGCTTTTCGAGTAAATCAGAATGTCGTCTATGAACACTATCACGGATTTATCAAGGAAAGGATTAAAAACCCTATTCATTAAATCCATGAATGTTGCCGGAGCATTGGTTAGTCCAAACGACATAACCAAGAACTCGTAGTGTCCATATCTAGTTCTGAATGCGGTCTTCTCGATATCTTGCTCTCTTACTTTTAGCTGATGATATCCTGACCTTAGATCGATCTTCGAGAAATAGCTCGAACCTTGGAATTGATCAAATAGGTCATCAATCCTCGGCAACGGATATCTATTCTTTATTGTTGCCTTGTTCAGCTCTCTGTAATCGATGCACATTCTCATACTTCCATCTTTCTTCATCACAAATAACACCGGAGCTCCCCAGGGTGATGAACTAGGTCTAATGAAACCTTTGTCCAATAACTCCTGAAGTTGCATCATTAGCTCCTTCATCTCTGTCGGTGCTAATCGATAAGGTGCTTTTGCTATTGGCGTGGTTCCTGGTAACAAGTCTATTCTGAACTCCACTTGTCTATCAGGTGGTAATCCAGGAAGATCTTCGGGAAATACTTCCGGATAATCACACACCACTGGAATACTCTGCATCACCTTCTTTTCCTTCTTAGCATCGATCACGAATGCTAAATATGATGTGCATCCCTTGGTCAAACACTTTCTGGCTTTCATTAGAGAAATGATTCCAGAATTTACTCTGCGTTTGTCCCCATACACCGTAAACGAAGCTTTCCCAGGCCGGTTTACTTTAACTATCTTCTTCTTGCATAATATTTCGGCATCATTGGCGCTAAGTCAATCCATTCCCAACATGATGTCGAAACCATTAAGTTCGATAGGCAATAATTCCTCGTGGAACTTATTCCCATTCAGATCAATTAAGATGTTTTTCATACAATGGCTAACAAGTACAGACTTGCCACTAGCTACTTCGACTAATAAAGCATCATCTAGTCTATCAATAGGCAAAGCTAGCTTTCTACCAAACTCATGCTAAATAAATGAGTAGTTGGCTCCAGAATCAAACAAAATTTGAGCAGGTAATTCTTTCACGAGAAAGGTACCTGAAGCGACATCAGCTTCATCTTTCGCGGCCTCAAGTGTAATCTGTAAGGCTCTCACCTTCGGCTTTGGTGGAATGTTGGGTCTAGCTGCCTCCTTCTTCTTCGGACAGTCTTTCAAAATGTGCCCCTCTTCATTACAACCAAAACACATCCTTTTGTTGTTCGGACACTCATTGGCAAAATGTCCAACCTTTCCACACTTGTAGCAGGTTACATCCTCGCTACATTTCCCAAAGTGCTTCTTCTTACACTTATCACACCACTTCGCTTCGCCTCCTTTTCCTCCACCAAACTTTTTCGAATCAGATTTCGAAAATTTGCTTTTCTTATCGGAACCAGATGTTCCCTCAAACTTTCTCTTCTCACCAACCTCAACCTTGGTGGTGATTCTCCCCTTAATCATGTTCTCAACAGACTTGGCAGCCCATATAGCTGCCTCTAGAGTATGTGCCTGACGTACTGGCACCTCGTACTCCCATGGGAGTCCCTTCGCATACCGGTCCACCTTTGTCAGCTCATCTGGGACGATACACAAGGCAAACTCCATCTTATCGGTGAAGTTATTGGTGTATTCATCAACTGACATGCTGCCTTTCGTCAATGTCAGAAACTTGTTCTCTAGTTCCAACAGATTTTGAGCCGAGCAGAACATGCGCTTGAACTGCACCAAGAACTCTGCCCATGACAATTGCAGTGGCTCATTAGGGCTTAGGGTCTTCCCTAGAGTGTTCCACCAACGAACGGCTCCACCTCGGAATTGACGCACTGCATAGATAGTCTGCAACTTGCCTCTGCAGCCACAAGTCATGAAGGCTAACTCCATTTCGGAGATCCAATCCATAACTCCAATCGGATCTTCCTTTCCATTGAAGTTCGATGGTTTGCAAGTTAGAAAGTCCTTGTACTTGCATCCCATTCCATCATGGTTGTTTTGCCTAACTATCGGTGGGTTGGCTTGACCAACAGACCCACTGAAGTTTCCACCTTCCGAGTGCCCTTCATTTAATTCGGGCTCTTCCACACGAATTGACAGTTCTTCACGATTCTGTTGAAGCAACCTCCTAGTCTCCTCCATTTGACGATCCAACATTGTTTGAATCATCATTTGCTCACCAGCCATGGTTATTGGCTCAAGTGCTGCTGCTACGACAGGTATTTGTTCAATCACTGGTGGTTGATTCCTGTTTTCATCAACATTTCCAACTCCACTTCTTGTTCTCCCCATTTTTGATCTACACACCGAATAAGGTGAAATTAGATCCCCATTCATGATAGATATTCAAATCATCCTTATCACTCTGAAACGTTTACATGCTAGTTCTAATATCGTAGACGTACGCTTAGAGTCCTACACACATAAAGTTTCTAGATCCGGTCGGCAACAGACCATAGATCCGAACAAATAATATCATATATGGCAACATGTAACATTTAGCACATAAAGCATTTTAGGAAACTTTCCTAAAATAAACTAGTGCTCGTGTCAAAAATATCACAGACACACATCTCAAAATTCCACTTAGCATTCTAAGTTTAAGTCTAGAAATCCTACAAATTCCTAGTTCGCTTAAACTAATGCTCTGATACCAACTGTGACATCCCCAAAATCTCAGGCAGAAAAGACCGATTTTCATTTATGCTTTTAAAATAATTTCAGAGTAAATCCTTTTGATTTGAAAGAGTTGCGGAATTTGTTCCCAAAAACAAAACATGATAAAACAATGTTTACGAAAGCATTTCATAAAAGAAATGTATTTTCATTATATAATCAAAACTCGGGGTGTTCCGATACAGACCAATAAGCATAAACGATAACATTACAAGTCATTCAACAAATATATACATATACAGACTTGTAAAAAAAACAAATTGATGGTTCATCCATCTTATGCCCTCGCGCCACTTCCTGTAATACAAATAAAACTGAGTGGGTCAGGCTTGGGAGCCTGGTGAGCATATAGGGTTTTCAACCCACAATAAATAATTATATTTAATTCCACCAACCAACAATAACCCAATTACCCATTCCCGTTATTCTCACTTTTTGTCCCTAAAATAACCAATACAAGGGACCTAGTCTAAGAATATTTCATCGCGGCGACAACACATGCTTCGGGGGTTCCTCAGCAATATAAGTCAAATAAGGCAACCATGAGGGGGATAGAGTACAACGAATGAACACCCAAGTTCATTAACACCTATAGGTGGCGAGCCTGCTAATGTTACACAAGACTGTCTAGAAAAGTCCGTGGTCGTCATCTAAACTCCGCTAGATGACTAAATCAAACAACAACGAGGCCTCTCATCTGTTTATTACACACCAACTATCTACCCATGTTCTACCCAACATATTAGTAGATAAAAATATACATTTTTATACATAGTTTAAAAACCTGTATAGCATGCTTTAATCCATACATATTCCACATAACAGATGAGGCACACACACACATAACACGTATTTCATAGAGAATAAATCATATCTATGAGATAGAAGAAATTGAATACACATTCACACACATAACCACAAAATTATACACATAATACGTATTCCGTATAAAATACTTCATAATTATGCGTTAGGAGAAAGTAGCTACACACTCACACATATAAACAACATATACTTAATACACTCAAACCATACTTGTATTATTATCGTGTTTATGAAAGGTAGTATACACTCACTTGATCAGAAGATGATCGGACAGCACTACGGGTTACAAAAGTAGTAATCCTCAGCAGATCTGGAAGATCTCTACAAAAATCAAACTTCTCGCGGACAGAGCTTCGGCTCGGGAATCGCACTTCTCCAGATCTTCGGGATCTCGAGACTTGCTTCGGGGCTCGAGAATATTACCGGGGTTCGGGGTACTTCTGGCACGCAAATCGAGGTAAAACGGGAGAGAGAAGAGAGAAAGATAGCAAAGGAGTCGGCTGCCTTCGGATCCTATTTATAGAGGCTGGAACCTCGGAGTATGCGGGGCGTACGCCTCGGATCGTCATGGCTTACGTATCCGAAATACTCGAGTGCGAATGTCGACATACGTCGGTGCACGCGGGGCGTAGGCTAGTACGCGGGGCGTACTTCGGATGAGTCCGAAGACTCGTCTTCGGATAATACCGGGATTTAATAATTAAATTTAATTATTAATTATTTAATAAATTTCGAAAATTCATATCTTCTTCATATGAACTCCGTTTTCGACGTTCTTTATATCCACGCGAAGGTGAGACTACGCTCTATGACTTTTGTTTAGACTCCGTCGGCTAATTATGAATTTATTTTTATTAATTATTTTTAGTAGGCCGGGACAGAAAAACTTCGTTATAAATTCATAACTTCTTCGTATGACGTCCGTTCTCGCCTAACTTTTCATCACTTCGATACCAACAACAAGATATTCGATTCTAGTTTAGATCGATTCGACTAAAAACCGCTCGATCTCAAATCGAGTATTTCGGGCTGCATACCGCTAAGTCGAAACTTCAGAAAATCATAACTTCCTCATACGAAGTCAGATTCTGGCGCTCTTTATATATTCGGAAACCTCGTTTCAACTACTACAACATTATCCAAAGATATCAAGTTTATTTTACACTTAAATTTTGACGCTCATTTTATTCTTAATTAATCAAATCACATTAAGCAATTAAGCACAAAACACATAATACTCAAATAATATACTTCTATTATTTCAAAATGGGTTACAAAGGTTAACCTAGACCATTACATCAACGAAAATGCCTATCCTGGAAACGCGGGTGTTACAGCTAGCAACATCAAGGTGATGGTAGTTATCATGCCTTTTGTGCAAGGGAGGAAGGAAAGGAAATCCTCAGGCTTTTCGCGTGCAGTAAGGACTTAGCCAAAGCAAAGTGGGGGAGAAGCAATCATGTTATGGGAGCAGCAATGGTTTTAGAACCGGGATAAGTTTTGCTCTCCTATCGGGAAGGAAGACAGCCCAGGTGGCTGTGTGAATTGGGGAAAGGGTGAACTGGAAGTTCAGAAACTTGCCAATTGTGAGAATCGCAAGCTCGACTATGGGTTAGTCGTAGCATCCGCTAGCAGCTAGTCGTTGTGGAAAGGTGTTGTCATACTACCGGATGGCGGTAGCATTCACCAGTGGTCAGATAGTAAGAGGAGTGTGGTAAGACTGCGGTGTCGCCCGTAGCACTAGTTTAGTAAGACTGCAGTGTGGCTTGTAGCACTAGTTTAGTAAGGCTGCGGTGTGGCCCGTAGCACTAGTATAGCAAGACTGCGGGGTAGCCCGTAGCTTTAGATGGCTAGCATCACCGGAGTTTTGTAAGACCATGTGGGTGGCCGATAGCATTCTCTAGTTGGCAGAGTGAGTATAGTGAGACTACGGGGTGGTCCATAGCATTCCTCGGTCCCCATTCGCTGGTGCGAATATATCAGGTGTGTGATTCATTGGCCGGGTTTCTCAGATAGTTAAGTTCAGGGCGGGGCAACCGCCCGGATGTGAGTGGGTCACATGATGATTGGGTCCGGAAGACAGTAGGTCATTGGAGGCCAGGAGTGGCGTAAGACTGCCGGTAAGCTGTGGCTTTCATTGGTAGCTTAGTTCGCGGAGAGTGGGCAAGGGGCCCGTATCTCCGAGGTAGCAAGGGGGAAACCGGTATTCCGGGTAATGATAGATCAGTCGGGATTGGGGCGGCCTCGGTTCATCCGGTAGGCGGATAGGAGTCAACAGGACTTTAGGCAGGAATGATGGTAAGGATTTGGTGTGAAAAGCCGTGGGCTGATCGGATGATGCTAAGCTGCCCACCGCGGGATCGAATGATCTCAGAGTAAAGGATTTGGCTCGGTGACGCCGTTGTTGTCTGAGCCTTAAACATAGCAAAGAGGGATCTGCTGCCCGAAGGATTGTCTGAATTCTCACGATTGGGTGGAGTTTCTAGTATTGAAGCATTGTATGAGGATTATTCTGTGAGTATTGGTATGAGAGTAGCCTAGTAGAGTAGTATGTATAGTTTTCTTTGTTATAATTACATGAAAGACCTGGGGGTGGCCCTTGGCACCTGTCTGTAAGACCCAGGGAGTGGCCCCAGGCTTGACCAGGAAGACCACGTGCGGCCCGTGACACAACCACCAGACTATGTTTGGCACATAGCACCTTACTTGATTATGGATATGTTGGTTATATATGGATCTTGGCTATGTATGGCATGTATGGATCAGTTGGGTTGTATGGTATGTGGTATCTGGGGAACTCACTAAGCTTCGTGCTTACAGTTTTCAGTTTTGGGTTCAGGTATTTTGTTTTCAAGGAAAGGAGTCGACTCGATCGCAGCGCATCACACTATGTTTTCCACACACGATATCTTTGGGATTACACTCTGATATGGTTTTATGATAATATGTTTTGATTACCGACACTTTGGTTTGTCACTAGATATTTTAATGAATGTTTTTATATTGATGGTTTTATGTAATAACTTATTTAAAAATGAAATTTTTGGCCTGAAATTTTGGGATATTACAAACACACATAGAGTTAGTTGAGGCTTGGATCAACATGTAGAAGCATGCTTCTAGGGACATCTTAACTAGTATAAAGATTTAAGAGAATTACCTTCCTATAGAAACACACGCATGACCCTTTGAAGAATTGTCGTGAAAATGTTCTTGAAGACCTAAAAAAAAACAAAGTAACTAAAAATCTTTTTGAATTTTCTATTTTTGAACAAAACTAAAAAATATTTTTGTGATTTTGAATTTTTCGAGAAATAAAACATGCAACAAAAGAATTTTTTTTTTTGATATTTTTGATTTTTCGAAAATTAATACAAAGAAATAAAAATATTTGTGATTTTTCAGTTTTTCAATGAACAAATTCTAAACTAATGAAAAGAAATGATATTACTAAGCACGCGAAAAGTTTTAGTTTCAATATAAGAAAACGAAGCGTGTCGAAGCCTCTTAACGCACAGTAACCTCGGAATGGTTAAGACAGCAAGCCTCTGAATCGACACCTTTTTCACCAACATCGTTTCGTTAATTTTGAGTATTTGATCCTGGTACTGAATTCGCATCTAACATTCCCAAACCTGCTAAAATTCTCACAAAAGATTTTTCATCAAGTGGTTTAGTGAAAATATCAGCAAGTTGATTAGTAGTTTTCACAAAATGAACTTCAATGTTACCATCTTCCACATGATCTTTTATAAAATGATAACGAAGAGCAATGTTTTTTGTTTTCGAATGTTGTACTGGATTATGACAAATGTGAATAGCACTTTGTGAATCACAATACAATGGAATCTTTTTCATATTAATTGCATAATCATGCAATTGGCTTTGAATCCAAATGATTTGAGCAGTGCAAGCAGCAACATAAATGTATTCAGCTTCAGCAGTAGAAATAACTACACAAGTTTGTTTCTTTGACTGCCAACTCACCAACTTGCCATCCAATAACTGACATCCTCCACTTGTGCTTTTCTTGTCTAGAGTACATCCACCAAGGTCTGAATCCGAAAAGGCTTGAATGAAAAATCCAGATTTTAAAGGATACTAGAATCCTAACGAAATTGTTCCTTTGAGATAACGAAAAATATTATTCACTACTGTTAAATGTGGTTCTTTTGGATTTGCTTGATACCTTGCACAATTGCAAATAGAAAACATGATATCAGGTCTACTTGCAGTTAAATAAAGTAGAGAACCTATCATGCTTCGAAACAAAGTAAGATCAACAGCAGGTGAATCTAACGAATGTCTTAACTTCGTTCCTATAGCCATTGGCACTCGTAGCTTCGTGCTACTAGTCATCCCAAACTTTTCAAGCAAATTCTTCGTGTATTTTTCTTGGTTAATGAAAATTCATTCTCTGCTTTGACGTATATTTAACCCAAGGAAATTGTTGATTTTACCCATCATGCTCATTTCGAATTTACTCTTCATCAAATTCTCAAATTGACTAGACAAATCTGGGTCAGTAGAGCCAATATTAATATCGTCAACATAAATTTGAACAAGCATTAGATGATCCCCAACTTTCTTACGAAATAATATGGGATCAACTGATCCTTGTTTAAATTTTGACTGTTTTAAGAAATTGGTAAGAGTTGCATACCATGCTCTTGGTGCTTGTTTTAACCCACACACAGCGTTATCTAAAATGTAAACATGATTAGGATATTCCTCATTAACGAAACCTGAAGGTTGTTCAACATATACCATCTCTTCGAGCTCTCCATTCAAGAATGCACATTTGACATCCATTTGATAAACATCAAAGTCTTCGTGTGCTGCATAGGCTAAAAATATTCGAACAACCTCGAGTCTTGCGACAGGGGCAAAGGTTTCTTCATAGTCGATACCTTCTTGTTGTGAATAACCTTTAACTACAAGCATAGCTTTGTTTTGAATAATATTGCCCTCTTTGTCGGTTTTATTTTTGAAAATCCATTTTAGTCCGATAATCGAAACATCATTAGGTTTTGGAACAAGTCTCCAAACCTTGTTTCGTTCAAATTCAGCAAGTTCAGATTGCATAGCAACAACCAAATTTGAGTGTTCCATAGCAACCTTAACTGTTTTTGGTTCTATTTTCGAAATAAAAACATTAAACATGCAAAATTCTTGATTTGTATTGAGTACCTCATTTTTCGCAAAATTTTGAGCTCTTGTTAAAACTCCATCTTGTGGATTTCCTATGACTTGCTCTTTTGGATGATTCTTCGTCCATTTCTCAAGTGGTGGATATGCTGGATCAAATTCCAATGGTACATCTTCATACGTTTCTTCAATCTTAGTTCCTGCCACCGAAATACTATCATCAATTTCATGACATTCATCATTTTGATCAAGATTAATTGCATCTGTATCATCATGCTCCCCCACAACATGATTATCATTTTGACGCTCCCCCTCAAATTCATGATTCATACTACTCTTCTCCCCTTCTAAAGGATGCCCCCCCTCAACATTTAGAGGAATATACGTATGCTCCCCCTCCATACGAGCATCTAGCATACTTTCGCCATTTTCAGTAGTATCCAAAGTGAGTGTTGAATCATCAGTATGTTTTGTTGATTCGGGTGTTTGATTATCACTAGCATGAACTTCGGCATCAATTGCCTTGTATGGAACACCAAAAATTAGATCATAATCAAAGTCAATTGAATTATCATTTTCAGTTTGATTGTTTGATTCGGCAAGAATTGGTTTTGATTCAAACTTTCTTTCTACTTGTTTAACATAGTAATCATCAAAGGTAAGATTAAAAGTTTCTTCAACTTTGCGAGTTCGTTTGTTCAACACTCTATATGCAACAGAAGTTTGTGAATATCCCAAAAATATGCCTTCATCAAATTTAGCTTGAAACTTTGAAAGATTGTCTTTAAGATTCATGATGAAACATCTGCAACCAAAAACATGAAAAATATGACATTAGGTTTCCGATTATTTATTATTTCATAAGGAGTGATATTGAATCTTCTATGAATAAAAGAATGATTCTGAGTAAAACATTTTGTGGAAACGGCTTCAGCCCATAGATACCGAGGAAGATTTGCATATGTCAACATTGTTCTTGCAGCCTCACACAATGATTTGTTCCTTCTTTCAACAACACCATTTTTTTGTGGTGTATATGGTGATGAGAAATTATGCGAAATTCCTTTTTCAATTAAGAACAAATCTAGCATGTGATTCTTAAACTCAGACCCATTATCACTCTTTATTTGATGAACATTCTTTTTCAGACTCATCTCTATCTTTTGGATAAAATCAATCATTGTTTGAGCTACTTCAAATTTTAACCTGAGAAAAGATACCCATGTGAAATGTGAAAAATCATCAACTATAACCAAAATGTACCATTTCTTGTTAACTGTTTCAACAGTCGAAGGTCCACAAAGGTCAAAATGAAGAAGTTTCAATAGTTCAAGAATGTTTGAGTCTATCACGATAGGATGTCCTTTTGCGATGTTGTTTTCCTTGTTCGCAAGCTGCACAAAGAGTATTATTATCAAATTTTAACACAGGAAGACCACGAACTAAATCTTCTGTAACCAACTTGTTTAGATTTCGAAAGTTTAAATGTGATAAACGTCTATGCCATAACCAATTGACATCACTTGAAGCTTTCAAAAGTAGACAAACAGATGGTTTGCCCACTATTGGTTTAATATCCAGTGTGAACATATCGCCATATCGTTTCGATTTTAGCAATACTTTATTTGTCTTGACTTTCGAGATTATACTCCCTTCTATGTTAAACACCACTTGATTTCCAGTGCCCACAACTAATTGTAAAACACTAATCAAGTTATGTTGAAGACCTTCCACATATGCAACTCGATTTACTGTGAATTTCCCATTCGTTACTTTACCATATCCTTTCACTTGACATTTTTGATTATTACCAAACTTCACTACTCCAACATTTTCAAGACTTCGAAAATCTCTTAAGTTCTCCTTCCTTCCAGTCATGTGACGTGAGCAACCACTATCAATATACCACTTCGTATCATATTGCTTGTCACATAGTACCTGCATTTCATTAAAGAATTTAGGTACCCAAGGCTTTTTGGGTCCTTGGTTATTAGTTTCAAACAAGGAGTGAATTTTAGAACTAAAAGCCCAAGTTTGAATTTTTGCTATTATACTATCAATTAAATCAACATCATTATCTAAAGATATTGAAATATAATTTTTCGATAGTTTTGGATTGTCATTAGATTGCACCTCAGGCTTCTAAATTCTTGTTAATTTGTTGATTGGTTTCCATCTCTGTACCGAAATATATGAATCTTGAGAAGATAAACTTCTAGTTGTTGACTCATTCAAATACTTTTCATAAGCTGTTTTGATCTGTACTTGAGAAAACCTCCCAGACTGATACCTTTTGCCTTGACCTTCAAGCCAATTATTGATAGAATGAATTTCTGATTTTTCATTTGAACACGAAACTTTTGTTCGTTTTGTAATTGAAGGATTTGGAAAATTTGGCTTTTGTGGAGTAAATGTAACTTTAGATTTGAAAGTTTTGTTTGGAACTTGTTGACTATTCGTTGATTTTCGAACATTGTTAAGTTTTTGATCATTCACAACCTGGTGTGATTTCTCATACTTTCGAATGTTATCAAAATTTTGAATATGTGCAACCTTTTGGTTTATTGGAAATTTGTCAATTACACTCATTGGTTGATGAAAAGACGTGTCTCTTTGTTTTTCTGTGACAATTGGTTTTTGAAAACTCTTTGTTTTTGAAGAATTTGGGAATTTAGATTTTGAAACATTGATTTTCTTAGATGAAACTTTGGATTTAGTCAGAGCGGGCTTTTCGTTAGACACTACTTGCCAAAAAATTGCTTTTCATGCCTTCCTTTTTGAAATTTTGTGTTGTTTTGAAAAATTGTTAACAAACACTTTGAATTCGTTTGAATTAAGTTCCACAATTGGAGTTGAATAAACAACTTCTTTTGTAAAACTTCTTTTTCTTTTTCTGATTTAACAACCCATTTTTGTTTTTGAAAAACATACGAATTCTTAGTGATGTTGTTTTCAACTATGTTTTGATTTGCAAAGAATCCTTCATCAGTTGATCGCTTATTGTCTTCTTTGACCATTTTGTTGAATTCGGGCTTGACGTTCTCTGCATTCCCAGTTGTGACAAATACTTGATTTGGAAAAACTACATCATCTGTGCATGTAAAATTCAGATACATGATAATATGATTTTCCAAATAGTGAGCACCTTTTTCATTCATCACTTTGTCAAACTTTTCAGAGTCTCCATAAACTTGTTCAACAACAACTCTTGGAATTGAAGTTTCAGTTGAAACTTTCTTTTCTATCTTACAAACATTCGAAGTTTTGATTTCGTCCTCCTCATCATCACTACTTTCTATCTGACTGTCTCGAACTTCCACATCATCAAAGTCAAAAGATTTCAAAGTAGAGGGTCTTCCAATGTCATCCTCAACCATCAAATCATTAACAATTTCTTTACCTTTGGCCTTAGATGTGATGTTAATGATAGACAACTGAGAACAATCAATACTTTCTTCTTCTTCAATTTCACTGATTTCGCTAAGATTATTTGAATTCTCATCGACATCAGCAAAATTGAGTTGTGAATCAAGTTTCGAATGTTTGGTTCTTTTCAAAATTTTCACTTGTTCATCTTTTGTCAAACTTTCATTAACAATATTAACCAATTCATCAACATTTAAAACCTCATCTATCTTAACAACACCATATGCAAACCTATCGTCTGGTACTTTGTTAAAATCAGCTATTGTGTTTTCACAATCATATGACATGACATCAAATTTTTCTCTTTCGAATGCAAGAAAAGGCAATAGTTTACGATGTTGTTCTTTGCTAATGTCAAAAGAATGATGTAAAGCAGTTAATTTCCCATATAAATGTTTTGCAGAATTACAGCAGATGTTACATTGAGCCAACAACATTTTTACATCTTTATCTAGATTATCTATATCATTATTGACATTTCCTAATTGTAACTTTAGATACTCTACCCTGCAACGTTTCGTGTCTAGCAACTTTTAAGTCTCAAGCAGTTGATTATTAAGTTTCTTTGCCTCGTTACTAGCAGACACAACAATAGCATCAAAGTAAGCAATAGTATCATCAAAAGCAATTATTTCAGAATCATATGCATGTAAGGGAATATTGAAAGATTCGAGTATAGAACGTACCTTTTTTGTCATTGGAGATTTGTCACTTGACTTCGGAACGAAGCAATGTCCAAATATCTCTTCTTTTTCTCCATCCACGAATTCTGAAAACATGGCACCATGAGTAGGATGCCTCATTTCCTCATCATCAGACCCGGATGACCAAATCTGATAAGTACCACTCTCTTCATCTTCATCCTCTCCTCTTGCCACAAGAGACAATCCTTTGGTTTTCTCATGAACTTCCTTCAGTTTTTCAGCATAATATGCTTCGTCCTTCACTCTGTTCTTCTTTTCCTCTTTCTTTCGAAGCATACAATCAATTGCAAAGTGATTCACACCATTGCAAGAATGACAATCTACATCTAAATCTCCTTTCAATTTCCTTTCTGCCTTAAACTCTTTAAACTTGTCGTCATTCTTCACAGTCTTTTCAAATTTCTTTTTCTCTTCAACACCAGACTTCGTAAGATTTCCTTTCATCTCACTCTACTTTCCCTTAGGATTAAAAGGCTTTATGAAAAACTTCTTAACTCGATTATTCGAGTAAAAGCTATAGCTTCATCATTCAAATTCAAGATGAAACCTTCTTCATCTGAACTCTCCTTTTCAGCAGATTCCACATCAAACACTTTCGAAAGCAGAGCTAGTGGTCATCCTAAGCTTTGTTTCGCTTCTTCCATTATCTCAGACACTTCACTTTCATGTCTCTTCAGCTGATTGTATACATCATTCAAAGAAGAAATATCAAAGCTCTGTTGATTTTTGATCATCATACTAACACCCCTCCATTCCTTCCTAAGTCCATAACAAAAGTAAGATTATACTCCATTAGAGACCTTGTGATTCCATAGCGATTTCATTTGTAGATCAACTCATTCATATGATCAAAGTAAACTTCAATTGTTTCAATTTCATTTTGTTTGAACTCTTTTAGCTCAACCAAACATTGCTTAACATAATTGATCTTAGTTTTCTCGCTTTGTTGATACTTTTCCTTGAGAGTATTCCAGACCTCCTTAGCAGTTTTACAACCACGGATGTAGTTATAAAAAACAGATGGAAAAGCACCTCTCAATTCTCACATACACCGCTTTTCGTGTTTCTCCAGTCTTGTTTGTTGTTCTCACCAGAAGTAGTTCCAGATGAACCAATATTTTGAAGATTCAATGGAGGTTGAACTGTTCCATTAACGCACTTCCATAATTCTTCCTCCAGACCATTCAAGTAGTATTCCATACGATCACCCCATTGATCGTAGTATTCTGGAATCATCATTGGAATTTTGGTTGATGATCCGAGCAGATGAGAATTTGAAGTCATTGTGTTCATGTTGAAGTTCGCCATTGATGAACACGAGAAAAATTCAGAAATCACAGAAAACTTGATGCATTTGAAATTTGATCAAACGAATTGATCAGAAACTTATAATCGATCACTCGATTATACAATTTGAATGCATAATCTAATCAAATCTATAGATCATACGTAATTTTCAGAACCAAAATCGCGGAAACTTTTGAGACAAAAAAATGACTCAAAATCAGATGATTCAGAATGAAAATCAGATCAATGCAGTTTGATTCCTGCTCTGATACCAATTGTAGAAGAATTGTATTTGAGAAATCGATTAAGAAGAATATTAATCAATGTAATGAACTCAGAAAGTAAATAAGTATTTGAAGTTTTTATTACTCTCAATAAGCTCAGTTACAAAACATAGACTATGAAAGCTGGAAAACTCTTTAGTCTAAATCTAAGCTCAGTCCCCATTTATAGGGAATATGAGAGTACTAAAAATACTAAGTCTGGAACCCTTACGCTTCGTACAAAAGAGACTTAGTAAATACATTAAATATGAAATAGACTAAACACAATTCGACTCTTTACAAGACTTCGACCCTTACAGTGAGTCGATAAAAGGATTGAGGTTGGAGGCTCAGGAAAAGCGGATCAACCACTGGTATGGCTGAAAAACCCGGTTGCATATTCTAATCGGATATGCCTTCCGAGTTTCCATGCCAAAATACAGGCTTGAATCCGACTTTTTTTCACAAAAAAAACTCATCATCGGTTCAATCTTGGGAAAGAACAATGAAATCGGAACCCAAAAAAACGAAGCAATCAAAAAATATGAAATAGAAGATAGAGAAGGAGTATAAATGGATACAGTGGAAGACATAAATAAAAACCTACATAAAGTCGCAGAAGAAATTCATTCGAAAAAAAGGGGAGAAATCTAATTAGATGGGCGAGGCGGTGTGAAGATGAGGAAGAATTGAGGGAAAACACGTATCATTGCAATGTGGCATTGGAGTGACCAAAATTATCAATAAGCAGAACATAATAGGGCAAAAATTTTGGCTTTCTGCATCATAATTTCAAAGGTAGTGAGAGAAGTATGAGTGTTTAATATTTTAGACTCCAATCAACAATAAAAAATCAGTAGAGAAATTCACTATTTTTATGTCAATGGCCATTGCTTATGAAGAACAAATTTCGATTCCTTTTTCCGTCTCTTTTCAACATGTGCTGCTTTAGGGCTGAGATCAAGAAATTCCGATTTTCCAAGCACCGCCACTAATAATTCGAAAGTATACCTCCGACGTGGGCATCTACTTTCTCCGTCATTCATTGAAAGAGTAGGAATACAGACGCAATAGTGATTGATGGCGGTGGAAGAGTGGAGATGTGCGTTTGTTGATATTAGGTGATTAGGCGGTCAATCGGTGGTCCATTTCTTCTAAGAGCAATGGGGAAGGCGAGCAAAGAAGAGGGATGTATCTAGAAAGAAGAGAGAGGTATTTGGATCGGTGAATGTGATTCAGTGACCGTAAGTGTATTCCTATTGGCTTCTGTAGCTGGTGGATAGTCTGGTATCGTACAAAGAGGAACAAAGAACATGTAAAAAAAATCGATTTTGGTCCAATAAAAAGGAATCACTGTTCGTAAGGGGACATGTTTTTAATATACATATATAATTATGTTATAATTTAAATTGGATTTCATTGTGATCAATAAAAATTATGGAAAGACTTTATAAGGTTTCTCGTCTTGCATCCAAATGGTAACATCTTTCATTCTCTCTCTCTCTCTCTCTATATATATATATATATATATATATATATATATATATATATATATATGTAACACCCAAATTTTGAAACAATTTTTCACATTTTAAAACATACTTTCATTCATAAATATTATAAAAATGTCATTGTATCACAAATCATCCATAGCAACACAACCCAAGATCATAATGTATAAAAAATCCTCATGTGTGTACTGATCATGCTGGCGCCTTCCCGCGATCCTCACTGGTACCTGAAACACATAACACCACACTGTAAGCATAAATGCTTAGTGAGTTTCCCCAAAATATTACATATAACACATAATAGCCACTCGAGGTTATATCTCTGTGGACCCTCTGGTAACAACGCTTTGGACCCTCTGGTCCTAACCCTGTTCATGAGATCCATGAACGCCGTCGGTGCATTGGTGAGCCCGAAAAGGCATCACCACAAACTCGTAATGCCCATAAGGAGTCCAGAACGCTGTCTTCTGGATATCCTCATCAAACACTCTCATCTGATGATATCCAGACCTCAGATCATTCTTGGAGAACCAAGACGCTCCCTGTAACTGATCGAATAAATCGTTGATCCTCAGCAAGGGGTAACGGTTCTTGACTGTTAGCTAGTTCAACTCCCGGTAATCAATGCACATCCGGTGTGAAACATCCTTTTTCTTGACAAAAAGGATCGACGCTCCCCACGGCGAGCTACTCGGCCGAATAAAACCCTTCCCCAGCAGCTCCTGCAGCTGTGAGGATAACTCTTGCATCTCTGGTGGCGCATGGCGATAGGGCACCTTGGCGATAGGCACTGCCCCCGGGACCAAATCGATATGGAACTCTACCTGCCTCTCGGGAGGCACTCCCGACAACTCCTCAAGAAAAACGTCCGGGAACTCACGCACTATCGGGACCTCATCGACCGACCTCAGTCTCTCTGCATCTACTATCGTATCCACCACATAAGCTACAAACCCACTACAACCCTGTCGTAGGCTCTGCCTCGCTCTAGCAGCTGAACGAAATGCTGACCCAGAACGAGTACCCTTGCCATAAACTGTATGAACTCCCCCACTAGGGTCTCGCATGGTCACCAGCTATCGCTTGCAGTCGATAACCGCTCTAAACTTGCTCAAGCAGTCCATGACCACGATGACACGGACATCTCCCATCGTAATCGGGACTAAATCAATCGGAAACTCAACACCGAAGATCTCGAGTACAAATCCTCGAATCACGTCAGTGGCATACACCGCTCTCTCATCAGCTATGGAAGTTCGCAAAGGTCGACTCAACGCCTCCCTACAGACACTAATGTGCTGACTAATGACTAACGACATAAAAGACCGACTCGCACCCGAGTCAAATAACACCAAAGAAGGTACAAAGTTCACTATAAATGTACCTACGCACATCATACTATAAGCATAATACCACAAACTCAAAATAAATAGATGAAAGAATACACACCAGCCACAACTTCGGGTGCTGCGCGGACCTCCTCCGCTGTCAACTGCAAGGTCTCCCGCGAGCCTTTGGCGCCTCGGCCTTCACTGGCCAACTCTCTGTAGCTCGTACGGCAGCAGGGGCCGAATCTCTCTCGGCCTTCCGGTGTCCGGTCTGGTTGCAGTGAAAACAGACCGCAAATCCCTTGGCGCAATCCTTGGCAATGTGCCCCTCCTTGCTACACCTGTAGCAAGACCCATGCTCTGCAAACCCCCTCATGAATCTTGCCGTACTTGCCACAAGTGCAGCCCTTCTGGTTCCCTGATCTCGAATCGGCGGGCTTGGCCTGCTTGGCTGCCGGTTGGGACTATTCCGGTCGCCGATCCGTCCCCTGAGACTCTGCCTCCTCCCTGGCCTGTGTCCCGAGCTCAATCTCCATCTTCCGGGCATTTTCCTGAAGCTCGGAAAATGTCCGGTACGACGAGTTTGCCACGAACTCTCGTATGTCTCTCCTCAAAATGCTCAAATACCAACTCATGCGTGCCTGCTCGGAAGACACGTGCTCAGGGCAGAACATCGCCCTCTCATGGAACATCCTGGTGATCACTGTAATAGACTTGGTACCCTACTTGAGGGTCAAGAACTCCTGGGCCAGATGCTCCCTTTCCACCAGGGGGACGTACTCATCACGAAACATAGCGGTTAACCTCTCCCACGTCACCGCAGCAAGCTCTGCAGAAGAAAAGTGCGCTGTCACAAACTTCCACAAGTCCTTCGCTCCCAAGAGAAGCTGGTTCAGCGTGAACCGAACTCTCAGATGCTCTGGACAAGACACGTATAGAATCATCCCTCAATATCAGAAATCCATCTCATCGCAGCGATCGGATCCTGTGTCCTGTCAAACTCTGGTGGCTTCGTGTTGCTGAACTCTCGGTATAATAACGAGTCACCCCCTGTGGCCTCGCAGCAGCGACGACTGCGGTGGCCGCATCAACAGCAGCATCAGAGAGAGCAGCATAACGCTCGTCAAAAGTATCGATCAGAGTGGTCTTGATAGACCCAAACATCTCTGGTATCTCGGCTCGGATGGCAGCAACCACCTCCTCGTGAATCAACCTGCGGATCTCCTGATCACTAACACCACTGCTCTCAGGTGTGTGGCGTGTCCCAACAATGATGTCTCTAAAAAACAACATAAAATATCAGAGACTCGCTCGAGCATACTCGCACTCGATAACTCAACCCTACTCGTTCCCTGGTACCCCAAGGATTCTTACTTGAGTTGCGCATTGCTCCGGTGTCTTCAGTAGTACGGGCCTAATACTACTGTCCACACCGCTTCAGTCTTCTCCCCAAGTCCTCCTCCTAGGATCCCAAATCCCAAGTACTCTACTCTCACTATCCATAGTCTACTCTCTAGCAGATCTCTCATAAGCTCCTCGCTGCTATCTATTCACTCTCAAGCATCTCCTAGCAGCAAAACCCCTAGGCTAAGGCATGACAGATCAGGCCACTCTAGTCCTAATAAGAATACCTAGCCTACTCCTGCATGCATAACATGTTATCTCATATCTCATAACACATAATATAAGGGTATTTTGGGAAATCACCGTTCGGGGCTGGCTGATCGTACACACTGCTCTACTATGCTCTTTTCAAAAACTTTTTACTTCTTGAGAAAAAAATCTGTGATTTTATTTTCAAAATCTCTCAATCCTCAGTTTGAGGTTAGATACACCCGAAGGTGCACCCGAATCCCTTAAACCTAGGCTCTGATACCAACTTGTAACACCCAAATTTTCAAACAATTTTTCACATTTTAAAACATACTTTCATTCATAAATATTATAAAAATGTCATTGTATCACAAATCAATCCATAGCAACACAACCCAAGATCATAATGTATAAAAACTCCTCATGTGTGTACTGATCATGCTGGCACCTTCCCGCGATCCTCACTGGTACCTGAAACACATAACACCACACTATAAGCATAAATGCTTAGTGCGTTCCCCAAAATACTACATATAACACATAATACCCACTCGAGGTTATATCTCTGTGGACCCTACGGTCCTAACTCTGTGGACCCTCTGGTCCTAACACTGTGAAACTTCCAGTTCTACCTCTATGAACCTTCCGGTTCCAGCTCTATAAACTCTGGAACATACACGGCATGAAGAACATAGAAATAATGCACTGTATCAAAATCACATAAATAACATACAAGATACTCAGTCATACAACTCTAATTACCACTCTAGGTAAAGTATAGTGAGAAGACTCAACTCGGGTAACTCGGTAATCTCGAACTCGGTAAAATCTGGTCTAGCCTCCGCCTAATCACATGGAATAAGAACTCTAATCAATACCACTCTCAAGGCTAGACTAATTCCTCTCTTAGCACCCTCAGAAGGGTAAAAGACCATTTTACCCCTCCCATGGCTTAAAGACCCTAACATTGACCAAACCCTAAAAGTCAACAAAATTCAATTCTCCGGGTTACGTTGCGCGTACCAAACCTGTACGTTGGGCGTACCCGGCAACCTTATAGAAACAAGGAATGCGACGCCTTACACTGCACGTACTGGGATTACGCCCCGCGTAACTCCCAGTTTCAGACTCCTTTGCTTTTGGGGTCTTAAACGGTTAAGACACACGTCCAACTATCAGATCTGACCACCCCTAAGCCTCTTAATCCATAAATTTGGTGACTTTAAGCCTTTGCATGGCTGTAAAAGTCACCAACACCCATAAGATTCCATTTCCAACACTTAAAAGCTCATAACTCAAACATGACTCCATAACAACGACGAAGTTGGGATTTTTATGGATCAACGTCACACATAACAGTGAAATGGGACAGATCTCGGTCCATGGAGCCCCTCTTGCTCATAAAGTCTCCACCTTTGGACCACAAAACACCAAGCCAAAATAAAGAGGAAAGTTCTGAGCTTTTTACCACAAAGTGAAGCTCCTTCCTCTGAAGAACTCCGATCAAAGCTTGAACTTCAAACCCTAGCCTCCAAAAGCTCCTCTCCTTCTTCTTCACTAACACATAAAGGCACCTTTAGCTCAAAACACTCACACACAAGCTTTAGGACAAAGGAAATGATCTCTTAGGGTTTCACTCTCTGATATGGTGGTTGAGGATAAGGCTTTAGCATTCCTTTTATAGTGCACAAGCCACAATTAGGGTTTGCATCTGGGCCCGTTACGCCCAGCGTAACCCTGGGTACGCCAGCGTACCTAAGCGAGTCCGCGTCGAACTTAAGCGCATGAGTACGCGCAGCGTACTCTCCAGTACGCCCAACGTACTCATTTGTAACATTTTCCACTCAAGGGCTAGTCTTGACAACTTGAAAAAAGAGAAGGGGTTAAATAGATGCACCTGATTTTCGGGATGTTACAATTCTCCTGCACTAGAACCAGACTTCGCCCTCGAAGTCTCATGCTGAAAACAACTCCGGATGCTGCTCTCGCATCTCTGATTCTGGCTACCAAGTTAGCTCGGACCCCCTCTGATGTTGCCACTGGACCTGAGCTAGAGGCACCTCCTTGTTCCTCAGAACCTTGATCTTCCAGTCCAAGTTCGCAATCGGTATCTCAACATAATTCAGACTTGCGTCCACCTGGATATCGTCCAACGACACCACTGCCGACTCGTCGGCTATACACTTCCTCAACTGAGACACGTGGAAGGTATCATGAATCTGGCTCAACTCCGCAGGTAGCTCCAAACAATATGCTACCTTGCCCACCCTCGCTAAAACTCTGAATGAATCTATGTACCGGGGCCCCAGCTTGCCCCTCTTCCTGAATCGGATCACTCCTTTCCAAGCAGACACCTTCAGGAGTACAAAATCTCCGACCTTAAACTCGAGCTTGGATCGTCGCTTATCCGTGTAACTCTTCTGGCGACTCTGAGCTGTCAATTACCTCTTCCTGACCTGCTATATCTGCTCTATCGTTCGAAGCACTAATTCAGTTCTACCCAACACGGGTTGCCTGACCACTCCCTAGTAGATGGGAGTCCGACACCTCCTCCCATACAACAACTCAACGGGAGGCATACCGATACTCGAATGGTGGCTGTTGTTATAAGAAAACTCAGCCAACGGCATATACTATTGGGTTTTGAGCATTCTAACACTCCAATGGTGTACATGCAACCCTAAATACCTTGGATCTATGTTTTCTCTATTATACATGCAAATATCAAATTTCCAAGGTATTTATCCTAACTAGCATATTATGAAGTACAAATAATATAAATTCTAGTAGAATGACATACCTCTTTGTTGGTGCTTGATTCCATGTAGCTTGAGAGTCTAGTTCCCTAAGTGTAACACCTCAAATGGTTCACACAACATCAAATGCATTTGGAATAACTTAGAGAGAAAAATAGAACACTTCAAAATCGGCTTGCCCTCCCTTATTTCGCTAGTGGCCGATCTCTTCAAGAATGATATGCTTATATAGTGTGACACAATTCGGGTAAACTCTAATTGTCATGGCTTTCCTTTTCCTTGGATCCATGGGTTCAAATACACCATGGAGCATCCTATGGGTTTTAGCCCAACTTGATAATCCATGGATCATTAGCCCACTATATAAGTATGGATGATTTACACAATCAACTCATATATTTAATTAGTCTTCTTTTGAGCACTAAATTAATTCTAGATTAATTCTTGATCAATACTAATTAAATAATCTTATTAATATATTAGAACTTATAATATATTAATAAACCTTAAGTGTTATTTATCTCATGTTAGTCTATCCAAATGCATGATGCCATGCAACCCAAATGGACCATGTCGGGTCGGGTCAAGTCTTACCAATTATAGTTATGGACTTAGACATTAATCCAACAGTCTCCCACTTGGATAAGTCTAAAACTATTATTGCAAGTATGACTTCAAGAATCGACTGGAAATCGTAGCTCTCAAAAACTTCTGTCGAACTCTGACCTTGCCGATGATCTCTGACCTTTCTCAATGACTTGTCCATTAGATAAGTGATCATATATTCCTCCATTCTAGATATCATATGGACTGAGACATTGATTATAATCATTCTCTATGTCCATTCATTGTTTCCCGATTTCTAATTTATGACGACTGACTAATTGAACAAATCAAATCAGTCCAGGCCCGGCCGAGCACTTACATTTGTCATCACCAAATCATCGAGGGGCCCACATATATCGCTTTTATCCCGAAGGTAAAAGGAATGGATAAACTTCGACTCATATGGCTTGTTCTACTACTTGTTGAATCATACACAAAGGCACGTTGTATAACATCGAGTTACCGAATGCGTTTTTGTGCAATCAATGTACAACCAACTCATATCTCTAGGTTTGAAGAATATAAGATATTATCATCTCATGATTCACTCGTGATAAAATCCATGAAGTGATTCTAATGAGCGTGGGTTGAATCCAATACATAGAACTTATGAGCACTCATGAATGTTGCAGCAACCATTTCTATGTCTAATGCACCTTAGACAAATCTTACAAGCCAAATTCATGACAGTCTTGATTCATATCTACTTCCAACATATGACCGACTGTGGATGGTTTGAATAACTCAGTCATTCAGGAAGAACGACCTAGTTATTTTTGAAGTCAAAACATGAAAAGTGAAACACAAGAATAATACTTAATCCTATATTGCCCCAAACTCTTGAGTGTAAATAGAAACCCTTTTATCTAAGCACCATATTGATTAGTCATTATTCATTGTTTCAATTTATCAACTTAATACTTGAATTAAAACAATAGTCATGCCATGCACCAAGCATGCACACTATGTTTACCTATGGTCCTTGCTTTTGTGAAATAGATCAATTGAACATGGCTCCAATGATGCTCATTTCACAATTCCATTCCCTTTTTTAAATGTAAGAATACCAAACTCTTGCCATTTACTGTAATCTGTTAGATTCTAAACTTGTATGCAATGATCCCCTTGTAATGACTATGCACAAAGTCACAAAGATTTGGCAACATACATTACAGAGTATTCCAATGGAAAGCAAATCCATGGAAATGAAGTCTCATATTCAAAGTACATTCCTTTGAACATCCTTCTTTGCATTAAGTTCTTTAATCTTACACAGATTCAAAGAACAACTTCCACCTATGGAAGCAATCCCATATTCCCATTTTGACCATCACGTTTGCACAAGAGTTGCCTCTTTTCAAAAATGTCAATACGGTCCTTACTCTATACTTCCAATTTTCCATGAGTGACCAATCTTTGGTAAACGTCATATTGTCCTCGACAATTGCTTAATCATTTTAGTCATATCCAATTCTATTCCTATTTCCCTCCTAATGTCCTAGGCATTTGGAAAATTTGGAATGGATAAATATTATAGCACATGTAATCAAACCTATACCCAAATCATATGTGACATGATTCATGCTATAAAAATTTTATTTGCCATGTTCTCACAAATCGAACTATAAAGAGGTATGCCGTAATCAGAATCGAATTTTGAGAATGCAACATATATAGAATTTCCTTATGTTGAACCATTCCAACATAACATTCATATATATCCTTGACTAAAGTTGATTAAAATCTCAATCTAAGCTTGTAGAATTGGAATGAAGTATAAAATCCCCTCCCTTAATTATAGCAAAACAACTTTTCAAACCCGAATTGAAACTTTTGTTTTCTATAATTAACATTGCTAACTTGCAACACTTAACATAATGATCATGCTCCCACTAACATGATGATTATTAGCATAACACTTATGCTCCCACTAGCTCTGACATGTATCCATAAATCAGTTGGACTTCTTGAAATCAACACTAATTTGACTTTCTTACCAAAGTTCAGATTTCTGATACGATACTGCTTTTATAAAACTTTATCAAAATCATACACCTTTCCTTAGATAGCTCACATGTGTGTCTAAACAATTTTAGAACTATTAAAAGGGATGCCGTAATCATATTCTTAATTGTTTAGACCTTTGTCATTTCTCACAAGTCTATGTTAGTGTGCCGGTTAACCACACGCGTTCCACTAACGACTTTGAGAATGCAAAGGTTACAATTACTATCTACTTAAAATCTTATTAATGAAAGCGTTTCCTCACCATCATTTTCATGAATCAAAGAGAAACCTTATGACACTTAGATTTTTATGGTGTATGTGTTCCTATCCATGTGAATTTGTCATAACCATAATCACAAGACACAGTCAGTGACAAATACAAACACATATGCACTGAACTTGTTCAATCTTAATTTCTTGCCACCCGGCAGCACAATGGCCTACCATTGCTTCCAGGTTGTTATGCCAACAATTGAGTACTCATAGAACTCACAAGCATAGCCAACTTTAACTGGAATGGCACATAAACAAAAATAAGTCAACACGATAGGTTATAAACCTTAAGTCGTGGGCTAGTGATTAACAATACTCTTGATTAATTTTCAAAGCTATCTCAAGACTCCCACTGTCCTCTTGACGTATAAGATTCTCTTTGTCAAGAACCAAACCTTGACAAAACAAATATTTAAGGTTTAGTGCAGATTCTTATCAAGGAAAAACATTTCTCACAATTGGTCTTAGTCGGTCTTTGTCTTATCCAAAACATCACAACTTACCAATTTCAAATGTACAAGAATAGGAAACATCTTACTCAACATTTGACAAGTGTTAAAAACTTTCTAAAGACCATGTCACTCAAGTTAAAATCTTGGAGTATAACTCCAGGATTTGTTTTGGAACGAAGTATGATTTATCTTTTGATTTAACCATTTCAACTATTCACGATTCCTCTCCTTAGGCAAACAAATGCATTAAGGTGTCCTTAGAGGATCAATTGTGATATGGTTCCATAATCACTAAGATAATCATAAAAAAGATACACAAGTACTCTCCCATCTCTTCAAATTGGAGAAACTTTTATCTTTCTGCCTTATTTGATTCTTCTTATTCATTCTGCCATACATTAAAACTTTTCCAATGTTTCAGAATTACACTTAAACTTGTAAGCATAACCATATTTACTAAACTTTAGTAAATCATGACGAATAGTCTTATTGATCCTTTGTGGTGGACTTTGACTAGTGCACAAGAATGTGTACTTGATCCCTTAGTCCTTCACTTGAGTCGCATATACATGTGAATAAGGACTTAGTATTAATTTCCCAAAGATGAAAAATTCTTATTCATCACACAATACTGTTGGATAAGGTGTCTAAGTCCATAACTTATTTGGTATATACTTGACCCGACCCGGCATGGTCCATTTGGGTTGCATTTCACCCGAACAATTCATGGATAATTTTATGAGAGTTATACACATATGTTTATTAATATATTATAAGTTATAATATATTAATATGAGGTTATGTTATTTAATTAGTCTTAGTCTTAAATTAATGATGAATTAATTTAGAGATTAAAAGGAAGACAAATTAGATTATGGGCTATTGGTTTTATATGGTGTGGGCTAACACTCATTTGTTAATGGGCTAGGCTTGGATGGAAGTCCATGGATGATCCATGGAGCCTTTTAACCCATGGATCCTTGGAAAAGGAAAGGTCATGGGTTATTAGGGTTTCACCCTAACCATGTACACTATATAAGCATGCTTATGGTGTATGAAATGGCAACTAGTGAACTAGTGTGTGTGTGCTTGTGTGTGGCCGGAAATTAGTGTGTGTATAAACTCTCTCAAAGTTTCCAAGTGTTTGTGGTGATTTGTGATTCCATTTGAGGCATTCACACTATTGGTGCTTGGCCCTCAAACTCCTTAAGAATCAAACTCATCAAAGAAAGGTATGTAATCTCTTCTAACTCTTTTATGTTGAAATGTTCCCCATGCCATGTTAGATAGGTTATGAACCTTGGAAAATTATTATTTTGCATGTATTTAGACAAACATAGATCCAAGGTTTATTAGGGTTGCATGCACACTTAGGAAGTGTTAGATTGCTCAAAACCCAACAGTGGTATCAGAGCCTAGGCTTGCTTGTTTGATACTTGATGCAAAATAGTTAAAAAAGTCGAAAACCTTGCTGTCTGCCTAATGAACTTGCCGAGTCCATGGGGGGACTCGCCGAGTTCATGTGTATCTTCAACCTACTCGCCGAGTAGGTTCATGCACTCAACGAGTAGGAGCCACAGAGTGCAGATTTTCGACTTTTGCTGCTGGAAATGGACTAGAAAGATTACCCTAAACTGTTTTGGTGTTTTAAAACTTGTTTTAGTTTGTGTAATGGTTGTTCTAATCCATTTACAATAGCATATATCAAAATTCCATGATTTTTATGTGTTCATATAATTCTTGAAATTTTGATGATCATGTTCATGTTCTTATGAATTTAGAAGATGATAGGAATTATTTGCTGAATTGTTTAGAATTAATTCTTGATCATTTATGTGTTTTAATGGAGTCCATAATTTGTCCTCAAGTTATGGATATCCAAAGGTCACTTTCTTTAACACACACATTTAAACACATAAGTTACATGAAAATGAAGAGACTTCATTTTTATGAACCTTTAATTCATAAGTTATGAAATGAAAAGTTTTGGATAGTTACAAAACTTGCCCTCAAGTTTTGGAATTTGTAAAGTTTCGCACACTTTAATAAACTTTAATTCCAACCCTTAGAGTTTTAATAGTTAAAATTCAACCCTTATACTATTTATAACATTAATGGTTAATTATTATATATATGTATAATAATAAGTCGTTCTACCGTTAGTAGGCCTCATTCACGAAGCCAGTCTATAAGGTGGGTATAAGGTTGTTGTCTATAAAATGGCGACTTAATGGGTGTCCACTCTCACCCACCGCTTGCTTGACTGGTGGAGGGTCGTTAGCCGAATGGGTAGGACAATGACTTTAAATCCTCATTAAAAGTATAATGATTATTATAAAGTAACTAAACCTTTTAATTCCCAATCTTAGTTATTTTAGGAAAAATGTGAACATGGTGCTAGTCCATGGAATTCACACTTTGTACCTTACCAAGTCGTTGGTGGAGCGTGTGTGGTTAACCGGCACACTAACTTGGACTAGTAAGGATCACGAAGGGTGACTTAATGTTTGTCATGGATCAATGGAGCGTGTGTGGTTAACCAGCACATTGATTAGGTGATAATATTAAGGGTACCAAGTGAATTAGCATGGTTATTCACACCTTGTTTTGTGATCCTCGGCATCCCAGTCACAAAACTTGAAGGGCACAATCGAGATTGAAACATGCCATTGAAAAGTTCAATGAATCTCAAAAGAATCTAGGAATTTCAAATCCAATTAAAACCTAATAATTCATTTTTTTTTCATGGTGGAAATTGGTGAATCGTCATTCACCTACCTTTCAAATATATTATTACTTAGATTACGGCATCCCTCTTCTAAGTATAATATATTGTGATTGGGTCCTAGCCTTAATATTACATTTGGGTGTCTTATTAAGGATTCTATATATCTAATCTAAACTTGACTTCTTCTTTCAGATGTCTTCCAACACTAATGCTTCGGGCTCTAACCCAACTGGTTCTTTCTCTCTCATGAATCTTTGTGGGAGGGTCATCTTTGATGGTTCCAACTTCATGGATTGGATTAGGAACATCAGGATGGTTACTCATTATGAGGACAAGGAATATGTCCTCGATAAGGAGTTAAAAGAGCTTGATGAGTCTACTGCTACTCCCGAGGAGATCGCTGAATTCAGGACACATGAGAGAGATGCTACTAAGGTGGCATGTATCATGATAGCCACGATGACAGCCGAGCTCCAAAAGTCATATGAAGATTTCTACCCTTTTGAGATGCACCAAGACCTGATGGAAAGGTACCATCAGAGTGCTCGTCAGGAGCGGTATGAAATAATCTCCTCCATAATAACTACCCGCATGAAGGATGGTGATTCCGTCACGGCTCACATGCAAAAGATGCAAAGGTATGTGGACCGTTTGCTGAAGCTGAATGTGAACATCCCTGAGGAGTTGGCAATTGACATCATTTTGCACTCCTTACCTTCTTGTTATGACCATTTTCGTATGACATATCATATGAACAAGGAGGAAGTTACCCTCAGCAAGCTTCAAGGACTCTTGAAGACCGCTGAAACCGGTCTTAAGGGCAAGGCGGTTGTTACCTCTACTACTCCTACTCCAACATCTACCCCTGTTTTGGCTATCGGGCAAGGCAAAGGGAAAAAGAGGAAGCATCCTTCGAAGGGTACCAAGGGAAAGTCTCTTGAAGGCTCCTCATCGA
This sequence comes from Lactuca serriola, assembly GCF_051521515.1. Classification (NCBI taxonomy): domain Eukaryota; kingdom Viridiplantae; phylum Streptophyta; class Magnoliopsida; order Asterales; family Asteraceae; genus Lactuca; species Lactuca serriola. The sequence continues at coordinate 74,400,898 of NC_136409.1, read as the reverse complement.
AGACCAAGAGCGGTTCTGTCACTCCTTCTGCCATTCCCAAGGATGTTAAATGCTTCTATTGCCATGAAAAGGCACACTGGAAGCGAAACTGCCCTAAGTACTTGCAGGATCTAAAGGATGGGAAAGTGAAACCCACCCATGCTGGTATTTACACTATATTGTCTAATTACTCATCATATTCTAACTCTTGGGTGCTTGATACAGGATGCGGTATTCACATATGTTCTGATTTGTAGGGCCTAAGAAGAAGTTAGGATGTGGAGCACGGGAAGATAAACTTGATCATGGGGAATAGGAAGGCTTCACCTGTTTCCAAGATTGGAGTTTATACTTTGTTGCTTAATAATGGGTTAAAATTAGATTTGAATAAATGTGTGTACTCGTCTGAAATGGCGAGAAATATTATTTCTTTTTATGCTTTGTACAAACAAGGTTTTACCTTTTCGTTTGATAATGAATGTGGTGGTATTAATGCTTTCTTTAAAAATGTGTTTTATTTTAAAAGCGTTACCTTGTGATGGTGTGTATGAAACTGTGTCGATTGTAGACAACTTAGGAAATAATGTGTTGTATATTGATTCTTCTACTAGCCTAGATAAAGCATCATTGTGGCATTGTCGTCTTGGACATGTAAACAAGAAACGCATAGGCCAACTCCAAAAGAGTGGAGTTCTGGAATCATTCGACCTTAAATCGGATGATAGTTGTGAATCTTGTCTACTTGGAAAGATGACAAAATCACCCTTCACTGGAACTTGTGAAAGGGGTGAGGGTTTGTTGGACCTAATACATACTGATGTATGTGGGCCATTCAAAACCGCCACAAGGGATGCTAATCGGTATTATGTGACTTTTATTGATGATTTTAGTAGATATGGGTATGTCTACTTAATCAAACATAAGTCAGAAACCTTTGAAAGGTTTAAGGAATTCAAACAGGAAGTAGAAAATCAATTGGGCAGGAACATAAAGATGCTTCAATCCGATCGAGGTGGTGAGTATCTTAGTACCGAGTTCCTTGACTATCTTAAGGAGTGTGAGATTGTCTCACAATTGAATCCTCCCAGGACACCACAGCTGAATGGTGTAGCTGAGAGGCGTAATCGAACCCTGTTGGACATGGTTCCCTCTATGATGAGTCGAGTTTCGCTACCAATCTCTTTTTGGGGGTATGCCTTAGAGACTGCCACCCATATCCTTAATCTAGTCCCTACAAAGAAGGTTACCAAAACACCTCATGAGATGTGGACTGGGAAGGTTCCCAATTTGAACCACATCAAGATTTGGGGTTGCGAGGCTTTCGTGAGGCGTGAGACTCATGATAAGCTCGAACCCCAAAGTGAAAGGTGTATTTTCATCGGCTACCTACATAAATCCTTCGGTTACCTCTTCTATAGACCCAGTGAGAATGTGGTCTTTGTAGCAAGAAGAGGGGTCTTTCGTGAGAGAGAATTTATAAGCCAAGGAGACTGTGGGAGGCAAATTGATCTTGAAGAAATTCAAGAAGCAATTGGTGAAGGAACCTCAGACACTAGCAATCAACCTGAGGAGGAAACTCCTGTTGAGCAAGCTGACATGTCTGTACCTCCGAGGCGTTCCACGCGGGTTAGGAACACACCTTCGTTTTATTATGGCTTTCATATTACTACGGAAGGTGATACGTTTATCAGCGATAGTACACTGGTAAATTTGGATGAACCTAGCAGTGTTAAGGAAGCCATGGTAGGCCCGGAGTCTGCTAAATGGAAGGAGGCTATGGACAGCGAGATACAGTCCATGTATGACAACCAAGTTTGGAACTTGGTTGACAATGTACCAGGCCGTAAAACAGTCAGGTGCAAATGGATCTTCAAGAAGAAGACCGACATGGAAGGAAAGGTGCATACTTATAAGGCTCGACTGGTTGCGAAGGGTTTTACTCAGACTCAGGGTATTGATTATGATGAAACCTTCTCGCCGGTAGCAAAGATTAAGTCTATTAGGGTTATGCTAGCCATTGCAACATTTCATGATTATGAAATATGGCAAATGGATGTCAAAACCGCTTTCCTTAATGGAAAGTTGGCTGAGGATGTGTACATGAATCAGCCAGAGGGTTTTGTCAGTGCAGAGTACCCTAATAGAGTATGCAAGCTTGAGAAATCCATTTATGGATTAAAACAAGAATCTCGTAGCTGGAATCTTTGTTTCGATGAGAAGGTCAAAGAGTTTGGCTTCTCGAGAAGTGAAGATGAGTCTTGCGTGTATATCAGAGCTAGTGGGAGTATAGTCAGCTTCTTGGTACTGTATGTGGATGACATACTACTTATAGGAAATGACATCCCAACCTTGCAGGAGGTTAAGTCCTGGCTTGGGAAGTGCTTTGCTATGAAGGACCTAGGGGAGGCTACCTATATCCTAGGGATAAGGATATTAAGAGAAAGGAGTAAAAGATTAATTGGACTTAGTCAGAGTACCTACTTGGATAAGGTGTTGAAAAGGTTCAAGATGCAGAATTCCAAGAAAGGAGATTTACCGATCCAAAGCAATGCCAAACTAAGTAAGACTCAGAGTCCGAGTATAGAGGCAGAGATAGCTGAGATGAGCCAATTACCGTATGCTTCCGTTGTTGGCTCGATCATGTATGCTATGACTTGTACCCGCCCTGATGTGGCATTTGCTTTGAGCATGGTCAGTAGGTATCAGGGGAACCCTGGCAAGGCTCATTGGACCACGGTAAAGAACATTCTCAAGTATCTGCGGAGGACTAAGGATTGGATCCTTACCCTTGGTGGGAGTGATGACTTGAGAGTATTAGGGTATAGTGATGTTGGTTTTCAGACTGATAGGGATAACTTCCGCTCTCAGTCGGGCTGGGTCTTTACCTTAAATGGAGGGGCAATTTCTTGGAAGAGTTCCAAGCAGGAGACGGTGGCTGATTCGACTTGTGAATCAGAGTATATAGCAGCGAGTGAAGTAGCGAAGGAGGCGATATGGCTAAAGAACTTCATCGGAGACCTTGGAGTTGTACCAGCTATTAAGGAACCTATGGAGATTTTCTGTGACAACAATAGTGCGGTTGCCTTAGCCAAGGAACCAAGAGATCATGGCAGGTCCCGACACATTGACAGAAAATATCACTTCATAAGACACAAGATTGAAGAAGGACTCCTCGTGATAAGGAGGATATCGTCGGATGAGAATCCTGCAGATCCCCTTACGAAGGGACTGACGAGGGTTAAGCATTTTCAGCATGCGAGGCGCATCGGGCTGAGGGACGATATTAGTTTTACAGATTAGATAGTTTTCCTGAAACTTGTAAAATGTAATCGACGTTTGATGATGAATAAAATTTGTGATTTATTTATGAGTAAAGTGTTACTATCATTGTCAGTTATTTACTATTGTTTCAGTTTTGCATGTTTTGACTTCCAGAATAATTAATTTATTCAAACCTCCACAATCGGTCATACGTCGGAAGTAGGTATGAATCAAGATTGTCATGAATTGGGTTTGTAGATGGCTAAAGGTGTTTAGACATGGCAATGGTTTCTGCAACATTCATGAGTACTCATAAGCTATGAGTATTGGTATAAACCCACGCTCACTTGTATCACTTCATGGAATTTATCTCGAGTGATCGTGAGACGATAATATCATATAAGTCTTCAAACCTAGAGATATGAGTTGTTACCTATGAGTTGGTTGTGCATTGATTGCACGTAAACGCATCAGTAACTTGATGTTATAAAACGTGCCTTTGTGTACAATTCAACAAGTAGTAGAACAAGCATATGAGTTGAAGTTTATCTGTTCCTTCTAGAAATAGAAGCGATATCTGGGCCCCTCGATGATTTTGTGTTGACCCAAGTACCGGGCCCGGTCAGAACTAAATTGATGTGTTCAGTAAAGTTCTTTGTCAAATAAATCGGAAATCGAGAAACAACTGCCAGACAATAAGCAAGACATAGTTCCATGTGTTTGTCCGGCTGATATCATGAGAACAGAGGATTAAATGATCACTTGTCTTAAAATGGCGCTTCATAGTTCAACAGAGTTTTCGAGAGCTACGATTGCTGGTTGGTTCCTGAAGTTATATAGGTAAATAGAGTTATTAGACTTATCCAAGTGGGAGTCTGTTGGATAAGGTGTCTAAGTCCATAACTTATTTGGTATATACTTGACCCGACCCGGCATGGTCCATTTGGGTTGCATTTCACCCGAACAATTCATGGATAATTTTATGAGAGCTATACACATATGTTTATTAATATATTATAAGTTATAATATATTAATATGAGGTTATGTTATTTAATTAGTCTTAGTCTTAAATTAATGATGAATTAATTTAGAGATTAAAAGGAGGACTAATTAGATTATGGGCTATTGGTTTTATATGGTGTGGGCTAACACTCATTTGTTAATGGGCTAGGCTTGGATGGAAGTCCATGGATGATCCATGGAGCCTTTTAACCCATGGATCCTTGGAAAAGGAAAGTTCATGGGTTATTAGGGTTTCACCCTAACCATGTACACTATATAAGCATGCTTATGGTGCATGAAATGGCAACTAGTGAACTAGTGTGTGTTTGCTTGTGTGTGGCCGAAAATTAGTGTGTGTATACACTCTCTCAAAGTTTCCAAGTGTTTGTGGTGATTTGTGATTCCATTTGAGGCATTCACACTATTGGTGCTTGGCCCTCAAACTCCTTAAGAATCAAACTCATCAAAGAAAGGTATGTAATCTCTTCTAACTCTTTTATGTTGAAATGTTCCCCATGCCATGTTAGATTGGTTATGAACCTTGGAAAATTATTATTTTGCCTGTATTTAGACAAACATAGATCCAAGGTTTATTAGGGTTGCATGCACACTTAGGAAGTGTTAGATTGCTCAAAACCCAACAAATACAACTTGCATAATTCCAAGTTTCTATCCAAATCAAACTTGGGTGATCAGAATCTTTCTTTATTTGGTAAATTATGACACTACCACAAATGAAGAATCAAATCCATTTCCTAATATTGCTTATCAATGGAAACATATGAACAATAATTTTTCACAAATGCCATTTTAAGGTTACTTAAAATAAATAAAACAAAAAAAATTCTTTTAAAACTTGCGGAAAAAACTTATCCTTGCAATGCAAATACATATGAAAAACATTTTGTTGTCTATTCCTAATCAATATATATCATAACTCTTATGCAACAACTCAAAATTCTGATCATCGAACCATGCGATCAGAATCAGCACACCTTTTCTTTAAGCTTCCTTTGATTCTTCAAAAACATCAAAATGTAATTACATTACATCATGTATTAAGAATCTCCAAAAGAGACTTAATAGAGTTAGATAATGGACTTTACCTGAAGTAGAGGTAAACTTTTGTCTTTACCATCCTTATGAGGTTTCCTGTAAATTTGGCAGCTTCGCAACCAATACCCCTCCTATTGGCAAAAGGAAACATATGGACTCTTTGGAAATGGTATACGGGACTATCACAGACTTAGCCTTTCTCTTTAACATTAGGTCAAACGACTTGACCATGGCCGATCCCTTTCAATTGGGAAGAGAAAGTTTTCTAGACTTCCAATGTCACCAATGTCAATGTCCAAATAGGTTTGGAAAGTAGATCTTCAAATCTAATTTTCTTTACCAATGCTCCAAATTATTGCTGATTCAGCATCAAGCAAAGATGTAAGATCATTAAGGGTCATGTCGCGATCTGTCATCAGGGAGTGACCGAAGAACCAAGTCAACAGCCAGCTACCTCGAGACTTCAACACCCGACTCTCCTGGCTTGTCAATAGGGAGTGAATGACTTAGAACTTATCAAGTCTTGAAACTAGTGGGATAAGGAGAATTATTGAAGGAGGTGGAGGAAGTGAAGTATGATTTCTAGTCCCACTAATGCACAACAAAGGGATCGATCTTTTACCTTGATTGCCATTTGGGATATCATCTTCATTAGGAAAGCTTGTTCCTGAGGATTTGGGAAGACCATAGATGTCTTAACATGACATCTATAATGGGAGAAATTCAAGTTTAGTTATAACACCCAATACGAAATATTAAGGCTAGGACCCAACAAACTATTTTATAACTTGGAAGAGGGATGTCGTAATACAAGCTATAGAATATTTGAAGGTAGGTAAATGAAGATTTACTAATTTCCACCATGAAAAACGAAATATAATTAAGTTTTAATTGGATTTGAAACTCCTATATCTGTTGAGATACATTGAACTTTCAATGGCATGTTTGAATCTCGATTGTGTCCTCTCAAGTTTGTGACTGGGATGCCGAGGATCACAAACAAGGTGTGAATAACCATGCAAATTGACTTGGTACCCTTAATTTTATCACCTAATCGATGTGCCGGTTAACCACACACGCTCCACCGATCTATGATAAAACTTAAGTCACCCTTTGCCACACATTGTCAGTCCCATGTTAGTGTGCCGGTTAACTACACACACTCCACTAACGACTTAACAAAGGTGCAAAGTGTAATTTCATGGCTTAGCACCATTTCACATTTTCCTAAGTAACTAAGATTGGGATTTTATAAGTGGTTAGTTACGTAGTATTTATCATTATACTTTTAATGAAGGAAGAATTATAGTCCTTTCCTACCCGTTCAGCTAACGACCCTCCACCAATCAAGGAAGCGGTGGGTGAGAGTGGACACCCATTAAACTGCCATTTTATAGGCAGTACCCTTATACCCCCCCTTATAGACCAGCTTCGTGAATGAGGCCTACTAACGGTAATACGGAGTTGCTCTTATACATATATATATATATATATATATATATATATATATATATATATATTATTAACTTATAATATTATAAAGTATAAGGGTTAAATTTTAACTTTTAAAATTCTAAGGGCTTAACTTGGAATTAAAGTATTCATGAGGGAAACTTTACAAATTCCAAAACTTGAGGGCAAGTTTTGAAACTTTTCAAAACTCTTCAATTTCATAACATATGAGTTTAATATAGGTTTTTAAAACTTTTAATGAAGAGACTCTTGGAAATCCATAACTTGAGGACAAGTTATGGAGGTCATAAAACAATTTATGGAGAAAATACTTTTCAAGTTCATAACCTATGTTATTAATTAATAAAATTCATTAATGAGACTTTTCATGTAACTTGAGGACAAGTTACAAAAACACATTTTATGAATAAATTTTAGATCAATTTGGATCAAAAACAACTATCACAAACATATCTAGCAATTTTCATAATCTTGATTAAACTCATATGAACAAGACAATTCAAATCAAGCAATTTTCATGTAATTAGCCGAAACATTAAACTAATACAGAACATGAAACTTTTGACAATTATCTTTGAAATTGGATTAGAATGAACATTACCACATCAAAAAAAGGTTTATAGGTTCAAAAATAGCTTAGGGTAATGATTCTAGTCCAATTCCATCCTTAAAAGTCGAAAATATGCTGTCTGGGGCTCCTACTCGTCGAGTGTATGAACCTAATCGACGAGTAGGATGATTTTCTTCATGGACTCGACGAGTTCATCAGTGGACTCAGCGAGTCCAGTGCCCAGAAGGCCAGAAAATCGATTTTTTCAGCATTTTTCAGCAATTTGCATCAAGTATAATTGAAAACAAGCCTAGGCTCTGATACCACTGTTGGGTTTTGAGCATTATAACACTCCTATGGTGTACATGCAACCCTAAATACCTTGGATCTATGTGTTCTCTATTATACATGCAAATATCAAATTTCCAATGTATTTATCCTAACTAGCATATTATGAAGTACAAATAATATAAAATCTAGTAGAATGACATACCTCTTTGTCGGTGCTTGATTCCATGTAGCTTGAGAGCATAGTGCCCTAAGTGTGACACCTCAAATGGTTCACACAACATCAAATGCATTTGGAATAACTTAGAGAGAAAAATAGAACACTTCAAAATCGGCTTGCCCTCCCTTGTTTCACTAGTGGCCGATTTCTTTTAAAATGATATGCTTATATAGTGTGACACAATTAGGGTAAACCCTAATTGTCATGGCTTTCCGTTTCCTTGGATCCATGGTTTCAAATACACCATGGAGAATCCAATGGTTTTTATCCCAACTTGATAATCCATGGAGCATTAGCCCACTACAAAAGTATGAACGATTTACACAATCAACCCATATATTTAATTAGTCTTCTTTTGATCACTTAATTAATTCTAGATTAATTCTTGATCAATACTAATTAAATAATCTTATTAATATATTAGAACTTATAATAGATTAATAAACCTTAAGTGTTATTTCTCTCATGTTAGTCTATCCAAATGTATGACACCATGCAACCCAAATGGACCATGCCGGGTCGGGTCAAGTCTTACCAAATATATTTATGGATTTAGACATTAATCCAACAGATACGTGTCCCAACTTCCTCCGAAGTCCAACACACATGCCCTAAGCATGTCCTAAAGCGTCTAAAACGTCCGCTCGCTCTGACCGTTCGTCTGTGGGTGGTATGCGGTACTGAAATGCAACCTCGTACCCAACTCCTCGTGGAATTTTTTCCAGAACCTAGAAGTGAAACGCATATCTCGGTCCGACATGGTCGAGATCGGTACTCCATGCCACGATACCACCTCTCTCACATACAACTCTGCCAGCCTCTTTGCAGAAGAGCTCTCACTGATATCAAGAAAATGAGCTCTCTTTGTCAGCCGGTCAACAATCACCCAAATTGCATCGACACCTCTCGCAGTCCTCGACAATTTGGTGATAAAATCCATGGAAATCTATTCCCACTTCCACTGGGGAACCTCAAGTGGCTGCAGCTTGCCGTACGGTCGCTGGTGCTCGGCCTTAACCCTATGACAGGTCAAGCATCCCTCTACAAACCACGCCGCATCCCCCTTCATACAGGGCCACCAATAGTCTCTCTTCAGGTCCAATTACATCTTAGTGGCCCCAGGATGGATCAAAAATCTCGACCTGTGCGCCTCCTCCATCAAAATGGTACGTGCCCCGCCCTCAAATGGCACCCAAGTCTGGCCCTGGAAGGTCATAAGCCCTCGGCTATCAGCAATGAACTCAGATACTTGCCCGATCACTCGTTCTCTCTTGCGGTTCTCCGGTCTCATGGCCTTTACATGGGCCTCTCGAATGGTGTCCAAAACCGTAGTCATCACTGTCAACCTCATACAAACATCCTGTATCGGGGCACTCTCCGCCCTACGACTCAAGGCATCGGCTACAACGTTCGCCTTGCCCGGGTGGTACAGGATCTCACACTCATAATCCTTTACCACATCCAACCATCTCCTCTGGCGTATGTTCAGGTTGGGCGGATCCATCAGATACTTCAAGCTCATGTGGTTAGTGTAAATGGTACACTGAACCCCATACAGATAGTAACGCCGAATCTTGAGGGCAAACACCACAACCCCAACTCCAGATCTAGTGTAGGATACCTTGTCTCATGAGGCTTCAGCTGCGTCGATGCGTATGCTATCACATGCCCTCTCTGCATCAGCACCAGACCCAATCCCGATATCGAAGCATCACAATATACCATATTGTCTCGAATGAGGCCTGCTGCTCCGGACCCCAACTGAAAGCCACACCCTTCCGGGCCAACTTGGTGAGAGGAACATCAATCCTGGAGAAATCCTTGATAAATCTCCGATAATAACCGGCCAACCCCAGAAAACTCCTGATATCTGAAGGGGATCTCGGCACCTCCCAACTCATCACAGCCTCAATCTTGGCTGGATCGACCAATATCCCATTCTGGTTGACGAGGTGTGCTAGGAACTGGACCTCTTGTAACCAGAAATCACACTTAGAGAATTTGGCGTAAAGCCTCTCCGATCTCAAAACTCCGAGGATCTCCCTCAAATGCTCCTCATGCTGCTCTCTGGATCTCTAATACACCAATATATCATTAATAAACACGATCACCGAACGATCCAACCTTGGCCGCCGGTGCATTGGTCAGCCCGAAAGGCATCACCATGAACTCGTAATGCCAATAACGAGTCCTGAACGTTGTGTTCTGGATATCCTCATCACACACTCTCATCTGATGATATCCATACCTCAAATCAATCTTGGAGAACCAAGACGCTCCCTGTAATTGATCGAACAAATCATCGATCCTCGGCAAGGGGTAACGGTTCTTGACCGTCAGCTTGTTCAACTCCCGATAATCAATGCACATCCGGTGTGAACCATCCTTTTTCTTGACAAAAAGGATAGGCGCTCCCCATGGCGAGCTACTCGGCCGAATAAACCCCTTCCCCAGCAGCTACTGCAGCTGTGAGGATAAATCCTGCATCTCTGGTGGCGCAAGGCGATAGGGCGCCTTGGCGATAGGCGCTGCCTCCGGGACCAAATCGATACGGAACTCTACCTGCCTCTTGGGAGGCACTCCCCGAAATTCCTCAAGAAAAACATCCGGGAACTCATGGACTATCGGGACCTCATCGACCAACCTTGGTCTCTCTGCATCTAATCTCGTATCCACCACATAAGCCACAAACCCGCTACAGCCCTGCTGTAGGCTCTACCTCGCTCTAGCGGCCAAACAAAATGCTGACCCAGAATGGGTACCCTCTCCATAAACCGTAAGAACTCCCCCACTAGGGTATCGCATGGTCACCAACTATCGCTCGCAGTTGATAACCCCTCCAAACTTGCTCAACCAGTCCATGCCCACGATGACACAGACATCTCCCATCGCAATCGGGACCAAATGAATCGAAAACTCAACACCGAAGATCTCGAGTACACATCCTCGCATCACATCAGTGGCATACACCGCTCTTTCGTCAGCTATGGAAACTTGTAAAGGTCGACTCAACGCCTCCCTACAAATACTGATGTGCTGACTAAAGGCTAACGACACAAAAGACCGACTCACACCCAAGTCAAATAACGCTAAAGCAGGTACATAATTCACTAGAAGTGTACCTACGCACATCATAATATAAGCATAATACCACAAACTAAAATAAATAGATGAAAGAATACATACCAGCCACAACATCGGGCGCTGAGCAGACCTCTTCCGTTGTCAACTGGAAGGCTCTCCCGTGAGCCTTTGGTGCCTCGTCCTTCGTTGGCCGACTCTCTGTAGCTCGTACGGAAGCAGGGGCAGATCCCTTTTATGCTCCCTGTGATGACCCCCGCAACTGCGGACACTCGGCCTTCCGGTGTCTGGTCTAGTTGCAGTGAAAACAGACTGCAAACCCCTTGGGGCAATCCTTGGCCATGTGCCCCTCCGTGCCAAACTTGTAGCAAGACAATGCTCTGCAAACCCCTCATGACTCTTGCCGCACTTTTCGCAAGTGCGTCCCTTTTGGGTCCCGGATCTCGAATCGGCGGGCTTTGCCCGCTTAACTGCTGGCTGGGACTCTTCCGGCCGCCGATCCCTCCCCTGAGACTCCGCCTCCTCCCTGGCCTGAGTCTCGAGCTCAATCTCCCACTTCCGGGCATTTTCCTGAAGCTCGGCAAATGTCCGGTACAACGAGTTAGCCACGAACTTGCGGATGTCTCTCCTCAAAATGCTCAAATACTGACTAATGCGTGCCTGCTCGGAAGACACGTGCTCAGGGCAGAACATTGCCCTCTCATGGAACCTCCTGGTGATCACTGTAATAGACTCGGTACCCTCCTTGAGGGTCAAGAACTCCTGGGCCAAATGCTCCCTTTCCATCAGGGGCACGTACTCATCACGAAACATAGCGGTTAACCTCTCCCAGGTCACCGCGGCAAGCTCTGCAGAAGAAAAGTGCGCTGTTACAAACTTCCACCAGTCCTTCGCTCCAAAGAGAAGTTGGTTCAGCGTGAACCGAACTCTCAGATGCTCCGGACAAGACACGTATAGAATCATCCCTCAATATCAGAAATCCATCTCATCGCAGCGATCGGATCCTGCGTCCCGTCAAACTCTGGTGGCTTCATGTTGCTGAACTCTCGGTACAATAACGAGTCACCCACTGTGGCCTCGCATCAGTGATGACTGCGGTAGCCGCAGCAACAGCAGCATCAGAGAGAGCAGCGTAACGCTCGTCAAAAGTCTCAATCAGAGTGGTCTTGATAGACCCAAACATCTCTGGTATCTCGGCTCGGATGCAGCAACCACTTCCTCGTGAATCAACCTGCGGATCTCCTCATCACTAACACCACTGCTCTCAGGTGTGTGGTGTGTCCCAACAATGATGTCTCTGAAATACAACATAAAATATCAGAGACTCGCTCGAGCATACTCGCACTCGATAACTCAACACTACTTATTCCCTGGTACCCCAACGATTCTTACTTGAGTTGGGCACTACTCCAGTGTCTTTAGTAGTACAGGCCCAATACTTTCGTCCACACCGCTTCAGTATTCACCCCAAGTCCTCCTCCTAGGATCCCAAATCCCAAATACTCTACTCTCACTATGCATAGTCTACTCTCTAACAGATCTCTCATAAGCTCCTCGCTGCTATCTATTCACTCTCAAGCATCTCCAAACAGCAAAACCCCTAGGCTAAGGCATCACAAATCAGGCCACTCTAGTCCTAATAAGAATACCTAGCCTACTCCTGCATCCATAACATGTTATCTCATATCGCATAACACATAATATAAGGGTATTTTGGGAAATCACCGTTCGGGCGCTGGCTGATCGTACACACTGCTCTGCTATGCTCTTTTCAAAAACTTTTTACTTCTTGAGAAAAAATTCTGTGATTTTATTTTGAAAATCTCTCAAATCCTCAGTTTGAGGCTAGATACACCCGAAGGTGCACCAGAATCCCTTAAACCAAGGCTCTGATACCAACTTGTAACACCCAAATTTTCAAACAATTTTTCACATTTTAAAACATACTTTCATTCATAAATATTATAAAAATGTCATTGTATCACAAATCAATCCATAGCAACACAACCCAAGATCATAATGTATAAAAACTCCTCATGTGTGTACTGATCATGCTGGCGCCTTCCCGCGATCCTCACTGGTACCTGAAACACATAACACCACACTGTAAGCATAAATGCTTAGTGAAATCTCCAAAATACTACATATAACACATAATAGCCACTCGATGCTATATCTCTGTGGACCCTCTGGTCCTAACTCTGTGAATCTTCCGGTTCTAACTCTTTGAACCTTCCGGTTCTAACTCTGTAAACTTTGGAACATACACGATGTGAAGAACATAGAAATAATGTAGTGTACCACAATCACATAAATAACATACAAGATACTCTGTCATACAACTCTAATTACCACTGTAGATAAAGTATAGTGAGAAGACTCACCTCGGGTAACCCGTTAATCTCGAACTCGGTAAAATCTGGTCTAGCCTCCGCCTAATCACATGGAATAAGCACTCTAATCAATACCACTCTCAAGGCTAGACTAATCCCACTTTTAGCACCCTCAGAAGGGTAAAAGACCATTTTACCCCGCCCATGGCTCAAAGACCCTAACATTGACAAAACCCTAAAAGTCAACAAAAGTCGACTCTCCGGGTTACGTTGCGCGTACCAAACCTGTATGCTGGGCGTACCCGGCAACCTCACAAAAATGGGGAACGCGACCCCTTACGCTGCGTGTACTGGTATTACGCCCAACGTAACTCCCAGTTTCAGACTCCTTTGCTTTTGGGGTCTTAAACGGTTAAGACACACGTCCAACTTTCAGATCTGACCACCCCTAAGCCTCTTAATCCATAAAGTTGGTGACTTTAAGCCTTTGCATGGCTGTAAAAGTCACCAACACCCATAACATTCCATTTCCATCACTTAAAAGCTAATAACTCTAACATGACTCCATAACAACGACCAAGTTGGGATTTTTTTTGGATCAACATCACACATAACACTGAAATGGGACAAATCTAGGTCCATGGAGCCCCTCTTGCTCATAAAGTCTCCACCTTTGGGACTTAACCCTAGAAATGGACCATAAAACACCAAACCAAAACCGTAAAAACTCCCCCACTAGGGTCTCGCATGGTCACCAACTGTCGCTCGCAGTTGATAACCGCTCCAAACTTACTCAACCAGTCGATGCCCACGATAACACAGACATCTCCCATCTCAATCGGGACCAAATCAATCGGAAACTCAACACCGAAGATCTCGAGTAAACATCCTCAAATCACATCAGTGGCATACACCGCTCTCTCGTCAGCTATGGAAACTCGCAAAGGTCGACTCAACGGCTCCCTATAGATACTGATGTGCTGACTAAAGGCTAACGACAGAAAAGACCGAGTCGCACCCGAGTCAAATAACACCAAAGCAGGTACAAAATTCACTAGAAATGTACCTACGCACATCATAATATAATCATAATACCACAAAATCAAAATAAATAGATGAAAGAATACATACCAGCCACAACATCGGGCGCTGCGCGGACCTTCTCTGTTGTCAACTGGAAGGCTCTCCTGCGAGCCTTTGGCACCTCGGCCTTCATTGGCCAACTCTCTGTAGCTTGTACGGCAGCAGGGGCAGATCCCTGTGATGCTTCACGTGCTGACCCTTGCAACTGCGGACACTCGGCCTTCCGGTGTCCGGTCTGGTTGCACTGAAAACAGACTGCAAACCCCTTGGGGAAATCCTTGGCCATGTGCCCCTCCTTGCCACACTTGTAGGAAGACCCTGCTCTACAAACCCCCTCATGACTCTTGTCGCACTTGCCACAAGTGCTGCCCTTCTGGTTCCCTTATCTCGAATCAGCGGGCTTGGCCCGCTTGGCTGCCGGCTAGGACTGTGCCGGTCGCCGATCCCTCCCCTGAGACTCTGCCTCCTCCCTGGCCTGAGTCCCGAGCTCAATCTCCATCTTTCAGGCATTTTCTTGAAGCTCGGAATATGTCCGGTACAAAGAGTTTTCCACGAACTCGCGGATGTCTCTCCTCAAAATGCTCAAATACCGACTCATGCGTGCCTGCTCGGAAGACACGTGCTCAGGGCAGAACATCGACCTCTCATGGAACATCCTGGTGATCATTGTAACAGATTGGGTACCCTGCTTGAGGGTCAAGAACTCTTGGGCCAAACGCTCCCTTTCCACCGGGGGAACGTACTCATCACGAAACATAGCGGTGAACCTCTCCCAGGTCACCGTGGCAAGCTCTGCAGAAGAATAGTGCGATGTCACAAATTTCCACCAGTCATTTGCTCCCAAGCGAATCTGGTTAAGCACGAACCGAACTCTCAGATGCTCTGGACAACACAGGTATATAAGCATCCCTCAATATCAGAAATCCATCTCATCGCAGCAATCGGATCCTACGTCCCGTATCTCGGCTCTGAGAGACAGGTATAGAAGCATCCCTCAACATCTGAGAGAGCAGCATAACGCTCATCAAAAGTCTCGATTAGAGTTGTCTTCATAGACCCAAACATCTCCGGTATCTCGGCTCGGATTGAAGCAACCACCTCCTCGTGAATCAACCTGCGGATCTTCTCATCACTAACACCACTGCTCTCAGGTATGTGGCGTGTCCCAACCATGAAGTCTCTGAAATACAACATAAAATATCAGAGACTCGCTCGAGCATACTCGCACTCGATAACTCAACCCTACTCGTTCCCTGGTACCCCAAGGATTCTTACTTGAGTTGCGCACTGCTCCGATGTCTTCAGTAGTACAGGCCTAATACTACTATCCACACCGCTTAATTATTCACCCCAAGTCCTCCTCCTAGGATCCCAAATCCTAAGTACTCTACTCTCACTATGCATAGTTTACTCTCTAGCAAATCTCTCATAAGCTCCTCGCTGCTATCTATTCACTCTCAAGCATCTCCTAGCATCAAAACCCCTAGGCTAAGGCATCACAAATATGGCCACTCTAGTCCTAATTAGAATATCTAGTCTACTCCAGCATGCATAACATGTTATCTCATATCTCATAACACCTAATATAAGGGTATTTTGGGAAATCACCGTTCGGGCGCTGGCTGATCGTACACACTGTTCTGCTTTGCTCTTTTCAAAACTTTTTACTTCTTGAGAAAAAATTCTGTGATTTTATTTTGAAAATCTCTCAAATCCTCAGTTTGAGTTCAGATACGTCCGAAGGTGCACCCGAATCCCTCAAACCAAGGCTCTAATACCAACTTGTAACACCCAAAATTTCAAACAATTTTTCACATTTTAAAACATACTTTCATTAATAAATATTTTAAAAATGTCATTGTATCACAAATCAATCCATAGCAACACAACCCAAGATCAAAGGATATGGGAAACTTTTAATTCGCAAAGTAGCTTACGTGGAAGGATTACAGCATAACCTAATCAGTGTCTCTCAACTAGTTGTGGGAACCAGATTAAAGATTTCGTTCGATGACGAGGGTTCAGAGATCATCGAAAAGAAAACTAAGAAAGTCCTATTGAAATCAATGCGCAATGGTAAGATGTATCCACTGAATATTAATCCAATCAGAGGAAAGCCAACTGTATGCCTTCTGACAAAGGCAAACTCAGACGAAAGTTGGTTATGGCACCGAAGACTTTCACACCTGAACTTCAAAGATATCAATAAACTGGTGTTTGGTGATCATGTGCGTGTCTTCCTATTCTCAAATTTGACAAAGAACACATGTCCACAACATGCGACATGGACATGCAGAGAAGAAAGAGTTACCCTTCTCGTATCAATACAAAAATCATTGAACCACTTGAATTGCTGTACATCGACTTGTGTGGCCCTTCGGCTATTGAAAACATCAGTGGTAGTAAGTTCATACTTGTGATTGTTGATGATTTTTCATGCTTTACCTGGGTTTTCTTTCTTAAACAGAAATCAGAGGCGACTCCCAAGCTGAAGGTTTTCATCAAGAAAGTGGAATTGTAGCTGAGAAAGGTGGTAAGAAACATAAGAAGCGATAATGGTCTAGAGTTCAAAAACAAAGACCTTGAAGAGTTTCCTGCTGAAAAGGGAGTAACTCACAACTTCTCTGCTCCCTATACTCCACAACAGAATGGGATTGTTGAAAGGAGAAATCGTTCATTATGTGAAGCAGCCCCAACCATGCTGAGTTTCGCTTCTCTTCCATTATACTTTTGGGAAGATGCTATAGTTGTCGCTTGTTACACGCAAAACCGGTCATTCCTCAACAAGCGATTTTCCATCACCCCATACGAAAATTGAAGAAACCTATTATGTAACTTTTGATGATAATTATATGAAGAAAATTCAAGCAAGAAAAGGTCCAACGGAAGAAATATTTTCGGCATCAGGTCAAGTCTCAATTCCTAATTCCAATCTGTTTGAAGAGTACATGCTGCTCTTTGATGAACCAGAGAAGGCAATCAACTTAGTAGCGAAAGCAGTAGATAACAAGATTGACTCCTTGAAGAAAATTATCGATGAAGTTGCTAAAGCCATGGAAAGTGAACCTACTACATCAAATGATCATCCAACCACAATGACCCTCCAAAAGAAAGCTCAGTACTGCAGGGGAGGGCTTGTTAACACTAGAAACAACTGAATTGCCTTTCCAGGAGGAGAACCCATCAGTAACACCAACCCATGATGATCTATCTGAGGGGGAGAGTACTGAACCTGATATGGGATTCGGTTCGCCATTTGAGGGGAGAATGAAAATGCAAATGACGAAGGCGATCTGTCAGAACTGGAAGAATAAGTCAATGCTGAGTTGGATCCTGCCTATGACCCAAATTACCCTCCTCTCATAAAGTGGACAAAAGATCACTCTAAAACTCAAATTCATGGTAAATCATTAGAGGGAGTTCTCACACGCTCTCAACTGAAGGCGAAGCAAGCTGCTTTATTCCCTCAAGTAGAATTCTGAATGTTTAATTCGTTTGTCTCCAAAATTGAATCAAAAACGGTACATGTTGGTCTTGATCACTCTGATTAGGTGCAAGATATGCAAGGCGAACTCCATGAGTTTGGACGTAATCGTGTTTGGAGGCTGATTCCCACACCAAAGGATGCATCGATAGTCAGTTTAAAATGGGTTTTTAGAAATAAGTTAGATAAAGAGGGTAACATCATTCGCAACAAAGCAAGGCTGGTGGTGAAAGGATATTGCCAGGAATAAGGAATAGATTATGAAGAGACCTTTGTTCCTATAGCAAGGTTGGAGTCAGTGAGAATCTGTTTGGCATATGTTGAACATAAAAACTTCAAAGTTTTCCAAATGGATGTAAAATGTGCTTTCTTGAATGGAGAACTGGATGAAACGGTATACGTTGAGTAACCACCCGGATTTATGAACGAAAAGTATCGTGATCATTGCTACATACTGGATAAAGCAGTCTATGGTTTGAAGCAAGCCCTGAGAGCATGGTATGAAACTCTAACACGCTTTCTCAAAATGTCAAAATTCAAACAAGGTTTGGTTGACCCAACCTTCTTTCGCAAGAAAGAGGGCGAAAACTTAATGATAGTTCAAATTTATGTCGATGACATCATGTTCGGCTCCACAAATCCTAGCTTAACAGCTCAATTCAAGAATTTAATGGAGACTAAATTTGAAATGAACGCAATGGGTCCGATTAACTTTTTCCTTGGATTGAATAGAAGACAGGGACCAGAAGGCATCTTCATTAATCAGCAAGCGTAAATGAAGACTTTGCTGGCAAAGTTCGGCATGATGGGAGATTCCAAAGTAAAGGTTCCAATGGCATTTGGCATAAAGCTGACTCTATCTCTTGAGAAACCGGCTGTTGATGTGACTCTCTATCGTCAGATGATAGGATCTCTAATGTATTTAACAGCTAGTAGACCGTACATAATGTTCTCTGTCTGCGATTGTGCAAGGTTTCAAGCAAATCCAAGAGAACCTCATATGATTGCAGTGAAAAATATTTTCCGTTATTTGAAGCGAACCTCGTCTCTCGGTCTTTGGTATCCTGCAAAATTCAGCTTCTTTGTTCAAGCTTTCTCTGACGCTGATCTTGGTGGATGTGGATTAGACCGAAAGAGCACAACCAGTGGATGCAAGTTCCTTGATGGCAAACTTGTCAGCTGGTAGTCAAAGAAACAAACTTGTGTGTCTCTTTCCACAGCCAAAGTTGAGTACATCGCTGCAGTATCTTGTACATCGCAGGTCATAGGGATACAAAGCCAAGAGATTATGGCTTAAGCATGAAGAAGATCCCTCTCTACTATGACTCAGAAAGTGTGATTCATATATGTCACAATCTGGTGCAACACTCGAAGACTAAACATATTACACTAAGATACCGCTTCATAAAGGACCATGTGGAAGATCGGAACGTTGAAGTTCACTTCGTTCGGTCCTCATACCAATTGGCTGACATCTTCATTAAAGCCCTCCCAGAAGCAAGCTTTAATAAAATTCTACAAGGTTTGGGAATGATGGAAGATGAGTCGGTACCGAAACCCACTTTGTTTCACTAAAAATTGAAGAAGCGAAATAGAGTGAACGCTTGGTCTATTTCGGCTCTAGAATTTTCGGGAACCAAAATGAACCGAACGCTTGGTCTATTTCGGCTCTAGAATTTTCGGGAACTGAAATGAACCAAACGTTCGGTCTATATCGGCTCTACAATTTTTTGGAATCGAAATGAACCGAACGCTCGGGCCATTTCGCTTCATCTTTTCTAAGTTATGGTTTCGGTTGTATATTTTTGTAAAGCAATTTTATTCTCTCGTGTGCTTACATTTAGTATTTATTTTATTTTCTGTTGTTATTATTTTTCAGAATTTACGAAAATCCAAAAATATTTTTATTTTTATTTTATGTTTTTATTCTTTTTCAGAAATTTTCAAAAATCCAAAAATATTTTTATTTTCCTATTTTTATTTAATTTCATTTCTTTTGTTTTGATAATCACAGATGCTATCTCGATTGGAGCCAGGGCAGGTATAACACTCTTATCTTTGTACTAGTTAAGTGTCCCTAGAAGCATGCTACTGCATTTAGACCGACGCCTCCTAGACTCTGAGTGAAGCCTTAATGATTCGATCGACACCTATCGTTTCTTCCCAATTAGGCTGCTAAACTCACTCAAGTCACGAGCTACCTTACTCTTCTCAATGAGTTAAAATTTTTCTGCTTTGTCATTCTTAATTAGCAGAGGTACTTTCGGCTCTTTAACCATCTCATTATTCTCCATCACAATTTTGCTTCACAATCGTAACCCTTGAGACTCTCATCAATTACCACTGAGGTTTATGGTTACATAACATCTGTGTTGATGATCTTAGTCACGATCACCATGTGCTGAGTGAAACCCAAAATCCAACACTTTGAATGAATTGACGGTGAAAGCTAATGTCTTCAAGCTATTACTTGTACCTTACGAAATCCTTTTTTTTAATTTTTGCGTGATCTTTATGATATCGTCAATCACCAAGACGTTTCTTCCCTTAGATCAAGTTTTAGATTTGTTTTGAGATTTCTAACAATTATCCAGTCACAAAATAAATTCTCCAACCCTACTTGTTCAACAGAGCACATCGGTCTCACAAGTACTTCATCTCACTTACGGTCTTATTTTAAATATCGAAGTTTGGTTGAAGCTAAACCAACCACTAAAGCCTATACTTGAAAACATTCCTTTCAATGTTTCTTAACAAACATTTGATCGGATTTTATGGGAAACCACACAGACACTTCTCAGTCTCTCTTGACTTTGAAGGAAGAGATCCGTGCCTGGGATCATTTGTTTTATGACTTTCAAGACATCAATTTTATCCCATACACATCTTGATTTATTTCTTTTTATTTGGCACACCCTTGCACGAAGATCATTATGATTTTCCAAAATCTTGATTATGGTACTAATGGCACTTTTTAGATTTGTGCGTTCGGTTCTAACAGATATGGTGGTTCACTTTCTTATGGAGAAGCGAAGGTGGCTTAATATGAACCTTTTTCAGAATTGAAGAGACAATATTTGGATAAGGACAAGAATTCGTTTTTGGGCGCGTAAATCTGAAATGGTTTCTACACCCACGCCTGATGACGTGTTTCTAGGGAAACCAAGCTGTCAAATCCCACTTTTACAGGCAACATTTCAGAAATCGTATCATCACAACCGACATTTTCTCTCTCCTGGCAATGGTACAAAAGGAAGTTCTCATGCCTATTATACCTTCTTACCTTCTTCAACTTCTCTCTAGAATACACCAGGCGATATTCAACTGTCCATCTTCTTAAGTGCTTCAACAATGGCAAAATCATCCTCTATTCAAGATCAAATAGTTGCTTCAACCTTGCTCAAGATAAAACCGAATCAGAATGTCATCATTCAGCTGGATCCTTTTCTTTATGATTCATACATGCTTCACGTTGTAGAGTGTCTCAAGTATTATCCATTTTTGATTGCTCTAACACAATTCGAATCAGTTCCAGTGTCCCTTCTATCATAGGTGTATTTCACGGCTTCCTATGACAAACATAAGGAACAGATCTTTTTCGAAATCTTTAATCACAAGACATCGGTATCCAAAGCACGCTTCTGTTCTCTGCTAGGGCTTGCTGCTGATGCTTCTGTCATCTCTCCGGACTTCATACCAACCACTCAGTTGTTTTCGATGTTCTATGATATGGGATACACGGACGTTCTAACTACAGTGATGAAATTCAAGAAGTCATGCTTACCACCTCAATGGAACAGACTGCTCACACTTCTCTACAAGGGGTTAGCAGAACGGGTTGCAGGGTCTGATGGGGCAAGTAAAGGATTCATGACCATTCTTTATGGTCTCTACCAGGGAATCAATTTGGATTATGGACCACTACTCTGGTCACAAATGGTGTAGAGTCTCAACTCTTCGACCAAACATTCTGATATTTCATGTGCTCGTTTATGAACATTAGTCACTCGCAGAGCCATTGAGACCTTTCAGGTTCCTGCCATAGCGGATGATTTGAAGTCTTCTATTGCTAGGTTTCACACAGTCAAAATTATTGTTACTGACCCTACAAAGTTCATTTACATCAGTTCTATTCCTGAAAAAATGAGTTGATGTGTCACGAGTGAAAGTAGAGTTATGGCAGATTACAGGAAATTAACTCCTTTGGGTCCAAGACAATGCACTCCTGAGATGAAGAGCGCTTTGGAGGCAGCTGAAAAACCTACAAAAGGGGGAAGAAACAGGAGTGTTAGAAAGCCGAAAACGAAGGTCCCTCCTCTCCTAAAAAGCGAAAGGCTGATACCGCTGCACCTTCAGCTCCCACTGGCGCTTCGGTGAGTGTCAGTGTATATGATACGGGGGCACATACCTTTGGCGTTGACACCCCTGTCACCGCTAAACATCTCTCACCATCACCTTCGACAAACTCTGAGCCTATTCTGGGAGGCGAAAAACTTTGATTTTGATTCCACTTATTACAGTCCTTATCGCATTCCAAGTGAAGATGATGATGTTGCTCCGGTGACCAAACAACATTTAAATGATATCAATGATAAGCTTGATAAGTTGCTCACTCCCTCAACACCTTATTCTGATGTTGTGTTAAAAGCATTTCTTGATACTGTTCTTCAGTAATATACAACCTCAATCGACAACTCCACAAAGGATGTAGATGCCTCCACATCTACCTTCAAGAAGGCAGCAACCGAAGTAACTGATATAGTTCACGATTCAAAGATTTCCTTGGAATCATTCAAAGGCCATGCCGACACCAATGCTACGAAGGTTAATGCTTCAGTTGATTCTCTCACAAAGTCCCTTCAAGAAGAGACATCAAAGTTTGATTCTGCTCAAACTGCGCTCCAGGCTGATCATACTTCTCTTCTTACTTCGGTCGCCTCTCGCCTTGATAAGCTTCAGGCTGATCTAGCCATGAAAAACAGTATAATGGACGAACTTGCTCTCAAGACCACTCAATTCGAAGTCCGAAATACTCATCTTGCTCAAGCTTAGAAGGAGATTGCTTCACTCAAACTGAGCGGGCCATTCTTAAAAGCAGTGTTGGGGATGTTCTCTTGGTTCTCAGTAATCTTGTTAATGCTCATGATCCTGTTCTCAACCTCACCATCCGGGATCATTTGACGGCTAAACTTCTTCCTACTATTCATATTTTAAGTCAGATTCATGGTGTTACGGAGCCTATGATCACTCCGCAACAAGGGGAGAAGCTGATCAGAATCCTCCAATTCCTCCCAAAGTCACTATCAAAACCGAACCGAAGGTTAATGCAGTTTCGGGTTTTGGTGGACAGGAAATACCAAAGGGTGTTGTGAAAGATAGTGATGATGAAGAAGAAGAAACTATCTCTGATGCTTTAAAGTGAAAGAAAAGGGAAAAAGAGGCTGGTGAAAATTTGAAAATAGCTAGAGAAAGAGAGGATGAAGAGAGAAAGCAGAAAGCAGATCAAGATGATCTAATTTGCAAGCAGGCTCTCTTTCCTACTTGGACACGGGAAAGATTAATTAAAGAAGAAATTGAGTCTGCTAGCACTCACTGGTTGGAACCTGTGACATCCTTTGAATGTGAAAACACAAGGGATTCTCAGTTTGATATGCCTATCACCTATAGGGCATTCATGTTCCACTGTTTTGATTCAACGGTTGAAGTCCCTTCTCCTCACCCACAGGTTGATCGTGATTTGATAGATTTTTATTTTGAATTTTCTCAACCCCAATACTTGACATAGAGTGCTCAGAAAATAACCTCTGTCAAGGTATTGAAGTCGTATGCTGCTGGGAAATTCATCAATGTGAAGTTCAGGGTGACCCGAGGTTCTGATAACTCGGTTCATGTGATTTCATTAGCTGATCTTCCTAACCTGAACCCACACGATTGGATTCTGTTGTTCAATATTTTTCTTACAAATCAAGAACACTATGGCCCGATCCTCGATCATATTAAGAGAATGTTGGCTTCCTACATCCATGAGGTTGCTAAGATGGATCGGGAAATTGCAAATGTTCTGAGAAAGAAGCCAATTGTGAAGAATATCGGGAAGCCAAGTGATTTAAATAAGATAAAATTGGGCAAGATTGATCCAGTCCATCACACTGTCATGTTCACTAGAACAGAATGTGAAAGATTTCTTTTCGCTCTTGTTGACAAACACATGTTCTCCACTTCCTACTTGGAGCACGTTCTTGACATAACTCACATATGTAAACAGAATAGTGATTCAGATAAGAAGAACTACTCTGACATGCTTCGGTGGTATATATCCTTTCGTCACACTCTTTTGGCCATTATACCGAAGGTGTTCAAGACAGTGAAGAAGTCTGTTCTTTCTTAACCGAACTAGTCTTTCGCGTCTACTACCGCAAAGGGGGATCTTGTGATGGGTTTTGGACATAGGAACTTTCCCTATGTGCACATACAACCCTATAGCTTGGATCAAGGTTTCTCTGATCGAACATGCATTATGTATCCAAGACTTTCATGGATAGATCTAATGTAAACTAACAATCATAACATATGAAAACATATCTAGAATCATACCTTGAATTACTTGCTTGAAACCTTCTTCTCCTTGGAGCTTAGAGTCACAATTTTCACTCCTCTAATGGCTTACAAACACCAACTAGCAAGAAGATGATTTGAGAGAGGTAAGGAAGAGAGAAATCGGCCCTAGGGTTACTCCAATAACAAAGGTCACGATTTCCACAACCCCAAGGGTCTATTTATACTGTGAGCTCCTAGGGTTTCACCCTAAAACTCTAATTGGATAACTTAGCCTCAAAGCAATCCAATATCCCTCCTAGATAGGCCTTGGACGTTTTCTAGGTGACCCACATCCCTAAAATCGTCCAACCCATATCCATAAGGATTCTTAGCTCAAATTACAACTATCACACATTTGACAGTTTATACCCCTTCCTTTAATTAATCTCTTTAAGTCACCAAATTAATTCCTAATTAATTTATGACTTATATTAATCAAATATTATTATTATTCCTTTAATCCAATAATACATTAATAATAATATCTCTTCTCTCTATATAAATCATCCTATCAAGTTTCTATGGTGAAGGCAACCCAAAAGGACCATGCACAATCGGGTCAAGTACTTACCGAATATAGTTACAGCCTTAGACACTAATCCAGCAGTCTCCCACTTGGATAAGTCTAGTAACTATAAACGCAAACACAATCCGATCAGCAATCGTAGCTCTCAAAGAATAGTCGTTTTTCGAATTTGGGTGAAAACTGCCAAAAATTCGAAGTCTCACGGACCATCTTCGTAAATTCTGCCCTTTTTCACCAAACATGCGAAGAATCCCCAAAATATTCGAAGCCTTGCCCCAACATTCGAAATTAGACTGTTTGAGTCACTTTGATAAAAGATCAGGGACCCAATTCGAAAATATTTGTTTTCTTCTCCAATTCACAAACGTACCAAGAGTCGGACACTTTCTCTCTCCTCTTCGTAAATTCATACCCTTCGAAAATAAATCCAAATCACTGTCTTCGTTCATTAACATCAATCCAAAACATAGGAACCCTTCGTATAAATCCCATAAAAATACCCCTTCGTATCTCAATCACCAAAAACCATAACCCATTTTAACGAAAATCATCTCCTTTTCATTAATAAACGAAGCCATTGATTCCAAACTAACAAATCAAGATTCTAAGTCTTCGTTAAGAATCAACTTCTCAATCCTTCGTTATTACAATTCTTTGAAAATCAACCATCCATTTGCTTATGGTTCGTTGACCCAAATCATCAATCGACAACACCAAATCAAAATCTTCAGTCGAATTACTGTCGACTTCAAAGGCTTCGAAATCAAAACATTTTCCATTTGACAATCGATCCCAAATACTTTGACAATCAATCCAATGAAACATCAACCCTTTTCTTTTCCAGTTCAACCCAAAACCGATTTCACTTCTTTCATTTCATCGACTTCAAAATCAAATTCACCATAAAAATCATTGACCATACAGGAACAAAAAATATTCGTACTCAGTTCATTTCGTTCATCACTCAAACAATCAAAATCGATTCTAACATCAATCAATATTCAAAATCGAATTTGTCAACAATGCTGCCCTCGCTTCGAACTGCTCATGACACCAAGAATTCCAATCCAAGCAAATTGAAATTTAACCACCAAATTAGACTTGATTTCGAAATCTATAGCCTCAAAACAACTTATATGAAATGATTTCAACTTCCATTTCAACGAATCAACCAATAGAAATCGAGTTTTGACTTCTTCTAAACTTGACTTTTCGAAATCAAAGTGCAAGAAACATGAAATCGAAGATTCCAATAAAAAAATTCGGATCAAAACATGTTTATTCCACTGTTCTTCATCTCCTTCGACCGTTCTTGATCAATTTTTATAAAATCAAAGACTCAATTTTACGATTTCAACTCTTGAACTGGAACACATTCGACATTTATACAACAAATCTCATATGACATCAATTTTAAAATTCAAGGTTATCATCTAAACTGAATCGATTAAAAGTCACAATGAGATGATACTGAAAATACAAGAACGCGATGATCAAAAGTGGAGTCAAGAACATGAACATTGTACAACCATGGAAGCAAATGGCGTACAACAAATGACGGAGATAGAATAACGAAGTAAGATACCGTCTAATTTAATTTTGGGCTAGATTGAAACATTCAATGAACAGTAATGAATTGAACTTTTGGGCTTGCATCGGACCAACAAATAGTAATCAATTTGAGATTTGGGCTAACTATGAAATCCTGAATCAAATGAATATCAATTGATTAACAAATGATTTAAATCGAATTTTGATCTCAAAAACAGTTATAACAATGGATCAATTATGAATAGTAAGGAGACTCAAAATTTTACTTAGTTTTGGCTAGATCAATGAAAGAAATATATTGGATCATAACAAATGGGTTTTTCAAGAAAAATTTGATCCAACGAATCAAACGATCAAAAATCAAAAACATTACGCACGATTTAAACGAGATTAAGAGAGATCATAGAGAGAGACTCACTAAAATTGATCAAATTGTGACAAAAATTTGCCAAACCGAGAATCGTTCTTCAAATATCACCTTGATCTTGAAGACCCGCTCTGATACCAATTGTAGTGACAAAGAACATGGTTTGGCATGCGGAATTAAATCTTGCACAATTGAACATGGTGATTTGGGTGTTTTAGAGATATATTGAATGTATATGGTGTTTACAAAAAGGATCTAGATCTAGACTACATAATTAACACACACTTACACACTCACTTCTACATCTCTCAAGCACACCTCTACAAGTGGACAAACCCACCTTATATAGAGGTGTTTACATGTCTCTCTCTCACTCTAACATATAAATGGGTCAAAAGGCTAAAGCACCACATGCAAGTGGGTTTTACAAAAGTCAAACATTTACAAAGTCATGAATGAAGAACTTTGTACCCCAACACTTATCAGTAACCTGTCCTTTAGATAAGGGATCGTATAGTCCTTTGTTTTGATATCTTGCAGACGATTTCATGAAACATTGTCATACTTATTGCCCAACAACTATTTTCTCGATCTCAGATTTATTTGATATAGAACTTAATTGAACATATCAATTCAGTCCTGACTGGGCCTGGCACATAAGTCAAATCTAATCATCGAGCGGCCGTGATATCACTTTTACCCTCTTAGGATAAAAGTAACAGATAAACTTCGACTTATATGCATCTACTTATCGACTAATCAACTATACACAACAATGCGTTTTATGACATCAATTTACTGATGCGGTTTCACATTATCAATGTACAACGAATTAGTAAATAATAAACCATATATCTAGGTTTTAAGACCATATGATATTATCGTCTTGCGATCACTCCAAAGTGATTCCAGCAAGCGTGGGTTTATTCCAATGCTCAAAACTTGTTCATAAGCACTCATGAACGTTGTAGCAAACCTTTGTTATGTCTAATACCATTTAGACAATCTACACACCAATTCACGACAATCTTCATTCATACCTACTTCCAACATATGAACGATTATGGACTGTTTAAATAATTCAATTATTCTCAATAACCTCAATTATTTTGGAAGTCAAAACATGCAAAGTGAAACAATAGCTAAATAATTAACATGAGATAGTAACTTTACTTATAAACAATACTCTTTTATTTAATCATCAAATGTCAATTACATTTATCTATTACATGTTTCTAAAACTATATAATCTGAACTAATATCATCCTTCAGCCCAATACTCCTAGCATGCTGCAAGTGCTTAACCCTGCTCAGTAGGGATGAGATTTAGAACCGGAAAACCGGACCGGAACCGGAACCGAACCGGAACCGGACCAGTTAGAACCGGAATATATAGAACCGGGTCTGGTTCCGGGTTTAAAAATTGGCTTTATCCGGGTTCCGGGTAATCCGGGTTTGGGTCCATTGGGTCCGGGTAAACTGGGTCTAAAATCCGGAACCGGTTTTTGGAACCGGAACCACTTTTTGTGAAACGTTTACAAGATGCATATCTTATTCGTTTCAACTCCAATTGACATACGGTTTTTTCCAACATGTAGTTTAGAGTTTATACATGATTCTAGACTATAAATTTGTCATTTTTAGTTTTATATTCATTGACTTACAGTCCTCAAAAGTTGAGATACCAAAGCTAAAAGTTTTTAGTTTTTTAGTTTTTTTGTATTCGGTGAAAGTTTTAAAACATGCATATCTAATTCGTTTTAAGTCGGATTGACATGTGGTTTTTTCCAACTTCTAGTTTACAGTTTGTACATGAGTTTAGACTATAATTTTATCATTTTTGGTTTAACATTCAATGATTTACAGTCCTCCGAAGTCGGGATATCAAAACTGAAGATTTTCAACTTTTCAGCTATTTGTTTTTGTACTTTGTATTATGTGAAAATATTAACACAAGTATATCTCATTCGTTTAAATTCGGATTGACATGCGGGTTTTTCCAGAGTGTATTGTAGAGTTTGTACATGATTTTAGACTCTAATTTTGTTAATTGTGGTTTCGTATTCAATAAGTTACAGCCCCCCAAAGTCGGGATATCAATATGAAATTTTTCAAAGTTCAACCCACTAAGTAGTAAGTAATTACCAAAAAATTCCGGTTTTTT
Source organism: Lactuca serriola (assembly GCF_051521515.1). Lineage (NCBI taxonomy): Eukaryota > Viridiplantae > Streptophyta > Magnoliopsida > Asterales > Asteraceae > Lactuca > Lactuca serriola. The sequence goes on along the minus strand of NC_136409.1, from coordinate 74,371,882 downwards.
CGGGTTTTCTGGGTCTAAACCCACTTTATCTGGTTCCAACCTACCCACTTTGATGTTTCCGGGTTTTCCGGTTCTAGACCCACTTTACCCGGAACCGAACCGGAACCGGTTCCTATATACCGGTCCTGTTTTCGGTTCTAAAAAATCCCGTTAACCGGTTCCGGGTTTTCCGGGTCCGGGTCCATCCGGTCCAGGTTTGGACCCACTTTCATCCCTACTGCTCAGTCCCTTCGTAAGCGGATCTGCTGGGTTATCTTCTGATGATATCCTCTTAACCACGAGGTGTCCTTCTTCTAATCGATGTCTAATAAAGTGATATTTTCTGTCGATATGCCGAGATCTACCATGATCCCTCGGTTCCTTGGTCAAGGCAACCGCTCCTTCATTATCACAGAAAATTTCCATGGGCTCCTTTATTGCAGGCACAACTCCAAGATCGCCAATGAAGTTCTTCAACCATATTGCCTCTTTTGACGCTTCGCTTGCTACAATGTACTCTGATTCACACGTTAAATCAGCTACAGTTTCCTGTTTGGAACTTTTCCAAGTTATCGCTCCTCCATTAAGGGTAAATACCTATCCTGACTGTGAACTGTAGTTGTCCCTGTCGGTCTGGAAACTGGCGTCACTATACCCTCGTACCTTTAAGTCATCACTCCCTCCGAGGACTAGAAACCATTCCTTGGTCCTCCGAAGGTACTTAAGAATGTTCTTGACCGCAATCCAATACGCTCTTCCAGGATTCCCTTGATATCTATTGACCATGCTCAAAGCAAAGGCCACATCAGGACGAGTACAAGTCATAGCATACATGATTGAGCCAACTGCGGAAGCGTAAGGTACTCGGCTCATTTCAGCTATTTCGGCTTCGGTACTCGGACTCTGAGTCTTACTCAACTTTTTATTACTCTGTATCGGTAGTTCTCCCTTTTTCGAGTCTTCCATACTAAAACGTTTTAGTACGTTATCTAAGTAAGTATTCTGACTAAGTCCTATTAGTCTCTTACTTCTTTCTCTCACTATCCTTATTCCCAATATATAGGAAGCCTCTTCGAGGTCCTTCATAGCGAAGCACTTCCCGAGCCAGGACTTTACCTCCTGCAGAGTCGGGATGTCGTTTCCTATAAGTAGTATGTCATTGACATACAAAACAAGAAAGCTAACTATGCTCCCACTGGCTTTGACATATCATCTTCGCTTCGTACATCTTTGACTTTCTCATCAAAGCAAAGATTCCATCTACGAAATGCTTGCTTAAGTCCATAAATGGACTTCTCAAGCTTGCACACTCTATTGGGATGCTTCGGATCAACAAAACCCTGTGGCTGAGCCATGTAAACATCCTCAGCCAACTTCCCATTAAGCAAAGTGGTTTTGACATCCATTTGCCATATCTCATAATCATGAAATGAGGCAATAGCTAGCATCACCCTAATAGATTTTATCTTCGCAACTGGTGAGAAGGTTTCATCATAGTCAACTCCGGGAGTCTGAGTAAAGCCCTTCGCCACTAATCGTGCCTTATATGTGTGCACATTCCCATCTACGTCGGTCTTCTTCTTGAAGATCCATTTGCACCCAACCGTCTTATGTCCGGGCACATTTTCAACCAAATTCCAAACTTGGTTGTCATACATGGACTGAATCTCGCTGTCCATCGCCTCTTTCCATTTTACAGACTCCGAGCCTGCCATGGCTTCCTTATAGCAATTAGGTTCATTTAGATTTATTAGTGTACTATCTCTAATATACGTGTCCCCTTCGGTAGTAATATGAAAACCATACAACTGGGGTTGAACTCTAACTCTTTCGGAACGTCTAAGAGGTAATGACTTGTCAATTGGTTCAACCAGAGTTTCCTCCTCGGGTTGAGCACCAGCGGTAGAGGTTCCTTCATCACTCGACTCTTGAATATCTTCAAGATCGATCTGCCTCCCACTATCTCCTTGGCTTATGAGTTCTCTCTCTCGGAAAACCCCTCTCCTCGCAACGAAGACAACATTGTCACTTGGTCTATAGAAGAGATATCCAAAGGATTTCTGCGGGTAGCCGATGAAAATACATCGCTCACTATGGGGTTCGAGCTTGTCATGAGTTTCTCGTCTTACGAAAACTTCACAACCGCAAACCTTGATATGTGCCAACGAAGGAGCTTTCCCTGTCCACATCTCGTGAGGTGTTTTGGCAACCTTCTTTGTAGGGACTCGGTTAAGGATATGGGCGACAGTCTCTAAGGCATACCCCCAAAATGAGATAGGTAGCGAAGCACGACTCATCATTGAATGAACCATGTCTAACAAGGTTCTATTGTGCCTTTCTGCCACACCATTTAACTGTGGTGTCCTAGGTGGCGTCAATTGTGAAACTATTCCACATTCCTTGAGATAGTCGTGGAATTCAAGACTTATGTACTCTCCTCCTCGAACGGATCGAAGCATCTTGATTTTCCTGCCCAATTGATTCTCCACTTCATTCTTGAACTCTTTGAACTTTTCAAACGTTTCAAACTTGTGCTTGATTAAGTAAATATACCCATATCTACTATAATCATTGGTGAAAGTCACGTAGAAGCAGTTTCCATCCTTTGTGGTGGATCCAAAGGGCCCACATACATCGGTATGTATGAGATCCAATAAACCCTCACCCCTCTCACAAGTGCCAGTGAAGGGTGACTTGGTCATCTTTCCAAGTAAACAAGACTCATGCGTGTCATCTTCCCTAAGGTCGAATGACTCCAACACTCCATCCTTTTGGAGTTGGGCTATGCGCTTCTTTTTGACATGTCCAAGACGACAATGCCATAAAGATGCTTTATCCATACTATTGGAAGAATCCATACACAACACATCATTTGCTAGGTTATCTACAAGCATAACAGTTTCACAAATTCCATTACAAGGCATTGCTTCAAAGTAAAAAAACACCATTTAGATAAGCATAAATAGAACCATTCATATTATTAAACGAATATCTAAATCCTTGTCTAAACAAACCATGAAATGAAATGATGTTTCTTGCCATATATGCTGAGTAGCAACAATTATTTAAATCTAAACCTAATCCATTACTAAGCACTAAAGAATACACTCTAATCTTTGTAACAGGTGACGATCTTCTATTCCCCATGATTAGGTTTATTCTTCCTTGCTCCACATCTCTATCTCTTCTTAGTCCCTGCAAATCAGAACAAATGTGGTAACCACATCCTGTATCAAGAACCCAAGAAATAGTATGAGGTGAATTGTTAGATTTAATTGTGTATATACCTGCAAAATATGGCTTGATCTTTTCATCCTTGATGACTTGTAGATATTCCGGGTAGCTTCTCTTCCAATGCCCTATTTTGTGGCAATGATAGCACTATGCCTCCTTTGTGTTAGGGTTGGGCTTAGCAGGATCAACCTTGGTCCCACTAGAAGAGGAACCATCTTGGGACTTTCCTTTGCGGTGGCTCTTTGACGGAGCCTTCCTCTTCTTACCCCTTCCCTGCCCTACAGCCAAAACAGGAGCAGCGGTTGGTGCGGGAGTTGGTGCAACAAACTTGTCCTTTAGGTTGCTCTCAGCAGTCCTTAGGAGTCCTTGGATTTTGCTTAGGGTGACATCTTCCTTGTTCATGTGGTAGGTCATCCTAAATTGGTTGTAGCATGAAGGCAAGGAGTGAAGAACAATGTCAATGGCCAAATCCTCCCCAAAGTTAACATTTAACTTGCGAAGACGATCAACATATCGTTGCATCTTTTGCAAGTGCACGGTTAACGATTCTCCACTTCCCATCTTGGCGGTGATCATGTTGGTGATGATCTCGTAGCGCTCTTGCCTCGCGCTTTGGTGGTACCTCTCCATCAAGTCTTGATGCATTTCATAGGGATACATGTCCTCATAGGATTTTTGTAACTCTTGGTTCATAGTGGCTATCATGATGCAATGGACCTTCATTTCATCACATTCGTGTGTCTCAAAGACAACCATCTCTTTGGGAGTAGTGATTTCCAGGTTGACCTTCTCGAGCTTTTCGTCGAGGACATACTCTTTGTCCTCGTAGCGTGCAATGGTGCGAATGTATCTTATCCATTCGCTAAAGTTCATACCATCGAAGGTCACCTTTTGGCAAAGACTCATTAACATGAATGAGTTATGTGACAACCCGAAATTTCCATTTTGTACGAACATTATCTATTCAATAGAAGCTAGTCCAGTTTCAATGAATTTTAGACTTGTCCGAATAAGTTGTGTACAGTAGGGTTTACGTTTAAGGAGGTATCAGGAGAGTGGATGCTCTTGAGTTTGTGAAACTTGAGCATTTCAACACTTCATAATGTTAGAGTCCAATTCCAGAATAAAAATATTTTCTGCCAAAATATTTCAGGACTATAAATAGATTTCTGAACTAAATTCATTCATTATTCACATTTCCAACTAGAGAAAAGCCATATTCTCTCTCACGGATCTTCGGGTTTTCATCCCAAATCGTGAGTACACTTCTCTAGTTGTGTTATAATGTTTGTTTATTGCTTATTAACATAGATTACATGTCTAAAATGTGAGATCCGGGAGTTTACCGCCCAAGAACGTTCTTGGGGAGTAAACTCCAAAATGGAGCTTTAAGGCTATCTAGTCCCATTTCCTTGTTAGGTAACTACCTTAGGATGATATGTATGTTCATTTGAGACTAGAAAACAATCAAAATCATATAGTTTTAGGAGTTTACGGCCCAAGAATTTCTTGGACCGTAAACACCATTTTCAAGGGCCAAAAGTGTGTCCTAATTACTCCTAAGGCTTTAGGCATTTAACGCCATTTAATCCTAGCTAATTTATGGACTTTTAAACATCAAGAACACCCCTTAAAGGGAGTTTACGGCCAAGGATATGCTCTTGGGCCGTAAACACAAAGTAAGGGCACCAAAGTGTGCCTAGAGTCCCCCTTAGCCTTAAACAAAAGCCTAGAAATTATCCTACTTGTGCAAGAGGCTTAAAAGAATTAAAACATCCATACCATGAGAGTTTACGGCCGTAAACTCTAAGGGATATGGTCATTTGGCCATAAACTCCTCAAAGGAGTATAATCTATGCCCTAAACTACCCAAATGATTAAACCACCAAGCTAGGCTTATTCTAGAATTCATTTAGCACTTCAAAACACCAAGAACCACCAAGATTGGAGTTCACGGTCGTAAACTCAAGGGTTTACGACCGTAAACTCCTTATGTGGGGTTTATTAGGTAGTAAACTCTTATATAAGGTCCTTTGGTACATTAAACCCCTTTAGCTTGTCCCATATCAACTTAGATGCAACCATTAGGACCCATAACACTTATACAAAGTGTTTACATGTTCCTAAGTGTCCCAACTTATTTCATTAAGTTATTATTTGGCTAGTTAGTTATATATATGCTCATTATATGATAACTAGGCTCGTGCGTGTGAACAAGTCTCCGTTTGCCACCTAGCACGGTATCCGACACTACAATCCAAACCGCTCACCACAAGTGAGTTCATACCCCTTTAATTAACCTTTGAAATGCTTTTAAATGTTTTAAATACTTTATGGGGGGGATACAAGTTCAATGCTCATAGTTATTGAAATCAATTATATGTGATTGCATTAATCACATGTGATTAATAACTAGAAAACCAATGATTTTATCACTGTTCAAACTGTTTATCAAACTGCTTTACTTCAAAATGTTTTACAAACTCTTTTACTTATCAAATGATTTTATTTAAACTTTGTTATACTTCTTATAAATTGCATGCCCATATATGTATAGATATATAAGCAATGTTTAAAGGGCTTAGGAAGGCCATCTGCCCTATTTCCTTTTTCTCGATTTGGATGTGGTCTGGTGGGATTTCGAGTGACCATCCGAGGGTCGTTTCAATATTAGTTATATATCAAATATACATATATAGACATAAAAGTACTTCCATATTCATGCGTACTATACACATCACTAGTAAGTTACCATCGGGGTAACACAGGATCATACTACTACAACTTCTAGATCAATGAGTCAGTTCATTCGTGAGTCTATACATTACATTACTACGAGAACATATACAACTATACTAGGAAGAGAACATATACAACTATACTAGGAGGAGAATATATACAACTATACTAGAAAGAGAACATATACAACTATACTAGAACGAGAAACATTACACTACATATACAAGAATACGTTAACAATTATGATCCACTGGATCGGAGCATGCCTTAAATGTCATGGCCCGAGTTGTAGCCAGAATTCTCCTGGAGGGAGAGCGTGAGTTTGCGTATAGATCTATACTGGATTGACTATTGTACACCTTGTTGCTAGCTACAGCCGGACCTGCAGGTCTGCGGGTGCCAAACGTCATTCCGTTATTACGACCATTCGTATGTCGTTGTTACCAGTCGATAGTATGGTGTAATTATCACATTATACCTTAATATAAATCCGGTTTAAGGTAGTTAGTACAGCAGTAGTTCCTATAATACAAAACTACAATACTACAATGATTTATCCATTACATATTTTTAGTGATAACCTCACTTAAACATTAATGTACAAACTATATTTGTTAAATGATAGTTACACTTGGGAAATTACACACTTTTACAACAAACGAGCATACAAAACAGTTAAGCCTTGGTAGAAGGCTACTTTAATAGAAAATATAGGTTTTTCTGAGAGATTCAAACTTTTACAAACACTTACATACATTTTACAAACTTATACTTGACACACGTTCAAACGTTTTGATAACAAACACCGACACTAAAATACTTATGAACTCACCAGCTTAATGCTGATAAACTCTTTCAAAATAACTTGTATTCTCAGGTCATCAGTAGACAGGTACCGATGCCAGCTTTTGAGAAGACGGAGCGCCTTCAAGACTCATCATATTGTTTTGATTTACATTATATTTTTGGTGTCTAAAACTGTACAGAACACGCTTGTATTAAAATTATATATTTAATGCAATGGATGATGTTGTTTTCTTATTTACATTTACTGGGTTGTGATATTGTACATGACGTCCTCCGCCCCAGAACGTTTCCGCCGTTCTTGGTTTTGGGGTGTGAAAAGTTAGCAGCAACGTTGTTTGCGTTTGACATCTACAAATAGAAAGGACAAAGTTTGATTAGAATTGGATCCCTAATTAAACATCCAAAATGAAAAATTAGGGCTAGGACCCAACAACATTATTTACATATTAGAAAAGGGATGCCGTAATCCAATATGCAAACAATTTGGAGGTAAGTGAATGACGATTCACTAATTCTTCACCTTGAAAACATAACCTTAAGTTTTATTGAGAATTCCTAGATTTTCTTTGAGATTAATTGAACCTTTCAATGGCATGTTTAAATCTCTATATGCCCCTCTAGTTTGTGACTGGGATACCGAGGATCACAAAGCGGGTGTGAATTACCATGCAAATCTACATGGTGCCTTCATTGTTACAATCATATATTCGATGTGCCGGTAAACCACACACGCTCCATCGAACTATGATAAACAATGAATCACCCTTTGCCACCTTTGCTTAGAACCAATTAGTGTGCCGGTAAACCACACACGCTCCATTAACTTCTTAGCAAGGGTGCAAAGTGCAATTTCATGGGATTGCATCAATTCACTTTTCCTAAAGTAACTAAGATTGGGAATTTTATAAAATAGTTTAGTTACTTTATAGGTTCATTATACTTATTAATGAGGAGAGAGAGTTTCCCTATCCTACCCGTTCGGCTAACGACCCTCCACCGGTCAAGCAAGCGGTGGGTGTGAGTGTACACCCATTAAGCGCCATTTTATTGGCAGCAACCTTATACCCACCTTATAGACCGGCTTCGTGAATGAGGCCTACTAACGGTAAGACTAGCATTTTAATTTTACTTATATATATTAAGCCTTTAATAATATAATAGTATAGGGTTGAATTTTAAACTTGTAAAACTCTAGGGGTTGAAATTTAAATTCTTCTAAATTAAACTATTAATCACAAAATTCAAATTTCAAAACTTCAGGATAGAAATTGAACTTTTCAAAACAATAGGGATCAAATAACAAATAATTCAAATTAAACAATTAATTTCATAATTATCTATATTTGACCTAATCCAATTTTAGTCATTAGATAATTACCAAATAATCTTAAATAGTCCATATTTATCATATAAATAATTAATATTCAAAAGATTTGAAATTATCTATATTTATGTCAAGGATAATCATTAAATTAAGTTAAAATTCGGGTTTTTACATAATAAAACGATTTAGGTATCAATCCAAGACAAAACAGCAACAAAATCCCGAATTTTCCTCTGTCTGACGCTGGAACTCGCCAAGTCAAGCTTTGGACTCGCCGAGTTGAAGCTACTCGCTGAGTCCACAGTGGAGCTCACCGAGTTCATCAGGCAGATGACTAAAAATCGAATTTTTCAAGCAACAAGCAATTAACCAATGCATCAGTTCAATAGAAATCAATCAAAGCTCTGATACCACTGATGGGTTTTGGACATAAGAACTTTCCTTATGTGCACATACAACCCTATAGCTTGGATCTAGGTTTCTCTAATTGAACATGCATTATGTATCCAAGACTTTCATGGCTAGATCTAATGTAAACTAACAATCATAACATATGAAAACAGATCTAGAATCATACCTTGAATTACTTGCTTGAAACCTTCTTCTCCTTGGAGCTTAGAGTCACAATTGTCACTCCTTTAATGGCCTACAAACACTAACTAGCAAGAAGATGATTTGAGAGACGTAAGGAAGAGAGAAATCGGCCCTAGGGTTACTCCAATAACAAAGGTCACGATTTCCACAACCCCAAGGGTCTATTTATACTGTGAGCTCCTAGGGTTTCACCCTAAAACCCTAATTGGATAACTTAGCCTCAAAGCAATCCAATATCCCTCCTAGATAAGCCTTGGATGATTTCTAGGTGATCCACATCCCTAAAATCGTCCAACCCATATCCATAAGGATTCTTAGCTCAAAATACAACTATCACAGATTTGACAGTTTATACCCCTTCCTTTAATTAATCTCTTTAAGTCACCAAATTAATTCCTAATTAATTTATGACTTATATTAATCAAATAATATTATTATTCCTTTAATACAATAATACATTAATAATAATATCTCTTCTCTCTATATAAATCATCCTATCAAGTTGCTATGGTGAAGGCAACCCAAAAGGACCATGCACAATCGGGTCATGTACTTACCAAATATAGTTACAGCCTTAGACACTAATCCAACAGCTTGTTGGGTTTAGAATGTTGCGTCATATGGGCTTAATGTTATATTTTGATTACCCGGTTTGGGCCTGTCCAACCATGGTTTAAGCTTAGGGTTAGTTTATATATTATGCATGCATGTATAACATTAGAGTAGAGTTCTCATTAATAGCTTTTGTATGGTAACCCTAAAACACACCTGTACTGTCGAACTTCTTTATCGAGCTCTTTTGAGGTGTGAGTGTTGGAGCATGGAAATTCTCTACACATAATGAGTGATAGTTAGGTTGTATTTTCCCTTTATTGTATTTATGGTGTAAATACTCTCGCTCCTATATAAAGGGAGAGTTGGTCATTTCTTACTTAAGCTAGCTCACTTTTTCTTAGTTAGAGATTACTTTTACTTTCTTACAATGTAATCTAGAGAAAGAAAAAGTGGTGGGTTCTGCCACCCAGGGAGAGTTTCTCTCCCACCATGTTCTTCATGCAATATTATTATTATTCTGTCTTTATTCTTAGCTTTCTTCCATGAACTCATAATATTTTCTTCGTGTTCATACTTACAAAAACACGATTAATCTCAAGATATCTTACTTCCGCATTCACCGTTCGTTATAAAAATGGGTCCCTACAATTGGTATCAGAGTCGTACCTTGAAGATCTCACGATTAGTTCAAGGGAACGACTCCCGTTTGATGATTATCTTGTGATTTTTCCGTGTTTCTGTAAGAAAAAATTTCGGGTTTCAAACCGGAATTTATTTATGAAGTTTGTTCTTAGTTCTATTTTTCTAGGGTGATTCTATCTTAGTAAAATAAATTTTTGCTGATGCTGCTCGTTCTATTTGTGGCTGGAAAATGATGTTCTTGAAGTTCTTAATATTTCTCTGTTGAATAAGTGTAGAAAAAATGGGAGAATAATTAATTTGGTGGTCTCTTAAAAAAGTTGAAGATGTATTCCAGGGAGTTCTTTTTTCCTTGGATGAGAAGACACAAGATTATGGGCTTATTTTACTTGAAGAAAATGGAGAAAAGCATTTCTTTTTGAAGATTTTTCTTTCCCAGCAACTTTCATCATCATGAGGTATGAGGATTTTGATTCTCATGTATTAGTTGTTGAAGATCTCAAAATTGAATTGTTTTGGACGTAATATTTGTTTGCAAAAACCATATTGTCCTTGTTACTCTTTTCGGTAAAGAGTACTCCACTATTTACTCCCTCGAAAAGACAAAAATCATGTGACATTGTCCAATCCCATCACCTTTTGTCCCTAAAACCCACCTGCACACTCTTCTCTTTGCCTTCCCAATACCACTTTTTGACTCAAAATGCTTTAAAAAATATTCCCCTCAATAAAATATGAATAAATGGCCTTTGCGGTACCATTTTTCATGAGAAAATAGCATTTTTCGTCACCTGTTCAGCCCTTCTCGGAGCCCAGAACCGCACCAAAAACTGCCTACCGGAGTCTCCTAAGAAGCCTCCTCGCAGCCCCTCCCAGGCCTTGGTCCGCAGCCCTTCTCAGCATTGGACCGCAGCCTAGTCTTCTTCTCCTCTGATTGAGGTCCTCGCACCGCAGCCTCGGATGACTGTTGGTGGACCGCATCCACCTTCCTTGCTGATGAACCGCAGTCAAACCACAGCCATCCTTCCCTGGCTCGGACTGCAGGCTTCTTCCTCTGGTTCGGACAGCAATGCGCCTTCTAATGCTTCGTCCGAAGTGGCTTGCCTGCTCGTGCCTATCGCGGCTCACATGCGCAGTGGCTTCCCGGCTCGCACCATCAGCAGCCAGCTCCCTCTATCCGCAGCCTAGCCCCATCTGCACCCAACGCTTCCCACCGCAACTACCTTCCATCCGCAACCACACCTCCGCCTTCCCCATCTGACCACACCCTCCTAGACCCACAACCATCACCTTCTCACCCGCAATGCCCTCCTCAACTTTATATTCCCTCCTTCCTCCTTCCAGACTTCACCCAGACCTCCCCCCTCCTCCTTCTTCCTTCAGCCCCTTCCTCCTCCTCCCCCCCCTCCTTTCATCCTCCTTTTCTCCACCCTTCCCCTCCTTTTTCCCTCTCTTTTTTTTAAAACCCTTTTCTCAAGAATTCATTTTTTTTATTTTATTCAGTTTTTTCTGCATTATTTTTTTTCAATTAATTTTTTTTCAGCCAATTTTTTTTATTTAGCCAATTTTTTGTATTTACCATTTTTTTTTATTATAACCAATTTTTTTTTAAAACCAATTTTTTTTTTTTACACCAATTTTTGCTACAACCGAACATTGGATTTTCACATTGGTTAGTTCATGCCGGTTATTATTTTGGAAGAATACTTCTACCGCGTTCGGACTTCATATCATTCTTTGTGATGCTTGCACCGCAACGACGATTGATCAACAAAGTTGTTTCGTATTCTTCACTTTATGGGATTTATGACTTGTTGCTTATGATTTTTTGGTTGACGAATCATATATCTTGAGCATGTGGATTTTATTCTCTATTGAAGACCACTACAAGAGTTTCGACACCGTAGTTTGGATATTTGGATATTATTTTTAGCACAACAGATTATTTTCTCAGCACAACTTTAGCAACTATGTCACCCACCTTCTCATGACCACAAGAGTATCTCTTTTACTCTTTCTCGTTTCTTATCGAGACCCTTCATACATCTAGGGAGAGCTTCTCTTAGCTCTTGGTATCCGACACTCTCCATCCGATGATTAGTTGATTTTTATATCCGGTCATTGGTTATCAAAAATAGGGAGAGAATATCATCCAGATTTGATTATTATGATTGTTTGAGTTTGGATTTTTGATGACTTCTGAAGACGATTATATATTTAGTGATGCGATGTGGCACTTTTTTTTGGTCTTTACGGATCAAATTTTTGGCATTACTCGACGTTTTCCGATTCATATTATTTATTATTCAGACTCTACCAATAGATGATTTTGTGTTCGCATCTGGTTCAGATCTTATGGCTTCACGAGTCTGGATTTGTGATATGTTGAAGATGAAGATTATTTTAGCGATGTGATGTAGCACTTATTTTTGATCCTTGGATCAAATTTTTGACATTGCTGGACCATGTTTTTGGACTCACATTATCTTTATCCGGACTACATTTTATGGATGCTTCACATTTTTAGCAGGTTATTCTTTGAAGAATTTCAGATACATTATGATTCAAGAACTCAAGATGTTTTTCATACTTTTTGAAGCCGAAGTGTTTCTTTTATAGGATCTTCTACTTGCTCATGGTGACCTCCTTCTTCGGGTGATTATGACTGGTTTGAAGATTTGGATCTTATCTTTTCTGCTCCATTGGTTGTGTTTTGAAGCCGGAGACCTTCATTTCAGAGATTCATGGCCAATTTCAGACTTCATAGACACTTCAGAGTTTCAGAGACATTTCAGCACTTGATTTCATTTTATTACCATACTTGCTAGTCAGATTACTTTATTATAGCCTTGTATCACTTGTTGTATCTCTCATAATTTGTTAGCATTTAAGGAGAGAATGTTGGAGCATGGAAATGCTCTACAAATAATGAGTGATAGTTAGGTTGTATTTTCCATTTATTGTATTTATGGTGTAAATACTCTCCCTCCTATATAAAGGGAGAGTTGGTCATTTCTTACTTAAGCTAGCTCACTTTTTCTTAGTTAGAGATTACATTTACTTTCTTACAATGTAATTTAGAGAGAGAAAAAGTGGTGGGTTCTCCCACCCAGGGAGAGTTTCTCTCCCACCATGTTCTTCATGCAATATTATTATTATTCTCTCTTTATTCTTAGCTTTCTTCCATGAACTCGTAATATGTTCTTCGTGTTCATACTTACAAAAACACGATTAATCTCGAGATATCTTACTTCCGCATTCACCGTTCGTTATAAAAATGGGTCTCTACAGTGAGATATTAATCATTTGACATCATTTGATCCATTCTTGTGTTCTTTGATTACTTCATTCCTATTTATCTGTTTTAAATCTCTTGATCTAATAGTGTAATAGTCTCATCAAAAGCCTTTAGAAATAGGAGTGTATTGGAAGCACTAAGCATTTTTTAATGATCTAGATTTGAAGGTGTTAACTCCCTCCTGTCTGACATTTGACCAGATGTCTTTGAATTCTTTTCAGTGTTTTTTTTAAAATTGATACCATATTTCAAACTCGATTTGAATTCTTTGTGTAATGGAAAGAGAATCAAATGACATCTCATCGGACAATTATGGTTCAGGAGTCACTAGCTTTTGAGGAGATGTGTAACACCCAAATTTTCAAATAATTTTTCACATTTTATAAAACACATTTCCATTCATAATTGTTATAAAAACACCATCGTATCACATAGTCAAATTATAACATCACATCCCAAAATCATAATATAAAAACTCCTCGTGTGTGTACTAATCAAGCTGGCGCCTTCCCGCGATCCTCACTGGTACCTGAAACACATAACACAACACTGTAAGCATAAATGCTTAGTGAGTTCCCCAAAATACCACACACAACACATATTAGCCACTCGAGGCTATAACTCTGTTTGACCCTCTGGTCAATTTGCCTCAGTGGGACCCTCCAGTCCCATAACTCTGTGGGCCCTTTGGCCCTAACTCTGTGGACCTTCTGGTCCTAACTCTTTAAACTCTGTAACATACATAACATAAAGCACATAGAAATCACATCATGAAAAAACATACAAATACTCTGTCACATAACTCTAATTACCACTCTAGGTAAAGTATAGTGAGAAGACTCACCTTGGGTAACTCGGTAAACCTCGAACTCTGAAATACTGCACTAGCCTTCGCCTATTCACAAAATAGTTACTCTAATTAATACAAATTCTAAAGGATAGGCCAGCCCTTCTCTATAAATCCTCTAAGAATGGTAAAAGACCATCTTACCCCGTTAGTGACTCATAAGTCCAACCACTGACTAAACCCTAATAGTCAACAAAGTCAACGGTCAGCATTGACCGGACTCGCCAAGTGCACTAGGGTGACTCGACGAGTACATGCCTACCCTCTTCGCCCTTGGTCCTCTCTTGACTCGCTGAGTCAACCCTATACTCCCCGGGTCGTCACAGGTCGTGAGTCTCGGGGCAACCCGACTCGACTCGTCGAGTCCCTTATGGACTCTCGGCGAGTTTCTCTCATGAAAACTCTCAAAAGATCTCTTGAGGCTAGATCGGCTTCACCAAACAGTAGATCCATCCTTCTAAGACTCAAAAGTCATGTAAAGGTGCAATATTTACGTGCGTGCAGCCGATATCAAGCCTCAAATGGAGAAATAACTCTAAAAATGGCAACCTAGTATCCAATTGCTTACTTGCTTGCAAAAAGCTAGAGGGTAGTGACTCTATGGACCTCTCAAGGCCTAGATCTGATATCATCAACACAAAGGAGACCTCATACTCCCTAGATCTCATAAAAATGGGACATAAAAACCCTAAAATCATGGAATCTATCATATCAACACGAAATAGAAGGAATTATACCTCCAAAGGTGAACTCTCACGATGAACAGCTCCAATCCAAGCTCCCTTCTCGCTTTAGATGGATCCTCTCTTCTTTCTCTAGCAAAATCACCCCAAAAATGAAGATTATAACCCCTTTCTTGCACTCAAGCCTTTCCTCTCTCTCTCTCTCTCTCTCTCTCTCTCTAGGGTTTCTCTGGAACAAGGTGGCCGCAAATGACGGCCATAAGGGCCTTTAAATAGGGCACAAGCCCCGAAAATTAGGGATTCATTTAACATCGCGGACTCGTCGAGTCCACTCATTAATCCAGGCTGGCAATGCGCGATTCCACTCGGCGAGTCTGAGCACCTACTCGTCGAGTCCCTCTATAAAATTTAATGAAAATACTTAAAACAAGATACCTGTGAATCCAGATGTTACAATTCTCCCCCACTAGAATCAGACTTCGCCCTCAAAGTCCTGCTCGATAAACAACTCTGGATGCTACTCCCGCATCTCCGACTCCAGCTCCTAGGTCAGCTCGGACCCCTTCTGATGTTTTCACTGGACCTGCACTAGTGACACCTCCTTGTTCCTCAGAACCTTGATCTTCCGATCCAGAATCGCGATTGGCATCTCCGCATAATTCAAGCCCGCATCCACCTAAATATCCTCCATTGGCACCACTAGGGACTCGTCGGCTATACACTTCCTCAACTGAGACACGTTGAAGGTATCATGAATCTGGCTCAGCTCTGCTGGTAGCTCCAATCGATATGCTACCCTCCCCACCATCGCAGTCACCCTAAATGGACCGATGTACCGGGGCCCCAGCTTGCCCCTCTTCCTAAATCGGATCACTCCTTTCCAAGGATATACCTTAAGGAGTACGAAGTCCCCTACCTAGAACTCAAGCTCGGATCGTCGTCGGTCCGCATAACACTTTTGACGACTATGAGCGGTGAGTAACCTCTGTCTACCCTGATGTATCTGCTCTATCATCCGAAGCACTATCTCAATTCTACCCAACACACGCTACCCAACCTCACCCCATCAAATGGGATTCCGACACCTCCTCCCATACAACAACTTAAAGGGAGGCATACCAATGCTAGAATGGTGGTTGTTGTTGTACGAAAACTCAGCCAATGGCAGATACATGTCCCAACATACTCCGAAGTCCAACACACATGCCCAGAGCATGTCCTCGAGTGTCTGAATCGTCCGCTCACTCTGTCCGTCCGTCTGGGGGTGGTTGGCAGTACTGAAATGCAACCTTGTACCCAACTCCTCATGGAACTTCTTCCAGAACCTGGAAGTGAAACGCACATCTCGATCTGACACAATCGAGATCGGTATGCCATGTCGTGATACCACCTCCCTCACATACACCTCTGCCAGCCTCTCTACGGAAGAGCTCTCACTGATAGCAAGAAAATGAGCACTCTTCGTCAGCCGTTCGACGATCACCCAAATTGCATCGACGCCTCTCGTAGTCCTCGGCAATTTGGTGATAAAATCCCTGGAAATATGTTCCCACTTCCACTGGGGAACCTCAAGTGGCTGCAACTTGCCATGCGGACACTGGTGCTCGACCTTAACCCTGCGACAGGGCCACTAATAGTCTCTTTTCAGGTCCAAATACATCTTAGTGGCCCCGGGATGGATCGAAAACCTCGACCTGTGTGCCTCCTCCATCAAAATGGCACGTGCTCCACCCTCATACGGTACCCAAATCCGGCCTTGGAAGGTCATAAGCCCCGGGATATCTGACTAATCACCCGCTATTGCTTGCAGTTCTCCGGTCTCAAGGCCTCCATCTGGGCCTCCCGAATGGTGTCCAACACCGGATTCATCACTGTCAAACTCATACAAACATCTTGCAAAGGGGCACTCTCTGCCCTGCGACTCAAAGCATCGGCTACCACGTTAGCCTTGCCCGGGTGGTACATGATCTCACACTCATAATCCTTTACCACGTCCAACCATCTCCTCTGACGCATGTTCAGGTTGGGTTGATCCATCAGATACTTCAAGCTTTTGTGGTCCGTGTATATGGTAAACCGAACCCAATACAAATAGTGACACCAGATCTTGAGGGCGAACAACACAACCCCCAACTCCAGATCGTGAGTAGGATACCTCATCTCATGAGGCTTCAGCTGCCTCTGTTGGGTTTTGAGGATTCTAACACTCCTAAGTGTACATGCAACCCTAAATACATTGGATCTATGTTTTCTCTATTATACATGCAATTATGAACATCCAAGGTATTAACCTAATCTAGCATACAAAATAATGAATATAACAAGATAGAATAAATACCTCTTTGATGAAAAATGTCTTCATGAAGCTTGAGTGCCTAGTGCCTCAAGTGTGACACCTCAAATAGTTCACACAACACCGAATACACTTTGTAATAACTTGAGAGAAACTTGAACACTCCTAAAATCGGCTAGCCCTTTCTTATTATTCATAGTGGCCGATTTTTCCCAAAGAATATGATCTTATATAGTTGTTACAATTAGGGTAAACCCAAATTGTCATGGCCTTCCATTTCCTTGGATCCATGGGTTCAAATACACCATGGAGCATCCATGGACCATCCTATGGGTTTTAGCCCAACTTGATTATCCATGGAGCATTAGCCCACTATACAAGTATGGATGATTTACACAATCAACCCATATATTTAATTAGTCTTCTTTTGATCACTTAATTAATTCTATATTAATTCTTGATCAATACTAATTAAATAATCTTATTAACATATTAGAACTTATAATATATTAATCAACCTTAAGTGTTATTTCTCTCATTATAGTCTATCCAAGTGCAAGATGCCATGCAACCTAAATGGACCATGCCAGGTCGGGTCAAGTCTTACCAATTATAGTTATGGACTTAGACATTAATCCAACAGTCTCCCACTTGGATAAGTCTAAAACTATTATTGTGAAGGACTTCAAGAACCGACCGGAAATTGTAGCTCTCAAAAGCTTCTGTCGAACTCTGACCTTGTCGATGATCAGTCCTGGCTTGGCCAAGCACTCACATATATCATCATTAAATCATCGAGGGGCCCATAGATATCGCTTTTATCCCGAAGGTAAAAGGAATGGATAAACTTCGACTCATATGGCTTGTTCTACTACTTTTTGAATCATACACAAAGGCACGTTTTATAACATCAAGTTACCAATGCGTTTTCGTGCAATCAATGTACTATCAACTCATAGTAACACCTCATATCTCTAGATTTGAAGAATATAAGATATTATCGTCTCATGATCACTCGTGATAAAATCCATGAAGTGATTCAAATGTGCGCGGGTTGAATCCAATACTCGGAACTCATGAGCACTCATGAGTGTTGTAGCACAACTTTGTCCACCAACTTGGACCTCTACAAGCCAACCCATGACAGTCTTGATTCATATCTACTTCCAACATATGACCGACTGTGGATGGTTTGCATAACTTAGTCATTCCGGAAGAATAACCTATTTATTATGGAAGTCAAAGCATGCAAAGTGAAACAAAAGAATAAATGAATCTAATATGGTCTCAGAACTGATGAATATAAATAAAACACCTTTTATTTATCACCATATGATTTCACTTTATTCACTGTATACTATTTCAACTATCAACTTTACTCTTGAATTTAAAACAATAGTTGTCCCATGCTCCAAGCATGTATACTATGTTTTCTAAACACTAGTCATGCCATACACCAAGTATGCATACTATGTTTGTCTATGACCCTTACTTTGTGAAATAAACCAATTTACCATAACTTTTGAAGATTTTAATTTCACACTCCCGAATTCTTTTGGCAAATGCAGATTCCAAATTCATGCCATGTTACCTAAATATGTTAGATTCTAAACTTATATGCAATGATTCTCTTGTAATGATTATGCACAAAGCCACAAAGATTTGACAATAAACATTACAGAGCATTCCAAAGGAGATCAACTCCTTGGAAACATCCTTCTTGCCTTAAGTTTCCTAATCTTATACAGACTTATTGAACAACTTCCACCAATGGGATTATTTGCACATTCCCTTTTCGACTATCACTTATGAACAAGAGTTGCCTCTTTTCAGAATATGTCAATATGGTCCTTCCAACAATTAACACTATACTTCCAACTGTCCCTGAGCAACCAATCTTTGGTAAACCTTAGATTGTCCTCGACAATTGCTTAATTATTTTAGTCATATCCAGTTCTAGACCTTTTCCCTTCTTAATGCCCCAGGCATCTGGAAAATTTTAGACAGGATGAATATAGCACATGTAATCGATCCTATATCCGAAGCATATGGGACACGATTCATGATGTCTCACATAAAGACTAAACCAGTCTTTTGCTATAATATTTTCATTTCTATTTGCCAAGTTCTCATAATTCAGATTATGAAAAGGGATGCTGTAATCATAATCGAATTTTAGAACGCAAATAATGAACCCATATATAGAGTTTCCTTATGTTGAGCCATTCCAACATGAAATTCGTATATATTCTTGACTAAATTTGATTAAAATCTCAATCTATGCTTTTAGAATTGAAATGAAGTATAATTTCCTCTCCCTTAATTATAGCAAAACAACTTTTTCAACCACTTCAGCCTCACGAATTGAAACTTTTGTTTTCTATAATTAACATTGCTAACTTGCAACCTTTATCATAATTATCATGCTCCCACTAACATGATGATTATTAGAATAAAACTTATACTCCCACTAGCTTTGACCTGTACTCAGAAATCAGCTGGACTTCTAGAAATCAATACTTTATTCACTTTCTTACCAAAGTTCAGATTTCTGATACTAGATTGCCTTGATAAGACTTTATCCAAAACAGATACCTCTCTTAGATAGCTCATAGGTGTGTCTAAACAATTATGAAGAAGGATGCCGTAATCATAATGTTTAGACCTTTTGTCATTCCCATAATTGCTATCTACACAAAATCTACTTAGTGAAAGAGTTTCCTTACCATCATTTTCATGAATCGAAGAGAAACCTTATGACACTTAGATTTTATGGTGTAAGTGTTCTTATCCATGTGAAGTGTCAAAAGCATAGTCACAAGACAAGGGTAATGACTAATCCAAACTCATATGGACTGAACTCAATCTTAATTTCTTGCCATCTAGCAGCTCAAGGGCCTGTCATTGCTTCCAAGTTGTTATGCAACCAATTGAGAACTATAAGAACTCATATGCAAGGCCAAATTTAATTGGAATGGGCACAGAATATGTCAACACGATAGGTTATAAACCTCAAGTCATGTGCTAGTGAAGAACTTCAGGTTTTATTCTTGATTAGTTATTGAGACTTTCAAGACTTTTAAGACTCCCATTGTCCTCTTGACATATAAAACTTTCTTGGCAGATATTCAAGAGATAGTGTGGATTCTAATCAAGACAAACACTTCAAACAATTGGCCTTAGTTGGTCTTCGTTTTATCCAAAACATCAAAACTTACCAATTTCAAATGTAGTAGAAAACTTTTACTCTTACATTTGACAAGTGTTTTAAACCTTCTTTAAGACATGTCACTCAAGTTACAACCTTAGAGTATTTTTTTTTGGAACGAAGTATGAATCATCTTCTTGATTTGACCACTCCAACAATTCATAGCTCCTCTGCTTGCCTATCAGAGTGCACTTAGAGGATCAATTGTGATAAGGTCTCTTAATCATTAAGATGATTATATAACATGATACTAAAGTACTCTCCCATCTTTTCAGATTTGAGAGACTTTTATCTTTCTGCCTAAGTTGATTCTTATTATTCGCTCTGCCATACATTGGAACTTTCCAATATTTCAGAATTATACTTTAGCCTGTAAGTATAACCATATTTACTAAGCTTTAGTAAATTATGATGAATAGTCTTATCGATCTTTTGTGGTGGACTTAACCAGTGCACAAGAATGTGTACTCGATCCCTTAGTCCTTTACTTGACTCACACATCCATGTGAACAAGTAGTTAGTCTTAATTTTTCCAATGCTTGAAAGTCCTCATCCATCATGCTATACAGCTTGCATGATTCCAAGTTTCAGTCCAATTGAAACTTGGGTGATGAGAATCTTTCCTTATTTGGTAAATTTAGACACTACCACAAATGAAAGAATCAAATTCATATTTCCACTCTTGCTATTAATGGAATCTTATAAGAAACAAAACTTTTCACAAAAGCCATTGTAAGGATATTTTAAAATAAATAAAATTAAATTTTTTTCCTTTTATTTAAAAAAAAAACTTTGCGGAAAAACTATCCTTACAGTGCAATAGCACATGAAAACTTTGTTGTTATCTATTCCTAAGCAATATATCATAACTCCTAAGAAGTAGCTCAAGAATCCGATCTTCAACCTATGCGATAGAATTCCATCTACGCGATCGGATTCAACATATTCTTTCTTTAAATTTCCTTCATTTTCCTTTGATTCTTAAAACATCACCATGTGACCCAGTCACATCATGTATCAAGAATCTCAGAATAGAAACTTAGCATAGTTAGATAGTGGACTTTACCTAAAGTAGAGTCAAACTTATTGACTTTAACACCCTTAGGTAAATTGGCAGCTTCACAACCGATGCCCCTTCCTTTGGCAATTTAACATATGGACGCTTTGGTAATGGAACATGGGACTATCATCGACTTAGCCTTTCTCTGTACTATTTGGTCAACTGAGTTAACTATGGCCGATCCCTTTCCATTGGGAAGAGAATGCTTTTTCTGGATTTCCAATGTCATTATTGTCAATGTCCACAAGTTTTAGGAAGTTGATCTTAGCAAATAGATAATATCATTAAGGGTCTTGTCATATTCTGTTTCATAGGAGTCCCAAAGGAACTCACTATGTGACTTAGAAAGTGATTGAACATCCAACTTTCTTAAGACTTTGACACCCAACTCTCCCGGCTGGTCAATATGTGACTTCATCTCCAAGATGTGATCACACCTAGACCTTGCCTTGCAAATAGGGCTTGAGTGACCTTAAACTTTTCAAGAACTTGTGGGTTATGAGAGAATAATTGGAGGAGGTGAAAGAAGTATGATTTCCATCGGACATCATCTTCGAAAACTTGTTTCAAGATATTTCGGAAGATCATAGATGTCTAAACCAGACATCTTTTGGGAGATATTCAAGATAGTTGATCTAAAGTTCTTAATATGACACCCAATACGAAATATTAAGGCTAGGACCCAACAAACTATTTTATAACTTAGAAGTGGGATGCCGTAATCCAAGCTATAAAATATTTGAAGGTAGGTGAATGACGATTCACCAATTTCCACCAAGATAAATGAAATGTATTATTAGGTTTTAATTGGATTTGAAACTCCTAGATCTTTTGAGATTCATTGAACTGTTCAATGGCATGTTTCAATCTCGAGTGTGCCCTTCAGGTTTTGTGACTGGGATGCCGAGGATCACAAAACAAGGTGTGAATAACCATGCAAATATACATGGTACCCTTAAGTGTTTACCCCTCAATCGATATGCCGATTAACCACACACGCTCCATCTATACTATGATAAACATTAAGTTACCATTTGCCTACCTTGTTAAATACGAGTTAGTGTGCCGGTTAACCACACACGCTCCACTAACCGACTTAAACAAAGTGCAAAGTGTAATTTCATGGATTAGCACCTTATTCACATTTTCCTAAGTAACTAAGATTGGGTATTTATAAATGGTTTAGTTACTTAGTATTTATCATTAATACTTTTAATGAAGGGAGAATTCTAGTACTTGTCCTACCCGTTCGGCTAACGACCCTCCACCGGTCAAGGAAGCGGTGGGTGAGATTGGACACCCATTAAACTGCCATTTTATAGGCAGTAACCTTATACCCCCCCCCCCTTATAGACCAGCTTCGTGAATGAGGCCTACTAACGGTAAGACTGACTTTACTCTTATACATATATACATAAATATTATTAACTTATAATATTATAAAGTATAAGGGTTGAATTTTAACTCTTTAAAATTCTAAGGGCTTAACTTGGAATTAAAGTATTCATAAGAGAAAACTTTTTCAAATTCCAAAACTTGAGGGAATGTTTTGAAACTATTCAAAATTAATTAATTCCATAACTTATGAGTTTAAAGTAGTTTTAATTAAAAACTCTTCAAGTTCCATAACTTGAGGACAAGTTACGGAAGACTTTAAACTAATTAATAAAAAAATAACTTTTTTTTATTGTAACTTATGAAACTAATTAAGGTTACACTTTTTATTTATTTATTATTTAATGAAGAGACTCTTGAACCTCCATAACTTGAGGACAAGTTATGGAGTCATAAAACCATTTAATTAGAAATAGACTCTTCATTTTGTAACCTTTGCCAACTTTTATGAGTTTTATGATTCTTAAATGTGACTTTTCATATAACTTGAGGACAAGTTACAAAACACACTTTGGAATCAACTCTTAGATTAAAATGGATTGAAATCAACTATTTCACACAACTTTTCTATTAATCTAACAACAAGATAATTCAAATCATCAATCTTCAAGAAATTAGCATGAACATACAAACTAATAAAAATCTTGAAATTATGACAATTATCTTAGAAATTGGATTAGCATGAACATTACCACATCAAAAACAAGATTATAAGTTCAAAAACATCTTAGGGTAATGTTCCTAGTCCAATTCCAGCCAAAACAATCGAATATATGCAGTCAGGGGGTCCAACTCGTCGAGTGCACGAACCAACTCGGCGAGTTGGATGCATTTTGCCTTGGACTCGGCGAGTCTGCTGTGCAGATAGCATCAAAACTCGATTTTTTCAGCTACTTTTGCAAGTATAACAAGAAAACAAGCCTAGTCTCTGAAACCACTGTTGGGTTTTGAGCATTCTAACACTCCTAAGTGTACATGCAACCCTAAATACCTTGGATCTATGTTTTCTCTATTATACATGCAATTATTAACATCCAAGGTATTATCCTAATCTAGCATACAAAATAATGAATATAACAAGATAGAATACATACCTCTTTGATGAAAAATGTCTTCATGAAGCTTGAGTGCCTAGTGCCTCAAGTGTGACACCTCAAATGGTTCACACAACACCAAATACACTTTGGAATAACTTGAGAGAAACTTGAACACTCCTAAAATCGGCTAGCCCTTTCTTATTATTCATAGTGGCCAATTTTTCCCAAAGAATATGATCTTATATAGTTGTTACAATTAGGGTAAACCCTAATTGTCATGGCCTTCCATTTCCTTGGATCCATGGGTTCAAATACACCATGGAGCATCCATGGACCATCCTATGGGTTTTAGCCCAACTTGATTATCCATGGAGCATTAGCCCACTATACAAGTATGGATGATTTACACAATCAACCCATATATTTAATTAGTCTTCTTTTCATCACTTAATTAATGATAGATTAATTCTTGATCAATACTAATTAAATAATCTTATTAATATATTAGAACTTATAATATATTAATCAACCTTAAGTGTTATTTCTCTCATTATAGTCTATCCAAGTGCATGATGCCATGCAACCCAAATTGACCATGTCGGGTCGGGTCAAGTCTTACCAATTATAGTTATCGACTTAGACATTAATCTAATAGCCTCGATGCGTATGCTATCACATGCCCTCTCTGCATCAGCACCGCACCCAGTCCCGATATCGACGCGTCACAATAAACCACAAAGTCCTCCATTCCCTCCGGAAGGGCCAACACTGGGGCTTCGCACAATCTCTGGCGAAGTGTTTCGAATGAGGTCTGCTGCTCTGGTTCTCAAATGAAAGCCACGCCCTTCCGGGTCAGCCTGGTGAGAGGAACAGCAATCCTGGAGAAATCCTGAATGAACCTCCGATAATATCCGGCCAACCCCAGGAACCTCCTGATCTCCGAAGGGGATCTCGGCACCTCCCAACTCATCACCGCCTTAATCTTGGCCGGATCGACCAATATCCCATTCTGGTTGACGAGGTGTCCTAGAAACTGGACCTCCCGTAACCAGAAAGCACACTTGGAGAATTTGGCATAAAGCCTCTCCAATCTCAAAACTCCGAGGATCTCTCTCAAATGCGCCTCATGCTGCTCTCTGGACTTTGAATACACCAATAAATCATCAATGAACATGATCACTGAACGATCCAACATCGGCCTGCACACCCTGTTCATGAGATCCATGAACGCCGCCGGTGCATTGGTGAGTTCGAAAGGCATCACCACAAACTCGTAATGCCCCTGAACGTTGTCTTCTGGATATCCTCATCACTCACCCTCATCTGATGATATCCAGACCTCAAATCAATCATGGAGAACCAAGACGCTCCCTGCAACTGATCGAACAAATCATCGATCCTCGGTAAGGGGTAACGGTTCTTGACCGTTAGCTTGTTCAACTCCCGGTAATCAATGCACATCCGGTGTGAACCATCCATTTTCTTTACAAAAAGCATCGGTGCTCCCCACGACGAGCTACGCGGCCGTATAAACCCCTTTCCCAACAGCTCCTAAAGCTGCGAGGATAACTCTTGCATCTCTAGAGGTGCAAGGCGATAGGTGCTTCCCCCGGTACCAAATCGATACGGAATTCCACCTGCCTCTCGGGAGGCACACCCGGTAACTCCTCGGGGAAAACATCCGGGAACTCACGCACTATCGGAACCTCATCGACCGACCTTGGTCTCTCTGCACCTACCCTCACATCCATCACATAAGCCACATACCCACTACAGCCCTGTTGTAGACTCTTCCTCGCTCTCGCGGCTGAACAAAATGCCGACCCAGAACGGGTACCCTCGCCATAAACCGTAAGAACTCCCCCACTAGGGTCTCGAATGCTCACCAATTGATGCTTGTAGTCGATAACCTCTCCAAATCTACTCAACCAATCCATCCCCACGATGACACGGACATCTCGCATAGCAATCGGAACCAAATCAATTGGAAACCCAACGCCGAAGATCTCAAGTACACATCCTCGAATCACATCAGTGGCATACACCGCTCTCTCGTCAGCTATGGAAACTCGCAAAGGTCGACTCAACGCCTCTCGACGAATACTGATGTGCTGACTAAATGCTAACGATGCAAAAGAACGACTCGCACCGAGTCAAATAACACCAAAGCAGGTACAGAACACACAAGAAATGTACCTACGCATATCACAATATAAGCATAACACCACAAACTCAAAATAAACAGATGAAAGAATACATACCAGCCACAACATCGGGCGCTGCGCGGACCTCCTCCGCTATCAACTGGAAGGCTCTCCCGCGAGCCTTCGGCGCCTCGGCCTTCACCGGCCGACTCTCCGTAGCTCGAACAGCAGCAAGGACCGATCCCTGAAAAGCTCCCTGAGCTAACCCTCGCAACTGTTGACACTCGGCCTTCCGGTGTCCGGTCTGGTTGCAGTGAAAACAAACTGCAAACCCCTTGGGGCAATCATTGGCCATGTGCCCCTCCTTGCCACACTTGTAGCAAGACCCTGATCTTCACACCCCCTCATGACTCTTTCCGCACTTGCCACAAGTGTGGCCCTTCTAGTTCCCTGATCTCGAATCAGCGGGCTTAGCCTGCTTGGCAGCCGGCTAGGACTGTGCCGGTCGCCGATCCCTCCCCTGAGACTCCGCCTCCTCACAGGCCTGAGTCTAGAGCTCAATCTCCCTCTTCCGGGCATTTTCCTGAAGCTTGGAAAATGTCTGGTACGTCGAGTTCGCCACGAACTTGCGGATGTCTCTCCTCAAAATGCTCAAATACCGACTCATTCGTGCCTGCTCAGAAGGCACGTGCTCAGGGCAGAACATCGCCCTCTCATGAAACATCCTGATGATCACATTAACAAACTCATTACCCTGCTTGAAGGTCAAGAACTCCTGGGCCAAACACTCCCTTTCCACTGGGGGAACGTACTCATCACGAAACATAGCGGTGAACCTCTCCCAGGTCACCGCAGCAAGCTCTGCTGAAAAATAGTGCGCTGTCACAAACTTCCACCAGTCCTTCACCCCAAGCGAAGCTGTTTCAGCGCGAACCAAACTCTCAGATGCTCCGGACATGAACATGTGTAGAAGCACCCCTCAATGTCAAAGATCCACCTCATCGCGGCTATCGGATCCTGAGTCCCATCAAACTCTGGTGGCTTCGTGTTGCTGAACTCCCGGTACAGGAACGCGTCACCTCCCTGCGGCCTGGCAGCAACAATGTCCGAAGTGGCTGCAACAACAACAACATCAACAAGAGGAGTATAACGCTCATCAAAAGTCTCGATCAAGTTGGTCTTGATAGACCCGAACATCTCTGGAATCTCAGTGTGGATGGCAGCAGCCACCTCATCATGAATCATCTGGCAGAGCTCCTCATCGCTCACACCCCCTCGCTAGTCCCTGGCTTGTGGCGTGTCCCCACCATGATGTCTCTCTGAAATACAACACAAAATATCAGAAACTCGCTCGAGTGTACACACACTCGATATACCAATCCTACTTGATCCTTGGTAACTTAAGGATTCTTAATTAGGCTGCGCACTGATCCGGTGTCTTCGGTAGTACGGGCCCAATACTACCGTCCACACCGCATCAATATTCACCCCAAATCTTCCTCCTAGGGTTCCAAATCCCAAGTACTCTACTCTCTCTCTCTCTCTCTCTCTATGCATAGTCTACTCTCTAGCAGATCTCTCATAAGCTCCTCGCTGCGATCTATTCACTCTCAAGCATCTCCTAGCAGCAAAATCCCTAGGCTAAGGCATCACAATCAGGCCACTCTAGTCCTAATAAGAATACCTAGCCTATTCTAGCATGCATATCAAATCATAACATATCTCATAACTCATAATGTAAGGGTATTTTGGGAAATCACCGTTCGGGCGCTGGTTGATCGTACACACCACTCTGCTCTGCTCTTTCAAAAATATTTTTACTCTTGAGAAAATTTTGTAATTTTATTTTGAAAATCTCTCAAATCCTCTGTTTGAGTTCAAATACGCCTGAAGGTGTACCCGAACCCCTCAAACCAAGGCTCTGATACCAACTTGTAACACCCAAATTTTCAAATAATTTTTCACATTTTACAAAACACATTTTCATTCATAATTGTTATAAAAACACCATCGTATCACATAGTCAAATCATAACATCACATCCCAAGATCATAATATAAAAACTCCTTGTGTGTGTATTGATCAAGTCGGCGCCTTCCCGCGATCCTCACTGGTATCTGAAACACATAACACAACACTGTAAGCATAAATGCTTAGTGAGTTTCCCAAAATACCACACACAACACATATTAGCCACTCGAGGCTATAACTCTGTTTGAACCTCTTGTCAATGTGCCTCAGTGGGACCCTCCAGTCCCATAACTCTGTGGGCCCTCTGGCCCTAACTCTGTGGACCTTCTGGTCCTAACTCTGTAAACTCTGTAACATACATAACATAAAGCACATAGAAATCACATCATGCAAAAACATACAAATACTCTGTCACATAACTCTAACTACCACTCTAGGTAAAGTATAGTGAGAAGACTCACCTCGGGTAACTCGGTAAACCTCGAACTCTGAAATACTGCACTAGCCTTCGCCTATTCACAAAATAGTTACTCTAATTAATACAAATTCTAAAGGATAGGCCAGCCCCTCTCTATAAATCCTCTAAGAAGGGTAAAAGACCATCTTACCCCGTTAGTGACTCATAAGTCCAACCACTGACTAAACCCTAATAGTCAACAAAGTCAACGGTCAGCATTGACCGGACTCACCGAGTGCACTAGGGTGACTCGACGAGTACATGCCTACCCTCTTCGCCCTTGGTCCTCTCTTGACTCACTGAGTCAACCCTATACTCCTCGGGTCGTCAGAGGTCGTGAGTCTCGGGGCAACCCAACTCGACTCGTCGAGTCCCTTATAGACTCTCGGCGAGTTTCTCCCACGAAAACTCTCAAAAGATCTCTTGAGGCTAGATCGGCTTCACCAAACAGTAGATCCATCCTTCTAAGACTCAAAAGTCATGTAAAGGTGCAATATTTACGTGCGTGCAACCGATATCAAGCCTCAAATGGAGAAATAACTCTAAAAATGGCAACCTAGTCTCCAATTGCTTACTTGCTTGCAAAAAGCTAGAGGGTAGTGACTCTATGGACCTCTCAAGGCCTAGATCTGATATCATCAACACAAAGGAGACCTCATACTCCCTAGATCTCATAA
The DNA here is from genome assembly GCF_051521515.1 of Lactuca serriola. NCBI lineage: Eukaryota > Viridiplantae > Streptophyta > Magnoliopsida > Asterales > Asteraceae > Lactuca > Lactuca serriola. The sequence goes on along the minus strand of NC_136409.1, from coordinate 74,342,941 downwards.
AAAGGGGACATAAAAACCCTAAAATCATGGAATCTATCATATCAACACAAAATAGAAGGAATTATACCTCCAAAGGTGAACTCTCACGATGAACAGCTCCAATCCAAGCTCCCTTCTCGCTTTAGATGGATCCACTCTTCTTTCTCTAGCAAAATCACCCCAAAAATGAAGATTATAACCCCTTTCTTGCACTCAAGCCTTTCCTCTCTCTCTCTCTCTCTAGGGTTTCTCTGGAACAAGGTGGCCGCAAATGACGGCCATAAGGGCCTTTAAATAGGGCACAAGCCCCGAAAATTAGGGATTCATTTAACAGCATGGACTCGCCGAGTCCACTCATTAATACAGGCTGGGAATGCACGATTCCACTCGACGAGTCTGAGCGCCTACTCACCGAGTCCCTCTATAAAATTTAACGAAAATACTTAAAACAAGATACCTGGGAATACGGATGTTACAAGATGGTTTCTTAGTAGAATGAGGAGGTGGAGTTTTTCCTTCAGAGGTTGGAGTTCTTCGGGGATGAGACTTGGGAGATTCATCAGTGGAGCTTTCTTCCTCTTCATCATCATCCATTCCAATGGATGACTTTGATTTAGACCTGGACCTCATACGAGATTCACTTTGTAGTGGAGGTATGTTTTCTTCATTTACTGGTGTCTCCCCAGTCTAGCTAATCTTTCTCCCATTTAGGGATGAAGGCTTTGTCTTCTCTACAAACTCGCCATCCTTTAACTCTTAATGGATTTTAATCACTTTTCCGAAGCCAATATGGTTCTTTAATTTGAAAACATTATTTGTGATGATCAGGGGATTCTTCATCTGATCGAGAATATCCTAGGAAACTTGAATAATTTCATCCTGAGTTTTTTTCAGAGCATTCAACAATGTTGCACAAACAACCTTTGAGAGTACCTACAATTAAACCAATTTGTTTTTCTGCAGTTACATCATGTTAATTTGGATTTCTTCGTATCCCACTTCGTATGTGTTTCAGGACTCATGAAGTAGGTGTCTCTATTTTTTCTCAAGGTCTAGAGAATTTGCTCCCAACTTCTATTTAAATTCTTTCATCTCCTTAACCACATCTTCATGAATTCAGCCGAATCTCACTTTTTGGACTCATCCATAGCTTGTAATCCCAACTGATTGCGAATTATAACTCTTTGATCCAGTGCTCTCTCTCCGTTACTTCAATCTATGTGACTCTTTGAGCAATGTCTTCAATTTTGGGAGGAATTGTGATATGTGGTGGAAGACGTAGTAGATTTGTGACTACGCTAAACATTTGATCTACTCTATCAACTAAATCAAGAGATTATTTCCTTGATATTGTAACCATCTTCTTCTTTTTCTTCTCATTACTATTCTTTTTCTTCTTCTTTTCTTTCTTGGTGAAAGATAGCTGCAAAGCACTAGCTTCCTCATTAGAAAGGAGCATTTGAAAGTCACCATCTTGAACATCCTTTTGAACCTCTTCTTCACTCAAGTAGTATCCTTGTGAAATCACGGGTTTTACATGGACAAGGTTTGAAAACTCAAACCTTGAATTAACCTAAGATCATTGATTGATTCTAATATAGTTCCAGTCAAGTCTGGTAAACCAATCTTATCACAGATTAGATAAACCCAACAAAGTGCTCAATAAAGAGAAATAGTAAGTATGAACAATGTAAAGAAACAAGAACTAGAAGAGTGTAAGAGATAATGATTGACTGGATGATTCTTTGATTGATGGAATAAAAAAGGTGCAAACTTCTCTATCTGGTACAAAGGTTGACAACTCCTTAAATAGTCAAGGAGTTACTAAAAGACAAAATAGATAAAGTGTGCATGGACTGAGAGACGACTAAAAATCAACAGAAGGAGACATTCATTGTTATTCATCTTTTCTCTTGTACTATAGTAAAAGACATTAAGAACAATAAAAAATAGTGCCTCACACAATTATTACATTACATACACAAAATACTTTCAAACAATGATTGATCTTGGAGAATTCTTCACTTCGTAACTACTTCAGTTTGGACTCAATCTTAATCTCGGATAGTTGCATCTCGAATTTCATAAGGATCACTTGTTCATGTTCGAACAATCTCCCATAAGTGACCATCATAATCACTTAACTCTTTACTTGGCTTCATCGAATACATACATATAAGCACCCTGCAGCCAGCTCCGAACCTCAATATGCCATCGAGGATGCTCAATAAATTTCTTTTAAATGTCTTCAGGAGAATCACTCTTGACGGCATTAGTGATGAACTTTTGAAGAATCATGGTTGGAGCAAGATCTTTTTCTAGAACTCAGAAGAATTCTTTTCTATTTGTCTTTTTCTTAAGATATACAAATTCGAGTTTCAGTTCTTCAATATGGCCTTCGACCAAGATTTATGCTCTGGAAGCTCGGTGCTAATCTTCACCAGTAGATTCTCAGTCCTAAACAATTGAGTAAATTCCACATCATATCTACAATATTCATCTATATAGTACTTCAGGAAGCTGATAGTAGTGTTGAAAGCTCTGATGATAGATTAATTTGATTGTTGATCTTTGAGGTAAGCAGCAATGGTGAGAATGTAATTGGGATTGATTGAAGGAAAACTCACATCAATGATTTGTATGGGTTATTCCTTGTTCTAAGACACATAGTATCAATGATTTGTATGGGTTATTCCTTGTTCTAAGACACATAGTATCTGTAGAGAAGACAATCGAGATCAAACTTGCTTTGAACCATTTTACCATATCCAACAAACTTGGTAATTCTGTTATGAGACCACACTTATTTTTTAGGTCGTACGTTTGTAGAATAGAAGGTATTTAATGTCTCACGTTCAATTCAAATGAAAATTTCTAGATCATCGGATGGATGCAATGGTGCGAACTTGGCGTAAGAGCGTCTTTGAGGAGAAATTGGTAAGTTAAGTTGATCTGAATTGTTGGTTGGAAGCTCAAAAATCATCAAGGGCACAAAATTGATGTAATGTACTATTCTTTCTTGGAAAATGGAGAAGTTCCCAACATTCGATTGGTATTTTCATTTAACTCTAGAATTTGAATGCTTTCTTCAAGAGCATGTTGCATTTGTTCTTTACACCAGCCCTCAGACGTTTTCGATAACTTCAATGGGCTGTTTGCTTTGGTTGCAATCTTTTCCCTTTGTCTTTAATTGGATCTTATTTAGTGGAGATGGAAGAGATAATTTGATGACCGGATTGAGTGATGGGCATTTCGGATGGAGGATGAACCAAGGGCTCTTCAGAAAGTTCATTAAGTTTCCTGATGGGTCAACCTTCATCAACTGGAAAAATCCTCGAAGCATGAATTGGAGGAGACGTTGGCTAATTAGATCGAAAATCATCAATGGTTAACTTTGTTTTCAACTTAGCCATTTCTCGACTCCCTTAAATGTTTCTGCTAGAGTTGATGCCCAACTGACTGAGGACAATTTCTTCTTTCTTCTTCAGAGAGGAGTTTCGTAATGGAAGGTTGTTCCTTAATGGATTGTAGTCCGATAATTTCATTTTGCACAAGATCATTTTCATCAAACTCAACTTCTTCTTCAAGATTTTCTACTTCGACAATCTATGCATTAGTTGTTTCATCTCGAAGCTCAAATTCCGAGATAGGTGTCCATTAAACAATCTTATATCCCCTTCTTACATAGCAAGTCCCAGCCGTCGATGTGTGAAAAGTATCTGATTTCAGACCATCTAACCATTTGGACAGTCATTGGAAGCTCATGTTGATTTGCATGGAAAGAGAATCATAGGCATTAGCAGTATTAGCTTGGGCTTTGAGATTTTCGATGGTTTCATCTAGGATGATAAGCATTTCATGAAATTTGTGGTTCGAAGTATCCACAATATGTTAAGCTAATTAGATGACTTTGATGAAAACATCTTGCACAACTATATTCATTGCATCCTTGTGAAGAATGTCCTTCTTCAATCATTGAGTTTATTTTTCATGACGAACATTAGTCTGCTTGATAAGCTCATTTGTAGCTGAAATCATGTCATCGTGAATTTTGAGCATTGTAGAAGTGGTGGATATGTGATTGACCGGGGTTGTCTTTATATCGATCCTCGGCTTCTTCTAAGGTGCGCTTCAGGCACAGAGAAATGAGTTGATCAAATTGGTAGGCTCGGTCAATTTAAAGGAGCAGCAACCATGATCTTAGAGAGAGATTTAATCACCAAATCGAGTTTCAAATCAAGAGAGGCAACATTGGACGTAACTTTATTGACTTTGCAATAAAATTTAGTGACATTAACTCGAAGTTCAAGTAGAGCATATGGATCAAAAATGTTTTCGTCTGAGGATCTCGTATTGTAAGTAGAGCTTTTGGACTTTTTTATCATCATCTTCATCGTCATCAGAGTCTTCGGGACACTTTCATCATTGTTTTGGTTAACTTGAATTTGGTTTTCTTGATTACCATATATGGTTGTTTCTAGAAGATGAGAGGTGTTGTATTTTCCATCTTGATTCTTTTATTCTTCTATGTCGTCTGAGGATGATGAGTGATCGAATTCAAAGTGTACCTAGTCAGATTATACAATAGTAAGTAAGTCAGGTGTCGATCATAGGGAATGGTATTTATATAATATAATAACTACTAAGAGTTAAACTAAGAAAAACAACTAGAAGTAGGGGTTTTTGTTGAGAAAAAAAACTTGAGAAACACACTTGAACATTCGTTAGAACAAGCTTATATTGCGGAATTTAAACTTTAACTCAAGGGATCATAAAGCTCAACAATAATAGAAGTTAGAGTTAGATAGTTAGATGATTATATGCGGAAATATAAGGAAATATAAATAACAGCAAGTATTATATCAAGTATACACTTAAGTTGATTCTTAACACGGAATGCAATCAGACCAGGTTAGTAAGTGAGATCAAACTTAGTGATTACGTCAAGATTGACTTGCTTCGAAGGAGAGATTTAGATATGTTATATTTTAGATTACGTTTAGTAGAGTTTAGAGAGTAAGATGGAGATGAGAGAGTAACTTATGAATTTCAAGAGATATGAGATTCAAGATGCGTAGATGATGTATTCATTTAGAAGGAGAAAACTCCTTTTATAGAGTCTCAAAGATTACAAAGGTCCTATATGTTTAAAGTTGCCATGCAAGGCACATTGGATAAAAGAGTACATTTAGAAAAACTGATAAAAGACTAAGACTAAGTGCTGATGACGATGACTGCGGTTGCGATACTTGACTGCGGATGACAAAGTGGTTGCTGATAAGGGAGAGGCTGAGGTTTGGATTAAGTTAAAGAGGGTCACTTCTATGTTTCAACAATTTCCCCCTAAGTGGCCTCTTCAACTTCCCTTTATTTGTCAAGCTTTAGGAACTTGATGAGTATCCACCAGAAACTTTCTTACTTCTCCAAGCCAAGTGATCCTTCTTGAAATCTCAAACTTGACTCTAGTAGTTGTGTGTTTTGACTTATGAACTGCGGTTTGAGTTAGTTCAAGTTGCTTCCGAGTGAGACGATGCATGGCAGTCATAGGAATGAAATATTTAATTTCATCATTTTTGCGTTTGAAAATGACTCCAAGATCTAGGAAGTTTGTTGCTCCAAGAGATCTTTCTTGAAAACCTTCAGTCAGCATTGGGGCCGGATCAAGAGGTGGAAGGTTAAACTTCTGAACAAGTGCAGTGTGAATGTCAGCATCAATTTTTGATAAATCATAAACAGTTTCTCTCATAAATGTGTTGGCCCTTTCAAATGCAATTTTCATCTTGGGTTTCTTCTCTAACTTGTTCTGAAACACCCTTGCTATCAGAAAGACTTCCTTCGGGTTCATACAGGGAAAGTCAGCTTGGTTTCGGACATAGTCCTGATTTCTTTTGGTGAGAGTGTACTGAATGAAATTTGCTTTCATGAATTTTTGAGGCTTAAAGTTTTTGATTACAGTGGGCCTATCATTTGACCAGATTTCTCAATTGTAGACCCATGCTTGGCATAGAATCTGTTGAGTCTTTTCAAATTCTAAGGGCAACCTCTTATCATCGGAAAGACTACGGTCAAAAGATTCAAATAATGTAAAGTATTTTGAGTTTGGAGAGATGGGAATGTACCAAGTGATACAAGTGAGTGTGGGTTGAATCCAATACTCAGAACTTATGAGCACAAATGAGTGTTGTAGCAACACTTTGCTATGTCCAACAACTTAGACATCTACAACCACCTACATGACAGTCATGATTCATATCTACTTCCAACATATGACCGACTGTGGAAAATTTGAATAATATGAAATACTATAACATAATTATTATGGAAGTCAAAACATGCAAAATGAAATGATAGTAAACGATTGACAAAAGATAACAACACTTTACCCATAAATAAACAACAACTTTTATTCATCATCAAATGTCAATTACACTTCACACATTTCAAAGCTATCTAACTACTAAAACTAATATCATCCTTCAGCCCTATGCGCCTTGCATGCTAGAGATGATTAACCCTACCCAGTCCCTTCGTGAGGGGATCTGCTGGGTTCTCAACTGATGATACCCTATTTTCCATGAGGATTCCTTCTTCTATTCGATGTCTGATGAAATGGTATTTTCTATCAGTGTGTTTGGATCTCCCGTGATCCCTTGGTTCCTTGGCTAAGGCAAATGCACTTTCACTATCACAAAAAATCTCTATAGGCTCCTTTATAGCTGGTACAACTCCAAGTTCTCCAATGAATTTCTTCAGCCATATAGCCTCCTTTGCTGCCTCGCTTTCCGCTATATACTCTGATTCACAAGTTGAATTAGCTACTGTCTCCTTCTTGGAACTTTTCCAAGAAATTGCTCCTCCGTTTAGGGTAAAGACCCAGCCTGACTGAGAGTGGAAATTATCCATATTAGTCTAGAAGCTAGCATCACTATACCCTAATACTCTCAAGTCATCACTCCCACAGAGGGTAAGGACCCAGTTCTTAGTCCTCTGTAGGTGCTTGAGAATGTTCTTTACCGCAGTCCAGTGAGAATTGCCACGGTTTCCCTAATATTTGCTGATCATGCTCAATGCAAAGGCCACATCAGGACGAGTACAATTCATAGCATACATGATCGAGCCTATAGCGGAAGCATACAGTACTCGACTCATCTCTGCTATCTCATCCTTTCTACTCGGGATCTAAGTCTTACTCAGTCTGGCGTTACTCTGGATTGGTAATTCTCTTTTCTTGGAATTCTGCATGCTGAACCTATTCAGCACCTTCTCCAAGTAAGTACTCTGACTAAGTCCAATTAGTCTTTTACACATGTCTATCAAAATCCTTATCCCTAGGATATAGGCAGCTTCTCAAAGGCCCTTCATAGCGAAACACTTCCCAAGCCAGGACTTCACTTCCTACAAAGTTGGGATGTCATTTCCTATGAGTAGTATGTCATCCACATACAGCACCAAAAAGCTAACTATACTCCCACTGTCCTTGACATATACACAAGATTCATCTTCACTCCTCGAAAAACCAAACTCTTTAATTTTCTCATCGAAACAAAGATTCTATCTGCGAGGTGCTTGCTTTAATCCATAGATGGATTTCTCAAGCTTAAACACTCTATTAGGGAACTCTGTACTGACAAAACCCTCTGGCTTACTCATGTAAACATCCTCAGCCAACTTTCCATTGAGGAAAGCGGTTTTGACATCCATTTGCCATATTTCATAATCATGAAATGCAGCTATGGGTAACATAACCCTAATAGACTTAATATTCGCTACTAGTGAAAAGGTCTCATCATAATCAACTCATGGGGTTTGAGAAAAGCCCTTTGCAAGCAGTCGCGCCTTATAAGTGTGTACATTACCATCCATGTCAGTCTTTTTCTTGAAGATCCATTTGCACCCGACCATCTTGCGACCTGGTACATTGTCAACCAAGTTCCAAACTTGATTGTCATACATGGATTGTATCTCATTGTCCATAACCTCTTTCCATTTAGCAGCCTCAGGGCCTACCAAGGCTTCTATGTAGATGTTATGTTCAACCAGACTTACCAGTGTGCTATCACTGATAAGTGTATGACCTTCCGCAGTAATATGGAAACCATAGTAATGCTCAGGTGCATTCCTAACTCTCGTGGAACGCCTCAGAGGTACAGACTCTTCTGTCGGATCAACAGGAGTTTGTTCCTCAGGTTGGTTGCTAGGGTTTGAGGTTCCTTCACCACTTGACTCTTGAATTTCTTCAACATCAATTTTCCTCCCACTGTTTCCTTGGCTCATGAACTCTCTCTCGCGAAAGACTCTTCTACTTGCTACAAAGACCACATTATCACTAGGTCTTTAGAAGAGGTAACCAAAGGATCTCTGTCGGTAGCCGATGAAAAGACACCTCTCACTTCGAGGTTCGAGCTTATCGTGAGTGTCGCACCACATGAAAGCCTCGCAACGCTAAATCTTGACGTGGTCTAGATTGGGAACTTTTCCAGTCCACATCTCATGAGGTGTTTTGGCAACCTTTTTGGTAGGGACTAAATTAAGGATATGGGTGGCAGTCTCTAAGGCATACCCCCCAAAAGAGATTGGTAGCGAAGCTCGACTCATCATGGAGCTATCCATGTCCAACAAGGTTCGATTTCACCTCTCATCCACACCATTAAGTTGTGGTATCCTAGTAGGAGTCAATTGTGAGAGAATTCCACATTCCTTAAGATGGTCAAGGAACTCTATACTAAGATACTCACCACCTCGATCAGATCGAAGCATCTTAATGTTCCTGTCCAACTGATTCTCCACTTCCTGTTTAAACTCTTTGAATCTTTCAAAGGTCTGTGGCTTATGCTTAATTAAGTAGACATATCCATATCTACTAAAATCATCAGTAAAAGTCCCATAGAAGCGATTAGCATCCCTTGTGGCGGTTCTGAAGGGTCCACACACATCAGTATGTATGAGATCCAGCAAACCCTCACCCCTAGCACAAGTACCAGTGAAGGGTGACTTTGTTATTTTCCCAAGGAAACAAGATTCACAACTATCATCTGATTTTAGGTCAAATAACGCCAAGACTCCATCCTTTTGGAGTTGGCCTATGTGTTTCTTGCTTACATGTCCAAGACGACAATGCCATAATGATGCTTTATCCAAGCTAGTGGAAGAATCGATAGAGAATATATTATTTCCTAGGTTATCAACAACCGACACAGTTTCATATACACCATCAAAAGGTAATGCTTTAAAATAAAGAACCTTATTAAAGAAAGAATTAATACCACCACATTCATTATCAAACGAAAAGGTAAAACCTTGTTTGTACAAACCATGAAAGGAAATAATATTTCTTTCCATTTTAGACGAGTAACAACACTTATTCAAATCTAACACTAACCCACTACTTAGCAATAAAGAATAAACTCCAATCTTGGTGACAGGTGAAGCTTTCTTATTCCCCATGATCAAGTTTATCTTCCCACGCTCCACATTCTCACTTCTTCTTAGTCCCTACAAATCAGTACATATGTGAATACCACAACCTATATCAAGGACCCAAGATTTAGAATGGGGTGAGTTATTAGACAATATAGTGTATATACCTGGATGGTTGGGTTTTACTTTCCCATCATTTACATCTTGCAGGTACTTTGGGCAGTTTCGCTTCCAGTGCAACTTTTCATGGCAATAGAAGCATTCAGCCTCTTTAGGGTTGGCAGAAGGAGTGACAAAACCTTTCTTGGTTCCACTTGAAGAGGATCCATCAAGGGACTTTCCCTTGGTACCCTTCGAGGGGATCTTCCTCTTCTTTACTTTTCCTTGCCCGATTGCCAAGATAGGGGCCGCAGTAGGAGTAGGAGTAGTAACACCCGACTTACCTTTAAGACCACTTTCCGCGATCTTCAAAAGTCCTTGAAGTTTGCTGAGTGTAACTTCCTCCTTGTTCATGTGGTATGTCATACGGAATTGATCATAACACGAAGTTAAGGAGTGCAAAATGATGTCAATTGACAACTCGTCAGGGAAGTTCACATTCATTTTCAGCAAACGGTCCACATACCTTTGCATTTTCTACATGTGATCCGTGATGGGTTTACCATCCTTCATTCGGGTCTTTATCATGGAGGAGATTATTTCATACCGCTCTTGACGAGCACTCTGATGGTAGCGGTCCATCAAGTCCTGGTGCATCTCAAAAGGGTAGTAGTCCTCATAGGACTTTTGGAGCTCAGTTGTCATTGTGGCCAACATGATACATGCCACTTTGGTAGCATCTCTCTCATGTTCTTGGTATTCAGCGATCTCCTCAGGAGTAGTAGACGACTCAAGTTCCTTAAGCTCCTTGTCGAGGACATATTCCTTGTCCTCATATTGAGTGACCATCCTGATGTTCCTGATCCAATCCATAAAGTTGGATCCATCAAAGATGACTCTCCCACAAAGGTTCATGAGAGAGAAGGAGTCGGTAGGGTTTGAGCCAGAAGCATCATTGTTGGAAGACATCTAAAAGGAAGAAAGACAAGTTTAGAGTAGATATAAAGATAGTCCTTAATAAGACACCCAAGTGTAATAATAAGGCTAGGACCCAACACAATATTTTATAACTTAGAAAAGGGATGTCGTAATCCAAGCTATAAAATATTTTAAGGTAGGTGAATGACGATTAACCAATTTCCACCATGAAAAACGAAATAAATTATTAGGTTTTAATTGGTTGTGAAACTCCTAGATTCTTTGAGATTCATTGAACTTTTCAATGACATGTTTCAATCTCGAGTGTGCCCTTCAGGTTAGTGTGTCGGTTAACCACACACACTCCAATAACGACTTAAGGAAAGTGCAAAGTGTAAGTTCATGGTTAGCACCTTATTCACATTTTCTCAAAGTAACTAAGATTGGGAATTTATAAAAACATTTAGTTACTTTACATTCAACATACTTTTAATAATAATTTATAGTTTTTGTCCTACACGTTTGGCTAACGACCCTCCACTGGTCAAGGAAGCCGTGGGTGAGAGTGGACACCCATTAAGCTGCGATTTTATAGATAGCAACCTTATACCCCCTTATAAACCGACTTTGTGAATGAGGCCTACTAACGGTAAAACGACTTGTTCTTATACATCTATAATAATTATTAAACTTATAATATTATAAAGTATAAGTGTTGAATTTTAACTTTTAAAATTCAATGGGTTGGAACTAAAATTTTTAAAGTGACTTTACATGTTCGAAAACTTGAGGGAAAGTTTTGTAACTTTCAAAACTTTTCATCTTTCATAACTTATGAGTTAAATGGTTTATTAAAATGATAGACTTTTCATTTTATGTAACCAATGTGTTTCTTTAATGGACTTTAAAAGAGTGACTTTTAGTAATCCATAACTTGATGACAAATTATGGATTCCATTAAAACACATCAAAATCAAGAATCAAACTAACAAGCAAGTTGCAAATAATTCCTATGATCTTCTAAATTTATAAGATCATGAACATTCATATCAACAATTTCCGGAATCAAAAAAATCCATACAAAACTTGAAATTTTGATAATAGCCATTGAAAATGGATTAGCATAACCATTACATCATCTAAAACAAGTTTTATAAGACCAAAACAGTTTATGGTAATGTTTTTAGTCCATTTGCAGCAGCAATACTCGAAAAACTGCCTACAAGATGACAAACTCGTCGAGTTCATCAAGGACCTCATTGAGTTCATGTAATAACACATAAACTCGGCAAGTTTTTGTCCAGAACTCGTCGAGTTTTCTTGTCTGGGCAATTTTTGGCTTTTGAAAACAAGTTTGCATCAAGTATCAAGTAAACAAGCCTAGGATCTGATACCAATGAAGGTTTTTGAGCATTCTAACACTCCTATGATGTACATGCAACCCTAGAAACCTTGGATATATGTTTTACTAAGATACATGAAAATTTGGTTTTCCAAGGTTCTTCAACTATCTAGCATAGCATGGGAACTTGAATCATAAAGCTAGTAAGAAAACATACTTTTCTTTGTTGCTTGGATTCCTTGAGAACCTTTTGAGCCTAGCACCTCAAGTGTGATGCCTCAAATGTCTCACACAACACCACAACACTTGGAATAACCTTGAGAGAAGTTCACTAACACTCAAAAATTCGGCTAGCCCTGTTTCTCTTGCTTGTAGTGCGATTTTGCTTGTCTAGGGATCTTTATATAGTTGTGACACAAGTAGGGTTACACCATATAAACCGTAATTGTCATGGCTTTCCATATTCCATGATCCATGGGTTTGTAACCTGCATGGACTATCCATGGAGCACCTTATGGGTTTTAGCCCACTATATAAGAATAGATGATTTACACAATCTACCCCATATATTTAATTAGTCTCTTTTTGATCACTAAATTAATTCCATATTAATTCTTTGATCAATACTAATTAAATAATATTATTGATATATTAGAACTTATAATATATTAATAATCCTTAAGTGTCCTTTCTCTCATTTATTCTATCCAAGTGTTGCAATGCCATGCAACCCAAATGGACCATGCTAATCGGGTCAAGTACATTCTAGAAATAGTTATGAGCTTAGACACCTAATCCAACAATAATAACTGTCATGAGGGGGTTCTGCGTATGTGAGGTAAGGCTTGTAATCATCATCAAGTAATCTTGTATGTGGATTGACCCAGGAGTTGATGATGGATTCATCCATTGTGATGTCAAATCCATTTTCCCTCCAGATCAACTCAACAAATTTAGCTGATTTCCAGTCAGCTTTCTTCTGTTTGATTGCGGGTGAGTCGAAGGAGTGTTACAATGACATATGAGAGGCTAAGTTTTTGAAATGGGGGGGGGGGAGTCACCGGTCTCCTGGGAGAGGGATGAGATTCTCCAATTGTTTGTTGTTGCGGTGGTGACTGATGGCTTGGAATCTTTTGAGGAGATGGAACGGGTGTTTTCTTTTGTGGAGATGGTTGCAGTGAAGGTTGTGGAGTAAGAACTTTTTCTTGAATAATGGGATGCTGATGACTAAGATGTGTTTGGATAGGAAAGTTTAGATGTTGGTGCGGATGAGAATGTTGATGAGAGATGTGATCCAAGTCTCGGTATTCAGTTCCCCCTCTTGAGGAAGGAGCATTTGGTACATCCTCAAGCCATTGCTTAAGACCATCAATCCTAGCACACACTTTGTTGAATTAAGCTTTGAGTGCATTAGCAAGTTGTTGATTGTTTGGAATTGCGGTGTTGAAAAGCAGTTTATGGATCTCCTTAGTGAGTTGTAGAATTTCCTGGCCATGAAAGTTGGATGATAAAGAACGGCGTAAGTTGTTGATGGTTGAGTACAGGAATGAAATGGTGGACTCATACGTATAATGAGTTTCTTCGAAAAGCTTCCAGGATTGAGTTGATTGATCCACAATTATCGATTGAAGTTCGTACTTGATTGCGGATACCTCTGAGATGAGTCGCTCAGCAGTTGCCAAAAGTTGCTGATGATTAGCTTTGCGGTTGGTATCCAGAGCTCGAATACCCATTTCAACTTTGAGTAAATTACACAAATGTCCCTATGGTGTAGGGTAATTTATGCGTTTGGTCCCTAACTTATTTTTTTAACTCGGAAGGTCCCTACTGTTTGTTTCTCTTACGCACTTGGTCCCTGTCTTACCTAAAAAGGCTATTTTTCCATTGATTTTTTAATTTATTTAAACAAACACACTCAACCCCACCCCTCTCACCTTACTTTACCTACCCCACCATTTTTGCCTATTCAAATAATGGTATTTTTAGATAATACAGGGACCAAGTGCATAACAAAAACAAACAGTAGGGACCAAGTGCATAGAAAAAACAAATAGTAGGGACCTTCCGAGCTAAAAAAAATAAGTTAGGGACCAAGCGCGCAAATTATCCCAAACTATAGGGACCATTCGTGTAATTTACTCTTCAACTTTAAGAGAGATTCTCTCTACAGCAAGGCGTTCTCTGGCTTCAATTCGTTCGACGCGGTCAATGAGGTACTGTGGTCCAGCCAAGTCCTCCGATTGCGGTTGAGTAGATTTCACAGCAGTTAAGATCTGATTAATTTTGTCTTGCAACCTCAAGAATTCTTTTCTCGAGACGGCTAACTTCGTTTTCTTTTTCTTCTCCTTAGGCTTAGCGGTTAAGTGCTGAGAACCACTTGATTCTTCTTCTTCATCAAAAATCATGAGATCATCAGAGGGATCAGGTTGGTTTACCTCATTTATGTCGATGTCATCAAAACTGAAGGTTGGCCCGGAACTAACTTCAATCTCGTTTCCCGTTATTTTGTGATTCTCTAACAGTTTGACTTGGAGGGGTCTGAGATGGACCTGCACCACCAGGAATGGACTAAGTATTACAGATTGTCTCAGCCATTGTGGACATCCAATCCTAGACCTTTAGAATTATGGTTACGGTGTTTGCATTGGTGATTGCATCAGCCCAATACTTGGCCACAGTTAGAATATCCTGCTGCTTTTATTGAAGTTGCTTGGTTTGTTGATCTTTCCTTGATTGAAATTCCCTATGGAAAGCGGCATACTTCTTGGCTTCAGAATCAGTGGTTGGTTTGTGATGTCCCCAAGAATTATCAGATTCCTTAAAAACGCATCGAGGTGTCCCTCGGGTTCACGGATCCTTCCACATTTGTGCTCACCGTGCCTAAACCACCTGTATTAGATGTAAGCAGAGTAGGATTTCTAGAGCTTCCTTGGTCTCCTTGACCCGTGGTCAAGTTTGGCATCGGCTCTGTTCAGGCATGGGCTGAAGAATTGCCCTACGGTTGGGAAGGTGTATCAAGTGTTAGGATTACAAGGTCTAGAAAGGAGCACAACTCCTGTTCCTCAAAGAAATGAAGTTTGGAAGCCCTGGAGACCTTAGGGAGAGAAGAGCTAATTAAATCCTCTTGGGATTTAGCTGGGGTTGTTTCTCCACGTTTGGATGAAACAAACACACTTGTTGTGCTTGAGTAGTCATGAAGGGTTGAAACAAATGGGTCTGCGGCAACCCCAAGGACTACCAAAGCCTTTTAAGAGACTACGGTATCTGTCAGGTCACACATTTGGCTAGAGGTGGGTTTTGTTTTTCTTCTCTTGAGAACAAGAATTGGTACTGAGTCACTATCAGACTCGTCATCTATATTCACTGCAGGAATGGGACTGGGTTCATCATCTGAAGACACAACATGTCTAAGTTTTCGTTTCTTGGAGGGTTCTGCTTTCTTGGATGCTTTACTTTTCATGGATGTTTCACCCTTTTTGGGTGTTTCATCTTTCCTTACCTTACTGCGGGGGGCTTTCTTGGATTTAACCAGCTGTTTGAGCCTTTTGGCTAAGGGAAGATTAGATAAAGTAGTAGAAGATGGAGCTGCGGAACGCCCTGGTTGATTGGGTGATGTAGAGGATAAAATGTTCTAACTGGGTAGAGGCGGGGTAGAAAGGTATGGGTCAATACCTTCCGTAGCCTCTATATGATCTGTGACTTCTTTGGTCTCAAGTCCAACAATAGTCAAAATGTGAATGGGTAAGCGTCTAATAGGTCCAAAAATAGATTAATCTTTAGAAGGTGCGTACTTTTTAAGGTCACGAGTGACGAAGAAGTTGATGTCATTCCCCATGCTGATCTTGGCGGCATGATAAAGATCGGAGATGCAGAGAGACCATAACCTTGCAAAAGTGAGCTCGGTTAGGTTTTCCTTTGGAGTCTCCTTAGGGATGGATTGGAGAAAATCATCCCATAGGATTTGACCGTAGTTGACATCGTTGCCCGTGAAGATGCTACATACTAACTCAAGTAATTTGAGGCCCATGTTGTCAGTGCCTCCGGTTCTCCCTAATTGACTGCGGATCACAAAATGGCACACGAACTGTCATACCGCTGGAAGTTGATTCTTCTTGAACTCGCCAATACCCTTGATCTTCTTCTGGTATCCCATCTAGTAAAGTGTAGAGATGATGTCTATCACACTTGGTGAGATGAATTTGGTAGAGGGATGCACCAACAGATTGATTGTAGTGACAAACTTGTCTTTGTTCAAGATGACTAAAGAATCATCCACCAAGTTCAGATGAACTTCTTGCAGATTGTTGAGGGGTCGATATGTTGAAAAAGCACATTTGAACAGTGTCGATGGGAACAACATTAGTGAATGAGTTGAATGGTCCAAATAGTGGATGATTGGAGATGAACTTGATCATGAGACAGATGGATCATTGTAAGTAGAATGATCATCAAATACTACCCTAAAATTACTAGATGCAATTGAAGGCGATTGGTTCCTTGTAGCAGAGTTGGAACCAGTTGGTTGAACAGATGCTGATGCCTTTGATTGTTTCCTTGAGATGCCTAATTTCACCATTTTTGAAAATTTTGAAGAACTTGCAGAAAAATTTGAAGTTCAAGAGGGTGAAGAAGATGAAGTTTGTCTTAGAGGGTTCAGAAGGCGTAAAGCTTTCTTGAGGAAGAAAGGAGAGTTTATATGGGGGCGGATCTCAAAAAATTGTTTTTACCCTAAAGAAAGCGGTTAAAGGAAAAAAACATTTTATTTAATTAAGAAGATCATTATAAGCCACAAAAGCATTAACAAAAAGTTTATTTATTTATTTATTTTCCAAAAATGTGGCATTAGCCCAAAGTCCCACGTCTGAAGAACCTGTGGTGAGGGGCGATAGTCCGTTGAATAATGGTGGAATTTGAAATGGATTTGAAATTTTGGGGTAAAGGGAAAAGACAGTTTAAAGAAAAAGATTTCTTAAAAAGATTTATTTTATGGGAAACTGTTTTATTTTGGCATTACACCTAAAATAGGTCTGACAAAAGGTTTATTTGAAAAGAAGAACTGAAACAATAATGTGCTACACAACGAATGTTTTTTTAGAATGTTTTTTTTTCTTATTTAATGAAGGATCATTAAATAGCACACAATGTCTCAAGAATTTATGAAGTAGTTGAAAGTTGAATCAATGTGATTGCGGATTGATCACTCGTTGCAGATTAAGATATCATTGCAGATGGATTCATCGTTGCGGTAGATGGTTAGATGACCGCAGTAGAAGAAACTAAGAGAAACACTTGAACAAAATCAGAAATAACAAACAATAAGGACCCTGGAAATATAGGTATCATATGGAATTGTGGTACATAACATATACTACGGTACATAGAGTATACTACAACCATGTATGATAGATATATTCAACTAGGACCGCAATGTTTACCAAGTATGGTATGTAGTACCTATCAATTCAAAATGAATTGTGGGTCCAGATTCATCATTCCTAACATTTGTAAGAAACTGTTGAGTTTTGTAGAGTCAAGTGCCTTTGTGAATACATCAGCAATCTCTTCATGAGTGTTAACAAAAATTAGTTCAATATTACCTTTCAGAATGTGGTCTTTAATGAAGTGATACCGTAGTTCAATATGCTTCATTTTAGAGTGATGAATAGGATTATGGGAGATTGCTATTGCACTCTCTGAGTCACAGTAAATCAGTATCCGCAGCATCCTGTATCCGTAGTCCATAAGTTGTGTTTTCATCCACAAGACTAGTGAACAACATCTGGTTGCGGCCATATATTCAGTTTCTGCGGTAGACAGTGAGACATAGCTTTGTGCTTTTTCTGCGGTAGACAGGTAGACAGAAATTGACATCCACCTGAGGTGCTTTTTCGATACAATGTACATCCAGCATGATCCGCATCAGTGCATGCTTGTAGGCGGAAGTCATTCCCTGCAGGATACCAGAGGCCAAGAGCTTTGCTACTCTTTAAGTATCTGAGAATTTGCTTAGTTGTGGTCAGATGTGATACTTTCGGATTGGCCCGGTACCTTGCGCATATGCCTGTTGCAAAGAAAATATTTGGTCTACTTACAGTGAGGTACATCAATGATCCAATTATTCCTCAATAAGTTTGTGTTCTACTGATTCTCCGGAAGGATCAGCAGATCTCTTATATCTGAAGGCCATAGGAACCTTGGCTGAGGAACAGTTGTCCATTGAGTATTTCTTAAGCAGTTCAGAGGTGTATTTCTCCTGATGGATGAATATCCCTTGAGGGACCTATTTTATTTGAAGTCCTAGAAAAAATTTAATCTCTCTTTTCATTCTCATTTGAAATTTTTTGGTCATGAGCCTTGCAAATTCATCCACCATCCCCTGATATGTAGATCCGAAGATGATATATTCAACACATATTTGTACAAGCATAAGGTGATTACTGTTCGCTTTTCTAAATAAAGTGGGATCAATTACTCCTCTTTTATATCTAGAAGTGACAAGAAACTCTGATAGAGTCTCATACCACGCCCTTGGTGCTTGCTTTAGACCATAAACTGCTTTCTCAAGCTTGTAGCAGTGATCTGGGAGTTCATGATATTCGAAGCCCAAAGGTTGTTGAAGATAAACCTCCTCTTATAATTCACCATTTAGGAAGGCACTCTTTACATCCATTTGATGTACTCTGATGTTTTTGTGAGTTGAATACGCTAAGAAGATACGTATGGCCACCATTCTGGCTACAAGGGCGTATGTTTCATCATAATCAACACCTTCAAGTTGACTATACCCCTTGGAAACTAGTCTTGCCTTGTTCCTGATGACTGCACCGGATTCATCCAACTTATTCTTGTACACCCATCTAGTACCAACAATAGTGTGACCTTGCGGTTTTGAAACGAGTTGCCACACCTTGTTTCTTTCAGATTCTGCCAACTCTTCTTGCATTGTTGCTATCCAGTCAGGCTCCACTAACGCTTATTTGATCGTCCGGGGCTCAACCGAGGACATAAACGCTGCATAGTGACAGTGATTAGATAAATCTTTTGAAGATCGATTTTGGATGCCTGCTGATGGGTTTCTGATGATTTGACCTGGTGGGTGGTGCTTCGTCAATACGTGTAGATAGGGTTGTAGATGGTCAGCGGCTGCGGTAGAAGGAATGTCTTCAATATCGGAAGACTCTGCAGTTGGAGATAGCAGTTCCCTCTGGACTTGAGAGCAGCCCACAAAATTATCTTGGACTGTTGGAGCGTGATCAATATTTTTGTGTGCAAAAAAAAGAGGTTCTCCCTGGATTGTGGATGGGAGCTCCCCTTGAACCTGAGAAGGTTCCCCTGGATTGCGGATGGGAGTGTAATAACCCTCGGGTTGGTTCTTGTGTCAATGTTTTCTATATTTTCATCATCTGAGTCCAAAACGACATTTGAGAGCTGAGATCCTCTGTGGAGAGGAACTGGAGCTACATCTTCAAGTATTGGAACCTGATCCAAAGATAAAATTTCCCCCTCAACCGGCGAGGTGGAAGTATTGAGTGATACTTCATCTGATAGAGTAGGACCAAAGACTTCGGCATGCTAATGTTGAGCTTCCGGGGACACAAGAACTTCAGATAACTTAGCAGTCTCTGCAGGGTCAAAGAGATCATCATATTTTACTTCAACTATGTTTAATGGATCCGAAGGGCAGTGTTGCAGACGTAATAGTCATCGAATTTGACGTCGGAGCTTTCAACTATTAGTCTCGTGTGTATAATAAGAACCCTATAGGCTACCTTGTTTGTTGAGTAGCCAAGAAAGATGCCTTCATCAGACTTCGGTGCAAACTTGTTAAGATGATCTTTGTTGTTGATCACAAAACATCTACACTCAAAGATGTCGAAGAATCGGACATTTGGTTTGCGGTTGTTAAGGCCCTCATATGGAGTTTTGCTGAGACGCTTGCACACAACGCCTCGGTTTTCAGAAAACATGTTGTGGCCACCGCTTTGGCCCAGAAGTAAAGAGGAAGATTGGCAAAGTTGAGCATAGATTTGGCTGCTTCCACCAGAGTTCAGTTTCTTTGCTCTACTACTCCATTATGTTGCGGTGTGTAAGGAGCTGAGAAATTGTGACTGATACCCTTTGAAACCAAGAAATTGTTTAAGAGATGATTGGTGAACTCGGTTCCATTATCACTGCAGATGCCACGTACTGGTAACTTGATCTGCAGTTCGATCTCCCTGATAAAATTGATCAGCACCTGCGGTGTTTCTGACTTGAGTCTCATAAAGAAAACCCATGTGAAACGAGTGAAATCATCCACTATAACCAGTATGTATTTCTTATGATAAAGACTGGCTACGGTAGACGGACCGCAAAGATCAATATGTGAAAGTTCTAGTGGTTCAGAAATTGAAGAATCAATCACCATCAGATGACTTGCTTTGGATTGTTTGCCACATCCACAGGCTGGGCAAAGGGTATCATTGTGATATTTCATAATGGGAGACCTCGGACGAGTTCACTGGTAACCAGGTTGTTGATATAGCGAAAGTTGAGATGAGCTAGCTTGCGATGCCATAGCCAACTAACTTCTGATACTGCTTTGGATAGGAAGCATAGTTGCGGTTTCCCTATGATCAGAGAGACTTCCAAAGGATACATTGTACCTTTGGATTTGGATTTCATCAAGAAAATACTTCTATCACTTGTCATTACATAGCAGAATTCACTATCAAATTCAACTTGATGGCCTACTTTACATAGTTGACCAACACTTATGAGATTGTGTCAAGGTTTTGAAAACCGGACCGGAGACCGAACCGGTCGTCTTACTGGTTCGATGGTTTAAGTGGTCCAACCGGTCAGACCGGTCTCAAAAACCGGAAAAACCGGATGGAGTCATAATTATATTTAATTACATAAAAAATACAAAAAATGAAAAAAATAAATATTTTTTAAAATTTCCGGTTTTGACCGGTTTTACCAGTTCAACCGGACCGGTTTTTACCGATTCGACCGGTTTTTACCGGTTTTCACCGGTTCAAACAAATACCGGTTTTTTGACCTTTGTCCCGGATCCCGGTTGAACCGGTCGAACCGGCCGGTCCGGTCCGGTTTTCAAAACATGGGATTGTGTTTAAGACCTTCTACATAAGTGACCTTTTGGATAGAGAAATTCCCAATAGTAAGAACACCATAACCTCGGATTATGCCATTCGCGTTGTTGCCGAATGTGTCTTTTCCACCGTTGCAAATTGTCCTGAAATCCCGAAGGTACTCCAACCTTTCGGTCATGTGCAAGGAGCAGGCACTGTCGATTAACCATTCTTCTTCTTTTTCCTTCTTGCACATAGCCTGAGAATTACAAGGTTAGTTTGGGCACCCAAACGAGTTTGGAGCTTGGGGAAAATGATGATTTTCTAATTGATGCATGAGCCGAGGTTGCAGGGATAGGTTTCGTGTCAAATTTTAGGCCTAGTCCTAGGTATTTGTTAATTATTAGAGTGTTGTGAGATTTAGAAAAGTTATGAGGTTTTTGAAAAGAAAGAGATTTAACATGAGATGAGCATTTTTGACAACTACATTGATATGTAGAAATTTTTTCATTTACCCTAACACTTTGCTTGGTCAGCGACCTGGGTGAAGACCAATTTAAGAGAAGTGAGATCTGACCTTGGTGCTGTTGGGATTTCAAAAAGTACGTTTTGCAGGAGTGGGAGCACGTGTAGATCTCTAGGAAAGTGATTTATTAAGACTTTGATGTGATTTTAAAAGTGTCGGGGTTGGTAAAATCCCCTTCCATTTTGGGTCATCTGGGGAATAAATTTCAAAACCATTGCTTCAAAAAGACTTTACTTTCTTTTGGGTTGTGTCTGATGTTTTTGAAATGGTTTTAGAAACTGTAGATTCCCTTTTGCTTGTTTTCTTGATTAAAGAATTTTTTGAAAAGTAATTTGAGAAAACAAGCTTTTCTGGACTCTTAGATTTCACGGGATTGAATTTCCTCTTTGAAAGCCTTTTCAGCCTCGGCATTTGGAGAACCGCAGTCATTGATGTTCAGCTACAGTTTCCTGGAACACTTTGATAATTTTTTGAAAACGAGGACTTGATTCATCCGAACTAGAGGATTCAGTGTTTTGGGAGCATTGACCCACTTCAAAGTTTTCTACGGGTATTTCATGATGAATTGGCTAAATGGTCATAGTGCTCTTGACTATGGTATAAGGTAAGGAAGATTGGACTACCACAGAGTAAGTCTGAGTTGAGACTTTTCTGGGACACTTGATGATAGGCAGATGGACAAACTGTGGTTCATGACCGCCGTGAGAGACGCTGGGGTCTGAAGTCTGAGAATTGGGATAGATTTTGTCACGGATAGGAGTTTGATCACTTGAGTGACCCGAAAATTCAGGCATAATTTCCTCAATGACACAATTGTTACTCAGATTATGAAGTCTACCGAAGTGAGCTCTAATGTCTTCAGAAAAGGTTTTTTCATTGACTGGGAAATGGAATTCTCGGTCAGGAGGGACATAGGGACGGTCCCTTTTAAATCGGGGTGATGAGTCCTTTGCGGTATAGTACCCATTGGACCAAACCTAATTGTATGTGTTCTCCACGGTTCCATTATTTACAAGGTTCTCAATAGCTTCACTTTCATTAAAGACTTTTTATATTAAAAGATTTAAATGTACAATTTAACTCTGACCTAAATCTATTTGGTTTAAAGATTTAAATGCATGCTATAATTTAGAGTTTGAATCATAAGTTTTCACTGTTCACCGATGCTTAGAGTCCCATCCTTTGCCATGCAGCAGTAGTTCTTTGCCAGCTTTGTAGACCCATTCTCGTCCGTAGTTGCCAGCATGTAAATCTTGCCTTTTCCTTTGACGTTGCTGATGTCTTCATCCTCATCTCCGGATGACCAAACTGATGGTCCCTTTTCACATGCGCTACATATGCCCTTGCTTTCTCCTTTTCCTCCAATTCTTGAGCCATTCTAAGATAGAATGCTCTATCTTTCACAACATTAGCTTTGCAGTCTTTGGTAAAGTGGTTCTCCTTGTTGCACTTGTGACAGATTAGAACATCACTTTTATCTTCTTAAGAGGTACCGGAGTCAGTTGAATTGGTAGGCTTCGATGCCTCTTTGGGTTGAGTGTTCTGAGGTTGCGGTGGTGGGTGAGTGTTTTTGGAGAAACGAGAATGATTGTTTTGAGGATTAAAGTTGCAGTTGAAGGGAGGTTTGTTGAACTGATGATTTTTACGAAAAGAAGAGGGTGGTAGCCGGTTGAACTGTTGGCTAACAAGAGTAATTGCATTCGGGAATTCTTCTTCATCATCATACTCTGAGTCAGCTTCGTATGACTGCGGAGGATTTTCATGCAAGGGAGAGTAATATTAAGTATGTGGTGCTTGTGCTATGAGAGCAGGTGGTCCTCCGAAGTCAGCACAATCCTTGAGTACGGTAGATTCTTGTGCTTGTAATTCACCATAGATCTTGTAAAGAGATAAAAAGTGGATCTTTCTATCTCCTTAGACTATCATCTTAGAAGTCATCCAGTGTCTTCCCAAACCATTGAGTAATTGAAGGTTTGTCTCATGGTTGCTTCAAACCGTGCCAACATTAGATAACTTAGTGACAATCAAATTGAACCTTTTGAATGAGTCTTCCAAACTTTCACCAGCATGTCGGGAGCAACTCCATGGGAAATCTCATAAAAGGCAATAGCGTCATTTTCCATTTTGTCAAGATCATCTTTGGTGGGACGATTCAGGTCTGTTTGACCTCCTCCTAGTTTAGTTGTGGTGCCGTCGGTTTGAACTGGTGTCAGAACAGGGACATGTGGCCCTTCTTCTACAGATCTCCATACATCTCTTCCAAGTCTCCATAAGTATCTATCCATCCTCTGAGACCAGCGATGATATTCGTTTGCCACCAATATTCAAGCTCTATTAGAACCACCAACATTGTTGGAAACATTAAGAGATAATGCTTGTGCCATATTTCCTTGTTTTGAAAATATTTTTTTTTGTTTTAAGAAATGAGCTTCATTGGTATAGAAGGCTTTTTGAAAATCAGAGTTTTGCTTCAAATGGCAACCACTTTGGCTCTGATACCAATTGTTGAGAGAAAAACTTGAGAAACACACTTGAACAATCGTTAGAGCAAGTTTATCTTGTAAAATTTAAAGTTTAACTCAAAGGATCATAAAGCTCAACAATAATAGAAGTTAGAGTTAGATAGTTAGATGATTAGATGCGGAAATATAAGGAAATATAAATAACAACAAGTATTTTATCAAGTATATACTTAAGTTGATTCTTAACAAGGAATGCAATTAGACTAGGTTAGTAAGTGAGATCAAACTTAGTGAATAAGTCAAGATTGACTTGCTCCGAATGAGAGATTTAGATATGTTATATTTCAGATTATGTTTAGTAGAGTTTAGAGAGTAAGAAGGAGATGAGAGAGTAAGTTATGAATTTCAAGAGATATGAGATTCAAGATGCGTAGATGATGTATCCATTCAGAAAGAGAAAACTCCTTTTATAGAGTATCAAAGATTACAAATGTCCTATCTGTTTAAAGTTGCCTTGCAAGGCACATTTGATAAAAGAGAGTACATTTAGAAAAACAGATAAAATACTAAGACTAAGTGGTGATGACGATGAGTGCGATTGTGGTACTTGACTGTGGATGAGAGAGTAGTTGCTGATAAGGGAGAGGCTGAGGTTTGGATTAAGTTAAAAAGGGTCACTTCTATGTTTGACCAGTTTTATCTGATTTTACAAGTTTATATTAAATTAATTAAAATACTCAACTAATTACTAAAGTAAACAACTATAATGATGATTTTAAATAAGGAATAAAGGGTGCTTTCGTTTAGCTTTGAATCCCTCGTGTTTCCTAAATTTGATTTCAAGACAGTGGATTAATTCCGTTAGTTACCAAATAAAAGTTACTAGTCATCATGATCAAACTAACTAGCATAAGTCAATTCAATAAATTTAAACCTAATGAACATGCAATTTAAGGACAATAAATTGATTTTAAATATAATTTGGACTTTGAATGATAGAACCTATAGACTACTATTCTCTGCTCAAGTCTAGTAATCAAGCAAATATTATGATCAAATATTGTTGTCTAACACAGTTAAGCAACCAAGTTATCACCTATCTTATGATATGACTGATCACTATCTCTAAGAATTTAATGATTATAAATAGCTAGGTAAATCAATTTCATGCAAATAACTCAAGATTAACTACACAATCTTGAGACAATTAAATAAAGATAGAAACTTAAGCAGGCTAGTTTTAGATTCACCAAAGAATATTTAAAGCTAAAACTAACTTCATCAATCCATAAAATAAGAAATCAACACATAGTAATTAAGATTTCATCTAATCGAAATAAAATCAAGGGATTTTAGCCCCTAAATACAGCTCAAAAACACATAAACAAAAGGTAAACCACGCTAAACATCATTAAAATAAGCAAATCGAATGTATAGATGTGAATCCTTGCTCCAGTCTCGTTATCCTTTGATATCTAGTCGAATTATGCCCTCCAAGAGTTCTTGGAAGGGTTTTTCCTAGTGAATAATCGCATCCCTAAATCCTCTCCATCTTGAAATCGATTAAATGTTCGAATATATATATTTTCCTAAAATCTGACCACCACGACGCAGTTCAAAAGGCAACACGTCGTGGTCTTCATGAATATCCCATATTCTCTAAGTTACCTCATTTGTTGAGAATCTTCCATTCACCACGTCATGGTGGATGATTCCCACGTTCTGGTCTTTTGTCTTCAAGCCTTCTTTGTCTTCTTTTGCCTTAGCTCATATTTTCTTGCTTCCAGCTCCTTGTTTGCTTTCTTTTCATCTCAAATATTTCTTTGCTACTAAACAAACATATTTCAAACATAATAACTACTTTATGTCCCAAAATAAAAATAATTTTAGGTAAGACTATTTGAAATATGTACAAAATACATGAATAAATATGCATATATCACCGACCCGAAACAATTATTATTTATTATTTTATTTTTATCGGATTCACTTAATTGCGGAACCACATTATTTCATGCTCTAGACTTAGCCACTGTGTAGAATATTTTATGGTTTTAACAAATAAAATTATGATCCAAATGATCTTTATAAACCTCTATGAATCCTAATGTATAACATTTTGAGAAAACATTTTTAGAATAAAAACATTACGCCATGCACTAGGGGTGAAGTGTTAATGGTACAAGATCGGGGAAAAGCTTGTGTAGGGGGTGGTGTTATGCCCTGTAGATGAGGACGAAAAGAAAATTTTGAGCAGGGTGGCTTACGAAGTAAATTAATTAAAAGAGCATATCCAATGCTTAACTCATGTTATAACTTAAAGTTATTGTCACCTCATTATTTATTAATTTTGACCTCTAAAAAACTGACTTCTCCAATGGTTAACCTTATTTTAATAGTTTTTCTACAAACCTAACTATTTTTCCCTCATCCACATAAAATGTTTTACAGAACATCGAATTTAATTAATCATTTTTTAACACAAATCATTTCTTAAGATGAATATATAAAATACAACTATATCAAGCGTTTATTTATATACCTAAAATATGAAAAAATATTATGTTTTAGTTATAAAAATAAAATAAAAATATTGAAAATATTATAATATAGTTATAAAATAAAATATATTTAAAGTGGACATGTAAAATTTATGATATTATTGAGTGGTCAAACAAAAAAACAAAAAAAAATTGTTTGCTCAAATAGTTTTAAATGGTCATTTAAAAGACTAACTAATAATACACTATAAAAAAATAGGCCATTGAAGATGTTCTAAAGGTAAATTATTCATTTTATATTGGATTCGTGAAGTAAAACAAAATTATCTTAGTTGTGGGACTGAAATATCTATAAATAATGGTTTTGGCATCCGCAAATGTTACATAGTTTTTTATATGATAATCATAAATATAAAAAAATTTACAAATTCAAAATGTAATATATTTGTCTATTATATAGGCTTTGTAACATTGTATACTACACTATTTATTTGTAACTAAAGAAATTATTATCCATCGCTAGTTTGAATTAGTCATTTTGATCCATATGGTAGTAAGTCCTAGAAAAAAAAATTAACTTGCTTTCCAAATCTTCTAATTTTTATATGTTATTATAGTAAATTAGGATGAGATTTGTAAAAGTTCTTTAAATATGTTAAACCTTTTATATGGTTTACCAATTTAATTTGAAACACTCTTTTTCCATAAAAATAATTATACATATTTTTTAAATTTGTTATTTATGTATTTTATATGAAAAGTAAAATGAGACATAAATGTGTTATTGATAAGTCTCCTTCAATGTAAATTAGAAAAGAAGTTAAGAAGAAGATTGATGTACACATTAATCTCGTTTGAACTTAAATAGGTGGATTCTTTACTAAATAACATAAAGACCTTTAGGTTGAAATACTTCATACTAGTAAATTGATTACTAAGTCACTAAAATATTAAAATATGTTTTCTTTATTTGCCATTCCATTTAAGTGCAATTGTAATCGTATATTTGCTTTTGAAGAGACACAAAATGATACAATTATGATATACTAGCTATGTATCAAGTTAAATTAAAATGAAATAATTTTAAATTATTTAATAAAATATAAACAAATATAAAATTATTACTTATGTCAACTCAAACAAGTTGTACAATATGTAAAATAGTGGTACTAATGTATAGTTTTAAACGTAAACCGGTTAGCATAAATACAACTTAACTACCATATTTAATAACTACACATATAAATCCATATATATAGAAGTCATGATAAAAAGTTTCAAGTCACGAGTGGAATATTAAGAAAAGCTACACAATGTACCTTAAGCTTTTAAAGGTTGTTATTGTATCGTTTTTTATTTTCACAACTGACATTGTTTGTGGTAAAAAGCTTGTTGGAGAAGAGAAGAAAATCCCAGAATATAGTGAGGACATTATTAAGAGTGGTTGTGATTCAAAAACAAGCTTATCATGTAGTGTTCGTGATGAAATACATGGAGGAGGGCATGTTAGAGATTACATTCAAGATGAGATCCTTAATAAGTTGCGAGTAAATGGCCAAGGTAAAGGGGAAGCAATGTCAAAAGGAACTATAACAGTAAATATGGACCATGATAGTCAATCGAAGAATGGAGCTGCGATCAACGAAATTAATATAAGAAAAATGTCAACTAATTCAATCTACGATGCTGCACTTAGCACAACAACTAATCCCAGTCAACAATATGCCAATCAATATCCTAACACTCAAGTGTATTCTAATGGAATGTCTGACAACCAAGATGAAGGTGGAGGCGGTGGAGGAGGGGGAGGCGGATCTGAAGGTGGAGGGGGAGGAGGAGGTGGTGGTGGTGGTGGAGGAGGAGGAGGAGGCGGTGGTGGTGGAAGATAATCTACTATAAATTTAAATGCAATGTCTATCGTAATAAATGATAAAACATCATAAAACGCATATCTAACTATAATAATGTCCGCATTGATTGAATCAATATCAGATATGCATGTATTATCTCGTTGTGTGCTATACAAACGTAATTTAATCAATAAAGACATTGATGTTATATATATATATATATATATATATATATATATATATATATATATATGTTCGTTAGAGAAATGTCGACTTACATACTAAGTTAGTTATATTACTAACAATAAATGTGCATATTGCATTGCACACAATCTGCAATCTAAAATAGAAAGAATAATAAATATGTGATAGTTTCTTATTTATTAATAGTTTGGTAGTTTAATAAGAAACTATTAAAGACATGGACTAGATTTTCAATTAGTCGAATTTAATTAAACAATACAAAATTATCTATTTATCTAATAGATAATTATGTTATAATTTTCATTGGATTGCTTTGTGATCAATAAAAATTATGGAGAGCCTTTATAAGGTTTTCGTTTCACGACCAGATGTTAACATCTTCCATTCGATCTCTCTCTCTCTTTCTCTCTCTCTCTCTCTCTCTCTCTATATATATATATATATATATATATATATATATATATATATATATATATATATATATATATATATTCACTCTTCCTCAAACTTTCAAAGAAATCAAGAAACCCAAGATAAGTTGTTTCTCTTACTCATTTAACAAGAAAGTAACATATTTATCAATGAATCTCTAGTGGTTGAGATTAGCACGACAATGAAGAAGTGTTGAGAGAAGAACTTAACCATGGAGATTATTATCGGATTTAAAGTTAATCTCATGGATCTTTTGGTTAGCTAAAAATAAATAATTGTGGAATTATAAGAACAACTCAAATGAAAACATAACATCAACATAACTAAATAAATATTAACAAGATAAAAGAAGCCTTGTTGAATTGTAACTACGTTTGAATGCAAACTATAACACCAACAAAAATTAGGTCAAAAATAAAGTTGTTCAGTAACCATAATTGGGATGTACTAAGTGGTAGATATCGTAACAAGGTTTCTAAAAATATAAAGAACACTAAAATATGAGTTATAACGAAAAAGTTATGACCAATCGAAGATCCGCGACAATACCGGTAAAACACAGTTAAGCATAAAATACGAAATTCCAATAAAATACTTTTTGGCCTTAGGTATCTAATTTAAAGTTGTAGATATCATTAAACCGTAAATGTACACAAAAAGAACGCCCAAATCTGACTTCGTATGAGGAAGTTATGATTTTTCGCAGTTTCAGACATAGCAATAGACAGCTAAAAACTCGAAATAGAGATCGGGCGACTTTTAACCAACGCAACCTAAACGAGAATCGAAGATCTCAACAATAGTAGTACAACTGTAAAAAAACTGAAAAAAACGGACATTAGATGAAGAAGTTATGGATTTTTAACGGACATGAGATGAGCCTTTTGATAACTACATTGATACGCATAAATTTTTTCATTTACCCTAACACTTTGCTTGGTCAGCGACCTGCGTGAAGACCAATTTGAGAGAAGTGAGATCTGACCGTGGTGCTGTTGGGATTTCAAAAAGTACGTTTTGCAGGAGTGGGAGCACGTATAGATCTCTAGGAAAGTGATTTCTTAAGACTTTGATGTGATTTTAAAAGTGTCGGGGTTGGTAAAATCCCCTTCCATTTTGGGTCATCAGGGGAATAGATTTCAAAACCATTGCTTCAAAAAGACTTTACTTTCTTTTGGGTTGTGTCTGATGTTTTTGAAATGGTTTTAGAAACTGTAGATTCCCTTATGTTTGTTTTCTTGATTAAAGAATTTTTTGAAAAGTAATTTGAGAAAACAAGCTTTTCTGGACTCTTAGCTTTCACGGGATCGAATTTCCTCTTTGAAAGCCTTTTCAGCCTCGGCTTTTGGAGAACCGCAGTCATTGATGTTCAGCTGCAGTTTCCTGGAACACTTTGATAATTTTTTGAAAACGAGGACTTGATTCATCCGAACTAGAGGATTTAGTGTTTTGGGAGCATTGACCCACTTCAAAGTTTTCTATGGGTATTTCATGATGAATTGGCTAAATGGTCATATTGCTCTTGACTATGGTCTGCGGTAAGGAAGATTGGACTACCGCACAGTAAGTCTGAGTTGAGACTTTTGTGGGATACTTGATGATAGGCAGATGGACAGACTGTGGTTCATGATTGTCGTGAGAGACGCTGGGGTCTGAAGTCTGAGAATTGGGATAGATTTTGTCACGGATAGGAGTTTGATCACTTGAGTGACCCGAAAATTCAGGCATAATTCCCTCAATGACACAATTGTTACTCAGATTATGAAGTCTACCGAAGTAAGCTCTAATGTCTTCAGAAAAGGTTTTTTCATTGACTGGTAAATGGAATTCTCGGTCAGGAGGGACATAGGGACGGTCCTTGTTAAATCGGGGTGATGAGTCCTTTGTGGTAGTTTACCCATTGGACCAACCCCAATTTTATGTGTTCTCCACGGTTCCATTATTTACAAGGTTCTCAATAGCTTCACTTTCATTAAAGAGTTTTTATATTAAAAGATTTAAACATACAATTTAACCCTGACCTAAATCTCTTTGGTTTAAAGCTATTTCTAACTGTGTTCCACTCAACATTCTTGCATCTTTCTCTACCACTAAGTCCTTTTCTAACATAGCTACTTCGATTCTTTTGTCATCCAGTCATCCTCTTACATGAAACATCTCTTGGGATGCTATGTTCTTCTCCTCTAGAGGTTTGTTATAGTCTATAAGGACGGCAGCACATGTGTCATTAAGATTGTCTATGAAGGGTTGATAGTTATGCATGCTATAATTTAGAGTTTGAATCATAAGCTTTCCCTGTTCAACGATGCTTAGAGTCCCATCCTTTTCCATGTAGCAGTAGTTATTTTCGATTTTTGTAGACCCATCCTCGTCCGTAGTTTCCAGCATGTAAATCTTTCCTTTTCCTTTTACGTTTCTGATGTCTTCATCCTCATCTCCGGATGACCAAACTAATGGTCCCTTTTCACATGGGCTACATATGCCCTTGCTTTCTCCTTTTCCTCCAATTATTGAGCCATTCTAAGATAGAATGCTCTATCTTTCACCACATTAGCTTTGCAGTCTTTGGTAAAGTGGTTCTCCTTGTTGCACTTGTGACAGATTAGAACATCACTTTTATCTTCTTAAGAGGTACCGGAGTCAGTTGAATTGGTGGGCTTCGGTGCCTCTTTGGGTTGAGTGTTCTGAGGTTGCGGTGGTGGGTGAGTGTTTTTGGAGAAACGAGAATGATTGTTTTGAGGATTAAAGTTGCAGTTGAAGGTCGGTTTGTTAAACTGATGATTTTTACGAAAAGAAGAGGGTGGTAGCCAGTTGAACTGTTGGCTAACAAGAGTAATTGCATTCTGGAATTCTTCTTCATCATCATACTCTGATTCAGCTTCGTATGACTGCGGAGGATTTTCATGCAAGGGAGAGTAATATTAAGTATGTGGTGCTTGTGCTATGAGAGCAAGTGGTCCTCCGAAGTCAGCACAATCCTTGAGTACGGTAGATTCTTGTGCTTGTAATTCACTATAGATCTTGTAAAGAGATAAAGAGTGGATCTTTCTATCTCCTTAGACTATCATCTTAGCAGTCATCCAGTGTCTTCCCAAACCATTGAGTAATTGAAGGTTTGTCTCATGGTTGCTTCGAACCGTGCCAACATTAGATAACTTAGTGACAATCAGATTGAACCTTTTGAATGAGTCTTCCAAACTTTCACTAGCATGAGCTTTGAAATTGCTGAACTCATTGAGTGCGGTTGTGAGCTTCTTATCTTAAGCTTGTTCTGTACCCTCATATAAGTTCTTGAGAACATCCCAGATCTCTTTTGCTGATTTGCAGTTTATGATAATGTCGAAGTTGTCGGGAGCAACTCCATGGGAAATCTCATAAACGGCAATAGCGTCATTTTCCATTTTGTTAAGATCATCATTGGTGGGACGATTCAAGTCTGGTTGACCTCCTCCTAGTCTAGTTGTGGTGTCGTCGGTTTGAACTGGTGTCTGAACAGGGACATGTGGCCCTTCTTCTACAGATCTCCATACATCTCTTCCAAGTCTCCATAAGTATCTATCCATCCTCTGAGACCAGTGATGATATTTGTTTGCCACCAATATCCGAGCTCTATTAGAACCACCAACACTATTGGAAACATTGAGAGATAATGCTTGTGCCATATTTCCTTGTTTTGAAAATATTTTTTTTTTGTTTTATGAAATGAGATTCATTGGTATAGAAGGCTTTTTGAAAATCAGAGTTTTGCTTCAAAAGGCAACCAATTTGGCTCTGATACCAATTGTTGAGAGAAAAACATGAGAAACACACTTGAACAATCGTTAGAAAAAGTTTATCTTGTGGAATTTAAAGTTTAACTCAAAGGATCATAAAGCTCAACAATAATAGAAGTTAGAGTTAGATAGTTAGATGATTAGATGCGGAAATATAAGGAAATATCAATAACAACAAGTATTTTATCAAGTATATACTTAAGTTGATTCTTAACAAGGAATGGAATCAGACTAGGTTAGTAAGTGACATCAAACTTAGTGATTAAGTCAAGATTGACTTGCTCCGAAGGAGAGATTTAGATTTGTTATATTTCAGATTATGTTTAGTAGAGTTTAGAGAGTAAGAAGGAGATGAGAGAGTAAGTTATGAATTTCAAGAGATATGAGATTCAAGATGCGTAAATGATGTATTCATTCAGAAAGAGAAAACTCCTTTTATAGAGTATCAAAGATTACAAATGTCCTATCTGTTTAAAGTTTCCATGCAACGCACATTTGATAAAAGATAGTACATTTAGAAAAACAGATAAAATACTAAGACTAAGTGCTGATGACGATGAGTGCGATTGCAGTACTTGACTGCGGATGAGAGAGTAGTTGTTGATAAGGGAGAGGCTGAGGTTTGGATTAAGTTAAAGAGGGTCACTTCTATGTTTCAACAGTTTTATCTGATTTTACAAGTTTATATTAAATTAATTAGAATACTCAACTAATTACTAAAGTAAACAACTATAATGATGATTTTAAATAAAGAATAAAGGGTGCTTTCATTTAGCTTTGAATCCCTCATGTTTCCTAAATTTGATTTCAAGACAGTGGATTAATTCCGTTAGTTACCAAATAAAAGTTACTAGTCATCATGATCAAACTAACTAGCATAAGTCAATTCAATAAATTTAACCCTAATGAACATGCAATTTAAGGACAATAAATTGATTTTAAATATAATTTGGACTCCGAATGATAGAATCTATAGACTGCTATTCTCTGCTCAAGTCTAGTAATCAAGCAAATATTATGATCAAATATTGTTGTCTAACACAGTTAAGCAACTAAGTTATCACCTATATTATGATATGACTGATCACTAGCTCTAAGAATTTAATGATTATAAATAGCTAGGTAAATCAATTTCATGCAAATAACTCAAGATTAACTACACAATCTTGATACAATTAAATAAATATAGAAACTTAAGCAGGCTAGTTTTAGATTCACCAAAGAATATTTAAAGCTAAAACTAACTTCATCAATCCATAAAATAAGAAATCAACACATAGTAATTAAGAGTTCATCTAATCGAAATAAAATCAAGGGATTTTAGCCCCTAAATACAGCTCAAAAACACATAAACAAAAGGTAAACCACGCTAAACATCATTAAAAATAAGCAAATCGAATGTATAGATGTGAATCCTTGCTCCAGTCTCGTTATCCTTTGATATCTAGTCGAATTATGCCCTCCAAGAGTTCTTGGAAGGGTTTTTCCTAGTGAATAATCGCATCCCTAAATCCTCTCCATCTTGAAATCGATTTAATGTTCGAATATATATACTTTCCTAAAATCTGACCACCACGACGCGGTTCAAAAGGCAACACGTCGTGGTCTTCATGAATATCCCATATTCTCTAAGTTACCTCATTTGTTGAGAATCTTCCATTCACCACGTCATGGTGGATGATTCCCACGTTCTGGTCTTTTGTCTTCAAGCCTTCTTTGTCTTCTTTTGCCTTAGCTCATATTTTCTTGCTCCCAGCTCCTTGTTTGCTTCCTTTTCATCTCAAATATTTCTTTGCTACTCAACAAACATATTTCAAACATAATAACTACTTTATGTCCCAAAATAAAAATAATTTTAGGTAAGACTATTTGAAATATGTACAAAATACATGAATAAATATGCATATATCACCGACCCAAAACAATTATTATTGATTATTTTATTTTGATCGGATTCACTTAATTGCGGAACCACATTATTTCATGCTCTAAACTCAGCCGTTGTGTAGAATATTTTCTGGTTTTAACAAATAAAATTATGATCCAAATGATCTTTATAAACCTCTACGAATCCTAATGTATAACATTTTTAGAAAACATTTTTAGAAAACATTTTTAGAATAAAAACATTACGCCATGCACTAGGGTTGAAGTGTTAATGGTACAAGATCGGGGAAAAGCTTGTGTAGGGGGTGGTGTTATGCCCTGTAGATGAGGACGAAAAGAAAATTTTGAGCAGGGTGGCTTACGAAGTAAATTAATTAAAATAGCATATCCAATGCTTAACTCATGTTATAACTTAAAGTTATTGTCACCTCATTATTTATTAATTTTGACCTCTAAAAAACTGACTTCTCCAATGGTTAACCTTATTTTAATAGTTTTTCTACAAACTTAACTATTTTTCCCTCATCCACATAAAATGTTTTACAGAACATCGAATTTAATTAATCATTTTTTAACACAAATCATTTCTTAAGATGAATATATAAAATACAACTATATCAAGCGTTTATTTATATACCTAAAATATGAAAAAATATTATGTTTTAGTTATATTAATAAAATAAAAATATTGAAAATATTATAATATAGTTATAAAATAAAATATATTTAAAGTCGACATGTAAAATTTATGATATTATTGAGTGGTCAAACAAAAAAACAAAAAAAAAATTGTTTGCTCAAATAGTTTTAAATGGTCATTTAAAAGACTAACTAATAATACACTATAAAAAATAGGCCATTGAAGATGTTCTAAAGGTAAATTATTCATTTTATATTGGATTCGTGAAGTAAAACAAAATTATCTTAGTCGTGGGACTGAAATATCTATAAATAATGGTTTTGGCATCCGCAAATGTTACATAGTTTTTTATATGATAATCATAAATATAAAAAAATTTACAAATTCAAAATGTAATATATTTGTCTATTATATAGGCTTTGTAACATTGTATACTACACTATTTATTTGTAACTAAAGAAATTATTATCCATCGCTAGTTTGAATTAGTCATTTTGATCCATATGGTAGTAAGTCCTAGAAAAAAAAATTAACTTGCTTTCCAAATCTTCTAATTTTTATATGTTATTATAGTAAATTAGGATGAGATTTGTAAAAGTTCTTTAAATATGTTAAACCTTTTATATGGTTTACCAATTTAATTTGAAACACTCTTTTTCCATAAAAATAATTATACATATTTTTTAAATTTGTTATTTATGTATTTTATATGAAAAGTAAAATGAGACATAAATGTGTTATTGATAAGTCTCCTTCAATGTAAATTAGAAAAGAAGTTAACAAGAAGATTGACGTACACATTAATCTCGTTTGAACTTAAATAGGTGGATTCTTTACTAAATAACATAAAGACCTTTAGGTTGAAATACTTCATACTAGTAAATTGATTACTAAGTCACTAAAATATTAAAATATGTTTTCTTTATTTGCCATTCCATTTAAGTGCAATTGTAATCATATATTTGCTTTTGAAGAGACACAAAATGATACAATTATGATATACTAGCTATGTATCAAGTTAAATTAAAATGAAATAATTTTAAATTATTTAATAAAATATAAACAAATATAAAATTATTACTTATGTCAACTCAAACAAGTTGTACAATATGTAAAATAGTGGTACTAATGTATAGTTTTAAACGTAAACCGGTTAGCATAAATACAACTTAACTACCATATTTAATAACTACACATATAAATCCATATATATAGAAGTCATGATAAAAAGTTTCAAGTCACGAGTGGAATATTAAGAAAAGCTACACAATGTACCTTAAGCTTTTAAAGGTTGTTATTGTATCGTTTTTTATTTTCACAACTGACATTGTTTGTGGTAAAAAGCTTGTTGGAGAAGAGAAGAAAATCCCAGAATATAGTGAGGACATTATTAAGAGTGGTTGTGATTCAAAAACAAGCTTATCATGTAGTGTTCGTGATGAAATACATGGAGGAGGGCATGTTAGAGATTACATTCAAGATGAGATCCTTAATAAGTTGCGAGGAAATGGCCAAGGTAAAGGGGAAGCAATGTCAAAAGGAAGTATAACAGTAAATATGGACCATGATAGTCAATCGAAGAATGGAGCTGCGATCAACGAAATTAATATAAGAAAAATGTCAACTAATTCAATCTACGATGCTGCACTTAGCACAACAACTAATCCCAGTCAACAATATGCCAATCAATATCCTAACACTCAAGTGTATTCTAATGGAATGTCTGACAACCAAGATGAAGGTGGAGGCGGTGGAGGAGGGGGAGGCGGATCTGAAGGTGGAGGCGGAGGAGGAGGTGGTGGTGGTGGTGGAGGAGGAGGAGGAGGCGGTGGTGGTGGAAGATAATCTACTATAAATTTAAATGCAATGTCTATCGTAATAAATGATAAAACATCATAAAACGCATATCTAATTATAATAATGTCCGCATTGATTGAATCAATATCAGATACGCATGTATTATCTCGTTGTGTACTATACAAACGTAATTTAATCAATAAAGACATTGATGTTATATATATATATATATATATATATATATATATATATATATATATATATATATATATATATGTTCGTTAGAGAAATGTCGACTTACATACTAAGTTAGTTATATTACTAAGAATAAATGTGCATATTGCATTTCACACAATCTGCAATCTAAAATAGAAAGAATAATAAATATGTGATAGTTTCTTATTTATTAATAGTTTGGTAGTTTAATAAGAAACTATTAAAGACATGGACTAGATTTTCAATTAGTCGAATTTAATTAAACAATACAAAATTATCTATTTATCTAATAGATAATTATGTTATAATTTTAATAGGATTGCTTTGTGATCAATAAAAATTATGGAGAGCCTTTATAAGGTTTTCGTTTCACGACCAGATGTTAACATCTACCATTCGATCTCTCTCTCTCTTTCTCTCTCTCTCTCTCTCTCTATATATATATATATATATATATATATATATATATATTCACTCTTCCTCAAACTTTCAAAGAAATCAAGAAACCCAAGATAAGTTGTTTCTCTTACTCATTTAACAAGAAAGTAACATATTTATCAATGAATCTCTAGTGGTTGAGATTAGCACGACAATGAAGAAGTGTTGAGAGAAGAACTTAACCATGGAGATTATGATCGGATTTAAAGTTAATCTCATGGATCTTTTGGTTAGCTAAAAATAAATAATTGTGGAATTATAAGAACAACTCAAATGAAAACATAACATCAACATAACTAAATAAATATTAACAAGATATAAGAAGCCTTGTTGAATTGTAACTACGTTTGAATGCAAACTATAACACCAACAAAAATTAGGTCAAAAATAAAGTTGTTCAGTAACCATAATTGGGATGTACTAAGTGGTAGATATCGTAACAAGGTTTCTAAAAATATAAAGAACACTAAAATATGAGTTATAACGAAAAAGTTATGACCAATCGAAGATCCGCGACAATACCGGTAAAACACAGTTAAGCATAAAATACGAAATTCCAATAAAATACTTTTTGGCCTTAGGTATCTAATTTAAAGTTGTAGATATCATTAAACCGTAAATGTACACAAAAAGAACGCCCAAATCTGACTTCGTATGAGGAAGTTATGATTTTTCGCAGTTTCAGACATAGCAATAGACAACTAAAAACTCGAAATAGAGATCGGGCGACTTTTAACCAACGCAACCTAAACGAGAATCGAAGATCTCAACAATAGTAGTACAACTGTAAAAAAATTGAAAAAAACGGACATTAGATGAAGAAGTTATGGATTTTTAACGGACATGAGATGAGCCTTTTGACAACTACATTGACATGCATAAATTTTTTCATTTACCCTAACACTTCGCTTGGTCAGCGACCTGGGTGAAGACCAATTTGAGAGAAGTGAGATCTGACCGTGGTGCTGTTGGGATTTCAAAAAGTACGTTTTGCAAGAGTGGGAGCACGTGTAGATCTCTAGGAAAGTGATTTCTTAAGACTTTGATGTGATTTTAAAAGTGTCGGGGTTGGTAAAATCCCCTTCCATTTTGGGTCATCTGGGGAATAGATTTCAAAACCATTGCTTCAAAAAGACTTTACTTTCTTTTGGGTTGTGTCTGATGTTTTTGAAATGGTTTTAGAAACTTTAGATTCCCTTATGTTTGTTTTCTTGATTAAAGAATTTTTTGAAAAGTAATTTGAGAAAACAAGCTTTTCTGGACTCTTAGCTTTCACGGGATCGAATTTCCTCTTTGAAAGCCTTTTCAGCCTCGGCTTTTGGAGAACCGCAGTCATTGATGTTCAGCTGCAGTTTCCTGGAACACTTTGATAATTTTTTGAAAACGAGGACTTGATTCATCCGAACTAGAGGATTCAGTGTTTTAGGAGCATTGACCCACTTCAAAGTTTTCTATGGGTATTTCATGATGAATTGGCTAAATGGTCATATTGCTCTTGACTATGGTCTGCGGTAAGGAAGATTGGACTACCGCACAGTAAGTCTGAGTTGAGACTTTTGTGGGACACTTGATGATAGGCAGATGGACAGACTATGGTTCATGATTGCCGTGAGAGACGCTGGGGTCTGAAGTCTGAGAATTGGGATAGATTTTGTCACGGATTGGAGTTTGATCACTTGAGTGACCCGAAAATTCAGGCATAATTCCCTCAATGACACAATTGTTACTCAGATTATGAAGTCTACCGAAGTAAGCTCTAATGTCTTCAGAAAAGGTTTTGTCATTGACTGGGAAATGGAATTCTCGGTCAGGAGGGACATAGGGACGGTGCTTGTTAAATCGGGGTGATGAGTCCTTTGCGGTAGTTTACCCATTGGACCAACCCCAATTTTATGTGTTCTCCACGGTTCCATTATTTACAAGGTTCTTAATAGCTTCACTTTCATTTAAGAGCTTTTATATTAAAAGATTTAAACGTACAATTTAACCCTGACCTAAATCTCTTTGGTTTAAAGCTATTTCTAACTGTGTTCCACTCAACATTCTTGCATCTTTCTCTACCACTAAGTCCTTTTCTAACATAGCTACTTCGATTCTTTTGTCATCCAGTCATCCTCTTACATGAAACATCTCTTGGGATGCTATGTTCTTCTCCTCTAGAGGTTTGTTATAGTCTATAAGGACGGCAGCACAAGTGTCATTAAGATTGTCTATGAAGGGTTGATAGTTATGCATGCTATAATTTAGAGTTTGAATCATTAGCTTTCCCTGTTCAACGATGCTTAGAGTCCCATCCTTTTCCATGTAGCAGTAGTTATTTTCGATCTTTGTAGACCCATCCTCGTCCGTAGTTTCCAGCATGTAAATCTTTCCTTTTCCTTTTACGTTTCTGATGTCTTCATCCTCATCTCCGGATGACCAAATTGATGGTCCCTTTTCACATGGGCTACATATGCCCTTGCTTTCTCCTTTTCCTCCAATTATTGAGCCATTCTAAGATAGAATGCTCTATCTTTCACCACATTAGCTTTGCAGTCTTTGGTAAAGTGGTTCTCCTTGTTGCACTTGTGATAGATTAGAACATCACTTTTATCTTCTTAAGAGGTACCGGAGTCAATTGAATTGGTGGGCTTCGGTGCCTCTTTGGGTTGAGTGTTCTGAGGTTGCAGTGGTGGGTGAGTGTTTTTGGAGAAACGAGAATGATTGTTTTGAGGATTAAAGTTGCAGTTGAAGGGCGGTTTGTTAAACTGATGATTTTTATGAAAAGAAGAGGGTGGTAGCCGGTTGAACTGTTGGCTAACAAGAGTAATTGCATTCTGGAATTCTTCTTCATCATCATACTCTGATTCAACTTCGTATGACTGCGGAGGATTTTCATGCAAGGGAGAGTAATATTAAGTATGTGGTGCTTGTGCTATGAGAGCAAGTGGTCCTCCGAAGTCAGCACAATCCTTGAGTACGGTAGATTCTTGTGCTTGTAATTCACCATAGATCTTGTAAAGAGATAAAGAGTGGATCTTTCTATCTCCTTAGACTATCATCTTAGCAGTCATCCAGTGTCTTCCCAAACCATTGAGTAATTGAAGGTTTGTCTCATGGTTTCTTCGAACCGTGCCAACATTAGATAACTTAGTGACAATCAGATTGAACCTTTTGAATGAGTCTTCCAAACTTTCACTAGCATGAGCTTTGAAATTTCTGAACTCAATTAGTGCGGTTGTGAGCTTCTTATCTTAAGCTTGTTCTGTACCCTCATATAAGTTCTTGAGAACATCCCAGATCTCTTTTGCTGATTTGCAGTTTATGATAATGTCGAAGTTGTCGGGAGCAACTCCATGGGAAATCTCATAAACGGCAATAGCGTCATTTTCCATTTTGTCAAGATCATCTTTGGTGGGACGATTCAAGTCAGGTTGACCTCCTCCTAGTCTAGTTGTGGTGCCGTCGGTTTGAACTGGTGTCTGAACAGGGACATATGGCCCTTCTTCTACAGATCTCCATACATCTCTTCCAAGTCTCCATAAGTATCTATCCATCCTCTGAGACCAGTGATGATATTCGTTTGCCACCAATATCCGAGCTCTATTAGAACCACCAACACTATTGGAAACATTGAGAGATAATGCTTGTGCCATATTTCCTTGTTTTGAAAATAATTTTTTTTGTTTTATGAAATGAGATTCATTGGTATAGAAGGCTTTTTGAAAATCAGAGTTTTGCTTCAAAAGGCAACCAATTTGGCTCTGATACCAATTGTTGAGAGAAAAACATGAGAAACACACTTGAACAATCGTTAGAAAAAGTTTATCTTGTGGAATTTAAAGTTTAACTCAAAGGATCATAAAGCTCAACAATAATAGAAGTTAGAGTTAGATAGTTAGATATTAGATGCGGAAATATAAGGAAATATCAATAACAACAAGTATTATATCAAGTATATACTTAAGTTGATTCTTAACAAGGAATGCAATCAGACTAGGTTAGTAAGTGAGATCAAACTTAGTGATTAAGTCAAGATTGACTTGCTCCGAAGGAGAGATTTAGATTTGTTATATTTCAGATTATGTTTAGTAGAGTTTAGAGAGTAAGAAGGAGATGAGAGAGTAAGTTATGAATTTCAAGAGATATGAGACTCAAGATGCGTAAATGATGTATTCATTCAGAAAGAGAAAACTCCTTTTATAGAGTATCAAAGATTGCAAATGTCCTATCTGTTTAAAGTTGCCATGCAACGCACATTTGATAAAAGATAGTACATTTAGAAAAACAGATAAAATACTAAGACTAAGTGCTGATGACGATGAGTGCGATTGCAGTACTTGACTGCGGATGAGAGAGTAGTTGTTGATAAGGGAGAGGCTGAGGTTTGGATTAAGTTAAAGAGGGTCACTTCTATGTTTCAACAGTTTTATCTGATTTTACAAGTTTATATTAAATTAATTAGAATACTCAACTAATTACTAAAGTAAACAACTATAATGATGATTTTAAATAAAGAATAAAGGGTGCTTTCGTTTAGCTTTGAATCCCTCATGTTTCCTAAATTTGATTTCAAGACAGTGGATTAATTCCGTTAGTTACCAAATAAAAGTTACTAGTCATCATGATCAAACTAACTAGCATAAGTCAATTCAATAAATTTAACCCTAATGAACATGCAATTTAAGGACAATAAATTGATTTTAAATATAATTTGGACTCCGAATGATAGAATCTATAGACTGCTATTCTCTGCTCAAGTCTAGTAATCAAGCAAATATTATGATCAAATATTG
The DNA here is from genome assembly GCF_051521515.1 of Lactuca serriola. Lineage (NCBI taxonomy): Eukaryota > Viridiplantae > Streptophyta > Magnoliopsida > Asterales > Asteraceae > Lactuca > Lactuca serriola. The sequence goes on along the minus strand of NC_136409.1, from coordinate 74,300,611 downwards.
TTGTCTAACACAGTTAAGCAACTAAGTTATCACCTATATTATGATATGACTGATCACTAGCTCTAAGAATTTAATGATTATAAATAGCTAGGTAAATCAATTTCATGCAAATAACTCAAGATTAACTACACAATCTTGATACAATTAAATAAATATAGAAACTTAAGCAGGCTAGTTTTAGATTCACCAAAGAATATTTAAAGCTAAAACTAACTTCATCAATCCATAAAATAAGAAATCAACACATAGTAATTAAGATTTCATCTAATCGAAATAAAATCAAGGGATTTTAGCCCCTAAATACAGCTCAAAAACACATAAACAAAAGGTAAACCACGCTAAACATCATTAAAATAAGCAAATCGAATGTATAGATGTGAATCCTTGCTCCAGTCTCGTTATCCTTTGATATCTAGTCGAATTATGCCCTCCAAGAGTTCTTGGAAGGGTTTTTCCTAGTGAATAATCGCATCCCTAAATCCTCTCCATCTTGAAATCGATTTAATGTTCGAATATATATACTTTCCTAAAATCTGACCACCACGACGCGGTTCAAAAGGCAACACGTCGTGGTCTTCATGAATATCCCATATTCTCTAAGTTACCTCATTTGTTGAGAATCTTCCATTCACCACGTCATGGTGGATGATTCCCACGTTCTGGTCTTTTGTCTTCAAGCCTTCTTTGTCTTCTTTTGCCTTAGCTCATATTTTCTTGCTCCCAGCTCCTTGTTTGCTTCCTTTTCATCTCAAATATTTCTTTGCTACTAAACAAACATATTTCAAACATAATAACTACTTTATGTCCCAAAATAAAAATAATTTTAGGTAAGACTATTTGAAATATGTACAAAATACATGAATAAATATGCATATATCACCGACCCAAAACAATTATTATTGATTATTTTATTTTGATCGGATTCACTTAATTGCGGAACCACATTATTTCATGCTCTAAACTCAGCCGCTGTGTAGAATATTTTCTGGTTTTAACAAATAAAATTATGATCCAAATGATCTTTATAAACCTCTACGAATCCTAATGTATAACATTTTTAGAAAACATTTTTAGAATAAAAACATTACGCCATGCACTAGGGTTGAAGTGTTAATGGTACAACATCTGGGAAAAGCTTGTGTAGGGGGTGGTGTTATGCCCTGTAGATGAGGACGAAAAGAAAATTTTGAGCAGGATGGCTTACGAAGTAAATTAATTAAAAGAGCATATCCAATGCTTAACTCATGTTATAACTTAAAGTTATTGTCAGCTCATTATTTATTAATTTTGACCTCTAAAAAACTGACTTCTCCAATGGTTAACCTTATTTTAATAGTTTTTCTACAAACTTAACTATTTTTCCCTCATCCACATAAAATGTTTTACAGAACATCGAATTTAATTAATCATTTTTTAACACAAATCATTTCTTAAGATGAATATATAAAATACAACTATATCAAGCGTTTATTTATATACCTAAAATATGAAAAAATATTATGTTTTAGTTATAAAAATAAAATAAAAATATTGAAAATATTATAATATAGTTATAAAATAAAATATATTTAAAGTGGACATGTAAAATTTATGATATTATTGAGTGGTCAAACAAAAAAACAAAAAAAAATTGTTTGGTCAAATAGTTTTAAATGGTCATTTAAAAAGACTAACTAATAATACACTATAAAAAATAGGCTATTGAAGATGTTCTAAAGGTAAATTATTCATTTTATATTGGATTCGTGAAGTAAAACAAAATTATCTTAGTCGTGGGACTGAAATATCTATAAATAATGGTTTTGGCATCCGCAAATGTTACATAGTTTTTTATATGATAATCATAAATATAAAAAAAATTACAAATTCAAAATGTAATATATTTGTCTATTATATAGGCTTTGTAACATTGTATACTACACTATTTATTTGTAACTAAAGAAATTATTATCCATCGCTAGTTTGAATTAGTCATTTTGATCCATATGGTAGTAAGTCCTAGAAAAAAAAATTAACTTGCTTTCCAAATCTTCTAATTTTTATATGTTATTATAGTAAATTAGGATGAGATTTGTAAAAGTTCTTTAAATATGTTAAACCTTTTATATGGTTTACCAATTTAATTTGAAACACTCTTTTTCCATAAAAATAATTATACATATTTTTTAAATTTGTTATTTATGTATTTTATATGAAAAGTAAAATGAGACATAAATATGTTATTGATAAATCTCCTTCAATGTAAATTAGAAAAGAAGTTAAGAAGAAGATTGACGTACACATTAATCTCGTTTGAACTTAAATAGGTGGATTCTTTACTAAATAACATAAAGACCTTTAGGTTGAAATACTTCATACTAGTAAATTGATTACTAAGTCACTAAAATATTAAAATATGTTTTCTTTATTTGCCATTCCATTTAAGTGCAATTGTAATCATATATTTGCTTTTGAAGAGACACAAAATGATACAATTATGATATACTAGTTATGTATCAAGTTAAATTAAAATGAAATAATTTTAAATTATTTAATAAAATATAAACAAATATAAAATTATTACTTATGTCAACTCAAACAAGTTGTACAATATGTAAAATAGTGGTACTAATGTATAGTTTTAAACGTAAACCGGTTAGCATAAATACAACTTAACTACCATATTTAATAACTACACATATAAATCCATATATATAGAAGTCATGATAAAAAGTTTCAAGTCACGAGTGGAATATTAAGAAAAGCTACACAATGTACCTTAAGCTTTTAAAGGTTGTTATTGTATCGTTTTTTATTTTCACAACTGACATTGTTTGTGGTAAAAAGCATGTTGGAGAAGAGAAGAAAATCCCAGAATATAGTGAGGACATTATTAAGAGTGGTTGTGATTCAAAAACAAGCTTATCATGTAGTGTTCGTGATGAAATACATGGAGGAGGGCATGTTAGAGATTACATTCAAGATGAGATCCTTAATAAGTTGCGAGGAAATGGCCAAGGTAAAGGGGAAGCAATGTCAAAAGGAAGTATAACAGTAAATATGGACCATGATAGTCAATCGAAGAATGGAGCTGCGATCAACGAAATTAATATAAGAAAAATGTCAACTAATTCAATCTACGATGCTGCACTTAGCACAACAACTAATCCCAGTCAACAATATGCCAATCAATATCCTAACACTCAAGTGTATTCTAATGGAATGTCTGACAACCAAGATGAAGGTGGAGGCGGTGGAGGAGGGGGAGGCGGATCTGAAGGTGGAGGCGGAGGAGGAGGTGGTGGTGGTGGTGGAGGAGGAGGAGGAGGCGGTGGTGGTGGAAGATAATCTACTATAAATTTAAATGCAATGTCTATCGTAATAAATGATAAAACATCATAAAACGCATATCTAATTATAATAATGTCCGCATTGATTGAATCAATATCAGATACGCATGTATTATCTCGTTGTGTACTATACAAACGTAATTTAATCAATAAAGACATTGATGTTATATATATATATATATATATATATATATATATATATATATATATATATATATATGTTCGTTAGAGAAATGTCGACTTACATACTAAGTTAGTTATATTACTAAGAATAAATGTGCATATTGCATTTCACACAATCTGCAATCTAAAATAGAAAGAATAATAAATATGTGATAGTTTCTTATTTATTAATAGTTTGGTAGTTTAATAAGAAACTATTAAAGACATGGACTAGATTTTCAATTAGTCGAATTTAATTAAACAATACAAAATTATCTATTTATCTAATAGATAATTATGTTATAATTTTAATAGGATTGCTTTGTGATCAATAAAAATTATGGAGAGCCTTTATAAGGTTTTCGTTTCACGACCAGATGTTAACATCTTCCATTCGATCTCTCTCTCTCTTTCTCTCTCTCTCTCTCTCTCTCTCTCTCTCTATATATATATATATATATATATATATATATATATATATATATATATATATTCACTCTTCCTCAAACTTTCAAAGAAATCAAGAAACCCAAGATAAGTTGTTTCTCTTACTCATTTAACAAGAAAGTAACATATTTATCAATGAATCTCTAGTGGTTGAGATTAGCACGACAATGAAGAAGTGTTGAGAGAAGAACTTAACCATGGAGATTATGATCGGATTTAAAGTTAATCTCATGGATCTTTTGGTTAGCTAAAAATAAATAATTGTGGAATTATAAGAACAACTCAAATGAAAACATAACATCAACATAACTAAATAAATATTAACAAGATATAAGAAGCCTTGTTGAATTGTAACTACGTTTGAATGCAAACTATAACACCAACAAAAATTAGGTCAAAAATAAAGTTGTTCAGTAACCATAATTGGGATGTACTAAGTGGTAGATATCGTAACAAGGTTTCTAAAAATATAAAGAACACTAAAATATGAGTTATAACGAAAAAGTTATGACCAATCGAAGATCCGCGACAATACCGGTAAAACACAGTTAAGCATAAAATACGAAATTCCAATAAAATACTTTTTGGCCTTAGGTATCTAATTTAAAGTTGTAGATATCATTAAACCGTAAATGTACACAAAAAGAACGCCCAAATCTGACTTCGTATGAGGAAGTTATGATTTTTCGCAGTTTCAGACATAGCAATAGACAGCTAAAAACTCGAAATAGAGATCGGGCGACTTTTAACCAACGCAACCTAAACGAGAATCGAAGATCTCAACAATAGTAGTACAACTGTAAAAAAACTGAAAAAAACGGACATTAGATGAAGAAGTTATGGATTTTTAACGGACATGAGATGAGCCTTTTGACAACTACATTGACATGCAGAAATTTTTTCATTTACCCTAACACTTCGCTTGGTCAGCGACCTGGGTGAAGACCAATTTGAGAGAAGTGAGATCTGACCGTGGTGCTGTTGGGATTTCAAAAAGTACGTTTTGCAGGAGTGGGAGCACGTGTAGATCTCTAGGAAAGTGATTTCTTAAGACTTTGATGTGATTTTAAAAGTGTCGGGGTTGGTAAAATCCCCTTCCATTTTGGGTCATCTGGGGAATAGATTTCAAAACCATTGCTTCAAAAAGACTTTACTTTCTTTTGGGTTGTGTCTGATGTTTTTGAAATGGTTTTAGAAACTGTAGATTCCCTTATGTTTGTTTTCTTGATTAAAGAATTTTTTGAAAAGTAATTTGAGAAAACAAGCTTTTCTGGACTCTTAGCTTTCACGGGATCGAATTTCCTCTTTGAAAGCCTTTTCAGCCTCGGCTTTTGGAGAACCGCAGTCATTGATGTTCAGCTGCAGTTTCCTGGAACACTTTGATAATTTTTTGAAAACGAGGACTTGATTCATCCGAACTAGAGGATTCAGTGTTTTAGGAGCATTGACCCACTTCAAAGTTTTCTATGGGTATTTCATGATGAATTGGCTAAATGGTCATATTGCTCTTGACTATGGTCTGCGGTAAGGAAGATTGGACTACCGCACAGTAAGTCTGAGTTGAGACTTTTGTGGGACACTTGATGATAGGCAGATGGACAGACTGTGGTTCATGATTGCCGTGAGAGACGCTGGGGTCTGAAGTCTGAGAATTGGGATAGATTTTGACACGGATAGGAGTTTGATCACTTGAGTGACCCGAAAATTCAGGCATAATTCCCTCAATGACACAATTGTTACTCAGATTATGAAGTGTACCGAAGTAAGATCTAATGTCTTCAGAAAAGGTTTTGTCATTGATTGGGAAATGGAATTCTCGATCAGGAGGGACATAGGGACGGTCCTTGTTAAATCGGGGTGATGAGTCCATTGCGGTAGTTTACCCATTGGACCAACCCCAATTTTATGTGTTCTCCACGGTTCCATTATTTACAAGGTTCTCAATAGCTTCACTTTCATTAAAGAGTTTTTATATTAAAAGATTTAAACGTACAATTTAACCTTGACCTAAATCTCTTTGGTTTAAAGCTATTTCTAACTGTGTTCCACTCAACATTCTTGCATCTTTCTCTACCACTAAGTCCTTTTCTAACATAGCTACTTCGATTCTTTTGTCATCCAGTCATCCTCTTACATGAAACATCTCTTGGGATGCTATGTTCTTCTCCTCTAGAGGTTTGTTATAGTCTATAAGGACGGCAGCACATGTGTCATTAAGATTGTCTATGAAGGGTTGATAGTTATGCATGCTATAATTTAGAGTTTGAATCATAAGCTTTCCCTGTTCAACGATGCTTAGAGTCCCATCCTTTTCCATGTAGCAGTAGTTATTTTCGATTTTTGTAGACCCATCCTCGTCCGTAGTTTCCAGCATGTAAATCTTTCCTTTTCCTTTTACGTTTCTGATGTCTTCATCCTCATCTCCGGATGACCAAACTAATGGTCCCTTTTCACATGGGCTACATATGCCCTTGCTTTCTCCTTTTCCTCCAATTATTGAGCCATTCTAAGATAGAATGCTCTATCTTTCACCACATTAGCTTTGCAGTCTTTGGTAAAGTGGTTCTCCTTGTTGCACTTGTGACAGATTAGAACATCACTTTTATCTTCTTAAGAGGTACCGGAGTCAGTTGAATTGGTGGGCTTCGGTGCCTCTTTGGGTTGAGTGTTCTGAGGTTGCGGTGGTGGGTGAGTGTTTTTGGAGAAACGAGAATGATTGTTTTGAGGATTAAAGTTGCAGTTGAAGGGCGGTTTGTTAAACTGATGATTTTTACGAAAAGAAGAGGGTGGTAGCCGGTTGAACTGTTGGCTAACAAGAGTAATTGCATTCTGGAATTCTTCTTCATCATCATACTCTGATTCAACTTCGTATGACTGCGGAGGATTTTCATGCAAGGGAGAGTAATATTAAGTATGTGGTGCTTGTGCTATGAGAGCAAGTGGTCCTCCGAAGTCAGCACAATCCTTGAGTACAGTAGATTCCTGTGCTTGTAATTCACCATAGATCTTGTAAAGAGATAAAGAGTGGATCTTTCTATCTCCTTAGACTATCATCTTAGCAGTCATCCAGTGTCTTCCCAAACCATTGAGTAATTGAAGGTTTGTCTCATGGGTGCTTCGAACCGTGCCAACATTAGATAACTTAGTGACGATCAGATTGAACCTTTTGAATGAGTCTTCCAAACTTTCACTAGCATGAGCTTTGAAATTGTTGAACTCATTGAGTGCGGTTGTGAGCTTCTTATCTTAAGCTTGTTCTGTACCCTCATATAAGTTCTTGAGAACATCCCAGATCTCTTTTGCTGAATTGCAGTTTATGATAATGTCGAAGTTGTCGGGAGCAACTCCATGGGAAATCTCATAAACGGCAATAGCGTCATTTTCCATTTTGTCAAGATCATCTTTTGTGGGACGATTCAAGTCTGGTTGACCTCCTCCTAGTCTAGTTGTGGTGTCGTCGGTTTGAACTGGTGTCTGAACAGGGACATGTGGCCCTTCTTCTACAGATCTCCATACATCTCTTCCAAGTCTCCATAAGTATCTATCCATCCTCTGAGACCAGTGATGATATTCGTTTGCCACCAATATCCGAGCTCTATTAGAACCACCAACACTATTGGAAACATTGAGAGATAATGCTTGTGCCATATTTCCTTGTTTTGAAAATAATTTTTTTTTGTTTTATGAAATGAGATTCATTGGTATAGAAGGCTTTTTGAAAATCAGAGTTTTGCTTCAAAAGGCAACCAATTTGGCTCTGATACCAATTCTTCAGAGAAAAACATGAGAAACACACTTGAACAATCGTTAGAAAAAGTTTATCTTGTGGAATTTAAAGTTTAACTCAAAGGATCATAAAGCTCAACAATAATAGAAGTTAGAGTTAGATAGTTAGATGATTAGATGCGGAAATATAAGGAAATATCAATAACAACAAGTATTATATCAAGTATATACTTAAGTTGATTCTTAACAAGGAATGCAATCAGACTAGGTTAGTAAGTGAGATCAAACTTAGTGATTAAGTCAAGATTGACTTGCTCCGAAGGAGAGATTTAGATTTGTTATATTTCAGATTATGTTTAGTAGAGTTTAGAGAGTAAGAAGGAGATGAGAGAGTAAGTTATGAATTTCAAGAGATATGAGATTCAAGATGCGTAAATGATGTATTCATTCAGAAAGAGAAAACTCCTTTTATAGAGTATCAAAGATTACAAATGTCCTATCTGTTTAAAGTTGCCATGCAAGGCACATTTGATAAAAGATAGTACATTTAGAAAAACAGATAAAATACTAAGACTAAGTGCTGATGACGATGAGTGCGATTGCGGTACTTGACTGCGGATGAGAGAGTAGTTGTTGATAAGGGAGAGGCTGAGGTTTGGATTAAGTTAAAGAGGGTCACTTCTATGTTTCAACAGTTTTATCTGATTTTACAAGTTTATATTAAATTAATTAGAATACTCAACTAATTACTAAAGTAAACAACTATAATGATGATTTTAAATAAAGAATAAAGGGTGCTTTCGTTTAGCTTTGAATCCCTCATGTTTCCTAAATTTGATTTCAAGACAGTGGATTAATTCCGTTAGTTACCAAATAAAAGTTACTAGTCATCGTGATCAAACTAACTAGCATAAGTCAATTCAATAAATTTAACCCTAATGAACATGCAATTTAAGGACAATAAATTGATTTTAAATATAATTTGGACTCTGAATGATAGAATCTATAGACTACTATTCTCTGCTCAAGTCTAGTAATCAAGCAAATATTATGATCAAATATTGTTGTCTAACACAGTTAAGCAACTAAGTTATCACCTATATTATGATATGACTGATCACTAGCTCTAAGAATTTAATGATTATAAATAGCTAGGTAAATCAATTTCATGCAAATAACTCAAGATTAACTACACAATCTTGAGACAATTAAATAAATATAGAAACTTAAGCAGGCTAGTTTTAGATTCACCAAAGAATATTTAAAGCTAAAACTAACTTCATCAATCCATAAAATAAGAAATCAACACATAGTAATCAAGAGTTCATCTAATCGAAAGAAAATCAAGGGAGTTTAGCCCCTAAATACAGCTCAAAAACACATAAACAAAAGGTAAACCACGCTAAACATCATTAAAATAAGCAAATCGAATGTATAGATGTGAATCCTTGCTCCAGTCTCGTTATCCTTTGATATCTAGTCGAATTATGCCCTCCAAGAGTTCTTGGAAGGGTTTTTCCTAGTGAATAATCGCATCCCTAAATCCTCTCCATGTTGAAATCGATTTAATGTTCGAATATATATACTTTCCTAAAATTTGACCACCACGACGCGGTTCAAAAGGCAACACGTCGTGGTCTTCATGAATATCCCATATTCTCTAAGTTACCTCATTTGTTGAGAATCTTCCATTCACCACGTCATGGTGGATGATTCCCACGTTCTGGTCTTTTGTCTTCAAGCCTTCTTTGTCTTCTTTTGCCTTAGCTCATATTTTCTTGCTCCCAGCTCCTTGTTTGCTTCCTTTTCATCTCAAATATTTCTTTGCTACTAAACAAACATATTTCAAACATAATAACTACTTTATGTCCCAAAATAAAAATAATTTTAGGTAAGACTATTTGAAATATGTACAAAATACATGAATAAATATGCATATATCACCGACCCAAAACAATTATTATTGATTATTTTATTTTGATCGGATTCACTTAATTGCGGAACCACATTATTTCATGCTCTAAACTCAGCCGCTGTGTAGAATATTTTCTGGTTTTAACAAATAAAATTATGATGCAAATGATCTTTATAAACCTCTACGAATCCTAATGTATAACATTTTTAGAAAACATTTTTAGAATAAAAACATTACGCCATGCACTAGGGTTGAAGTGTTAATGGTACAAGATCGGGGAAAAGCTTGTGTAGGGGGTGGTGTTATGCCCTGTAGATGAGGTCGAAAAGAAAATTTTGAGCAGGGTGGCTTACGAAGTAAATTAATTAAAAGAGCATATCCAATGCTTAACTCATGTTATAACTTAAAGTTATTGTCACCTCATTATTTATTAATTTTGACCTCTAAAAAACTGACTTCTCCAATGGTTAACCTTATTTTAATAGTTTTTCTACAAACTTAACTATTTTTCCCTCATCCACATAAAATGTTTTGCAGAACATCGAATTTAATTAAGCATTTTTTAACACAAATCATTTCTTAAGATGAATATATAAAATACAACTATATCAAGCGTTTATTTATATACCTAAAATATGAAAAAATATTATGTTTTAGTTATAAAAATAAAATAAAAATATTGAAAATATTATAATATAGTTATAAAATAAAATATATTTAAAGTGGACATGTAAAATTTATGATATTATTGAGTGGTCAAACAAAAAAACAAAAAAAAATTGTTTGCTCAAATAGTTTTAAATGGTCATTTAAAAGACTAACTAATAATACACTATAAAAAATAGGCCATTGAAGATGTTCTAAAGGTAAATTATTCATTTTATATCGGATTCGTGAAGTAAAACAAAATTATCTTAGTCGTGGGACTAAAATATCTATAAATAATGGTTTTGGCATCCGCAAATGTTACATAGTTTTTTATATGATAATCATAAATATAAAAAAATTTACAAATTCAAAATGTAATATATTTGTCTATTATATAGGCTTTGTAACATTGTATACTACACTATTTATTTGTAACTAAAGAAATTATTATCCATGCTAGTTTGAATTAGTCATTTTGATCCATATGGTAGTAAGTCCTAGAAAAAAAAATTAACTTGCTTTCCAAATCTTCTAATTTTTATATGTTATTATAGTAAATTAGGATGAGATTTGTAGAAGTTCTTTAAATCTGTTAAACCTTTTATATGGTTTACCAATTTAATTAGAAACACTTTTTTTCCATAAAAATAATTATACATATTTTTTAAATTTGTTATTTATGTATTTTATATGAAAAGTAAAATGAAGTTAAGAAGAAGATTGACGTACACATTAATCTCGTTTGAACTAAAGTAGTTGGATTCTTTACTAAATAACATAAAGACCTTTAGGTTGAAATACTTCATACTAGTAAATTGATTACTAAGTTACTAAAATATTAAAATATGTTTTCTTTATTTGCCATTCCATTTAAGTGCAATTGTAATCATGTATTTGCTTTTGAAGAGACACAAAATGATACAATTATGATATACTAGCTATGTATCAAGTTAAATTAAAATGAAATAATTTTAAATTATTTAATAAAATATAAACAAATATAAAATTATTACTTATGTCAACTCAAACAAGTTGTACAATATGTAAAATAGTGGTACTAATGTATAGTTTTAAACGTAAACCGGTTAACATAAATACAACTTAACTACCATATTTAATAACTACACATATAAATCCATATATATAGAAGTCATGATAAAAAGTTTCAAGTCACGAGTGGAATATTAAGAAAAGCTACATAATGTATCTTAAGCTTTTAAAGGTTGTTATTGTATCGTTTTTTATTTTCACAACTGACATTGTTTGTGGTAAAAAGCTTGTTGGAGAAGAGAAGAAAATCCTAGAATATAGTCAGGACATTATTAAGAGTGGTTGTGATTCAAAAACAAGCTTATCATGCAGTGTTCGTGATGAAATACATGGAGGAGGGCATGTTAGAGATTACATTCAAGATGAGATCCTTAATAAGTTGCGAGGAAATGGCCAAGGTAAAGGGGAAGCAATGTCAAACGGAAGTATAACAATAAATATGGACCATGATAGTCAATCGAAGAATGGAGCTGCGATCAACGAAATTAATATAAGAGAAATGTCAACTAATTCAATCTACGATGCCGCACTTAGCACAACAACTAATCCCAGTCAACAATATGCCAATCAATATCCTAACACTCAAGTGTATTCTAATGGAATGCCTGACAACCAAGATGAAGGTGGAGGCGGTGGAGGAGGGGGAGGCGGATCTGAAGGTGGAGGCGGAGGAGGAGGTGGTGGTGGTGGTGGTGGAGGAGGAGGAGGCGGTGGTGGTGGACGCTAATCTACTATAAATTTAAATGCAATGTCTATCGTAATAAATGATAAAACATCATAAAATACATATCTAATTATAATAATGTCTGCATTGATTGAATCGATATCAGATATGCATGTATTACCTCGTTGTGTACTATACAAACGTAATTTAATCAATAAAGACATTGATGTTATATATATATATATATATATATATATATATATATATATATATATATATATATATATTCGCTAGAGAAATGTCGACTTACATACTAAGTTAGTTATATTACTAACAATACATATGCATATTGCATTGCACTCAATTTGCAATCCAAAATAGAAAGAATAATAAATATGTGATAGTTTCTTATTTATTTATAGTTTGGTAGTTTAATAAGAAACTATTAAAGACATGGACTAGATTTTCATTTAGTCGAATTTAATTAAACAATACAAAATTATCTATTTATCTAATAGATAATTATGTTACAATTTTAATTGGATTGCTTTGTGATCAATAAAAATTATGGAGAGCCTTTATAAGGTTTTCGTTTCACGACCAGATGTTAACATCTTCCATTCGATCTCTCTCTCTCTCTCTACATATATATATATATATATATATATATATATATATATATATATATATATATATATTCACTCTTCCTCAAACTTTTAAAGAAATCAAGAAACCCAAGATAAGTTGTTTCTCTTACTCATTTAACAAGAAAGTAACATATTTATCAATGAATCTCTAGTGGTTGAGATTAGCACGACAATGAAGAAGTGTTGAGAGAAGAACTTAACCATGGAGATTATGATCGGATTTAAAGTTAATCTCATGGATCTTTTGGTTAGCTAAAAATAAATAATTGTGGAATTATAAGAACAACTCAAATATAAACATAACATCAACATAACTAAATAAATATTAACAAGATATAAGAAGCCTTGTTGAATTGTAACTACGTTTGAATGCAAACTATAACACCAACAAAAATTAGGTCAAAAATAAAGTTGTTCAGTAACCATAATTGGGATGTACTAAGTGGTAGATATCGTAACAAGGTTTCTAAAAATATAAAGAACAATAAAATATGAGTTATAACGAAAAAGTTATGACCAATCGAAGATCCGCGACAATACCGGTAAAACACAGTTAAGCATAAAATACGAAATTCCAATAAAATACTTTTGGCCTTAGGTATCTAAATTAAAGTTGTAGATATCATTAAACCGTAAATGTACACAAAAAGAATGCCCAAATCTGACTTCGTATGAGGAAGTTATGATTTTTCGAAGTTTCAGATATAGCAGTAGACAGCTTAAAACTCGAAATTGAGATCGGGTGACTTTTAACCAACGCAACCTAAACGAGAATCGAAGATCTCAACAATAGTAGAACAACTGTAAAAAGACTGAAAAAAACAGATATCAGATGAAGAAGTTATGGATTTTTAACGAACATTTCCTATCCCGGCCTGTTAAAAATATAATATTAAAAATTAAATTCAAAATTAGCCGACGAAGTCTAAACGAAAGTTGTAGAACATAATCTCACCTATGCGTCCATATAAAGAATGTAAAAATCGGAGCTCGTATACGAGAGATATGAATTTCTGAAGTTCAAGACACAGAAAACGAAGCTGTCAGACAGCTCACGACGTGAGCCTGTGACTGATGGGTTCCAAAGCTGGCAGCAGATGTCTCGTCGATGGAAGAGGATAAGGATTGACCTTAAAATGTGAGCAACTCCATTCTCACGCGGTGAGACCCAAAAAGATGGACTATAAATAGAACTCAAGGGGGTTCCGGGTTCAATTGGTCACTTTTTCTCTTTCTCGTGCTTTTGCTCTGCGTTTAAGCCCTCGAAGCCATCGCGAAGCCCCGGTTTTCATATCCAAGTTCTGAAGGAAGTTTTATGCTCCCGAGATTCCCGAGAATCCTGAGAAATTAGCTTTCTTTAGTTGAAGTTCTGCTCGATTTTTGTCTCACCTTCTTCAAACTACCAAGTGAGTTCATACCCCTATCACTACGTTTTCAAATACTTTTTAAATGTTTTTAAACACTTTTAAGGGGGGGAATACAAGTAAACGCACGACTAAAATCGTATGAAACATTGATCTTTTGTTATACATTTCGTGTTGTTTTTATAACTCTCATATGGATTTGGTTAACATGCAAACATCTTACACCACTTTACCCTCTCGGGATGAAATATAATTATAAATATTATAAGTTTTATTTATATGTTTGCGTCATATCAAGGGTAACCATTTCAACTACAACATTATGTGTATTCGACAAATCACAATTTGTTATTATGCCTTTGTTAACACTGTAGAAAAGGTAATCATTTTGGACATAAACATACACCTTTTGCATACGTGACTTAATTGTTATCCCGAACTGTCAAAATATTTTTCATCATATTACTCGTGAACATCGTTGTTAGCAATCATGTGATTTCATATGCCTTTGTTTGTACCAAACGAAAGTCCCCACCTATAACCAGAGTCTCTTGGAGGGAGAGTGTGACAAGTGTGTATAGATCTATACGGGGCTGACGACTCCGCACCCTGATTGTTAGCTACAGTCCCCGGGGTGACAAATGTCAACATTATGTACTGCGTCTAGTATGGTTATGAGGAACTCACAACACATAGAAACAATGTCTCATGCATGTAGTAATACATAACTCAATCATGCTCTGGGGGTAATAACTATATTCTAGGGTATTATCGGCATGTTCAGAATTCGGGATAAACACTTTCACAACTAGTTTTACTAAATAATAAAACTATACATCTTCATTTCTAAGCATGACATATTTGCTTACAGGTTACAGTCTTGGTCATTTAAGACGGCATCTCATTTTAGGAAAATATAGGATTTTCCTGGTTCAAATACATTCATTTTGTACAAAAATGATTTACAACATCATTCTTAAGAAAATATCGGATTTTCTGGAAATCATACACGAACTTTCGAATGGAAGACATTTTATCAAAACACTACTTATGAACTCACCAACTTAAATGTTGACACTTTTTCTTTGAAATAACTTTTATTCTCAGGGAATTGCTAAATCAGGTTAGCAACTGCTTTTGAAGACTTACGCTCAGGCGTTAGTTTAATATTTTGGACATCATATTGTAATTGACTTTTGCAAACATGTAATACTACAATCATGTAAGCTTTTCAATTATGTATATGATGGTTGTGTGTACTTTCTTTACTATTCATTTGTTATGATACTGTACATAATGTCCTCCGCCCCCGAACATTTCCGCCGTTCAGGTTTGGGGGTGTGACACAAACACTATGTTAGCAAATGAAGAACAACAAAAGCATTAGTAAAGACAAGGAGGATTTGTATTTCATATAAATTGACTACAATTATGAAATGATGTTTAGACACACTTTTGAATACTAACTCACACAATCTATTCATGGTGAAACAAGGTACTAGCTATTGACTGGATAATACAAAAAGGTATGGAGAACAGGCGGCCATGATTTCCAAGTCTATTCCAACAAACATCACGAAACACTCAAGGTCATAAAAACTTGGTTGTTGTACTCTACTCCTCGCAAGACAAAAACACTTGAACTCTTTGCATTGTTTCTTGATCTCTAGTCTTCACATATATTCACCAACAATATTCTTCCCATAACCAGAACACTTCTTGCATCCATATACTTTGAAAAGGACTTTGCATGTCCTTTGAACTCATTATCTGTCAAGGGTCACTTGATGCATCAACTATTCCCCTAAGTTACCTTGAAACTAATACCTTCATTTATCAAGTTTGAGAAACTTGATTAGAATCTTACAAATTTTCCTTACAAAAACCAACCAAGTAATCCTTTCATGTAATTGTTCTTTCACTTATTTATTGGTGTACTTGGATTTGTTGACGACTCGAAGAACTTTATCCAGTTGCTTGTTTGTACAACAATGGAGTGCACTTGTGGGGAGAAGATTCTTCTTAGTCTTTTTTTCCAAGACGAAAGATAATGCCAAGCTCTGGATAGTTTGTGGCTCCACAATTTATTTCTAGGATTCCTTCAACTCTCACCATGGCTTATTCAAGAGGAGGTAGATTCACTCTATTGACGAGCATGGGGTGAATCTTGACATCGATAGTTGTAAAATCACAGACAGGTGATCTAAGGAAATCAAAATCTTTGGCATATATTGCAAAATCACCAGAAGAATTCTTGATCATGTTAATGAAGTTGGATTGAGTTCTATTATAATCAACACCTTTGCAAAAGAGCATTTTTGAGATCCAGTTTTTACGCTGTTGACTCCCTCCTGTCTGAAATTTGGCCATATGTCTTTGATTTCTTTTTCGTGTTTCTTGTAGAATTGATATCATATTTCAAACCCTATTTTGAATTCTTTTGGAGTTAGGGATTTTGAGATAAAATTCTTCAAAAACAAGGAATAATTGGTCATTGGGGGATATTGGGATATCCTAGTACATTACATCTCCAGGATTTGCGAATGTTAGAGGATGAGCATAATCTTCATCGATGAGTCTGCAGATAGAATTTACCCATTAATGGATAAGGGATTCATCTATTTTTCAAAGCCATGAGTTTTCAAAATATCATCACCAAAATTGGATGCCCTCTAGTCAACTTTCCTTTGTGTAGTGGTAGGAGAATCAAATGACTTCTCATTGGACAATGATGGTTCTAGAGTCACTAGCTTTTGAGAGAGGTTTCTTGGCAGATTGAGGAAGTGGAGTTTTCTTGGGAGAGCTTAGAGTTCTTCGGGGATGAGACATGGGAGATTCGTTAGTGAAGCTTTCTTCTTCTTCATCATCATTCATTCCAAAGGATGACTTTGATTTGGACCTGGACCTCAGAGGGGATTCACTTTGTGGTGGATGTCTATTGTCTTTATTTAATGGTGTCTCCTCAGTCTCGCTAACCTTTTCCCCTTTTGTGGATGAAGGCCCTGGCTTCTCTGCAAACTCGCCATCCTTTACCTCCTAAAGGATTTTAATCACTTTTATGAAGCCAATCTAGGTCTTAAAGTTGACATCATTGTTTGTGATGAGGAATGGATTCTTCATGTGATCGATAATATCCTTGGAAACTTGAATGATCTCATCTCGAGTTTTTTTTAGAGTATTCAACAATGTTGCAGCTTCATAAACAACCTTCGAGAGTACCTGTAATCAAACCAAATTGTTTTTATGTATTTACATGATGTTAGATTTGAGTTCTTCGTATCCGACATCTTATGTGTTGCGGTATCATCAAGTAGGTGTCTCAACTTTTTCAAGGTCTAGAGAATCTGCTCCTAACATCTCTTTATATTCTTTCATCTACTTAACCACATTCTTCATGAATTCAGCATGATCTCTCTTCATGGACTCATCCATAACTTGTAATCCCAACTGATTGCGAATTATAACTCTTTGATTCAGTACTCTCTCCCTTGTTTAAATATTTGTGACTCTTTGAGTGGCGTCTTCAATGTTGGGAGGTATTGTGATTTGCGGTGGAGGACTTAGCAGATCTGTGACTGCGCTCAAGATTTGATCTACTCTATCATCTAACTCAAGAAATTATTTCCTTGATATTGTAACCTTCTTCTTCTTCTTCTTCTTTGATTTCTTGGTGACGGTAACTACAAAGCACTAGATTCCTCATTAGAAAAGGAACATATGAAAGTCACCATCTTGAACATCCTTTTAAACCTCATCTTCGCTCAATTCATATCTTTGTGAAAGAAAGGGTTTTGCACGGAAAAGGTTTGAAAAATCAAACCATGAGTTAACTTAAGATTAATAATTGCTTGTAATATAGTTCCAGTCAAGTCTGGTAAACCAATCTTATCTCGGATTAGATAAACTCTACAAAGTGCTCAATAAAGAGAAACAATAAGTATGACCAATGTAAAGAGATAACGATTAACTGAATGATTCTTTGATTGATGGAAAAAAGTTGCATACTTCTCTATCTGGTACAAAGGTTGACAAATCCTTAAATAATCGAGGAGTTAATAAATGACAAAACAGATCAAATGTGCATGGACTAAGAGACAACTGGAGATCAAAAGATGGACACATCCGTTGTTATTGATCTTGTCTCTTATACTATAGTAAAAGATGTTAAGAACAATACAAAATAGTACTTGACACAATTAATGCATTACAGACACAAAATGCTTTCAAACAATGATTGATCTTAGACAAGACTTCACTTTGGAATTGCTTCACTTCGGACTCCATCTTAATCTCAGACAACTACATCTCGAATTTCAAAAGGATCACATCATGTTCCAAACATCTCACCCTATGTGACCATAGAAATTACTTGACTCTTTACTTGACTTCAATGAAGAGATATAGATAAACACCATGGAGCCAGCTTCGAACCTCGATACAACATCGAAGATGCTCAATAAATTTCTTTTTGACGTGTACAAGGGATTCACTCTTGATGGCATTACTGATGAACTTTTGAAAAATCTTGGTTGGAGCAAGATGTTTGTCTAGATATCGGAATATTTCTTTTCTATTTGTCTCTTTCCTATGATAGACAAATTCGAGTTTTGATTCTTGAATATGGCCTACGCCCAAGATTTATGCTTCTGGAAGCTCGGTGCTAATCTTCGCTAGTAGATTCTCAATCCTGAATAATTGAGTAAATTCCACATTCTATCTGCAGTATTCATACTGCAGGAAGTTGATAGTAGTGTTGAAAGCTCTGATGCTAGATTAATTTGACTGTCGATTTTTTGAGGTAACTAGCAATCATGAGAATGTCATTGTGATTGATTGAAGGAAAATCCACATCTGTGATTAGGATGGTGGATTCCTTGTTCGAAGACACATAGTATCTGTAGAGAAGAAGACAATCGAGATCAAACTTGATTTGAACCTTTTTACCATATCCAACACACCATGTAATTCTGTTCTGAGACCACACATATTTTTGAGGTCATGCGTTTGTAGAATATAAGGTATTCAATCTCTCATGTACAATTCGGATGATAATTTATCGATCATCGGATGGATGCAATGGTGTGAACTTGGCATAAAAGCATCTGTGAGGAGAAATTGGTAAGTTAAGTTGATCTGAAACATTGGTTGGAAGCTCAAAACTCATGAAGGGCACAAAATTGATATCATGTATGATTCCTTCTTGGAAAATGGAGAAATGCCCAACGTTGGATTGGTATTATCATTTAACTCTTGAATCCAAATGCTTTCTTCAAGAGATTCTTGCATTTATTCTTTACACCAGCCCTCAGACGTTTTCGAGCACTTCACTGGGTTGTTTTCTTTTGTTGCAATCTTTTTGCCTTTGTCTTTAATTGGATCTTCTTTAGTAGAGATGGAGGAGATAATTTGATGACCTGATTGAGTGATGAGTAGCTCAGATGGAGGAAGAACCAAGGGCTCTTCAGAAAGTTCATTAAGTTTCATGATGGGCCAACCTTCATCAACTGGAACAATCCTTGGAGTAGGAATTGGAGGAGGAGTTGGCAAATTAGCTTGAAAAGCATCAATACTTAACTTGGTTTTCAACTTAGCCATATCTCGACTCCTTTTATACGTTTCTGCTAGACTTGATGACCAACTGACTGAGGACCATTTCTTCTTTTCTTCTTTAGAGAGGACTTTCGTGATGGAAGGCTATTCCTTAATGGATTGCAGTCCAATAGTTTCATTCTACATAAGATCATTTTCATCAAACTCAACTTTTTCTTCAAGATCTTCTACTTCAACTATCTCTTCATTAGTTGTTTCATCTAGTAGCTTAAATTCAGATATACGCTTCCATTAAACAATTTTATCTCGCCCTCTTGCATAGGAAGGCCTAGCCTCCAATGTAAGTAGACTATCTGATTTCAAACCAAGCTAAACATCATTAAACTAATCAAACTGAATATGTATATGCGAATCCTTGCTCCAATCTCGTTATCCTTTGATATCTAGTCGAATTTTTCCCTCCAAGGGTTATTGGAAGGGTTTTCCCTAGTGAATAATCGTATCCCTAAGGCCTCCCCGTCTTGAAATCGATTTAATGTTCGGATATATAATATTTCCTAAAATTTGACCACCATGACACGGTTCAAAGGCAACACATCGTGGTCTTCATGAATATCCCATATTCTCTAAGTTACCTCATTCGTTGAGAATCTTCCATTCATCACATCATGATGGAAGATTCCCATGTTGCGGTCTTCTATGTTCAAGCCTTCTTTGTCTTATTTTGCCTTAGCTCATATTTTTCTTGCTTCCAGCTCATTGTTTGCTTCCTTTTCTTCTCGATTATGTATTTGCTACTAAAAACATATTTCAAACATAATAACTACCTTATGACCCAAAATAAACATAATTTTAGGTAAACCTATTAGAAATATGTACAAAATACATGAATAAATATGCATATATCTGATGGGTTTTAGCCATAAGAACTTTCCTATGTGCGCATGCAAAACCCTAATGCTTGGATCTAGGCTTTCTAATTAAACATGCTTTGAATCCAAGACTTCTAATGACTATTTAGGTATAAGAACAATACAAAACCAGATCTAGAATCATACCTTTGAATCTCTTGTTTGATCTTGTTGTCTTAGAGCTCTAGAGTCACAATTGTCACTCCTCTAATGGCTTACAAACACCAAATACCAAGAAGGATGATTTGGGAGAGCGGAGATGGGAGGAAATCGGCCAGGGGTTCTCTACTTTAGATCAAGTGCCGATTTCCCTTTGCCATAGGGTCTATTTATACTTGTAGACTCCTTAAGGGTTACAGCTTAAACCCTAATTGGATAATCTTCTCTTAAAGCAATCCAAATCCATTCCTTAGATAGCCTTGGACGATTTGAAGATATCATTAGCTTCTAGAATTCGTCCACCCCTATCCAATATGGATTTACAGTCTAAAGTTTAACTATCAAACAATTGAAAGTTTATACCCTCTTATTTAATTAATATCTTTAAGTCACCAAATTAATTCTAATTAATTCTATGACTTATATCAATCAAATAACAATATTATTATTCTTTATATTATTCTCATAATATATTAATAATATTTATTCTCTCTTAATAAATCATCCTATCAAGTTGCTATGGTGAAGGCAACCCAAAAGGACCATGCACAACCGGGTCAAATACTTGCCTAATATAGTTGCAGCCTTAGACACTATTCCAACAGTCTCCCACTTGGATAAGTCTAGTAACTATATGCACAAGTACAATTCGATTTGAAATCGTAGCTCTCAAAGACGCTGTCAAACTATGATCTAATCAATCTTGTCCTTTAGATAAGGGATCGTACAGTCCTCTGTTAGATATCATGCTGACAATCCTATGGAATGGTTAGTCAAGCATTTAGGTTTCTCGATCTCTGATTTATTTGACATAGAACTTAATCGAACACATCAATTCAGTTCTTACCGGGCCCGACACAAAAGTCAAATCAAATCATCGAGCGGCCCAGATATCGCTTTTACCTTCTTAGATAAAAGTTACAGATAAACTTCAACTTATATGCATTTACTTATTCATTAACCAACTATACACAACAATGCGTTTTATAACACTGAGTTACTGATGCGTTTTCGCATTATCAATGTACAATCAATTAACAAATAACAAACCATATATCTAGGTTTTAAGACTATATGATATTATCGTCTTGCAATCACCCTTTTATATCATATTCCATAAGGTTATTCCAGCAAGCGCGGGTTTGTTCCAATTCTCAAAACCAGTTCATAAGCACTCATGAACGTTGCATCAATCTTTTGCTATGTCTAATACCATTTAGACAATCTACGCAACAATTCACGAAAATCTTCATTCATATCTACTTCCAACATATGAACGATTGTGGACAATTTGAATAATTCGATTATAAATGATCAACATAAGATAGTAACATTACTCATAAATAAAACTCCTTTATTTAATCACCAAATGTTAATTACATTTATCTATTACACGTTTCTAATACTATCTAATCTACGCTAATATCATCCTTCAGCCCAATACTCCTAGCATGTTGCAAGTGCTTAACCCTACTCAGTCCCTTCGTAAGCGGATCCGTTGGGTTATCTTCTGATGATATCCTCTTCACTACGAGTTGTCCTTCTTCTACACGATGTCTAATAAAGTGATATTTTTTGTCAATATGTCTAGATCTACCATGATCCCTCGGTTCCTTGGTCAAGGCAACCGCTCCTTCATTATCATAGAAAATCTCCATGGGCTCCTTTATGGCAGGTACAACTCCAAGATCACCGATGAAGTTCTTCAGTCATATTTCCTCCTTCGACGCTTCGCTCGCTGCAATGTACTCTGATTCGCACGTTGAATCAGCTACAGTTTCTTGCTTGGAACTTTTCCAAGTCACTGCTCCTCCATTCAGGGTAAAGACCCAGCCCGACTGCGAACGGTAGTTGTCCCTGTCGCACCTTCAAGTCATCACTCCCTCCGAGGACTAAGAACCATTCCTTCGTCCTCCGAAGGTACTTAAGGATATTCTTCACCGCAATCCAATGGGCTCTGCCAGGATTCCCTTGATATCTACTAACCATGCTCAAAGCGAAGGCTACATCAGGGTGAGTACAAGTCATAGCGTACATGATTGAGCCAACTGCGGAAGCGTATGGTACTCGGCTCATTTCTGCTATTTCAGCTTCAGTACTCGGACTTTGAGTCTTACTCAACTTGGCATTCCTTTGTATCGGTAATTCTCCCTTCTTCGAGTTTTCCATACTAAAACGTTTTAGTACCTTCTCTAAGTAAGTGTTCTGACTAAGTCCAATTAGTCTCTTACTTCTTTCTCTTACTATCCTTATTCCCAAAATGTAAGAAGCCTCTCCGAGGTCCTTCATAGCGAAGCACTTCCCGAGCCAGGACTTAACCTCCTGCAGAGTCGGGACGATGTTTCCTATGAGCAATATGTCATCGACATATAGAACGAGGAAGCTTACTATACTCCCACTGGCTTTGACATATACACAATATTCATCTTCGCTTCGTACAAATCCAAACTCTTTGACTTTCTCATCGAAGCAAAGATTCCATCTGCGAGATGCTTGCTTAAGTCCATAAATGGACTTCTCAAGCTTACACACTCTATTTGGATGCTTCGGATCCACAAACCCCTCTGGCTGAGCCATGTAAACATCCTCAGCCAACTTTCCGTTAAGGAAAGCGGTCTTGACATACATTTGCCAAATCTCATAATCATGAAATGCGGCAATAGCTAGCATCACTCTAATAGATTTTATCTTCGCAACTGGTGAGAAGGTCTCATCATAGTCAACTCCGGGAGTTTGAGTAAAGCCCTTCGCGACCAATCGTGCTTTATATGTGTGTACGTTTCCATCCACGTCGGTCTTCTTCTTGAAGATCCATTTGCACCCAACGATCTTACGTCCTGGAACATTATCAACCAAATTCCAAACTTGGTTATCATACATGGATTGGATCTCGCTATCCATTTCCTCTTTCCATTTTGCAGACTCCGGGCCTGCCATGGCTTCCTTATAGCTATTAGGTTCATCAAGATTTATTAGTGTACCATCACTAATATACGTGTCCCCTTCGGTAGTAATATGAAAACCATAAAACTGGGGTAGAACTCTAACTCTACCGGAACGTCTAAGAGGTAAGGACTCGTCAATCGGTTCAACCGGAGTTTCCTCCTTGGGTTGAGTGCCAGCGGTAGAGGTTCCTTCATCTATCGACTCTTGAATCTCTTCAAGTTCGATTTGCCTCCCATTGTCTCCTTGGCTTATGAGTTCTCGCTCTCGGAAAAATCCTCTTCTCGCAACGAAGACAACATTGTCCTTCGGTCTATAGAAGAGATATCCAAAGGATTTCTGCGGGTAGCCGATGAAAATACATCGCTCACTACGAGGTTCGAGCTTGTCGTGAGTATCTCGTCTTACGAAAGCCTCGCAACCCCAAACCTTGATATGTGCTAACGAGGGAGCTTTCCCTGTCCACATCTCGTGAGGTGTTTTGGCAACCTTCTTAGTAGGGACTCGGTTAAGGATATGGGCGGCAGTCTCTAAGGCATACCCCCAAAAAGAGATTGATAGTGAAGCACGACTCATCATAGAGCGAACCATATCCAATAAGGTTCGATTACGCCTTTCTGTCATACCATTCAACTGCGCTGTCCTAGGTGGCGTTAATTGTGAAACTATTCCACACCCCTTGAGATAATCGTGGAATTCAAGACTTAGGTACTCTCCTCCTCGATCGGATCGAAGCATCTTGATTTTCCTGCCCAATTGATTCTCCACTTCATTCTTGAACTCTTTGAACTTTTCAAAGGTTTCTGACTTTTGCTTGATTAAATAGATATACCCATATCTACTATAATCATCGGTGAAAGTCACGTAGAAGCGGTTCCCATCCTTCGTGGTTGATCTAAACGGTCCACATACATCGATATGTATTAGGTCCAATAGACCCTCACCCCTTTCACACGTACTTGTGAAGAGTGACTTGTTCATCTTTCCAAGTAAACAAGACTCGCATGTGTCATCTTCCCTAAGTTCGAATGACTCCAACACTCCATCCTTTTGGAGTTGGGCTATGCGTTTCTTGTTGACATGTCCAAGACGACAATGCCACAAGGATGCTTTATCCATACTAGTGGAAGAATCTATATTCAAAACATCATTTCCTAAGTTATCAATAATCATAACAGTTTCATAAATTCCATTACATGGTATAGCTTCAAAGTAAAAGACACCATTTAGATAAGCCAAAATAGAACCATTCTCATTATTAAAAGAAAATCTAAAACCTTGTCTAAACAAACCATGAAATGAAATGATGTTTCTAGCCCTTTCTGGCGAATAGCAACAATTGTTCAAATCTAAACATAAATTATTCCTAAGCACTAAAGAATACACTCCAATCTTATTCACAAGCGACGATCTTTTGTTCCCCATGATTAGATTGATCCTTCCTTGCTCCACACCCCTACTTCTTCTTAGTCCCTGCACATTAGAACAAATGTGATAACCACAACCGGTATCAAGAACCCACGAAATAGCATGATTAGAATCGTTAGATTTAATTGTGTATATACCTGCGAAAGATGGCTTGATCTTTCCTTCCTTGATGGCTTGCAGGTACTCTGGGCAGCTTCTCTTCCAATGTCCTATCTTGTGGCAGTGGTGGCACTCTGCCTCCTTAGGTTTAGGGCAGGGCTTAGTGGGATCAACTTTGGTCCCACTAGAAGAGGCACCATCTCGGGCTTTAACCTTACGATAGTTCTTAGACGAAGCCTTCCTCTTCTTTCCCTTTCCTTGACCAATAGCCAAGACAGGAGCAACGGGTGGATTGGGAGTTGGTGCAGCAGACTTGTCTTTGAAGTTGCTCTCAGCGACCCTTAAGAGACCTTGGAGTTTTCTTAGGGTGACCTCCTCTTTGTTCATGTGGTAGGTCATCCTAAATTGATTGTACATCGGAGGCAAAGAGTGAAGCACCATGTCGATCGCCAAGTCTTCCCCAAAGTCAACATTTAACTTGCGAAGGCGGTCGACATACCTTTGCATCTTTTGCAGGTGCACGGTAAGAGATTCTCCATGACCCATCTTAGCGGAAATCATGTTAGTGAAAATCTCATAACTCTCTTGTCTCGCGTTCTGGTGGTATCTCTCCAATAAGTCTTGATGCATCTCGTACGGGTACATGTCCTCATAGGACTTTTGGAATTCGGAGTTCATGGTGGCTATCATGATGCAATGTACCTTCGTTGCATCTCGCTCATGAGTTTCAAAAGCGGTAATTTCAGCCGGAGTAGCAATTTCAGGGTTGATTTTCTCGAGCTTCTCATCGAGGACATACTCCTTATCCTCATAGCGAGCAATGGTGAGAATGTATCTTATCCATTCGCTAAAGTTCGTTCCATCGAAGGTGACCTTTTGGCAAAGGCTCATCAACGTGAAAGAACTAGCAGCAGCGTTGTTAGCGTTCGACATCTACAAATAGAAAGGACAAAGATATATTAGAATATGATTCCCTAATTATCACCCAATAAGAAAAATTAAGGCTAGGATCCAACAACAATATTTACATATTAGAAAAGGGATGCCGTAATCTAACATGCAAATAAATTGAAGATAGATTAGAATATGATTCCCTAATTATCACCCAATAAGAAAAATTAGGGCTAGGATCCAACAACAATATTTACATATTAGAAAAGGGATGCCGTAATCTAACATGCAAATAAATTGAAGGTAAGTGAATGACGATTCACTAATTCTCCACCATAAAACCTAACTATAAGACTTAAATGTATTGAGAATTCCTAGGTTCGGATGAGATTCATTGAAACTATTCAATGGCATGTTTAAATCTCGATATGCCCCTCTTGTTTGTGACTGGGATACCGAGGATCACAAAGCGGGTGTGAATTACCATGCAAATTCACATGGTGCCTTCATTGTAACGATCACCTATTCGATGTGCCGGTAAACCACACACGCTCTATCGAACTATGATAAACAATGAATCACCCTTTGCCACCTTTGCTTAGAACCAATTAGTGTACCGGTAAACCACACACGCTCCACTAACTTCTTAGCAAGGGTGCAAAGTGTAATTTCATGGGATTGCATCAATTCACTTTTCCTAAAGTAACTAAGATTGGGAAATTTTAAAAATGTGTAGTTACTTTGTATTACTTATTATACTTTTAATGAGAGGATGAGGTTGCCCTATCCTACCCGTTCGGCTAATGACCCTCCACCGATCAAGCAAGCGGTGGGTGTGAGTGTACACCCATTAAGCGCCATGTTATAGGCCGCAACCTTATACCCACCTTATAGATCGGCTTCGTGAATGAGGCCTACTAACGGTAAGACTAGAATTTTAGTTATATATATATATATATATATATATATATATATATATATATTAATCTTGTAATATTATATTAGTATAGGGTTGTATTTTAAACATTTTAAAATCTAGGGTTTGAAATTTAAATTGTCTAAATTAAAACTTTTAATCACAAAATATAAATTTCAAAACTTGAGGACACGTTTTAAACATTTAAAACATGGAGGATCAAATTACAAATAATTTTAATTAACAATTAATTTCCTAATTATCTATATTTGATTTATTCAAGATTTCTTTCAAGATAAATACCAAAATAATCAAAATAATTAATTAATTATCATATAAGGAAATTAAATATTTTATTAGTTGATAAATATCTTTAATTAGATCAAGATAATAGTCATATATATCAAAAAATCGGATTAGGGTTGATCTAATATGATTAAGGTAAGTTTCCATAAGATAATCATGAAGAAATCCCGAATCTGGCCATTACTGACGCTTGGACTCGTCGAGTGCACCAAGGGACTCGCCGAGTCAGGCCAACTCGCCGAGTCCACTATGGAACTCGCCGAGTACATGACTCAGAAACACAAAATTCGAATTTTGCAGTTAAGTTTCAAGCAAATAAGCAACAATTTAATGAAAACCAAGCTAAGCTCTGATACCACTGATGGGTTTTAGCCATAAGAACTTTCCTATGTGCGCATGCAAAACCCTAATGCTTGGATCTAGGCTTTCTAATTAAACATACTTTGAATCCAAGACTTCTAATGACTATTTAGGTATAAGAACAATACAAAACCAGATCTAGAATCATACCTTTGAATCTCTTGTTTGATCTTGTTGTCTTGGAGCTCTAGAGTCACAATTGTAACTCCTCTAATGGCTTACAAACACCAAATAACAAGAAGGATGATTTGGGAGAGAGGAGAGGGGAGGAAATCGGCCAGGGGTTCTCTACTTTAGATCAAGTGCCGATTTCCCTTTTCCATAGGGTCTATTTATACTTGTAGACTCCTTAAGGGTTACAGCTTAAACCCTAATTGGATAATCTTCTCTTAAAGCAATCCAAATCCATTCCTTAGATAGCCTTGGACGATTTGAAGATATCATTAGCTTCTAGAATTCGTCCACCCCTATCCAATATGGATTTACAGTCTAAAGTTTAACTATCAAACAATTGACAGTTTATACCCTCTTATTTAATTAATATCTTTAAGTCACCAAATTAATTCTAATTAATTATATGACTTATATCAATCAAATAACAATATTATTATTCTTTATATTATTCTCATAATATATTAATAATATTTATTCTCTCTTAATAAATCATCCTATCAAGTTGCTATGGTGAAGGCAACCAAAAAGGACCATGCACAACCGAGTCAAATACTTGCCTAATATAGTTGCAACCTTAGACACTATTCCAACAATATCACCAACCCGAAACAATTATTATTGATTACTTTATTTTTATCGGATTCACTTAATTGCAGAACCACATTATTTCATGCTCTAGACTAAACCACTGTGTAGAATATTTTCTGGTTTTAGCATAAAAAAGTAAGACCCAAATGATCTTTATAAAGCTCTATGAATCCTAATGTTTAACATTTTTAGAAAACTTTTTTAGAATAAAAACATTACGCCATGCACTAGGGTTGAAGTGTTAATGGTACAAGATCCGGGAAAAGCTTGTGTAGGGGGTGGTGTTATGCACTGTAGATGAGGACGAAAAGAAAATTTTGAGCAGGGTGGCTTACGAAGTAAATTAATTATAAGAGCATATCTAATGGTTAACTCATGTTATAACTTAAAGTTATTGTCACCTCATTATTTACTAATTTTGACCTCTAAAAACTGACTTCTCCAATGGTTAACCTTATTTTAATAGTTTTTCTATAAATTTAACTACTTATCCTCATCCGCATAAAATGTTTTATAGAACATCTAATTTAATTAATCATTTTTTAAACACAAATGATTTTTTAATATGAATATATAAAATACAACTATATCAAGCCTTTATTTATATACCTAAAATATGAAAAATTATTATGTTTTAGTTATAAAAATAAAATAAAAATACTAAAATTATAATAAAATAGTTATAAGATGAAATATATTTAAAGTGGAATGGGTGAAATGTATAATTTATGATGTTATATTAACCACTCAAATATATATTGAGTGGTCAAACAAAAAATCAAACAAAAAAAACAAAAAAAAATTATTTGCTCAAATAGTGTTAAGTGGGCATTTAAAAGACCAACAAATAATACACTGTAAAAAATATGCCATTGAAGATGCTCTAAAGGTAAATTATGTTGGATTAGGTGTCTAAACCCATAACTATATTTGGTATGTACTTGAGCCGCGAGTAGCATGGTCCTTTACGGGTTTCATTCACTAGAACAATATGATAGGATGGATATTTGAGAAAGAGTAATTATGATTTATTAATATATTATAAGTATCATATATTGATAGAGAAATCATATTATTTAATTAGTATTGATCAAGAATTAATTTGAAATAAATTTAGTGATCTAAAGAGACTAATTAAATTAACGGGGACTCATTATGTAATCAGTGATACATATGGTTTGGGTTATTGATCCATGATGGACTAAGTTTATGTGAGAGTCCATGAAGAGCTAGTCCATATGAGTTATTGGATTGTAAGCCTAAGTGTAAGAATTAGGGTTTACATCTGACTCTTTAAATTCTACACTATATATGTATTCCCTAAACCCTAAAATCGGCACTTGTGTATTTCATAAAGTGGATAGCCAATTTTGTGTCTCCAAACCTCTCTCTCAAGTCCTCCAATTATTCATGGTGTATTGTGATTACATTAGAGGTGCAAAATTTGAGGCACTAAGCTCTTAAAAAGCCAAAATTTCTACAAGCTAAAACAAAGAGGTATTCATCTAACTTATTTTTATGTTTTCAAATATCAAGTTGTATGCTAGTTATAGGTTTCATGCTTTGGATATTTTGTTGCATGTATAACTAGAGAAAACTTAGATCCAAAGCATTAGGGTTGTATATGCACCATAGGGATGTTAGAGTACATAAAAACCATCGGTGGTATCAGAGTCATGGGTTGTTTTCTGTTATATTGATGCATGGCTAATTGTTCAAAGTTAAAGCAAGTCGAAAACTGCACTCTGACAGAAGGACTCGACGAGTTCATAGTGAACACAACGAGTCCGTAAGCTTACTCGACGAGTTGGACTGTCTGTTGGCAGATTTTTGTATTTTTTGGCCTATTTTGGATTAGGATCAATACCACAAACTGTTTTGGTTCATAAAATTTAATTTTGTTGATATGGTAATGGTTATCCCCATCTAATAACATGATGATTGACAAATTTTAAGATAATTACTTGATTTTGTGAAAAACAAATTATTTGTAAATTTTGAATCATTTAGCTACAAGAGTTGAATTAGATCAATTTAGTAAAAACTAAAATGATATGATTCTTTTATCTGGTAAAATTTTGATCTAAATATTTTTGAGAGGTTACAAAACTTGTCATCAAGTTTTGGAACTCAAAAGTTTTTTTTAAGGAGTTACAAAACTTGTCATCAAGTTTGGAATCCAAAAGTTTTCAAGAGTTACAAAACTTGCCCTCAAGTTTTGGAACTTAAAAAGTCTTTTTTATGAAACATTAACTCTAGTAATTGAAAGGTTTCAAAATGTGTAACTCTTGGGTTCATAACTTAAAAATTAATTAAATAGTTTTTAATTTTGAATTTTTATATTTAGAACCTTGATGTTTTGAATAGTTTAATTACACTCTTATGGATTCTATTAAGTTAATTAAATGTCTAATTAAGAGAGTATTAATAAATCCATAATTACATGTTTGAGTTTAATTAAATTAAAAGTCTAGTTTAATTAATAGATTAAACCACCTAGTATTTTAAAAGTGTAAAATACACCCTTATACTATATAAAATTAAAAGTTTAATATATTATATATGTATAAGTTAAAATTCAGTCTTACCGTTAGTAGGCTCATTCACGAAGCTGGTCTATAAGGGGTGTTTAAGGAAGCGACCTGTAAAATGACTGTCATTAGGTGTCCATTCTTACCCACCGCACCCTTGACCAGTGGAGGGTCGTTAGCAGAACAGGTTTGACAGGACATTTAAATCCTCATTAAAAGTATAATGAAATACAAAGTAACTAAACACTTTATAAATTCTCACTCTCAATTACTTTAGGAAAAATGTGAATTTGATGCTAATCCATGAAATTGCACTTTGCAACTTTCCAAGTCGTTAGTGGAGCGTGTGTGGTTAACCGGCACACTAACTTAGACTAGTAAGGGTAGCAATGGTTTCTCGTAAATTGTCATTGATCAATGGAGCGTGAGTGGTTAACCAACACATTGATTAGGTGACTAATGACATCGAGGGTACAAAGTTAATTTGCATAGTTATTCACACTTTGTTTTTGATCCTGGGTATTCCAGTCACAAACTTGAAGGGCATAATCAAGATTAAACATGTCATTAAAAAGTTCAATGAATCTCAAAAGAATCTAGGAATTTCAATTCATTTAAAAACTAATATTTATTTTTGTTTTTCATGGTGGAAATTGGTAAATCGTCATTTACCTACCTTCAAATATTTTACAATTGGATTATCGCATCCCTCTTCCGAATTGTAGAATGTTGTGTTGGGTCCTAGCCTTAATATTTCATTTGGGTGTTATATTAAGGACTTAAATCAACTTAACTTGAATTTCTCCCTTGTAGATGTCTAGTTCTGAAAACTATGGTCTTCCCAAATTTTTGGAAAAATTTTTCCTCATGAAGATGATGTTCCTAGAAATCATACTTCACTTCCTCCACCTCCTCCAATAATTCTCCCTGACCCACATGTTCGTCAATTTGAAAAGTTCAAGGTCATCAAACCCTATTGGCTAGAAAACACAAAGATAGAAATCTTGTGAGTGCACACTGTAACAACCCGAGATTCATATCCCTAAATGTAACCCCTTTTCGCGACTCGTTCCGATCATCCAATCGCCGTTTCCGATTTCGTTTGCAATTCCGATATTTTATTAAGTCATTAATGTGGATTTTATTTTATGACTTAATGAGTGTCTTAATACCCTTAGAACTCATTCTAACGCCTCGTATTAGTGATCGGCACATTTCTAGAATCAACCATATCGGGTTACGACAAATTAGCCGGGTGCGACCAAAAGCCCCGTCTAACGCCGGTATCGGGTAGAATTCTAACGTGTCTCGAACTTGGACACTATTTAAAGTGATCTAAGTCTTCATTTTGAAGCTTTTTCTCCATTTTACAACTATCACTCCAACCTCTCTCCTCAAACTAGATTTAAGGGTCAAAATCTCAAGTTTAAGGCTTCAAATCACCAAGGTACCTTCCCTAATTTGTTATGCAACCTCTCTAGCCTTCAAATTCGAGTTTAAACCATGTATTAGGACCATTATCATGAGTTTACGGCCCTAGAACAGTACTAGGCCGTAAACTCATATAAATGGGGTTTTTGGAGCAACAAAACCCTTCCAAACCACAATTAGACCTTGAATATGGCTAGATGACTTAATGAAATGGAACTAGAATGCCTCAAACCATGATTTAGAGCCTTATATATGAGTTTATGCCCCAGAATGGTGCTTAGGCCGTAAACCCATATTTAAAGGGTTTTTAAGCCCTTAAACCCTTCCAAGACACAAACAAGACTTATATATGACTTTTAGAATATTGGTTATGGACCTAGAACACCTTAGACATGAATTTTGAGGGGTTTGTATGAGTTTACGGCCAAGGCATGTGCTTGGGCCGTAAACTCCTCAATCATTGGTGTAAACTCATTTTCAAGGTGTTAGAAAGCCATCCAACACCACCAAAAGCCTTAGAATAAATCATAGAACCAACCAAAAATAGTTTAAGGGCTTTAAACACATCAAAACTCTTCATTTGAGAGTTTACGGCCATAGAAGGTGCTCCAAGGCCGTAAACTCCAAAAAGGATGTCAATTTTGCCCAAAAATCATTTCAAGGCTTGTAGGAATTTTTAGAATCACATGTGATTAACTTTGGGACCTTAAAAACAATTATTCAAGGGAGTATGAGAGTTTACGGCCATAGGCTCCATGCCAAGGCCGTAAACTCCCTTAAGTGTGATATTTGATGTTTTAAATTAATTCCAAGCCTTAGGAAAAATTATTCCAAGCATTTCCAAGTGATATTAGCCATTTGTGACACATTAAGCACCATAAATCTTGCCAACATGAGTTCACGGCCGTGAACTCATGTGTGAGTGGTGTATAGGCCGTAAAACTCATTAGGAAGTTTACTCTTGGGGTGTAAACTCAAATCCCAAGTCCCTCGCTTCAATTCCCGTCCGTAGATGTCACCCGGGTCACTCCAAACACCCGTTTTGAGGTGTTTTCGTTCGTTAGAGTGTGACTTCATATCTAATTAGAGTTTATGAATCTAATTAGATATATTTGTATGCCATTTCATTTTACATAGGAACCTTGCGTGTTATCAGGCCTCGATTCAACGTTTAGCATCCGAAACCGACACATTTCCGCGTCCGGTGAGTTCATACCCCTACCCTTTTTCAATGGTTTTTCAATGTTTTCAGGGGGGAGGGGGAATACAAGCAAAAGTACAAGAATATTTTGTACTTAATCACATGATTTCAGTTAAATGGTTTCATAATTGTACATTTTTAAGAATTGAAAACCTTTTAACAAACTGTTTTAACTTGCAGTGTTGTTTGTTTTAACCCGATTTTCAATTCTTATCATACACTGTTATATTGTACACTTTACATATGATTGTTCACACTTATATTGATAGAACACATAAAATATTGTAATGTATGTAATAAAACACTAAGGTTCGAGTGTAAAAGACAGACACCATTAGAAAAACATAAAACATATGTATGTCCTTAAGAATACACCTCGGCTCGAGTGTGATAGATAAATACCATCGCAACACCTAGGATCGAGTAACGTCCTTAATAATACACCTAGGATCGAGTGTAAAGGATAATTAATCATTAAATAACTTAGAACAACTGTAATTTCCTTAATAAAACACCTAGGCTCGAGTGTAAAGGACAGTCATCATTTAGATAACACCTAGGCTCGAGTGTAATGTCCTTAATAAAACACCTAGGCTCGAGTGTAAAGGACAGGCACGTTAGAACTTAGTTAGTCGTAGATACTACTTCTCTAGGCGAGAAGTAAAGAGTAATCTTAAAGATTGGAGACACGTCCTTGTAACACTTCCTCGGCACGATATAGTGGAGGACTACCCCTATAACCAGAATCTCCGTACGTAGGAGAGCGTGACTTGAGTGTATAGATCTATACGGGACTGACAATCCCGCACCTGGCTGCTAGCTACAGCCGAACCTAAAGGTTCAAGGGTGACGAAAGTCATGAAAAGGATATTGGCCACAACTCGAGTCATATCTAGTCTGAGTATGGTTAAGGACTCGCAATCTAGATTATTAACGCTTTAGACTCATTTTCTAGCTTTATGTACGTAGTAAAGCTAATTTACGTTCAAGGATGACAGGCACACACATACACACATTTAGGAAAACATGGGGTTTTCCTGGGGAGAACACTGAACATAACCAGAATCGGTAATGATGCACACACTCATTCAGGAAAACATGGGGTTTTCCTATGGATAACAATGAACATAATCAGAATCGGTAATAGTTAGTATACACAGAATTGGTAATAGCACACCCTCACTCATTCAGGAAAACATGGGGTTTTCCTATGGATAACAATGAACATAATCAGAATCGGTAACAGTTAGTATACATAGAATTGGTAATAGCACACCCTCACTCATTCAGGAAAACATGGGGTTTTCATATGGATAATAATGAACATAATCGGAATTAGTATTAGTTAGCTCACACAGAACCAGTAATAGTTCACACTCACACATGTAGGAAAATATAGGATTTTCCTGAGTAACAATAGTATGTAACCAGAAAAGTATAACGAGTTGGATAACTAAACTTTACAATTCACAAGAACAATCATGTTTTCATTGTACATCGTTTACTTTACTTTTCGGATTTGGAAACTAACTTTACATAAGAAAATATGGGATTTTCTTGGATAACCACGTTTTCAGAAAACTAAGGGAACTCGTACATTTTCAGAAAACAAAACTGCTTATGAACTCACCAGTTTTATGCTGATTTTCAAACCGCTTGTATTCTCAGGTTCACATTAGACAGGTACCCGACGATCTCTTTTGGTGAAGAAAAAGTGCGTAGAAGACTCGTTTCGTGTTATTCATATATACTATGTATCACTTGTATAACTTATGCTTTTGAAACAAATGTAAAACTTTCATATATGTAATGTAATGGTTGTTTTACTTTACTTACTATGTACATTGGATTTGATACTCAACGTGGAGTCAACCCCGGAAATGTTTCCGCCTTCGGTCTTCGGGGTGTGACAGATTGGTATCAGAGCCCTTGTTTATAGTGAATGAAGTATACCAAACCTTACATGGTATAAAACTATAAACAGTAAGGGGCCTAAGTGCTCTGAACTAAAAGTATCCTTCAAAATATAAGTATTTTCAAAAGTATATAAGTATACCGACCCGTCGAGATCCGTAACTACAAGTAAAACAAAACATAAATAAATGGGTGTTGTATGTTGCGGTTAAACCTGGGCAGTTATGTAGTCGTGTCTAGGATCAATATAGCCTGGCCAACTATATTCATTCGAGACACGGCCAACATGTGCTTGGGAGTGACTGTGGTGTGCGGCATGCCTAAAACTTACCCTAATACCACAAAGATCGAGCTAGTGTCGTAACGCATCATGAAATACTATGGGAGTATTTCTCGAGCCAATCCTTGGTAGAAATCCTCGTTCATACATTGCTCTTTGATCATCCTCTTAGCGATAATTTTCTTGTCTTGATAACTCTATCCTTCTTTATCGCTTGTTAGCATATATCTGTCATATCTCTTGATTCAATTTAGAGGACTTATCATCCTCTCTTCCATGATCTTATTAGATCAAGATGCCTCCAAGAAAGAGACCCAACTCCAAGACCAACAACCCTCCGCCACCACCTCCTCCTCAAATCGACCCTGTAGTATTCCAGGCAGCTGTTACAGTCGCGGTGGCAGCTGCCATGTCTCAACGGAACTCCGACGGTTCCGGTGGTTCGGGAGGTGATACCCAAACCCAAAACCAAGAAAGCAGTCAGGGACGCCGGAAAGAGGGTTCCTATAAGGATTTCATGAACGCAAAACCCCCGTCCTTTGATGGCACTAGAGGTTTCATTTCCCTCACCCAATGGTTCGAGAAGATCGAATCCATCTTTGAAATTTGCGCCTGTTCAGATTCAGACAAGGTGAAGTTTGTCGCCTGCACCTTTATCGACAAAGCCTTGACTTGGTGGAATGGCCGAGTCAAATCCATAACCTTACCTGTAGCCAACGCCATGGGTTGGGAAGCCATGAAGGAACTTCTACTGGCTGAGTACTGCCATCGGGGCGAAATGCAGAAGTTAGAACACGAACTTTGGAACCTGAAGATGAAAGGTTCCGACATCACTGCTTATACTTCCAGGTTCGACGACTTGGCATTACTTTGCCTGGGAATGGTTACCCCGGAGAGTAAGAAGATAGAGAGATTCATCTGGGGTCTGACCCAGCCAACGAAAGGAAACGTCATAGCCGCGAGGCCGGATACATATGACAGCGCCAAACGCTTAGCACAGATCCTAATCGATCATAACGAAGACCTTGAGGAGGCAGCTACCACTCCTGAGCCGAAAATGAGGAGTGGTGAGAAAAGAAAACTTAGGAAGAAAGAGAAAAGTCAGGCATCGCACGAGTCTTCGAAGAGACAGCAAACGGTGGCAGTTCACGCTACCACTTCCCCTACAGCTGTCTCTGTTGTTGGATCCTCAACTCGAAAACCTGCCAGTAAGTATGCTGGAACCCTTCCTATTTGTAACAAGTGCAACTATCATCATCTTCCTTCTGGTCCATGTATAGAGATGATTTGCAACAAATGTGGCATAAAGGGTCACATGGCGAAAAACTGTAAGACACCAACCCAATCAACGAGTCAAACTTCTGGAGCGGGCATTGATCGGGCCTGCTATGGTTGTGGAGAAGTTGGACATCTTAAGCGAAACTGTCCCAAGGCTGTAACACCTGG
Organism: Lactuca serriola; assembly: GCF_051521515.1. Classification (NCBI taxonomy): domain Eukaryota; kingdom Viridiplantae; phylum Streptophyta; class Magnoliopsida; order Asterales; family Asteraceae; genus Lactuca; species Lactuca serriola. The sequence goes on along the minus strand of NC_136409.1, from coordinate 74,263,531 downwards.
CAACACCGGAAGAGTTCTAGCGATAGGACAAGAGGAGACAGCCACCGATCCCACCGTTGCCGCAGATATATTTCTCCTTGTTAAATTATATGTCTGTGATTCTTTTCGATTCTAGCACCGAAAGAAATTCGTTAACCATCCATTTGAACATCTTCTAACCCCGTCGTTTGCGAGTAACCAAATATGTATATCTTCGAGATGGTTATCACGTGAGAGCGAGAACGCTTGTGTCGTATCCGTAGATTGTATTCTCAATCCGAGCGATATTCTTTTTCCATTCAACCTAGTGGCAAACTTTTTATGAGATGTTTTGATGTCACCTTTAGCATGAAATGACTGAGCCTCATTCATGTTGTCTTTCTTAGTTTCGAGAAAGCCATTCGTTCCAACCTTCCTCCGACTTGACTTTCATGATCTTCGTACATCAAAGCTTAAAAAGTCTTTCCATGTATTTCTCATCCGAGTGATCATCGAGAAACGAGAAGTCTACGATTCCTTCCCCGATATTGTCTCCAAAGAATTCTTGGTAATTCTTTCCGAACGTGCAGTCCAGTCTCACATCGACCTAATCCCAGGAATTTCCTCGTAGCCAAACCTCAATGAACACGATATGTGCAAGGCAGCAATCAGGCCATGATACGATCACTACGAGGTAGTAGTGGCGCCCTTCGGTCGAACCATTTTCTTGGTCATGTAGTTAAGCAAAGCAGTCATACTCGTAAACCCTTCCAAAAGCAAAGGCAATAAAGAATTAGTCGACACCGGGAATACCCATGGAAACCTGTCGATTCTTGGGTTCTGCCGACTATAATCGTAGACTCATGTAGAAGTTTCCCTTAGAACCATCGGACCCTTAGTTACTCTGCCATGTGAAAATGTACCCACTTGTTGGAAGTTTTACCCTGGAAAGATATACTACGCCTTGGGAAGTGTGGAAAAACTTAACTTGTGGAACCTTAAACTCTTCGAGATCCTCGTTAGGAATCTATTCCATAGCCCTCTCCGAGCTATCTTCAGGAACTCAGCAGCAGGCATCCGGTATTCCACATCGATGTTTGTGAGAAGTGCTAACCTGACGAAAACCTTAGTCACCCTTTGATGAGGTCAAAACCGATAAAAATCCGAACCTTCATGGATGAATCAATTGAGATCGTGGATTGATAGGTTAACCATGCGTAACAAAGCCACATCCTGACAGTGAAGGTTCGCTGGAATGTCAAGCGGAGACCCGATTCCACTTAGGAGCTTGAAGACCCGAAGCAGTAGATTCATTCTAATATCTCTTTTCACTTCGTAATCTGTGTTCGAATCTTTGAATTTCGGGACGAAATTCCCTCTAACGGGGGATAACGTAACAACCCGAGATTCATATCCCTAAATGTAACCCCTTTTTGCGACTCGTTCCGATCATCCAATCGTCGTTTCCGATTTCGTTTGCAATTTCGATATTTTATTAAGTCATTAATGTGGATTTTATTTTATGACTTAATGAGTGTCTTAATACCCTTAGAATTCATTCTAACGCCTCGTATTAGTGATCGGAACATTTATAGAATCAATCATATCGGGTTACGGCAAATTAGCCGGGTGCGACCAAAAGCCCCATCTAACGCAGGTATCGGGTAGAATTCTAGCATGTCCCGAACTTGGACACTATTTAAAGTGATCCAAGTCTTCATTTTGAAGCTTTTGCTCCATTTTACAACTATCACTCCAACCTCTCTCCTTAAACTAGATTTAAGGGTCAAAATCTCAAGTTTAAGGCTTCAAATCACCAAGGTACCTTCCCTAATTTGTTATGCAACCTCTCTAGCCTTCAAATTCGAGTTTAAACCATCTATTAGGACCATTATCATGAGTTTACGGCCCTAGAACAGTACTAGGCCGTAAACTCATATAAATGGGGTTTTTGGAGCAACAAAACCCTTCCAAACCACAATTAGACCTTGAATATGGCTAGATGACTTAATGAAATGGAACTAGAATGCCTCAAACCATGATTTAGAGCTCTTATATATCAGTTTACGGCCCAGAATGGTGCTTAGTCCGTAAACCCATATTTAAAGGGTTTTTAAGCCCTTAAACCCTTCCAAGACACAAACAAGACTTAGATATGACTTTTAGAATATTGGTTATGGACCTAGAACACCTTAGACATGAATTTTGAGGGGTTTGTATGATTTTACGGCCAAGGCATGTGCTTGGGCTGTAAAATCCTCAATCATGGGTGTAAACTCATTTTCAAGGTGTTAGAAAGCCATCCAACACCACCAAAAGCCTTGGAATAAATCATAGAACCAACCAAAAATAGTTTAAGGGCTTTAAACACATCAAAGCTCTTCATTTGAGAGTTTACGGCCATAGAAGGTGCTCCAAGGCCGTAAACTCCAAAAAGGATGTCAATTTTGCCCAAAAATCATTTCAAGGCTTGTAGGAATTTTTAGAATCACATGTGATTAACTTTGGGACCTTAAAAACAATTATTCAAGGGAGTATGAGAGTTTACGTCCATAGGCTCCATGCCAAGGCCGTAAACTCCCTTAAGTGTGATATTTTATGTTTTAAATTAATTCCAAGCCTTAGGAAAAATTATTCCAAGCATTTCCAAGTGATATTAGCCATTTGTGACACATTAAGCACCATAAATCTTGCCAACATGAGTTCACGGCCGTGAACTCATGTGTGAGTGGTGTATAGGCCGTAAAACTCATTAGGAAGTTTACTCTTGGGGAGTAAACTCAAATCCCAAGTCCCTCGCTTCAATTCCCATCCGTAGATGTCACCCGGGTCACTCCAAACACTCGTTTTGAGGTGTTTTCGTTCGTTAGAGTGTGACTTCATATCTAATTAGAGTTTATGAATCTAATTAGATATATTTGTATGCCATTTCATTTTACATAGGAACCTCGCGTGTTATCAGGCCTCGATTCAACATTTAGCATCCGAAACCGACACATTTCCGCGTCCGGTGAGTTCATACCCCTACCCTTTTTCAATGGTTTTTCAATGTTTTCAGGGGGGGAGGGGGAATACAAGCAAAAGTACAAGAATATTTTGTACTTAATCACATGATTTCAGTTAAATGGTTTCATAATTGTACATTTTTAAGAATTGAAAACCTTTTAACAAACTGTTTTAACTTGCAGTGTTGTTTGTTTTAACCCGATTTTCAATTCTTATCATACACTGTTATATTGTACACTTTACATATGATTGTTCACACTTATATTGATAGAACACATAAAATATTGTAATGTCTATAATAAAACACTAAGGTTCGAGTGTAAAAGACAGACACCATTAGAAAAACATAAAACATATGTATGTCCTTAAGAATACACCTAGGCTCGAGTGTGATAGATAAATACCATCGCAACACCTAGGATCGAGTAACGTCCTTAATAATACACCTAGGATCGAGTGTAAAGGATAAGTAATCATTAAATAACTTAGAACAACTGTAATGTCCTTAATAAAACACATAGGCTCGAGTGTAAAGGACAGTCATCATTTAGATAACACCTAGGCTCGAGTGTAATGTCCTTAATAAAACACCTAGGCTCGAGTGTAAAGGACAGGCACGTTAGAACTTAGTTAGTCGTAGATACTACTTCTCTAGGCGAGAAGTAAAGAGTAATCTTAAAGATTGGAGACACGTCCTTGTAACACTTCCTCGGCACGAGATAGTGGAGGACTACCCCTGTAACCAGAATCTCCGTACGTAGGAGAGCGTGACTTGAGTGTATAGATCTATACGGGACTGACAATCCCGCACTTGGCTGCTAGCTACAGCCGAACCGAAAGGTTCAAGGGTGACGAAAGTCATGAAAAGGATACTAGCCACGACTCGAGTCATATCTAGTCTGAGTATGGTTAAGGACTCGCAATCTAGATTATTAACGCTTTAGACTCATTTTATAGCTTTATGTACGTAGTAAAGCTAATGTACATTCAAGGATGACAGGCACACACATACACACATTCAGGAAAACATGGGGTTTTCCTGGGGAGAACACTGAACATAACCAGAATCGGTAATGATGCACACACTCATTCAGGAAAACATGGGGTTTTCCTATGGATAACAATGAACATAATCAGAATCGGTAATAGTTAGTATACACAGAATTGGTAATAGCACACCCTCACTCATTCAGGAAAACATGGGGTTTTCCTATGGATAACAATGAACATAATCAGAATCGGTAACAGTTAGTATACACAGAATTGGTAATAGCACACCCTCACTCATTCAGGAAAACATGAGGTTTTCCTATGGATAATAATGAACATAATCGGAATCAATATCAGTTAGCTCACACAGAACCAGTAATAGTACACACTCACACATGTAGGAAAATATAGGATTTTCCTGAGTAACAGTAGTATGTAACCAGAAAAGTATAACGAGTTGGATAACTAAACTTTACAATTCACAAGAACAATCATGTTTTCATTGTACATCGTTTACTTTACTTTTCGGATTTGGAAACTAACTTTACATAAGAAAATATGGGATTTTCTTGGATAACCACGTTTTCAGAAAACTAAGGGAACTCGTACATTTTCAGAAAACAAAACCGCTTATGAACTCACCAGTTTTATGCTGATTTTCAAACCGCTTGTATTCTCAGGTTCACATTAGACAGGTACCCGACGATCTCTTTTGGTGAAGAAGAAGTGCGTAGAAGACTCGTTTCGTGTTATTCATATATACTATGTATCACTTGTATAACTTATGCTTTTGAAACAAATGTAAAACTTTCATATATGTAATGTAATGGTTGTTTTACTTTACTTACTATGTACATTGGATTTGATACTCAACGTGGAGTCAACCCCGGAAATGTTTCCGCCTTCGGTTTTCCGGGTGTGACACACACGTCTTGGAGATGAAGTCACACATTGAAAAGCTGGGAATGTTAGGTATCGTTGTCTCGAGGAAGTTGGTTGTTGACTTAGTTCTTAAATCACTTCCTAAGTCATATAGTGAGTTCAATAGAGATTACTATATGACAGACCGCGACGTGACCCTTATCGATCTTGCCTATTTGCTAATTGCTGCTGAATTAGAAATTAATTTGCGTACTGGTATTGCAAATTGATTGGAAGAACTACTTCCCAAACTTCCATGGACATTGACAATGGAAACATTGGAAGTCAAGAAAAGTATTCTCTTCCCAATGGAAAGGGATCGGCCATGGTAAAACCATTTGACCAAACGGTAAAGAGAAAGGCTAGGTTTGTAATTGTCCCGTGTACCATTCCGAGAGAGTCAGTTTGTTTCTATTGCCTAGAGAATGGGCATTGGTTACGAAGCTGCCCTGACTACCTGAGAGATCTAAGAGATGGTAAAATCAAATTGTATGGTTCTAGTTCAGGAAAGTCCACTATCTAACTCTATTAAGTTCCTATTTGAAGATTCTTAATACATGATGTAATGAGAGCACATTTTGATGTTTTGTATGATCAAAGAAGAGAAAGGAAGCTTAAAGGAAGAGTAAGCTGAGTCTGATGGCAAAAACAAGGATTTCGATCGCATGGTTCGATGATCGGATTTTTTTGAGTTTTTACTTAAGATTTATGATAGATTGCTTAGAAATGTGTAGTAACATAATTTCATTTGTAATTGCATTGTAAGGACAAGTTTTTCTGCAATTTTATAAATAAAGAAAATTTTGATTTTATCTTATTTTACATTTCCTTACAATGGAATTTCTGAAAATTGATATTTGTATGTATCTATTTTTAGCAATATGGATTTGATTCTTTCGTTTGTGGTAGTGTCTAAATTTACCAAATAAGGAAAGATTCCCATCACCAAGTTTTAATTGGACAGAAACTTGGAATCATGCAACTTGTATTGTATGATGAATGAGAACCTTCATCTTTAGGAAATTAAGAATAATTTCTTATTCACATATATATGTGAGTCAAGTAAAGAACTAGGGGATTGGGTACACTTGGTTGCACATTGGTCAGGTCCACCACAAAGAACAATAAGACCATCTGTCAAGATTTACTAAAAGTTTAGTAAATATGGTTATGCTTACAAGATTAAGTGTAATTCTGAATCATTGAAAAATTTTCGATGTATGGCAGAACAAATAAGAAGAATCAAATTGGGCAGAAAGATAAATGTTTCTCCATTCTGAAAGGAAAGGAGAGTACTTGAGTATCAAGTTTGATGATCATCTTAATGATTATGAAAACCATATCACAATTGTTCCTCTAAGGACATCTTAGTGAATTTGTATGTCTAAGAAGAGGAATCGTGAATTGTTGAGATGGTTAACCCAAGAAGATGAGTCATACTTCGTTCCAAAATCAAGTCTTAGAGTCATACTCCAAGATTGTGACTTGAGGGACATAATCTTAAGAAGGTTTGTAACACATTTAGAATTGGTATTTGTGATGTCTTTAAGACAAAGACCAACTAAGACCAATTGTATGAAGTGTTTTCCTTGATAAGAATCCACACTAACTCTTGAATATTTGTTTGTCAAGGAGTGTTTCTTGACAAGAGAATTTTATATGTCAAGAAGTCAGTGGGAGTCTTAATGATCTTGAAAAGTTTTAGGAACTAATCAAGAATGAACATATTGTGTATTACTAGCTCACGACTTGAGGTTTGTAACCTATCGTGTTGACATATTCTTTTTTTTGTGCCCATTCCAGTTAAACGTTTACTACGCATGTGAGTTCTATGAGTTCTCAATTGTTTGCATAAGGCGAAGGACCTTGATCAGTGAAAGTTCATTGATCTGTATAGGTGATCTGCTTAACAACTTGGAAGACATGGTAGACCCTTGTGCTGCCAAGTGGCAAGAAATTAAGATTGTACAAGTTCAGTCCATATGAGTTTAAATTTGTCATAGACCTTATATTATGATAATGGTTGGAAATGATAGATTCACATGGATAGGGACACTGATATGTGCATAATTAGTTCGTATTAAGTATACATTTTTATTCATTTATTAGCTAAATTATTGCATTTTATGGACAAAAGGTACTTAAAAGTGTTTGAATTATGTTTTCAGTCCAAAAATGAAGCTCATAAGCGAAAGGAAGTGGGAGAAACAGTTAGAAGTTCGAGAATGGAACAAAGAAGAAAAACATTGAAAAAAGCACTTACTCGGTGAGTAGGGGCAACTACTCGACGAGTCCGATCGAAGAATCGAGAAGATAAAGACTCGGGATCCCAGAGAGTTATCACAATACGGGGAATGTGAGATGGACTCGACGAGTCGCCACCTGACTCGACGAGTCGATTCATATATATAAAGATAACTCCACAGAACGATATGGGGAATTCGGGGACGATTCAGAAGAGTTTTGTTGCGATTAAGAAGTCAGAAAAACCCTAAATGACGAAGTCATAAGCTAGAATTCAATCCCGAAGGAGAATTGAGGCAAATTTCATCATTCTACTTAATCTTTTGTTTGTCATTATGGTTAAACAATTAGACTCTGTTTGTTTGTTGTTATTTACTTCAATTATGAGCTAAAACCTTTAGACTTCTGTTTGGGGATACAAAATTGATAATATGGTTTGATTGTTGGTAGGATTAATTCTAAGTTGGTGAATTTTGTTATTTTAGCTTGCTAAAGAACCTTGTGTGTAAATAATGATTAATTTCTGTTAATAGGGAGATAATTGATTAGCATGAACATTTATTGATTATCAATCTCATATGCTTTGTGATCACTATTGTCATATGTCTAGTATTAATGAATATGAAACTAGAGTTAATAAGAAAATTGAGTAAATTCATGTGCAAGCTTGTGAGATGACCATCAAACAAGAATTTAATTAAAAGAATAAATTAGTTAACAATTGCAAGTCTAACTTAACCCGAATAATTAATCTAGTAAATTTAATAAAATTAGACAACTGGCCACTGTTTAAGTTAGTTTGTTTGCTAAGGATTAGTGTAGTGAATGCGAAACTAATCACTTGAATCGTTAACCGACAAAAGAATTAATCCATTGCACCATTACCTTGTAATCAACCATAGGATCAATTGAGTTGAACTAAATAGAAGTTCCTTCCCGCTATTGAATTTAGTTAGTCCTTTGCTTTCTAGTTTTTAAGTAAGTAATAATTAGTAAGTTTCTAGTCTTGTAAAACTAGAGAAACCCCTTACTTATTAATTAATTTAGATAAAATTAGTTTTTAGTTTTAATTTGTCGTTCCCTATGTTCGATATCCTACTTATTCAACTATATCACAATTGATAGGTTCACTGCCTTTCGTGTGTTTATTTTGTGTCTAAGTTAGTAGGATTAAAACTAGTTCGTTTCACACACATCAATTTTTTGGCGCCGTTGCCGGGGAACGGTTCTAAAATTAGCATTAAATTCTAGTTTAATCGATCCTTTGTGTGGGATTTATCTTGCACAAAGTTATTTAAAAAGTAATTCAGTAAGTAGAATTAGTTTCAATAAAATTCCGTTTTTAGAATAACTAGAAAAATTTTTAGTTTTTGCCTTGAACTCGCCGAGTGCATTCGTGCAGACTCGGCGAGTACATCGCTATTTCAGCTTTAATTTTTTTATTTTGTTTTTGTTCCTTTTACGCATTTTTTTGTTTTGTTTACAGTTGTTTCATGACCCGAGGATCTGATACACCTCTGGTCCCTCCTTTTGAAGACCCGGAATCCGCACTAAGAAGGAGCAAAGGCAAAACCGTTGGAGAATCCACTTCTTCAAAGAACTCACCACTCAAAAACTTAAAGTCCGTTTTCAGCAAGAAGAGGAGCAGCAAAACAGGAGCATCGAGTGCCTCGTTGACAATTGAAGACCCAATTCAAGAAGATATCGAGTACGAGACCGAGGAAGAAGAAGAACCCACATACGAGCACGACGCCGGATTGGAAGACGATTTAGCTATCACTATGGCTAATATCGATGAAGTCCCCATGGGGGAATGGAAGAAGAGGATGCGCGATGACACCGGGCCGGGACTTGTGCAGCCCGCAATTCCCGTGACCGCTACTTTCGAACTAAAAGGCCATATTCTCGCTCAACTCAAGGAGATTCCTTTTTACGGGAAGGATCACAAAGACGCCTACAAGCATTTGGACGAAGTGAATGATGTGGCCGACTACTTCAATGTACCGAATGTTCCATGCGAGACCTAGCTTCTTCGCATGCTTCCAGTCACGTTTAAAGTGGCTGCAAAAGATTGGCTAAAGTCACTTCCTCTCGGATCGGTCACCACATGGGCCAAGATGAAAGAAGAATTCATAGACCATTTTTGCCCACCCTCCAAAATAGCCAAGCTAAAGAAAGCCATTGCCAACTTCGAGCAAGAACCCGGAGAATCTCTTTATGAAGCTTGGGAAAGGTACAAGAGCTTGCTTAGAAATTGCCCACACCATGACCTTAATAGCCAACAAGAGGTCTCCATTTTCTATGATGGAGTCAATGTCACTACAAGGCAATTGCTCGATTCCCAAGGCCCGCTCACGAAGAAGGCGCCCCTGGTAATTAAGGAGTTAATCGAAGAATTCTCTAAGCACTCTAGAGAATACCACAATCCAAGAAACGAAGTAAGTCAGGGAGTAATGAACTCGGCAAATGATAGCATGGCGGCGGTGATAGCTAAGCTTGATAGTCTTGATAGAAGAATGACAAAAATGGATCAAACAATCCCTGCTATTAGGGTGGGATGTGAAAATTGTAGAGGGCCCCATCTCACAAAGGATTGTGATTTGGATGAGAATGGAAATAAGAAAGCTCAAGTATTCTATTCAAGTGGCGATCGATACGACGAAAATTGGTGAAAACCTAAGAAGGAATGGCTCCCATACGAAGAGTATAAGAAGGCTAAGGAGGAAAAATACAAGCAGAAGGAGAGGGGACTATATCAAAAGGAAGAACCGGTAGAAAAGAAAACCGATTTAGAAGAATTATTCACTAGATTCATAGCTGCATCCGAAAAGAGACACATTGATCACAATGTTGCAATACACGAGACCAGAAATATGATAAGGAATCAGCAGGCCTCCATTCTCAACATTGAGAAAAAGCTGGGACAGCTTGTGCATCAAGTGAATGATAGAAGACCGGGTCAACTTCCAAGTAACACCGAACCCAATCCAAGAATGGAGAATGTTAGTGCAATAACCTCCAGCAAGGAAGAAATATTCACAGATGCACTGAGAATCTCTAAGAGGAAGGCAAAAAAGGTAGAAGAAGCGGCTCCATCAAAACCCGATCCAACTCGCCGAGTCACTCCATTGGACTCGACGAGTCTATGCGTAAATGACAAAACTGTCAGTCCTTTAAAGCCATATAATCCTCCTTTGCCATACCCAATCAAAGCCATGCCTGCGGAAAAAGTTGAAGCATATAGAACCTTCATGAAGCATGTTAAAGCCCTATAAGTTAATGTGTCGTGGAAACGATGCTCCAGACACCCAAATACTTCAACTTGCTAAAAGGTCTTTTTGCTGCTAGGAAAGATTTGGCTGAAGTCGCGGAGATACTATTGAGTGAGCTACCCGAAAAGAAGGGAGATCCGGGGAATATTATAATTTCGTGCCGGTTTGGTAATGAAGTTGTCACCCAAGCATTGACCGACTCGGGTGCAAGCATCAATCTGATGCCTTTCTCTTTCTGTAAGAGGTTGAATTTACCGGAGCCAAGACCGATAAATATGAAGATCCATTTGGCATACAAGAAAATAATTCATCCACAAGGCGTTTGTGAGGATCTCCTTATTAAAGTCGACAAGTTTATATTTCCGGTAGACTTCGTGGTTGTTGATATGGAAGAAGACCCCGAAATTCCAATTATTTTGGGGAGGTCATTTTTAAACACCGCTTGTGCTTTAATTGATGTATGTGAGTCTACATTAACGTTGAGGGTGGGTGACGAGTCCATAATATTTAAAGCTATAACAGAAGCCAAGCAAGAAGAGGAAAGAAAAGAAAAGATCTCATTTATCCATTTGGATGATGAGATATTACAAAAAGAACTTGCACTTTTGCAAAAAGAAGATCCAAGCAAGTTTCTGCTACATTCTGGAGAGGATGGAGATGTTAACAAGGATTTGGAGGAGTTAGAAAAGCTATTGGAAGGAGCTGACTCAGAAAACACCCTAGAAATGATGGAATACGATCAGACTCGCCGAGTCACTTTACTGGACTCGATGAGTCCCGTCGAATTTGATAAGAACTTGGACGATTTAGATCTGCTTGTTGCTAGTTCTCTGCATATTCTGGATTTGGATATTTTTCATGATTCTTTAGAATAACAAACAGCAGGAGGAGAAATGGAAATGGAAGTTCAACACGCCGATGTAGCATGTCTTGATGCAATCCCGCTTGAAGATGGGGTGAGCACAGAAAAAGAGGAGGAGGCAAAGGAAAGGAGGGTGTAAGTTGATCAACCATTCATTACCAAACCTAGAGCACAAACTTTCACAAAATACGAAGTAATTAAGTTTAAAGAAAAGGAGGTGCAAGAGAAGGTGAAAAAGAATGGGGTGAAGAAGAAGAAGAGAAAAAGGGAAGCCCAAGCAGCCGAGGATGATGCTGTGAAAAAAAAGAGAGATGAATTAAAAAGGGCTTATAAAAAGAAGATTCATGCTTACAAGACAAAGTACAAACCACAAAAGATTAGGCGTGCATTCCCGATACTGGAAGATGACGAAACGTAGATGGGCAGGAGTCCAACTAATGACTCCTTAAAAAGAAGCGCTTGGCGGGAGGCAGCCCGTTGTTTAGAATTTGTTTTCTTTTACTTTTTAGATTTTAGTTTTGTTTGATTTTTTTTCCGAATCATCGAACATGTATGCTTGAGAGTGTGCATGGACTAAGTGTGGGGTAAAATGAATTTTCTTTTCTAAATAAATGACAAAATTTTAAAAATTTTGAATTGTTTGCAAGAGACTCGCCACGTCTGACCATGACTCGACGAGTCCATATAGATTTCAGAAAAAATGGCATCGCGACCAGACTCGCCGAGTCTGACCCTGACTCGACGAGTCGGTATTATTCATAGAAAAAAATAATAACAAGAATTACTTTTACAACTGGTAACTAGGGTTTTAACCCTAAAAGAGTCAGTTTTTTTTTACCCACTCGCCGTGCGCCTGTCTCTCAATTCTCTCTCAAGCATTCATCTTCCTCTTCATTGTTCTTCAAATTTTTCAAGTTCCATCGCAAAAGGTAACTAATTTCTTGCTCTTTTCTGTTAAAACCATTTAAAAGCATGATTCTAAGATTATCTATGATGGAAATTGCATAGAAAAACCCGATTTTGAAAAATAGTAAATTTCTAGGGTTTCGATTTTTCATGAATTATGATGTTTTGCATGCTTATTCTTTCCTAATACCTTATAAACAAGCGCCTAGACAAAACCCTTGAAGTAATTTTGAGATTTCATGGTCCAATTTAGACCGACCCGCCGAATGACTCGTGCAGTTCTTGCGACTCGCCGAGTCGTCCATGGACTCGACGAGTCGAGTCGAGGAACACGTGCATGACTTCTTTTAATTATAATCTATGTTTCTGGGTTTTGTATCTTTGTTTTGCAGTAATAATGTTCAACAGGGGGCAAAGTTCTAGTGGACGCCAAGGGGACTTTCCTTGGTTGAATTTCCCACAAATCGAGTCCGCTTCAACGATGCGGAAGTGGAAGAAGAAGTTGGCCAACATAAGGAAGAAAGAAATTTACGTGCCCAATAGGATAGATTGGGATTGGTTACAAAGTGTACGCTATGAAGAGGAGTTAGCTCCTTATCTTTTAAAGGAATTTACCCACGAAGGAGAAACGATGATTTGTGAGGGGTGGAGCCGGGTCTTTCGAATTCAAGAGCCGGTGTATTTGGAGCTATGCCTAGAGTTCTTCTCCACGTTATCTTTCACGGGGGGAGTGGATTGTTATCACCCAGAAAGTTTTAGTTTCTGCCTTGGGGGTGAATTTCATCAATGTTCTGTGCTCGACCTTGCCTGTCGATTGGGAATTTATGACCAGCCCTTGGTCTCAACAGCTATCTTTCGGGTCTTTTTGGAGCAATCCCACATGGTGTTTCCCGATGGAGTGACGAGCACGGGTTGGTGGAACACGATTGGCAAAAAAGTTTATATTCCGAAATCGGCACAAGAGGGGAACATTCGATCGCCTACACACCACCTTATTCATCGTCTCATTTCATCCACTATTAACCAAAGGAAGGATGATGACAAGGTTTCTAACCTTGATGTCTTCTACTTATGGAGCATTATCACACCCGGAAATTTTTGCAATATTCCTTGGTGTTTGGCTTCATATCTATCGGAGGGTGCGGTCAAGGATCGCAAAACTTCTCGAATTAATGGTGGTATGTTTGTCACCCGGCTAGCCAACTCGTTTGGATTGATGACCCGTGGTGCATGGAACTTTATGACGATGATTCCTACACCTCCATTCAATCCAATTATTTTATGGCGGGCCAGGATTATAGAAGACTATGGTGGTGGTCATTATGCTATCCCGCATGATGATCCGGTAGTTGGTCCCAAAGCACCGGGAAGGAGGGTCCGATCGAGGAGGGAGCGGGATGTGGAGGAAGAGCCGCCGGTGATTCCGGTTGATAATGAAGAAGTACCAATGGATTGGTACAATGTGGAGATGAGGCGGTTACAAGATCAAATGGTGTGGGGCATCAATTTTAGCAATCAATCACATATCCGGCTTTTCGACCACTTCAACATTCCGCATATCGATGGTGGTAACTTTCCGTATATTCCATCGTGGGAAGAGGTGATTAGTACAAGAAGGAGTGGTGCGGGAGGAAGTGGAGCAGCGCCGGATCATGACGATGAGGAGGATTAATTTCTTTGCGTTTTTATTGAACAATTTTCAATTTTTATTTTTATGTTTTTTTGTTTTTAATTGGGTTGTTTGAATGTGTTAAGACTTTTACTGTTTACTTGATGTTTGATGCTTTGATAATTTTTCAGAATTGAATTAGGAATGCTTGCGTCGAAGGGTTTAGAATCGTAGAATCAAGGAAGTTAAAAAGTGAAAGAGAGAGTCATGAAGGGAAGCGTTAGAGTTAAAGTGTTGAGTCCGGTCCTTAGAGACATTAGCGAGGGATTCTAGAAGTGAGTAGAAACTTTGAGGATTTATTAGAGGCTGGAACGAATGCATAGTATCATTATTTTTCATCCAGTGACCTACTCATCGAGTGCACTAAGCTGACTCGACGAGTCGCCTTGAATTCTCATTAATTCAAAGATTTCCACGATGCTACTCGACGGGTCTCGTATATACTCAACGAGTCGTTCAGTTTGATACCAAAAGGGCTGCTGATTTGATGCTGATAAGAGTACCACTTGACCATTTATTCTTTCCATATTGATTCTTGAAGATCTTACACTATTTTCCCGCGTATTTGGAGCGACCCACACGAGATTTGACACCCAAGACATGGATGAGCTGTTCCCATGTCTAAAGTTAATTGAAGTTAGAGCTAAAATGAAAGTGATCAACCTATCGACTGCTATCCCAGGGGAGTTTGTTCCAATTCCCTCTTTATTCTCTTTTTATGTTTTTATCATGCATAATATGCAATGAGGGCATTGCATAAAATAAGTGTGGGGTAGGGGGTTGGTCACATATTAGAAAATTTAAAATCTTAATTTAGGCTAATTTAAAAAAAAAAAAAAACTTGTTCCATACCAAAAATATTACTTAGGGATTTAAATTAGAAATTTTGGTAAAAGCAAATTAGGATTCCATATTAGAATTGTGTTGATGATTGCATGAAAACTCAAATGTTTAGTTGAGCCTATATACGTTCTAGTGCATTTGTGGCTTCCTTATTCCAGTGAAATCATGAGACAAAAACACGACCCCGCTCAGCCTGAGGGATGCAATATATTTAGCAGCCTAAACCTGAAATGTATCCAGGAAAATTATTATCGTTAGCCAATAAAGGTTGAGATTGAGCGCCTCTGCTTAAGCATGTAGGGTTTTGAGTGAAAAAAAAAGTGAGGTACATGTAAAAAAAGAAAAAAAAGAGAGAATTGCAAGAAAGGTTGAAGAATTTTGGAGCAAATAAAGTGAAGATCAAAAGATCAAAATTCCAAGAAATTCAAAAAGTTGAAGATACCAGAAATCGAACAATAAAGGTGGTGAATTCAAAGAAACCAAAGATCAAATTATCAAGGAAGTAAAGAATTCAAGAGAGCTCCATAGTGGTATCGAAAAGTTGTAATTCTAGATTATGTATGCTTGGGTTGCTCAATTAAAAATACCTTGAGGGTAAGAGGTTTTCTGCGAATGGATTTGGAGGGTTGCATAAAATGAGCATAGTTCGGGGTGAGTGGGCGAATGTTTATGAGGATTGTGAGTATTTGGAGTATGGGGGGTACTTAGGACAATTTTAGACACAAATGCATGCATTGCGGTCTTGGCATAATGGCTGGGTTAGATTGGAATTGTCATATGTAATTCTAATATGTTTAAAATTCAGTTTTGCTTGGGGGCAAGCAAAAGACAAGTGTGGGGTATTTTGATATGTGCATAATTAGTTCATATTAAGTATACATTTTTATTCATTTATTAGCTAAATTATTGCATTTTATGGACAAATGGTACTTAAAAGTGTTTGAATTATGTTTTCAGTCCAAAAATGAAGCTCGGAAGTGAAAGGAAGCGGGAGAAACAGTTAGAAGTTCGAGAATGGAACAAAGAAGAAAAACATTGAAAAAAGCACTTACTCGGCGAGTAGGGGCGACTACTCGGCGAGTCCGATCGAAGAATCGAGAAGATAAATACTCGGGATCCCAGAGAGTTATCATAATAAGGGGAATGTGAGATGGACTCGACGAGTCGCCACCTGACTCGACGAGTCGATTCATATATATAAAGATAACTCCACAGAACGATATGGGGAATTCGGGGACGATTCAGAAGAGTTTTGCTGCGATTAAGAAGTCATAAAAACCCTAGAAGACGAAGTCATAAGCTATAATTTAATCCCGAAGGAGAATTGAGGCAAATTTCATCATTCCACTTAATCTTTTGTTTTGTCATTATGGTTAAACAATTAGACTCTGTTTGTTTGCTGTTATTTACTTCAATTATGAGCTAAAACCTTTAGACTTCTGTTTGGGGACACAAAATTGATAATATGGTTTGATTGTTGGTAGGATTAATTCTAAGTTGGTGAATTTTGTTATTTTAGCTTGCTAAAGAACCTTTTGTGTGAATAATAATTAATTTTCTGTTAATAGGGAGATAATTGATTAGCATGAACATCTATTGATTATCAATCTCATATGCTTTGTGATCACTATTGTCATATGTCTAGTATTAATGAATATGAAACTAGAGTTAATAAGAAAATTGAGTAAATTCATGTGCAAGCTTGTGAGATGACCATCAAACAAGAATTTAATTAAAAGAATAAATTAGTTAACTATTGCAAGTCTAACTTAACCTGAATAATTAGTCTAGTAAATTTAATAAAATTAGACAACTGGCCACTGTTTAAGTTAGTTTGTTTGCTAAGGATTAGTGTAGTGAATGCGAAACTAATTACTTGAATCGGTAACCGACAAAAGAATTAATCCATTGCACCATTACCTTGTAATCAACCATATGATCAATTGAGTTGAACTAAAAAGAAGTTCCTTCCCGCTATTGAATTTAGTTAGTCCTTTGCTTTCTAGTTTTTAAGTAAGTAATAATTAGTAAGTTTCTAGTCTTGTAAAACTAGAGAAACCCCTACTTATTAATTAATTTAGATAAAATTAGTTTTTAGTTTTAATTTGTCGTTCCCTGTGTTCGATATCCTACTTATTCAACTATCTCACAATTGATAGGTTCACTGCCTTTTGTGTGTTATTTGATAATTAAAAGTAGATTTAAAACTAAGTGAGTTTGCACACATCAGACACATACACCATAAAATCTAAATGTCATAAGGTTTATCTCCAATTCATGAAAATGCTTGTGGGGATACTCTTTCACTAAATAGATTTTAAAGAGTTAGCAATTGTGATATTTGCATTCTCAAATTCGATTATGATTACGGCATCCCTCTTCATAGTTCGAATTGTGAGAAATGGAAAATAGTTTGAACATTCGGAACTTATTGTTGTAAGTTCTAAAATAGTTTAGATACACATATGAGCTTTCTAATAAAAGTTGTATAAACTTAGATAAAGTCTTATAGAAGCGTCTTGTATCAGAAATCTGAACTTTGGTAAGAAAGTCAATAAAGTATTGATTTCTAGAAGTCCATCTGATTTTGGATACATGTCAAAGCTTGTGGGAGCATAAATGTTATGCTAGTAACAAAATAATTGTTATGCTAGTGGGAGCATAAATATTATTTTAAGTGTTGCGAGTTAGCAATACTGTTTATAGGAAACACAGTTCTAATTTGCAAAGTTGCAAAGATTGAAAAGTTGTTTCGCTATAGTAAGGGAGAGGATACTTAAACTTTATTTCGAATCTAAAAGTATAGATTGAAGTATTAATCAAACTTAGTCATAGATATATATATATATGAATACCATGTGGAAATATTTCAACATTGGAAATTCTATATATGGAAATATTATAGCAAGAGACTAGTCAAGTATCATGTCTTTATGTAAGACATTATGAATCGTGTCCCATATGATTCAGATATAGGATCGATTGCATATGCTGTAATATTCACGTGTTCTAATTTTCCAAATGCCTAGGGCATTTAGAGGGAAAAAGGACTAGAACCGGATATGACTAAAGTGGTTAAACAACTGCCAAGGACAATCTAAGGTTCATTAAGGATTGGATGCTTAAGGACAGTTAGAAGTATAGTAATGGATGGGTCATATTGACATTATTATGAGTAGACAGAATTCTATGAATAATGCATTGTCATATGGTAAATATGGAAATGTTTGCATAATGGGAGTTGGATACTAAGAATCTATGTGTAGGTTAGAAACCTTTATGCAAGAAGGATGTTCAAAGGAATGTACTTTGAATTTGAGACTTCACTTCCTTGGAATTGTTTTGTTATTAATCTCAAGTGGAAAGTTTTGTAATATCATTGGAAAAGTCTCTTTGAATTTGGTACCTTGACATTACAAACGATATATTGCATGATATTTTAGAATCTAACACATTCTTATAGTGGCAAGAATTAGGTATTCTTACACTAAGTAATAAGGATTTGGAATTCTGAAATGAGCATCATTGAAATGTTTTCAATTGATATATTTCACAAAGTAAGGACCAAATAAAACATATTGTGCATTCTTGGAGCATGGGATAACTATTGTTTTAATTTAAGTATTAAGTTGATTAATAGAAACATTATACAATGAATAATGTGTAATCAATATGGTGATTGAATAAAAGGTGTTTTATTTATATTCAAAAGTATTGAGACCATATTGAATTCGATTATTCTTGTGTTTCACTTTGCATGCTTTTACTTCCCGAATAATAAGATTATTCAAACTGTCCACAGTCGATCATACTTTCGAAGTAGGTATTGAGGTAAGACTGTAATGAATCCGTCTGTAGATTGTCTAAAGTATTTAGACATAACACAAGTTTGCTACAGTATTCATGAGTACTCCTGTAATAAGATTTGAGTATCGGATTAAACCCAAGCTCAACTAAATCATTTCATGGATTTCATCACTAGTGATTGTGAGACAATAATATCTTATATTCTTGAAACGGAGACATATAGTTGCAGTTTACAAGTCAGTTGCACATTGATGATATGTAAACACACCAGTAACTTGGTGTTATAAAAATATTGTTGTGTGTGATTTGATGAGTAATTGGATCAAGCATATGATTCGAAGTTTATCCGTTCCTTTTACCCTAAGAGGGATAAAAGCTATATTTGTGGGCCCCTCAATGATTTAGTGATGACACCCTAAGCGTTTGGCCAAGCATGGACTGATTTGATTTGTTCAATTAGTCTGTCGTCATAAATCGGAAATCGGTAAACAACACATGAAGAAAGAGAATGATTATAATCCATGTATCAGCTCATATAATATCTTCTAGAATGGAAGAATATATGATAACTTATCTAAAGGACGTGTCAGAGTTTGATAGCAGCTTTTAAGAGCTACGATTGCTATTCAGGTATTGGAATCGTACTTGCATTTATAGTTATTAGACTTATCCAAGTGGGAGACTGTTCGATTAGGTGTCTAAGCACATAAATATATTTGGTATGTAGTTAACCCGAGCGTAGCATGGTCCTTTTGGGTTGCATTCGCCAGAACAATCTGATAGGATGGATATTTGAAAAAAAAGGAAATTATGATTTATTAATATATTATAAGTATAATATATTGATAGAGAAATTATATTATCTAATTAATATTGATCAAGAATTAATTTGGAATTAATTTAGTAATCTAAAGAGAGTAATTAAATTAACAGGGACTAATTATGTAAATCAGTGATACATATGGTTTGGGCTATTGATCCATGATGGACTAAGTTTATGTGAGAGTCCATGAAGAGTTAGTTCATGTGCGTTATTTGTAACACCCCGAGATTCAGGTACATTTATTCCACCCCTATTCTTTGTCAATTGGTCATGATTGGTCCTTGAGTGGAATAAGCCTTGCAAGTGAGTACGTTGGGCGTACCAAAGGGGTACGCTGCGCGTACTCATGCACTTATTTTGGACGCGGGGTCGCTATGGTACGCTGGGCGTACCCATAGTTATGCCGGGCATACCCGACCCAGATGCAAAACCCTAATAAGACTTGTGCACTATTTAAAGGATGCTAAGGCTCATTTCTCAGCCTCCATATCAGTGAGTAAAACCCTAAGAGAGAACCTTCCATCGTCCTTAGTGAGTGAGTGTGTGTTCTTGGAGATAATAGTGCCTTGGTGTGTTAGTAAAGAAGGAAGAAAGGAGCTTGTGGAGACTAAAAGCTTGAAGTGCAAGTTTGGATCTGAGATCTACAGAGAAGGGAGCTGCATTTAGAGGTATAAAGTTCAAAACATTCCTCTTCATTTTGGTTTGTTGTTGCATGTGCCATTTCTAGGGTTAAAAACCCCAAAGGTGGAGACTTTATGAGTGTAAGATGCTCCATGGTCCGAGATCTGTCCCTTTTCAGTAGTATTTGTGGTCTAGATCCATAAAGTTCCCATCTTGGTCGTTGATATGAGGTCGTGCTTGAGTTCTATTCTTTCTAGGGTTAGAGAATGAAATGTTTTGGGTGCTAGTGACTTATTCAGCCATGCAAAGGCTTAAAGTCATCGACTTTATGGTTTAAGAGGCTTAGAAATGGTCAGATCTAAAAGTTGGATGTGGGTCTTAACTGTTTAAGACCCCAAGAGCTGAAGGACTGAATCTGGGTATTACAACGGGCGTAATTCCAGTACGCGCAGCGTAAGGGGTGGCGCACCCCGATCCTCTGAAGGTGTCGGTTACGCCCAGCGTACATGTTTGGTACGCACAGCGTAACCTGTAGGGTTGACTTTTGTTGATTTTTAGGGTTTGGTCAACTTTAGGGTATTTGAGCCATGTGAGGGGTAAAATGGTCTTTTACCCTCATGAGAGTATTAAGAGAAGGGATGGTCTAGCCTTGGGAAATGTGTTGATGTTGAGTGCTATTTCATATGATTAGGCGGAGGCTAGATCTTATCCTACAGAGTCCGAGATTTCTGAGATTTACAAGTTACTGAGCTACACAAGGTGAGTCTTCTCACTATACGTTACCTAGAATGGTATTTATGTGGACCGGAGGGTCTTATGTGTTATGTATGAGATTATATGAATCTATGTGCTATGTGATATTTGTATGTTATATGATTGTATAGACCGGACCGGAAGGTCCAACGATACAGACTGGACCAGAGGGTCCAACGATTCAGACCGGGCCGGAGGGCCCAACGAGCTACAGGACTGGAAGGTCCCGCTGAGACACATCGATCGGAGGGTCGTACCATACACTCGAGTGGTGTATGTGTTGTACGTGGTATTTTGGGGAACTCACTAAGCTTTATGCTTACAGTTGTTGTGTTTTGTGTCTCAGGTACTAGCGAGGACCGTGGAAAGGCACCGGCGTGACCCGTACACATTAGAGACAGGATTTGATGTTTTTGAGATCTTGGGATATGTTATCTTTTCATGAATCTTGTTGAATGCTTTTGAGAATATTTTTACATAAACTTGGTTGTTGAAAAATGAAAAAAAAATTGTTTTAAAAATCTCATCGTTACATTATTGGATCATAAGCCTAAGTGTAAGAATTGACTCTTGGAATTCTACACTATATATGTATTCCCTAAACCCTAAAATCGGCACTTGTGTATTTCATGAAGAGGATAGCCGATTTTGTATCTCCAAACCTCTCTCTCAAGTCCTCCAATTGTTCATGGTGTCTTGTGATTCCATTAGAGGTGAAAATTTTGAGGCACTGAGCTCTTGAAAGGCCAAAAATTCTAGAAGCTACAGCAAAGAGGTATTCATCTAACTTATTTTATGTTTTCAAATATCAAGTTGTATGCTAGTTATAGGTTTCATGCTTTGCATACTTTGGTTGCATGTATAACTAGAGAAAACTTAGACCCAAAGCATTAGGGTTGTATGTGCACCATAGAGATGTTAGAGTACATAAAACCCATCAAATTATTCATTTTACATTAGATTCATGAATTAAAACAAAATTATTTTAGTTGTGGGACTATAATATCTATAAATAATGGTTTTTGGCATCCGAAAAGGTTACATAGTTTTAGAATGTGATAATCATAAATATTAAAAAAATGTACGAATTCAAAATGTAGTATATTTGTCTATTATATAGGCTTTATAACATTGTATATTACACAATATATTTATAAAACTAAAGAGATTTTCTATCCAAGCTAGTTTTAATTAGTCATTTTGATCCATATGGTAGTAAGTCCTAGAAAAAAATTAACTTGTATTCCAAATCTTCGAATTTTCAATTGTTATTATAGTAAATTAGGATGAGATTTGTAAAAGTTGTTTAAATCTGTTAAACCTTTTATATGGTTTACCAATTTAATTTGAAACACTCTTTTTCCATAAAAATAATTATACATATTTTTTAAATTTGTTATTTATGTATTCTATATGAAAGATAAAAGGAGACATAAATGTTTAATTGAGAAGTCTCCTTCAATGTAAATTGGAAAAGAAGTTAGGAAGAAGATTGACGTACACATTAATCTCGTTTGAACTTAAATAGTTGGATTCTTTACAAAATAACATAAAGATCTTTAGGTTGAAATACTTCATACTATTAAATTGACTACTAAGTTAATTAAATAGTAAAATATGTTTTTTTTTATTTGTCATTGACTTTAAGTGCAATTGTAATCATATACTTGCTTTTGAAGAGACACAAAATGATACAATTATGATATACTAGCTATGTATAAAGTTAAATTAAAATGAAATAATTTCAAATTATTTAATAAAATATAAACAAATATAAAATTATTACTTATGTCAACTCAAACAAGTTGTACAATATATAAAATAGTGGTACTAATGTATAGTTTTAAACGTAAACTGGCTAACATGATTACAACTTAACTATCATATTTAATAACTACACACACACACACACACACACACACACACACATATATATATATATATATATATATATATATATATATATATATATATATATAGAATTCATGATACAAAGTTTCAAGTCACGAATGAAATATTAAGAAAATATATACAATGTATTTTAAGCTTTTAAAGGTTGTTACTGTATGGTTTTTTATTTTCACAACTCACATTGTTTGTGATAAAAAGCTTGTTGGAGAAGAGAAAAATCCTAGAATGTAGTTAGAACATTATTAAGAGTGGTTGTCATTCAAAAACAAGCTTATCAAGCCGTGTTCGTGATCAAATATATGGAGGAGGGCATGTTACAGATTACATTCAAGATGAGATCATCAAAAAATGCGAGGAAAGGGCCAAGGTAAAGGGGAAGCAATGTCAAAAGGAAGTATAATAGTAAATATGGATGATGATAGTCAATCGACGAATGGAGATGCTATCAATGAAATTAATATAAGAAAAATGACAACTAATTCAATCTACGATGTTGCACTTAGCACGGCAACAAATACCAACCAACAATATGCAAATCAATATCCTAACACTCAAGTGTCGTCTAATGGAATGTTTAACAAACAAGATGAAGGTGGAGTTGGTGGAGGAGGGGGAGGCGGATCTGAAGGTGG
The DNA here is from genome assembly GCF_051521515.1 of Lactuca serriola. NCBI lineage: Eukaryota > Viridiplantae > Streptophyta > Magnoliopsida > Asterales > Asteraceae > Lactuca > Lactuca serriola. The sequence goes on along the minus strand of NC_136409.1, from coordinate 74,240,313 downwards.
AGGCGGAGGAGGAGGAGGTGGTGGTGGTGGTGCTGGAGGAGGAGGCGGTGGTGCTGGAAAATAATCTACAATAAATTCAAATGAAACTTCTATCATAATAAATGATAAAATATCATAAAACGCATGTCTAATTATAATAAATTATGCATTGTTTGAATCTATATAAGATATGCATGTATTATCCCATTGTGTACTATACAAACATAATTCAATTAATAAAGACATTGATGTTATATATTTATATATATCTTATTGTAACAAAAATGTGGATTTACGTAATAAGTTAGTTATATTACTAGTAATACATATGCATATTGCATTGCACACAATCTGCAATCTAAAATACATTTATATTACTAATAATACATATGCATATTGCATTGCACTCAATCTGCAATCTAAAATAAAATCTGCAATCTAAAATAGAGAGAATAATAAACATGTGATAGTTTCTTATTTATTAATAGTTTGGTAGTTTAATAAAAAAACTATTAAAGTTATGGACTAGATTTTCAATTAGTTGAATTTAATTAAACACTACATAATTATCTACTTATCTAATAGATAATTATGTTATAATTTTAACTGGATTGCTTTGTGATCAATAAAAATTATGGAGAACCTTTATAAGGTTTACGTTTCGCAACCAAATGTTAACATCTTCCATTCGATTTATCTCTCTCTCTCTCTCTATATATATATATATATATATATATATATATATATTGTCACTCTTCCTCAAACATTCAAGGAAATCTAAAACCCAAGATAAGGTGTATCTCTTACTCATTTAACAAGAAAGTGACATATTTATCTATGAATCTCTAGCGGTTAAGATTAGCACGGAAATGAAGAAGTGTTGAGAGAAGAACTTAGTCATGGAGATTATGATCCGGATTTAAAGTTAATCTCATGGATCGTTTGGTTAGCTAAAAAATAAATAAGTATGGAATTATAAGAAAAGAGTATATTGGAAACATAACATCAACATAATTAAATAAATATCTGCAAGATATATGAAGCCTTGTTGAATTGTAACTAGGGTTGGATGCAAACACTAAGTTAGTAAATGAATAAAAAAAAGCATAAATAGAGATAAGGAGGCTTTGAATTTCATATAAACTGACTACAAAGAAGAAATGAAGTTTAGACACACTTTTGAATACTAACTCAGACCATCTATTCATGATGAAACAACGTACTAGCTATTGACGGGATAATACAAAAAAAGGTATGGAGAACAGGCGGCCATGTTTTGCATGTCTGTTCCGACAAACATCATGAAACACTCAAGGTCATAAAAATTTGGTTGTTGTACTCTACTCCTCGCAAGACAAAAACACTTGAACTCTTCGCATTGTTTCCTGATCTCTAGTCTTCACATATATTCACCAACAATATTCTTCCTATAACCAGAATACTTCTCAAATCTATATACTTTAAAAATTACTTTTCATGTTATTTGAACTCATTATCTTCCAAGGGTCTTCCCCTAAGTTACCTTGAAACTAATACCTTCATTTATCATGTTTGAGAAACTTGATGAGAATCTTCCAAAATTTCCTTTTAAAAACCAACCATGTAATCCTTTCTTGAAATTGTTCTTTCACTTCTTTGTTGGTGTACATGGATTTGTTGACGACTCGAAGTACTTCATCTAGTAGCTTGTTTGTACAACAATGGAGAGCACTTATGGGGAGAAGATTATTCGTAGTCTTTTTTCCAAGAAGAAAGATAATGCCAACCTCCGGATAGTCTGTGGCTCCAAATTTTAATTCTAGGATTCCTTCAACTCTCACCATGGCTTATTCAAATGGAGGGAGATTCACTCTATTGACGAGCATTGGGTGAATCTTGAAATCAATAGTTGCAAAATCACAGACAAGTGATCTAAGGAAATCAAAAGCTTTGGCATATATTGGTTTCATCATGTAGTGTTTTTTGATTCTATGACCGAAGAACCTAATAAAAAGGAAAATTTATTCTTGATCATGTTAATGAAGTTGGTTTGATATCTATTATAATCAACACCTTTGCAAATGAGCATTTTTTAATGATCCAAACTTTAAGGTGTTGACTCCCTACTGTCTGACATTTGGCCAGATGTCTTTGATTTCTTTTTCATTTTTGTTGTCGAATTGATACCATATTTTAAATTCCATTTGAATTCTTATGCAGCCAAGAATTATGAGATAAAATTATTCACGAACATGGAATAATTGGTAATTGCGGGATATACGGATATCCCAGTACATTTCATCTCCAGGATTTGTGAATGTTAGAGGACGAGCATAATCTTCTTCGATGAGTTTGAAGATAGGATTTTCCCATGAATTGATAAGGGATTCATCTATGTAAATTAATGGGTTTTGGGCGCTACATCAATCCTATGGTGTACAAGCAAACCCTAAAGTTTTGGATCTAGTTTATCTAATGAGCATGCAATAATCATCCAAAGCTCATAAACCCTAGATATAGCATATAATAATCGATATTATCATAATAAAAGGGTTTAGATATTACCTTGATTGTTATGTAGTAATAACAATCTCAATTCCTCTTGATCTTGACCTTTGGAAGCTTAGTTCCTCAAATGTTGCACCTCTAATGGAGTCACAAACACCATGAGCAACAAGATGAACAACGAGAAGTGGGATAAGGCACAAAAACGTCCAAGAACCCTAAGGGATCACTTCCACATGTTTTTGGGGCCTTAGGGGTTCCTTATATAGTTAGCCCATTAGGGTTATCAAACAAGGAAACCCTAATTTGATTGCTTAAGCTCCAAGCAACCTATAGACTCCCTCCTTAGAAGCCTTGGACAAATTCTAATGGGTTTCCCCATAGATTTTGTCCACTCCAACTTCTATGGAGTCCATTAGCCCATTTATGCAACTATCTTATAATTACAATATCAGTCCCCCAAGTTTAATTAATCTCTTTTAGCCACAAAATTAATTCTTATTAATTCTAGACTAATATTAATCAAACAATATGATTTCTCTTTTAATATCTTATTCATATAATATATTAATAAATCATAATTAATCTTTTTTCTCCTTAATTCGTCCTATCAGTTGCTATGGTGAAGGCAACCCAAAAGGACCATGCTCACAATCGGGTCAAGTACATACCAAAATAGTTATGGGCTTAGACACCTAATCCAACAGTCTCCCACTTGGATAAGTCTAATAACTATATTGTGTATGACTTCGGAACATGATCAGCAATCATAGCTTTCAAAACCCATTGTCGAACTCTGATCATATCATAAACGTGCCCTTTAGATAAGGGATCATATATTCCTCCATTCTAGATATCCTATGAACTAAGACATGGATTTTAATCATACTCTCTATTCATGTGTTGTTTATCAATTTCCAATTTATGACGACTGACAACAGACTACAATTGAACACACCAACTTAGTATCGGCTTAGACAAGCGCTTAGGGGTGTCATCACTAAATCATCGAGGGGCCCACATATATCGCTTTTATCCCACTTTGGGTAAAAGGAACGGATAAACTTTGACTCAATGCTTGCTTGTACCTACTCATCAAATCACACACAACAATATATTTTATAACACCAAGTTACTGGTGCGTTTACATATTATCAATGTACAACTGACAAGCAGAATACAGCTCACACATCTCAGTTTCAAGAATATAAGATATTATCGTTTCACTAATCACCCGTGATAAAATCCATGAAGTGATTCAAGTGAGCGTGGGTTTAATACAATGCTCAAATCTTATTCATAAGCACTCATTAACGTTGCAGCAAACGTTTGCTATGTCTAATACACTTTAGACAATCTATGTCACAACTGGAAATTTTGTGTCATGTAATCTATACACTCAAGTTAATGTGAATCAAAAACTTAAGAGCATGTGTGATACCTACTATTATGACATCAAAAACTTCAATCAAATACATCATACAAGTGCTACAAATAGTCATCAAACAATTGGAAACCCTAGAAGTTCTTGTTTAGGTCCACTTTGGACTAGGACTTCCTTATTGGACCCAAATGGACCAATAAGCTTCCAATTTGACTATCATGGGCTTAAAACCCTAATTGGGCTCTAATTGGACCCACAATCATTTATTTCAACATTTTGGGCCATTTTGGGCCTAGAATGAAATGAATTAAAAGCTTTGATCCATGAATAACCTAAACTAGTCCAACTAAAATGTAAAAAAAAAATCATACTATATTCTTTTAGGTTAAAACTCACTCAACTTAACTTACACATGGGCTTGTGGGTATTAAAGCCCAAAACCCTCTTTTTCCTTCCATATTTTCGGCCCAAAACAAGCCCAAGAGGAAGGGTTGACCTTGTGAGTGACACCTCACCATTAACCAAAGGACTTCCATGCAAGGAGACTCATACTTCCATGGACCATCCTTTCATGCTTCTCTCTTCTTTTCCCTCTCTCCCACTCGGCCGAATCCCAAACACACACACAAACATTTCACTCATCTTTTCTCTCAAGGAACTCTCTCCATTCCTCTCCTAAAATTCGAAGATCCAAGAGCATTACTAGGAGAATTCTTCCCAAAAATCATCATCTAGGTAAGTTGAAACTTGGATCCACACTTTAGACTTCTTTTTATATCCAAAAATCTCCTCTTAACTCATATGAAATCATAATCTTGTGTCTTAGGCCAAAAATCACCAAGTTTTCTTCCATCTTTTCTTCAAAAACCGAAATCACACACTAAGGTGAGCTTCATACCCCCTATTTTCTGTTTTTATGAGTTTTGTGGGTGGGGGGGGAATACAAGTGAAAGTGTAGATCTATATGTGTTTTGTATGCCTTGTATGATTTCTATGCTTATATGTGTGTTTTTGTGTGTTTATAATGTTGGATCTAGCCATAAACCCCTAAAAATCGAGATATACTTTATGTTAAATGATACTAGCATCAAATATATTTCTACATATAAAGTATTCCAAGAAAAATAGTTAAATGGCTTAGTAACATTTTTTTGGGCTAAAAACTCAATTTTTGGACATAAAATGTTAAAAATATAAACTTAAAGGGCCCAAATTGAAATATTCCGAAATCTGATGGGTGAGATGAGTCAAAACAGTTTCCATAATGTATTTTCGGAAAATATACTTGTTGGAGGGTTAAAAATATAAATTTCAAGCTTAACGGACTAAAAATGACAATTTCGGCCCAATAAGGCCCATTATGCGAAATTTTCTGTTTTAGAGGGCTAAAACTGTGTTTTTCTGTAAAACAGTGGACTACTAGTGTTCCAAGTACTTTTCAAAGGTTTAAAATGCTTTTCAAATTTAAAAAGGACCAAAGTTACAAAAAATTTTCAATTTGGGCCAAAATTGTCAAAATTGCAAAAAAGAGGGGTTATAACTGAGAAAACTGCATTTTCAGGGACTTAAACTGTTTTCAATGAAAAATATCCTGAAAAATATTAATTTCAATAATTTTTGGTGTTAAAATGTCAAGAAAAATGATTTAAGGACCAAACCGGAAAGTTATTTAATTAGAGGGTTGAAAAAGTAAATTTTACCAACAATGAAGGGTTGAAAACATAAAACTTTCAAGGCTAATTCAATACACGCAACTTGATCAAATATTGGCACCGCGACTACCGACGAAATACAATACACAACAATACCAAAAATCGTTGTTAAACGAATTGGTTCGGTCTCGAACCAATAAAAATCCGAAACTACTAACGCGACGATACCTCGATTCATACAAGTAACATTTGGGAATTTAATACACACGTGAGAGTGCACAGATGTCTACGCACCATCTTTGGGCCCCAAAAGTGTAAAATCCTTTTTGTTGGGCCTAGCTAGCCCAATGACCTGATCTTAAGGCCCGAAGACTTCTACCTTACGAGTTGTTGGGTCTTACACGATCTAACACAGCGTAAAAGGACTTTCAATGGCTTTTATACTATTGGTCCCCAAGGGTCCTTTGGTATTGCTAGTAAAGTCGGTATTTCATGCGAGGCGGGTCAAGGGCCCCTCGTACCTTTTTTTATCCCCAACCGGCTAATGGAGTCATCGAGGTCTTCGTGCCCTTTTTCTCTTCGGATGTGGGATTACTCGAAGTCAGGGCGGTCGGATAACGTGATTAGTACGGACGACGCCTACGGGATCGTTAGTATAGTTATAAACTGGTCGTTTGTGTAACGCGTGTTTATAGCAATTAATCATGCGCAAAAATAATCCGACGTCGCCTGGAATTGATAACTTCACGCGCTGCAATGGTTTTATTTTTAACTTCATGGAATTCAAAGAATTAGGAAAACATCGGGTTTTCCTAGGGTTTTTCAATACACACGGTTTTCAAAACGTACACAATTTTGATGAACATTTTCTTTACAACTATAGAAACAAACAAGCATACTTATGGATCTTCACAAATGTTTTCAAGAACTCTTTTCAGAAAATATCGGATTTTCTGGTGGTTTTCAAAATGATACAAAACATTGCTTTTCAAATACCGCTTATGAACTCACCAACATTCCACATGTTGACGTTTTTCAAAATACTTGTATTCTCAGGTAACCAGTGAATCAAAGGAAAATGTACTCAGTGATGGCTTGCAGTTTACTTATTAATGAATCGAACAATTTATTTTTGGGAATGTAATGTTTAAACAATGTACTTCATGTAAACTTTATTGGTTGTACTATATTAACGCATGGTGACGAATGTTGTTACGTTTCATATATATTCAATGTTATGGTATTCAATTAAGTCACGACAGCCCTCGGACGTTTCCGCCGTCTGGTTCGGGGGTGTGACAGGTTGGTATCAGAGCCTTGTTTATAGTGAACTAGCATGTCGAGCCACACATTGATATGCAACTATAAACCAAAAAGAGGGACTAACATAACTCTGAACGAAACAAGTAAATAAAACACCCTTGCTTGCATTAGGAATAGGAACATAACGCCGAATCAAACACAATAATGCTAGTATCTCGGTTAATTCGGGACTGTTCTTAGTGATACCAAAGAGTGAATGTAGCATGATCAACTACATTCTCTCCAAAGTAAAACTAACACACGTCTTGATGAGATCGGGATAGCTAGGGAACCTAAAACTATACCCTTTATCACCAAAAAGAGAGCGTCTAGTTAACATAAGTCATAGTCAGAAGAGTGACGATAGTTTATACTTTTCCCCAGTCGTCATGGAGGAAGAGCAGCAGGGTATCCAGTTCCATTAGGTCCTAGTAGCTCACGGGTGGCTAGAGGAGGAGGAGCCTGAGGAAGAACCTGAAGAAGAACCTGAGGAAGACCCCGAAGAGGAATCTGACGAGGAACCGGAGGCAGAAGTCGAGGGCGAGCCTGCCGAACCCGAAGAAGACGAAGAGCATTTCGAAGAGGAGCTCGATGACAGCGAAGGGGGTGATTTGGACGCGGAGTCCGAGGTCATCGACCCCCCTTACCCGATCAGGGTGCCTGCTTATCGTGTGGGCCCCACTGGTCCTACCCCTCCTTGGGGCATTGATCTTTGGAGATGGAGCAAACATTAGGGACAGCGACCCCCGTTTGGCATGTCACGTGAGTTCTTTGACCTGAGGGACGGAGGACCGGCCGACCGAGCCCTACCGGTCATGGTGAGACGATTACGGGACACCGGCGACCTTGCTCAGGACACTGCTGATCAGGTACGCCAGCTGTGGACTAGGGTCGAGCGTGCGGAACAGGAGACGCGTGACGTCCTTCGGGAGTTTCACATGAGGCAGGTAAGGTGGGAGTCTCGACTTCAGGACGCAGAACGCTTGGTGGCTCGTCTTCAGGGAGCATCCACATCCTCGGCACCACCTCCGGATGCAGCTCATCACGGTTAGGGATAGACTTGTCTTAGTAGGTTGTTAGGAACTATGCTATGTACTCCGACTCTATGTTTAAGTGACTACACTACTCATAGAGCCGTTATGCTGTCGAAATAGCGTCACTTATGTATGCTCTTACGAGCAAAGTTTTCTTGTATTAAATGCGGATAATATTAATGAACTTTTGTGTGCTTTGCTATGATATTACAAATTGTTATGTGTTGAGAAGTTATGATTGTATGTCCAATGGTAGTAATGCCTAAATCCGTACCATGCCCCTAGTTAGTAGGATCACAACCTCACCGAAACCACATACACTCAACATCTTTCCGTTTCGTGACAGAAAGATGCCTCCCCGACCTACTCGTGGAAACCCAGGACCAGCTCCACCTGAGGTTGACTCCACTGCGTTCCAGGCAGCCGTGTCTGCTGCGGTCACCACAGCTATGGCACAACTCCATCAGGGGAATAATGGAGGAGGCAACAGGCAAGGGGCAGGAAGTTCGAACAACGGGATGAACCAAGGGTCTACCAAAACATGTACCTACAAGGACTTCACAAACGCTAAACCACGAACTTTCAACGGCACTGGAGGGGTGATCACTCTGAAGCGATGGATTGAAAAGGTGGAGTCGGTATTCGAGATATGCGATTGCCCCGAGCAGATGAAGGTGAAGTTCGCGGCCTGCACTTTTGTGGACCAAGCACTTACTTGGTGGAACGGACACGTGGAAGCCATGACGCTCCCTGTAGCCAACTCTATGCCATGGGCAGAGATGAAAGAAATGTTAATGGCTGAGTACTGCCCACGAGGCGAAATACAGAAGATGGAGCAAGAGCTATGGAACCTCACTGTGCAGAATGCGAATATCGATGCCTACATATCGAGATTTAGTGAACTATCTCTGCTGTGCCCGGGTATGATCACATCAGAAGGAAAGAAGATTGAGCGATTCATCTGGGGACTGACATCACCCGTTCAAGGGAATGTGATAGCTGCGAACCCTGAAACGTTTGACAGTGCGAAGAGATTGGCGAAGAGGTTGTATGATCATAACAACAAGAAGGGCGAGAAGCCAGTGGAGGCTGAGAAGAAAAAGGAGGGTGATGGCAGGAAAGGGAAGAACAACAAGAGGAAGGGACGTCAGGGCCCCGAGACCTCTAAAAAGCAACAGACAGTGGCAGTTAACGCTGTAACCGCACCGGTTCCAGCCGCACCACATGCTCCAACCTCAGCTGCTTCAAATGCTTCAAGACCCTATTCCGGTAATCTTCCCAAATGCAATAAGTGCGGTCTCCATCATCACGGCGAATGCAGGGAATTCCATTGCACCAGTTGCAACCGAAGGGGACACACTGCAAGGTTCTGCAGGACTTATCCTCCTCAGAACCAACGTCAGGGAAACAACCACAACAACAACAACAACAACAACAACCACCGCAATAACAACAACACCAATGCCGGCGGCAACAATGCAGGGCCTAGCCACACCTGCTTCGGGTGTGGAAGGACGGGGCATTTCCGCCGAGATTACCCTAACAACAACAATTCAGGAAACAGAGGAGCAGGAAGGATGCTGACTATGGGTCAGGGTGAGGCAGTTCAGGACCCCGCAGTTGTGACCGGTACGTTTCTCCTAAACCACACTTATGCATGCATCTTATTTGACACCGGAGCGGAGCGAAGTTTCGTAAGCGAGAAGTTTAAACATTTATTAAAACAACAACCCCAAAAGCTAAATGAAACCTATACGGTGGAAATGGCCAATGGGAAAACCGAATCCACTGGGGAAATCTACATCGGATGTACCCTAACCCTTAACCAACACGTCTTCCGAATAGACCTAATGCCAGTGTCAATTAGGAGTTTCGATGTGATTATCGGCATGGATTGGTTAAGCCCCCACCATGCTGAGATTATGTGCCACGAGAAGGCCGTTCGCCTTTGTCTTCCAAATCATGAAACCCTAGTAATTTACGGAGACAAACCCGGCACGAATCTCCGTCTCATCTCGTGCATCAAAGCACAAAAACATCTGCGAAAGAACAACTCGGCGTTCTTGGCTCACATAGAGGATAAGGCCAAGGAAGAAACTAACATCCAAGATATTCCGGTAGCGTGTGAATTTCCAGACGTGTTTCCTGAAGATCTTCCGGGAGTACCCCCAGAGAGACAGGTTGAGTTTCGAATCGACCTCGTTCCAGGAGCAACTCCTCTCGCTAAATCACCCTATCGGTTGGCTCCTGCTGAAATGCAAGAATTGTCCAGCCAACTCAGTGAGCTTCTGGACAAGGGATTTATCCGACCTAGCTACTCGCCATGGGGAGCTACAGTGCTCTTTGTCAAAAAGAAGGACGGATCTTTCAAAATGTGCATCGATTACAGAGAGTTAAATAAACTCACTGTTAAAAACCGCTACCCACTCCCACGAATCGATGATCTATTCGACCAGCTCCAAGGAGCCAGTTATTTTTCTAAAATAGACCTACGGTCCGGATACCACCAACTCAAAGTCCGGGAAGAGGATATTCCTAAAACCGCTTTCCGAACCCGCTACGGACATTATGAATTCGTCGTAATGCCCTTCGGTCTAACAAATGCACCTGCCGCATTTATGGACCTAATGAATCGAATCTGCCGACCGTTCCTTGACAACTTCGTCATTGTGTTTATCGATGACATCCTCGTCTATTCTCGAAGCAAAGAAGAGCATGGCCAACATCTCCGACAAGTCCTAGAAACTCTGCGATCGGAAAAGCTTTACGCCAAACTCTCCAAGTGTGAGTTCTGGATCCGGAGTGTGAATTTCCTAGGCCACGTAGTTAGCCAAGACGGAATTCATGTGGATCCCTCTAAGGTCAAATCTGTGGAAGGATGGGCAACTCCGACCACGCCCACAGAAATTCGTCAGTTCTTAGGCCTAGCGGGCTACTATAGGAGATTCATTCAAAACTTCTCTAAGATCGCCAAGCCACTTACCTCGCTTACACAAAAGGGCGTACCATTCAAATGGACAGAAAAACAAGAGATTGCGTTTCGAACCTTGAAGCAAGCTCTCTGTAGCGCTCCCGTACTATCTCTACCTGAAGGAACGGAAGATTTTGTAGGCTACTGCGACGCGTCGAATCAGGGCTTAGGTTGCATTCTCATGCAGCGTGGAAGAGTGATAGCATACGTGTCCCGCCAACTAAAGACGCACGAAGTAAATTATACGACCCATGACCTAGAATTGGGAGCCGTGGTCTTCGCTCTGAAAATTTGGAGGCACTACCTGTACGGTACGAAGTGCACCATCTTCACGGACCACAAGAGTCTCCAGCACATCTTGAACCAGAAGGAGCTAAACATGAGACAACGAAGGTGGGTTGAATTGCTAAACGACTACGAGTGCGAAATCAAGTATCACCCAGGCAAGGCCAATGTGGTAGCTGATGCATTAAGTCGGAAGGAGTACTCTAATCGCCATACGAAAACTCTCTCGATAACCATTCAATCTCATCTGGCCACTCAAATTGCATCAGTCCAGTCGGAGGCCATGAGGACGGAAAATAGAGCTAGCGAGGCATTGCGCGGGGTGGAGAAGAATCTAGAAGCAAGGGAGAATAGGGTATACTACTTCATGAACCGAATTTGGGTCCCAAAAATCGGAGGATTTAGGGAGGTTGTTATGAAGGAATCCCACAAGACACGATACTCCATTCATCCCGGTTCAGACAAGATGTATTTGGATATTAAACAACACTATTGGTGGCCTAACATGAAGGCGGAAATCGCGACCTACGTTAGTAAGTGCCTCATGTGCGCCAAAGTAAAGGTGGAATACCAGAAACCCTCAGGATTGTTATAGCAACCGGCAATCCCTGAGTGGAAATGGGAGGGGATTTCTATGGATTTCGTGACCAAACTGTTGGGTTTTGAGCATTCTAACACTTCCTAAGTGTACATGCTACCCTAAATACCTTGGATCTATGTTTTCTCTATTATACATGCAAATAAGAACATCCAAGGTATTAATCCTAATCTAGCATACAAATCAATGAGTGTATCAAGATAGAATACATACCTTTTGGTTTAGCTTGATGTCTTCAAGCTTTAAGAGCTTAGCCCCAATAGTGTGGAAGCCTTAAGTGGAATCACAATCACCAAAACACTTAGAATAGCTTGAGAGAATTCTATAACTCATGAAATCGGCTAGCCCTTTATTTTCACACACTAGTGGCCGATTTGGTCAAGAATAAGATGCTTATATAGTTAGGGTTACACCATGTAAACCCTAATTGACATGGCCTTTCATTTCCATGATCCATGGGTACAAATACACCATGGAGCATCCATGGACCATCCTATGGGTTTTAGCCCAACTTGATTATCCATGGAGCATTAGCCCACTATACAAGTATGGATGATTTACACAATCAACCCATATATTTAATTAGTCTTCTTTTGATCACTTAATTAATCCTAGATTAATTCTTGATCAATACTAATTAAATAATCTTATTATTCTTATTATTAATATACTAGAACTTATAATATATTAATAACCATAAGTGTCTTATTTCTCTCATTATAGTCTATCCAAGTGCATGATGGTATGCAACCCAAATGGACCATGCCGGGTCGGGTCAAGTCTTACCAATTATAGTTATGGACTTAGACATTAATCCAACAGTCTCCCACATGGATAAGTCTAGAACTATTATTGCGTATGACTTCAGGAACCAACTGGCAATCGTAGCTCTCAAAAGCTTCTGTCGAACTCTGACCTTGTAGATGAACTCTGACCTTTGTCAGTGACTTGTCCATTAGATAAGGGATCATATATTCCTCCATTCTAGATATCATATGGACTGAGACATGGATTATAATCATTCTCTTTGTCCATTTGTTGTTTCCCGATTTCCGATTTATGACGACTGACTAATTGAACAAATCAAATCAGTCCTGGCCCGGCCGAGCACTTCCATTTGTCATCATCAAATCATCGAGGGACCCACAGATATCACTTTTACCCCGAAGGTAAAAGGAATGGATAAACTTCGACTCATATGGCTTGTTCTACTACTTGTTGAATCATACACAAAGGCACGTTTTATAGCACCGAGTTACCAAATGCGTTTTCGTGCAATCAATGTACTATCAACTCATAGTAACAACTCATATCTCTAGGTTTGAAGAATATAAGATATTATCGTCTCATGATCACTCGTGATAAAATCCATGAAGTGATTCCAATGAGCGCGGGTTGAATCCAATACTCAGAACTTATGAGCACTCATGAGTGTTGTAGCCCTTTGTCCAACACCTTAGACCTCTATAAGCCAACCCATGACAGTCTTAATTCATATCTACTTCCAACATATGACCGACTGTGGATGGTTTGAATAACTTAGTCATTCCGGAAGAATAACCTAGTTTATTCGGGAAGTCAAAACATGCAAAATGAAACACAATAATAATCGAATCCAATATGGTCTTAGAACTTATGAATATAAATAAAACACCTTTTATTTATCACCATATGATTACACATTATTCATTGTATACTGTTTCAGCTATCAACTTTATTCTTGAATTTAAAACAATAGTTGTCACATGCTCCAAGCATGTACACTATGTTTTCTAAACACTAGTCATGCCATACACCAAGTATGCATACTATGTTTGTCTATGATCTTTACTTTGTGAACTAGATCAATTGAACATAACTTCAATGATTCTCTTTTCACAGTCCCAAATCCTTACTGCAAATGCAAGAATTCCAAATTCATGCCATTTACTGAAATCTGTTAGATTCTAAACTTATATGCATTGATCCTCTTGTAATGATTATGCACAAATTCACAAAGACTTGGCAACAATCATTACAGAGTATTCCAAAGGAGATCAACTCCTTGGAAACATCCTTCTTGCATTAAGTTTCCTTAATCTTACACAGATTGAAAATTCTAACTTTGAAACATTTCCAGATTCCATTTTGACTATCACTTCTGAACAAGAGTTGCCTCCTTACAGATTATGTCAATATGGTCCTTCCAGAATTATCACTATACTTCCAAATGTCCTTGAGCAACCAATCTTTGGTAAACCTTAGATTGTCCTCGACAATTGTTTAATCCTTTTAGTCATATCCAGTTCTAAACCTTTTCCCTTCTTAATGCCCCAGGCATCTGGAAAATTTTAGAATGGATGAATATAGCACATGTAATCGACCCTATATCCGAAGAATATGGCACACGATTCATGATGTCTCACATAAAGACTAAACCAGTCTTTTGCTATAATATGTCCATTTCAATTTGCCAAGTTCTCATAATTCAGATTATGAAAAGGGATGTCGTAATCATAACCGAATTTTAGAACGCAAATAATGGACCCATATACAGAATTTCCTTATGTTGAGCCATTCCAACATGAAATTCATATATATCCTTGACTAAATGATTAAAACCTCACGATCTAAGCTTATAGATTTGAGATGAAGTATAATTTCCTCTCCCTTAATTATAGCAAAACAACTCTTTCCCAATTGAAACTTTTGTTTTTCTATAATTAACATTGCTAACTTGCAATACTTATCATAATTATCATGCTCCCACTAACATGATGATTATTAGCATAACGCTTATGCTCCCACTAGCTTTGACATGTACCCAGAAATCAGCTGGACTTCTAGAAATCAATACTTCATTGACTTTCTTACCAAAGTTCAGATTTCTGATACTAGATTGTTTTGATAAAACTTTATCAAAATCACACACCTTCCCTTAGATAGCACACTTGTGTGTCTAAAAAATTATGAAGAGGTATGCCGTAATCATAATGGTTAGACCTTTTTTTCCACTTCTCACAAGTCCAGGTTAGTGTGCCGGTAAACCACACACGCTCCACTAACGACTTTGAGAATGCAAATATCACAATTGCTATCTAGCTAAAATCTACTTAGTGAAAGTGTTTCCTCACCATCATTTTCATGAATCGGAGAGAAACCTTATGACACTTAGATTTAATGGTGTATGTGTTCTTATCCATGTGAATTGTCAAAACCATAGTCACAAGACAAGGATAATGACAAATCCAAACTCATATGGACTGAACTCAATCTTAATTTCTTGCCACCTGGCAGCTCAAGGGCCTGCCATTGCTTCCAAGTTGTTGTGCAACAAATTGAGAACTCTAAGAACTCATATGCAAAGCCAACTTTAACTGGAATGGGCACAGAATATGTCAACACGATAGGTTATAAACCTCAAGTCGTGTGCTAGTGAAGAACTTCAGGTTTATTCTTGATTAGTTCTTGAGACTTTTGAAGACCTTTAAGACTCCCACTGTCCTCTTGACGTATAAGACGCCCTTGTCAAACATCCAAGAGATAGTGCGGATTCTAATCAAGACAAACACTTCACACAATTGGCCTTAGTTGGTCTTTGTTTTATCCAAAACATCACAACTTACCAATTTCAAATGTACAAGAGTTTTAAACCTTCTTTAAGACATGTCACTCAAGTTACAATCTTAGAGTATAACTCTAAGAATTGTTTTTGGAACGAAGTATGAATCATCTTCTTGATTTAACCACTTCAACAATTCAAGTTCCTCTTCTTAGCTATAAGAAGGCTCTTAGAGGATGAATTGTGATAAGGTCTCTAAATCATTAAGATGATCACAAAACTGATACGAAAGTACTCTCTCTCATCTTTTCAGATTTGAGAAACTTTTATCCTTCTACCTAATTTGATTCTTCTTATTCGCTCTGCCATACATTGAAACTTTTCCAATGTCTCAGAATTACACTTTAGCCTGTAAGTATAACCATATTTACTAAGCTTTAGTAAATTATGACGAATAATCTTATCGATCTTTTGTGGTGGACTTGACCAGTGCACAAGACTATGTACTCGATCCCTTAGTCCATTACTTGACTCACACATCCATGAATAAGTAATTAGTCTTAATTTTCCAATACTTGAAAGTTCTCATTCATCATGCTATACAACTTCCATGATTCCAAGTTCCGGTCCAATTGAAACTTGGGTGATGAGAATCTTTCCTTATTTGGTAAATTTAGACATTACCACAAATGAAAGAATCAATTTCATACTTCCACTCTTGCTATTAATGGAATCTTATAAGCAACAAAAATTTCCACAGATGCCATTGTAAGGATATTTTAAAATAAATAAAATCAAAAATTTTCCTTTTATTTTAAAAACTTTGCGGAAGAACTTATCCTTACAATCCATATGAAAACTTGTTGTTATCTATTCCTAAGCAATATCTCATAACTCCTCAGAAGTAGCTCAAGAATCCGATCTTCAAACTATGCGATAGAAATCCATCTACGCCATCAGATTCAGCATATTCTTTCTTTAAGTTTCTTCACTTTTCTTTGATTCTTAAAACATCACCATGTGACCCAGTCACATCATGTATCAGGAATCTCAGAATAGAAACTTAGCAGAGTTAGATAGTGGAATTTACCTGAAGTAGAGTCAAACTTATTGACTTTAACATCCTTAGGTAAATTTGGCAGCTTCGCAACCAATGCCCCTTCCTTTGGCAATATAAACATATGGAGCCTTTGATAATGGTACACGGGACTATCATAGACTTAGCTTTTCTCTTTACCATTTGGTCAACCAAGTTGACTATGGCCGATCCCTTTCCATTGGGAAGAGAATGCTTTCCTGGATTTCCTGTGTCACTATTGTCAATGTCCATCAAGTTTTAAGGAAGTTGATCTTAACAAATAGATAAGATCATTAAGGGTCTTGTCATAGTCTGTTTCATAGGTTTCCCAAAGGAACTCACTATGTGACTTAGAAAGTGATTGAACCACCAACTTTCTCAGGACTTTGACACCCAACTCTCCCGGCTTATCAATATGTGACTACATCTCCAAGATGTGATCACACCTAGACCTTGCCTTGCCAATAGGGCTTGAGTAACCTTAAATTTTTCAAGAACTTGTAGGTTGGGGAGAATAATTGGAGGAGGCGAAAGAAGTATGATTTCCATGGGACATCATCTTCATTTAGGAAAGCTTGTTTCAAGAGATTTGGAAAGATCATATATGTCTAAACCAGACATCTTTTGGGAGATATTCAAGATAGTTGATTTTAAAGTCCTTAATATGACACCCAATATGAAATATTAAGGCTAGGACCCAACAAACTATTTTATAACTCTGAAGAGGGAAGCCGTAATCCAAGCTATAAAATATTTGAAGGTAGGTGAATGACGATTCACCAATTTCCACCAAGATAAACAAAATGTATTATTAGGTTTTAATTGGTTTTGAAACTCCTAGATCTTTGAGATTCATTGAACTGTTCAAAGGCATGTTTCAATCTCGAGTGTGCCCTTCAGGTTTTGTGACTGGGATGCCGAGGATCACAAAACAAGGTGTGAAGTAACCATGCAAATTACTTGGTACCCTTAAGTGTTTACCCCTCAATCGATGTGCCGGTTAACCACACACGCTCCATCGATACTATGATAAACATTAAGTTACCCTTTACCTACCTTGTTAAATACGAGTTAGTGTGCCGGTTAACCACACACGCTCCACTAACGACTTAGACAAAGTGTAAAGTGTAATTTCATGGGTTAGCACCTTATTCACATTTTTCCTAAGTAACTAAGATTGGGTATTATTAAGAGTTTAGTTACTTAGTATTATCATTAATACTTTTAATGAATGAGAATTATAGTCTTGTCAAACCCGTTCGGCTAACGACCCTCCACCGGTCAAGCAAGCGGTGGGTGAGAGTGGACACCCATTAAGTTGCCATTTTATAGGCAACAACCTTATACCCACCTTATAGACCGGCTTCGTGAATGAGGCGTACTAGCGGTAAGACTGACTTTACTCTTATATATATATATATATATATATATATATATATATATATATATATATATATATATATATATATATTATTAACTTATAATATTATAAAGTATAAGGGTTGAATTTTAACTTTTAAAATTCTAAGGGCTAACTTGGAATTAAAGTATTCATAAGAGAAAACTTTACAAATTCCAAAACTTGAGGGCAAGTTTTGAAACTATTCAAAACTAATTAATTCCATAACTTATGTGTTTAAAGTAGTTTTAATCCAAAAACTCTTCAAGTTCCATAACTTAAGGACAAGTTATGGAAGACTTTAAACTAATAAAAGAATTAACTTTTCTTTATTTTATAACTTATGGAATTAATTAATGTTACACCTTTTTTTTATTTTATTTTAGTTTATTAAATGAAGAGACTCTTGGTCCTCCATAACTTGAGGACAAGTTATGGAGTCATAAAACCATTTAATTAGAACTAGACTCTTCATTTTTGTAACCTTTGCCAATTTTTATGAGTTTTATGATTCTTAAATGTGACTTTTCATATAACTTGAGGACAAGTTACAAAAACACATTTTAGAATCAATTCTTAGATTAATTTGGATTAAAACCAACTATCACATAATATATTCATTAATCTAAATTCACTCATAAAACAAGGTAATACAAAAAACTTTTGGTGATCCATAACTTATTCTTAAGTTATGGAATCCTTTAAAACATTAACCCCAAATTTTGTAACTCCATAAAAACTTTGAATCAATTTTTTTTAAAACCTTTTCATATCCATAACTTATGGAGGTTTCAAAAAATAAAACTCTTTAGATCAAACTTTTAAAACTAATAAAATAATCATATCATTTTATCTTTTATTAAATTTGACCTAATTCAACTCATAAAGCAAATTATTCAAATTTTACAAATAATTAGTTTTTCACAAGAACAAGTAATTATCTTAAAATTTGACGAACTTCATGTTTTTTTTTCTTTTTTTTTCAACTTTGAAAATAAAATATTTGCATCAATATAACAGAAAACAACCCGTGGCTCTGATACCACTGTTGGGTTTTGAGCATTCTAACACTTCCTAAGTGTACATGCTACCCTAAATACCTTGGATCTATGTTTTCTCTATTATACATGCAAATAAGAACATCCAAGGTATTAATCCTAATCTAGCATACAAATCAATGAGTGTATCAAGATAGAATACATACCTTTTGTTGTAGCTTGATGTCTTCAAGCTTTAAGAGCTTAGCCCCAATAGTGTGGAAGCCTCAAGTGGAATCACAATCACCAAAACACTTAGAATAGCTTGAGAGAATTCTATAACTCATGAAATCGGCTAGCCCTTGATTTTCACACACTAGTGGCCGATTTGGTCAAGAATAAGATGCTTATATAGTTAGGGTTACACCATGTAAACCCTAATTGACATGGCCTTTCATTTCCATGATCCATGGGTACAAATACACCATGGAGCATCCATGGACCATCCTATGGGTTTTATCCCAACTTGATTATCCATGGAGCATTAGCCCACTATACAAGTATGGATGATTTACACAATCAACCCATATATTTAATTAGTCTTCTTTTGATCACTTAATTAATCCTAGATTAATTCTTGATCAATACTAATTAAATAATCTTATTATTCTTATTATTAATATACTAGAACTTATAATATATTAATAACCATAAGTGTCTTATTTCTCTCATTATAGTCTATCCAAGTGCATGATGGTATGCAACCCAAATGGACCATGCCGGGTCGGGTCAAGTCTTACCAATTATAGTTATGGACTTAGACATTAATCCAACACAAACTACCCAAGACGTCGGACGGACTGGACACCATATGGGTAATAGTCGACCGACTGACGAAATCTGCCCATTTCCTGCCAATCAAGGAATCTTACAAGATGGAGAGATTAACGCGTTTGTACCTACGAGAAATTGTGAGACTCCATGGAGTGCCAAAGTCTATTATCTCGGATAGGGACAGTAGGTTCACATCGCGCTTTTGGCAATCACTCCACAAGGCAATGGGAACTCATCTCGACATGAGCACCGCGTATCACCCACAAACGAACGGCCAAAGTGAGCGAACCATTCAAACGCTTGAATACATGCTTCGTGCATGTGTGATAGACTTTGGGAAGTCTTGGGATACCCACCTACCTTTAATCGAGTTCTCGTATAACAACAGTTATCATTCGAGCATCAAGGTGGCTCCTTTCGAAGCATTGTACGGGCGTAAATGTAGATCACCGTTATGTTGGGCTGAAGTAGGTGATACCCAGCTAGCAAGAACACATATGTCGGACAAGGCACTAACGGGACCGGAGATCATTCGTGAAACCACGGAAAAGATCGTTCAAATCAGAGCTCGATTGCAAGCATCGCGTGACCGACAGAAGAGCTACGCCGACAAACGGCGAAAGCCCTTAGAATTCCAGGTCGGTGATCGAGTATTGTTGAAAGTCTCACCCTGGAAAGGGGTTATACGTTTCGGAAAACGGGGAAAGTTGAACCCACGATACATTAGACCCTTCGAAATCGTCGCCCGAATAGGCCCGGTAGCATACAGACTGCAACTACCCGCAGAGCTAAACGGTGTACACCCTGTGTTTCATGTCTCTAACCTGAAGAAGTGCCTATCAGATGAAACCCTTGTCATTCCTCTTGACGAAATCGAAATCAATGAGAATCTCCTGTTCGTTGAAGAACCAATCGAAATCATGGACAGGGAGGTGAAGCGTACTAAGCAAAGTCGCATCCCGATCGTGAAGGTACGGTGGAACGCAAAGCGTGGGCCAGAATTCACGTGGGAACGCGAAGACCAAATGAAGCAAAAGTACCCTCACCTATTCTAGCATTCTCAAATCTAGCTTTCAAACAGAATTTCGGGACGAAATTCCCTCTAACGGGGGGATGATGTCACAACTGGAAATTTTGTGTCATGTAATCTATACACTCAAGTTAATGTGAATCAAAAACTTAAGAGCATGTGTGATACCTACTATTATGACATCAAAAACTTCAATCAAATACATCATACAAGTGCTACAAATAGTCATCAAACAATTGGAAACCCTAGAAGTTCTTGTTTAGGTCCACTTTGGACTAGGACTTCCTTATTGGACCCAAATGGACCAATAAGCTTCCAATTTGACTATCATGGGCTTAGAACCCTAATTGGGCTCTAATTGGACCCACAATCATTTATTTCAACATTTTAGGCCATTTTGGGCCTAGAATGAAATGAATTAAAAGCTTTGATCCATGAATAACCTAAACTAGTCCAACTAAAATGTAAAAAAAAAAATCATACTATATTCTTTTAGGTTAAAACTCACTCAACTTAACTTACACATGGGCTTGTGGGTATTAAAGCCCAAAACCCTCTTTTTCTTTCCATATTTTCGGCCCAAAACAAGCCCAAGAGGAAGGGTTGACCTTGTGAGTGACACCTCACCATTAACCAAAGGACTTACATGCAAGGAGACTCATACTTCCATGGACCATCCTTTCATGCTTCTCTCTTCTTTTCCCTCTCTCCCTCTCGGCCGAATCCCAAACACACACACAAACATTTCACTCATCTTTTCTCTCAAGGAACTCTCTCCATTCCTCTCCTAAAATTCGAAGATCCAAGAGCATTACTAGGAGAATTCTTCCCAAAAATCATCATCTAGGTAAGTTGAAACTTGGATCCACACTTTAGACTTCTTTTTATATCCAAAAATCTCCTCTTAACTCATATGAAATCATAATCTTGTGTCTTAGAACCCCTCAAACTCGAGATCTTCAAGAAAAGGGTGCTAAGGCCAAAAATCACCAAGTTTTCTTCCATCTTTTCTTCAAAAACCGAAATCACACACTAAGGTGAGCTTCATACCCCCTATTTTCTGTTTTTATGAGTTTTTTGGGTGGGGGGGGGGAATACAAGTGAAAGTGTAGATCTATATGTGTTTTGTATGCCTTGTATGATTTCTATGCTTATATGTGTGTTTTTGTGTGTTTATAATGTTGGATCTAGCCATAAACCCCTAAAAATCGAGATATACTTTATGTTAAATGATACTAGCATCAAATATATTTCTACATATAAAGTATTCCAAGAAAAATAGTTAAATGGCTTAGTAACATTTTCTTTGGGCTAAAAACTCAATTTTTGGACATAAAATGTTAAAAATATAAAGTTAAAGGGCCCAAATTGAAATATTTCGAAATCTGATGGGTGAGATGAGTCAAAACAGTTTCCATAATGTATTTTCTGAAAATATACTTGTTGAAGGGTTAAAAATATAAATTTCAAGCTTAACAGACTAAAAATGACAATTTCGGCCCAATAAGGCCCATTATGCGAAATTTTCTGTTTTAGAGGGCTAAAACTGTGTTTTTCTGTAAAACAGTTGACTACTAGTGTTCCAAGTACTTTTCAAAGGTTTAAAATGCTTTTCAAATTTAAAAAGGACCAAAGTTACAAAAAATTTCCAATTTGGGCCAAAATTGTCAAAATTGCAAAAAAGAGGGGTTATAACAGAGAAAACTGCATTTTCAGGGACTTAAACTGTTTTCAATGAAAAATATGCTGAAAAATATTAATTTCAATAATTTTTGGTGTTCAAATGTCAAGAAAAATGATTTAAGGACCAAACCGGAAAGTTATTTAATTAGAGGGTTGAAAAAGTAAATTTTACCAACAATGAAGGGTTGAAAACATAAAACTTTCAAGGCTAATTCAATACACGCAACTTGATCAAATATTGGCACCGCGACAACCGACGAAATACAATACACAACAATACCAAAAATCGTTGTTAAACGAATTGGTTCGGTCTCGAACCAATAAAAATCCGAAACTACTAACGCGACGATACCTCGATTCATACAAGTAACATTTGGGAATTTAATACACACGTGAGAGTGCACAGATGTCTACGCACCATCTTTGGGCCCCAAAAGTGTAAAATCCTTTTTGTTGGGCCTAGCTAGCCCAATGACCTGATCTTAAGGCCCGAAGACTTCTACCTTACGAGTTGTTGGGTCTTACACGATCTAACACAGCGTAAAAGGACTTTCAATGGCTTTTATACTATTGGTCCCCAAGGGTCCTTTGGTATTGCTAGTAAAGTCGGTATTTCATGCGAGGCGGGTCAAGGGCCCCTCGTACCTTTTTTTATCCCCAACCGGCTAATGGAGTCATCGAGGTCTTCGTGCCCTCTTTCTCTTCGGATGTGGGATTACTCGAAGTCAGGGCGGTCGAATAACGTGATTAGTACGGACGACGCCTACGGGATCGTTAGTATAGTTATAAACTGGTCGTTTGTGTAACGCATGTTTATAGCAATTAATCATGCGCAAAAATAATCCGACGTCGCCTGGAATTGATAACTTCACGCGCTGCAATGGTTTTATTTTTAACTTCATGGAATTCAAAGAATTAGGAAAACATCGGGTTTTCCTAGGGTTTTTCAATACACACGGTTTTCAAAACGTACACAATTTTGATGAACATCTTCTTTACAACTATAGAAACAAACAAGCATACTTATGGATCTTCACAAATGTTTTCAAGAACTCTTTTCAGAAAATATCGGATTTTCTGGTGGTTTTCAAAATGATACAAAACATTGCTTTTCAAATATCGCTTATGAACTCACCAACATTCCACATGTTGACGTTTTTCAAAATACTTGTATTCTCAGGTAACCAGTGAATCAAAGGAAAATGTACTCAGTGATGGCTTGCAGTTTACTTATTAATGAATCGAACAATTTATTTTTGGGAATGTAATGTTTAAACAATGTACTTCATGTAAACTTTATTGGTTGTACTATATTAACGCATGGTGACGAATGTTGTTACGTTTCATATATATTCAATGTTATGGTATTCAATTAAGTCACGACAGCCCTCGGACGTTTCCGCCGTCTGGTTCGGGGGTGTGACAGGTTGGTATCAGAGCCTTGTTTATAGTGAACTAGCATGTTGAGCCACACATTGATATGCAACTATAAACCAAAAAGAGGGACTAACATAACTCTGAACGAAACAAGTAAATAAAACACCCTTGCTTGCATTAGGAATAGGAACATAACGCCGAATCAAACACAATAATGCTAGTATCTCGGTTAATTCGGGACTGTTCTTAGTGATACCAAAGAGTGAATGTAGCCTGATCAACTACATTCTCTCCAAAGTAAAACTAACACACGTCTTGATGAGATCGGGATAGCTAGGGAACCTAAAACTATACCCTTTATCACCAAAAAGAGAGCGTCTAGTTAACATAAGTCATAGTCAGAAGAGTGACGATAGTTTATACTTTTCCCCAGTCGTCATGGAGGAAGAGAAGCAGGGTATCCAGTTCCATCAGGTCCTAGTAGCTCACGGGTGGCTAGAGGAGGAGGAGCCTGAGGAAGAACCTGAAGAAGAACCTGAGGAAGACCCCGAAGAGGAATCTGACGAGGAACCGGAGGCAGAAGTCGAGGGCGAGCCTGCCGAACCCGATGAAGACGAAGAGCATTTCGAAGAGGAGCTCGATGACAGCGAAGGGGGTGATTCGGACGCGGAGTCCGAGGTCATCGACCCCCCTTACCCGATCAGGGTGCCTGCTTATCGTGTGGGCCCCACTGGTCCTACCCCTCCTTGGGGCATTGATATTTGGAGATGGAGCAAACATTAGGGACAGCGACCCCCGTTTGGCATGTCACGTGAGTTCTTTGACCTGAGGGACGGAGGACCGGCCGACCGAGCCCTACCGGTCATGGTGAGACGATTACGGGACACCGGCGACCTTGCTCAGGACACTGCTGATCAGGTACGCCAGCTGTGGACTAGGGTCGAGCGTGCGGAACAGGAGACGCGTGACGTCCTTCGGGAGTTTCACATGAGGCAGGTAAGGTGGGAGTCTCGACTTCAGGACGCAGAACGCTTGGTGGCTCGTCTTCAGGGAGCATCCACATCCTCGGCACCACCTCCGGATGCAGCTCATCACGGTTAGGGATAGACTTGTCTTAGTAGGTTGTTAGGAACTATGCTATGTACTCCGACTCTATGTTTAAGTGACTACACTACTCATAGAGCCGTTATGCTGTCGAAATAGCGTCACTTATGTATGCTCTTACGAGCAAAGTTTTCTTGTATTAAATGCGGATAATATTAATGAACTTTTGTATGCTTTGCTATGATATTACAAATTGTTATGTGTTGAGAAGTTATGATTGTATGTCCAATGGTAGTAATGCCTAAATCCGTACCATGCCCCTAGTTAGTAGGATCACAACCTCACCGAAACCACATACACTCAACATCTTTCCGTTTCGTGACAGAAAGATGCCTCCCCGACCTACTCGCGGAAACCCAGGACCAGCTCCACCTGAGGTTGACTCCACTGCGTTCCAGGCAGCCGTGTCTGCTGCGGTCACCGCAGCTATGGCACAACTCCATCAGGGGAATAATGGAGGAGGCAACAGGCAAGGGGCAGGAAGTTCGAACAACGGGATGAACCAAGGGTCTACCAAAACATGTACCTACAAGGACTTCACAAACGCTAAACCACGAACTTTCAACGGCACTGGAGGGGTGATCACTCTGAAGCGATGGATTGAAAAGGTGGAGTCGGTATTCGAGATATGCGATTGCCCCTAGCAGATGAAGGTGAAGTTCGCGGCCTGCACTTTTGTGGACCAAGCACTTACTTGGTGGAACGGACACGTGGAAGCCATGACGCTCCCTGTAGCCAACTCTATGCCATGGGCAGAGATGAAAGAAATGTTAATGGCTGAGTACTGCCCACGAGGCGAAATACAGAAGATGGAGCAAGAGCTATGGAACCTCACTGTGCAGAATGCGAATATCGATGCCTACATATCGAGATTTAGTGAACTATCTCTGCTATGCCCGGGTATGATCACATCAGAAGGAAAGAAGATTGAGCGATTCATCTGGGGACTGGCATCACCCGTTCAAGGGAATGTGATAGCTGCGAACCCTGAAACGTTTGACAGTGCGAAGAGATTGGCGAAGAGGTTGTATGATCATAACAACAAGAAGGGCGAGAAGCCAGTGGAGGCTGAGAAGAAAAAGGAGGGTGATGGTAGGAAAGGGAAGAACAACAAGAGGAAGGGACGTCAGGGCCCCGAGACCTCTAAAAAGCAGCAGACAGTGGCAGTTAACGCTGTAACCGCACCGGTTCCAGCCACACCACATGCTCCAGCCTCAGCTGCTTCAAATGCTTCAAGACCCTATTCCGATAATCTTCCCAAATGCAATAAGTGCGGTCTCCATCATCACGGCGAATGCAGGGAATTCCATTGCACCAGTTGCAACCGAAGGGGACACACTGCAAGGTTCTGCATGACTTATCCTCCTCAGAACCAAATTCAGGGAAACAACCACAACAACAACAACAACAACCGTAATAACAACAACACCAATGCTGGCGGCAACAATGCAGGGCCTAGCCACACCTGCTTCGGGTGTGGAAGGACGGGGCATTTCCGCCGAGATTTCCCTAACAACAACAATTTAGGAAACAGAGGAGCAGGAAGGATGCTGACTATGGGTCAGGGTGAGGCAGTTCAGGACCCCGCAGTTGTGACCGGTACGTTTCTCCTAAACCACACTTATGCATGCATCTTATTTGACACCGGAGCGGAGCGAAGTTTCGTAAGCGAGAAGTTTAAACATTTATTAAAACAACAACCCCAAAAGCTAAATGAAACCTATACGGTGGAAATGGCCAATGGGAAAACCGAATCCACTGGGGAAATCTACATCGGATGTACCCTAACCCTTAACCAACACGTCTTCCGAATAGACCTAATGCCAGTGTCAATTAGGAGTTTCGATGTGATTATCGGCATGGATTGGTTAAGCCCCCACCATGCTGAGATTATGTGCCACGAGAAGGCCGTTCGCCTTCGTCTTCCAAATCACGAAACCCTAGTAATTTACGGAGACAAACCCGACACGAATCTCCGTCTCATCTCGTGCATCAAAGCACAAAAACATTTGCGAAAGAACAACTCGGCGTTCTTGGCTCACATAGTGGATAAGGCCAAGGAAGAAACTAACATCCAAGATATTCCGGTAGCGTGTGAATTTCCAGACGTGTTTCCTGAAGATCTTCTGGGAGTACCCCAAGAGAGAAAGGTTGAGTTTCGAATCGACCTCGTTCCAGGAGCAACTCCTCTCGCTAAATCACCCTATCGGTTGGCTCCTGCTGAAATGCAGGAATTGTCCAGCCAACTCAGTGAGCTTCTGGACAAGGGATTTATCCGACCTAGCTACTCGCCATGGGGAGCTCCAGTGCTCTTTGTCAAAAAGAAGGACGGATCTTTCAGAATGTGCATCGATTACAGAGAGTTAAATAAACTCACTGTTAAAAACCGCTACCCACTCCCACGAATCGATGATCTATTCGACCAGCTCCAAGGAGCCAGTTATTTTTCTAAAATAGACCTACGGTCTGGATACCACCAACTCAAAGTTCGGGAAGAGGATATTCCTAAAACCGCTTTCCGAACCCGCTACGGACATTATGAATTCGTCGTAATGCCCTTCGGTCTAACAAATGCACCTGCCGTATTTATGGACCTAATGAATCGAATCTGCCGACCGTTCCTTGACAACTTCGTCATTGTGTTTATCGATGACATCCTCGTCTATTCTCGAAGCAAAGAAGAGCATGGCCAACATCTCCGACAAGTCCTAGAAACTCTGCGATCGGAAAAGCTTTACGCCAAACTCTCCAAGTGTGAGTTCTGGCTCCGGAGTATGAATTTCTTAGGCCACGTAGTTAGCCAAGACGGAATTCATGTGGATCCCTCTAAGGTCAAAGCTGTGGAAGGATGGGCAACTCCGACCACGCCCACAGAAATTCGTCAGTTCTTAGGCCTAGCGGGCTACTATAGGAGATTCATTCAAAACTTCTCTAAGATCGCCAAGCCACTTACCTCGCTTACACAAAAGGGCGTACCATTCAAATGGACAGACAAACAAGAGATTGCGTTTCGAACCTTGAAGCAAGCTCTCTGTAGCGCTCCCGTACTATCTCTACCTGAAGGAATGGAAGATTTTGTAGTCTACTGCGACGCGTCGAATCAGGGCTTAGGTTGCGTTCTCATGCAACGTGGAAGAGTGATAGCATACGTGTCCCGCCAACTAAAGACGCACGAAGTAAATTATACGACCCATGACCTAGAATTAGGAGCCGTGGTCTTCGCTCTGAAAATTTGGAGGCACTACCTGTACGGTACGAAGTGCACCATCTTCACGGACCACAAGAGTCTCCAGCACATCTTGAACCAGAAGGAGCTAAACATGAGACAACGAAGGTGGGTTGAATTGCTAAACGACTACGAGTGCGAAATCAAGTATCACCCATGCAAGGCCAATGTGGTAGCTGATGCATTAAGTCGGAAGGAGTACTCTAATCGCTGTACGAAAACTCTCTTGATAACCATTCAATCTCATCTGGCCACTCAAATTGCATCAGTCCAGTCGGAGGCCATGAGGACGGAAAATAGAGCTAGCGAGGCATTGCGCGGGATGGAGAAGAATCTAGAAGCAAGGGAGAATGGGGTATACTACTTCATGAACCGAATTTGGGTCCCAAAAATCGGAGGATTTAGGGAGGTTGTTATGAAGGAAGCCCACAAGACACGATACTCCATTCATCCCGGTTCAGACAAGATGTATTTGGATATTAAACAACACTATTGGTGGCCTAACATGAAGGCGGAAATCGCAACCTACGTTAGTAAGTGCCTCATGTGTGCCAAAGTAAAGGTGGAATACCAAAAACCCTCAGGATTGTTATAGCAACCGGCAATCCCTGAGTGGAAATGGGAGGGGATTTCTATGGATTTCGTGACCAAACTACCCAAGACGTCGGACGGACTGGACACCATATGGGTAACAGTCGACCGACTGACGAAATCTGCCCATTTCCTGCCAATCAAGGAATCTTACAAGATGGAGAGATTGACGCGTTTGTACCTACGAGAAATTGTGAGACTCCATGGAGTGCCAAAGTCTATTATCTCGGATAGGGACAGTAGGTTCACATCGCGCTTTTGGCAATCACTCCACAAGGCAATGGGAACTCATCTCGACATGAGCACCGCGTATCACCCACAAACGGACGGCCAAAGTGAGCGAACCATTCAAACGCTTGAAGACATGCTTCGTGCATGTGCGATAGACTTTGAGAAGTCTTGGGATACCCACCTACCTTTGATCGAGTTCTCGTATAACAACAGTTATCATTCGAGCATCAAGGTGGCTCCTTTCGAAGCACTATACGGGCGTAAATGTAGATCACCGTTATGTTGGGCTGAAGTAGGTGATACCCAGCTAGCAAGAACACATACGTCGGACAAGGCACTAACGGGACCGGAGATCATTCGTGAAACCACGGAAAAGATCGTTCAAATCAGAGCTCGATTGCAAGCATCGCGTGACCGACAGAAGAGCTACGCCGACAAACGGCGAAAGCCCTTAGAATTCCAGGTCGGTGATCGAGTACTGTTGAAAGTCTCACCCTGGAAAGGGGTTATACGTTTCGGAAAACGGGGAAAGCTGAACCCACGTTACATTAGACCCTTCGAAATCGTCACCCGAATAGGCCCGGTAGCATACAGACTGCAACTACCCGCAGAGCTAAACGGTGTACACCCCGTGTTTCATGTCTCTAACCTGAAGAAGTGCCTATCAGATGAAACCCTTGTCATTCCTCTTGACGAAATCGAAATCAATGAGAATCTCCTGTTCGTTGAAGAACCAATCGAAATCATGGATAGGGAGGTGAAGCGTACTAAGCAAAGTCGCATCCCGATCGTGAAGTTACGGTGGAACGCAAAGCGTGGGCCAGAATTCACGTGGGAACGCGAAGACAAAATGAAGCAAAAGTACCCTCACCTATTCTAGCATTCTCAAATCTAGCTTTCAAACAGAATTTCGGGACGAAATTCCCTCTAACGGGGGGATGATGTCACAACTGGAAATTTTGTGTCATGTAATCTATACACTCAAGTTAATGTGAATCAAAAACTTAAGAGCATGTGTGATACCTACTATTATGACATCAAAAACTTCAATCAAATACATCATACAAGTGCTACAAATAGTCATCAAACAATTGGAAACCCTAGAAGTTCTTGTTTAGGTCCACTTTGGACTAGGACTTCCTTATTGGACCCAAATGGACCAATAAGCTTCCAATTTGACTATCATGGGCTTAGAACCCTAATTGGGCTCTAATTGGACCCACAATCATTTATTTCAACATTTTGGGCCATTTTGGGCCTAGAATGAAATGAATTAAAAGCTTTGATCCATGAATAACCTAAACTAGTCCAACTAAAATGTAAAAAAAAAATCATACTATATTCTTTTAGGTTAAAACTCACTCAACTTAACTTACACATGGGCTTGTGGGTATTAAAGCCCAAAACCCTCTTTTTCCTTCCATATTTTCGGCCCAAAACAAGCCCAAGAGGAAGGGTTGACCTTGTGAGTGACACCTCACCATTAACCAAAGGACTTCCATGCAAGGAGACTCACACTTCGATGCACCATCCTTTCATGCTTCTCTCTTCTTTTCCCTCTCTCCCTCTCGGCCGAATCCCAAACACACACACAAACATTTCACTCATCTTTTCTCTCAAGGAACTCTCTCCATTCCTCTCCTAAATTTCGAAGATCCAAGAGCATTACTAGGAGAATTCTTCCCAAAAATCATTATCTAGGTAAGTTGAAACTTGGATCCACACTTTAGACTTCTTTTTATATCCAAAAATCTCCTCTTAACTCATATGAAATCATAATCTTGTGTCTTAGAACCCCTCAAACTCGAGATCTTCAAGAAAAGGGTGCTAAGGCCAAAAATCACCAAGTTTTCTTCCATCTTTTCTTCAAAAACCGAAATCACACACTAAGGTGAGCTTCATACCCCCTATTTTCTGTTTTTATGAGTTTTGTGAGGTGGGGGGAATACAAGTGAAAGTGTAGATCTATATGTGTTTTGTATGCCTTGTATGATTTCTATGCTTATATGTGTGTTTTTGTGTGTTTATAATGTTGGATCTAGCCATAAACCCCTAAAAATCGAGATATACTTTATGTTAAATGATATTAGCATCAAATATATTTCTACATATAAAGTATTCCAAGAAAAATAGCTAAATGGCTTAGTAACATTTTCTTTGGGCTAAAAACTCAATTTTTGGACATAAAATGTTAAAAATATAAAGTTAAAGGGCCCAAATTGAAATATTTCGAAATCTGATGGGTGAGATGAGTCAAAACAGTTTCCATAATGTATTTTCTGAAAATATACTTGTTGGAGGGTTAAAAATATAAATTTCAAGCTTAATGGGCTAAAAATGACAATTTCGGCCCAATAAGGCCCATTATGCGAAATTTTCTGTTTTGGAGGGCTAAAACTGTGTTTTTCTGTAAAACAGTGGACTACTAGTGTTCCAAGTACTTTTCAAAGGTTTAAAATGCTTTTCAAATTTAAAAAGGACCAAAGTTACAAAAATTTTCCAATTTGGGCCAAAATTGTCAAAATTGCAAAAAAGAGGGGTTATAACCGAGAAAATTGCATTTTCAGGGACTTAAACTGTTTTCAATGAAAAATATGCTGAAAAATATTAATTTCAATAATTTTTGGTGTTCAAATGTCAAGAAAAATGATTTAAGGACCAAACCGGAAAGTTATTTAATTAGAGGGTTGAAAAAGTAAATTTTACCAACAATGAAGGGTTGAAAACAGAAAACTTTCAAGGCTAATTCAATACACGCAACTTGATCAAATATTGGCACCGCGACTACCGACGAAATACAATACACAACAATACCAAAAATCGTTGTTAAACGAATTGGTTCGGTCTCGAACCAGTAAAAATCCGAAACTACTAACGCGAAGATACCTCGATTCATACAAGTAACATTTGGGAATTTAATACACACGTGAGAGTGCACAGACGTCTACGCACCATCTTTGGGCCCCAAAAGTGTAAAATCTTGTTTGTTGGGCCTAGCTAGCCCAATGACCTGATCTTAAGGCCCGAAGACTTCTACCTTACGAGTTGTTGGGTCTTACACGATCTAACACAGCGTAAAAGGACTTTCAATTGCTTTTATACTATTGGTCCCCAAGGGTCCTTTGGTATTGCTAGTAAAGTCGGTATTTCATGCGAGGCGGGTCAAGGGCCCCTCGTACCTTTTTTTATCCCCAACCGGCTAATGGAGTCATCAAGGTCTTCGTGCCCTCTTTCTCTTCGGATGTGGGATTACTCGAAGTCAGGGCGGTCGGATAACGTGATTAGTACGGACGACGCCTACGGGATCGTTAGTATAGTTATAAACTGGTCATTTGTGTAACGCGTGTTTATAACAATTAATCATGCGCAAAAATAATCCGACGTCGCCTGGAATTGATAACTTCACGCGCTGCAATGGTTTTATTTTTAACTTCATGGAATTCAAAGAATTAGGAAAACATCAGGTTTTCCTAGGGTTTTTCAATACACACGGTTTTCAAAACGTACACAATTTTGATGAACATTTTCTTTACAACTATAGAAACAAACAAGCATACTTATGGATCTTCACAAATGTTTTCAAGAACTCTTTTCAGAAAATATCGGATTTTCTGGTGGTTTTCAAAATGATACAAAACATTGCTTTTCAAATACCGCTTATGAACTCACCAACATTCCACATGTTGACGTTTTTCAAAATACTTGTATTCTCAGGTAACCAGTGAATCAAAGGAAAATGTACTCAGTGATGGCTTGTAGTTTACTTATTAACGAATCGAACAATTTATTTTTGGGAATGTAATGTTTAAACAATGTACTTCATGTAAACTTTATTGGTTGTACTATATTAACGCATGGTGACGAATGTTGTTACGTTTCATATATATTCAATGTTATGGTATTCAATTAAGTCACGACAGCCCTCGGACGTTTCCGCCGTCTGGTTTGGGGGTGTGACAATCTACAAACCAATTCATGACAATCTTCTTTCATACCTACTCCCAAAGTATGAACGACTGTGGAACGTTCGAATAATCTTATTATTCAGGAAGTCAAAACATGCAAAGTGAAACACAAGAATAATCAAATCTAATATGGCCCCAAACTCTTGAGTATAAATAGAACTTTTTTTATTTAGTCACCATATTGATTACACATTATTCATTGCATAATGTTTCGGATAATCAACTTATTACTTGAATTATAACAGCAGTTGTCCCATGCACCAAGCATGTACACTCTGTTTACCTATGGTCCATACTTTCTGAGATAGATCAATTGAAAAACATGTCCAATGATGCTTATTTCACAATCCCTAATCCTTATCGATAGTGTAAGAACATAAAGTTCTCGCCACTACTAGAATATGTTAGATTCTAACATTTTATGCAATGATCCCTTTTGTAATCTTATTGCACAAATGTCACCAAGTCTTTACCAATGAAATTACAAAGTGCTCTATTGGAGATTATTACAAGATAACCCCATAGATGTGAAGTCTCGCATTCAAAGTACATTCCTTTGAACATCCTTCTTGCATAAAAGTTTCTAATCTAGACATAAATTCTTATCTTCCAACTCCTAATATGGAAACATTTCCATACTTGCCATATGACAAATCATTATTAATAGAATCATATCTAATCATAATAATGTCATTATGGTCCATTCATTACTATACTTCCAACTGCTCACAAGCGACCAATCCTTAGTGAACCTTAGATTTTCGTTGATAGTTGTTTAATTATTTTAGTTAATCTGGTTCTAGTCCCTTTTCCCTCTTAATGACCTAGGCATTTGGAAAATTTTAGAACGGTCGAATATTATAGCATATGCAATCGATCCTATACCCAAAGCGTATGGGACATGATATGAAAAACGTGATACTTTACCAGTTTCTTACTATAATACCGCCATATATAGAATTCCCCTATGTTAAACCTTTTCAACATAACATTCATATATGTCTTTTGACTAAATTCAATTAAAATTTCTCGATCCAAGTTTTTGTATTTCGAAACGAAGTATAGTATTATCTCCCTTAATTATAGCAAAACAACTTTTCAACCCATGCAACTTTGCCAAGTGAAACTTTTGTTTTCTATAATTAATATTGCTAACATGCAACACCTAAAATAATAATCATGCTCCCACTAACATTACAATTATATCCATACTAGCATAACATTTATGCTCCCGCTAGCTTTGACATGTATTCAGAAAACAATTAGATTTCTAGAAATCAATACTTATTGACTTCCAAAGTTCATATTTCTAATACGACATGCTTCGATAAGCCTTTATCTAAGCATCTCAAACTCATACACCTTTCCTTAGATAGCTTATATGTGTGTCTAAACAATTTCAGCACTTATAGCAATAAGTCTTAAATGTTAAAACTAATTACCAGATCTCACAATTCGAACTATGAAGATGGATGACGTAATCATAATCGAATTTGAGAATGCAATTTAGACAACAACTAACTCCTTAAAATCTTCCTAGTGAAAGTGTTTCCTCACAATCATTTTCGTGAAGGAGAGAAACCTTATGACACTTAGATTTTATAGTGTATGTGCTCTTATCCATATGAATTTGTCATAACCATAATCATAAGATAATATTTGTGACAAATCCAAACTCTTATGGACATAACTTGTTCATTCTTAATTTCTTGTCATCAAGGGTCCCACCATTGCTTCAAAGTTATTTATCATCTCACCTATACTAGCCAATGTACTTTCACTGAACAAGGTGCTTGCCTTTATGCAGTCAATTGAGAACTCATAGAACTCATATGCATAAGTAACTTTACTAGAATGGCATAGAAATAAAATTTTGTCAACACGATAGGTTACAAACCTTAAGTCGTGTGCTAGTGTCTACTGGGTTTACTCTTAATTAGTTCTTGACACTTTTCAAGATCGTTTAGACTCCCACTGACCTCTTGACATATAAGATTCTCTTGTCAGGAAACATTTCTTGACAAACAAATATTCAGGAGTTAGTGAGGATTCTTATCAAGACAAGCACTACACACAATTGGTCTTAGTTTGTCTTTGTCTTATCCAAGACATCACAACTTACCAATTTCAAATGTGCAAGAGTAAGAAAAACATTTTTCTACTCTACATTTGATGAGTGTGTTAAAACTTCTTAATATGTGTCACTCAAGTCACAATCTTGGAGTATGACTATAAGACATGATTTTGGAACGAAGTATGATTCATCTATTGATTTTACCATTTCAACAATTTTTGATTCCTCTTCTTAGCCATACCAGTGCACTAAGGTTTACCTAGAGGATTGATTGTGATATGGTTTCATAATCAATAAGACAATCATAAAACATGATACAAAAGTACTCTCCCTTCTTTCCAGATTGGAGAAACTTTTATCTTTCTGCCTAATTGATTCTTCTTATTCGTTCTGCTATTATTGAAACTTTTCAATAATTTAGAATTATACTTGATCTTGTAAGCATAACCATATTTACTAGACTCTTAGTAAATCATGACAAATAGTCTTATTGTTATTTGGGGTGGACTTGATCGGTGCACAACAGTGTGTTCCAGTCCTTTAGTCCTTCAACTAACTCACATACTTGTGTGATCAAGGAATTAGTCTTAATTTCCCAAGTACCAAGATTTCTATACATCACATGATTCAAATCATACGATTCCAAGCTTCTATCCAATTGAAACTTGGGCATTGGGAATATTTCCTTACTTAGAAAAATTATGACATTACCATAAATAACATAACTAAGAATTACATCCACTTATTATTGCTTACAATAGAAAAACACAAGCATCAATTTTCATAAATAACATTGCAAGGATATATAAATAAGACAAAACTCAAAATTTATTTTATTTATAAAAGATGCGGAAAACTTATCCTTACAATGCAAAATCAAGTGAAAACTATGCTGTTTCATATTCCTAAACAATCTATCATAACTCTAAAAGTAGCAGCTCCAAAAATACGATCATCGAATCATGCGATCAAAATCCATTTCTTCGCAATCAGACTCAACTCACTTCTTCCTTTAAGCTTCCTTTCTCTTCTTTGATCCTACAACACATCAAAATGCAATCTTATCACATCATGTATTAAGAATCTAAAATAGAAAACTTAATAGAGTTAGATAGTGGATTATACCTGAAGCAAAGTCATACATCTTGACTCTCTCATCTCTTAGATCTCTCAAGTAGTCAAGGCAGCTTCGTAACCAATGCCCCCTCTTTTGGCAGTAGAAACATATGGATTCTTTTGGAATGGTACACAGGACTATCTCAGACTCAGCTTTTCTCTTGCGTAAATAAAACTTTTTTGGACTTCCAATGTTGCCATTTCCCATAGAAGGATGGGACATTGATTTACCAGAAAAATTTGCTTGACTAGTGCGCCAAATCATTTCTGATTCAGCGGCAATAAGCAAATAAGTCAAATCAATGAGGGTTACGTCGTGGTCAATATGTAACTTCATATCCAAGACATGAGCACATACAATCTTTCCATCTTTGTGTCTTTTTGCCAATAGGGCATGAGTGACCTTGAACTTTTCAAGTCTTCAAACACGCAGGTCACGGAGAATTATCGGAGGAGGTGGAGGAAGTGAAGCATGATTTCTATTTCCACAATTCAGTTGTGGAACATCATCTTCATGTGGAAAACTTTTTCCAACGGATTCAGGAAGACCATAGTTGTTAGACTTTGACATCTACAAAAACGGGAGAAATTCAAGTTAGTTGATTGAGTCCTTAATAAAACACCCAAATGAGAAATTAAGGCTAGGACCCAACACAATATTCTACAATTTGGAATAGAGATGTCGTAATCCAAATTGCAGAACATTTGAAGGTAGGTAAATGACGATTTACCAATTTCTACCATAAAAAACGAAAATTGAAAATTAAGTTTTAAATGAATTGAAACTCCTAGATCTTTTGAGATTCATTGAACTTTTCAATGGCATGTATAAATCTCGAGTGTGCCCTTCGTTTATGACTGGGATGCCGAGGATCACAAACAAGTTGTGGATAACCATGCAAATATACATTGCGCCCCCAATGTTACAATCACCTAATTGACGTGTCTGTTAACCACACACATGTCGGTTAACCACACACGCTCCATCGATCTATGACAAACTTCGACGCAACCTTTGCCACCTTTTCTTAGAGCCCAATTAGTGTGTCGGTTAACCACACAAGCTCCACTAACATCTTAGCAAGGGTACAAAGTGTAATTTCATGGAATAGCACCAACTCCACATTTTCCTAAAGTAACTAAGATTTGGGAATTTATAAAAGTGTTTAGTTACTTCGTATTTCACTATACTTATAATAGAAGGTTGTGTCCTATCGTACCCGTTCGGCTAACGACCCCCCACTAGTCAAGAGTGCGGTGGGTAAGAGTGTATACCCATTTAATTGCCATTTTATATGCAATTTCCTTAAACACACCTTATAGACCAGCTTCGTGAATGAGGCCTACTAATGGTAAGACTAACTTTTTACTCATACATATATAATATTAGACTTTTAATTACATATATATAGTATAAGGGTGTATTTTACACTTTTAAACTACTAAGTGGTTTAATTTAATAAATTATACTTTTAATTTAATTAAATATAAACCATATCATTATGGATTTATTAACTTTATTTTAATTATACACTTAATTAAATTAATAAAACCATAGCGTGTAATTTCAACTTTTCAAAGTACTAGGGTCTTAAAATTTAATATTTCAAAATTAAACTTTTAATCAAATTTTAAATTCCAAAACTTGAGGGCAAGTTTTGAAACTTTTCAAAACCTTAGGGTTTAGAATTTAAACATTTCAAAATTAAACTTTTTAATCAAAAATTTAAATTCCAAAACTTGAGGGCAAGTTTTGAAACTTTTCAAAACTATCTAGATCAAATTACAAACAATTTAATTAATCAAATAATTGGTAATTATCTAAATTTGACATAATTCAATTTTATGGCAAGATAATCCAATCAAATAATTCAAATAAATCAAGTTTATCATATAAGGCAATGATTATCTAATTAATTTGACAATTATCTATTATTTTGGTAAGGATAATCACTCCATATCAATAAAAATCGGATTTTATCAACAAAAAACCATTTATTGTAATTATCCCACAGCAAACTATGGCAAAATCCCAAAAATTCCTCCTTCTGACCATCTGACTCATCGAGTCAGGGATGGACTCGTCGAGTTCCGAGTGGACTCGGTGAGTGCACCTTTGGAATCGGTGAGTTCAGGCTCCAGAAGGCAGAATTTTTGACTTTCAGTAATGAATGATCATGTAAAACATCTAATACATCAAACAAACAGCCTAGGCTCTGATACCACCAATGGGTTTTGGGCAAAACATCAATCCTATGGTGTACATGTAAACCCTAAAGCTTTAGATCTAGTTTGTCTAATGAACATGCAATAATCATCCAAAACTCATAAACCCTAGATCTAGCATATAATAATCAATATTATCATAATAAAAGGGTTTATATATTACCTTGATTGTTATGTAGTAACAACAATCTCAATTCCTCTTGATCTTGACCTTTGAAAGCTTAGTGCCTCAAATGTTGGACCTCTGATGGAGTCATAAACACCATGAGCAACAAGATGAACAAAGAGAAGTAGGAGAAGGCACAAAAACGTCCAAGAACCCTAAGGGTTCACTTCCACACGTTTTTGGGGCCTTAGGGGTTCCTTATATAGTTAGTCTATTAGGGTTATCAAACAAAGAAACCCTAATTTGATTGCTTAAGCTCCAAGCAGCCCATGGACTCCCTCCTTAGAAGCCTTGGACGAATTCTAATAGGTTTCCCCATAGATTTCATCCACTCCAACTTCTATGGATTCCATTATCCCATTTATGCAACTATCTTATAATTACAATATCAGTCCCCCAAGTTTAATTAATCTCTTTTAGCCACAAAATTAATTCTTATTAATTCTTGACTAATATTAATTAAACAATATTATTTCTCTTTTAATATATTATTCATATAATATATTAATAAATCATAATTAATCCTTTTTCTCCTTAATTCATCCTATCAGTTGCTATGGTGAAGGCAACCCAAAAAGAACATTCTCACAATCGGGTCAAGTACATACCAAAATAGTTATGGGCTTAGTCACTTAATCCAACAATCGGGTCAAAGCCATGATTTTTCCAAATATCATCACCAAACTTGGCTACCCTCCATTCAACTTTCCTTTGTGTAGTGGCAGGAGAATCAAATGACTTCTCGTTGGACAATGATGGCTCTGGAGTCACTAGCTTTTGAGGAGAGGTTTTCTTGGCAGGTTGAGGAGGTGGAGTTTTCTAGGGAGAGGTTGGAGTTCTTCAGGGATGAGACTTCGGAGATTCATCATTGGAGCTTTCTTCTTCTTCATCATCATTCATTCCAAAGGACGACTTTGATTTGGACTTAGACCTCAGAGGGGATTCACTTTGTGGTGGAGGTCTATTGTTTTTATTTATTGGGGTCTCCTCAACCTCGCTGACCTTTTCCCTTTTTGCAGATGAAGGCCCTGGCTTCTCTACAAACTCGCCATCCTTTAACTCCTAAAGGATTTTAATCACTTTTATGAAGCCAATCTAGGTATTTAAGTTGACATCATTATTTTTGATGATGAATGGATTCTTCATGT
Source organism: Lactuca serriola (assembly GCF_051521515.1). Classification (NCBI taxonomy): domain Eukaryota; kingdom Viridiplantae; phylum Streptophyta; class Magnoliopsida; order Asterales; family Asteraceae; genus Lactuca; species Lactuca serriola. Next base: position 74,200,858 of record NC_136409.1, on the reverse strand, counting down.
GATCGAGAATATCCTTGGAAACTTCAACGATTTCATCTCGAGTTTTTTTAGAGTATTCAAAAATGTTGCAGCTTCATAGACAACCTTCGAGAGTACCTGCAACTAAACCAATTTGTTTTTCTACATTTAGATGATGTTAGATTGGAGTTCTATGTTGTGACAACCTGAAATTTCTATTTTATACAACCCTTCAATACAATAGAAGCCAGAAAAGTTGCTGCTAAGTTTCAAACTTTTTGGAACAAGTTTGAGTATTTTAGGATTTACACTTCGGGTGATATTAGGAGAGAGGATGCCCTAGGGTTATTCAGCAGCACTATAATTCCAAAACTCTAAGAAATTAGAGTTTACTACCTGAATTAAATATTTTCTGCCAAAACCCTAAATTTGAGAGTATATATATGAGAATAATTCATTATTTACACTTTTTCCAAATCTTAAGATCCAAGTCCCATTTCTCTCTCAAGTATCATCCAAAAGTTTTTCGAGATCTTCGATCTAGTAAGTGTTTCTAGCCTTCTTAAGTTATTATATGACTTAATCTAGTTTTTAACACACTTCTAACCGTGAAATCATTCCAAAAGGGTCAATTTTCAATTTACACCAAGAACACACACTTGTGTTCTTGGCCTTTTGGACCTTTTCGAGCTTCTAACTTGTAAGTGCTTCTATCCTAGAGTCTTACAAGCTTTATTACACATCTATACCTCAAGAAATCATCCAAGAACACCAAGAACAAGGTGTTCACGGTTCAAGAAGTTCTTGAACCGTAAACATCAAGTTAAGGTGCCAAAGGGTGCCTTAGTCCATCACAAGCCTTTGAAACATGTCTAAATCCTTCCTTGATGTGTTTAAACCCATGAAAAGCACCAAAATCTCTCACTTATATGTGTTTATGGTTTGGGTATCTCCCATAACCGTAAACACCCCAAAGAGTGTATAAATGGCCCATATTCCTCCCTTATGCCTAGAATCTAACCTAGACTATTACCTTGATGAGCTAAGGAATTGAAAACCCCCAAAATACCATAAACCTTATGATTTTACGGTAGTAAACTCAAAGGAAAATGGTTTAGGGACCGTAAACTCCAATTAGGAGTGAAATGGTGCCCTAGTTCCTTCCTTAGTCACATACATCAAGTAGAAAAGCTTCTAGGGACTTTTAAGGCTTCAAACAACAATTGGTCAAAAAGTGTGTGAGCTTACGGCCGTAAACTTAAGGGTTTACGACCGTAAACTCTTTTGTTAGTGTCCACAAAACCGTAAACTCCCTAATGGAGTTTTCCTTGAACCCCAAACACACTAGCCTTTCCCTACAACACTTAGATGCAATCCTTGGGACTTATAACACTTGTATAAGGTGTTTAGCATGTCCTAGGGTGTCTTGACTTTGTTTATTAGTTGTTTAAAGACTAATTGGATACATATATGTGATATTATATGTTAACTAGGATCATAGAGTGTGTTCAAGACTTCACTTGACACCTAACAATCCTACATCTTTAGTTCATCCGTACCACTCACTGTAGGTGAGTTCATACCCCTTAATCAATGGTTTAAATGTTTTTAAATACTTTTATGGGGGGATACAAGTTGAATCATGCTAGTTATTTTATCAATCGCATGTGATTAATAAGTAGCATACCAAAGGATTTACTACTCTTTTAGCTGTTTTACCAAACAGATTACTTCAAATGGTTTTCCAAACATTTTTACTCATTTAAAACTCCTTGTTAAACTGTCTTACATACTGAATGTATCTTTTCAAACCCTGTTATAGTTGTGATTCAAAACAAATGTTTTCCTTATACTTTACCCTGTTCTTATCAAACAAACTGCTTTCAAATCGTTTTACAATTTGACATCAAGTCATCCTTTCTTAGTTGCTAAACTTTTCAATGGTTTTACAAAATTTCTTTCATGCTTTTATATTGTCAATTGCATGCCTAGATATGTATAGTTATATAAGTAATGTTTGAAGGACTTAGGAAGGCTAACCCGCTTTATTTCCTTTTCACCGTTGGGATGTGGTCTGGTAGGGTATCGAGTATCCGTCCGAAGGTCATTTAAATATTAGTTATATATCATGTGTACATATATAGTCATAAAGGTTCTTCTAGTCAGTTCAATACCCTTGGGTAGCAAGGGTATACTTCCATGTTCATACGTACCAGTTACATTACTAGTAAGCTACCATATGGGTAGTTTAAGAAGATACTAATACGTTTACTAGAATGCGGAATCATACCACGAGTCAGTTCATTCATGAGTCTATACTTGCTAGATAGAGATAGAACACACATTACAGCTAGTACACAAAATACATTACTATACATGCTAGATAGAGAGAGAACACACATTACAGCTAGCACACGCAGAACATTACAGTACCTACAGGCTAGACAGAGAAAGAGTACACTTTATAGTTAGCACATTCATTACATGTACATTCATGCAGTTATGTGAACCAGTAGACGGGTCATGGCACTTCCTGTCATGACCATTTTTGTATCCCGAATCTCCTTAATTGGGGAGCATATGAGTTTGCGTATATATACTGGATTGACTATCCTACACCTTGTTGCTCGCTATAGTGGGACTTGCAAGTCTATGGGTGCCAAATGTCATTTCTTACGGCGTCTTACATCGTCGTTTTACTAGAGTCGGTAGCAGGATATAGGTCGATCACATGTTACTTTAAATTACAATAGATTTAAGGTAGATAGTACGGTTGTAGTTATTTGATACTACACATAGTACTATTTCATTTTCCCATTACATTCACTTCGTGAACATTCACACGATGCACGGTAATGTAGAAACTATATTCTTGGTTAATGATAGTCAGATTTGGGAAAATACACACTCTTACAAGAGACACACACAGATACTAGATGCCTTGGTAGAAGGCTACTTTCAGTAGGAAGCATAGGGCTTTCTAGGATGTTCAAAACGTTTTCATACTTACTTTTCATATACGTACAAATACTTACATTTCATATACATACAATTACATTCTTACAAATTAAGACACTAAAATACTTATGATCTCACCAGCTTTAAAGCTGATACTCTCTTTCAAAATAACTTGTATCCTCAAGTCAATAGTAGACAGGTACCGATGCAAGGTTTAGAGAAGATGGAGTTCGTTCAAGAATCATCTTTCATTTTGATTTATACTTTAGTGTCTATTAGACATATCAGAAAACTTGTATTAAAATTATATTATTAATGCAATGGATGATGTTGTTGCTTGTTTACTACTATTCATTGTTGTGATACTGTACATGATGTTCTCCGCCCCAGAACGTTTCCGCCGTTCATGGTTTTGGGGTGTGACATATGTATCCCAAATCGTATGTGTTGCGGGTCTCATCAAGTAGGTATCTTAATTTTTTTTTCAAGGTATAGAGAATCTGCTCCCAACATCTCTTTAAATTCTTTCATCTGCTAAACCACATTCTTCATGAATTCAGTCTGATCTCTCTTCATGGACTCATCCATAACTTTTAATCCCAACAGATTGCGAATTATAACTCTTTGATCTGGTACTCTCTAGTTAGATAAGGTGTCTAAGTCCATAACTATTTCTGGTATGTACTTGACCCGGTTTGGCATGGTCCATTTGGGTTGCATGGCATCATGCATTTAGATAAACTAAAATGAGAGAAATAACACTTATGGTTTGTTAATATATTATAAGTTCTAATATGTTAATAATATTATTTAATTAGTATTGATCAAGAATTAATTAAGTGATCAAAAGAAGACTAATTAAATATATGGGTTGATTGTGTAAGTCACTCATACTTGTATAGTGGGCTAATGCTCCATGGATTATCAAGTTGGGCTAAAACCCATAGGATGCTCCATGGTGGTTATATAACCCATGGGTCATGGAAATGAAAGGTCATGACAATTAGGGTTTACATGGTGTAACCCTAATTATAACACACTATATAAGCTTCATGTTACACACCAAAATCGGCACCTAAGAGAACAAAGGAGGGCAAGTCGATTTCTAAGTGTTCTACACATCTCTCAAGTTTATTCCAAATGCATTTGGTGTTGTGTGAGATATTTGAGGCATCACACTTGGGGTGCTAGGCTCACAAGGTTTCAAGGAACCCAAATCACTTCAAGGTATGTAATTCTAGCAAACTTTTATGATTAAAGTTCCCCATGTATGCTAGATAGGATTAAGAACCTTGAAAATCAAATTTTGCATGTATTTTAGACAAACATAGATCCAAGGTTTCTAGGGTTTCATGTACACCTTAGGAGTGTTAGAATGCTCAAAACCCTACACTCTCTCCCTTTCTTCAATATCTGCGAATCTTTAAGCGGTGTCTGCAATGTTGGGAGGAATTGTGATCTGCGGTAGAGGACGTAGTAGATTTGTGACTTTGCTCAAGGTTTGATCTACTCTATCATCTAACTCAAGAAATTATTTCCTTGATATCTTAACCTTCTTCTTCTTCGCTTTCTTGGTGACAGATAACTACAAAGCACTAGATTCCTCATTAGAAAGGAACATATGAAACTCACCATCTTGAACATCCTTTTAAACTTCATCTTCGTTCAATTCATATCCTTGTGAAAGAAAGGGTTTTGCACGGAAAAGGTTTGAAAACTCAAACCTTGAATTAACTTAAGATCAACGATTTCTTGTAATATAGTTCCAGTCAAGTCTGGTAAACCAATTTTATCTTGGATTAGATAAACTCAAAAAAAACAATAAGTATGACCAATAGAAAGCAACAAGAATAAGAATAGTGTAAGAGATAATGATTGACTAAATGATTCTTTGATTGATGGAATAAAAAAGGTGTACACTTCTCTATCTGGAACAAAGTTTGACAACTCCTTAAATAATCGAGGAGTTAATAAAAGACAAAACAGATAAAATGTCCATGGACTGAGTGACGATTGGAGATCAACAGATGGACACATCCGTTGTTATTGATCTTGTCTCTTGTACTATAGTAAAAGACGTTACGAACAATACAAAATAGGATATGACACAATTAATGCATTAAACACAAAAAATACTTTCAAACAATGATTGATCTCGGACAAGTCTTCACTTTGGAACTGCTTCACTTCGGACTCAACCTTAATCTCAGACAGTTGTATCTCGAATTTCATAAGGATCACTTTTTCATGTTCCAACCATCTCACCTTAAGTGACCATAGAAATCACTTGACTCTTCACTTGGCTTCAACGAATACATACATATAAGCACCATGGAGCCAGCTTCGAACCTTGATATACCATCGAAGATGCTCAATACATTTCTTTTTGACGTGTATAAGGGAATCACTCTTGATGGCATTAGTGATGAACTTTTGAGGAATGTTGGTTGGAGCAAGATGTTTTTCTAGAACTTTGAAGAATTCTTTTCTAATTGTCTCTTTCTTAAGATAGACAAATTTGAGTTTCGGTTCTTGAATATGGCCTTCATCCAAGGTTTATGCTTCCGAAAGCTCGGTGCTAATCTTCGCCAGTAGATTCCCAGTCCTGAATAATTCAATAAATTCCACATCGTATCTATAGTACTCAACTATGTAGTTCTTCAGGAAGCTGATAGTAGTGTTGAATGCTCCGATGCTAGATTAATTTGATTGTCGATCTTTGAGGTAACCAGCAATGATGAGAATGTCATTGGGATTGATTAAAGGAAAATCTACATCAGTGATTAGGATGGTGGATTCCTTGTTCTAAGACACACAATATCTGTAGAGAAGACAATCAAGATCAAACTTGATTTGAACCTTTTTACATATCCAACAAACTTGGTAATTCTGTTTTGAGACCACACTTCCTTTTGAGGTCGTGTGTTGGTATTCAATCTCTCACGTTCAATTCGGATGATAATTTTTGGATCGTCGGATCGATGCAATGGTGCGAACTTGGTGTAAAAGTGTCTATGAGGAGAAATTGGTAAGTTACGTTGATCTGAAACATTGGTTGGAAGCTCAAAACTCATGAACGGTACAAAACTGATGTCATGTATGATTCCTTATTGGAAAATGGAGAAATTCCCAACATTGGATTGGTATTATCATTTAAGTCTTAAATCTGAATGCTTTCTTCAAGAGCTTTTTGTATTTGTTCTTAACACCAACCCTCAGACGTTTTCGACCACTTAACTAGGATGTTTGCTTTGGTTGCAATCTTTTTCCCTTTGTCTTTAATTGGATATTCTATAGTAGAGATGGATGATAAAATTTGATGATCGGATTGAATGATACGCAACTCATATGGAGGAGGAACCAAGTGCTCTTCAGGAAGTTCATTAAGTTTCCTGATGGGCCAACCTTGATCAACTGGAACAATCCTCGAAGCAGGAATTGGAGGAGGCATTGGCTAATTAGCTCGAAAAGCATCAATGGTTAACTTGGTTTTCAACTTAGCCATATCTCGACTCCTTGTAAACGCTTATCCTAGAGTTTATGGCCAACTGACTGAGGACCATTTCTTCTTTTCTTCTTCAGAGAGGACTTTCGTGATGGATGATTGTTCCTTAAGGGATTGTAGTCCAATAATTTCATTTTGCACAAGATCATTTTCTTTAGACTCAACTTCTTCTTCAAGATCTTCTACTTCAACTATCTCCTCATCAGTTGTTTCATCTCGGAGCTCAAATTCTGAGATAGGCTTCCATTAAACTATCTTATCTCGGCCTCGTACATAGGAAGTCCCAGACTCCAATGTAAGCAGAGTATCTGATTTCAAGCCATCTAACCATTCAAACAATCGTTGTTAGCTTATGTTGATTTACTTGGAAAGCGAATCATATTCATCAGTAATAGGAGCTTAGGCTTTGAGATTTTTGAAGGTTTCATCTAGAATGATAAATCATTTCATCAAATTTATGGTTCAAAGTATCCACAACGTGTTGCGCTAATCAGTCGACTTTGATGAGAACTTCTTGCATAACCATATTCATTGCATCCTTGTGAAGAATGTCCTTCTCTAATCACTGAATTTATTTTTCATGACGAACATGAGTCTGTTTGATAAGCTCATTTGTAGCTGAAATCATGACGTCGTGAATTTTGAGCTGAGTAACTACTAATAATTAAACTAAGAAAAAACTACTAAGAATGGTATTTATTTAATAAAATAACTACTAAGAATTAAACTGAGAAAAAAAACTATAAGTGGGGGTTTTATCTGATTGTACAAGTTCAGATTAACTTAATTAAAATACTCAACTCATTACTAAAGTAAACAAGTAAAATGATTATTTTAAATCAATAATAAAGGATGCTTTCGTTAATCTTTGAATCCCCCGTGTTTCCTATATTTGATTTCAAGACAGTGGATTAATTCTGTTAGTTACCAAATAAAAGTTACTAGTCATCATGATCAGCCTAACTAGCATAAGTCAACTCAATAAATTTAACCCCAATGATCATGCAATTTAAAGACACTAAATTGATTTTAAATATAATTTGGAGTCTAAATGATAGAATCTATAGACTGCTATTCTCTGCTCAAGTTTAGTAATCAAGAAAATATTATGATCAAATATTGTTGTATAACACAGTTAAGCAACTAACTTATCACCTATATTATGATATGACTAATCACTAGGTCTAACAATTTAATGATTATAAATAGCTAGGTAAATCAATTTCATGCAAATAACTCAAGATTAACTACATAATCTTGTGACAAGGGAATAAAGATAGAAACTTAAACATGCTAGTTTTAGATTTACCAAACAATATTTAAAGCTAAAACTAACTTCATCAATCCATAAAACAAGAAATCAACACATAGTAATTAAGAGTTCATCTAATCGAAATAAAATCAAGGGCTTTTAGCCCCTAAATACAGCTCAAAAACACATAAACAAAAGGTAAACCAAGCTAAACATCATTAAAATAAGCAAATCAAATGTATAGATGTGAATCCTTGCTCCAGTCTCGTTATCCTTTGATATATAGTCGAATTATGTCCTCCAAGGGTTCTTAGAAGACTTTTTCCTAGTGAATAATCGCATTCTTAAGGCCACCCCATCTTGAAATCGATTTAATATTATATATACTTTCCTAAAATCTTACCACCACGATGCGGTTCAATGGCAACACATCATGGTCTTCATGAATATCCCATATTCTCTAAGTTACCTCATTTGCTGAAAATCTTCCATTCACCACATCATGGTAAATTATTCCCACGTTGTGGTCTTCTATCTTCAAGCCTTCTTTGTCTTTTTTTTTTTGCCATAGCTCATATTTTCTTGCTTCCAGCTCCTCGTTTGCTTCCTTTTCATCTCGAGTATGTCTTTGTTACTAAAAAACATATTTCAAACATAATAACTGCCTTATGTCCCAAAATAAACATAATTTTAGGTAAAAGTATTAGAAATATGTACAAAATACATGAATAAATATGCATATATCACTGACCCGAAAGAATTATTATTGGTTATTTTATTTTTATCGGAATCACTTAATTTGGGAACCACATTGCTTCATGCTCTAGACTCAGCCACTGTGTAGAATATTTTCTGGTTTCAACATAAAAAAGTAAGACCCAAATGATCTTTATAAAGCTCTTCGAATCCTAGTGTATAACATTTAAAAATAAAACATTTTTAGATGCAAAACATTACGCCATGCACTAGGGTTGAAGTGTTAATAGTACAAGATCGGGGAAAAGCATGCGTAAGGGTTGGTGTTATGCACTGTAGATAAGGACGAAAAGAAAATTTTGAGCAGGGTGGCTCACGAAATAAATTAATTATAAGAGCATATCCAATGGTTAACTCGTGTTATAACTTAAAGCTATTGTCGCCTCATTATTTATTAATTTTGACCTCTAAATAACTGACTTCTCCAATGGTTAACCTTATTTTAATAGTTTTTCTATAAATTTAACTATTTTCCCTCATCCGCATAAAATGTTTACAGAACATCTAATTTAATTAATCATTTTTTAAACACAAATCATTTCTTAATTTGAATATATAAAACACAACGATATCAAGCCTTTATTTATATACCTAAAATATGAAAAATTATTATGTTTTAGTTATAAAAATAAAATAAAAATAGTGAAATTATTATAAAATAGTTATAAATGAAATATATTTAAAGTGGAATAACTTAAATGTACAATTTATGATATTATTGAGCGGCAAAAAAACAAAAACAAAAAACAAAAAAAAAAATAGCTTGCTCAAATAGTGTTAAGTGGTCATGTAAAAGACCAACTATTAATACACTATATAAAATATGTCATTGAAGATGCTCTAAAGGTAAATTATTCATTTTACATTAGAATCACGAATTAAAAAAAATTATCTTAGTTGTGGGACTAAAATATCTATAAATAATGATTTTTGGCATCCGAAAAGGTTACATAGTTTTTTAATATGATAATCATAAATATAAAAAAAAATTACGAATTCAAAATGTAATATATTAGTCTATTATATAGGCTTTATAACATTGTATATTACACTATTTATTTATAAAGCTAAAGAAATTTTCTATCCAAGCTAGTTTGAATTAGTCATTTTGATCTATATGGTAGTAAGTCCTAGAAAAAAAATTAACTTGTTTTCCAAATCTTCGAATTTTCAATTGTTATTATAGTAAATTAGGATGAGATTTGTAAAAGTTGTTTAAATCTGTTAAACCTTTTATATGGTTTACCAATTTAATTTGAAGCACTCTTTTTCCATAAAAATAATTATACATATTTTTTAAATTTGTTATTTATGTATTCTATATGAAAGATAAAAGGAGACATAAATGTTTAATTGAGAAGTCTCCTTCAATGTAAATTGGAAAAGAAGTTAGGAAGAAGATTGACGTACACATTAATCTCGTTTGAACTTAAATAGTTGGATTCTTTACAAAATAACATAAAGATCTTTAGGTTGAAATACTTCATACTAGTAAATTGACTACTAAGTTAATTAAATAGTAAAATATGTTTTCTTTATTTGTCACTGACTTTAAGTGCAATTGTAATCATATACTTGCTTTTGAAGAGACACAAAATGATACAATTCTGATATACTAGCTATGTATAAAGTTAAATTAAAATGAAATAATTTCAAATTATTTAATAAAATATAAACAAATATAAAATTATTATTTATGTCAACTCAAACAAGTTGTACAATATATAAAATAGTGGTACTAATGTATAGTTTTAAACGTAAACCCGTTAACATAATTACAACTTAACTACCATATTTAATAACTAAACATATAAATCCATATATATATATATATAGAAGTCATGATAAAAAGTTTCAAGTCACGAGTGGAATATTAAGGAAAGCTACACAATGTATCTAAAGCTTTTAAAGGTTGTTATTGTATCATTTTTTATTTTCACAACTGATATTGTTTGTGGTAAAAAGCTTGTTGGAGAAGAGAAGAAAATCCTAGAATATAGTGAGGACATTATTAAGAGTGGTTGTGATTCAAAAACAAGCTTATCATGCCGTGTTCGTGATGAAATACATGGAGGAGGGCATGTTAGAGATTACATTCAAGATGAGATCCTTAATAAGTTGTGAGGAAATGGCCAAGGTAAAGGGGAAACTGATGGGTTTTATCCATAAGAACATCCTATGTGCTCATACAAACCCTAATGCTTGATCTAGGTTTCTCTATTGTACATGCAATTTATCCAAGACTATAAACCCTAGATCTAGCATATGATAATTAATATAACATATAATTAGGGTTTAGATCATACCTTGATTGTTATGTAGCAATAACAATCTCAAATCCTCCTTGTAATGACTTTAGAAAGCTTAGAGTCACAAATGTCACTCCTCTAATGGTTCACAAACACCAAGAGCAAGAGGATGAATAAGAGAAGAGAAGGAGGCTGCCCAAAACATGTGGAAACCCTAGAAGGAAGCTTGTCCACGTTTTTGGGGCATAAGGGATCTATATATAGTGAGGCTATTAGGGTTATCTAACAAGGAAACCCTAATTTGGATGCTTAATCCCTAAGCAACCCATGGACTCCTTTCCTTAAAGGCCTTGGACAATTTCTAATGGGTTTCCCCATAGAATTCGTCCAACCTTATAATATAAGGCAATCCATAGCCCAATTGCAATTATCTTATAATTACAATTCCAGTCCCTTAAGTTTAATTAATCTCTTTTAGTCACAAATTTAATTCTTATTAATTCTTGACTAATATTAATTAAACAATATGATTTCTCCTTTAATATATTATTCTCATAATATATTAATAAATCATATTTAATCCTTTCTCTCCATAATTCATCCTATCAAGTTGCTTTGGTGAAGGCAACCCAAAAGGACCATGCACCATCGGGTCAAGTACATACCAAAATAGTTATGGACTTAGACACTAATCCAACAGTCTCCCACTTGGATAAGTCTAATAACTATTATGCGTATGACTTCAGATCCTGATCTACAATCGTAGCTTTCCAAAGCCGTTGTCAACTCTGATCCTATCAGATACGCGTGTCCTTTAGATAAGGGATCATATATTCCTCCATTCTAGATATAGTATGAGACATGATTTCTAATCATTCTCTCTGTACTATTTTTCGACTTTCGATTTATGACGACTGACTAATTGAACAAATCAAATTAGCCCTAGCCCGGCCGAGCATTTACGTTTGTCATCACTAAATCATCGAGGGGCCCAAAGATATCGCTTTTATCCTGCTTTGGATAAAAGGAACGGATAAACTTTGATTAAATGCTCGCTTGCACTCACTCACCGAATCACACACAACAATATGTTTTATGACACAAAGTTACTGGTGCGTTTACATATTATCAATCTGCAACCGATTTGCAAGATACAACTCACACATCTCGGTTTCAAGAATATAAGATGTTATCGTCTCACCAATCACTCGTGATAACAATCCATGAAGTGATCCAAATGAGCGTGGGTTTAATCCAATGCTCAAATCATATTCATAAGCACTCATGAACGTTGCAGCAAACATTTGCTTATGTCTAATGCTCTTTAGACAATCCACACACCAATTCACGACAGTCTTCATTCATACCTACTTCCAACATAAGAACGACTGTGGCCCGTTCGAATAATTTGACTGTTCTCAACCAATTAAATTATTAAGGAAGTCAAAACATGCAAAGTGAAACACAAGAATAATACTAATCCCATATGGCCTCAACCTTGAGAATAAATAAAACACCTTTTATTTATCACCATATCGATTACTCATTATTTGTTTTTTCGGGTAATCAACTTTTTACTTGAATTATTACACTTGTCCCATGCTCTTAGCATGCACACAATGTTTACCTATGGTTCTTACTTTGTGAAATAAATCAAATGAACACATTTCCAATCATACTCATTTCACAACTCCCAATCCTTTTCACAAGCGAAAGAATATCAAATTCTTGCCACTTATGGAATATGCTAGATTCTAACATTCTATGCAATGATCCTTTCGTAATGTCATAGCACAAAAGTCACAATGACTATTGCCAATGATATTACAAAGTCCTCTATCGGAGATTGTTACAAGACAATTCCTTAGATGTGATGTCTCTCACTCAAAGTACATTCCTTTGAACATCCTTTTGCATAAAATTTCTAATCTAGACATTGATTCTCAATATCCAACTCCCAATATGGAAACCCTTCCATACTTACCATATGACAACTCATTCTCAATATAATCTTATATATTCATAATAATGTCGATATGGTCCATCCAATATCATGCTTCCAGCTACTCACAAGCGACCAATCCTCGGCGAACTTTGGATTGTCCTTTGATAGTTGTCTAATTGTCTTAATCAAAACCGATTCTCGTCCTTTTTCCCTCTAAATGCGCTAGACATTTGGAAAAATTTTAGAATGGTCAAATATTATAGCATTTGCAATCAATCCTATACCCGAAGCGTATGGGACACGATGCATAATGTCTTACATAAAGATTTGATACTTTATCAATCTTCTGCCATAATACTTTACGTGCTACGTTCTCACAATTCGAAATATGAAGAGGAATGCCGTAATCATAATCGAATTTTTAAAGAACGCACTATGTTTTCTTGACTAAATTATTAATATTCCACAACCTAAGCCTTTATATTTGAAATGAAGCATAATATTATCTCCCTTAATTATAGCAAAACAACTATTCAACCCTTACAACTTTGCAAGGTATGACTCTTGTTTTCTATAATTAATATTGCTAACTTGCAATACTTGCCATAATAATCATACAATCATAACATTTATGCTCCCACTATCAAGATGATTATTATAAACATAACACTTATGCTCCCACTAGCTTCTACATGTATTCAGAAACCAGCTTAACTTCCAGAAAAAACAATACTTATTGAATTTCTTAAGTTCGTGTTTCTAATACTTAATGCTTTGATAATCCTTTATCTAAGCTTATACACCTTTCCCTTAGATAGCTCATATGTGTGTCTAAACAATTCAGACTAATTGTCAAATCTCACAATTCGAATCATGGAAAGGGATACCGTAACCATAATCGAATTCGAGAATACAATTTTTCACAATCACTATCTTTTTAAAATCTTTCTTAGTGAAAGCATTTCCTCAAAGTCATTTTCATGAAAGAGGGAATCTTATGACACTTAGATTTTAATGGTGTATGTGTTCCTATCCATGTGAATTTGTCAAAACCAAAGTTTACGACAAATTCAAACTCATATGGACCGAACTTTCTTAATCTTGATTTCTTGCCTTATGGTAGCACAGCTGCCCACCATGTCTTCCAAGTAGTTAAGCAGCTCACCTTTTCATATCAATGTACTTTTCATTGATCAAGGTGCCTACCTTTTATGCATTCAATTTAGAACTCATAGAACTCACATGCATAATTAACTCAATTGGAACGGCACAGAAACAAAATAATGTCAACACGATAGGTTGTAAACATCAACTTGTGTGCTAGTGATGATCGATAAGGTCTATTTTGATTTGTTCTTGAAACCTTTCAAGACCAATAAGACTCCCACTGACTCCTTGACATATAAGATTCTCTTGTCAATAAACATTTCTTGACAAACAAATATTCAAGAGTTAGTGTAGTTTTTATCAAAACACTTCATAAATTGGTCCTAGTTGGTCTTTGTCTTATCCAAGGCATCACAACTTTCGACATTTGATGAATGTTATAAACCTTCTTAATACTTTTCACTCAATGTCATAATCTTAACTCTAAGACTTGTTTTGGAACGAAGTATGATTGACTTCTTGATTTAACCATTTCTTCAATTCTTGATTCCTCTTCTTAGACATACAAGTATACTAAGATTCACTTAGAGGATCAATTGAGATATGGTTCTTAATCATTAAGACCTATCATAAAGCATAAAAGGTACTCTCCCTTCTTCTTAGAATGAAGAATCTTTTATCTTTCTGTCTACTTGATTCTTCTTATTCGTTCTGCTATTGATTTAAACTTTTGCAATCAATTCAGAATTACACTTAATCTTGTAAGTATAATCACATTTACTAAACCTTTAGTAAATCATGACGAATATCTTTATTATTCTTGTGGTGGACTTGATCAGCACACAACTTTGTGTACTCGATCTCCTTGTCCTTTACTCGACACTTTGTCAATGAATTAGTCTAATTTCCAAATGTGAAATTTCTCATTCATCGTGCAATCAAGTTGCATGATTCCAAGTTTCTGTCCAATTGAAACTTGGGCAATGAGAAACTTTTCATATTCGGTAAATTTTTTACATTTACTAAGAATCAAATCCATTATTGCTAATATTCAAACATCAATTTTTCATACACGCCATTGCAAGGATAAATAAATAATTTAAAATCAAAATTTATTTTATTGCGGAAAAATTTGTCCTTACAATGCAATTCATTGAAAAACTACACTAATACATATTTCTTAGTAATCTTATTCTAACTCTAAGTAGTAGCTTAAGAATCTAATCTTCAAGTAATGCGATCGAAATCCATTCCTTCACGGTTAGATTCTGCTCACTTCTTCCCTTAAGCTTCCTCTCTTTTCTTTGATCCTACAAAACATCAATTGTAATCTTATCACATTATGTATTAAGAATCTAGAATAGGAGCTTAAAAGAGTTAGTCAATGGATTTTACCTAAAGTAGAGCCATACGTTTTGACTCTCCCATCTCTTAGATCTCTTAGGTAAATTGGACAGCTTCGTCTCCAATGCCCCTTCTCTTGGCAATAAAAGCAAATCGACTCTTTTGGAACAGCACATGGGCCTACTTCAGATATTGCCTTTCTCTTATGATCAAACTCTTCGATCATGGCATGTCTTTCTTTGCCATTGCCTATATCCATTGAGGTCTGGAAGGTAGATTCATCAATCAACTTTGCTTTTCCATTGCACCAAACCATTGCTGATTCAGCAGTAATAAGCATATAAGTGAGATCTATAAGGGTCACGTCGTGGTTCATCATATAGTACTCTCTTACGAACTCACTATACGAGTTAGGAAGTGACTGAAGAACCCAGTCAACAGCCGTCTCCTCACAGACAACGGATCCCAACATTCTTATCCTATCAATGTGTGACTTCATCCCTAGTACGTGTGCACACACCGACTTTCCTTCTTTATGTTTACTTGCCAAAAGGGCTTGAGTGAGCTTGAACTTTTCAAGCCTTCAAACTTGTGGGTTAGGGAGAATAATTGGAGGAGGTGGAGGAAGTGAAGCATGATCTCTTGTTCCTCGATCGAATCGTGGAATATCATCTTCATGTGGAATGCTTGTTCCACGGGATTTGGGAAGACCATAGTTGTCGAACTTTGACATCTACAAAACGGGAGAAAACGAATTCAAGTTAGTTGATTGATTGAGTCCTTAGTAAATCATCCAAATGAGATACTAAGGCTAGGACCCAACACAATACGCTACAACCTAGAAAAGGGATGTCGTAATCTGGTTGCAGAATATTTGAAGGTAAGTGAATGACGATTCACTAATTTCCACCATGAAAAACGAAAAAGAAATTTAAGTTTTAAATCTACGAAAACTCCTAGATCCTTTGAGATTCATTGAACATTTCAATGGCATGTTTAAATCTCGATATGGCCCTCTAGTTTGTGACTGGGATGCCGAGGATCACAAAGCGGGTGTGAATAACCATGCAAACTTACATGGTGCCCTCACATGTTACAGTCACCTATTCGATGTGCCGGTAAACCACACACGCTCCACCGAATTATGACAAACATTGAGTCACCCTTTGCTACCTTTGCTTAGAACCATTTAGTGTGCCGGTTAACCACACAAAGTGTAATTTCATGGAATTACATCAATTCACTTTTGCCTAAGTAACTAAGATTGAGAATTTGTAAAACATTTAGTTACTTTTGTACTTCATTATACTTATAATGGAAGGTTTTGTCCTATCCTACCCGTTCGGCTAACGACCCTCCACTGGTCAAGAGTGCGGTGGGTAAGAGTGGATACCCATTCAATCGCCATTTTATAGGCAATTTCCTTAAACACCCCTTATAGACCAGCTTCGTGAATGAGGCCTACTAACGGTAAGACTGACTTTTACTCATACATATATATAATGTTAGACTTTTAATGTTATATATAGTATAGGGTGTATTTTACACTTCTAAAATACTAGGAGGTCAAATTTAAAATTATACTTTTAATTCAATTAAATTGTAAACCTAAACTTTTATGGATTTATTAAACCTCTTTTAATTATACACCTTAATTAATTAATAAAACCATAAGGGTGTGATTTGAACTTTTCAAAACAATACTAGGGTTTTAGAATTTAACATTCCTAAATTAAACCTTTTAATCAACTTTTAAATTTCAAAACTTGAGGGCAAGTTTTGAAACATTTCAAAACATTTAGGTTTAGAATTTAAATATACATCAAAATTAAACTTTTAATCAAAATTTAAATTCCAAAACTCGAGGGCAAGTTTTGAAACATTTTCAAAACATTAGGGTTTCAACTATTTAAATTTCAAAACTAAACTTTTGTGTTTAAATTTAAACTATAAAACCTAAAGGTGAAAAATTGAAACTTTTCATAACACAAGGATCAAATAACAAATAATATAAATTAAACAATTAATTTTGTCATTATCTATATTTGACCTAATTTCAATTTCTTGCAAAATAAGTTACCCAATTAATACAAATAATTAACTTTAATCATATAAGGAAGTAAATATTTTATTAATTGATAAATATCTTCAATTAGATCAAGAATACACTCATATATATCATAAAATCGGATTTATATTGATCTAATATGATAAAGGCAAGTATCTCAAAGATAAACAGCAAGAAATCCCGATATTTGCTCTTTCTGACGCTTTGACTCGCCGAGTACCCCAATGGACTTGCCGAGTCGAGCCTACTCGCCGAGTCCATCAGACAGATTCACAAAAATCGAATTTTTTTTATCTTGAACAAACATACAAGGCATCAATACAATAGAAACCAATCAATGCTCTGATACCACTGATGGGTTTTAGCCATAAGAACATCTTATGTGCTCATACAAACCCTAATGTTTGGATCTAGGTTTCTCTATTGTACATGCAATTTATCCAAGACTATAAACCCTAGATCTAGCATATGATAATTAATATAACATATAATTAGGGTTTAGATCATACCTTGATTGTTATGTAGCAATAACAATCTCAAATCCTCCTTGTAATGACTTTAGAAAGCTTAGAGTCACAAATGTCACTCCTCTAATGGTTCACAAACACCAAGAGCAAGAGGATGAATAAGAGAAGAGAAGGAGGCTGCCCAAAACATGTGGAAACCCTAGAAGGAAGCTTGTCCACGTTTTTGGGGCATAAGGGCTCTATATATAATGAGGCTATTAGGGTTATCTAACAAGGAAACCCTAATTTGGATGCTTAATCCCTAAGCAACCCATGGACTCCTTTCCTTAAAGGCCTTGGACGATTTCTAATGGGTTTCCCCATAGAATTCGTCCAACCTTATAATATAAGGCAATCCATAGCCCAATTGCAATTATCTTATAATTACAATTCCAGTCCCTTAAGTTTAATTAATCTCTTTTAGTCACAAATTTAATTCTTATTAATTCTTGACTAATATTAATTAAACAATATGATTTCTCCTTTAATATATTATTCTCATAATATATTAATAAATCATATTTAATCATTTCTCTCCATAATTCATCCTATCAAGTTGCTTTGGTGAAGGCAACCCAAAAGGACCATGCACCATCGGGTCAAGTACATACCAAAATAGTTATAAACTTAGACACTAATCCAACAGAAACAATGTCAAAAGGAAGTACAACAATAAATATGGATGATGATAGTCAATCGACGAATGGAGCTGCGATCAATGAAATTAATATAAGAAAAATGTCAACTAATTCAATCTACGATGTTGCACTTAGCACAACAAATAATCCCAATCAACAATATGCCAATCAATATCCTAACACTCAAGTGTATTCTAATGGAATGTCTAACAACCAAGATGAAGGTGGAGGCGGTGGAGGAGGGGGAGGCGGATATCAAGGTGGAGGCGGAGGAGGAGGTGGTGGTGGTGGTGGTGGAGGTGGAGGAGGCGGTGGTGGTAGAAACTAATCTACTATAAATTCAAATGCAACGTCTATCATAATAAATGATAAAACATCATAAAACACATATCTAATTATAATAATGTTTGCATTGATTGAATTGATATCAGATATGCATGTATAATCTCGTTGTGTACTCTACAAACGTAATTTAATCAATAAAGACATCGATATTATATATTTATATATATCTTATTGTTAGAGAAATGTCGACTTACATCTGATAATACATATGCATATCGCATTGCACACAATTTTCAATCTAAAATATAGAGAATAATAAATATGGGATAGTTTCTTATTTATTACTAGTTTTTTAGTTTAATAAGAAACTGCAATGGACTAGATTTTCAAATAGTCGAATTTAATTAAACACCGTATAATTATCTATTTATCTAATCGATAATGTATATATCCTAATTCTAAACTACACCATGAACAGTTTTTGGATGTGATTAGACTACTTCTATTTTTTTTTTAATTTTTTGCTTTTTTTCTTCAACAAGATTAGTGTCACGACACACGTATGAAAAATGGGAGTTTACTGACCAATATGAATTGGATTGGTGGCGATCGGCTTCTAACCCGATATCCCACCGCCCATAGATGGATTTCACCCCCGATTCATGTTTTCCTTCTCCATTTATTCCCTATTTTCTCTGATATTGGTTAAATCTCCCTTCTCAGCTTTGCGTCTGGTGGTTCGATAATACTCCGTCGCCAACATGTGCTTCCCACAAGCGAACATCATAAACGACGAAGAAAGCTCCCACCATCTTTATCTGTCAGTTACCTCAATTTCGGTATTCATTTTATTGAGATTCAGGAATCTGTGTTTGATGTTCAAGGGAATACGCGAACGGGTTTCTACTCATATAAACCCTACATCGATTGAAGTATTTTAGATTTGTGAAGGGGTTTCTACCAAAGGAATAGACGACGGGGTTTCTATGCATCGCTCTTCCATGTGGCCCTGATATGTCCATATTATCTTCTGGTAAGTGTTTTCCTTCGCCTCTTTCACCATCGAAATCCACCACCTGTGTCTTCCGTAGTGAAGGCGACCCTCCAAAGCACCCTGAAGTTTATTTCAGTTACATTCCTCACATCCCTGCATCTGCTTGGTTGCTTATGTGATTTGTTTGTAAATTCATATAACAAATTTTGTTATCATATACTTCTCCAATCAAATTTGTAGTTGAGTCGCTTCGATTTTGTCTTACGATAGTTATCACCTCAATTCCAAAGCTTTTTAAAACCCTAAAATGCAATACGGTTATGAAACGGGTTAGTTGCGTCGATCTGATATTTTGATTTCTAAAATTTGTTTCTAATCTTTATCTCAAAGACTTACAGGAAACAAGGTTATATTCATCATGGGCACACATGAGCCTGGAGAGAAAATACTTAATACCGCCATGAATGATTGCATGTAGGGCTTGTGGGGATGAACTTTTTGTGGTAAGGAGGATGACCGTCATCGTTTGCTGGTTACATTTCTCCCCCTCAAACCCTCTTTCAATTTTCCCAATCCATCTTCTTTTCCTTCAGTTCATATATACGATTTTGTTCCACTAATTTCCACTTCTCAATTGCAGGTCACCCCTTCATTAAGCTTATTAGAGAAGATTCTTTCTTCCACCGCTGGACTCCTGGAGAAGATGAGAAGCTCTTTGCATACATTCAAGAACATGTTCATGGAAGCTGGAGAGCTTTGCCTTCAAAAGCTGGTACGTATGAACTAATAATCTCATATTCTTCTTGAACAGGTAAATTTTCCTTCATTTATGGTTGAAATGTCTGGAGTGTTGATGTAGGATGAAATCTTTCATGTTCCTCAAGGCCAACAAAAGGGACTCTGATATAAACTCTGTTTCAAGCGAAAGTTATGCAAAAGATGCCGATGTAAATAAAGAAAAAACTGTTTTCTTGAATTCGAAGCAAGATGGTGTTATGAAGAAATGGACTCGAAAGAGGTTAGATTCTAAAGAAGGTGAAATAGATTCAGAAAAATGAAGTAAAACATGGTAAATTTCAAGAACAGAGCTTCGACATGATGAAGATGAGTGTGAAAAGTAACAGACTGCCATGTGTAATATACTGCCATAGAAACAGGTTAGACAGTTATAGTATATTGCCATCAAATATTACTGTATTCAAATCTTCCATCCGATTGTATTGTTTGAAAACTGAATGCATATGTTGATAGCTGTTAAAATATAAAGAGATATCTGTATGGTTGGAGATATATTGTTTAAAGTATATCTATATGTAATGGCTCTTTCTTTATATGTGTATTTACATCATCCTACTTTCATTTTTCTATATTACAACATTGCCCTTTCATTTTTTTTATTTTCTTTTTAAGACGTCAATCTACCTAATTATATCATTGTCTTTCACTTTTGTTATACAAATCTACCCAATTATAGCAGTCAAATTTTCTTTGTATTTAAATGACATTGCTATAACTAGATAGATTTTGGAAGTATAATGCTATAATAGGAAGAAATGGAAGTAAGATATTAGATACTACAATAAACAAATTAACAAAAGCACATTGCTATTTATTGCATTTTTTAATCGTAGAGGAAGTGTGGTCATTGATATGTCTAAGTTTTAAGATTATTAATTGTTCTGATATATTACCTTTTCACCCTTTAAGTTGAAATGGATTTTTTTTTTCTTTCCCGAAAGATGATTTGAAATCCGTGGTATATTACTCGCGGGCTGATGGAAATGTTCCATTAATTGGCCTTTGGGGTCGATCCATGGGTGCTGTAACAAGGTAATAACTTTTTGAGAGTAAATGACCATTTTACCCTTATAGATATATTTAATAATCACAGCATGATTATAACATTGCATAATCGGATTCATCCAGATGGGACCCGGGAGATAGTTGTTCCTGCCATGTCATGGGATACAGGGAAGAACCCTGCTTTTGTTGCTGTAACCTTTAGAAAGAATAAGAATGCTACTTCTGCCACTGTTAGCCATTGCAAGCTTGCTGGAAGAACTCATGTTCTACTGTTTTACATGTCTCTATTCTTTATGCTCTGTATTGGAGAAAATGGTCACCATAAGTTTTTAATTTGTTATGCTACTTCATTTTTCTAGTTTTGAACAAACTGTTTTTGAGTTACAATTATGAATTTTTGTTGAATACTGAAATAATCATGTTCCTACCACTTTAGAGGTTGTAATTGCATATTGTGTGGAAATCAAACAAGGTGAAGATGATGGAATTGGGGTATTTTTCAAAGATGGAGATGTGTATCCTGATTGACAATGGTCATGTTGAACTTTCTTGGTGGTTGGATGGTGTTGATTCAGAGAATGGTTGGTAGCTTAATTTAAAAATAAATGAAAATTTTACCCCTGTGTTGGGAAATTTAATTCTGATTCATGGAATTGAAATCTAAGCACAATCATATTAATTTTGATGAATTACATTAGCGGAGAATATGAGTGGGTTTGGGCTACAGCAATACCTTCCAACACGTGTAATGTGGGATTTTTTCCCTAGTTATGTTATAATTTAAACTAGGTATAAAACTTGTGCATTACACGGGTTGAATAAAGAAATTAAATATTAAAATTAAACTTTAAGTATTTTTTTTAAATAAAATTTTGAAATAAAAAAAGAAGCGAATTAATTACAATTATTATTATATTTATTACATTTAATACTTAGCATATATAAGTATTATATGATTTTTTAATTTTAAAAATTAGAAAAACCTAGAAATTGACATGTGGATATTATTTAATTTCAAAAATATAATAAAATGACAAGTGTCAAAACTCATAAGAGATTGACATGTGGCAAAATGATCTTGATTTATTATAGTTGATTGGATTGTGTGATTGAAAATTATGGAGATCCTTTATAAGGTTTCCGTTTCGCAACCAAATGTTAACATTTTCCATTCGATCTATCTCTTTCGTTTTGTCTCTCTCTCTCTCTCTCTCTCTCTCTCTATATATATATATATATATATATATATATATACACACACACAAGAAAGTGACAGATCTATCTCTTTCGTTTTCTCTCTCTCTCTCTCTCTCTCTCTATATATATATATATATATATATATATATATATATATATATATATATATATTCACTCTTCCTCAAACTTTCAACGAAATCTAGAAACCCAAGATAAGGTATATCTCTTACTCGTTTAACAAGAAAGTGACATATTTATCAATGAATATCTAGTGGTTGAGATTAGCACGACAATGAGGAAGTGTTAAGAGAAGAACTTAGTCATGGAGATTATGATGAGGATTTAAAGTTAATCTCATGGATCTATTGGTTAGCTAAAAATAAATAAGTGTGGAATTATAAGAAAAGCTTATATCGGAAACATAACATCAACATAACTAAATAAATATTAGCAATATATATGAAGCCTTGTTGAATTGTAACTAGGGTTGGATGCAAAAACTAAGTTAGTAAATGAAGAACAAGAAAAGCATAAATGGAGATAATTAGGTTTTATATTTCATATAAACTGACTACAAGAAATGAAGTTTAGACACAATTTTGAATACTAACTCAGACCATCTATTCATGGTGAAACAAGGTACTCGCTATTGACCGGATAATACGAAAAGGTATGGAGATCAGGTGTCATGCTTTCCATGTCTGTTCTGATAAACATCACGAAACACTCAAGGTCATAAAAATTTGGTTGTTGTGCTCTACTCCTCGCAATACAAAAATACTTGAACTCTTCGCATTGTTTCCTGATCTCTAGTCTTCACATATCTTCACCAACAATATTCTTCCCATAACCAGAACACTTCTTGTATCTATATACTTTAAAAAGGACTTTTCATGTCATTTGAACTCATTATCTTATGACGGTCACTTTATGCATCAACTATTCCCCTATATTACCTTGAAACTAATACCTTCATTTATCAAGTTTTAGAAACTTGATTAGAATCTTCCAAAATTTCCTTACAAAAACCAACCAAGCAATCCTTTCTTGCAATTGTTATTTCACTTCTTTATTGGTGTACTTGGATTTTTTTTTTACTCGAAGAATTTCATCTAGTTGCTTGTTTGTACAACAATGGAGTGCACTTGTGGGGAGAAGACTCTTCTTAGTCTTTTTTCCATGACGAAAGATAATTCTAAGCTCTGGATAGTCTGTGGCTCCACAATTTATTTCTAGGATTCCTTCAACTCTCACCATGGCTTATTCAAAAGGAGGTAGATTCACTCTATTGACGAGCATAAGGTGAATCTTGACATCGATAGTTGCAAAACCACAGTCAATTGATATAAGGAAATCAAAAGCTTTAGTATATATTTGTTTCATCATGTAGTGTTTTTTGATTCTATGATCGAAGAACATAATAACAAGGAAAATTATTCTTGATCATGTTAATGAAGTTGGCTTGAGTTCTATTATAATCAACACCTTTGTAAATGAGCATTTTTAATGATCCAGATTTTAAGGTGTTGACTCCTGTCACACCCCGCTAAAGCGGAAACATGGGACGCAACAGTACAACGAGTCTCATAACAAAAGTTATAAGACATCACCAACCATAGTATTAAAAAGAATTACAATTTACAATGACTCTGAACAACTTTTTTTAAAATAAATTACAATATATTTGAAAGACAACACACACAAATTCTCCTACAAGTGTTGTATCTCTACGTGCCTCTTACTAGGTGATTCCTGAAAAGGCATGTAAAACGAGCGTCAACTATAAAAATAGTTGGTGAGTTCACAGGTTAAAAATAATATTGGTTTCATGAATCAGATTCAAAGTTTTGATAGAAGTTTCCATAAATAAAAGTATATTGCTAAAATGAGTAAATAAGTTTGCATAAACAAGTTCGTTGTCATCATGAGAAATAAAGTATGTTGCCCAAATGAGATGCAACGTTCGTATTCTCATGGGAAATAAAGTTCATTGCTAAAACTTGTAAACCAGTTTCATTGCTATAATGAGCAAACAAGTTCGTTACTACAAGGAGCAAACAAGTTCATTGCTAAGACAAGTAAATAAGTTTCCTGTAATAAAAGTTTGTTGCTATAATGAGAAACAAAGTTGTCGCTGTAATAAGTAAACTCGTTTGTATGTATATGAGCAAACAATGAGTTCACAACCAAGTCTATGACTGACTCCCTATCAAGATCTATGCTTATCGTTCCATAGATTAATATGGTATCATGCACTCAAGCAATCAGGCGAGTGAGGAGTTTTTAATTCATAATAGCACTATCCATAATGACCACTGGCTCAAAGAGTAAATGGTTGGAGTAAAGTGGAATGGACTTAAGACGATAAGGCCTCATGTTTCAAGTTGCATAAACATACATAGCAAAATATAGCAATCAAGTTTGATACAAATCAATTTAAACACAACGAACAATAAATAGTTTTTCGAACATGCTTTTCCACCCCAAAACATAAAAACCGAAAATAGGGGGATGCGTGAATGCTCAAAATGCTCAAAATACTTTGATATTGTGACAACCCGATAGATTTGGATCAAGAAAGGTCTAAATTGTAACCCTATTACAATAAAACCTTGAAAACCAAATAGGCATAAGTATATGTATATAGGTATATATACTTTGGAAATTATACTTACGACAACCCCTTGAAGGAAAACACGTTTTAACAACGCAAGGATAGTCAAATAGTTGCATAAGTGTGTGTGTGTGTGTGTGTCTATATATATATATATATATATATATATATATATATATATGAGTATATGCATACTTTAAAAAGCATGTTGCAAGGGCAAGTAATACCAAATGCTTTGAACATAAATCATGGAATTAAAACCACTATTGTATAGCCTTTAGCCTAAGTGCCCCACCCTTTGAGATTTCGGTTTGCTTATGACAACTTATCACCATACCTAGAAAGCATTAAGGCCAAAATCAACTCCATGCAACCCCACTAAGGCCGAAAACCCTTCCATGAGGGATCCAAGACCGAAATCAACTCATAAACCAAGCATCTAAGACCGAAATCACTTAAATGGACCACCCATTGGCTGCAAACAGCCGTAATGGGTCATTGTTATGACCGAAAACACATCCATGACCTCTTACAGAACATGATTTCGGTCTAGGAAAAGATAAAGACAGATTAGTTAACCTTAAGATATGACATCACTCCTATTTCCAATAAGAATCCCAGTAACCCATGTGAATATCCAACAAATATCCATACTTTAACCTCCAGTTAACCAAGCATGTGTCCCATCATTTTTTCTCCTTTACATTGGCAGTAAACAAATATAAACTCCCACTATTCCTTTAACTCTCCAACTTGTCTCATATTCTCCTAACTTTCCCTTCAAGAACAAGTGTAAGGTTTTGCTAAGGGTTTAATTCTCCAAGATTGGTCCTAAAATTTTGGTAAGCATTTCGTGATCCTCTAGTGCTCCAATACATCTTTATGTTGTTTACATTCTATTTACACACATTAAAATGTGTTAAAACCCTTAGGCTAATATTAATCTCAAGGAAGTTCATCAACTCCATTCAAGTATTTTAGGCTTGAAAAACTTCTCAACACCACTTCACATCAACCAACAAAACCACTCATAAAAATCATAAGAAAAGTTATGATTTGTAAAACAACATGGATTTTGGGAACTTTTACTAAAAGATAGCTCTACTAGCAAAAATGGTCACATTATAGTCATTTACTAATTTTGTGGGTTTTAACCCAAAAATATTATGTTTTGATTTCATATTTTCATACTAGAACACACACTTACATATATATATATATATATATATATATATATATATATATATATAAGATTATATAAATAGTTTCAAACAAATAAGATAAACTATAATTGATATAATTTGGAAGTCACAAACCACTCCTTTCGAAGATACATATAATTATTTAAAGGTATAATTATCTTATGTTGCAAGTAAAAGGAGTCATAATTCACGTAAATCTGTTAATGTTCTTGTAAGACATTCTTTTCACCGTGCCTACCTGGCATACACCTTAAGTCCTGCATTATAACCAGAGTCTCCTGGAGGGAGAGCGAGACCGTTGTGTATAGATCTATACGGGATTGACAACCCCACGCCTCAGTTGTTCTACAGTTAGACCAACAATTCTAGGGTGACAAATGTATACAATTCTGATGTCTGAAGCACGTAGTTCAGGCATATCAGTCATATCAAGCATGGTTATAATAACTCACATAGGGATTAGCGAAACTAATTGGTTTACGGAAAGCTTATACTTCATTAGTTTTATAAAAAGAAATAAAACTACATACTATTTTCAGTACAACAACACTTACATCTTGGTCTTAGGATTTCAGACTACAACTCACACTTAAGAAAATATTGGATGTTCTGGAAAACTTACCTTATCATTTCACATGAAAAAGATATAAAAGAATTACATACAATTACAGTTCATATTAAAGAAAATATCGGATTTCTGGAAGTATACGAAACCATTTTCGTGTGAAACAGTACAAACCCTTTTCATACAAAATGATTATGAACTCACCAACTTAATTGTTGACACTTTTCAAGATCACTTGTATTCTCAGGAAACCAGTAGACATGTGTTCAACCCATCTTGAGGGTCGGCGTCGTCGTTTCATGTTTTCTACCTTTCAGTTATTTGTATTCAACTTTTGTACAAACAGAGTTTTGTAAACAATGTAATACTTGAAATCTCAATGTATGAATGTTTGTGTTGCTATGTTTCATTTATATTCAACTGTTATGATACTATACATGAAGTCACTCCATCCGCCCCCAGACGTTTACGCCGTTCTGGTTTGGGGGTGTGAAAGAGATGATGCAAATGATGCCTTAAACTAAGCTCCACTTGTACCACTACCGATTCCTACAATAATGGTGTACACTAGTGAGTCTCTAATAGAAATCTAACATTAGCATACTTAACTTCTACAATAGAAATTTGCCAATAATGTGTCAAAATTTTGATATTGATAAGTTATAAACATTTTCCTGTGAAAATTAAATTTCCATGAATCAATTGTTATATAACAATTTAAGTGGAAAATTCTCATTATTGAAATGTTAATATTTAACATTTTAAGAGGTGTTCCAATGATTAAATATTCAAAAACTAAATCAATTTAGTAATAAAATTTCCCAAACTTTGTATTTCAGTTTCAACTAAAGTCAAAGATGTTAAGATAAATATTCTTGAATTTTTTATTTGTCTAATTATTTTTCACCATTTTACTTTCTTGAATAATCACAAAATCACGGAAAAATAGTAAATTATCATGAAAAATTCTTATAACTTTTGTGAAACTATTTTACAGTGTACATAATCTGGGAAAATTATTGAAAGTTATTTTTGAATAGTAAATCGCTATTTTTAGAATTTAAGTGTGTTTAATACTAACAAAATAAAAATAAATAGTAAAAGGTTAAGATAAATCCCCAAAATCTTTATTTATGGTTATAATGTAATAAAAGATTCCTTGGTAATTGTTTTTGAATTTTGGATAAGTTTAACTATTTTTCACTTATTTAATTCTTTTAATATACATTAAATCTTGGAAAAATAGTAAAAGGCTATGGAAACTTTTTATAACTCGGAAACCGATTTTTGTTATTTATTTGTGCTTAATAACAATAAAATAAAAACTAAAGGTAAATAGTAATAACAATTTCTAAAACTTCATGCGGGGGGGGGGGGGGGGGGGGGGAGGGGGGGAGGGGGAGGCTTTGGTTTATAGTATAGGTCATTCATGAACTTTTCTACAATTTATTTACTATTTTAAATATTTTGTATGCTTTAACACTCTATTTTCTTACTATTTTCATGTAAAAATAAAGAAAATATATTTGGAGCTGAAAATTTCCAGAATGCATCTTCATACAATTTAATAGAAGTGAAAAACCATTTTCTTATCTTGGATGTCAAAAAACATGCCTAAAGGCTCAATATATTATGGAGAAAAACTTGGTTCTTGTGATTTTGGTAAAGGTTATTGATGTCTCTTTGAGAATTTTTGCAACATGTTCCGAAGACTTTTGAATCAACATCTTTTTGTCCCTCTGAAAATACGATATTAAGTGCTCAAATTAATTTTCCTAGATTTTTAGTGAGGAAAAAGTCCTTTCAACATGCAACACAAAACTAATATTCATAAGGAAAGTGCTGTTGGAGCAACAGTATTGTAAAAATTATTAAAAATCGAAATCTTAATGTTTTGCAGTGAGACAACTTGTGTTGGAAATCTAACTCATATTATTATAATTCAGAAAAAGAATCTCGATTTTTGGTTAAGAAATGGGTGAGATATAGCAGTTCAAAGTCAGGTAAATAAATCTGACAGATTGCATGCATGATGATAGGTTAGAAAAGTGAGTTTTCATCATTACTTTTAGTAAATCCTTTGAAATATTTTAAAGATATAATGATAAATGCATGCTCTAGTCATGTTTCTAGAGATCAAAACATTTAAACTTATCGAAATGCATACATGCATTTATGAACAAAATTTTGTTTCTCAAAAACTCTTGAGTTTGATGTTTTAATCCTTAAAATCGATTTTTGCACTAAGATCATGAACATGCAACCTTATTTATCATACATGCATGGTGTTAAAACACATCCATCATGTTATAAAAAGAATTTTAACCATAGGAAAACAATTTTGAAGAAGGTGAAGGAGTACAATATCCATTGTTTCTAATTGTTTCCAAGTTTCTACTAGGTTATAACTTAGCTTCTAGTTTCTAAGTCTAGTATGTGTCGTGCCTATACGTGCAACTAAGTTTATCCAAATCTAGAACTATCTCAAATTTTGATGGTTGTCATAGTCTCCCCCGGTTGAAATAATTTCTTCCTGAAATTCAATTCGTGACGTATTCTATTAGAACTTAGCCGAATACAAGTGTATAGTCGGAGAGTTGGTGACTTGAAGAACCTTTGATTAACTTCTCAAGGGAGATTTAAATGCTTTAGATATAATCATGTTAGGGTTTCCCTAATTCGAGTTCTAAGGTCTAGATTGTGAGAAATTAGGATCATGGAAATCATGATCCAACCATGGCGACCTAGTTGAAAATATTATCTTGTTAGATATTATCTAACTTAAAAGTGTGTTATAAGTTTTTCTAAAGCATCAACTGCATTGAGTGCTAAGTACGCATTGATCCTTGAGTTGCATTCTAAATTAGCATTAACTGTAAATTTGTCGCCTAATAAAGAAGAGATTAGGGACTATTTGGTCACTTGAGTCACTTCCGGGTTGGCTACTAAATCTGGAAAAGATATATTCTTAAACGGGAAGAGGTAGCACGAATGAAATAGAAATAATATATGGTAAGTTCCTAAGGATACGTACTAAAGGTAGGCAACGATGTTTTGGTACATCTCAAATGTAAAGGCTATTTAAGTGTCGTCTACAAAATAAATTACGAAACGACCGAGGATTTCCAAAGCTATAATTTCTATAATGGTGCTAATCTTCGCCAATAGATTCTAAGTGTCGTCCAAGATTTATACTTCTGTAAGCTCAGTGCTAATCTTCACCAGTAGATTCTAAGTCCTGAATAATTGAGTAAATTCCACATCGTATCTACAATATCCAGCTATGTAGTCCTGCAGGAAGCTGATAGTAGTGTTGAAAGCTCCGATGCTAGATTAATTTGATTGTCGATATTTGAGGTAACCAACAATGGTGAGAATTTCATTAGGATTGATTGAAGGAAAATCCACATCATTGATTAGGATGGTGGATTCCTTGTTCTAAGACACATAGAATCTGTAGAGAAGACAATCGAGATCAAATTTTATTTGAATCTTTTTACCATATCCGACAAACTTGGTAATTATGTTCTAAGACCACACTTCTTTTTGAGGTCATGCGTTTGTAGAATAAAAGGTATTAAATCTCTCACTTTCAATTCGGATGATAATTTCCGGATCATCAGATGGATGCAATGGTGCGAACTTGGCGTAAAAGTGTTTGTGAGGAGAAATTGGTAAGTTATCTGAAATGTTGGTTAGAAGCTCAAAACTCATGAAGGGCACAAAATTGATGTCATGTATGATTCCTTATTGGGAAATGGATAAATTCCCAACATTGGATTGGTATTATCATTTAACTCTTGAATCTGAATGCTTTCTTCAAGAGCTTGTTGCATTTGTTCTTTACACCAACCCTCAGACGTTTTTGATGACTTCACTGGGCTGTTTGCTTTGGTTGCAATCTTTTTCCCTTTGTCTTTAATTGGATTTTATTTAGTAGATATAGAGGAGATAATTTGATGACCAGATTGAGTGATGAGCAGCTTGGATGGAGGAGGGCCAAGGGCTCTTTAGGAAGTTCATCAAGTTTCCTGATGGGTCAATCTTCATCAACTGGAACAACCTCGGAGCACGAATTGGAGGAGGCGTTGGCTAATTAGCTCGAAAGGCATCAATGGCTAACTTGGTTTTAAACTTAGCCATATCTCAACTCGTTTTAAATGTTTCTACTAGAGTTGATGGTCAAATGACTGTGGACCATTTCTTCTTTTCTTCTTCAGAGAGGACTTTTGTGATGGAAGGTTGTTCCTTAATGGATTGTCTTCCGATAATTTCATTTTGCACAAGGTTAGTTTCATCAAACTCAACTTTTTCTTTAATATCTTCTACTTCAACTATCTCTTCATCAGTTGTTTCATCTCGGAGCTCAAATTTTGAGATAGGCTTCCATTAAACTATCTTATCTTGCCCTCTTGCATAGGAAGGCCCGGCCTCCAATATAAGCAGAGTATCTGATTTCAAGCCATCAAACCATCAAACAGTTGTTGGAAGCTAATGTTGATTTGCTTGGAAAGCGAATCATACGCATCGACTGTAGGAGCTTGGGCTTTGAGATTTTCGAAGGTTTCATCTAGGATGATAAAGCATTTCATCAAATTTGTGGTTCGTAGTATCCACACTATGTTAAGCTAATCAGTTGACTTTGATGAGAACTTCTTTCATAACCATATTCATTGCATCCTTATGAAGAATGTCCTTCTCTAATCGCTGAATTTATTTTTCATTTCAAACATGAGTCTACTTGATAAGCTCATTTGTAGCTGAAATCATGTCGTCGTGAATTTTTGAGCATTGTAGAAGTGGTGGATATGTGATGACCGAGTATTATCTAATTTTACAAGTTCAAATTAACTTAATTAAAATAATTAAATAATTACTAAAGTAAACAACTAGAATGATGATCTTAAATTAAGAATAAAGGATGCTTTCATTTAGCTTTGAATCCCTCCTATTTCCTATATTTGATTTCAAGACAGTGGATTAATATTGTTAGTTACCAAATCAAAGTTACTAGTCATCATGATCAGACTAACTAGCATAAGTCAATTCAATAACTTTAACCTTGATGATCATGCAATTTAAGGACACTAAATTGATTTTAAATGTTATTTAGAC
Organism: Lactuca serriola; assembly: GCF_051521515.1. Taxonomy (NCBI): domain Eukaryota; kingdom Viridiplantae; phylum Streptophyta; class Magnoliopsida; order Asterales; family Asteraceae; genus Lactuca; species Lactuca serriola. Next base: position 74,168,797 of record NC_136409.1, on the reverse strand, counting down.
TCTGAATGATAGAATCTATAGACTACTATTCTTTGGGCAAGTCTAGTACTCAAGCAAATATTATGATCAAATATTGTTGTATAACACGGTTAAGCAAATAAATTATCAACTATATTATGAGATGACTAATCACTAGCTCTAAAAATTTTATGATCATAAATAGTTAGGTAAATCAATTTCATGCAAATAACTTTAGATTAACTACAGAATCTTGAGACAAGGCAATAAAGATAGAAACTTAAATATGCTAGATTTATATTTACCAAACAATATTTAAAGCTAAAACTAATTTCATCAATCCATAAAACAAGAAATCAACACATAGTAATTAAGATTTCATCTAATCTAACTAAAAGCAAGGGTTTTTAGCCCCTAAATACAGCTCAAAAACAAATAAACAAAAGTTACACCAAGTTAAACATCATTAAACTAAGCAAACTGAATGTGTAGATGTGAATCCTTGCTCCAATCTCGTTATCCTTTGATATCTTGTCGAGTTATGCCCTCCAAGGGTTCTTGGAAGGGTTTTTCCTAGTGAATAATCGTATCCCTAATGTCTCCCCATCTTGAAATCGATTTAATGTTCGGATATAAATACTTTCCTAAAATCTGACCACCATGACATTGTTCAAAGGCAGCACGTCGTGGTCTTCATGAATATCCCATATTCTCTAAGTTAGCTCATTTGTTTAGAATCTTCCATTCACCACATCATGGTAGATGATTCCCACATTGCGGTCTTCTGTCTTCAAGCCTTCTTGTGAGTACTAGAAATGATGCGCAAGGACAAGGTTTGAAAACTCAAACCTTGAGATAATCTTTAAGATCAATATATGCTTTTAATTAGATGTTCTAGTCAGATCTGGCAATACCAGTCGAGACTTGAAGTAAAGACTCAACAAGGTCCTCAAATATTAAATGAAGAAACTATGATTATAATCAGTGTAAAGATAGTAAATTAACAAGAGGAATGTTATGAAAGATCTTAACTTGAGAGAAAAGTGAAAGAGAGTTAAGATTTTTTTATATCTTTAGAGAAACAATCCGTGTATTTCTTGTCATTCAAACACTCCTTAAATAGGATAAGGAGGTACATTGTACAAACCTGTGATACACATCTAGGACTGGATAATAATCAACTACTAAAAACTGATTATCTAATGAATACAAAAGGCTAAGTCCTATGAAACCTTACATCACTAAAAAGACAAGAAGCAATAAATGTTTAAACAGACTTTTAATCTCGGATCATAGCACCATCTCAGAATGGTCTTCACTTCGGACTCCATCTCTACTTAGGAACTTGCTGACATCGAATCTTCAATGCTTGTCATTGCTAGAGGTTTACTTTTCTAGTTCCAACAATCTCCCCTTAAGTGAACTTAGCAATCTAGTCAGCTTAATTGGTTTCCTCTTGGATAAACACATAAGCTCTATACAACCAATCTTAGACTTCAAGATACCATTGGAGTTGACTTATGAACTTGGACTTTACATGTTCAGGGGCATCTGACTTAGCTGCATTTTTGATGAACTTTTCAAGAGATTTGGAAGGGAAAATATGTATGTCAAGGACTCGGAAGAATTCCTTCTTGTTTGTCTTCTTTTTTAAGTAAACATATCCCAACACAGGTTCATTTATTGGTCCTTTTTCCAATATTTTAGCTTCAGGCAGCTTGAAGTCAATTTTTCAAAGAACTTTTCAGTTCCGAACAAGTGAGCCATTTTGAAGTCGCATTTGCAAAACTCAGCTACATATTCCTTCAGATATTTTATAGCATCACTGTAGGCTGCAATGCTTATCTGATCATTTTGACGTGTTCGGAAATAAGTTGCAATAGTCAGGATGTTGTTTGAATTGATCGATGGGAAATCAGCATCAGTGATTGTGAGATTCGTTGTCTTGTTCTTGTTGGATTAGGTGTCTAAGCCCATAATTATTTTGGTATGTACTTGACCCGATTGTGAGCATGGACCTTTTAGGTTGCCTTCACCATAGCAACTGTAACGCCCGCAGATCTGGGCTAGTCAATTTAGAGACAATGAGCATCAAAAATAAGTTTTTGATGGAAGATATTTAGAAGGATTAATCTTAACCAAGTTATAGTATATGTTATAAGGGTTCCGTACATATAAAGAACGCCGAAATCCGAGTTATAACGAAGAAGTTATGGCCCGTCCAAGTTGTACGGCGAAACCGACACGACGCCGCTCAACGTAAAAAGTGAATTTTTGATACACTAATTTTTAGCCTTAGATATCTAAATGAAAGTTGTAATATATCTTAAACCAAGAGTGTGCATAAAAAGAACGTCAAAATCTGACTTCGTATGAGGAAGTTATGATTTTTCTAAGATTTGACATAGTAGTGCGCAGCCCGAAATTTGAATTTTAGATCGATCGATTTTTGGCCAACGCAACCTAAATGAGAATTGAAGATCTCATTAATAGTAGCGCAACGGTAAAAAGACAGACGAAAACGGACGTCGGATGAAGAAGTTATGAATTTTTAACGGACTTTTCCTGTCCTGACCTGTTAAAAATATAACTTTAAAAATAAATTCAAAAATTAGCCAACGAAGTCTAAATGAAAGTTGTAAAGTACATCTCCACCTACGTGTGGATATAAAGAGCGTCAAAAACAGAGTTCGTATGAACAAGTTACAAATTATAATAGCATATTTGCATATTAAAATAAAGTGTAAATCATATATACGTAGGCATATATATATATATATATATATATATATATATATATATACATATGTATATATCATTAGAAAGGTATCGACAATGCGGTCATTATACGACTATTTTTGAATACTTTCGACATTAGTTTAGTACAAATATCGTTAAATCTATTTAAAATAGTATCATAAAGGGGTGTTTAGTTGTTTATATAACTATAAGGTCATTAAGTAACTATGAGGGTAGTTTTTGAAAATTTAATTACTATAAATAAAAGCATTGAGCTCTCATATTTCTTGCACCATTCTCTTGATTCAAGAGTCTTTCTCTTCTTATCCCCCAAACATTTCGGTCCCTCGTGATTCGACTTCTCTTTCTGTAGTTTTAGTATAGTAAGGTGAGCGCTGAAGCGCTACACGAATCTTTCTTAGAAAGATTCAGCGACGAAGTTCTGCCCCTGCAGAGCCCGACTCCTAGCTAAAACCCCCTTGTAAGTAAGTTATGCTTACCCTATTTTAATATAGCTTATATTTAAAATTAGTATTGTTATTATGAACTTATAATAAATATTCGGGCTATTATTATGACTTATATAAGTGTCGTTATAATGTATTTTTAACTACTTGCGGTACAGGGAATCTGGTTTAAAGGGTCACATAGGGTTGTTGGATTTCAGAAGTGCTATATGCGAAAATGGTTCTGCCCTTCGGTGTTTAATGTCTGGCCCCTGTCTGTACATAGTGGTTGGAAAATATTGTTTAAAAGCTTATATAATAATAATAATAATAATAATAATAATAATAATAATAATAATAATAATAATAATAATAATAATAATAATAATAATAATAAGTCACGGTAAATATTAGACTAAAATCTAGTGATAATAATACTAGGTTTCGTCGAAGGAAATTATTTTTAAGAAGCGAAGCACTGTCTAAGTTCGGAATCACCACCTTAACAAGTGAGTGCATAGTCCCTTTCATGAACATGATTTTAATACAAGTATTGATTGAAGTGTTAAATATATTTTATGTGCGAATTATTTGATGTTGACTGAGATATGTGTTAAAGAACATACCTGACAATATATTATAATTTTGGATAAAGAGTAAACCTAAATTATTTATAAGGAATATTGGGTAGTATCTTCTTATGAGTACGAGTGAGATATACGCGGAGAATAGAACTTTAAAATATGCAATTGATCCGGGAGCATGGATTACATAGTCATTGTCCCTAGTCCGAGAGTATGGATTGGACATAGTCAATTGTCACTAATCCAGGAGTATGGATTAAGACATAGTCAGTTGTCCTTAACCCGGGAGTATGGATAGGACATAGTTATTGTCCCTAGTCCGAGAGTATGGATTGGACATAGTCAATTGTCACTAATCCGGGAGTATGTATTAAGACATAGTCAGTTGTCCTTAATCCGTGAGTATGGATAGGACATAGTTATTTGTCATTAATCCGGGAGTATGGATTTATACATAGACATTTGTGCCTAGTCTGAGAGTATGGAATGGGCACAGTTATTGATCCGAGAGCATGGATTAGATCTGTGACAACCCGAAACTTTTATTCTGTACGATTGGTCAACTTTATCAATATTAAACTCGATTCCGTTACCATTTAACGCCATTTAAGGGTTCGTTTAAGTGTTCTAAGCCCGATACAGCCAGGAATAAAATTAGGAATGAGTCAACAAGTCGTTCAGGGTCAAAATCGGGCGATATACCCTCTTGGGAGGTGTGTACGGCCGCACACCCATCTTCCAGCCGCACACTCACCCCTATATATAGAGGGTGACCCCCTTCACTCATCCTTTTCTTTGGTTGCACTCTACCTTCTCTCTCTATGTGACAACCCGAAATTTTCATTTGTATAAACTCCGCAATCAAGCACATCAAAAAAATTTGCCAAATTCACCTCAAAACATTTTTGGCCGGATTTAAGCCCGCTCGAGTATTTTATTTTATATATTCGTCAAGCAAACAAAAATAAGGAAGTATACTTTAGAGTTTGCCGTATATCACGTAAGTCGCGAAACTCCAAAAGTTTGGAGTTTACGGACGTAAACATGGAGTTTACGGCCGTAAACCCCAAAGAGTATAAATATGACACTTAGTCATTTTTAGCTCATTTTTCACTTCCAACTTCAAGAACACCAAGAATTCTCTCTCAACTATCATAAAATCATTCCGTCAAATCCGCCAAAATGTAAGTGTTTTCTTCCTAGATTCGTTCATATAACACTTAATCTAGTATTTTTACACGATTTCATCCATGGAATCTTGTCTTTTTCTTAGATCTTCAAGTGTTCATCAAGAACACCAAGAACACACACTAGTGTTCTTGGCCAAAATCGATCATTCAAGCTCCTAAATCGTAAGTACACTTGCCCTAGCTTCTTGTGTGCTTATTATGAACTTGTTTACACTCGAAAATCATCAAAATCCCCATGTTCATATGTGTTTACAGTTTGGGGAGACCTTCCAAAACCGTAAACACCTTCAAAAGGGTGTTTAACTGTTTACAGTTTGGGGAGACCTTCCAAAACCGTAAACACCTTCAAAAGGGTGTTTAAGTGCCCTTAACACCTTCTATGGCATGTATACGTGACTAGAACCTTGCATGCATAAGATAGAACCACCGAAACGCAAAGGAAATCGGCAAACATGAGTTCATGGCCATAAACCCATGTGTTTACGACCGTAAACTCCCAATGAGTGTTCCAAGGACCGTAAACTCCAAAGGAGGGTCATTTTGAGCCCTAGTTACTTCCTTAGCCCTTGACTCGAGTCTAGCTAAATTCCTTGAGTGGTTTAGGACCTTTGAACACCCAATGGCACCACTTCCATGAGTTTACGGCCGTAAACTCATGGGGGAAGTGGTCTAGAAACCGTAAACACCCGTAAGGGCCACCATTTGAGGAGTAAACTCCAATGTGAGGCCATACTCTCTTTATATGCAACCCTTGGTACTCCTAGCACTTGTAGCAAAGTGTTTTCATGCTTTAGGATGTCCTTACTTTCATAATTAGTTGTTAAAGGACTAATTAGATACTTAAATGTATCATTACATGTTAATTAGGATTCGCGTGTGGTCAAGTCCTCACTTGACACTTAGCATCCTATATCATTCATTCATCCGAATCACCCACGTCAGGTGAGTTCATACCCCTTAATCAACCTTTTTAAATGATTTAAAATGCTTTTATGGGGGGGGGGGAATACAAGTTGAACTATAGAGTTATTAGATCAATCACATGTGATTAATAACTATATACTAAATAGATTTTTACATGTTAAACTGCTTATCCAGTTAAAGGTTTTCTAAACTTGTTTTCAAATCTCTTTTAAAGTATGAATATCTCTTTATAGTTTATTAAAGCTTTTTCAAAGGTCTTACCAAAACTTCTTTTATGCTTTTATATTGTTAAGTGGATGCATGTATATGTATAGTTATATAAGTAATGTTTAAAGGGCTTAGGAAGGCTAACTCGCCTTGATTCCTTTTCCTTGTTTGGATGTGGCTTTGGGGTACCGATTATCCGTCTGAAGGTCGTCTAAATATTAGTTATATATCATGTATACATATATAGTCATAAAAGTTCCATCAGCCAATTCATTTCCTTTGGGTAGCAAAGGCATCTAGATAATCTCTCAAGTAAACTATAATAGGTATAGTTTAAAAACCAACCACAACATTCATGAAGGAGAACTTAGTCATATCTATATTCTAAAAACATATACTCTTTAGTAAAAAAAAGGTTTTATAGAAACCAAAACACGAGATACATCCTCACGACGCGGATTTCACCGTTGACGAGCGGTAACCAGAGTCTCCTAGAGGGAGAGCGGACATTGTGTGTATAGATTTATACGGGACAAACACTCCCACATCCTGACTGCTAGCTACAGTTCCGACCGACCAAGCCAAGGGGTGACAAATGTCACATTCACTCTGACGCCAGCAGGTTGTCAAGTATTCGATCGTCAATCAGTATGGTTACGAGTATCTTTACATTTACCTTATAATTCAAGGTTTTAAGGTAATTAGTTTCATGCATTTAGACTTCCTGAGGCATATTGTTCCTTCAATGCCACCTGGAGTCTAGGTAATAAGTATTATCATGGTAGTTTTTACATATGAAACCATCATATTACGTTTCCTAGTTATTCTCTAGGCTATATTTAAACCTTGAAACTAATTTACATAAGATGAAAGGTTATTTTAGACTCTCCGAGGCGTATTGTTCACTTACTAATTCCTGGAGTCTGTATTTCATTCTTTTAGACTCTCCGAGGCATATTGTTCACTTAATACTTCCTGGAGTCTGTATTTCATTCTTTTAGACTCTCCTAGGCGTATTGTTCACTTAATATTTCATGGAGTCTGTATTTCATTCTTTTAGACTCTCCGAGGCGTATTGTTCACTTAATACTTCCTAGAGTCTGTATTTCATTCTTTTAGACTCTCCTAGGTGTATTGTTCACTTAATACTTCCTGCAGTCTGTATTTCTTTCTTTTACACTCTCTGAGGCGTGTTGTTCATCCAATACCCACCTGGAGTCTATGTTTTATTTACTTCTAGCCAGCAACGTTACTGCTGAGGTAAAAATATTATTTTCCCCTATTACTTTTGATTGTGATCTTCTCACATATTCTTTAAAGTATAAATTATATCACGATAATGATAGTACCTTTAAGGGAAAATGTTTCTTACACATAAAACAATTGGGTCTTGGTAGAAGACTACTTTTATTAGAAAATATATGATTTTCTGGAAATGATACAAATACTCTGTAAATTTAAATCACCATCATTGTGTATGATTATTTTTGAAGTAAAACATGTATTTATACCAATGTCATTAAATACTTATGAACTCACCAGCATTAAAATGTTGATACTCGCTTTCAAAATAACTTGTATTCTCAATTCATCAGTAGACAGGTACACTTCAGGAGCTTTTGTGATACTTTACATGATGTCCTCCACCCCAGAACGTTTCCGCCGTTCTGGTTTTGGGGTGTGACACTCTACTTTCTCTCTCTCTAGAAACTTCATCCAAGAACACTCTAAGGGCCTCAAAAACGTGAAGTACTCCATCATATAACTTGTTGTACTGGTAAGACACCTTGATCTAAGCCTAAACTCTTCATGTTTCATGTTCTTCATCCTTTGAAGGTGTACGGCCGCACACCTTCATAGGGTGGTCGTACACACCAAAAAGACCCTCCGAAGTGAGAGTTTGACCCTATGTCATCTATTTGGACTTGGTTTGAGCTTTAAAACACTTAAAAATCTACTTTTGGAGCATAAATGAAGAGTGTACGGTCGCACACTCCTGTGTACGGCCGCACACACCCTTTATACGGCCACACACTCCTATGTGCAATCGCACACACATCCTGGCCGCACACTCTGGCCGCACACACACCAAAACCCTTGATTTTGGGCCATACACCTCCCTCGTTCGATCATTTATGGCTCTGACACTAAGTTCAAGCATTTCAAAACCCTTAGGGTGGTTTCCCGTCATGTTTAGTCATGTAATACCTTAATCTAATGCATATATGTGTTACTATATGTTAATAGGATCCACTTGCGTATGAAACATCAGTTGACACACATCACTCATAATCGATCGTACACCCGAATCCTACGTTAAACTGTGAGTTCATACCCCTATGCTTTTTTCGAGTTTTTTTTTTGTTTTCAGGGGGGAATACAAGCAAAAGTACAAGGAAAATTGCACTCAAAGTATATTATTTTATGTTCAGGATGCTTTTAACACATAAAACAATTTTACCAAACGATTAAGAAATCAACTCGTAGAAAACAATTTTCAAAACTAAAGCAATGAACTCGTGAATCATATCGTAAAATGTGTTATTTTATAAAGGATTCATACAGATCATAAACAAGATTTTCAGTATTATTACTTACAAATTGTTAGTCTAAAGTTGGAGACACGTCCTTGGTAACACCCCCACAGGATCTGGGTGTAGGATTAGCACTTATAACCAGAATCTCTTTTAGGGAGAACGTGACTATTGTGTATAGATCTATACGAGACTGACTATCCCGCACCTTACTTCTTGCTACAGCTGGACCGAAAAGTACAGGGGTGACAAAGTCATAAAAAGATGTTGGCCTTGTTACGTGCCATATCAAGTCTAAGTACGGTTATGACACTCGCAACCTAGATAACATTAATATACTTTTGTAATAATGAAACAAGTGAACTAGCCTTAAAGTAATAACCAATTTCATTACTAGAGGGTATTAATAGTACCCTTAGGATTTAGTTCACCACGTATTTATTGGTTTTATTTATGTAATAAGGCTAATACACCTCACAGGGAACAAAAGGGTTTTTCAAGAAAACTATGTCTAGCGATACAAGTATGATAGATACTTGTACACCTCAGACAAGAACAGATAATGAACTAGCAACGTTTAGGGAAAATATAGGATTTTCCCGAGATAACTCAACCTTTCATAAACGAACTGTTTAACAAATAACTAACGGATATTCAAACATCTTTCATAAGAAAATATAGGATTTTCTTGAGGAACACTTTTCAAAGGATCAAAGAAACATTTTTCACCCAAAACTAAATACTTATGAACTCACCAGCTTTATGCTGATACTCTTTCAAACTGCTTTTATTCACAGGGCAACAATAGACAGGTACTCTTGACATCTTTTAGAGAAGACGGAGCATCTTGGAGTCACGTCTTTTACTTTTGTTATATACTCTTATGTACAAACTATGTTTTCAAACAGATGTAAATAATCATATTGTAATGTAATGGTGATGTTTACTTTGCTTGTTATGATACAACTGTTGTGATACTACGTATGACGTCACCCGCCCCGGGACGTTTCCACCGTTATTTCTGACGGTTTGGGGTGTGACAGATTGGTATCAGAGCTTTTGTTTATAGTGAACTAAGTATACCGAACCTTACATGGTATACAACTATAAACACTAAAGGGGCCGAACTGCTCTGAACTAAAAGTATACTTTTAAAATATAAGTACTTTTACAAGAAGTATACAAGTATACCAACGTACCAGAAACAGTAATCATGAGTAGAACAAAACAAAAGTATTTGGATGTTGGACATTGCGGTTAAACCTGGGCAGTTATGTAATCATGTCTAGGGTCAATATAGCCTGATCAACTATATTCATTCGAGACATGACCAACATGTGCTTGGGGGTGACTGTGGTGTTGCAGCAAGCCTAACACTTACCAAGTATGTCACACCCCCAAACCAGAATGGCGGAAACATTCGGGGATGGGTGACTTCATGTAGTATCATAACAGTTGAATATTGTAAAGAATGTAAACACAACCATCATATATATATATATATATATATATATATATATATATATATATAACAAAAACTTACATTGTTACGTGCAATACATGTTTCAAAAGAATATTACAATATGATGATTTAAAATGTTTTGATAATAGACGCCTTAGCGTTCCTTCTCCAAAAGCTGATGGTTACCTGTATTACTGATTCCCTGAGAAATACAAGTAGTCTGAAAAAGTGTCAACAATTAAGTTGGTGAGTTCATAAGTGTTTTTGTACTGAAATTTGTATGTCTTTTAGTAAAAATAAATGAATGTGTTTTCCAGAAAATCCAATATTTTCTTCCCATAGCTGAAAAAGTTCCAAAGATTGTAGTGCATTAGTATCTTTCGTGCTCAAATGATGAAAGTGAATTTTTGCTCAAAATAATGTATTTACTGAATGCATTCAAGAGTCTCATAAATCAAACTTATTTAATACTTCCGTGTGAGTTTTATAACCATGCTAATGACCCAGACTGCCTGTAACAACGTTCTTCAGGTGTTGTAGTGTTATGACGTTTGTCACCCCAGACCTGCCGGTCTAACTGTAGCTAACAGTTTAGGTGCGGGATTGTCAATCCCATATAGATCTATACACAAGTATCACGCTCTCCCTCCAAGAGATTATGGTTTATAATACAGGACTTGAAATGCATACTTGAGAGTACGTTGAAGTTGAATATCTCACAACACTTAGTGTTAATAGATTTACGAAAAAGAAAGTCTATATTTCATGCGGATGAAAGTATTTCATTTTCACAACATTACGTAAGGATGTAATGAATAACCCGCAAACTATACCCATTATAGTTTTTTCGAAAGTGTGCTCCATTTGGTGATAATAACTCAATGTAATACTAACTTTCCATGTAATGTATAATGTTGATATCGAAGTATTTAAAAATGTAGATGTTGTATTTAAATCTATATAAAGCGATATGTTTTCTCGTATTGCACTTGTATTTCCCCCTTAAAACATGAAAAATACGTGAAAAGTAGGGGTATGAACTCACTTGGAAAGTGTGACGATTCGAAGAAAGCGTGCTTTTTCTCGGGCGGCACTTCGACCGGAAAGTGGCGAGATTCTCGGGAATCTCGGGGCTTCGGACCTTCGTCGGGGCTGGGGTATGAAACCGGGGTGTCGGGGTCGTCTCGGGATGCTAAATAGGGAGTAATTGCGAGAGAGAAGAGAAAAATGAGCACAAATGCCCGGAACCCCCGCATCCTTTTTATAGTGGCTGGAGGCCCTCAGTATGTTGGGCGTACGAGGGTACGCAGGACGTACTCGTGCGTCATGCATGACAGCGTCTTTGACTGCCGGACTTTGGACGGGACGGTGTAGAGGAGTAGGGGGCGATGTGGACGGTCCGAAGCCTAGCATCCGAGTACGTTGGCGTACGAGGGTGCGTTGGGCGTAAATCGTCTCGTTTTGTGTACCTCGAACTTGTAAAATCCGTAACTTTCACATACAAGCTTCGATTTTGACGTTCTTTATATCCACACGAAGGTGAGAAAATACTCTACAACTTGCATTTAGACTTCGTTGGCTAAATTTGACTTTATTTTTAATTATATTTTATTTAATAGGCCGGAACACGATAATTTCGTTAAAAATCCATAACTTCTTTATCCGACGTCCGTTTTCGTCTGTCTTTTTACCATTGTACTACTATTGTAGAGACCTTTAACCCTCGTTTAGGTTGCGTCGGCTAAAAATCGTTCGATCTTTATTTCGAGTTTTTAGCTGTCTACCGTTGTTCCGCAACCTAGAAAAATCATAACTTCCCCGTATGAAGTCAGATTTGGGCGTTCTTTTCATGTATGCTCATGGTTTAACATAATCTATGACTTTCATTTAGATACCTAAGGCTAAAAAAAGCATTTTATTGAAGTTTCACTTTTTACGTTTAGCAGTGTTTTACCAAGTATGTCGTGGATTTTCGATTGGTCACAACTCTTTCGTTATAACTCGGATTTGAGTGTTCTTTATGTTTTTGGAAACCTTGGCACGATATCTAACACTTTATGCATCCCAATTAAGATTTTAGAACACTTCATTTTTTAAGCTAATTTCTTTGATTCCAAATAGTTCGCTATATTTGACTTTTTGAATGTTACATTGATTTAAAAAATATAGGGTTGTCACAAAGTATCCATACAACAAGATATCGGTGAAACAAAAACAAAATACTATAGGAGTATTTTACTAGAGTCAAATTCCTTACAGAGATTCACTTCTAAGTGTTGCTACTCGTTCCTTTTAGCGATAACTTATTTACATTGGTAGCTTTTCCTTGATTATCGCTTGGTAGAACACTCTAGCTATCATATTGAGATATATCTTGCTTCGTATCTCTTGATTTGATTCCAGAGGACTTACCATCCTCTCCTTCCTGACTATTTTTAGAATAAGATGCCTTCAAAGAAAAGACCCAACAAAAAGAACAACAATCCTCCAACAGATCCAGCCCCTCCACCTCCCCAGTTCGATCCTGCTACGTTTCAGGCAGCTGTTACTACCGTTGTGACTGCTGCATTGTCACAGATTAATTCTGGTGGCTCTGGTGGTTCCGGTAGTGGTATTCATTCCCAAAATCATGAAGGTAGTCAAGGGCACCAAAAGGAGTGCTCCTATAAGGAATTCATGAATGCAAAACCCACGTCCTTTGACGGCAATGGAGGTGTGATAGCCCTGACTCGATGGTTCGAGAAGATCGAGTCTATCTTCGAAATTTGTTCCTGTTCTGAAGCCAACAAGGTGAAATTTGCCGCTTTCACTTTCACTCATAGAGCGTTGACCTGGTGGAATGGTCGGGTCAAATCCCTAACCCTGCCTGTGGCAAATGTTATGGGTTGGGATAGCTTGAAGGAGCTCATGCTTGTCGAGTACTGTCGTCGGGGTGAAATGAAAAAACTGGAGCACGAGCTCTGGAACCTGAAGATGAAGGGTTTCGATATTGTTGCCTACACTTCTATGTTTGAAGACCTAGCACTTCTTTGTCCGGGAATGGTTACCCTGGAAAGCAAGAAGATTGAGAGATACATTTGGGGATTGACGCCCCCAACTCACAGGAATGTCTTGGCTGCCAAGCCAACCACTTTTGACAGCGCCAAGTGCCTGGCGCATACTCTTATAGATCATGGAGTTGATCTCGATAAAGTGACAGCCACTCCGGAACCAGCTAAGGGAGTGGTGAGAAAAGAAAGTTCTGGAAGCAATGAAAGGGCCAGTCTTCGCAGGAGCCCTCCAAGCAACAACAAACTATGGCAGTCCACGCTGCTACTACTCCTGCTACAGTCCCCATTACTCCAACAAACCCCAGTCGCTATGATGGGAAACTACCTCTGTGCAACAAGTGCAACTATCACCATCAAGGACAGTGTCGGGAAATGACATGCACCAGCTGTGGCAAAAAGGGGAACACAACTCGAGTTTGCAAGACTGCAGTCCAACCAACCAATCAGGCATATGGAGCAGGTGTCGGTCAAGCTTGTTAAGGTTGCGGTGAGGTCAGACACTACAAGATAAACTGCCCCAAGTCAACAACAGGTGGCAACACAGGAAGGGTGCTAGCAAGGGGCCAGGAGGAAGTGGTCGTTGATCCCACAGTTGTTTCGGGTACGTTCCTCCTTGACAACTCTTATGCATGCATTCTTTTCGATTCTGGTGCGGAGAGAAGTTTTGTTAACCATGCATTCAAACACAAACCCCAACCTCTAACCGAAACATTTACCGTCGAGATGGCTAACGGTGAGAAGGAGAGCACTAACGACATATTCATGGGCTATACCCTTACTTTAAACGATTGTTCATTTCTCATCGACCTTATGCCAGTTTCCATAAAAAGCTTCGATGTCATCATCGGCATGGATTGGTTGAGCCCCAATCGTGCTGATATCCTTTGTTACAAAAAAGCTATCCGCCTCAATCTTCCTTCTGGTGAAACCCTCATGATTAATGGCTATAAACTCAGCTCGAACCTCCATATCATTTTGTGCATCAAAGCCCAAAAATTTCTACGAAAGGAGTGTCATGCATTCCTAGCTCATGTCGTTAACGAGAAAAAGGAAGTTAAAGACCTCGAGAGCATCCCCGAAGTCTGCAACTTTCCTGATGTATTTCCTGAAGAGCTTCCGGGAATTCCTCCTGAGCGCCAAGTCAAGTTTCGCATCGACTTAATCCCCGGAGCTACCCCTGTAGCCAAATCTCCTTACCGCCTAGCGCCGGCAGAGATGCATGAGTTATCCAGTTAGCTCAACGAGCTGCTCAGCAAAGGATTCATCAGACTGAGTTCCTCACCTTGGGGAGCCCCGGTTTTATTTGTGAAAAAGAAGGATGGATCTTTTCATATGTGTATTGACTATCGCGAACTGAACAAGCTCACCGTCAAAAACCGTTATCCTCTTCCTCGGATCGACGACCTTTTCGATCAACTTCAAGGAGCCAGCTATTTCTCTAAAATAGACCTCAGATCAGGGTACCATCAGCTGCGAGTCCACGAGGTTGATGTTCCTAAAATAGCATTCCGGACTCGATATAGTCACTACGAGTTTGTAGTAATGCCCTTCGGTCTAAACAACGCACCGACAGTATTCATGGACCTGATGAATCGGGTGTGCCGTCCTTTTCTGGACAAGTTCGTAATCGTGTTCATCGACGATATACTTGTCTATTCCAGAAACGAAGAAGATCATAGACAGCACTTGAGATTCATGCTGGAAACTCTAAGGACGGAGAAGCTATACGCGAAATTTTCCAAGTGCGAATTCTCGATTTGAAAAGTAACTTTCCTAGGTCACATAGTAAGCGAGGAAGGCATACACATGGACCCCTCCAAAATCAAGGCGATAGAGAACTGGTCGGCACCGAAGACGCCCACAAAATCCGTCAATTCTTGGGTCTCGCTGGCTATTATCGCAAATTTATCCAGAATTTTTCCAGAATTGCCAAACCCTTAACCACTCTGATTCAGAAAGGCGTACCTTTTTGTTGGAGTGAAAAAAAAAAGACACCGCATTCCAAACATTGAAGCTGGCCCTATGCAGCGCACCTATCATGTCTCTGCCCGAAGGGACGGAGGACTTTGTTGTCTACTGTGATGCATCCAATCAGGGATTAGGTTGTGTGCTCATGCAGCGAGGAAAAGTTATTGCTTATGCTTCAAGACAGCTAAAAGCACACGAAGTCAATTATACAACTCACGACCTAGAGTTGGGAGCAGTGCCCTTCGCCTTAAAGATATGGAGACATTACCACTACGGAACCAAGTGCACGATCTTCACTGACCATAAAATCCTGCAGCACATCTTCGACCAGAAGGAGTTCAATATGAGACAACGGAGATGGGTAGAGCTAATCAGCGATTATGAGTGCGAAATACGCTACCATATCGGCAAGGCCAACGTGGTGGCAGATGCCCTTAGCCGGAAGGAATGCCCAGGTCATAGAGTGAAGGTACTGACAATAACCATCCATTCCCACTTATCCGCACAAATCAGAGAGGCTCAGCTGGAAGCCCTAAAACCAGAGAACATGTCGGATGAAGCCTTGAGAGGAATGGATAAGAACCTAGAGATCAAGGGCGACGGAGCCTACTATTTCATGGACCGGATCTGGACCCCAAAGTTCGGTGGTTTCAGGGAGGTTGTCATGAACGAAGCTCACAATACCAGATACTCCGTTCATCCAGGTTCGGACAAGATGTACCTTGATCTCAAGAAACTGTATTGATGGCCAAACATGAAAGCAGAGATCGCTACCTTCGTGGGCAAGTGCCTGACTTGCGCCAAGGTGAAGGTCGAATATCAAAAGCCCTCACGTCTGCTCCATCAGCCAGAGATACCTGAGTGGAAGTAGGAGAGGATTACCATGGATTTTATCACCAAATTACCCAAATCTCCGAGTGGGTGCGATACCATCTGGGTAATAGTCGACCGATTGACAAAATCCGCTCACTTCCTGCCAATCAAAGAAACTTTCAAGATGGAAAGGCTCACACGAATCTACATTTAAGAGATAGTTCGACTTCACAGTGTTCCTGTGTCCATTATCTCCGATCGAAATAGCAGGTTCACTTCGAGATTCTGGCAGTCGCTGCAAAAAGCTCTTGGAACTAAGTTGGATATGAGTACAACTTACCATCCCCAAACGGACGGGCAGAATGAGAGAACCATCCAAACTTTGGAAGACATGTTGAGAGCATGTGTCATCGACTTCGGTAAGGCGTGGGACATCCATTTACCCTTGGTCGAGTTCTCCTACAACAACAACTATCACACCAGTATCAAGGTTGCGCCTTTCGAAGCCCTCTATGGTCGTAAGTGCAGATCACCTCGGTTTTGGGCTGAAGTGGGCGACACGTAGCTGGCTAAGGGACATGTCCCCGACAGCACTCTCACAGGCCCAGAGATCATCCGCGAAACCATAGAAAAGATCGTACAAATCCGGGAACGACTGAAAGCCTCACGAGACAGACAAAAGAGCTACGTCGATAAACAACAAAAACCCTTGGAGTTCCAGGTTGGAGACCGTGTTTTGTTGAACGTCTCGCCCTGGAAAGGCATGATACGCTTTGGAAAGCGTGGAAAGCTGAATCCAAGATACATAGGACCATTCGAGATCCTAGCTAGGATCGGCCCCGTAGCATACAAACTCTGTTTACCTCAAGAGCTCAATAACATTCATCCTGTCTTCCATGTCTCGAACCTTAAAAAGTGCATATCCGACGAGACTCTTACTATCCCGCTCGAGGAGATTGAAATCAATGAGAACCTCAACTTTGTGGAAAAACCAATTGGAATCATGGACCGGGAGGTCAAGAGAATAAAGAAAAGTTGCATCTTGATAGTGAAGGTTCGCTGGAACGCCAAGCGGGGAACTGAATTAACTTGGGAACGCGAGGATTCAATGAAACAAAAGCACCCCCATCTTTTTCCAAATCCATGATTTGTACCTTTATTCTTGAATTTCGGGACAAAATTCCCTCTAATGGTGGGGATGATGTGACAACCCGAAACTTTTATTCTGTGCGATTGGTCAACTTTATCAATATTAAACTCGATTCTGTTATCCTTTAACAGCGTTTAAGGGTTCGTTTAAGTGTTCTAAGCCCGATACAGCAGGGAATAAGATTAGAAATGAGTCAACAAGTCTTTCAGGGTCAAATCGGGCCATACACCCTCTTCGGAGGTGTGTACGCCGCACACACGGGTATGAGGCCGCACACCCATCTTCCAGCCGCACACTCACCGCTATATAAAGAGGGTGACCCCCTTCACTCATCCTTTTCTTTGGCTGCACTCTACCTTCTCTCTCTACTTTCTCTCTCTAGAAACTTCATCCAAGAACACTCTAATGGCCTCAAAAACGTGAAGTACTCCATTATATAACTTGTTATACTAGTAAGACACCTTGATCTAAGCCTAAACTCTTCATGTTCTTCATTCTTTGATGGTATACGGCCGCACACCTTCATAGGGTGGCCGTACACACCATAAAGACCCTCCAAAGTGAGAGTTTCACCCCCAATCTTCTAGTTGGACTTGGTTTGAGCTTTAAAACACTTAAAAATCGACTTTTGGAGCATAAATGAAGAGTGTACGGCCGCACATTCCTGTCTACGGCCACACACACCCTCTATACAGCCGCACATTCCTGTGTGCAACCGCACACACATCCTGGCCGCGCACTCTGGCCGCACAAACACACCAAAACCCTTGATTTTGGGCCATACACCTCCCTCGTTTGATCATTTATGGCTCCGACACTTAGTTCAAGCATTTCCAAGTCCTTAGGGTGGTTTCCCGTCATGTTTAGTCATGGAATACCTTAATCTAATGCATATATGTGTTACTATATGTTAATAGGATCCACTTGCGTACGAAACATCAGTTGACACTCAGCACTCATAACCGATCGTACACCCGAATCCTATGTTAAACTGTGAGTTCATACCCCTACGCTTTTTCCGAGTTTTTTTTTATGTTTTCAGGGGGAATACAAGCAAAAGTACAAGGAAAATTATGTTCAAATTACATTATTTTATGTTCAGAATGCTTTTAACACAGAAAACAGTTTTAGCAAACGATTAAGAAATCAACTCGTAGAAACAGTTTTCAAAACTAAAGCAATGAACTCGTTAATCATATCGAAAAATGTGTTATTTTATAAAGGATTCATATAGATCATAAACAGGATTTTCAGTATTATTACTTACAAATTGTTAGTCTAATGTTGGAGACACGTCCTTGGTAACACCCCCACAGGATCTGGGTGTAGGATTAGCACTTGTAACCAGAATCTCTTGTAGGGAGAACGTGACTATTGTGTATAGATCTATACAAGACTGACTATCCCGCACCTTACTTCTAGCTACAGCTGGACTGAAAAGTACAGGGGTGACAAAGTCATAAAAAGATGTTGGCCCCGTTACGTGCCATATCAAGTCTAAGTACGGTTATGACACTCGCAACCTAAATAATAGTAATATACTTTTGTAATAATGAAACAAGTGAACTAGCCTCAAAGTAATAACCGATTTGATTACTAGAGGGTATTAATAGTACCCTTAGGATTTAGGTCACCACGTATTTATTGGTTTTATTTATGTATTAAGGCTAATACACCTCACAGGGAACAAACAGGGTTTTTCAAGAAAACTATGTCTAACGATACAAGTATGATAGATACTTGTACACCTCAGACAATAACAGATAACCAACTAGCAACGTTTAGGTAAAATATAGGATTTTCCTGGGATAACTCAACCTTTCATAAACTGACAGTTTAACAAATAACTAACAGATATTCAAACATCTTTCATAAGAAAATATAGGATTTTCTTGAGGAACACTTTTCAAAGGATCAAAGAAATTTTTTTCACCCAAAACTAAATACTTATGAACTCACCAGCTTTATGTTGATACTCTTTCAAACTACTTTTATTCTCATGGCAACATTAGACAGGTACTCTTGACATCTTTTGGAGAAGACGGAGCATCTTGGAGTCACGTCTTTTACTTTTGTTATATACTCTTATGTACAAACTATGTTTTCAAACAGATGTAAATTATCATATTGTAATGTAATGGTTGTGTTTACTTTGCTTGCTATGATCCAACTGTTGTGATACTACGTATGATGTCACCCGCCCCTGGACGTTTCCTCCGTTATTTCTGACAGTTCGGGGGTGTGACAAGATCCGAGAGTATGGATTAAGTATAGAGGTAAAGTTTAAGGTTTGAGAGTATGGATAGTTTCATTGGGAGGAACGACGGGGTGGGATAAGAGTTGCTTATATATATGGTGAAATTGTATATTTTGTGAGTTCTAAATTATATATATGATATAACATTATGGGATTGAAATCCTGATGTACTCACCAGGTTTCCCAACCTAACCCACTCAATTTTATTTGTATCACAGGTGTCGATGTGAACTTACATTACAATGAGAGATTAAGGAGATGTAAATCATTAGTGTTAATGAATGTAAGTTCTGTTTATGCTTATGTTTCTATATTGAGGATGACATCCCAATGTTTTAAAATGAATAAAATACGTTTCTTCAGAAATGATTTGATCACGTATTTATCATTTTTTTCTAGGAACAAAATCCGCAACACTTTTCTTTAAAAGGTTACTCTGATTTTCAAACAAAGCATAAACAAATCGGTCTTTTCTGGCCGTAAAAATGAGGATATCACAGTTGGTATCAGAGCATTAGTTTAAGCGAACTAGGAATAAGGATTTATTTCTAGACTTAAACTTAGAATTCTAAGCAATGATCGTGAGGAGTGTGTCTAATAAATTTAGGTAATTAATACACCTGAATAGACACAAGCACTAGCTTATTTAAGGAAAATTCCTAACATGCTTTTATGTGATAAATAATTTATGATATGCATTATGTGATCGGATCTATAGTCTGTTGCCAACCGGATCTAGAAAATTTATGTGATCAGATTTCTAAACATTTAATTACGGTATTAGAACTGGCATGTAACTTTTCGGAGTGATAGGTAGATTTACACTTTGGCAACCTGAAATTTTTTTACTCTTAAAGCCCATGCAATAAACTCAACTGAGTGCCATACTCATTGGAAATGAGTTATAGCCTGGTTAAAGGTCATTCTAAGGAGTTTTGAGCCTAATACACTTAAGGAATAAGTGTTAGAAAGTACCTGCTAGAACCACAGTGTAGCAAATCAAACCATAACCTCCACAAAATGAGTTCACAGCCACAAGACCATGAGTTTACGGCTGTAAACTCATGTGACCGTAAACTCAAGTGTATATAGATGATACTTGGCCATTTTTCTCATTCTTTCCTTCCTTGGCTGATTTTCCTTCAAATCCTCTCAAGTATCATCAAGACTTTCTTCCAAGATCTTCAAAAGATGTAAGTATTCTTCCTAGATTTGTTGATACATCTCTTAATCTAGTATCCTTACATGATTTCATCCATAGAAATCATTCTTTTCTTAGATCTTCAATTTTCACCAAGAACACCAAGAACACATACTAGTGTTCTTGGCCAAAACCGACCATTTCAAGCTTCTAGATCGTAAGTAATCTTCCCTATACTTCATATCTATTTAGGAATCATGCTTAGAGACTTGAAAACATCAAGAACACAAGGACAAAAGGAGTTTACGGCCAAGCCATCTCCCATGGCCGTAAACCCCTTAAAGGGTGCCATTTTGGCCATCAACCCTCCTAGATGAAAGGCTTGTGACCCAGAACCCCTCCTTGATGATTGTAGGACCTTAAGCTACTCTCATAAACATAAATGGCCATGAGTTTATGGCTGTAAACTCCTTTGGGCCATAAACTCATCAAAAGCCTCATTAGAAGTGGTATTTCTCATACTAGTGTACAACAAAAGTCCCTAAAGCTTCCGTAGCCTTCGAACTTACACTTATACATGAGTGACCATGAGTTTACGACTGTAAACTCCCTTGGGTCATAAACTCATGGCCGTAAACTCATGTGAGTGTCATTCTACTCTCCTTTGATGAATCACATGTGTTAGGTCAAGTTAGTGTTGCGTCTTGGGCTCGATACTTAGTCCATTTAATCTCCGGTATGGGCCTATCCATCCGTGAGTTATTTTGTAGGGTTTAATATTTATAGATGCTTGCATGCATCCTTGAACGTAAGATATTGATAGAGATTTTTATAGCGTTCATCGTTCTTATCTTTTGTAACCGTAATATCCTCTACAGCGGAAGTTCTTCATCGAGCTCTGCTGAGGATTGAGTTAATTGAATCATTCAACACATTCAAATTCATTCTTGTGTTTTATCTTACTGTTTTTGCTTTCTTGATTTACCTGTTATTGGATCTAATTGATCAAGGAGATTTATAAACTCATCAATTGGTATCAGAGCAGGAGGCTGTGTAATTCATACACATCTCTTTTGTGAAAGAAGTGATTAGGGTTTGTTCTGCATTAACTGATATATATTGAGTCGTCACTCCATAATTGACGTATCTCATTATTTATTCGTTTTACCCTAATATTACATATTACAAGTCTGATCTTGCAACAGGTTAAACGATCAAGCATGGACGATTCTCAATCTAATCCTATCAACATCTCAAACAGTATTGGATCTACAACAAAGATTCCAATTCTTTACACTCAAGATTACGAGGTTTGGGCACATCATTTCGAAGACTACGTCATCGGATCTAAAGATAATGGGTATCTAATATGGGAAGTTATTTTGTCTTGACCATTTGCTCATTCAGGAACATCCAGAATTATTAAAACTCAGAAGGAGTATAACGATCTGTTAAAGGATGTGAAAGACGTTGCTCATGATGAAAAGGAGAAGTTTCAGTGCAACATCAAAGCATTGAGACTGATTCGATTCGCTCTTCAATCTGACACGTTTAGGTTGGTGAGTTCCTGCAGTACCGCTAAAGAAATCTGGGATCGGCTGTGAGAGTTGTATTCCACAGATGAAGATTTGGAGCACTCCATTCAGACCTTGCTTTTGTCTGAGTTTGGAGAGTTCAAGAAAAATTCCGATGAGTCGGTTACTCAGACGTTTGATCGCTTCAATCATCTTCTCAGCAAGATGATCAAACATGATATCGAAAGGAAGCTTATTGAACAGAAGGTTACCTTTTTGAATGGCTTAAGATCCGAATGGAGAGCTGTTGTGTCTACAGTTAAAGCTCGCGAACAGTTCAAATCATATTCGCTGGCGAAACTGGTGGGAATTCTAAAATCCCAAGAAAAGATAGTGATGCAAGAGAAGATTGTGGTCTCAAACTTAGGTTCCTTGGCCCTCCTGTCTAAAAGTAAGAATGCAGTAGAAGACGAAGATCTGAACCTGGAGAACTACGATCTAACTTCAGAAGATTACGCTATGATGGTGTCCAATCCAAAAAGGTTCATCAAGAAGAGGTTTCCTACCAATAAGAACCGAAATTGGCAGGGAAGCTACAGTTCATAAAAAGTAAGGGAGGAGCCGAAGACTGAAGAACAAAAGAAAGAGGTGAAGGTTGAAGCGGATTCTGGTGTCAGCTGCTATTACTGTGGAGGAAAGAATCATTACGCCAAAGATTGTGTTTTGAAGAAAATGACGGAGAAAGATGAGGAGAAAGATGAAGAGGCAATCCTGATGAAAAAGCTAGAAGAGATTAAAAGGAAGAAAGCTGCTACTAATCCTTCTATGAATGCTCTTATTGTACAGGGTTCGGCAGAGGATGATGAGTTCGGTGGCGTACAGGTTTGGTCGACCGACTCAGAAGATGATGAGGTGAGAAAGCCTTCTCATGGAAAGGCTTATGTCGCAAGAGGTGGTGAAAGCAGTGGAAAGTGTCTGATGGTGACTGACGTATCTCACATGAGGGGATATAATATTGATGGTGGAAATGAAGACACCAAGGAGCGAGAGGACTTATGCTTCACAGCAAAACCTCTCAGTGTGCAGATCAGTGAACTTGATGAACTGATCAAGAAGGTACAATCTCTTTTTATTTCGTTCAAAATTCCACAGAAATCATATGAAAAGGAATTAAATAACTTAAATTCAAGAATCTCAAATCTGGATAGTTGTTTAACTCAAACACGGGTCACAAATTCTAACCTAACTGACCAAATAAGCAGGGTGTCATCCAAGAGTGAGGAGCGAAGGATGTGGATTGAACAGAAGGAGTCGGAGCTGATTAAGTCTAAGGATGAAAACATTTATTTGCAAAGAGACAATTTGAAACTGTTAAAACAAAGGAATGTTTTTTGTTTGATTGCTAAAAGACTTTACCCTAACATTACTCAACTGCATCTGAACTGTTAAATTGGGCAGAAGATACATCGCATGATTTTACCCTTCCTTGAGTTTAAGGAGGATGAAATCGATGCTAAAGCATACAACTGTGAAAGTGTTGTATCTTCCGATGATGTGAATCCTACTTATATGTACGGTCTTGACAAAATAGAATCTTTTATAAAGTCCAAAGACCATAAGGACATGCTTAAAAATCTTTTGGATGAAAACGATAAGTTGAAACTAAGGACCGAAACCATACAAAAATTTGACTCATTGAGTGCAAATTTAAGTTCAGAAAATAAAATTGATGTTGAAAACGCATCTGAACTTAATGAGGATGATGATATGAGTGAAATTTCCGTAGAGGTTGAAGTTGACTGTTCTGAGTTTGTCAAGAGCGAACCCGAAAATCACAAAAATCTAATTTCTGAAAATTTTGTGGAATTCGCACGTTTGTCCAAAAATAAGTCCCCGGCCCTTAAAGAAAAAGCTCTTGTGTTTCAGAAGGTTAGAACTACTCCAAATCAGGTATATAAAGTCACAGGAGTAACCGAACATCAAACAGCCGAACTCACTGCCATAGTGAACGAAGATAACGCAGATGGCTGTGATGAGTTTTTCTGGTCAGCTCCTATAGATAATGTAGACGAAATAGTTGGTCTATCAGAGAGAACGTCCTGGAAAACCAAAGGAAGATATGTACCAGAGCCGCTGAATAAGCCTGACAACTTTGACGTGCCAAGTACAAGTGGCACAAAAGAAATACCTGTAGAAGAAGTCACCTCCACAAGCAAAATCTCATCTATGAAGAGTGAACCAGCTGTCAAGAAGCTCAAACAAAAAGCCAATATCCACAGACATCCAAAACAGGTGAAAAATCAAAAGCAGTAGAGAAATCTTAGATACAAGAAGAATCTCTAAGAGCGAAAGCAGTTTTGGCGTTCTCAAAATCCTCATTACTCTTACAATGACAAAAATTCTAAGTCAGAGAAAAAGACTTTCGGACCACATGAAGCTCAGAACCGAAAGGATAGGTTCGGTCCCGAAAGCAACAGCAAACGAAAAGCAAGTTTCAGTCTGCCAAGTAATAACAAGCAAAGACCTAGTTTCAGTCCTTCAAGCTTTTACAATAAAAGATCAAGTTTCAGACCACCAGCCAACAACAACCAAAAATCCAACTTCAGCTCATCATCGAGCAGCTACCGAAGGTCCAGGTTTGGTCCCTCAAATGACCATAAACAAAAGGGTCATTTCGAACCTCAAGTCAGAAGAAATTCCCATTCTAAATTCTCTTTTTCTAATTCTTCTCATTCTCAATTCTCTTCTAAACCCAATTTTGTTCCTGCACAAAATTCAAAATCATCAACGAACTTGAAAGGAAAATCGAAGATTTCCTCGATCCAGGAAGACCGAAAGCAGAATAATGCCCAAACACCAGAATCTGAATCCAAAACACCTGTAGCTAACCCTAACAAAATCAAAGTGTTTACTATTAAAAGAAAAGTGAAACAACATTAATAAAACGAACATATCTTGTTGATGTTTCTCTTACTATTCCTGTTCCTGTGAAAAGCTCACGTGGACTCAAGAAACTTTGGGTTCCTAAATCTGCTTAATTTTTGCAGGTTATAAGTGACGAGCAGTTCGACGAAGAATGGTACATTGACAGTGGCTGCTCACGTCACATGACAGGAAGGAAGGAAGAGCTAAGGGAGTTTCGATCTCTTCAAAATGGTGGGAATGTCAAGTTCGGTAACAACTCTTATGGAACGATAAAGGGTTATGGGATGATAACTAATGGAGACTTCACAATAAGAAAGGTGGCGTACGTTGAAGGGTTGCAGCATAATCTCATCAGTGTATCTCAAATGGTGGGCGGTACCGATCTCAAGGTTTCATTCGACGACGAAGGTTCAGAGATTATAGAGAAGAAATCCAACAAGATCATTCTCAAATCAGACCGAAAAGGCGAAATGTTTCCTCTCAATCTCAAACCAATCAAAGGAAATCCAGCTATATGTCTTTTGTCTAAAGCTCATTCTGACGAAAGCTGGTTGTGGCACCGAAGGCTCTCTCATCTCAACTTCAAGGACATCAACAAGCTTGTCACCGGAGGTCATGTTCGGGGTCTTCCCTTGCTCAAGTTTGATCAAGAACACTTGTGCGCTGCATGTGAAATGGGGAAACAAAGTCGTCAAAATCACCCATCAATTATAAACACAAAAGTTGTTGAACCACTTGAGTTGCTTCACATCGACTTGTGTGGTCCATCATCAATCGAAAACATTGGCGGTAGCAAGTATATTCTTGTTATTGTTGATGATTTCTCACGTTTTACATGGGTGTTCTTTCTGAAGCACAAATCTGAGGCTACTCCTAAGCTAAAGATGTTTATCAAGCAGGTTGAAGTGCAACTGAGGAAAGTCGTTCGCAACATTAGGAGCGACAATGGACTGGAGTTCAAGAACAAAGAATTTGAAGACTTTTTGGCAGAAAAAGGAACCAGTCACAACTTCTCAGCCCCCTACACGCCTCAACAGAACGGAATTGTCGAAAGGTGAAACTGATCCTTGTGTGAGGCGGCCCGAACTATGCTAAGTTTTGCTTCTCTTCCATTATATTTATGGGCTGATGCTATTGCTGCAGCATGTTTTACGCATAATAGGTCTTATCTCAACAAGCGCTTCTCTCTTACTCCTTATGAGATCATCAATAACAGGAAGCTGAACGTAAAATTCTTCCATGTGTTCGGCTCACGATGTTTCATCTTCAACTCCAAAGAACATCGTAACAAGTTTGACGTTAAAGCTGATGAAGGAATTTTTCTGGGATACTCTCTTACTTAAAAAGCTTACCGGGTTTTAAACAAGCATTCTAGAAAGATTGAAGAAACTTATTATGTGACTTTCGATGATAGCTACGTCAAGAAGCTAAAGACTACTGAAGAAGCAATTGGAGAGATCTTCTCTCAAACAGGTCAAGTCACGGTCACGATTGCTAATTTGTTCGATCAGTTTGTGGACTTATTCGATGAACCTGAGAAAGCTACTCTATCGGAAGCCAAGGCAACAGACAACAAAATCGATCATCTGAAGCAAATCATCGAAGATGCAGCCAAACAAATGGATGAAGGAGAACAAGTTCCAAACGAACCCTCCTCAGCACGACACTTTAGTTGAGGGGGAGAATCCATTTTCTTCAAACCAACCGAACTCACACTTTCAAGGGGAAAATTCTATTCCTGTAACACCTAAAAGTCCTGTAGCACCCAAAAGCTCTGCTACACCCGAAAGTCCTGTAGCACCCGAAACCTCTGCTACACCCAAAAGTCTTGTAGCACCAGAAAGTCCAGGCACACCTGAGAGTTCTGTTGCACCCGAAGGTATGAATCAACCTGAATACCAAAGAGATTCATCAGTAGAGGGGGAGAATTCCAACATGTTTTACGATAACGACAGTCAATCTGAAATGGAAGAAATGGTCAACACCGAATTGGATCCATCTTATGATCCAAATTATCCTCCTCTTATTAAATGGACCAGAGATCATCATGTATCTCAGATAATGGGTAATGTCTCTGAAAAGGTCCTGACCCGATCCCAACTGAAGGCAAAGCAATCATCTCTATTCTCCAAAGTAGAGTTATGCATGTATAATTCTTTCGTATCCAAAGTTGAGCCAAAGACAGTTAACACAGGTCTTGATCATTCCGATTGGGTACAAGCCATGCAAGATGAACTCAATGAGTTTAAAAGAAACAAGGTATGGCGCCTTATTCCAACTCCTAAAGATGCCTCAGTCGTTGGTCTCAAATGGGTATTCAGAAACAAAATGGACAAGGAAGGGAATGTAATTCGAAATAAAGCTCGTCTCGTGGTGAAAGGATACTGTCAGGAAGAAGGAATTGATTACGAAGAAACTTTTGCTCCAGTAGCAAGGCTGGAATCTGTTCGAATATTTCTGGCTTATGCTGCACACAAGAACTTCGAGGTCTACCAAATGGACGTAAAATGCGCCTTTCTGAATGGAGAACTTGAAGAAACGGTTTACGTGGAGCAACCTCCTGGTTTTGTGAATGAAAAGTACCCAAATCACTGTTATATTCTGGACAAAGCAGTTTACGGTCTGAAACAAGCACCTAGGGCTTGGTATGAAATGCTAACTAAGTTCTTAAAGATGTCAAAATTCAAACAAGGTTCGATTGACCCAATCTTCTTTCGTAAGAAGGAAGGTAACCACCTTAGGATAGTTCAAATCTACGTCGATGATATCATCTTTGGCTCAACGAATCCTAGCTTAATAGCTGAATTCAGAAAGCTAATGGAGACTAAATTTGAAATGAGCTCAATGGGTCCGATTAACTTTTTCCTTGGTTTAAATATTAGATAGGGACTCGAAGGCATCTTTATCAACCAGGAAGCATACACCAAAACTCTTCTTGCTAAATTCGGCATGATGGGAGACTCAAAGGTCAAAGTTCCAATGGCGTTCGGCACCAAGCTCACACCATCCTTGGAAAAACCGGCAGTCGATATTACGTTATACCGCCAGATGATTGGTTCCTTGATGTACCTCACTGCTAGCCGGCCTGATATAATGTTTTCTGTGTGTTATTGTGCTAGGTTTTAGGTGAATCCTCGTGAACCACATATGCTTGCCGTGAAAAACATACTCCGGTATCTGAAACGAACCACCTCCCTCGGTTTATGGTATCCATCAAACTTAGGTTTCTTTGTTCAAGCCTACTCAGATGCAGACCTTGGAGGATGTGGTTTAGACAGAAAAAGCACCACATGAGGCTGTCAATTCCTAGATGGGAAGTTGGTTAGCTGGCAATAAAAGAAACAGACATGTGTTTCTCTGTCTACAGCCAAAGCAGAGTACATTGCAGCTGCCTCCTATACATCTCAAGTGATTTGGATCCAAAGCCAGCTCCATGATTATGGACTCAATATGAAAAAGATCCCACTATATTACGATTCAGAAAGTGCAATTAGGATCTGTCATAACCCAGTGCAACACTCCAAGACAAAGCATATAGCACTGAGGTATCACTTTATTAAGGATCATGTGGAAGATGGAAACGTCGAAATTCACTTTGTTCGCACCACTGATCAACTAGCCGATATCTTCACCAAAGCTCTTCCTGAAGAAAGTTTCAATAAAATTCTACAAGGGCTAGGAATGATGGAATCGGAGTCTGTACCAAAAACTACTTCTCAAATCTAAAAGCAAGAAGCGAAATGAACCGAACGTTCGGGTTCGGTTAACATGTGTGCCGAAATGCACCGAACGCTCGGGTTCGGTCCTATTCTCTTATCTTCGCTTATCACTCAAAGGTAGTTTCTTTGGTTGTAAACCTTTTGTATCCTTTTCTCAATTTCATCTCTCTTATTTTCAAAGTCCTTTTCTTTTTCAACTTAATTTTTTTTAAACCGAAATAGACCGAACGCTCGGGTTCGGTTCCAATTTTTTGTGTTTATTTTTTATTATTTTTTATTTTTTATTTTTATTTTTTTTCTTTAAATCAAAAATCCAAAAATAAAATTAAATCAAAAACTCCAAAAACATTTTTTTATTTTTTTGTGTTCGTTAATTTTTTTTGTGTGGATATTTGTGGGCAAATTCTTTTATTAGTTAAGTGTCCCTAGAAGCATGCTGTTGTATGTGTCCAAAGCCTCACCTGATTCTGAATAACAGCCTTACTGACTTGGTATATACAAACCTTGTCTTCCCAATCAGGCTTTTATATTTATTCTAATCATGAGCTACCTTACTCTCTTCTCACATGAGATAAGAGTTTTCTGCTTGGTCCTTATTTAAATAGAAGAGGTACTATGGTTTCTTTACACCATCTCAATTATTTTTCTCCATCATATTCCGATCTCATACACGTAACCCTTGAGACTCTCAGAAATTACCACTGAGGTTTATGGTTACACAATTTCTGTGTTCATGATCTTAGCTTCGTGCCACTACGTGCTAAGTGAAACCCAAAATTCACTACCTTCTATGCATTGACGGTGAACAATTAACTTTGATCTAGCTTTCACTAAAGAATTGACGAATATAGCCTTACGACTGTACCTGGAAATCTCTGCATTTTATCTTTGTGTTCTTCCTATGAAATTGTTACATCCCATAACATTTCTTCCCATGGAATCCAGTTTTTTTTTTTTTTTTTTTGAGATTTCATCTATAAATTTTTTTTCTCACCATGTCACTTAAATTCTTTTCAAACCTACTTGTTCAACAGACTTCATTGGTCTCACAAGTACTTCAGTCGATTTCTGTCTTATGTCAAGATCAGGACTTCTGAACTGAAGCGAAGCCACCCAAATTAGCCTGATTAAAAGAAGCCTTTCAACACTTCTCAATAAGTGTTTGATCGTAATTCAACGGGAAACCAAACAAACACTTTAAGGTCTCTCTTGACTTTGAAGGTAGAGATTCGTGCCCGGGATCCATTGTTTCGTGTCTTTATTGACATCACAATTTCCCACATATGTGTTGCTTTATTTCTTTTTCTTTTACACACTAAGCACGAAAATCTTTTTGATTTTCCACAATTCTGGTTTCATTACCTACAAGGCATTTTTTTGAACGAGTTGTGGCTTACTATGTTACACGTGGTCATTCTGCTTTATGATGACAGCTAACACAAAAGGGTATAAGCTGCTGACTCAGCCGGGAGTCAAATCACTTTGATTTTTAAACGGCGCTTGAAGGACAGCCGTGCGAAGTGGAACCGTTTTTTTTCAAACGGCGCCTGATGGGAAGGCGTGTGAATCGGGACAGTTTCTTTTTTTCTCCCTCCCGCGTAATCATCGGGGCTCCAAACTATCACGCGTCAATCACCTAAGGAAACCCTTTGTATTTCCCTCGAAGATTTGAGAACAGATTCTTCTCTCTCCTCTCGCCACAGTATAAAATGTAACTTCGACCATTATTTACCTCTTTACTGCACCCAAAATTCAGAGAGCAAGAAAAGCTTTGATTATTCTACTGTTCATCATCTCTCCCAACTTCTTCACTTCAATGGCGGATTCATCTTCTGTTCGTGCCACTTCCCACATTCTGCCGATTCGTCCTCAACAGAGTCTGATCATCGATCTCACTCCACATGTTTACGATGCCTTTATGTTCCCGATCATCGAATGTCTCAAATATTCGCTGCTAGCTCCCGCTCTCACCAAAGTTGAAGCTGTTCCAAGGGAATGTTTATCGCAAATCTTCGCCACAGCTCATTATGATAAGTCTGTCGATAGAATTTTCTTCGACATTCTTGATCACAAGGCATCCATCTCCAAGCAGCGATTCTGTTTGCTTTTAGGGTTTGAACCCGATTCATCTAGGGTTAACCCTGAATCCATTCCAGTGGGTCACTTGTTTTCCATGTTCTATAACATGGGATACACTGAGGTTTTGACGACGGTCACTAAGTTCAAGAAATCATGCTTGCCTCCTCAATGGAACGGGTTATTTACCGTGTTATTCAAGGGGTTATCGGAACGCAGTGCCGGTTCAGACGGAGCGAGTCGTCTGTTCATAACGATTCTTTATGGGGTATACAACGGCATCAACCTGAACTATGGGTCGGTTTTATGGAAGCAGCTGATTCAGAGTCTTGCCTCTACATCTCGCCATTCGGAGATCTCCTACGCTCGCTTCTGGACTCTGATCACAAAATGGGTGATGGATAAGTATCACATCGCCATTGTTGCTGATTCTCCACTCTCTTCGATAGGTACTTTCCATACTACGAAGATAATTGTCTCCGATGCATCTAAATTTCAGTTCATTGGCTCCATCCCTGAGTCGATGTTTGGAGACGTTCCTAGCGAC
This sequence comes from Lactuca serriola, assembly GCF_051521515.1. Classification (NCBI taxonomy): domain Eukaryota; kingdom Viridiplantae; phylum Streptophyta; class Magnoliopsida; order Asterales; family Asteraceae; genus Lactuca; species Lactuca serriola. The sequence goes on along the minus strand of NC_136409.1, from coordinate 74,137,593 downwards.
AGCCGCATCATCAGAACCTACAAGGAGTTTCGTCGCTCTGGTCCTAGAGAACTCACTCCTGATATGATTAAGTCGATCCATGAGGCTGATAGGCCCGCTCCAAGGGGAAAGAAAAATGAAAAGGGAAAAGACAAGCAGGTTGGCAAGGGAGCGAAAGACCCTTCTCCGAAGAAACGTAAACCTACCAAGGCGGCTCAATCTTCTCCACTGAAGAAGAGGAAAACCCAACCTAGGCGAAAGCTGATACTTGCTTCCTCCTCAAGCGAATCTAAGGAAGAAAATTCAGACTCCGAAGAGTCCCCCCGTGGTAACACTCCTCCACGATCGCCTACCCCAGAGGTGCATGTTTCCAGTTCTCCTGTCTCCTCTCCACCAATCACCATTTCTATTTCCATTCCCCCCATAACCTCCACCACTCAAATACCACCTACCTCTATCCCAGTACCCCCTCCCATTTTCACTGAAGCTACCACAACAACCGCTGAAGTAAGAACCAACGTATCTGATACGGGGGATCCTACTAAAGCACCCGAACCCACTCCCACTACCGCACATACATCAAAACCCGAACCTACTTCCACAACCGAGCCTCCACCCTCATCTCCTGCTCACTCCGCAGACAATGAAGAACCTTTTCTTGGTGGGGAGGACATGACATTTGACTCGGTCTATTACAGTCCGTATCAGGTGCAAAGTGACGATGATGATGATGCTCCTGTCACCAAAAAGCATCTCAAGGAGCTTCACGAGAAGATTGATTCGCTCATTGCTTCCTCCTCTTCTTCATCACAGTCTACCCTCTCTGAGGCCGCTATTCAGAAGATTGTCGATGCTTTCTCTAAAGCTCATGAAGCCTCCCTCAGCTCAGCCACTGATGCTATTGACGCCTCCACCAAGGCCTGTGCTGCTGCGATCGAAAAAGTCGAAAAACTATTTGCTGATGCTTCTTCTCTTTTGCAGTTTTTACAGGAAACTGTCGATGCCAATAAAACGAAGCTTGACCCTGTTGTCAACAAGCTGGCTACCTCAGTTGCCTCAGAACTACAGTCCTTCGCCACTCTTCGTCAAACTCTCACCGATGACAACTCCGCATTTAAGGCGACTATTGAGGAGCGCCTCACTAAGCTACAAGAAGATCTAGCTGCTGAGAACTCACTCATGGACACTCTCGCTCGAAAGACCACTGCTCTCAAGGTCAAGAATCTTCAACTCTCCAGTTCTCAAAAGGAGATTGAATCTCTTCGATCTGAACGAGCGATTGTGTCCTCATGTGTTTCGGATGTCCACGCCGCCCTTTCCAACATCCTTGAAGCACATGATCCAATACTGAATTACTCAGTCAGTCGTACTCTCGCCAAAAAGCTTGCTCCTGCCCTTTCTCTCCTGAGCAAAATTGAATGGCTCCTTGAGTTCGTGTCCATTCCGAAACAAGGGGGAGAGGATGTATCTCAACCGCCTCCCACTTCTACAGCAACAAAAACAACCGAACCTCCTTCAACAGGCCAAGCCTCAGGTTCGGGTGTCAAAGACAAGGGGAAGAAAATTGCTAAAGAGAGCGATGACGATAAAGAGACTATTGCAGATCTCTTAAAGAAGCAAGGTCGCGATAAGGATGTTGATATGAGCGCTCGCGTTGCCAGAGAGGCTGAGGAATATGAAAGAAAAATGAAAGAGGCTCATGACCTTCTTGAGAGTAGGAAAACCCTCTTTCCTCCGTGGACTCTTGAGAAGCTACTGAAAGAAGCGATTGAAACTCCCAGCATTCTGTGGCTTGAACCGGTGATTTCACTGGATCGTATCAATTCTGTCGATTCACAGTTTGATATGCCACTGACCCGAAAGGCCTTCATCTTCCATGCCTTTGATAACGTTGCTGCTATCCCTCATCCTCATCCAAAGGTTGATAGGGATCTCGTCGAATTTTACCTGAAGGCTGCTCAACCACAGTATCAAACTTGGAGCGCTCAGAAAATAATCAACGTTCGGGTCCTCGAGCCATTTAGAGAAGGGAACTTCACGAACGTTCGGTTCAAGGTGCTGAGGGGTTCTGCTATGACCGAACATGCCATATCGCTAGCTGATCTTCCCAATTTGAATCCACATGATTGGATAATTTTGCACAACATCCTCCTCACAAATGAAGCAGAATATGGTCCGATCATTGATCACTTCAAGAGGATGCTTGTATGCTACATAATGGAAGTTTCCAAGATGGATCAGGAGATCGCTAGTGTCTTCAAGAAAAATCCCACTATCTCACATGTTGGCTCTGCCAGTGACCTAAACATGATCCAGATGGGAAAGATTGACCCGAAACGCAATTTTGTCATGTTTACCAGAAATGAAGGCCAAAAATGCCTGTTCGCTTTGGCAGACAAACATCTCTACACCACTGCATGCATGGAACATGTTTTAGGAATCATTCATCGTTGCAAGCAGAATTCGGTGGATGACAAGAAGTACTTCGATGACATGATCCAGTGGTACATTCGCTTCAGACAGACAATCCTCGCTCTTATCCCTCGTCTGTTTGATACCACTAAGAAGGTTCCTGCAGCTGGACCCAGCAAGAAGAAGTGATAGTCTCGCTCCAATTGACGCAAAGGGGGAGATTGTTAGGTCCAGTTAGTGTTGCGTCTTGGGCTCGATACTTAGTCCATTTAATCTCCGATATGGGCCTGTCCATCCGTGAGTTATTTTGTAGGGTTTAATATTTATAGATGCTTGCATGCATCCTTGAACGTAAGATTTTGATAGAGATTTTTATAGAGTTCATCGTTCTTATCTTTTGTAACCCTAATATCCTCTACAGCGGAAGTTCTTCATCGAGCTCTGCTGAGGATTGAGTTAATTGAATCATTCAACACATTCAGATTCATTCTTGTGTTTTATCTTACTGTTTTTGCTTTCTTGATTTACCTGTTATTAGATCTAATCGATCAAGGAGATTTATAAACTCATCAACATGTGATTCCAACACTTGGTCAAAGTGTTTTCTAGTCCCGGAAGGCGTTTCCTTTCATATAGTTTCTTATAAACACTATATTCATGCCAATATGTGTCATTATATGTCATTTAGGACTTGTTGTGTCCCAGGACTTCATTCATGGAACTTCTCATCCTTACACGCGTACCTGTTTGAATCACCCACATCAGGTGAGTTCATACCCCTTAATTAACCTTTTAAATATTTTTAAATGCTTTTATGGGGGGAATACAAGTTGAATCATACTAGTTATTATATCAATCACATGTGATTAATAACTAGCACACAAATGGATTTCACTATACTTTTAGCTGTTTTGCCAAACAAACTACTTCCAAATTATTTCTCAAACGCTTTTACATGTTAAAACTCTTTATCAAACTTGTTTTCTATACTAAATCTTTCCTTTCAAATCCTGTTATAACTATGTTTCAGACGAGGGATTTCTTATACTTTAAACTGTTTATATCAAATGAACTGCTTTTAAATCGTTTTATAAAGTGACATCAAGTCATCAATTTAATTATTAAACTCTTCAAATGTTTTACAAAACTTCTTTTAAACTTTTATATTGTTAAATGCATGCCTATATATGTATAGTTATGTAAGTAATGTTTAAAGGACTTAGGACTGCTAACTCGTGTTAATTCCTTTTCCTTGTTTGGATGCGGCCTTAGGGTATCGGTTATTTGTCCGAATGTCGTCTAAATATTAGTTACATATTATGTTTACATATGTAGACATAAAAGTTCTATTAGTCAGTTGAGTACCTTTAGGTAGCAAAGGCATACTTTCGTTCATTCATAGTTATAAATTTTTAGTAAACTTCAATAGGTATAGTTTAGAGGTATACTACTTACTATTACTAGTACAAGGTAATACACAAGAGTCAGTTCATTCATGAATCTGTACAAATATACTACATACTGTATGAAGAGACACTAAAACACACTAAATGAAGAGACATTAATACACACTAAACGAAGAGACACTGATACACAATATATGAAGAGACACTAATACACAGTATGTGAAGAGACACTAATACACACTAAATGAAGAGACATTAATACACACTAAACGAAGAGACACTAATACACACTATATGAAGAGACACTAATGCACACTATATGAAGAGACACTAATACACACTATATGAAGAGACACTAATACACACCATATGAAGAGACACTCTTACACACTATATACTATACTAGCAAACTCACTATGATGAGGATCAGGGAAGACATACCCTACATTAGTACATACATACACTACTCACTACGAGACTGACCATCCTACACCTGGCTGCTAGCTACAGCAGGATCTGTTCATCTTAGGATGTTCTCGGTTGTACTGTTCGGTGATTTACCGTGTCGTGTTTATCCTAGACAAATGGATACGATTTCAAGGATTATACAATTTTCCTTATTACCTTTACTTTGTGACACACTCACATAAACGATGAGGTAGAATATATTTTGATACGATATCAATAATTATATAATTTTCCCTATTACTTTTATCTTGTGACACATTCACATAAACGATGAGGTAGACTATATTTTGATAATAATACTTCAAAACAGTCGGGTCTTGGTAGAAGACTACTTTTTATACTAGTAGGGAATATGAGATTTTCTAGGGTCTTTCATACTTATACAAACTTTTCCTCAAACAATTACAAGTCTTTCATTATAGCTTTTACAAATCAATGACACTAAAATACTTATGAATTCACTAGCTTAAATGCTGATCTACGCTTTCAAAATAACTTGTATTCTCAGGTCAGCAGTAGATAGGTACGATGACCAGGTTTTGAGAAGACGGAGCAGTCAAGACTCGTCTTTTATTTTGATTACTTATTTTCATGTCTTATTCTATGAAAGAACACACACTTATTAAAATTATACTATTAATGCAATGGATGATGTTGTTGCTTGTTTACTACTTTGCACTATTGTAATACTTTACATGACGTCCTCCGCCCCAGAACGTTTCCGCCGTTCTTGGTTTTGGGGTGTGACATACACGACGATCGTAAATAAAATCTTTCCTATCTTAATTCTCTTCATTACACACCAAACGTCTGAATTGGTGTATAGATAGAAATGGCAAGAACCCGAAGTGGACTCAGAAATGCAAATGGAAATAGGAATCAACAGCCTCAACCTCAAGTGATTAAGCAAGTACCGATTGTAGCAGCAACACCTGAGCCAATCACGATGATCGGGGTACAAGTGATGATCCAGATCATGTTAGATCGTCAAATGGAGGAATCAAGGCGATTACTGCTACAAGATATGGATGAACCTACGATTTCTGTTGAACAACCCAAATTGAATGATGGGCAGTCTGAGGAGGGAAACTACAGCAGGACCATTGGTCAAGCTAATCCGCCGGTGATTAGGAGGAACAACCAAGATGACAGAGTCGAGAGGAATGTATGCAAGTACAAAGATTTTCTAACTTGCAAGCCATCGACTTTCACTGGGAAGGAAGATCCGATTGGAGTTATGGATTGGATCTCGGAGATGGAATAGCCTTCATGGAATGTGGTTGCAAAGGTAAGCTACAAACCACGTTTGCAGTGCGTCAGTTCAGAGGAGGCGTTGTTCGCTGATGGAACACCCTGGGGAAGACTCTAAGCCCCAATGAGCCCCTACAACTGACTTGGGCAGAGTTTTTGGTGCATTTAAAGTGCAAGTATTGCTCAACCCAAAATCTGCTAGAGCAAGAAAGCCAATTCCTGACTTTGAAGAAAGGAAGCATGTCCATTGATGAATAAAACAATAACTTCACGGACAAAATGGAGTTTGTTTTGCGTCTTGTCCCATACGAGCTGAAAAAAATTGACAAGTACACAAAGGGACTTCCCTGGGAGTATGTGTTGGATTAGATGTCTAAGACCATAAATATTAATGGTATGTATTCGAACCGACTTGGCATGGTCCATTTGGGTTACATTTCACCAGAAAAATTGGATAGACAAAATGAGAAAAAGGATACTAGTGATTTATATTAATGTATTATAAGTTCTAATATATTAATTTGAAATCTTATTATTTAATTAGTATTGATCAAGAATTAATTTAGAATTAATCTAGTGATCAAAAAGGAACTAATTAAATATGGACTCTTATATATATATATATATATATATATATATGTGTGTGTGTGTATGTGTGTGTGTGTGTGGTGGACCAAGTTGTGGTGGACCAACTTCATTTAGGTTGGGCTAAGCTTTCATGGATAGTCCATTGAGTTTTTAACACATGGATCCTATGGAAATGAAAGGTCATGGGTATTAGGGTTTACACGAATGAAACCCTAATCCTCCACACTATATAAAGAGGTCCTTGGTTCAAGAAATTGGACTAGTGCATAGAAATGAGGGCAATGCCGATTTCATAAGAGGAACCAAAGTATCCTTATTCTCTAGTTATTCCAAGTTGGTTTTGGTGATTTGTGATTCCACTTGAGGCTTCCATACTATTGGGGCTAAGCTCTTAAAGATCAAGACTTGAAGCTTCATCAAAAAGTATGTCTTATAACTTGTTTATATTACCCAAGTATTGAAGATTGTATGCTAGTTAGGGTAATACCTTGGAAAGTTCAAGTTTGCATGTATAATAGAGAAAACATAGATCCAATGTATTTAGGGTTGCATGTACACCATAGGAGTGTTAGAATGCTTAAAACACTTCAGTGGTATCAGAGCCAAGGCTTGTTCTCCTTTATACTTGATGCAACTTGCTGAAATAGCTTAAAAATCGAAAATTCTGGCTTTCTGGGCACTGGAATCACCGAGTCCATGAAGAAAATCATCCTACTCGTCGAGTAGGTTCATACACTCGACGAGTAAGAGCCCAGACATAATCTTTTCGAGTTTTGTGGCTGGAATTGGACTAGGAACATTACCCTAAGTTGTTTTTGAACTTGTAAACTTGTTTTCATGTGGTAATGTTCATGCTAATCCATATTCATATATAATTGTCAATAGATTCATGTTTTGTATTAGTTTAATGGTTAGGCTAATTACATGAAAAAGTGTTTGATTTGAATTATCTTGTTCTTATGAGTTGATTTAGATTAATAGAAATGTTATGTGATAATATGTTTTCAATCCAAATTAATCTAAAAGTTGTTCATAATATGTGCTTTTTGCAACTTGTCCTCAAGTTATATGAAAAGTCACATTTATGATTATTAAAACTCATAAGATTTCCATAAGTTATGAAAAATGGAGAGTCTCATTTTTAAATGTTTTAAAGTCTTCCATAACTTGTCCTCAAGTTATGGAACTTGAAGAGTTTTTTCATTAAAAATATTTTAAACACATAAGTTATGGAATTGAAAAGTTTTTGAATAGCTCAAAACTTGCCCTTAAGTTTTGGAATTTGTAAAGTTTCCCCTCATGAATACTTTAATTCCGATTTAAGCCCTTAGAATTTTAAAAGTTAAAATTCAACCCTTATACTTGATACTATTATAAGTTAATAATATATATATATATATATATATATATATATATATATATATATATATATATATAAGAGAAAGTCAGTCTTACCGTTAGTAGGCCTCATTCACAAAGCCGGTCTATAAGGGGGGTATAAGGTTACTGCCTATAAAATGGCAGTTTAATGGGTGTCCACTCTCACCCACCGCTTCCTTGACTGGTGGAGGTTCATTAGCCAAACGGGTAGGACAAGGACTAGAATTCTCCCTTCATTAAAAGTATTAATGATAAATATTAAGTAACTAAACCTTTTATAAATTCCCAATCTTAGTTACTTTAGGAAAATGTGAATTTGGTGCTAACCCATGAAATTACACTTTGCACTTTGCTTAAGTTGGTTAGTGGAGCGTGTGTGCTTAACCGGCACACTAGCTTGATTTAACAAGGTAGACAAAGGGTAACTTAATGTTTATCATAATATCAATGGAACGCTTGTGGTTAACTGGCACATCGATTGAGGGGTAAATATTAAGTGTACCAAGTATATTTGCATGGTTATTCACACCTTGTTTTGTGATCATCGACATCCCAGTCACAAAACTTGAAAGGGCACAATCGAGATTGAAACATGTCATTGAAAATTTCGATGAATCTCAAAAGATCTAGGAGTTTCAATTCTAATTAAAACCTAATAAATTATTTCATTTTTCATGGTGGAAATTGGTGAATCGTCCTTCGCCTACCTTCAAATATTTTATAGCTTAGATTACGGCATCCCTCTTCCAAGTTATAAAATATTGTGTTGGGTCCTAGCCTTAATATTTCATATTAGGTGTTATATTAAGGACTTTAAATCAACTATCTTGAATATCTCCCAAAAGATGTCTGGTTCAGACATCTATGATCTTCCCAAAAACTCTTGGAACAAGCTTTCCTAATCAATATGATGTCCCGAAAATCATCCTTCACTCCCTCCACCTCCTCCAATTATTCTCCCAAACCCACAAGTTCAAGGTCACTCAAGCCCTAATGGCAAGCAAGGTCTATGCGTGCTCACATCTTGGAGATCAAGTCACATATTGACAAGTCGGGAGAGTTGGGTGTCACAGTCTTGAGAAAGTTGGTTGTCCAATCACTTTCGAAGTCACATAGTGAGTTCCATTGGGACTACTATGTAACAGAATATCACATGACCCTTAATGATCTTATCTAGTTTCTTGGTGTTGCTGAATCAGCAATGATTTGGAGTTCTGGTAAAGTAAATTTGATTAGTAGATCAACTTCCCAGACTTCCATGGACATTGACAATGGTAACATTGATTATCCAGAAAAGCTTTCTCTTCCCAATGGAAAGGGATCGGCCATAGTCAACTTGGTTGACCAAATGGTAAAGAGAAAGGCAAGTCTGAGATAGTTCAGTGTACCATTTCCAAAGGATCTATATATGTCTATTGCCAAAGGAAGGGGCATTGGTTGCAAAGCTGCCCTAACTACCTAAAAGATCTAAGAGAAGATCTAGTCAAAAGTTTGACTCTGCTTCAGGTAAGTCCACTATCTAACTCTCTTAAGTTCCTATTTGAAGATTCTTATTACATTTTGATGTATGGCAGGATCAATCAAAGGGAAGGGAACTTAAAGAAAGAGTATGTTGAATCTGATCGCATAGATGGATTTCAATTGCATGGTTCGAAGATCGGATTCTTGAGCTACTACTTAGAGAGTTATGATAGATTGCAAGGAAATATGTAATAGCGTAATTTCCATTTAAAGTTGCATTGTAAGGAAAGTTTTTCCGCATTTGATAAATAAATAAAATTTTGTTTTATTTTATATGTCCTTGCAATGGCACTTATGGAAAATTGATGTTTGTATATTTCTAGCAATAAAGGAAATATGAATTTGATTCTTTCATTTGTGGTAGTGTCTAAATTTACCAATTAAGGAAAGATTCTCATCACCCAAGTTTTCAGTTGGATAGAAACTTGGAATCATACAAGTTGTATAGTATGATGAATGAGAATTTTCATCTTTGGAAAATTAAGACTAATTCCTTTATATGTGAGTCAAGTGAAGGACTAAGGGATCGAGTACACATTCTTATGCATTGGTCAAGTCTACCACAAAAGATCGATAAGACTATTCGTCATGATTTACTAGGGACGAGCAAAAACCGAACCGAAAACCGAAAAACTGAAAAAAAACCGACATAACCGAAACCGAAAAACCGAAACCAATGCAATAACCGACAGTTTAGGTTTGAATTTTACAAAAACCGAAAAATAACGGTTTGGTTCGGTTTTGACGTATAAAACCGCCCATAAAAACCGAACCGACGGCCATATATATTAATTATTATGTTTTATATATTTTTAATATTTATTATACATAATATTTCATATTGAAATTTTAAAATATATAATAAAAATGAAATACGTAATGGCCTAACGGGGTATTGAATATTAAGACCCAATAATCAATACTCACGATATATATTCTATTATCAAATAGACTAATATGCATTGACTTAAATCCCTAAAAGTCAATATTGTTCTCTTTTTCTTCTCGTCCTTCACAGTCGCATCGGCCATTTGCCACTCATGTATTGACCCAAATCCTTGGCTGTTTCCGCTCAATCTTTTATCTTGGAGGCAACCGACTAAAGGTATCTACTCCAATCTGTCTGCTTAAGAATAGGTAATTAACTAGTTTCTATAAAGAATACATTGTTCTTTATGTTTCTTACAATGTTTGATACTATGTATGACAGTTACTATGTTTCTGTTATTATGTTTGTTAGTGTAACATCATCATCTTTAATCTTTAAGACATTAACTATTTAGCAATATGTCAAGTAATCAAGTTTGTATCTTATGTTTTATAATTTCTTTTTTCCATTGTATAGACGATGATTTTGAAATTGACTAACCTCATTATAACTTATAAAATTTAATAAGTGGTAGCTATTTGTTAACTAAATTTAGAGCTTTAGCCAAACGTGTAAACTACAACCCTACTGATCTTTGTTTTTTTTCACCTTTTTAGAACTTTTCAAAACATTACTGGTAGTCTAGTATAATGTATTGAATAAAGAATATATATATATATATATATATATATATATATATATATATATATATATATATATATATATATATATATATATATAAGTATGTGGGTCTACAGGAACAACACTCTCATCATGTTTTTAGGCACATGGTTGACAAAAACTTCTCTTTCTTGTGTTTAATATGATCACTTTTTGATTTGGATACGTAATTGTGTATGAAACAAAACACTATGATATTACTCAAATAGAAAATACGATGCACATCATGAAAGGAAATCCAGAAAATCAGATTTCCAAAAACATGTCAATGACAATTCTAGTTTGTGACTTGTGTATGTTTGGTTTTGATGTGTTACTAGTTTAAGTAGGCATGTCTTTTGTTTTGTAGATGGAAGCAACTCAAGGAACCGGTAATGAAGTTGAAAGTAGGATTAACCAGCAAAGTAATCCGGTTATTGATGTTGATGCTGATAACAAAAATGATGAAGAAAAGAAGGGTGGTACCGGTGGTCGAAAGGTATCCTTCGTATGGGGACATTTCAAAAAAGTGGTGGGAAAAGACAAAGTAAAATGCACACATTGTAAGACGATGATGCAAGGAAATTCGAAACAAAATGGTACGAGTTCAATGGCCAATCATTTATACAACGTAGGTAAAACCTCACCTCTTTATAAGAAAAAGACTGATTCGAAAAAACAAGCCACGTTGAATTTTAAAAAATCAGGGGAATCGGGTGCTACTTCTTTGGTATCTCATAGCTTTAGCCAAGAAAAGTGTAGGAAATCCTTAATGCGTATGTGTATCAAAGATAACCAACCATTTAGTATAGTTGAAGATGAGGGGTTTAGAGAATACTCATGAGATTTGCAACCCTTGTTTAAAATACCGTCGAGGTGGACTGTTGCAAGAGATTGTTTGAAGTTATACAAAGAAGAGGCATCAAAGCTTAAGGACCTTTTGAAAAATCAAACTGTGTCTCTTACCACTGACACATGGACGTCTGTGCAAAATGTTAATTACATGTGTCTTACGGTACATTGGGTTGATGATCAGTGGGTTCTGAGAAAGAAAATTCTCAACTTTTGTCAGATAGCAAATCACCGGGGTGAAACTATTGGGAAGCTAGTTTACAATTGCTTGGAGAAGTGGGGTATCGAGAGAGTGTTTACAGTAACCGTGGATAATGCTTCATCTAATGATGGGGCAATTAGATATTTAGCGGCCATGCTCAAGGGACCCCATTCTTTCTTGGATTGCAAGTATTTGCATCTACGGTGTTGTGCTCATATCATAAATCTTGTGGTGAGAGACGGTTTAGAGGAACAATTCTCATCTATCTCAAAGATTCGAAATGTTGTAAAGTATGTGAGGTCGTCTCCTGCTAGGGCTGCGAATTTCAAGGATTGTGTTGAGAAAGTGAAGATCAATTGTAAAAGGAAACCAAGCCTAGATGTTGATACACGATGGAATTCTACATTTTTGATGTTGGAGACGGCAGAAAAGTATGAAGCTGCGTTTAATAGGTATTTTATGGGGAATGATTTAATTTTTAGGTGTTACACTATATTAATTTTTCTTATATTTTACATACTAACATTTTAAATTGTTTTCATTTTTACTATTAGGCTTCATTCTATCGATTCTGGTTATAGAGTTTTTTGTAGAGCTGATGTCGATGAGGATTATGATGGCAATACGAGAAAGAGAAGAAGAAATGATAGGGTTGTGGGGGCTCCTAATGATCATGATTGGGAGAATGCTAGGTATTTTAATTTTATATCTTATTTCATATATATTAGGTTTATTTGTGTTTAATGTTTGTCGGATTGTTTGTATAGGTATTTTATTGATTACTTGAGGATTTTTTTCAATGTCACTAAAAAGATTTCTGGGTCTAAATATGTGACTGCCAATATGTTTTTTGGTGAACTTGTGACAATGCATGCAAGCATTTCACAGATGTGCTCTTGTACAGATGAGAAAAAAAACGAATGGCTATCTCAATGAAAGAAAAGTATGACAAATATTGGGATAACATTGATAACATCAACTTCTTGTTATATGTTGATGTGGTTTTAGATCCCCGCAACAAAATATGTTATCTAGAGTATTGTTTGAATAAGATTTATGGTCCAAATTCTTCCAAAACAAAAGAGATTTTGGAGCGTGTGAATAAAACATTGGAAGGGTTGTTTGAGCACTTTAAGTGTAAAATGGAGAGCGAACATTCTCAAAAGACAATGGGTTCATCATCTTCTAGGTGTGTGCCTAATTATTTTGAAAGTGGCGATGAGGTTAATTTGGAAGATGATTTTGCAAAGTTTTTGGAACAACGTGGTCGTGGGGTTAAGAAGACGGAGGTGGAGATATATTTGTCAGATGCAATGGAAAAGAGGGTAGAAACGTTTGAGGTCTTATCTTGGTGGAGAGTCAATTCAATAAAGTTTCCTATACTTTCACAAGTGGCTAGACACGTGTTAGGAATGCCAATTTCTACTGTTGCATCAGAGTCGCCTTTAGTACGGGTGGTAGGGTGATTGATCAATATAGAAGCAATTTAATTGTTGTGACTGCAGAAGCTTGGATCTGCACCCAAGATTGGATACGGTTTTCCCCGACTGATATTGAGTAAATAACAATGTCGCCTACTGCTTTGCTAGAAATGCAAGATATGCTGGAAAAGATAGAAATTGGTATGTATTTTATGATTGTGCTTTTATATTGTTACAACTCATGCTAATATTATTTGCTATTTTTGGTTGTACTTTGTAGAGGAGTTACGTAACGAGCAAAGCACGACTGACTCATGTATGGATTTAGATGAGGATTGACATTGTTTTATTTAAAGGTAGATCAAAAGTTTTACCTAATTTGGACTATTTTTCTACAAGTTTTAAACTCTTTTGTATTGTGAGTTTTTTCATCATATTAGTGTAATATAATTATAAAAAAAGTTTTATTGTTTGATTGTAGAAAGATGGTGATTGAAGTGGAGGTGAGGAACTAGCGGAGATTAATGGATGATTATAAAAATCAAGTCGTGTTAAAGTTTTTTGCTATTTCAACTAAAACTTCTAGTTTTAGACTTTAGACTTTTTCCCTTTCGTACTTTTTTATTTTTAACAAACTGTTAATGGTGTTAAACTTTTATCTTTTGAACTCTTTTATGCTTATAGAATACTAGAATGCGAACTCTTTATTTTAGTATATTTAAAGTAGATACAATACTATTTATCGCAATATATTTTCACTAGGTCTAAACCCAAAAACTAGAAAAAAAAGGAGCTCATAAACCCACGGTTTAAAACCGAAAACCCATAAACCCAACCCGGAAAACCGAAAAACCGAACCATGCAAAAACCGAACCTATATGGGTTTAAAAACCGAAAAACCGACGAGTATGTCTTTTGTCACACCCCGAAAACCAAAGGCGGAAACATTTCCGGGGCGGACTCCTCGTTGACTATCAAATCCAATGCACATAGTAAGCAAGTAAACAACCATTACATTACATATTAGAATTTACATCTGTTAAAAGTAAAGTATTACAAGTGATGATATATATATATATATATATATATATATATATATATATATATATATAGAGAGAGAGAGAGAGAGAGACAAAAGTAGAGACGAGTCTTCTGTACGCTCCGTCTTCTCCAAAAAGGATCGCTGGGTACCTGTCTAAAATGGACCTGAGAATACAAGCAGTTTGAAAATCAGCATAAAGCTGGTGAGTTCATAAGATGTTTGTTTTCTGAAAATGTACAAGTTCCCTTTGGTTTTTCGAAAAGATTGTTATCCAAGAAAATCCTATATTTTCTTATATGTAAAGTTTGATTAACTGTTTTATTACACAATTCTGGTTATGAACAATTGTTATCCCAAGAAAATCCTATATTTTCCTAAAAGTAAGTTTAGTTATTGAATCCCAATTGTAATGTTTGATTGTCTATCATACTTGTTATATTAGCTAGATATTCTGATATCTTAATTATGTTACACTTGAATGTACCTAGATGCATGCCTTTATATTCGTATTCTTATTCTTAATCATATTCATATTCGTATTTTATATTTGTATTCGTATTTATATTTGTAGTCCTATTCGTATTCGTAATCGCATTCGTATTCGTATTCCTACTCCTAATCCTAATCCTATTCGTATTCGTAGTCGTATTCGTATTCGTATTCGTATTCGTATTCCTAGTCCTATTCCTAATCCTATTCGTATTCGTATTCGTATTCGCATTCGTATTCGTATTCGCATTCGTATTCGTATTTCTATTATTATCTTCGCATTATTACTTTAGTATTCCTATTCGTTCTATTCCTAGTTATACTTCCGTATTCATTCTGTTCCTAGTTGTACTTTTCGTATTCGTTCTGTTCCTAGTTGTACTTTCGTATTCGTTCTGTTCCTAATTGTATTTTTAGTATGAATTATTCGTAGATTATGAAATATAATTTAGATTGTAACACTTTATCAAAAAATCTATGATTAGTCTGAAAGCTAACTTCGTAATTCGAACTATTTAATTTAACACAGTTTTCGATATTAAAAACATATAGAATATAGACATTTAAACTGAAAACAATAAGTTTCAGTACAATATTTCCTTGTACTTTTGCTTGTATTCCCCCTGAAAACATTTGAAAAACATTTGAAAAAGGATAGGGGTATGAACTCACCGGTCGAGAAACGTGTCGGATTGGATGCTAAGTGTCGATTCTGGTCTTGATAAAGCGCGAGGTTCCTATGTAATATGAAATGATATAAAAGCGTATCTAATTAGACTTTAAATCACTAATTAGATATGATTATACACTCCAAGACGCGAAAACACTTCAAATCAAGTGTTTGAAGTGACCCGGGTGACATCTACGGACGTATATGGCTTGGATAAAGTGTTTACTCTTTGAGAGTAAACTCCTTATGGAGTTTTCGGCCCTAAGACCAACTCCACATGAGTTCACGGCCGTGAACTCATGGGTGAGGGTTTTATGGTGCTAAATGGCCTTATATGACTTGGGAAAATTAGCTAGGATCAAATCTAGGGCATAGGAATGTATTTTACTCACTTATGGACCATTTAATGGAGTTTACGGCAATAAACTAGGCGTTTACGGTCGTAAACTCCCCCATACCCATTCCTTATGTGTTTTGGGGGTGCTAGGACAATCATATGCGATTTGAACTCATTTTACAAGCTTTGGATGGAATTTTGGGCATCATTTGACTATGTTATAGGAGTTTACGGCCCAGGAACCCATCCTTAGGGGGTTTACGGCCATGAACTCCTAAGGGAGGGGTTTTCATTGAGTTTAAGGCTTCTAATTCGTTTATGGTTGATTCTAGAATTTATTCCAAGGCTATTGGTGTGTTTAAATGGCATTTTAACACTTTAAAATGAGTTTACTCTCCATGATATGGAGTTTATGGCCCAAGCATGTTCTTGGGCAGTAAACTCATGTTTACTCTCTAAAAATTAGTTTCAAGGTGTTCTAAGTCCAATTCCATAATTCTACAATCCATATCTAAGTCTCAATGGTGTTTTGGAGGGGTTTTAAGGCATAAATACCCCCTTTATATGTGTTTACGGACCAAGCATGTTCCAGGGCCGTAAACACATGAACAAGGTCCTAATTCATGATTTGAACTCGAATTTGAATGCTAAGGATGATATAATAGGAGTTAGGGAAGATACCTTGATGATTAGAAGCCTTAATTTGATGATTTTGGACCCTTAGAGTTGATTTGAGGAGAGAGGTTAGAGAAAGAGTAGAGAGAGAGAGAGCAAAAGCTTCAAATGGAAGCTTAATCCCCTTTAAATAGTTTCCAAGATTTGGACACGGTGGAATTCTACCCGATACCGACATTAAACGGGGCTTTTGGTCGCACCCGATTAAGTTATCGTAATCCGACGGGATAGAATTTAGAAATTTTCAAATTAATGATTTTGGGCCATTTCTATGAGTTTCTAAGGGATTTGAACACTCATGAGATTAAAATAAACTTATAAGTTTAAACAACTTAGCCCAAAAACGGAATAGGAACGAATCGCTATAGACGGGTTTTACGGGCGGAACGGGTTTTGGCAATGGACAACTTCGGGTTGTTACATTATCCCCCTGTTAGAGGGAATTTCGTCCCGAAATTCAAACTCTAGATACAATGTATGGATTCGAAAAGAAATACGGATACTTCTACTTTATTGGATTTTTGCGCTCTCAAGTGAATTCGAGTTTTAGTGTGGCTTTCCGGCGAATCTTCACTGTTGGGATATGAATTTGTTTCATACGTTTGGTCTTTCGATCTATGGTTTTGATTGGTTCTACCATGGGGTTCAGACTTTCATTGATTTCGGTCTTATCGAAGGAATTTCTAGGGTTTCATCGAGTAGACACTCCTTAAGGACAGAGACGTGGAATACCGGATGGATGCTGCTAAGTTCTGAGAGTAGTTGGAGTTTGTAGGCTACGGAATCAATCCTAACGAGGATTTTCGAAAAATTCTATGTACCTTGGGATACGCGTTTCAGAATGTAACACGCCATCTTTCTCATTGTTGGCTACCTTGATGGTGGACGTTTTGGTTACTAATTGAGGACTATGTTTATGAAGAGGTTCGAATGAATAGGTAACAGTTTATCTTTCAGGTCTAGAATTGAAAAGGATTGCAAGCAGAAGGGTTGTTGGTCTTTGAGTTGGGTCTCTTTCTTGGAGGCATCTTGATCTAATAAGATCAGGAAAGAGAGGGTGATAAGTCCTCCGAATTGAATTAATAGATATGATACAAGGGATATCTCATTATGACGGATATAGAATTCTATTAAGCGATAAAGCAGGAATGAATTATCAAAACAGATAAATTATCGCTAAAGGAATGATTGAGGAGCAACGCTGGGCTAAGGATCTCTATAACGGATTTGGCTCGAGAAATACTCCCATAGTATTTCTTGATTCGCTGTGACGACGGCTCGTTGTTAGGGGTATTAGGGTAAGTTTTAGGCATGTTGAACACCACAGTCATTCCCAAGCACATGTTGGTCGTGTCTCGAATAAATATAGTTGGCCAGGCTATATTGATCCTAGACACGACTACATAACTGCCCAGGTTTAACCGCAGTACACAACACCCATTTACTTATGTTTTGTTCTACTTGTAGTTACGGATCTTGACGGTTCGGTATACTTATATACTTTTGAAAATACTTATATTTTGAAGGATACTTTTAGTTCAGAGCACTTAGGCCCTTTAATGTTTATAGTCTTATACCATGTAAGGTTTGGTATACTCAGTTCACTATAAACAAGGGCTCTGATACCAATCTGCCACATCCCGAAAACCGAAGGCGGAAACATTTCGGGGGTGGACTCCTCGTTGAGTATCAAATCCAATGCACATAGTAAGCAAGTAAACAACCATTACATTACATATTAGAATTTACATCTTCTCAAAAGTAAAGTGTTACAAATGATGATACATATGTATATATATATATATATATATATATATAGAGAGAGAGAGAGAGAGAGACAAAAGTAGAGACGAGTCTTCTGTACGCTCCGTCTTCTCCAAAAAGGATCGCTAGGTACCTGTCTAAAATGGACCTGAGAATACAAGCAGTTTGAAAATCAGCATAAAGTTGGTGAGTTTATAAGATGTTTGTTTTCTGAAAATGTACAATTTCCCTTTGGTTTTCCGAAAAGATTGTTATCCAAGAAAATCCTATATTCTCTTATATGTAAAGTTTGATTAACTGTTTTATTACACAATTCTGGTTATGAACAATTGTTATCCCAGGAAAATTCTATATTTTCCTAAAAGTAAGTTTAGTTATTGAATCCCAATTGTAATGTTTGATTGTCTATCATACTTGTTATATTAGCTAGATATTCTGATATCCTAATTGTGTTACACTTGAATGTACCTAGATGCGTGCCTTTATATTCGTATTCTTATTCTTAATCATATTCATATTCGTATTTTATATTTGTATTCGTATTTATATTTGTAGTCCTATTCGTATTCGTAATCGCATTCGTATTCGTATTCCTACTCCTAATCCTAATCCTATTCGTATTTGTAGTCGTATTCGTATTCGTATTCGTATTCGCATTCGTATTCGTATTCCTAGTCCTATTCCTAATCCTATTCGTATTCGTATTCGTATTCGCATTCGTATTCGTATTCCTATTATTATCTTCGCATTATTACTTTAGTATTCCTATTCGTTCTATTCCTAGTTATACTTCCGTATTCATTCTGTTCCTAGTTGTACTTTTCGTATTCGTTCTGTTCCTAGTTGTACTTTCGTATTCGTTCTGTTCCTAATTGTATTTTTAGTATGAATTATTCGTAGATTATGAAATATAATTTAGATTGTAACACTTTATCAAGAAATCTATGATTAATCTGAAAGCTAACTTCGTAATTCGAACTATTTAATTTAACACAGTTTTCGATGTTAAAAACATACAGAATATAGACATTTAAACTGAAAACAATAAGTTTCAGTATAATATTTCCTTGTACTTTTGCTTGTATTCCCCCCTGAAAACATTTGAAAAACATTTGAAAAAGGATAGGGGTATGAACTCACCGGTCGAGAAACGTGTCGGATTGGATGCTAAGTGTCGATTATGGGCTTGATAACGCGCGAGGTTCCTATGTAATATGAAATGATATACAAACATATCTAATTAGACTTTAAAACACTAATTAGATATGATAATACACTCCAAGACGCGAAAACACTTCCAATCAAGTGTTTGGAGTGACCCGGGTGACATCTACGGACGTATATGGCTTGGATAAAGTGTTTACTCTTTGAGAGTAAACTCCTTATGGAGTTTTCGGCCCTAAGACCAACTCCACATGAGTTCACGGTCGTGAACTCATGGGTGAGGGTTTTATGGTGCTAAATGGCCTTATATGACTTGGGAAAGTTAGCTAGGATCAAATCTAGGGCATAGGAATGGATTTTACTCACTTATGGACCATTTAATGGAGTTTACGTCAGTAAACTAGGAGTTTATGGCCGTAAACTCCCCCATACCCATTCCTTATGTGTTTTGGGGGTGTTAGGACAATCATATGCGATTTGAACTCATTTTACAGGCCTTGGATGGAATTTAGGGCATCATTTGACTATGTTATAGGAGTTTATGGACCAGGAACCCATCCTTGGGGGGTTTACGGCCGTGAAATCCTAAGGGAGGGGTTTTCATTGAGTTTAAGGCTTCTAATTCGTTTATGGTTGATTCTAGAATTTATTCCAAGGCTATTGGTGTGTTTAAATGGCATTTTAACACTTTAAAATGAGTTTACTCTCCATGATATGGAGTTTACGGCCCAAGAATGTTCTTAGGCAGTAAACTCATGTTTACTCTCTAAAAATTAGGTTCAAGGTGTTCTAAGTCCAATTCCATAATTCTACAAGCCATATCTAAGTCTCAATGGTGTTTTGGAGGGGTTTTAAGGCATAAATACCCCCTTTATATGTTTTTCCGGCCCAAGCATGTTCCAAGGCCGTAAACACATGAAAAAGGTCCTAATTCATGATTTGAACTCGAATTTGAATGCTAAGGATGATATACTAGGAGTTAGGGAAGATACCTTGATGATTAGAAGCCTTAATTTGATGATTTTGGACCCTTAGAGTTGATTTGAGGAGAGAGGTTAGAGAAAGAGTAGAGAGAGAGCAAAAGCTTCAAATGGAAGCTTAATCCCCTTTAAATAGTTTCCAAGATTTGGACACGGTGGAATTCTACCTGATACCGACATTAAACGGGGCTTTTGGTCGCACCCGATTAAGTTATCGTAATCCGACGGGATAGAATTTAGAAATTTTCAAATTAATGATTTTGGGCCATTTTTATGAGTTTCTAAAGGATTTGAACACTCATGAGATTAAAATAAACTTATAAGTTTAAACAACTTAGCCCAAAAACGGAATAGGAACGAATCGCTATAGGCGGGTTTTACGGGCGGAACGGGTTTTGGCAATGGACAACTTCGGGTTGTTACATCTTTGTTACTAAAAAACAGATTTCAAGCATAATAACTACCTTATGTCCCAAAATAAACATAATTGTAGCTAAAAGTATTAGAAATATGTACCAAATACATGAATAATATGCACATATCACTGACACGAAACGATTATTATTGATTATTTTATTTTTATCGGATTCACTTAATTGGGGAACCACATTATTTCATGCTCTAGACTCAGCCACTGTGTAGAATATTTACTAGTTTTAACATAAAAAGTTAGACCCCAATGATCTTTATAAAGCTCTATGAATCCTAATGTATACAATTTTTAAAAAACATTTTTAGATACAAAACATTACGCCATGCACTAGGTTTGAAGTGTTAATGGTACAAGATCGGGGGAAAGCATGCGTATGGCTTGGTGTTATGCACTGTAGATGAGGACGAAAAGAAAATTTTGAGCAGGGTGGCTTACGAAGTAAATTAAGTATAAGAGCAAATCCAATGGTTAACCCATGTTATAACTTAAAGTTATTGTCACCTCATTATTTTACCTCTAAATAACTGACTTCACCAATGGTTAACCTTATTTTAATAGTTTTTCTATAAATTTACCTATTTTACCCTCATCTACATAAAATGTTTTATAGAACATCTAATTTAATTAATCATTTTTTAAACACAAATCATTTCTTAATATGAATATATAAAATACAACTATATCAAGGATTTATTTATATATCTAAAATATGACAAATTATTATGTTTTAGTCATAAAAATACAACAAAAATATTGAAAATATTATAAAATAGTTATAAAATGAAATATGTTTAAAGTGGAATGGGTTAAATGTACAACTTATGATATTATATTAACCACTCAAATATATATTGAGTGGTCAAACAAAAGAACAAACAAAAAAACAAAAAATTGTTTGCTCAGATAGTGTTAAGTGGTCATTTAAAAGACCAACTAATAATACACTATAAAAATATATGGCATTAAAGATACTCTAAAGGTAAATTATTCATTTTACATTGGATTCACGAATTAAAACAAAATTATCTTAGTTGTGGGACTGAAATATCCGAAAAGGTTACATAGTTTTTTAATATGATAATCACAAATATAAAAAAAATGTACGAATTTAAAATATAATATATTTTTCTATTATATAGGCTTTGTAACATTGTATACTATACTATTTATTTATAAAACTAAAGAATTTTTCTATCCAAGTTAGTTTGAATTAGTCATTTTGATCCATATGGTAGTAAGTTCTAGAAAAAAAAATTAACTTGTTTTCCAAATCTTCTAATTTTCAATTGTTTTTATAGTAAATTAGGATGGGATTTGTAAATTTTGTTTAAATATGTTTTTATATGGTTTAGCAATGTAAATTGAAACACTCTTTTTCCATAAAAATAATTATACATATTTTGTGAATTTGTTATTTATGTATTCTATATGAAAGATAAAATGAGACATAAATGTGTAATTGAGAAGTCTCTTTCAGTGTAAATTAGAAAAAAAGTTGGGAAGAAGATTGATGTACACATTAATCTCATTAGAACTTAAATAGTTGTATTCTTTACAAAATAACATAAAGATCTTTAGGTTGAAATACTTCATACTAGTAAATTGATTACTAAGTTATTTAAATAGTAAAATAGGTTTTCTTTATTTGTCATTACATTTAAGTGCAATTGTAATCATATATTTGCTTTTTGAAGAGACACAAAATGATACAATTACGATATACTAGGTATGTATAAAGGTAAATTAAAATGAAATAATTTAAAATTATTTAATAAAATATAAACAAATATAACATTGTTACTTATGTCAACTCAAACAAGTTGTACAATATATAAAATAATGGTACTAATGTATAGTTTTCAACATAATTACATCTTAACTACCATATTTAATAACTACATACATAAATCCATATATATAGAAGTCATGATAAAAAGTTTCAAGTCACGAGTGGAATATTAAGAAAAGCTACATAGTGTATCTTAAGCTTTTAAAGGTTGTTATTGTATCGTTTTTGATTTTCACAAGTGACATTGTTTGTGGTAAAAAGCTTGTTGGAGAAGAGAAGAAAATCCTAGAATATAGTGAGGACATTATTAAGAGTGGTTGTGATTTAAAAACAAGTTTATCGTGTCGTGTTCGTGATGAAATGCATGGAGTAGGGCATGTTAGAGATTACATTAAAGATGAGGTCCTCAATAAGTTGCGAGGAAAGGGCCAAGGTAAAGGGGAAGCAATGTTAAAAGGAAGTATAACAATAAATATGGATGATGATAGTCAATCGACGAATGGAGTTGCGATCAAATAAATTAATATAAGAAAAACGTCAACTAATTCAATTTACAATGTTGCACTTAGCACTGAAACTAATACCAATCAACAATATTCCAGTCAATATCCTAACACTCAAGTGTCTTCTAATGGAATGCCTAACAACCAAGATGTAGGTTTAGGTGGTGGAGGAGGGGGAGGCGGATCTGATGGTGGAGGCGGAGGAGGAGGAGGTGATGGTGGAGGAAGAGGAGGCGACGGTGGTGGTGGTGGTGGTGGAAAATAATCTACTATAAATTCAAATGCAACATCTATAATAATAAATTATAGAACATCATAAAACGCATATTAAATTATAATAACATTTGCATTGTTTGAATCTATATTATATATGCAAGTAATATCCTGTGGTGTACTATACAAACATAATTTAATCAATAAAGTTATCGATGATATATATATATATATATATATATATATATATATATATATATATATATATATATATATATATATATCTTATTGTTAGAGAAATGTCGACTTACAAAATAAGTTAGTTATATTACTAATAATACATATGTATATTGCATTGCACATAATCTGCAATCTAAAATAAAGAGAATAATAAATATGAGATAGTTTCTTATTTATTAATAGTTTGGTAGTTTAATAAGAAACTATTAAAGCAATGGACTAGATTTTCAATTGGTCGAATTTAATTAAACACCACATAATTATCTATTCTACTCTAATAAATGAATGTTTTTTTGCCACTTGTCATACTCTTATTCAATTTGACACATGTAATTTTATGGTTATTTTAAATTAATTTTTATTCCACATGCTATTTTATGGTTTTTCTATTTTATTAAATGTCAAATATTATTTAAATCTAATAATAAATGCATATCAATTTCATAAATGGACTTTACTTCTAATTTCAAAATTACTAAATTAAAGTTTCATTAATTTCCTTTATTTATTTATTTAAATTATTTGTTTAAATTTAAAAGAGAAAAAAAACATTTTAATTTTTATAATTCAATATTTTTCTCACTTTCTTATAAATTCAAACTTTTCAAATATTTTGAATTTTATATTAATTTGTTTTTAAATAAACTCATGTGATACATGAGTCTTACACCTAGTTATCTAATAGATAATTATGTTATAACTTAAATTGGATTGCTTTATGATCAATAAAAATTAAGGAGAGCCTTTATAAGCTTTCCGTTTCGCAACCAAATGTTAACATCTTCCATTCGATCTATCTCTCCCTTCTCTCTCTCTCTCTCTCTCTCTCTATATATATATATATATATATATATATATATATATATATTCACTCTTCCTCAAACTTGCAACGAAATCTAGAAACCAAAGATAAGGTGTATCTCTTACTCATTTAACAAGAAAGTAACATATTTATCTGTGAATCTCTAGTGGTTGAGATTAGAACGACAATGAGGAAGTATTGAGAGAAGAACTTAGTCATGGAGATTATGATGCGGAACTACAGTTAATCTCATGGATCTTTAGGTTAGCTAAAAAATAAATAAGTGTGGAATTATAAGAACAACTCATAGCGGAAACATAACATCAACATAACTAAATAAATATTAGCAATATATAAGAAGCCTTGTTGAATTGTAACTAGGTTTGGATGCAAACACTAAGTTAGTAAATGAAGAACAACAAAAGCATAAATGGAGATAAGGAGGCTTTGTATCTCATATAAACTGACTACAAGGAAGAAATGAAGCTTAGACACACTTTTGAATACTAACTCACGCCATCTATTCATGGTGAAACAATGTACTAGCTATTTACTGGATAATACGAAAAGGTATGGAGAACAGGTGGCCATGCTTTCCATGTCTGTTCTAAAAAACATCACGAAACACTCAAGGTTATAAAACGTTGGTTGGTGTACTCTAATCCTCACAATACAAAAACACTTGAACTCTTCGCGTTGTTTCCTGATTTCTAGTCTTCACATATCTTCACCAACAATATTATTCCCATAACCAAAACACTTCTCGCATTTATATACTTTAAAAAGGACTTTGCATGTCATTTCACTACTAGAAAAACAACCTTTTACGACGTGCAATGCGTGTCGTAAAACGCTCAGACAACGCGCAAATACGTGTCAAGGAAGGCCATGTCATAACGAGAGACAACACGCTTTTGCGCGTCGTCTATTTACGACGTGCATTTACGATGCACATTTACGACACGTATTTACGACACGCAATGTGTATCAAGGAAGGCTCTGTCATAAATGAAGACGACACACATTTGCGTGTCATAACCTTACGACGCGCCTTTAGGATACGCATTGCGTATGATTAAATCCCTTGTCATAAATGAAGATGACACGCATTTGCGTGTCATAAACATCAGCAACCATTACGATATGCATATACGACGTGCCTTTACGATACTCTTTTACTCATAATACAAAAATATAAAAACACATAAATCCCAAGACATTCAATTTCATCCAATAACATCATGTCAAAAAAATGTAATACATTAATATTAAAGATATCTTATTGTACATTGTTATTAAGAGGTTTTCCCTAACTATATAACCTAATACTACATTGCTATAAAGGGGCACCTTCTTGTTTCAGTAACTCATCATTTAGCTGTCTGAAGAAGCTCTAAAACCCTTCATGTATCCAACCAATCATCATGTCTCTTAGCTTCAATATCAATCCCAACTCTTGATCAGAACAACATGGAATTCCTACACAATAATCATGCCAATTGTACAACATCAATATCAACTAATTAATAATACACATGGTATGTATGAGAGTGGAATCAAAATGATCTACCAATAAGAGTTTTGTACTAACTTGAATCAAAGTAGTTTTGGTGGCCTCAAGGGCAGCTTCCAAAGGATACTCCTTGCATGTGCCATCTTCCTTTTGAATTTGCAGGAGAGTGTCTAGTAGTTCAAATCAGAAAATAAAACCAATGAGTGTCATGCAAAGTGTTCCCCTTTTTCTACTCCTTACATAAAAACTTAATTGGTAAAATATCAAATGTGACATAAACCCTTAAATCAAAATGTACAGCTGAACACGGTAAAAACCAACCTTTAATATAATGCAACCTCTTAACGTCTCCAATCCATCATATCACCATTTTTATAATTTACTTTGGACTAAACACGGTAAAAACCAAATAACATGGGGATCATTTTTATGATTTACTCTAAAAAAATATATATTACCCTGTTAAAAGATTTAGAAGCTTGATCTTGACGCAAACGCAACTACAAATTCGATGAGCTAATGTCTCAACAAAAAAAAAGCTTTAATAACTTTTCTACAAACACCAATCGTTCTTGTACCTGTATAAAACAACGGAAAAAAAAAATCACTTTTCGTTTTAACCATGATAAAACCAAAAGGTTTCTTTTACCACTTAGGAAAAGTTTTAATAACTTTTTTTATTAAAAAGATTCAACAGTTTAGTGCATATGAAAATTTTAATGTTTCATTATTTTTTTTTGACTAAGTAATCTATTTTGTTAGTTATACAAAATATGTTGCACGATGACTTATAATTACATCTCCACTTAGTATAGTGCATACATTTACAATTTACAATTACACCCCTATTGTTAGATGCTACTTACCAGTGACTCATCGAGTATTGCATCCCCATGCAAAACCTACATGGCAATAGCAAATTATCATTGTTAGAATTATGTAACAATATCATATATTTTTCAAGGTCGTATTGTGAATGAACACTCTGAATGACAGTAAATAACAATTTTACCCTTCTGTGTTGAGAAACCTAAAACTTACTGGAACAAAACCGCAGTCAAGGGCAATAACCACTGTTGACACATCAGCAGATGCTATCTGTAAAAACAAAAGATTGTCATTGTTGCATTGTTGTGTAAAAGGTGTATAAATTTCAAATGAGTTGATGGAAGATGGTTTTTGAGTGCTTCCTAACATTTCTTTCATGGGTTGATTAAGCACAAGAAAATGGAGACATTGCAACTAATGGAATACCCTCTGCAAAAGGAGTTAAATACATAAGTCAACATGCAATTGGATATCCAGAAGTCAAAATTAAAATGAGTGGAAACTTTAGCTTGGTAATGAGAAGTCTACCTCTTGCAAGTGCTCTAACTATTTCAAGATTGAGGGATGTCACCTAATAAAATGAGAAACAGTTAGATACATAAATTTAGTAGTAAATGAATAACATAAGATATACTAAAAAGGCAATGAAGGTGAAGTTTACACAAAAGTAGATATTACAACGATACAACTTGAAAAAAAACAGAATGAGGGTATAGCCTTGAAACAACAATAATAAGCTAGTGGTACAGAAATAGAGCTTACAGAAATCCTAGTAGCAACAAAGCCAGCTTTCACAAGAGGTTTATTTAACCCCCCCCCCCCCTTTATGAACATTGGATTTGCTAGCTTGGAAGTGACCAAAAGATCCTGAAAAACAAAGTGGCACATATAATGGATAGAAAAAGGAAACTTGATTGTTAATGAGCCAAATAATTGGAAATTAATTGCAGTGAATTTTTTTTTATCATAGAGAATGAATAAGCAAGCAAGATTCTTTACTCACCAGCTCCATGAATAACAACAAAATTGTTGTAGTCAAAATCTTCTTGTTCTTTAAAAGCGTCCACTGTAACTGAAGTTTCTGAAATTCCAGGGCGTTTGCTCCAATCCATTTCAAGAACTGGCCCAGATGAACATCCAGGCGAAGAAACCTCAACAAGATTGCATGTGATTGCGGCACCTCCTAATACGCAAAAACCCCAATCAGTAGTGAACATAGACAAATTGAGACTAATCATGATTTTAAAGAAGAATAGAGAGTACTTTAGGAATCCCATTTCCCCTAGTTCATAAACATAGAATAAAAAATATAACTGAAACAAGAACAAGGTTAACTCTCTTATTAATTCATTTTTAATTTTTAATAAACTAAATACAAGAACTTGGTCAACTCACCTGTACGTATTTTGATTTTTCGGCAGTCAATTCCTCGATCAAGATTGTTAACCTATATAAGGAAATATATATATATATATATATATATATATATATATATATATATATATATATATATAAATTAAATATACTTCCTAATACATGAAAAGGAAATAGAAACATATGGTTTTACTGGAACCCAATTTATATTGAGTAACAAGTAACAACTAGATTGTAGCTCAGAAACCTTGGTAAGCAGCAAACGTTCTCTATCAGAAATTTCAACCTGAAAATAATTACCATTTAAAAATTAAATTTATATTTATGGACCTTTGGAAATGCTTAATTGATTATTTGAAAGAACACAAAGTAGTAATGCATAATAAACTATAAAGGAGTGGAAGGAAGTAAGTCATGAACATATAGCTCCATTATTCTTAGAGCTGCGAGGCAATAGTGGCAATTTCCCATTTTGAGAAGCTGAAATACAACCAAACAACATATTTTACAACCATATTAAAGGGTTAAAAATGAAAGAAATAGCAACATACTTTCATTGATTTTTTTATTGTTTATTATAATAAATGGAGAATTTAACTCGCCTTCTGCTGATACCTCAGCTGGTTGCAAGCTATTCAACAGATTCAAGATAAGATCCTGGAGAAAGAACACCATGGGTTGATGAATTTTTTTTAACAAAAAGTAAGCATAATTTAATTAGTTTACCTGTTGAAGTGATGTCTGCTGAAAGAGGTTTTGAAGGTGGGGCATGAGAACTGATGCAGGTAATTCAGTAATTGTTATGTATAGAAACAAAATTGCTATTCATCTCTCTAGGTGTAGGCTGCCAAACACCAGAAATGTATAATTTTGCATCAATGCATGAAATTATACAAAGTAAGCCAAAAAGGAAAAAACTTGTTCTGAATCAAATATCCACTCTCCTACACTCGCAGACTTCCTCAGTAATGTATCCTATTTATATTGAATAATAATGAATCACAAGCCATTAAATTAAAATAGCATAAAAAGAAATTACTTATATACAGATAATTCCATATTTGGAATTTTATTTTACCTGGAGGGACCTTCGAGGAACTGTACATAATGGAATATCCTTTACAAGATCTAGGTCTTCTGATGTCACAGAAAACCTACCTTTTAATTGTACTAAATTTGCTTTTGACTTATCATCCATAGAATCCATGTATCATGTGCAAGTTAAATAATATATAAAAATTATATAATCTCACATGTTAAAAAAAACAAGGGTTTTCATTAATGTTGAAATGAATAGTAATACCTCCTGGTGGTTTAATTGGCGCTGACAAACTGTTTCCTGAAGCCCGGTTTGGAATGTTTAAACAGTAGGATCAGTAGAGGTGGTACCACTACATATTAGATCAATTGCAAAGAAAGTTCATCAGATTCGGTAACTAAATAGAGGAAATCAAGTGAAAATCAACGAAACTTGAATATTTTAGGGTAAAATAAACGATGCCTGATCGAGTTTGATGATGCAACGAATTGGAATTTTCAGTTTAATATCAGTTTGCTTCGTCTCCATTCTCCTGCTAACTGGTTCTTGTTACTGACTTGCTTTAGCTCTGTTAAAATAAGAAACCAAGGCCACTGGAAAGCTGCCAATTACAAAAAGGTAAAACAGAAAAATAAGAGAAAAACAACTAATATAATAACTCTAAGGAGAACTAGATAATTACAAACTCCCCTCAGGAGATAAGCCCCAGATGAGATGCCATCAGGAACACCACTAGATAATATTAGAGGGGAAATATCACTCCAACAAAGCTCCGAATGCAAAATCAATAACAAACTAGGCCCAAACAACTTTCAAAACAGCTCCAGGGGCAAAAATGTCATAAAATGGCAAGAGACAGTAGTGTGCAATGTATGAACTGGGACATAAACACAAAATCTTTGAAGGTAGCACCTGCAGACGATATCCATAAATAGAAATATCCATGAAGCTTATCAAGTAAATATGTAACAGAGGCAAACACAGATGTTGTATTAGAACTCCAACTTCTTGTTTGATTAGAAGTAGAAGCATCAGTATCACGCGGGTTAGAATTTGGAATGAGAAGAACATAAAAGATTTGGTGTCCACTAAAATGTATTTCAATGCAACATTAGTTTCAAAAGTTGAAGAGGAAGATCCTAAGGGAACATCTACTATAAGAGAGATTTTAGAAAGGTAAACTTTAATTTTGAAAAAAAAAAGTTTGATGATTATGCTCAGCTGTTGTGAATTTGAGGAAACGGATGCTACAAGTTCTCCAACTGGAAACATCTTCTATTGCAAGTTCTGCAACTTGCAAAGCATAATCATCAATTATAAATAAAATAAAGGCTTACAGCTCCGGTAAGAGGGTCAATTTAGAAAATAAAGGTTGTATTGAACGTTCAAAATAATTCCCCTCAAACCTCCTATAGGAACATCAAACATAAATTCTATTTAAAAAGTTCATACTGAAAAGCATGTAAATAATCTAAATGCTTGCTTACAAGGGTACAGATGACCTAATTTTTTTAAAAGAACTCTAGAACTGATACGTACAGTGTAATAACCAAAGCACCGTTGAAGGCCCTTTATCATCTTCCACTGCCCTTACTTCCTCCAGTGACAATTTCGAACATAACCCAAAGATTCCTGAAAAAAAATAGAAGAATTAAAACCCTAAATCATACAATCAAAGTTTAGGGTTTACAAAACTCATCGATTGTAAATCATATCACCCAAAAAACTGTAAAATAACATGCAATTTAAGAAGCAATCAGCATCAATTTTGAATTGGGTAAACAAACCTTAGTTCTTTTTTCTTTGCCATGGAAAAGCACACAAACGGAAGGATTTCTATGATGTTTTCCTTCGAGATCTTCACCTTCATGGATTATAACAACAAGCAAGCCGCCGCTCTCCGGATTTATCATATGCGAATCATTGAGATCCATGTTCTTGAGAAGATTGAGAGTCAGGGTTTTTGGTTCTTCAGGAGTTAGATCTTTCAAAGGTACACGATTCATCCCCATTTTATTATGCTTCCCTATCGATTCCTAATCGAAAACCATGGTTTCTAGAGCTTGAACTTCAGGATCTTTCACAACTAGATTGAATTCTTTATTCCATTCAGGATTCAAGTTCTTGTGTTTTACAATCGTCTTCTTCGATGGAAACTTATCATCTGCGATTTTGGAACGGCGGAACTCCATGGCGAAACCAATAGTAGCTTGGAACGAGATTCAGTCTACCGGTGTTCCGACACATAAGTCCGACTTGTATGCTTTCGAAGTTGTACTTCTAGAGATATTATCAGGTAAAGAAGGCAAGTGAGGAAAGAAGGAAGGAGTGTCGATAACTAGGGCACGACGACAGTCAATGTCTGGAGGGGGAAGGAAGGAGCATCGTAACTAGGGCAAGAGGGAAACAAAATTGGAGGATAAAAATGAAGGCAGGTTTTCAAAAAAAAAATTTCTTATGACACTAATTTAAGGGCACGCAATAATGCGTGACCTAAATCCTTAAATTTTTTGAAGAGATGGCACATTTTTAACGTCACTCTCTTTTGCATAACATAAATCAATGAGTGTCGTGGTTTGAGCGTCGTAAAAGGGTCTTTTTCTTGTAGTGTTTGAAATCTGACAAGGGTCACTTTATGCATCAACTGTTCCCCTAAGTTACCTTGAAACTAATACCTTCATTTATCAAGTTTGAGAAACTTGATGAGAATCTTCCAAAATTTCCTTACAAAAACCAACCAAGTAATCCTTTCTTGCAATTGTTCTTTAACTTCTTTCTTGCAATTATAACTCTTTGATCTGGTACTCTCTCCCTTGCTTCAATCTTTGTGACTCTTTGAGCGATGTCTTCAATGTCGGGAAGAATTGTGATCTGCGGTGGAGGACGTAGTAGATTTCTGACTGCGCTCAAGATTTGATCTACTCTATCATCTAACCCAATAAATTATTTCCTTGATACCGTAACCTTCTTTTCTTCTTCTTCTTCTTCTTCTTCTTCTTCTTTTCTTTCTTGGTGACAAATAGCTAAAAAACACTAGATTCCTCATTAGAAAGGAACATCTGAAAGTCACCATCTTGAACATCCTTTTAAACCTCATCTTTGTATAATTCATATCCTTGTGAAAAGCAAGGGTTTTGCACGAAAAAGGTTTGAAAACTCAAACCTTGAATTAACTTAAGATCAATGATTTCTTGTAATATAGTTCCAGTCAAGTCTGGTAAAGCAATCTTATCTCAGATTATATAAACTCAACAAAGTTCTCAATAAAGAGAAACAATAAGTATGAACAATGTAAATCAACAAGAAAAAGAAGAGTGTAAGAGATAATCATTGAATGAATGATTCTTTGATTGATGGAATAAAAAAGGTGCAAACTTCTCTATCTGGTACAAATGTTGACAACTCCTTAAATAGTCGAGGAGTTAATACAAGACAAAACTGATAAAATGTGCATGGACTGACAGACGACTGGAGATCAACAGACGGACACATCCGTTGTTATTGATCTTGTCTCTTGTACTATAGTAAAAGACATTAAGAACCATACAAAATAGTACTTGACACAATTAATGCATTACAGACACAAAATACTTTCAAACAATGATTGATCTTGGACAAGTCTTCACTTTGGAACTACTTCACTTCAGACTCAATCTTAATCTCGGGCAGCGGCATCTCAAATTTCATAAGGATCACTTTTTCATGTTCCAACCATCTCACCCTAAGTGACCATATAAATCACTTGACTCTTTACTTGGCTTCATCGCAAACATACAAAAGCACCATGGAGCCAGCTTCGACCTCAATATACCATCGAAGATAGTAAATAAATTTATTTTTTACATGTTCAAGGGAATCACTCTTGATGGAATTAGTGATGAACTTTTGAAGAATCTTTGATGGAACAAGATGTTTTTCAAGAACTCGGAAGAATTCTTTTTCTATTTGTCTTTTTCTTAAGATAGACAAATTCGAGTTTTAGTTCTTGAATATGGCCTCCGTCCAAGATTTATGCTTCTGGAAGCTCGGTGCTAATCTTCGCCAATAGATTCTCAGTCTTAAATAATTGAGTAAATTCCACATCGAATCCATAGTATTCAGCTATGTAGTCCTTTAGGAAGCTGATAGTAGTGTTGAAATCTTCGATGATAGATTAATTTGATTGTTGATTTTTGAGGTAACCAATAATGGTGAGAATGTCATTGGGGCTGATTGAAAGAAAATCCACATCAGTGATTAGGATGGTGGATTCCTTGTTCTAAGACACATAGTATATGTAGAGAAGACAATCGAGATCAAACTTGATTTAAACCTTTTTACCATATCCAACAAACTTGGTAATTCTGTTATGAGACCACACTTGTGACATGCTCAATTTTACAGCCAGAAAAGACCAATTTGTTTATACTTTGTTTTAAAATCAGAGTAATCGTTTAAAGAAAACTGTTGCGGAATTTGTTTCCAAACCAAAATGTGATAAGAATTTATCAAAGCATTTCTTTAAAGAAATGTATTTTCATTAAATAACAAAATCTCGGGATGTCATGTTCGATACAGAACAAAAGCATAAATAGAACAAAATAGACCTTACAACAGTTATTTATAACGACTGGCCTATAATCCAAAATCTCTCGTTATTCCAGCCAACTTATGCTCTCGTGCCATAACCTGTAATACAAAGAAAACTAAGTGGGTCAGGCTTGGGAGCCTGGTGAGCATATAGGGTTTTCAACCCACAATGTTATATCATATATGTATATATATATTAGAACTCACAAACTTATACAATTTCACCATATAAAAACAACTCTTATCCCACCCCGTCGATCCTCACAATGACACGATCTAAACTCTCGTATCAAAAATTTTCCTCTTTACCTGATCCCTACTCACGGATCTAAAACTAACCTCTCCACCTGATCCATACTCCCGGATCTAAAACTAACCTCTTGATCTGATCCATACTCCCGGATCTAAAACTAATCTCCTGATCGGATCCATACTCCCGGATCTAAGACTGTGCCCAATCCATACTCATGTACTAGGGACAATTAACTATGTCTTAATCCATACTCGCAGATTAATAACAAGTTTATCTCATTTATTGACAGTATCATGTTCGAGACCCCTCTCACAATACATGTCAATGGGTTTTTTTAGAGTACACCGGTGAACATCAAGTTCACAACACCTACAAGTTGTGAGTCTGCTAGTGTTCCACTAGCCTGTCTAGAATAGTCCGTGGTTGTCATCCCTACTCTGCTGAATGAAGGGGGTCATCGTTTGGGTAAAGGTTTCACTCATTTTTCACCTGTCACCCTCACCTCAAGATCTATATCACCTTTTACCTCATTATCCAACTCATCTTTTATCACACACCAACTATCTCATCTACCCCTGTTCCACCCAACATATTTGTAGATATAAAATACATATATAGTTTAACTCATTTAAAAACTATATAAAACATCCATTCCACACTCATCTCAAATAAACAACAATATATAAACACATAGCATGTCTTTCATAGCAGATACTTCATATTTATGTGTTAGAAGAAAGTGACTACACACTCACTCATAACATAAATGTAATACATTTCAACCAATACTTGTATTAAAATCGTGTTTATGAAAGGGACTATACACTCACTCGATAAGACTATGCTCGGAAAACACTTTGGCTCTAAAAGTAGTATTCTATGGTGAAACCGGGATGCATTCTTGAAAACCAGGTTTCTCGCGGGCAGAGTTTCGGCTCGGGAACTCTGTTTCTTAGGATCTTCGGGGCTTCGGGTCTCGGGATGATACCGGGGATTCGGGGGTATAAATTGCATGTAATTCGAGGTAATACAAGAGAGAGAGAGAGAGAGAGAGAAGAAGAAGAAGAAGAAGAAGAAGAAGAAGAAGAAATTTGGCAACCAAACTCGGTTGCCCTTGTGATCTATTTATAGGGGCTGGCCAGGCCGAACGCAAGGTGTTCCCCAGAGGAACGCATGGGGTTCCCT
Organism: Lactuca serriola; assembly: GCF_051521515.1. NCBI lineage: Eukaryota > Viridiplantae > Streptophyta > Magnoliopsida > Asterales > Asteraceae > Lactuca > Lactuca serriola. The sequence goes on along the minus strand of NC_136409.1, from coordinate 74,102,723 downwards.
GAATGTTGGGCGTTCCCTTCAAACGCGGAGTGTAGGAGCCGGGTTCCATCTTATCTCTTATCCGTTTAACTCTGGATCGACGTGGCCAATCCGGAGCTAAGTAATGAACGCGGGGCGTTCCCCCTTAGGGAAGCGTGCCTTAAACTTTAGAAAATCATAACTCTCGCATACGATCTCCGTTTTTGATGTTCTTTATATCCACACATAGGTGAGATTATACTCTACAACTCTCGTTTAGACTCTGTCGCCTAACTTTGATTTTATTATATTATATTATTTTTAGTAGGCCGGGACAGGAAAACTCCGTTATAAATTCATAACTTCTTCATCTGACGTCCGTTTTCGTCTGTATTTTTACCGTTGCACTACTATCGACGAGATCTTCGATTCACATTTAGATTTTTTCGGCTAGAAATCACTCGATCTTAAATCCGAACTTCGGGCTGCATACTGCTAAGCTGAAACTTCGGAAATTCATAACTTCCTCATATGAAGTCAGATTTAGACGTTCTTTTTATGTACGCTCTCGGTTTAACATATTCTACGAATTTCGTTTAGATTGCTAAGGCCAAATATCACTCTATCATAAATTCACTATTTACGCCGCACTGTGTCGTGCCGGTTTTGTCGCGAAACTTCGACAGGCCATAACTTCTTCGTTATAACTCGAATTTCGGCATTCCTTATATATCTGGAATCCTTGTCACGACCACTACAACTTCGTTAAGATTATTCATTTTAAATAATCTTCTATCAAAAAGTCATTTTTGATGCTCATTGTCTCTAAATTGACTTGCTCTGATCTACAGGCGTTACAACACTTGTTTTTGAGGTTGTGCGTTTGAAGAATAGAAGGTATTAAATCTCTCACGTTCAATTTTGATGACAATTTTTGGATCATCGGATGGATGCAATGGTGCGAACTTGGCATAAAATCGTCTGTGCGGAGAAATTGGTAAGTTAAGTTAATCTGAATCGTTGGTTGGAAGCTCAAAACTCATGAAGGGCACAAAAATGATGTCATGTACGATTCCTTCTTGGAAAATGGAGAAATGACCAACATTTTATTGGTATTATCATTTAACTCTTGAATCCGAATGCTTTCTTCAAGATCTTGTTGCATTTGTTCTTTACACCAGCCCTCAGACTTTTTCGACAACTTCACTGGTTGTTTGCTTTGGTTGCAATCTTTTCCCTTTGTCTTTAATTGGATCTTATTTAGTAGAGATGGAGGAGATAATTTGATGACCAAATTTAGTGATGAGCAGCTAGGACGGAGGAGGGCCAAGGGCTCTTTAGGAAGTTCATCAAGTTTCCTGATGGGTCAACCTTCATCAACTGGAACAACCATAGAGCACAATTTGGTGGAGGCATTGGCCTATTAGCTCGAAAAGCATCAATGGTTAACTTGGTTTTCAACTTAGCCATATCTCGACTCCTTTTAAACGTTTATGCTAGAGTTGATGGCCAACAGACTTAGGACCGTTTCTTATTTTCCTCTTCAGAGAGGACTTTCGTGATGGAAGGTTGTTCCTTACAAACATTTACTAACTACATCCTATCACCAAAGGATATATATTGTTACACGTAGTATAGTGAGGAAAATAAGTTGAAGATCACACACACGAATCCTCAAAGAAACCAACTATAAACCACCTAAATCAAATAGAGGACAAACCTCAGTATGAAGTCTAGCAAAAATTGACCGAAAGTTAAACGAGTAAAAAAATCAACGGTAAATTGGTCAAAGTTAATGGTCAACAGTCAATGCGCCTCAACCCAGCTCTTGGTCGCGTTGCGAACACTAGGCGACAAAATAGTCGTGACAATCCTCCAAGCTTCGTGTCGTGACCCTTTCTTGACCGCATCACACTTTTCTAGGAAGAAACCTTTTCTTGTTAAGCACCTAAGCTCTTAAGATAAAATAAAAAAAAAGTAATATAAAAGGGAAAATAAGTCATTTTTTGTAGATTAGACACCATTCGTGTATGTAACGTCCGTAGATCAGGGCTGGTCAATTTAGAGATAATGAGCATCAAAAATGACTTTTTGATAGAAGATTATTTAGAATGAATAATCTTAACGAAGTTGTAGTGGTCGTGACAAGGATTCCGGATATATAAGGAATGCCGAAATTCGAGTTATAACGAAGAAGTTATGACTTGTCGAAGTTTCAAGACAAAATCGGCACGACATAGCACGGTGTTGTTGGTTCGTGTTTTGTATAAAGTGTTGCGTCTATTGGGCTCGTTAGTTAGTCCATTTTGTATCTCCGGTATGGGCCTGTCCATCCGTGAGTCTTAGTAGGGTTTAGTATAAATATAGGTGCTTGCATGCATCTTAGAAAAAAACGATAGAATAGAACGATCAGAGCATTATTCAGAAGTTTATTATTATCGTTCCTGTAACCCTAAATCCTCTACAGCGGAAGTTCTTAGTCGAGCTCTGCTGAGGATTGTTTGATCTAATCATTCGACATATTTTGATCCACTCTTGTCTTATTTATTGTTTTGTGTTCATCGCAATACCTGTTACAAAGATCTAATCGATCTTCATGTTTGTTATTATAACTTATCAATTGGTATCAGAGCAGGAGGCTGTGTAATTCATACACATCTTTTCTGTGAAAAAGGTTGCGATTAGGGTTATTCCGCATTAACTAATATTTATTGAGCCGTCATCCCATAATTGACGTAACTCAGCATTTATTCGTTTTGCCCTAATTTAATATATTACAAGTCTGATCTTTTAAACAGGTTATTCGATCTAGCATGGACGAGTCACAATCAAACCCCATTAACATCTCAAACAGCATTGGATCAACGACGAAGATTCCCATCCTTTACACCCAGGATTACGAAGTCTGGGCACATCACTTTGAAGATTATGTCATTGGATCTGAGGACAACGGATATCTTATTTGGGAAGCAATCGTGTCTGGACCATTTGCTCATTCAGCAACATCAAGAATCATTAAAACTCATAAAGAGTATAATGATCTGTTGAAAGATGTAAAAGATATTGCCCAAGACGAAAAAGATAAATTTCAGTGCAATATTAAAGCATTGAGACTAATCAGATTCGCTCTTCAATCTGATACTTTCAGGCTAGTGAGTTCGTGCAACACTGCTAAAGAAATATGGGATAGGCTGCGAGAGTTATATTCCACAGACGAAGATCTCGAGCATTCCATTCAAACCTTACTTTGGTCCGAGTTTGGTGAATTCAAGCAGAGTCCTGAAGAAACTGTAACTCAGACGTTCGATCGCTTCAATCATCTTCTTAGTAAGATGATTAAACATGATATTGAAAGGAAGTTGATTGAACAAAAGGTTACGTTTTTAAACGGTCTTAGATCTGAGTGGAGAGCGGTTGTGTCCACTGTTAAAGCACATGAGCAATTCAAATCTTACTCATTGGCAAAACTGGTAGGGATTTTGAAATCCTAAGAAAAGATTGTCTTGCAGGAGAAAAATGTAGTTTCAAGCTTGGGATCATTGGCCCTTCTATCCAAAAGCAAAGGTGTGATGGAATATGAAGACCTTAACTTAGAGGACTATGACCTTACCTCTGAAGACTATGCAATGATGGTGTCAAACCCGAAGAGGTTCATCAAGAAAAGGTTTCCTACCAATAAGAACCGAAATTGGCAGGGAAGTTATAGTTCTGAAAAGGTCAGGGAAGAACCGAAGGCAGAAGAACCAAAGAAGGAACCGAAAGCTGAAGGAGATTCGGGTGTGAACTGCTACTATTGTGGACGAAAGAACCACTATGCCAAAGATTGTGTCCTCAAGAAAATGGCAAAAAAGGATGAGGAGAAAGATGAAGAAGCTATGTTAATGAAAAAGCTGGAAGAGATCAAGAAAAAGAAAGTTGTCACTAACCCTTCAATGAATGCTTTAATTGTGCAGGGTTCGGTAGCAGATGATGAGTTCGGTGGCGTGGAGGTCTAGTCAACCGACTCTGAGGATGATGAAGTAAGGAAGCCATCTCATGGAAAGGCTTATGTTGCGAAAGATGAAGGAAGCGGTGGAAAGTGCTTGATGGTGTCGGATGTATCTCAAATGAGGGGATACAACACAGACGATGGGAATGAAGACACAAAGGAGTGAGAGGACTTGTGCTTCACAGCAAAACCTCTCAGCGTGCAGTTTAACGAGCTTGATGAATTAATCAAGAAGGTACAATCCATTTTTGTTTCATTCAAAGTCCCACAAAGTTCATATGAAAAAGAATTAAAAAATGTAAATTCAAGAATCTCTCATCTAGACAGCAGTTTAACTCAAACACGGGTCACCAATTCTAACCTAACTGACCAATTAAGCAGGGTGTCTTCAAAGAGTGAGGAACAGAGGATGTGGATAGAGCTGAAGGAGTTGGAGTTGATCAAATCCAAAGACGAAAACATTTACTTACAAAGAGACAATCTAAAACTTTTGAAACAAAGAAATGTGTTTTGTTTGATTGCTAAGCGTCTTTATTCTAACATCACTCAACTTCATGTTAACTGTGAAATTGGACAGAAAAATCATCGCATGATTTTGCCCTTCCTTGAGTTTAAGGAGGATGAAATCGACGCTGAAGCATATAATTGTGAAAGTGTAGTTTCGTCTGAGGATGTAAATCCGACTTATATGTACGGACTAGACAAAATCGAATCTTTCATAAAGTCCAAGGACCATAAGGACATGCTGAAAAACCTTTTGGATGAAAATGATAAATTGAAACTAAGGACCGAAACCATACAAAAGTTTGACTCATTGAAAGCCAACTTGAGCTCAGAAAATAAAATTGATGTTGAAAATGTATCTGAGCTTAATGAGGATGATGATATGAGTGAAATTTCTGTAGAGGATGTAGTTGACTGTTCTGAGTTTGTCAAGAGCGAACCCGAAAACCACGAAAATCTTATTTCAGAAAATTTTGTGGAGTTTGCTCGTTTGTCCCACCAAAAGTCCCCGATCCTTGAAGAAAAAGTTGTTGTATACCTAAAGGTAAGGACGACTCCAAATCAGGTGTATAAGGTCACAGGAGTAACCGAACATCAAACAGCTGAACTCACAGCCATTGTAAACGAAGATAATGTTGATGGTTGTGATGAGTTCTTCTGGTCCGCCCCTATCGACAATGCTGACGAAACCATTGGTCTATCAGAAAGGACGTCATGGAAAACCAAAGGCAGATATGTGCCAGAGCCTTTTGAACAAGCCTGATAACTTCGATGTGCCAAGTACTAGTGGTACAAAAGACGTTCCTGAAGAGAAAGGAGTTCCTGTAGAAAAAGTCACTTCTTCAAGCAAAACATCATCAGTTCAGAGTGAACCAGCAGACAAGAAGAAAAAGCAAAAAGCCAACATCCATCGACAGCCGAAGCAAGTAAAGAATCAGAAGCAGCAAAGGAATCAGAGATACAAGAAAAATCTCTCTGAAAGAAAACATTTTTGGCAATCTCAAAATGCCCATTTTTCTTATCATGACAGAAATCCAACGTCAGAGAAAAATGTTGTTAGGAAGCAAGAAAGTAATAACAACCGAAAGGAAAGGTTCGGTTCTGAGGATCACAACAACCAAAAGGAAAGGTTCGGTTCAGAAAACACAAGCTACCGAAAGCATAAGTTCGGTTCTGAGAGCAAAAGCAACCAAGGTTCAAGGTTCGGTCCCACTAATGATCAAAAACAAAAGGGTCACTTAGAACCTCAAGTCAAGAAAACATCTCAGTCTAAATTCTCTCGTTCTACTTTTTCTAATTCTTCTAATTCCTCTCAACCACATTCTAAATTCAATTCTGTTTATACTCAAAATCCAAAATCTTCAACAGATCTGAAAGGAAAATCGAAGGTTTCCTCAATCAAGACCGATCAAAAGCATTCCAATGTCCCAGTGCCTAAACCTGAACCCAAACCGACTGTAACAAATCCCAATAAAATTAAGGTTTTCACCATTAAAAAGAAAGATGAAACAACTTTAATAAAAAGAACATATCTTGTTGACATCTCTCTTACTATTCCTGTTCCTGTGAAAGGCTCACGTGGACCCAAGAAACTTTGGGTTCCTAAATCTGCTTAATTTTTGCAGGTTATCAGTGACGAGCAGTTTGACGAAGAATGGTATATTGACAGTGGCTGCTCAGGTCACATGACAGGAAGGAAGGAAGAGCTGAGGGAATTTCGGTCTCTTTCAAACGGTGGAAATGTCAAGTTCGGGAACAACTCATTCGGCACGATAAAAGGCTATGGAATGATAACAAATGGAGATTTCACAATCAGAAAGGTTGCATACGTTGAAGGACTACAGCACAACCTCATTAGTGTATCTCAGCTTGTTGGAGGAACCGGTCTCAAGGTTTCTTTCGACGATGAGGGTTCAGAGATAATTGAAAAGAAAACAAAAAGAGCAATTCTCAAATCGGAGCGCAAAGGCGAAATGTTTCCCCTGAATCTCAAACCTATCAAAGGAAACCCAGCTATCTGCCTGCTATCTAAAGCACAATCTGACGAAAGCTAGTTGTGGCACCGAAGGCTCTCTCATCTCAACTTCAAGGATATCAACAAACTTGTCACAGGTGGTCATGTTCGAGGTCTTCCATTGCTTGAATTCGATCGAGAACATTTATGTGCTGCATGTGAAATGGGGAAACAGAGTCGTCATAGTCACCCATCGATTGTAAACACTAAAGTTGTTGAACCATTAGAGTTAATTCACATTGACTTGTGTGGTCCATCATCTATCGAAAGCATTGGCGGTAGCAAGTATATTCTTGTCATTGTTGATGACTTTTCGCGTTTTACATGGGTGTTCTTTCTGAAGCACAAATCTGAAGCGACTCTCAAGCTAAAGATGTTTATCAAGCAGGTTGAAGTACAGCTGAAGAAAGTCGTTCGCAACATCAGGAACGACAATGGTCTAGAGTTCAAAAATAAAGAATTCGAAGAATTCTTGGCCGAAAAAGGAACCAGTCACAACTTCTCAGCTCCCTACACCCCTCAACAAAACGGAATTGTCGAAAGACGAAACCGATCTTTGTGTGAGGCGCCCCGAACCATGCTAAGTTTTGCTTCTTTACCTTTATATTTTTGGGCTAATGCTATTGCTGCAGCATGTTTTACGCAGAACAGGTCATATCTCAATAAGCGATTCACTCTTACTCCTTATGAGATCATCAACAACAGGAAGCCAAATGTCAAATTTTTCCATGTTTTCGGCTCACGATGTTTCATCTTCAATTCTAAAGAACATCGTAACAAGTTCGATGTCAAAGCCGATGAAGGGATATTTCTGGGCTATTCTCTCACTTCTAAAGCCTACAGGGTATTAAACAAGCGCTCGAGGAAAATAGAAGAAACTTATTATGTGACTTTTGATGATAGCTATGTCAAAAAGCTAAAGGCCAACGAAGACACAGTTGGAGAAATCTTTTCTCAAACAGGCCAAGTCACGGCCTCGATTGCAAACCTATTTGAGAAGTTTGTCGAGTTATTCGATGAACCAGAGAAAGCTACTCTCTCGGAAGCCAGTGCAGCAGACAACAAAGTAGATCATCTGAAGCAACTCATCGAAGATGCTGCCAAGCAAATGAATGAAGGAGGATCAAGTTCTAACGAACCTCCACAGCACGATGCTTCAGTTGAGGGGGAGGACCCATCTTCGTCATCGCAGCCGAGCTCACATGTTGAGGGGGAGAACAGTTCTCAAGCTGCTCCCGAACGCACAGCAGTACCCGAAGGTGCTACAACACCCGAAAGTGCTACAACACCCGAAGGTGCGTCAACACCTGAAAGCTCGACACCACCCGACACCCCAGTAGCTCCGGAAACTCAAGACACACCTGAAACCTTATTTGTCGAGGGGGAGAATGCCGATATGCTTTATGACGATGACAGTCAATCTGAACTAGAAGAGATGGTAAACGCTGAATTGGATCCATCTTATGATCCAAATTACCCTCCTCTTGTTAAATGGACCAGAGATCATCCTGTTTCCCAGGTTGTCGGTAATGTCTCTGAAAAGGTCCTGACCCGATCACAACTAAAGGAAAAACAAACTTCCTTATTTTCAAAAGTAGAATTCTGTATGTTTAACTCCTTCGTCTCAAAAGTTGAACCAAAGACAGTTAACACTGCTCTTGATCACTCCGATTGGGTTCAAGCTATGCAAGACGAACTGAATGAATTCGAAAGGAATAAAGTTTGGCGCCTCATTCCAACTCCTCAAGATGCCTCAGTTGTTGGTCTCAAATGGGTCTTCAGAAATAAGATGGACAAGAAAGGCAATGTGATACGAAACAAAGCCCGTCTGGTGGTGAAAGGATACTGTTAGGAGGAAGGAATCGACTATGAAGACACTTTTGCTCCTGTAGTTAGGCTGGAATCCGTTAGAATATTTCTTGCCTATGCTGCACACAAAAACTTTGAGGTCTATCAAATGGATGTCAAGTGCGTATTTCTAAATGGAGAACTTGAAGAAACGGTGTACGTGGAGCAACCTCCTGGATTCGTCAATGAAAGGTACCCCAATCACTGTTACATTTTAGACAAAGCCGTATATGGACTGAAACAAGCTCTGAGGGCCTGGTATGAAACGCTAACCAAGTTTTTAAAGATGTCCAAATTCAAACAAGGTTCGGTTGACCCAACCTTCTTTCGTAAGAAGGAAGGTAACCACCTTATGATTGTTCAAATTTATGTCGATGATATCATCTTTGGCTCAACGAATCCTAGCTTAACGGCTGAATTCAGAAAGTTGATGGAGACTAAATTTGTAATGAGCTCAATGGGTCCAATTAACTTTTTCCTTGGTTTAAATATTAGACAGGGACCCGAAGGCATCTTTATTAATCAGGAAGCTTACACGAAGACTCTCCTTGCAAAATTTGGCATGATGGGAGATTCAAAGGTTAAAGTTCCAATGGCGTTCGACACCAAGCTCACTCCATCATTGGATAAGCCAGCAGTTGATATTACGCTATATCGCCAGATGATCGGTTCTCTGATGTATCTTACTGCTAGCAGGCCTAATATAATGTTCTCTGTTTGTTGCTGTGCTAGATTTCAGGCGAATCCACGTGAACCTCATATGCTTGCAGTGAAGAACATACTCCGTTATCTCAAGCGAACTACCTCTTTAGGTCTATGGTATCCATCCAACTCAGGCTTCTTCGTTCAAGCCTATTCAGATGCAGATCTTGGAGGTTGTGGACTAGACAGGAAAAGCACCACGGGAGGCTGCCAATTCCTTGACGGGAAGTTAGTTAGCTGGAAATCAAAGAAACAGACTTGTGTGTCTTTGTCTACAGCTGAAGCAGAATACATTGCAGCTGCCTCCTGTACTTCTCAAGTGATTTGGATCCAAAGTCAACTCCGGGACTATGGACTCAATATGAAAAAGATCCCATTATATTGCGACTCTGAAAGTGCAATTAGGATATGTCATAACCCAATGCAACACTCGAAGACTAAGCACATAGCACTGAGGTATCACTTCATTAAGGATCATGTGGAAGATGGGAACGTCGAAATTCATTTTGTTCGAACCACTGATCAACTGGCTGACATCTTCACCAAAGCTCTTCCTGAAGCGTCGTTCAACAAAATTCTACAAGGGCTAGGTATGATGGAATCGGAGTCAGTACCAAACATTACCTCTCAAACTCAAAAGTAAGAAGCGAAATAGACCGAACGTTCAGGTTCGGGTCTTGTACTAATGTACCGAAATGAACTGAACGCTCGGGTTCGGTTGAATAATCTACTTTTCGCTCATCAATCAAAGGTAGTTTTCTTGGTTATAGATCTTATGTATAATTGTTCCAAATGCATTTATCTTATTGTCAAAGTTATTCTCTTTTTAAAACCTATTTTCTTTGGCAACCGAAATATACCGAACGCTCGGGTTTGGTTCCAAAATTTTTCTCACCCGAAATAGACAGAACGCTCGGGTTCGGTTCCAAAGTTTTTCACAACCGAAATAAACCGAACGCTCGGGTTCGGTTCCAAATTTTTTTCTCTGTATTTTTTTTCTTTTGTCTTATTTTTTATTTCATTTTATTTTTATTATCAAAAATTCCAAAAATATTTTTTTATAAATTCAAAAACTCCAAAAATATTTCGTTCTTTATTTTCTTTTTTGGCTTTAATTTTATTTGTGTGTTCGTTTATGGGGAAATTGTTGAATTAGCTAAGTGTCCCTAGAAACATGTTGTTGTATGTGTCCAAAGCCTCACCTAATTCTGAATAATAGCCTTAATGACTTGGTATACACAAACCTTGTCTTCCCAATCACGCTATCATATTTATTCTAATCATGAGCAACCTAACTCTCTTCTCACATGAGATAAGAGTTTTCTGCTTGGTCCTATTTTTCACAGCAGAGGTACTTTGATTTCTTACACCATCTAAATTGCATTTCTCCATCACATTCGTTTCACAAACGTAACCCTTGAGACTCTCAGAAATTACCACTGAGGTTTATGGTTGCACAATTACTGTGTTCATGATCTTAGTTTCGTGCCACTACGATCTAAGTGAAACCCAAAATTCAATACCCAATACGAATTGACGGTGAACAAATAATTTGCTCTAGTTTTCACTAATGCATTGACGGACGTACCTCCATGCAATCTCAAATTTTTCTTTTGTGTGATTCCTATGAAATTGTTAACACCAATAACATTTCTTCCCTTGGGATCCAGTTTTAAATTTTTGTTGAGATTTTATATACATATTTCCTAGCCAAATTAAATTATCTCCAACCTACTTGTTCAATAGACTACACCGGTCTCACAAGTACTTCGTTCGCTTTCTATCTTATATCAAGATTAGGAAGTTTGAATCGAAGCGAAAGCCACCCTAATAAGCCTAGTTAAAAGAAGCCTTTCAACACTTTTTAATAAGTGTTTGATCGTTATTCAACGGGAAACCACACAAACCCTTTAAGGTCTCTCTTGACTTTGAAGGAAGAGATTCATGCCCGGGATCATTTATTTCGTGTCTTTATTGACATCACATATTTTCCCAAAAATATTGCTTTATTTCTTTTCTTTTACACCCTAAGCACGAAAATCTTTGATTTTCCTAAATTCAGGTTCTATTAATTACAAGGCATTTTACTTGGATTGGCGGTTGATTAAAGGCTGTGGTTGATTTTAATCCACATGGGAGCATTTTTCAAAAGATGGCGTTACAATTTAAAGGGATAGGATGATGACATGCTGACTCAGGCGGGAGTCTAATCGATTTGATTTCAAACGACGCTAAAAGGGAAAGCGTGCGAATCGGAACCGTTTCATCTCCAAACGGCGCAAGAGGGGCGCGTGTGAATCTGAACCGTCTCGTCTCCAAACGGCGCTTGATGGGAAGGCGTGTTATTAGGGACCTGACATTCTCTCTCATGCGTGATCATCGGCAACCCCAACTGTCACGCATCAGTCAACTCCGAAAAACCCTTCGATTTTCAATCGAAGCTTTGGGCAGATCTTTCTCTCTCCTTAAACCCCAGTATAAAAGGCAACATATTCCTTTGTTTACTTCTTTACTGCAATTAAAATTCCCAGAGAGCAAAAAGTCCTTAATCCTTCCTTGTTCATCATCTTCTCCACTTTCTTCAAGCAATGGAAGATTCATCTTCCGTTCACGCAACATCCCACATTTTGCCCATTCGCCCACAACAAAGCCTAATCATCGATTTAACCCCTCATGCTTACGACACCTTCATGTTCCCCATCATCGAGTGTCTAAAGTTTTCTCCGATCGCTCCTGCACTTACCAGAGCTGAAACTGTTCCGATGGAGTTCTTGTCACAGATCTTTGCGACCGCTCACTATGACAAGGTCGTTGACAGAATTTTTTTTGATGTCTTTGAGCACAAGGCGTCAATTTCAAGGCAAAGGTTTTGCTCGTTGTTAGGGTTTGAACCTGATTCTTCGAAGGTTAACCCTGAAACGATTCCAATGGGTCACCTGTTCAATATGTTCTATAACATGGGTTATACGGAGGTGTTTTCTACGGTCACGAAGTTCAAGAAGTCGTGCCTACCTCCACAGTGGAATGGGATGTTCACTGTTCTCTTCAAGGGGTTATCCGAGAGAAGTGTTGGATCTGATGGTGCCAGCCGTCTATTTTCTCACCATAATGTATGGAATCTACAATGGCATCAACATGGATTATGGGTCTGTTCTATGGCAACAACTCATCCAGAGTCTCTCCTCTACTTCCAGACATTCAGAAATTTCATATGCTCGATTCTGGACCATTATCACGAAATGGGTGATGGACAAGTACCACGTCCCCATTGTCGTTGGTGCTCCAATGTCTTCGATTGGTACCTTCCATACCACGAAGATCATTGTGTCGGACGCTTCAAAGTTTCCGTTCAACGGGTCTATTCCGGAAACCATGTATGGGGATGTTCCTGCTGACAGCCGGATTATCCAGACGTACAAAGGGTTCAAGCGTTCTGGTCCGAGGGATCTTACTCCAGAGATGTTGAAGTCAATACATGACGCCGACAAGCCTGCTCCAAGAGGCAAAAAGGCTGATAAGGGGAAACAGGTGGCAAAAGGAGCAAAAGGCCCATCTCCAAAGAAGAGGAAACCCACCAAGCCTGCTCAGTCTCCACAGCAAAAGAGGAGAAAAACCCAACCGCGGCGAAAGCTGATTATCGCTTCCTCCTCAAGCGAGTCTGAGGGTGAGAGTTCAGATTCTGATGACTCTCCACGTGGCAACACTCCACCCAGATCTCCTACCCCAGAAGTTCATGCATCTACTTCTCCAATTTCCTCTCCACCTAAAACCATTCCTATTTATATTCCCCCCATAACTTCCACTACTTCAATACCACCCACTTCCATCCCAATACCAACACCAATATTCACCGACGCAACCACAACATCCACTGCATATGTTAGAGCCAACGTATCTGATACGGGGGTTCATACTGATGCACCCGAAACCACTCCAGCACCCGAAACCACAAAAGCACCCGAACCTACACCAACACCCGAAACAACCCAACCCGAACCTACCCATACTACTACACCACTAGCTTCACCACCACCACCTTCTTCTGGTCATGCTTCAGAGGGAGAAGAACCATTCCTTGGCGGGGAGGATATGACGTTTGACTCGGTCTACTATAGTCCGTTTCAAGTATAGAGTGATGACGATGACGATGCTCCTGTCACAAAAAGACATCTCAAGGAGCTCCATGACAAGATTGACTTGCTCATCACCTCCTCTTCCTCTTCTCAGTCATCCCTATCTGAAAATGTAGTTCAGAAGATTGTTGACGCCTTCTCTAAAGCTCAGCAAGATTCCATTGCTTCTGCAACCTCCGCCATAGATGCCTCAACAAAAGCCTGTCAGGCTGCGACCGAAAAAGTCGATAAACTATTTTCTGATGTCTCTTCCCTATTAAAGTCTTTACAGGAGAGTGCAAATGCTGCCAAGACTACGTTGGAACCTATTGTTCACCAGCTGGCAACGTCAGTATCCACTGAGTTGAAGTCCTTCGCTTCTTTTCGTCAAATGCTTTCAAACGACAACTCAGCCTTTCGCACAACCATTGACGAGCGTCTCTCGAAGCTACAAGAAGATTTGGCTGCTGAGAACTCTCTTATGGATGTTCTTGCCAGGAAGACCACTGCCATGAAGGTCAAGAGCGTTCAACTCTCCAACTCTCAACAGGAGATTGACTCTCTTCGGTCTGAAAGGGAGGTGTTAAAGTCGTGTGTTTCGGATGTCCACTCTGCCATCTCCAACATCCGCGAAGCACATGATCCAATTCTTAACTACACTGTGAGGCGTGACCTTGTAGAGAAGCTCGCTCCCGCCCTTGCCCTGCTCAGCAAACTCGAAGGGCTACTTGATTTCGTGTCCATTCCAAAACAAGGGGGAGAGAAGGAAACAATGTCTCAACCACCTCCTACTTCCACAACTACTCACACTACCGAACCTCCTCCAGTAGGCCAAGCCTCTGGTTCCGGTGTGAAAGACAAAGGCAAAAATATTGCTGAGGAAGAAGAAGAAGAAGAAGACAAAGAAACAATCGCTGACTTGTTGAAGCGTAAAAGTCGACGCAATGAGGCTGATATCAGTGCTCGTGTGGCTAGAGAGGCTGAAGAAGCAGAACGAAAACAGAAGGAAGCCCACGACCTTCTTGAGAGTAGGAAAACTCTTTTTCCTGCCTGGACTCTCGAGAGGATGATAAAAGAAGCCATTGACACACCGAGTATCTTGTGGCTGGAACCTGTGATCTCTTTAGATCGTTCCAACACTGTCGACTCACAGTTCGACATGCCACTGACCCGAAAGGCGTTCATCTTTCATGCCTTCTCCAACGTTGCAGAGTTCCCTCATCCTCATCCACAGGTTGATCGGGACTTAATCAATTTTTATCTAAAGGCTGCTCAACCTCAGTATCAGACTTGGAGCGCTCAGAAAATTGTCAACGTTCGGGTCTTGAAGCCGTATAGTGAAGGGAACTTCATCAACATTCGGTTCAAGGTACTTCGGGGATCTGCCAAAACCGAACATGCTATTTCCCTTGCAGATCTTCCCAACCTTAATCCCCATGATTGGATTATCTTGCACAACATCCTACTCACCAACGAAGCTGAATACGGTCCGATCATCGACCATTTCAAGAGGATGCTCGTGTGCTACATCATGGAAGTTGCACTGATGGATCAGGAGATTGCAAGCGTATTTAAGAAGAAACCTACAATATCTCCTGTTGGCTCTGCCAGTGATCTCAACCAAATGCAGATGGGTAAAATTGACTCGAGAAGGAATTCGGTCATGTTCACCAGGAACAAAGGACATAAATGTCTTTTCACCTTGGCTGACAAACACCTCTACACCACTGCTTGTTTAGAGCACGTTTTGGGGATCATCCACAGATGCAAGCAAAACACAGCAGATGATATCAAGTACTTTGATGATATGATTCAATGGTACATTCGGTTTAGACAGACTATTCTCGCTCTTATCACACGTCTGTTTGATACTGTAAAGAAGGCTCCTGCTGCTGGCCCGAAGAAGAAGTAGTCTCGCTCCAATTTGACGCAAAGGGGGAGATTGTTGGGTCGTGTTTTGTATAAAGTGTTGCGTCTATTTGGCTCGTTAGTTAGTCCATTTTGTATCTCCGGTATGGGCCTGTCCATCCGTGAGTCTTAGTAGGGTTTAGTATAAATATAGGTGCTTGCATGCATCTTAGAAAAAAACGATAGAATAGAACGATCAGAGCATTATTCAGAAGTTTATTATTATCGTTCCTGTAACCCTAAATCCTCTACAGCGGAAGTTCTTAGTCGAGCTCTGCTGAGGATTGATTGATCTAATCATTCGACATTTTTTGATCCACTCTTGTCTTATTTATTGTTTTGTGTTCATCGCAATATCTGTTACAAAGATCTAATCGATCTTCACGTTTGTTATTATAACTTATCAGGTGTAAATAGTGAATTTATGATAGAACGATATCTGGCCTTAGCGATCTAAATGAAAGTCATAGAATACGTTAAACCGAGAGCGTACATAAAAAGAACGTCTAAATCTGACTTCGTATGAGGAAGTTATGAATTTCCGAACTTTCAGCTAAGCAGTATGCAGCCCGAAGTTCGGATTTGAGATCGAGTGATTTTTAGCCGAAACAATCTAAACAAGAACCGAAGATCTTGTCGATAGTAGTGCAACGGTAAAAAGACAGACGAAAACAGACATCAGATGAAGAAGTTATGAATTTCTAACGGAGTTTTCCTGTCCCAGCCTACTAAAAAAATATAATACAACAAATCAAAATTAGCCGACGGAGTCTAAACGAGAGTTGTAGAGCATAATCTCACCTATGCGTGGATATAAATAACATCGAAAACGGAGATCGTATGTGAGAGTTATGATTTTCTGAAGTTCGAGACACGCATTTCAAAGGGGGAACGCATCGCGTTCATTACTTGGCTCCAGATTGGCCACGTCGATACTGGGTCAAATGGATAAGAGATAAGACGGAACCCCGATCCTACGTGCCGCATTTGAAGGGAACGCCCTGCGTTTTCCTGGCCATCCCCATATATATAGATCACAACGGCAGCCGAGTTTGGTTGCCAAATTTCTTATCTCCCTCTCTCTCTCTCTCTCCCTCCTGTATTACCTCGATTTACATGCAATTTATACCCCCAAAGCCCCAGTATCATCCCGAGACCCGAAGTGAGTCCCAAAGCTACGAAGATCCCGAGAAACAGAGTTCGCGAGCCGAAATTCTGCCCGCAAGAAACCCGGTTTTCAAGGAAGCATCCCGGTTTCACCGAAGAATACTACTTTTAGAGCCGAAGTGCTATACGAGCATAGTCTTATCGAGTGAGTGTATAGTCCCTTTCATAAACACGATTATAATACAAGTATTGGTTGAATGTATTACATTTATGTTATGAGTGAGTGTGTAGTCACTTTCTTTTAACACATAAATATGAAGTATCTGCTATGAAAAACGTGCTATGTGTTTATATATTGTTGTTTATTTGAGATGAGTGTGGAATGGATGTTTTATATAGTTTTTAAACGAGTTAAGTATATGTATTTTATATCTACAAATATGTTGGGTAGAACGGAGGTAGATGAGATAGTTGGTGTGTGATAAAAGATGATTTGGATAATGAGGTGAAAGGTGATGTAGATCTTGAGGTGAGGGTGATAGCTGAAAAATGAGTGAAACCTTTACCCAAATGATGGCCCCCGTCATTCATCAGAGTAGGGTTGACAACCACAAACTATTCTAGACAGTCCAGTGGAACACTAGCAGGCTCGCAACTTGTAGGTGTTGTGAACTTGATGTTCATCGGTGTACTCTAAAAACCCATTGAAATGTATTGCGAGAAGGGTCTCGAAAACGATACTGTCAATAAACGAGATAAACTTGTTATTGATCCGGGAGTATGGATTAAGACATAGTTAATTGTCCCTAGTCCGGGAGTATGGATTGATCACGGTTTTAGATCCGGGAGTATGGATCAGATCAGGAGATTAGTTTTAGATCCGGGAGTATGGATCAAATCAAGAGGTTAGTTTTAGATCCGGGAGTATGGATCAGGTGGAGAGGTTAGTTTTAGATCCGTGAGTAGGGATCAGGTAAAGAGGAAAATTTTGATACGAGAGCTTAGATCGTGTCTTTGCGAGGATCGACGGGGTGGGATAAAAGTTGTTTTTATATGGTGAAATTGTATAAGTTTGTGAGTTCTAATATATGTATATATATGATATAACATTGTGGGTTGAAAACCCTATATGCTCACCAGGCTCCCAAGCCTGACCCACTCAGTTTTCTTTGTATTACAGGTTATGGCACGAGAGCATAAGTTGGTTGGCATAATGAGAAATTTTGGATTATAGGCCAGTAGTTATAAATAACTATTGTAAGGTCTATTTTGTTATGTTTATGCTTTTGGCCTGTATCAAACATGACATCCCGAGATTTTGTTATTTAATGAAAATACATTTCTTTAAAGAAATGCTTTGATAAATTCTTATCACATTTTGTTTTGGAAAAAATTCCACAACAGTTTTCTTTAAACGATTACGTTGATTTTAAAACAAAGAATAAATAAATCGGTCTTTTTTAGCCGTGAAATTGGGGATGTCACAGTTGGTATTAGAGCATTAGTTTAAGCGAACTAGGAATTTGTAGAATTTCTAGACTTAAACTTAGAATGTTAAGTGATGATTGTGAGATGAGTGTCTACCATATTTTAGACACGAGCACTAGTTTATTTTAGGAAAGATGCCTAAAATGCTTTTGTGTGCTAAATGCTATATGTTTGCCATATATGAAATTGCTTGTTCGGATTTATGGTCTGTTGCCGACCGGATCTGGAAACCTTATGTGTTTAGGATTCTAAGCGTACGACTATGATATTAGAACTAGCATGTAAATGTTTCAGAGTGATAAGGATGATTTGAATATCTACCGTGAATGAGGATCTAAAATCACCTTATTTGGTATATAGATCAATTATGGCAAGAACCAGGAGTGGATCTGGAAACGTGAATGAAAACAAGAATCAACCACCTGTGATTGAGCAAGTAGTTGTTGTAGCAGCGCCACCTAAGCCGATGGAAATGGCTGGAGTACAATTGATGATTCAAAAGATGTTAGATCGTCAGATGGAAGAAACTAGACGTCTGCTTCGGTAGAATCATGAAGAACTTTCAATACAAGTTGAAGAGCCCGAAGTGAATGGAGGACAGTCAGAAGGAGGAAACTTAAGTGGGATTATTGGTCAAGCCGACCCACCGTTAGTTCGACAGAACAACCAGGATGGAGGAAATGATGGGCATGGGTGCAAGTACAAGGATTTCATGGCATCCAAACCGACGTGTCTATCTGGAAGCCCAACACCAGTGGAAGTTATGGACTAGATCTCCGAGATGGAGACAATGTTTGAGAGTTGCGAGTGTAACAACAGACAGAAAACCGCTCCCGCGATACCTATGTTAACGTCTGGAGTGCTGAGCTAATGGAAGCTACTAGTTGGTTCGATGCCCAAGGGAGAAGTTGGTAAGATGTCTTGGGAAGATTTTGTGGTGCAATTGAAAATGCAATACTTCTCTGAGCAGGATCTTCTGGAAATAAACAATGAGTTCCAGAATCTGAAGAAGGGAAGATTGAGTGTCATCGAGTATGCTATTAGTTTTACGGAGAAGATGAAGCTTGTTACTTACCTAGTTCCAACTGAACTCTCCAAGGTTAACAAGTTTGCCCGAGGATTACCAACGGACTTTGGTATGATGGTCAAGAAAGCAACCACTTTGAAAGCCGTCATCTAGGCTAGCTACTAAGAACTTCGAGACCCAGATAAGGGTAAAGAATCTAGAGAGGACTGAAGTGGGCGAGAAAATAAAGATTGAAGGATCCTCAAGGTCCGATGAGAAGAGAAAATTCTTGAATTCTGATTCGAAGGAGTTCGAAGAAAGAGCACAATGGTGTGATAAGTGCAAGAGGAAGCACATTGGGAGATGCTCGAAAGAGATGACCTGCTTCAAATGCAGGAAGACTGGTCATTACGCCAGTGAATGCACAACCAAAAGAGAAGCCTGCTTTAAGTGTGGTGAAGAAGGACACTTCAAGCAAAACTGCCCAAGAAGAGAAAAGGCTACAAGGCCGAATGTGCTGCCACAACCAAAGACAAGAGCATTTCAAATGATCCTCGACGAAGCAGATGACAATGTGAGGAATCAAGGATGAAGACTTCATATCGGGATATAGCTAGTATCAAGAAGTGTAGCCTATTAGAGGCATAGTATAGGGTGAACTTGAACCTCTGTGTAATCATTTCAAGAAATAATATAAACCCTAGTTTTGTTATCTGGTGTGTTAGATGATTGTGTGATTTTCTTGTGTGGTGACTTGGATTGACTGCGGGAAAATACTTGGGACGAGTATGAGTAGGTGTGAATGGTAGTAGAGGCTTATACTACCGGAAGCACATGACTTGCACTTGGATCGAGGAAAGTCACAAGGTTACCAAAAAGCTAGTAATTGATTCCGTTTTATTCAGGTATGTCATTGCCATTGTTTTGGTAATGACTAGTAGGATGATTGTTATTCCGACCCTAGTGGTCATATCAAATTGAGTCTGACTACGATGAGTTTGTTACATGGTTCCAAGAACCAATTTCGATGTAACATCTGACTTAAGTTAGAAGATTGAAATCAAAGCGATCAATAGTATCACGCTCGTTGTTAGAGAAATTGGTAGCTAGAAATGCTACATGCTAAAATGTGATTATATCGCATTAGAATATGAAGGAAGGTATATTCCATTTTGGAATTTAACTCTAAAAGACTCGAGTCTAAGCGTTGCATCATTCGATGAAAGGCCATTAAAGCACGACCCATCGGTATGTTACAATAGATAAAGGAAAGTATTTATCCTAAGAAGAAGAAGGAGTCCACAATAAGGACTTATTTTGTAACTTGAAGGTTATGATTGAAAGTCCAACATAGTACGAAAAGCAGATGCAAGATTGAGCATCGTCTGCAGTCAAGAAGCCCTAGAGTTAGATACTCTTTCGAGGAAACATAGAAGTTACGGTTATTACCTAGGATGAAGAGATAACGTAAGGAATCATTATTCAAGTCCTATTTTGTTGATGATTCTGGTACGTAATCATCCTAAGGGGGAGATAATTGTAACACCCGTAGATTAGGGCTAGTCGATTTAGAGACAATGAGCATAAAAAATGACTATTTGATAGAAGATTATTTAGAATGAATAGTCTTATCAAAGTTGTAGTGGTCGTGACAAGGATTCCAGATATATAAGGAATGCCAAAATCCGAGTTATAACGAAGAAGTTATGACCTGTCGAAGTTTCGCGACAAAACCGACACGACACAGTGCGGCGTAAATAGTGAATTTACGATAGAGCGATATTTGGCCTTAGCGATCTAAACAAAAGTCGTAGAATACATTAAACCGAGAGCATACATAAAAAGAACGTCTAAATCTGACTTCGTATGAGGAAGTTATGAATTTTCGAACTTTCAGCTTAGCAGTATGCAGCCCGAAGTTCATATTTGAGATCGAGTGATTTCTAGCCGAAACAATCTAAACGAGAATCGAATATCTCATTGATAGTAGTGCAACAGTAAAAAGACAGATGAAAGCGGACGTCGGATGAAGAAGTTATGAATTTCTAACGGAGTTTTCCTGTCCCGGCCTACTAAAAAATATATAATATAATAAATCAAAATTGGCCGACGGAGTCTAAAAGAGAGTTGTAGAGCATAATATCACCTACGCGTTGATATAAAGAACGTCGAAAACGGAGATCGTATGTGAGGGTTATGATTTTCTGAAGTTCGAGGCACGCTTCCCAAAGGGGGGACGCCCCGCGTTCATTACTTGGCTCCGGATTGGCCATGTCGATGCTGAGTTAAACGGATAAGAGATAAGACGGAACCCCGCTCCTACACGCCGCGTTCGAAGGGAACACCCATGAAACATCCCAAAAATACAAGCCAAAAATTTCGTTTTCAAAATCATTTATCAAACATAGATATCATTGCCATAGTGTAAAACCATAGAACATGTATCTTGAAAACTCATAAAATCTTATAACATATACGGTCTCATAACAAATATCAGAGTAAACTCCCATGCTAATAAACTGTGGTGTGTGTGCCATGCCATCAGCTCGAGCCCTTCCCTTTACTAGCTGAAGCACCTGAAACCAAAACTGAAACTGTAAGCACGAAGCTTAGTGAGCTCCCCAAACTACCACATAAACATACAAAGCACAAATAGCAAATAACATAACTCTGGGACTCTTCCCAACTGCATCGGGATGAATCCCGACATCGGAATCCTATCCGGCACGGGCTCACCCCGGCATACGACCGCATCGGGCATCGAGCTTGCCCCGGCACCAGGCTTACCCCGACACATACTCAACATAACATATATATCATAAACACATAACATAATCACGCAAACTGCATCGGGCTTACCGTGACATCAGATCGAAGTCCGGAACATATAACATATAAACTAGCATACTTCGGGCTTACCCCGAATACATAATACATGGCATAATGACAAATATACGTCGGGCTTGCCCCGACATCGGGCTTACCCCAGAACACATAGCATATAACATAGTCACATATACTATATCGGGCTTGCCCGAAATCGGACCAGAGTCTGGAACATATGACACATAACACATAAACATGCATGAATCACAAAGACATCAAGCATACATAACTACTTCTCGGGACCGCCCCGGCATCGGACCGAAGTCCGGAAACATATAAACTGCATCGGGCTAACCCCGACATACTCTACTACTTAAACGGGCTGACCTTGGTGCCTTAGACCCGTTCATACTGGAGGGAAACTCACCTCGTGTGATTGACTACTGCAACTCTCGGTGAGAAATCTCTGTCTGCTGCTCCGGCGACTCTCCGGCTATAAATTCCATAAAGACACATAGTCAAAAACTAATACTGATCTTAGGGTAAAATGACCATTTTACCCTTAGCCAAAGTCAATCATCCTGGTCAAAGTCAACATCCAGTTGACTCGACTCGCCGAGTTGCCCCCCAACTCGTAAAGTCCCTATTCCTTCCCTTACCCCCAACCCGAATCTACTCGTCGAGTATAGCAAGAACTCGACGATTTCTCCTTTAACTGATATCGGGACAATCTTCAACTGACTCGCCGAGTTCGAACATGAATCATTGAGTTCATCTTCATCATAAGTGCTACTAGTCTGTGACTCGCCGAGTTGTATGAACAACTCGCCGAGTCCGTCTTCATGGGTTGGGAGATTACCTTGGACTCGCCGAGTACCAAGAACGACTCGCCGAGTCGACCATTGTCCAAATCCATTACTCGATTTCTGATGTACAACTCTCATCCAAAAGGTAGATCTGGGCTCCTTAAGACGATATAACACGTAAAGTTATGAACTTTACGTACATACATGGGACTTTTAGCTCAAAGGACCTAAAAATGAGGTCTATTGGATGCATGGGGCTATCATGGCCATAAAGCTTGCATCTTTATGCCATGTACTCCTCCCTTGAACCTAGATCTGAGATATGAGCCACTTGGGACGTCCCAACCATCAAGGACCAAGGTTTTGAGCCAGAACCCTCTTAATATGGGGACAAATAGATCTAAGAGGAAGAAGACCAAGTTGTAAGCTTGATTACCAGAAAAGATGGAAAATGAGGTGTAGCTTCTGGATCTACTCCTTCTCCCATGGGTCTTCTATCTTCCACTTCTTGCTCTAGCTTCAAAACACACCAAGAAACACTAAAAACAACCAAGAAAGCTCAAGATCACTTATAGAGGATTAGCGTTTCGGGTGAAATGCTCTGGGGGTGAAGGAGGTTGGGGTGGAAGCCTCATAAGATGTTTAAATAAGGTGTAAACCCTCCAATTTAGGGTTTCACCCAGATAGCTCCTACTCATCGAGTCTGACTTCCGAATCGCCGAGTAGGTCACTAAATCCCCTGATCCGGAGTCGATCCTACTCGACGAGTTGAGCCCCCAACTCACCGAGTCCAAGAGTAAAATATGGAATTTGACTTTAATTTAAATGTGTACCTGAGACCGGGTGTTACAGCCCAGCGTTCAGGGAACGCCCTGCCTTCGGCCTGGCCAACCCCCTATAAATAGATCACAAGGGCAGTCGAGTTTGGTTGCCAAATTTCTTCTCTCTCTCTCTCTTTCTCTCTCCCTCCTGTATTACCTCGATTTACGTGCAATTTATACCCCCAAAGCCCCAGTATCATCCCGAGACCCGAAGCGAGTCCCGAAGCCCCGAAGATCCCGAGAAACAGAGTTCCCGAGCTGAAACTCTGCTCGCGAGAAACCCGGTTTTCAAGGAAGCATCCCGGTTTCACCGAAGAATACTACTTTTAGAGCCGAAGTGCTATTCGAGCATAGTCTTATCGAGTGAGTGTATAGTCCCTTTCATAAACATGATTTTAATACAAGTATTGGTTGAATGTATTACATCTATGTTATGAGTGAGTGTGTAGTCACTTTCTTCTAACACATAAATATGAAGTATTTGCTATGAAAAACGTGATATGTGTTTATATATTGTTGTTTATTTGAGATGAGTGTGGAATGGATGTTTTATATATTTTTTAAACGAGTTAAACTGTATATGTATTTTATATCTACAAATATGTTGGGTAGAACAGGGGTAGATGAGATAGTTGGTGTGTGATAAAATATGAGTTGGATAATGAGGTAAAAGGTGATGTAGATCTTGAGGTGAGGGTGATAGCGGAAAAATGAGTGAAACCTTTACCCAAACAATGGCCCCCATCATTCAGCATAGTAGGGATGACAACCACAGACTATTCTAGACAGTCTAGTGGAACACTAGCAGGCTCGCAACTTGTAGGTGTTGTGAACTTGATGTTCACCATTGTACTCTAAAAACCCATTGAAATGTATTGCGAGAGGGGTCTCAAAAACGATACCATCAATAAACAAGATAAACTTGTTATTAATCCGGGAGTATGGATTAAGACATAGTTAATTGCCCCTAGTCGGGGAGTATGGATTGGGCACAGTTTTAGATCCAGGAGTATGGATTACATCAAGAGATTAGTTTTAGATCCAAGAGTATGGATCAGATCAAGAGGTTAGTTTTAGATCGGGGAGTATGGATCAGGTGGAGAGGTTAATTTTAGATCCATGAGTAGGGATCAGGTAAAGAGGAAATTTTTTGATATGAGAGTTTAGATCGTGTCATTGTGAGGATCGACAGGGTGGGATAAGAGTTGTTTTTATATGGTGAAATTGTATAAGTTTGTGAGTTCTAATATATATATATATACATATATGATATAACATTATGGGTTGAGAACCCTATATGCTCACCAGGATCCCAAGCTTGACCCACTCAGTTTTCTTTGTATTACAGGTTATGGCACGAGAGCATAAGTTAGCTGGCATAACGAGAGATTTTGGAATATAGGCTAGTAGTTATAAATAACTGTTGTAAGGTCTATTTTGTTCTGTTTATGTTTTTGGTCTGTATTGAACACGACATCCTGATATTTTGTTATTTAATGAAAATACATTTCTTTAAAGAAATGCTTTGATAAATTCTTATCACATTTTGTTTTAGGAACAAATTCCGTAACAGTTTTCTTTAAACAATTACTCTGATTTTAAAACAAAGCATAAATAAATCAGTTTTTTCTGGCCGTGAAATTAGGGATGTCACAGTGTAAGTTTTAGAAACGACAATAACCATTTGTGTAAGTTTAGAAACCACATTGACCATTCATATAAAAATTATTGGGACTAAAAATGTGACATTTAGTAAATCACATTGACCATTTATGTAAATTTGTCTAAAAAATTAGAAAAAATAACCATAATAGCTATTTCTTAAAAGTTTTTACCATAAAATTGCTATAAAAATAAACAACTGGTTTATTTTTTGGTGTTATAATGATTGTTAATCCACGAAAAGAGAAACCTAAAGGTGATCAGACAAATACCAATGAAGAGTTAGAAAAGTTGAGGCAATTAGAGATTGAGCTAAGGCAGAAGGAGTATAGCAATTAGAGAAATAGGTTGCACGAATCACTTTTAAAGCTTTATGGCTAACATGGATTGTGGAAAAGACGATGGACTTGGCGATTAAGCATGTTCAACAATATTGGCTTAATCTGAGTTCATTTTTTTTTGTTATTGATAAGAAAGATGATTGTCATCTGGAATTTCAAATGACTCCAAAGACATTCTTGTGGAGGAGTTTTCCAAATACTTAAGGGATTTCGATGTCGAATGGAAGTATGAATCGAAAGCTCTTTGAGTTTTACCATTCGCAGTCAAGGCCACGATCTGAAGTTTGGATCTTGAAGAAAATACATGCCGTTAGTGACTGCCAAGCTGAAGCGTGTTTAAATGATGAGTGTGCCAACTACAAGTTCAAGGCTGTGAGAGGAAGTAACAATAATGAGTTTATGTTTTCTTATGCTGATCTACCACTCGTGAACTCTCATGACTGGTTCATGCTGTTTTCCGTCTTTGATATAACGTGTTTGAATGATGAGTTACTAAACTACAAGGTCAGGGCTGTGAGGAGAATTAACAATAAGGAATTTATGTTTTCTTTTGTTGATCTGCCCCTCATGAACCCTCATAAATGGTTCATGTTGTTTTCCATCTTTAACATGGACAATGAAAAATATGTGAATCAAATCATTCATTTGAAAAAGATCATCAAATTTTACTTCCTAGAGATTTGTAAGATGGATGTTGAGTTAGCTGAATTTTTGAAGAAGGAGAAGACATTTATCGGTCCTTGTGATAAACCTAATACGATTTAGAGTATGAAGGATGTGCATATATAAAAAGAGCCATGGGGAATAATATACAAGACTTTATTGAGTAAAATTTTGAAGAATCCTATGATGTATATGTAAGAAAAGCATTGCTACAAGACTACAACACTAATGACATTCTTTCGAAAGTTGAACTCTATAAAATGAACTCGAATAATGAAATTAAGCTTGTGCTTGATATGATGTGATGGTGGATTATAGTTCGACAGTAGTGCTTGGCTTCACTCCTCAAAATTTTGATGAAAGTACGTGAATACTTATTTTCGCGACTCGAAACAATGGGGACATTGTTAGGTCTAGGAGTCTATATGTGTTGTGTTTGAGTCTGATTGCGAAAGTTTTCACAATTGTATCTTAATCTTTTTTTTTTTTTTTTAAATTTGATTGTATGTTTGGTTTCGAAGTTTTGTACACCTTAGGTTTGCAGTAAACGTTGTGTAATTGTTTTACAACATGTCGCTGCCTAGATGTCGTAACCTTATCGGTTATTCTCTAACCGACTCTCTTTTTGTTAACCTATAAATATGGATGTGAGAAAACTTACTTGAATGAATAGTTGAAGATCACACACACAACTCCTCAAAGAAATCAATTGCATAAACCACCTAAATCAAACAGAGGCCAAACCTTAGTCTATCATTCAAGTCTAACAAAATTTGACCAAAAGTTAAATAAGTCAAAAAGTCAATGGGTAATTGGTCAAAGTCAACAGTTAATGGGCCACAACCCAACTCTTGGCCGCGTCGCTTACACTAGGCGACAAAATAGTCGCGAAAATCCTTCAAGCTTCGCGTCACAACCCTTTTTTGGTTTCGTCATGCTTTTCTAGAAAGAAGTCTTTTCTTGTTAAGCACTTAATCTCTTAATATAAAAGAAAAAAAGAAAAAAAGGACAATAAGTCATTTTATGTAGCTTAGACACCATTTGTGCAAATTTAAAATCCATAACGACTAGTTGTATAAAAATTAAAAATGACTAAAATTATGACATTTAGTAACGACAAAATAATCATAATAGCCATTTCTTAAAAGTTTTTACCATAAAATAATTATTATATAATAATAAAATATAAACAAAGTGGCCATAATTTTCGCAACTGGACCGTCTACAATTGTAAAACAAATATTTTTTATATATTTGTTTGTTGTTTATATATTATAGTTTAAAATTTCTATCAATGTATTAATTAAAAATGTTAAATCATATTTTAGTATTGCTATGATCGCCTAAAAAAATATTACTTTGGATAGAAAAAAATAGGCTGCTTATTATTTATTGCTTAATGTTACTGCAATAAGCAAATTTAAGTGTTTGGATATGAGCCTTTAAAAATCAGCTTATTGTGGTAGGAATAAGCTAAATAAACTGATTTTAATAAGTAAGGGGAAAAATGCTTATTGTTTATTGCTTATTAGTCATTTAATCATATAAACTAGGGATGAGCAAAGGAACCGACCCGGCTGGAATCGACCCGAACCGGGAACCGAAGTCGGCCAAAATTAAGAACCGAACCGGACCGTCGGTTCTACCGGTTCTTGCCATGTCTTCAATGTTGGAACCGATCCTTGATAAATAGCAACAAATGGTTCCGATTTTTGCCAGTTCTACCGGTTCCGATTCAAAAAATCTACACGAATATGATCCGGTCCCGGCCGATTCCCCGATCCATATGCTCATCCCTAATATAAGTTGTTTTGTTTACAAAACACTTAAATATCAACAAATCATAATAAGCTAATCCAAAGACATTTTAATTTTTCTTTTCCATCCCAATAAACAAATAAACTAATAAGCTGATACAAATCAAAAATCAAAATCCCGCGAAACCATGGCTTAAGTTTTCCGCTCCCCCCAATCTACTTTCGCTGCCAAATTTCGAACCCTTTCCACGCAAGGAACAGTAACGAACTCAATCCATCTCTTCTTCGGTTCTTCTTGGTGAATTCTACAGAGAAAAACCGAAGAAAGAGGGAACGAGAGTGCGTTTGTATGTGTTTATAAGTTAATAACTGATATTCTCGACGAATACGAAGTATTGATCAGTGGAATCATGGAGGAAGATGGTCCTGACGGAGTGATTGAAATTGAAGACCAGGATGAAGAAGAAAATGAAGATGAAGAGGAAGAAAGTGACGATGATGGTGGTTACGAAGACGAGGAGTTGATTCCGTCGGTTGTGACGTCACCTAGGGTTTCAAACGTGGTTCCGCGGGCTGGCAATTCGCAGGAAGCGGTGGTGTTACATGACGATTTGGTGGAGGAATCGAATTGTAAGAGGTCGTGTAAAGGGAATTTAGGGAGCCAAGAGAGTGGAGGGGATGATGGAGATGAGGACAAGTTTAATGGAGGTGAGATTGATGGTTTGTTCTGTCCTATTTGCATTGAAGCTTGGACTAGCGGTGGAGAACATCAAATTTGGTATGATAGGTTTACACATTGTTTTATGATTCTGTTGACTCATACATTTTCTTGTATAGTATAATTTTTCATCCTTGTGGTATCGATAAGTTAAGTATTATAAGTTTGTGGCATGAAATTGAAATTGAAATGTAAGAATTCTATGCCATATAGTTTGTAGAATCATACAATTCTATGCCATATAGTTTGTAGAATCATACAATATCGTCATTATGATGGTGATTTACACAAGATTCAAATATGTTTAATAAGATCCACAGGAAATGTTTTTTCTCATAGGCAATTTCATGTCTACCACTGTTATATGTATACTTGAAGCTTCTTTACAGTTTTTATACTTTTCAGCTACCAATAACCCCAAACCCTAAACCTTGAATTTCTGTCACATTTGATGTGTTTCTAAAGTTGATTATTAGATAACCATAGCCATACTTGTAAAGTGCATGTTTGTTTGGGTGATCTAAAGTCTTCCACTAATTCTTTCTTTCTGTGTGAGGATTACAGTTGTCTTCCTTGTGGGCACATATATGGATTGTCATGTATAAAGAAGTGGCTTCGACAACGTAGGGGTTCTGGGAAGGTCTGTCTGCTATCACATTTATAAGTTTTTATACTTTGTTACTTACTTCATACCCTAAGTTTATTTCCTTAATTTTCAACAGTGTCCTCAATGCAACAAAAAATGTACATTAAAGGATATTAGAGTACTTTATGCAGCAAGGCTTTGTGTTGTTGATGCAGAATTACAAAAGGTAATCTATTGACATTGATACCATAGAAGAGGAAATAAGATGCTTATTATTGTATAGTATGATCAAATCCACTTTTTTTTTTCCTTGTAGCAAGTGCGTTCACTCGAAACCAAATGTGCTTCTCTTCAGCAGAAGGTATGCTGATTCAATGTCTTTTCATTGTGAATAAAGTTGGTAAATATACACATATTCTAATTCAAATTGTAATAAACTACTGCATAAGCTGTATATGAAAACATTATGCCTATAAGTCAAAAAAAAATTTATTCAAGATTTTAGTTTTCTTCAGAATCTATTTATCTACTGATCAAGAAAAGTGATGTGTTTGTATATATGATCAATTCATCATCTTTTATTATTTAGAATTAAAAAACAAGGCTCTAGTGCTCTACACTTCTATTTTCATATTCCTAGCAGATAAATAGCATCTTTCATATGAATTTTCTATATTATATGTAGGTATGGTTTATAATATTATCTTTGTTTTGTGTAATTTTGTCTCTATTTTGACATAGTATAATAAACATTATAGAATTTTACATTATGAAATTTTATTCCTTTGCAGAATGTTGACTGCTGCAAGAAAGAAGTTGAAGCTGCAGAAAGAGAAGCTAATCTAAATCAGCAAGTTAAACAGTTACAAGAGGCATGTTTTTATTTGTTTCTTGTCAATTACATTCAAAATATCACTCTTTCCTCATTTACACTTTAACATAGTACATAAGAACTAGGTTCAAAATATTTTTCCTATGCCTTTACCTGAATGTCTTATTATTATTATTTTTTCTATAGCTTTCTTATGCAGTCTGTTTGACATAAACTTACACAGGAAGCGAAACACTTGAAGAGGTTGCTAGAAAATAAACAAAGAGAGTCACAGGCTTCATTCACCATTAATCAGGGCTATAAAAGAAGAGTAATAAATGGTAAAATTTCAATAAACAACCATTTACTTTCTGTTGAATATCATTCTCTTTATAATCAGGAATGAAACTTTGTGTTTCTACATGATTAATAGGACACAATGTAGACAATGGTTGTGGAAGTCAAGCTCCTCCAGGTTTATTTAAGCTGCAGGTTTGTAATTATTGTGTGCTTTCTTTTTATTATGATTAGACTTAATAATACACCTGAACCCTAAACCCTAAACCCTAAACCCTAATCCTAAATCTTGAACTTTAGGGTTTCGGGGTTGCACGAAGATTAACCCTTCTACAGGAAGAGTAAATTACACGAATGGTCCCTATGGCTTAGGGTAATTTGCGCGTTTGGTTCCTAACTTATTTTTTAACTCGGAAGGTCTCTACTGTTTGTTTTTGTTACGCGCTTGGTCCCTGTCTTACCTAAAAAGACTATTTTGCCATTGATATTTTAATTTATTTAAATAAACACATCCCAGCCCATCCCCACCCCCCACCAATCGCGTAACAAAAACAAACAGTAAGGACTTTCCGAGTTAAAAAAATAAGTTAGGGACCAAGTGCGTAAATTACCCCAAACCATAGGGACAATTCGTGTAATTTACTCATAATAATACTACTAAACCCTGAACCCTTGACCCTTGACCCTGAATTCTGAACTTTAATCTAATTGTCATATTTTTCTCAGAGAGAGTTTCAGGTAGAAGGGGGTAGATATTTTGATATGGATGAAACTGGTCAAGTTATGATAGTAGCTAGAAGGCTAAATGGAATGGGAGGAAGAAATTTACTGACAAAAGTAAGTTTTGTGAATGTGCCCTAATTTGGAGCTCTGAATTTGTGGTGATTTTCCATCTTTTTAATTTTTAATACAACAAATGTTGTTTGTTGTATTTTCCAGATAAGTTTGTTAGCTCCTAGTGAAAGAGAAGATATTGAGCTTCCTGCAAATACAAAAGCTGTTAGAGCCCTTTGTGTTAGACCTTGTAGTAGGCTTGTGCTTCTTGCTTCTTTGGGGAAAAAATTAACAGTTGTCAGGTGATATGATATGATAATGTTTCTTTTCTTTATTTCAATTTAACAATTTATTTGATCTCATTATTGATTTTTTTTCTTTTAATTATGTTGGCCTCAGTACAGAAAGCAACAACACTGTTCTTACCTATGAGTTGCCGGTAAAACCCCTTTCTATTATTTTTTTTTCCTATTAGAACCTTGTATTTTTTTTTTTTTTAATCCAGTTAAGATAATGTACTAAAAAAATCTACCCAATTATAGCATTGTAGTAATTGTACTTGACATTATGGTATTCAAAAATCCTGCCAATTATAGAAATGAAAACTGCTTTATGTTATGACAATGCTATAATTGGCTAGATAATACAAAATACAGTGATGTAGTTGGATGAAATGAAAGTAGGATGCTATAGATATAATAGACAAATATATGAAAATACATTTGCTAATTTTATTGCATTCAATCCTACCATTGTGAATGTGTAATTATAGTTTTTCTTGTTTTGATGTTATGATTTGATTTGTATTTTAACATATATCCATGGTTGTCATTTACTATAACAGGCTCCTGCTTGGTCATGTTCATGGGATGTTTCCAGTCCACATCATGTTTATACAGGACTACAGGTACTTCAATTCCTTTAAAAGACCAAAATACCCTCATTGTATGAACATACAAAAACAAAAAATTAATTATACATCTATCATTGAATTCCATTCCATTTCCTGCCCCCAATTAAACCAACCAAACACACGACAAAAAATGTCCAAAATCCTTTTATCATTTTTTTTCATTAAAAGACCAAAATACCCTCATTATTTTTTTTTTTGCAGTTTATGATTTTTATTTTCTCTAAATGCAGAATGGCATGGTTTTGGCTTTTGATATGCGTCAAACTAGGACGGCTTTGGAATCCCGGATGGGGCTGTCTTGCAGTCCCGTTCACACCATGACCGCTCTTCCACCCGATTCTTCAATTCCGTCTGCTACAAAAACCCTTCTCACCGCCTCCCAAATTGGCCTCTGTGAGTGGAATATCGATGCCAATGAAGAAAGGTATTAATGTTTCTTTGCCTTTTTTAAGAAATAGAGCAACCAACCTACTTTCCTTCATTTTTGTATCATAGCATTCTACTTTCAATACAATATACTTCGAAAAATCTACATTAATTTAACATACTTATTACATTTTATACTCAATGAAACCTTTTTTTTGATTGAAGACCATATTTAATTCCGGAATCCGAAAACCAAGGAGTTTGTATATCTCTTGCACACTCCAACAGAGACAACATCGTTGCTTCATTCCGTCCAAAGGTTCAAACGTCTGCTGACACGGCAGTCTCTCAACCGCTTCCTACTTCTCCGGAACCTTCCGGAGTTCCTGGCTGTCATGTATTCTACAAAAAAACCGGGACCCGGTGCTATAAAAGAACCGGATCCATGCTGGCGGCTCAAATGGACAACGTACGCCTCCCAAAATCGACTATCATTAACAAACAAAACTATGGTTCCATGTTTGTTTTTGCAAATGAAACAACATCGGACTTGGTCTTGCATGATATGTCCAAGATGTTGGTGGTTCAACGGCTTAAAGTTCCAAAGAATCAGA
Source organism: Lactuca serriola (assembly GCF_051521515.1). NCBI lineage: Eukaryota > Viridiplantae > Streptophyta > Magnoliopsida > Asterales > Asteraceae > Lactuca > Lactuca serriola. Next base: position 74,070,133 of record NC_136409.1, on the reverse strand, counting down.
TATCTGATGCGATATCAGATGTGAGGTGCAGTAAGATATGTGACACGTCTGTGCTCGGTTGCATAAGTGGAGATGTGGTGCAGCTTTTTACTTGACCTTCACTTTAGGTAGTCTCTTTTGTTTTTTTTTTTATATAGATTTTTTTTGTAATAATTTGGTTAGTTTATGTTAGGTGTTTTCTTTTTTTAGTTGATGTAATTAAGGGATAAATGAAAGAAATACCGATGTAATTTCATTTGTTTGTGTGTGTTATAGCGCCCTACCTTTTATTTCTTTCTGTTACATAATTGTAGTTTCATATTTTACTTTTCTAAACGTCTGTTTTGGGTTGCTTAATCAGGATTAATCGGATGAATGCATTAGGTCGATTGGTGATTGTGAGCACAGTTAATAATACATTTGATGGATCTGAAAATAATTTGTAACTATATTATAGTTATGTATATTAGAGTAATGAATAATGTAGGTAAATAACTATATTAGAGTAATGTATAGATCAAACGTATGATCTGATGGTGGTTGTATTTGTGTAGGGATATTAATTAAATTAACTTATTAACAAAAATAACCGTATTTTACCGAATGTCCAATTCTGGATTTGCTCTTGAAGTTTTGAGGTTTTTTAGGTATAATTTTTTTTTGAAAGTCTTTCTACTTATGTTTGAAATGTTACTGTTTTGAATTCATGATTTAAAAAAAAAAAATTTGTTTTTCTACAAAAGCTTGCCTTATGGTCAAACATATATATATTAAACTAGTATACCTATTGAAGTGGGTAAAATTGCATGAAGAACAGCATATAAGCTTGTGTAGACACTTCTAAATATAAGTGTATATAGGCAAAGAAAAGCATGGGACAAAGTTGTCATATCTCATAACACTTACAAGTTATAACACAAATATTTTAATGTACTTTAAAGAACTAAACTAGCAAAAAAAAAAAAAAATCATAAGATTAAAAAGTTCTAACGGGTCTAGGGTTATTATTTGCACCAAGGTAATTGAGTGTTTGACCTATAACATGACTCTATCTTTTGTTATTATTTTTTTTATTAATCCATTAATAATTAACTTTATAATTTTATGTTCAAATATTTATTTTGATTAGTTGACATCCCATATTTTTATTGAAACGTACAATTTAAGTCCTTTTAGTTACCATACGTTGGAGGATAGATATGCCCCTTGCTCCCAAAAGATTGATATACCCATATTAAAAAAGTTAAAATGTATTTATACTAATAATCAGACATTTCAACTGATTGCATATTAAAATTATTGTATGGTGCATTTGTTAGAATATATGCATTCAGTCTGTTATTATACATGATTTGCTATCAACATTCCAAAATTAGGTACCATGAAAATGAAATTGAAAGAGTCCATCTATAAGAAAAACAATATGATTTTTTTAGAAACATCGCTAAATTTTTCGGCTCGAGATCCGGTTAGGGATTTGTCTTTATAATATGAAGACCAGTAAGAGCTATTTTTCAGTAACGAGCTTCCTCCGTTGACTCATATATTTGTTTTCTAGAAAGTTTTATCTATTTTTGCCGCAAATATGTCTTCATTACTCGCTTTTTCGGATGAAGACGTCGCCTTTTTTGTTTTGTCCCTTCCCGATGGTCGACGAAATTGGACTTCCGGCGGACCCTCCCCATCGGTGTCGTCAAAGTCATCATTGAGGTCGAAGCCAAAACCCACGTTCGTCTCGAAAGTTCTTGGCCTTTTGTTAGAGTCGGTGGTAGATTCCGAATGTGCCGTCTCTAGATAAATGACCCATTTTCAACCGTTACGACAAGTTTCCCACGCTTTTTGGTTGCCGAATGGTTTACTATTATTAGTAACTTTGTATCGGTAGCATGTGGTTTATAAAATATTGAAATAGTTGCTACCACTTTTGTGTATATTTTTAAGATTGTCAAATATGCCATTCAATTTGGTGCAAATCGCTCGTAGGTCACATCATTTTGCATTGGCCGCATCGTACGTCCGTTCCGTTTCCCTTCCTAATAGTGTGTGAAGTGGTCTAAAATACAATTCCAACAACTTTGACCCAATTGCGCGTTGCCGATTTGCCCGTCTTGCGATATGAAAATCCAAACTTTCGCTAAAGCTTCCTCCTCATCTTCGCCCCAATGCGTAGCTTTTTTTGAGCTTTTCTTTCTTGTTGCCTTCTTCTAGATGGTTGTTGTGTTTCTTGGACCCTTTCATCGTCGTCATTGTTGAAGTTTATAGGCTGGGATTGAGATAATGAGACTTGAGATGGTTGTGATTGAAATTGTTAAGGTTGAGAAGGTTAGGGTTGGAATTGTTGAGAAGGTTGTTGTTGAAAGGCTTGAAATTGGGGTTGACTGAATTGATGTGATCATTGTTGTTGGTAGTAGTTTGGATGGTATGGAAGATTGATGAATAAAGGTTGTTGTTGGATTGGAGATGTTAATAGCTGCATGTTATTAAGATGTGAACATGGATCATTTGGAGTGTTTGGAGTGGGTGGGGTATAACACTTGAAATGAGTATGTTTCCTTTTAGCCATTAGTAATTAAAATATTGCATTTTGGTCCTTGGGGTTTGTATGTAGGACGTACCATACGGTACGCTTAGCGTACTACATGTTACGCTTAGCTTACTAATGCATAAGTTGATCGTGGGTTTGAGCCTCGTACGCTGGGCGTATGAGGGTTACGCAGGGCGTACGAGGGGTTTAATGAAACCCTAATTTTGGGGTGTTGCACCATAAATATTCACCTTAAGTCCTAAGAGATGGCTTCTTTATCAGCCTTCATTGTCCTAAAACCCAAATCTCGAACCCTAATAGCATCTTTGAGTGTTCTTGAGCATTGGTCTTGATTTTTGGCGGTTTGTGCTCCTTGAAGTGATAGAAGAAGAAGTTTGAAGACTTATTCCTTGGAGGGAAGCTTAGAGATCAAGATTTAGCTCCATCTTTTGGTGACTTTCGAGGTATAAAGTTCAAACCTTGTATACTCTTTGCTTTGATCTACTCTTTAGCTTGTTATGGTCCTTTTTGGTCCCTTTTGGTTAGTCTTGATGAGTTAAGACCATTTTAGAAGCTAAATCTTGTTGATCTGGATGTTTGGAGGGTTCCTTAAGCTTAAAGGTGCAAACATTATGGTGTTTATGGTATCATACATGTATTAAGTCATTTATTAAGTTGTTTTGAGCTCTAGAGCCTCATTAACCATGCATGCACGTAAAGTTGGCAACTTTATGTGATAAACCATCTTAAGGAAGTCAGATATGAGTTTGGGTTGAAGTCTTAATCGGTTAAGAGCTGGAAAATGGAAGTTGGACAAATAGGGGAGTATGTTGGGTGTACAAGTAGGTACACTTAGTGTACAAGCCCTAAAGTGAATACAATATGTGTACGAGCTGAGTACACCCCATCTACTCAGTAGGTTGGGCTTCAGACTCTTGGACCTTCGGTTTGGGCCATGTTTGGACTGGGATGTTTAGGGGCTTGTTGGACCGTCAGGTTTTTAGGCTGATGATTATTCTAGGTTTGCTTGGTGAAGGCCCACAAAGGGATTCCGGCCCAATTTGGAAAATTGGGCCATGATTGGGCCTTGGGTGACTAATTTGGAATTGGGTCTATTGATGGTAGATTTGGGCCTTAGTCTTAAACCAAGATAGGTAAGGAGTAAAATGGTCCTTTACCCTAATTTATATTGATGGTTATGGATTGGAATCCAATTATTAATTGGATGTTATTGGTATTGATAGCTCTAGATTTACCGGACCAACAACCAGAGATTTATCAGAGCGATTCAACAGTTCGAGGTAAGTTTCCTTACCATGTTTAGCGGGTCTAAGGCACCAATGCCGACCCATGATCAGTGATGCCAGGATACTAGATGTGTGTGTGTGTGACTCTTGTATGTGTATTTGTTTATATGATTTGTATGTTGGGTGGGGCCCGTTATGCGAGTTTAGGTGGGGCCCGTTATACTCTGTGGACAGGGACCGATATGTGAGTTTGGGCGGGGCCCGTTTTATACTCTGTGGACGGGGTCTGTTATGCGAGTGTGGGCGGGGCCCCGATACACTCATTGGATGGGGCCCGTTATGTGTTCATTTATGTATGGTATGTGGTATGTTGGGGAACTCACTAAGCTTTGTGCCTACGGTTTTCAGTTTATGTTTTAGGTGCTTCTGGTTCCAAAAGGATGAGCCCGGGATGATTGCAGAGCACACATCACATGTTTCCGCATTTTGTGATTTACACTGATGATTGATGATGTATTGATACAATTTGTTTATCTGGATTTTTATGATGATGTTTTTAGGATATTGGTTTTATTAAATTAAAAATGAAATTTCCGAGTCTTATTTTTGGGATGTTACATGTTGGGATCATAGCCTTGGTTTGAGGGATTCGGACATACTCTCGGGTGTGTCTGAACTCAAACTGAGGATTTGGTAAAGTTTTTCAAAAGGAAATGTTTTAAAGAGAAAAAAAGTTTTTCTAATACAAGAAAGGGTGTGATGCATGCAATACACTCAAGTAATTATGTCGACCTCTTTCAATCCGAAATCGACTGCTTGCAACAAAATTCCTTCGTTTGATGAACTCAACTTCACTGCTTGGAAGTCAAAGACCATGGATGCTCTAAAGATCATGGACTTTGATACACTTGATATCATTAACAAAGGTCCCATCGTCGTTATGCATCAATCATCTAATGATGGTGCGTCTGATAGTAAGCTAAAAAGGAAACCTGTTTCGGGATACAACAAGGAAGAGACAAGGGTGTTGAATATTTATGTAAAGGCGAGAGTTGCCATTGGAAACTCACTTCCTTATTTTGTCTATCGTTTGGTTCAAAACTGCTCAACTGCTCAAGAGATGATGATCACTCTATCATCTACTTTTGAAAAATAAAACCTCTCAGATGACGAAGTTTCAAAAGGTAAGTGTCTCATGGCCCATATCATTGAATCTCAGTATGACACATCAAATGAAAGCATTGACACTCTTGAAGCTGATCCTCCTCAAGTTGGTACAAACCATCTGGTACAAACCTTAAGGAATGAGACACAACCTCAGCGTATCAGGTAAAAAGTCTTGTTAACTATTCTTCTATTGAAAACATCGAAAAACTTGACATAATTGATCACTTACATTTTGATTTATCTGTTTCAAACAAAGAAAGATCTTCTCTCAAATTTGAGTTAAAAAAAACTTAAAGAAAAAGTCTAATTTTTCGAAAAATCGCTTTCTATTTTAAAAAAGGAAAACAATTGTATCTCACTGACCAACAATTTTCTTCACTCTAAAAAAGAAAAAGTTGTTGATCATGCTAGAAACATTCAACTTATTCTAAAAAACTGGGCTTCTTCGCACTGTAATGTCACAAGAATTATTAATGCTCAGATTCCAGTTCAGTGTGAGAAAATCCTTGGAAGCAATATAGAAGGTGTTATTTCCTTAATAAAAAGTGTTGAGACTAAAGAAACCTTTTATAGCGCTGATTGTTTAGAAAAAGATTTTAAAAATAGAATTGTGAGCTCTTTTTTTATAAATCAAACTTTAATTGATACTCATTGCTCCACTGATTCTAATGGTAACACTAAATGTGTTTCTCAATTATCTGTTCTTGATCCTTCCCACAAACCTCCTCATCGTGAGTATGTTCTTCCCTCCACTAAGATTTTGCTAAAATTTCCTATATGTAATGGTGAAGTTCACTTGGTAAACAAAATTCTTAGCATGTTTCCTCAGTGCTCCGTTAGCAACTATGAACATGAAGATCAATCAAAGTCTTCTATTTCAGATGACTCTTTAATGCCTCATGACAAGGTATCATCTGAGAACAGCATCGAGGATACTCCTTGTTTCAGATCTACAAAGAGAACTCTTAAAGCAAATAATCAAAGTTCTTCGAATTCATTAGTTGAAAAGAAATCCAAATCAAATGTAAAAGGAAATAATCCTGGAATCAAAGTTTGTTATCGATGTGGTGATGCTTCTCACAAAGTCAGGGATTGTACTTTTGAAAAGAACTCTACTCGCATTGACAACATCATGACTTGTAATGATAAGTGGAACAAAAAAGGAAACTATTTGAACAGTCTCCCTGATGATTGTTATAATATATTTTCTTAAGTGACCCATTGCAAGATAGGTCAGTGTATATTAACTACACATTTTAGTTTCCGGGTAACTAACATATATGGTATCTATATAGTGGTTGCTCAAGACATATGACCGGATTCAATTCTCTTTTGGAAGATTTCATAAAGAAAGATGGTCCTACTGTTACATATGAAGATAATGTCAAATGAGCTACAAAGGGATATGGAACCATCAAGTGCAACTATGTTGTATTCAATAATGTTTCTTACGTGAAAGGTCTTCAGCACAATCTCATCTCAATTAACCAACTATGTGACACTGATTATGAAGTTCACTTTAACAAGAAAGAAGGAAAGGTTGATGATCAATATAATGTCACTATTCTGACTGCTAATTGATAGGATGACATTTATGTCTTGGATATGTTATCTACTGACAAATCTCTTCATTGTTGCTTCTTCTCTCACACTCAGTCTCATCTAAATTGGTTGTGGCAAAAGAGGTCATCTCATCTGAATTTCAAGAGCATATCAAAGATTTCAGGGAATCAGCTTGTAAGAGGAATTCCTAAGATGCAATTTGTCAAAGATAAGCTTTTCTCAGAGTGTGAAAAGGGGAAGAAAACCAAGTCATCTTTCAAACCAAAATTGTGTTCTTCTATCATCAAAGCACTTCATCTCCTCTATATGTATCTCTTTGGACCGGTTCCGATTAAGTCAAAAGAGTTGGGTAGAAGTGTACTCTTGTTATTGTGGATGAATTCTCAGGATTCACATGGGTAGCATTTTTAAGAAAGAAGAGTCACGCCTTTGATGAAATCATTTCTCTCATTAAGCAATGAGAAGTTCTTTATGATCACAAAGTCAAGCAATTACGTAGTGATCATGGAACTGAGTTTAGAAACTCCTATTTGGAAGACTTTTGCTCAATATCAGGAATTTATCATAACTTCTATATTGTTAGAACTCCCCAAAAAATCGCATAACTGAAAGAAGAAATAGAACACTCGTTAAAGCTAGAAGAACTATGGTTGTTGAAGTTGGTCTTCCTTTGTCATTTTGGGCTGAAGTTGTCAACACAGTGTGTTATACCCAAAATCGGTCAATCATTGTTAAGCGTCGTGGGAAAACTTCCTATGAGCTACTTAAGGGAAGGAAGCCATACATCTCTTACATTCATTTGTTTAGGTGTGTCTGTTACATTTTGAATCAAAGAGATCAATGTTCCAAGTTTGAAGCTAAAGCTGATGAAGGTGTGTTTTTAGTTTACTCTAGAATATCTAAAGCTTCCAGTGTATTTAATCTTTCAAGACAAACTATTGAGTAAACTTCTCAATGTCACTTTTGATGAAGACTTATTCGTATATGACCAGATTTATCACCCGTCATCAATTCTGAATGAACTTATTCACAATCCTTCAGAACCTGTTCCTGAATTCTTGCCAAATGACACTGAGCCTATTGCTCCTAATGTTGATCAAATTATCAACTCACAAACTATCTCTGAAGATTAGCTTGTCATCTATGAGGAAGCTGAACCATCAATTCAAGAATATTTTGTTCTTAACAACTCAAATGAATTTCCTAATCCTAGAATTCTTCGATGTCACACCCCCGAACCAAACAACGAAAACGTCCGGGGGTTCGTGTGACTTAAATTGAAATATCATCACAATGAATATACATGAAACATAACATAAACATCACCATGCATTAATACATTACAACTAACCTTGTTCATATCAAGTACATTGTCTAAATATTACATATCCATAGCTTAAATTGTTTGAGAGTCACAAAACATAACATCCTAACACACTTGGAAATGTTCTTCAGCTTATCTGTTACCTAAGAATACAAGTTGTTTTGAAAACGTCAACATATCTAATGTTGGTGAGTTCATAAGTATGTTTGATATAAAATTAGTTTGTATCGTTTGTAATACCCAGAAAATCCGATATTTTCTGAAACGGCAATTGTTTATGCAATAGGTGTGATGATCCATAGGTATATGCGTGAATGATTTCAAAACGTGTAAAAATGATATGTTTCTCATAATAATTTCTTGTATTTGTAACAACGTGATTTTTCAAAATAATTTTTCATTTTTCAAACACAATATAATCCCATTTAATATTCCCAAAATCACATGTATCAAATGTCATCATAAATAAAATATATCCCAGAATCTCAAAAACATAATCTGCTGCCAGTGTGTACAAATCATGCCGGCGCCTTCCCGCGATCCTCACTGGTACCTGAAACACACAACACATAACACGACAAACATAAATGCTTAGTGAGTACCCCAAAATACCACATACAAATAATTAGCCACTCGAGGCTATAACTCTACATGACCCTCTGGTAAATGTATCTCTGTGGGACCCTCCAGTCCCATAACTCTATGGGCCCTCTGGCCCTAACTCTGTGGACCTTCCGGTCCTAACTCTGTAAACTCTGATAAATATACAACATATCACAAATATAATAATATAGTGTATCACATCATACAACAACATATAAAGTACTCTGACACACAACTCTAATTACCACCCTAGGTAAAGTATAGTGAGAAGACTCACCTCGGGAAATCTCGAAAAGTCTCGAACTCGGAATACTTATCTAGTCTCCGCCTAATCACATAAATAAATTACTCTAAATCAATAATGACTCTCAAAGGCTAGATAAGTCTCTTATTATAACCTCTAGAAGGGTAAAAGACCATTCTACCCCTCTACTGGCCCACAGGTCCACTTGTTGACTAACCCTAAAAGTCAACGAAAATCAACTCCAACCAACGGTCCAACTTTGACCAGACTCGCCGAGTTCACATGACGACTCGGTGAGTCCGTACGTGTACTCAGACTCCTCCTAAGGTCTCACTCGACTCGCTGAGTCATTCGTCCAACTCGTTGGGTCACCAACGGTCACGAATCGCGGGGCAACCCGATCCGACTCTTCGAGTCTACTCATGGACTCAGCGAGTTTCCTCCATGATCATGCTCATTCAACCTTATAAGGTCAGATCTTCTTTGCTAACTTGTAGATCTAACCTTCTAACACTTAAAAGTCACGTAAAGGTTCAAACTTTACATCCATGCATCACATATATAGCCATAAATGAAGAAATAGCCATCTAAATGGAAACCTAGGCTCAAAACCCTCATAGGACAGCATAAAGTTGGATGGTTGGGACTCTTTGGACCTCTCATGGTCCAGATCTAACATCTACAGCACATTGGGACACTACATACTTCATATTGCAACCAAAATGATGTAAAGAAACCCTAGATTCAAAGTAATCTATCATATACACGAAATGGGTATGAATTCATACCTCCAGAAGCAATCTCAGGTCGAACAGCAACATATCCAAGCTCCTCCACAAATCTAGCTTGGATTCTCCATTTCCTCCTTGCAAGAACACACCAAAAGGATGATAAATTAACCCTTCTCTTGCTCTCTAAGCTCTCTCTGCTCACTAGGGTTTCTCAAGGGTGTAAGTGGCCACCAATGAAGGCCATAAGGGCCTTTAAATAGGTCCCAAACCCGGGAAATTAGGGTTTTCCTCGTTAGCACCGACTCGTCAAGTCAGATGCTCGACTCATCGAGTCCAATCGCTATACGCGTCAAAAGATCACGACCCTACTCGAAGAGTTGAGGCACCAACTCTTCGAGTCCCTCTAATGACTCAACAATTTAACATTTAAAAATAGCATACCCGAAAATCCGGATGTTACAATTCTCCCCCACTAGCATTAGACTTTGCCCTCGAAGTCTTCGGCCGAAAATAACTCTGGATGCTGCTCCCGCATCTCCTACTCTGGTTTCCAGGTCAACTCGGACCCCTTACGATGTTGCCATTGGACCTGAACTAGAGGCACCTCCTTGTTCCTTAGAACCTTGACCTTCCAATCCAAGATCGTGATCGTCCTCTCAGCGTAGTTCAGGCTCGCATCCACCTGAATATCCTCTAATGGAACTACAGCCGTCTCATCGGCGATACACTTTCTCAACTGAGATATGTGGAAAGTATCATGGATCTGACTCAACTCTGCGGGTAGCTCTAAACGGTAAGCTACGGTGCCTACTCTAGCGATCACCGTGAAAGGCCTAATATACCGAGGCCCCAACTTGCCCCGCTTCCTAAACCGGATTACCCTTTTCCATGGGGAAACTTTCAGAAGCACAAAATCCCCAACCTGGAACTCAAGCTCGGATCGCCGTTTGTCAGCGTAACTCTTCTGACGGCTCTGGGCTGTTTGTAATCTCTGTCGGACCTGCTGAATCTGCTCGGTTGTCTTCAGCACTATCTCAGTGTCACCAATAATTCTCTGCCCCACCTCCCCCCAACATATGGGTGTACGACACCTCCTAACATATAGAAGCTCGAAAGGAGGCACCTCCTAACATATAGAAGCTCGAAAGGAGGCATGCCAATGCTCGAGTGGTGGCTGTTGTTGTAAGAAAACTCAGCCAAGGGTAAGTATGTGTCCCAACTTCCTTCGAAATCTAAGACACATGCACCCAACATATCCTTGAGTGTCTGAATCGTCCGCTCACTCTGTCCGTCTGTTTGTGGGTAGTATGCCGTGCTGAAATGTAGGCGCGTACCCAACTCCTCATGAAATTTCTTCCAAAAACTGGAAGTAAAACGCATGTCTCGATCGTACACAATCGAGATCGGCACTCCATGCCGAGACACCACCTCTCTCACATAAATCTCAGCCAACTTGTCCATAAAAGTTCTCTCCCTAATAGCGAGGAAGTGAGCACTCTTGGTCAATCGGTCCACAATCACCCATATCGCATCCACTCCACGCGCGGTCCTCGATAACTTAGTGATAAAATTCATAGTGATCTGTTCCCACTTCCACTGGGAATCTCTAGTGGCTGCAAAGTACCATGTGCACGCTGGTGCTCTGCCTTGACCCGACGACAGGTCAAACACCTCTCAATAACCCACGCAACATCCCTCTTCATACAGGGCCACCAATAATATTTCTTTAGGTCCAAATACATCTTAATGGCCCCGGGATAGATCAAAAACCTCGATCTGTGCACCTCCTCCATCAGAGTAGTACGAGCCTCGCCCGTATAGGGCACCCAAATCTGTCGTCGATAGGCTATTAGTCCCCGACTATCCGTGACAAACTCAGATACCTGCCCAATCACCCGCTCCCTCTTGCGGTTCTCTAGCCGCACAGCTTCTGTCTGGGCCTCTTGGATGGTATCCAATATCGGGGTCGTCACCATCATCCTCAAAAATATATCTCGTATCGGGGCACTTTTTGCCCTGCGGCTCAGAGCATCGGCTACAACGTTAGCCTTGCCCGAGTGGTACAGAATCTCACAGTCATAACCCTTTACCACATCCAACCATCTCCTCTGACGCATGTTCAGGTTGGGCTGATCCATCAAATACTTCAGACTCTTGTGGTCTATGTATATGGTACACCGGAACCCATACAAATAATGTCGCCAGATCTTAAGGGCAAACACCACTGCCCCCAACTCCAAATCGTAGGTGGGATACCTCGTCTCATGAGGCTTCAGCTGCCTTGATACATATGCTATCACATGACCCCTCTGCATCAGTACTGCACCCAACCCGGATATAGACGCATCGCAGTACGCCATAAAATCCTCCATTCCCTCAGGGAGGGCTAACACTGGAGCTTCGCACAATCTTGGGCAAAGGGTCTCGAACGAGGTCTGCTGTTCCGGACCCCATACAAGCATGCCCTTTCGGGCCAGTTTAGTGAGAGGAACAACAATCTTGGAGAAATCTTTGATAAATCTCCTATAGTAACCCGCCAATCCAAGAAAACTCTTAATCTCGGAGGGGGATCTCGACACTTACCAACTCATAACCGCCTCAATCTTGTCCGGATCGACCAATATCCCCTTCTGATTAATGATGTTCCCCAAGAACTGTACCTCTCGTAACCAGAAATCACACTTGGAGAATTTGACATAAAGCCTCTCGGATCTCAGTACTCCAAGAATCTCTCTCAGATGCTCCTCGTGCTGCTCCCTGGACCTTGAATACACGAGAATGTCATTGATGAACACGATCACCAATCTATCCATCATAGGTCTATACACCCGGTTCATGAGATCCATGAACGTTGCCGGTGCGTTGGTGAGTCCGAAAGGCATCACTACGAACTCGTAATGACCATAACAAGTCCTAAATGCTGTCTTCTGAATATCCTCCTCTCGCACCCTCATCTAATGATATCCAGACCTCAATTCGATCTTGGAAAACCAAGACGCACCCTGCAACTGATCGAACAGATCATCGATCCTCGGTAATGGGTAACGGTTCTTGACCGTAAACTTGTTCATTTCCCGGTAATCGATGCACATCCGGTGTGAACCATCCCTTTTCTTCACAAAAAGGATCGGGGCTCCCCATGGCGAGCTACTCAGTCTGATAAACCCCTTCCCCAACAGCTCCTGAAGCTGAGAGGATAGCTCCTGCATCTCTGACGACACAAGGCGATAGGGTGCCTTGGCTATCGGTGCTGCACCCGACATCAGGTCAATCCGAAACTCCACCTGTCTCTCTGGAGGCACTCCTGACAACTCCTCAGGGAAAACATCAGCGAACTCACACACTATGAAACAGTTCTCGGTCTATCCTCAACAACCCGCGTATCCATAACATACGCTAAGAAACCATACAACCCTGCTGCAAACTCTGCCTCGCTCGAGTGGCAGAACAGAAAGTTGATCCGGTCCTAGTACCCTCTCCGTATACGGTAAGCACTCCCTCACTAGGGTCTCGTATGTTCACCAACTGACACTCGCAGTCTATCACAACTCCAAATCTGCTCAACCAGTCCACGCCCACAATGACACAAACATCTCCCATCGCAATCGGTACCAGGTCTATCGGAAACTCAACACCAAAAATCTCAAGTACACATCCCCGAATCACATCAGTAGCACATATTTCTCGCTCTTCGGCTATGGAAACTCACAGAGGTCGGCTCAACGCCTCCCACCGGATGCTAGTGTGACGGCTAAATGCTAATGACACAAAGGACCGACTCGCACCCGAGTCAAATAACACCAAAGCAGGTACAAAATTCACAAGAAAAGTACCTACACATAAATCAATATAATCATAACATATTTCAATAACATGATAAGGAAAAAGGATACATTCCAGCCACAACGTCGGGTGCTGCACGGACCTCCTCCGCGGTCAACTGGAAAGCTCTACCGCGAGCCTTCGGCGCCTCGGCCTTCACTGGACGACTCTCAGGAGCTTGCATGGCAGCAGGAGCGGACCCCTGAGATGCTCCTTGCACTGATCCTCTCAACTGCGGACACTCGGCCTTCCGATGCCCGGTCTGGTTGCAGTGAAAGCAGACTGCAAATCCCTTAGGGCAATCCTTCGCCATGTGCCCCTCTTTGCTACACTTGTAGCAAGACCCCACCCTACAAGTCCCTGATATTGAATAAGCGGGCTTTGCCCGCTTGGCTGCCGACTGAGACTGTACCGACCACCTATCCATCCTATGAGACTCGGCCTCCTCCCTGGCCTGAGTCTCTAGCTCGATCTCTCTCTTCCGGGCATTTTCTTGAAGCTCGGAAAATGTCTGATATGTCAAGTTCGCCACGAACTTACAGATGTCCTTCCTCAGAATACTCAAATACCGATTCATACGTGCTTGCTCAATAGACACATGCTCAGGGTAGAACATTGCCCTCTCATGAAACATGCTCGTAATCACTGTCACAGACTCCGTCCCTTGCTTGAGGGACAAAAACTCCTGGGCTAGACGTTCCCTCTCCACAGGGGGAACATACTCATCTCGGAACATGGTGGTGAACCTCTCCCAGGTCACCGTTGTATGCTCTGCAGTAGAGAAGTCAGCTGTCACAAACTTCCACCAGTCCTTCGCTCCCAAGAGAAGCTGGTTCAGCGCGAACCATACCCTCAGATGCTCCGGACAAGAACAAGTGTCGAAGCATCCCTCAATATCAGAAATCCACCTCATCGCAGCTATCGGATCCTGAGTCCCATCAAACTCTGGTGGCTTCGTGTTGCTGAACTCTCGGTACAGCAACGAGTCACCTCCCTGTGGCCTTGCAACAACAATAGCTGCAGTAGCGACAGTAGTAGCCACCTCAGTCAGAGTAGCGTATCGCTCATCAAATGTCTCAATCAACGTGGTCTTAATAGACCCAAACATCTCCGGTATCTCAGCTCGAATGGCTGCGACCACCTCCTCATGAATCATCCTGCGAATCTCCTCATCACTAGTACCACTACCTCCTGGGTTATGGCTCGTTCCCACCATGATGTCTCTGAAACACAACACAAAAGAAATCAGAGACTCGCTCGAGTATACTCACACTCGATACTCAATCCTACTCGAATTCCTTAGTACCCTAAGGATTCTTACTTGGACTGCTCACTGATCTGGTGTTTCCAGTAGTACGAGCCCTATACTTCCTTCTACAACGCATCGGTATTCACTCCAATTCCTCCTCCTAGGATCCCAGGTCGCAAGTACTCTATATCTCGCTAAACACAGGCTACCCTCCAGTAAGCCACTCATAAGCTCCTCGCTGCTACCAACTCACTCTCGAAGTATCTCATAGTAGCAGTAATATCCTAGGCTAAGGCATAACAAATAAGGCCACTCTAGTCCTAGATATGCATACTTAGCCTACTCTAGTTTGCATAGCATATCATGTAATATCTCATAACACACAATGTAAGGGTATTTTGGGAAATCACCGTCCGCACGCTGGCAGATTGTACACACTGCTCCGTTCTGCTTGTCTCGAAATCTTTTACTCTTTTAGAAAATTGTTTATTTTATGAAAGTTTTCTACTCAATTCCTTGGTTTGAGTTCAGATATTCCCGAAGGTGCATCCGAATCCCTCAAACCAAGGCTCTGATACCAACTTGTAACAACGTGAATTTTCAAAATAATTTTTCATTTTTCAAACACAATATAATCCCATTTAATATTCCCAAAATCACATGTATCAAATGTCATCATAAATAAAATATATCCCAGAATCTCAAAAACATAATCTGCTGCCAGTGTGTACAAATCATGCCGGCGCCTTCCCGCGATCCTCACTGGTACCTAAAACACACAACACATAACACGGCAAGCATAAATGCTTAGTGAGTTCCCCAAAATACCACATACAAATAATTAGCCACTCGAGGCTATAACTCTGCATGACCCTCTGGTAAATGTATCTCTATGGGACCCTCCAGTCCCATAACTCTATAGGCCCTCTGGCCCTAACTCTGTGGACCTTCCGGTCCTAACTCTATAAACTCTGATAAATATACAACATATCACAAATATAATAATATAGTGTATCACATCATACAACAACATATAAAGTACTTTGACACACAACTCTAATTAACCAACTATGTGACACTGATTATGAAGTTCACTTTAACAATGTGACACTGATTATGAAGTTCATTTTAACAAGAAAGAAGGAAAGGTTGATGATCAATATAATGTCACTATTCTGACTGCTAATTGATAGGATGACATTTATGTCTTGGATATGTTATCTACTGACAAATCTCTTCATTGCTGCTTCTTCTCTCACACTCAGTCTCATCTAAATTGGTTGTGGCAAAAGAGGTCATCTCATCTGAATTTCAAGAGCATATCAAAGATTTCAGGGAATCAGCTTGTAAGAGGAATTCCTAAGATGCAATTTGTTAAAGATAAGCTTTTCTCAGAGTGTGAAAAGGGGAAGAAAACCAAGTCATCTTTCAAACCAAAATTTTGTTCTTCTATCATCAAAGCACTTCATCTCCTCTATATGTATCTCTTTGGACTGGTTCCGATTAAGTCAAAAGAGTTGGGTAGAAGTGTACTCTTGTTATTGTGGATGAATTCTCAGGATTCACATGGGTAGCATTTTTAAGAAAGAAGAGTCACGCCTTTGATGAAATCATTTCTCTCATTAAGCAATGAGAAGTTCTTTATGATCACAAAGTCAAGCAATTACGTAGTGATCATGGAACTGAGTTTAGAAACTCAAAAATTTAACAATTAAAAAAAGCATACCTAAAAATCCAGATGTTACAGTATTATAGTTATTGAAAGTACAAGTGAATAATGTTGTTTCCCTGAAAAACCCGATGTTTTCCGATAAAATAGTATGATCGTTTTGTATTATTGTATCCTTACAACGAATGAATATGATTTCCCTTGATTACTTAGATGGTATTGGATCTCTATGTGAGTCGTTATAACCATGCATAATAATGACTAATTCGTCTGTCTTGGCATTCTTGCGAATGCCGGTATTGAATTAAGATTTTGTCACCCTAGACTGGCCGAGTCTAACTATAGCGAACAACTTAGGTGTGGGGGAGTCACCCCCGTATAGATTTATACACAAACTCTCGCTCTCCCTCCAGGAGACTCTGGTTATAATTACAGACTACGACCGACACTTATTAGTGTCACCCGTTATTTCCCACTAAATCGAACTGAAATTGAATAACCTTGTTTAACAACCTGATTTATGTTTACTTGAATAAAAAGGGTAAGCCTAACAGACGAAGAGAAGAGGGCAGCGGAGGCCCATTAATCATGTATGTTATTATAGGCTGTCGAGTATGCGACGGACACGTTGGCCCATCACACATATAATTGGTTTGGACCTTAATAGCAATGCAAATGGGTCACTAAGGCCCAATAGCATGTAAAATCCATTGAGGGTCCATTAGGCATGTAATTGAGTCACCTGAGGCCCAATATATATATATATATATATATATATATATATATATATATATATATATATATATATTTGAAACTACACGTTATAAACTTGATATTTTTAACCCGAAAATTTATAATCGTCTATTTGGTCCAAAAAAATTTAGATTGACCATTGTGGCCCCTTTTTCTATAAAAATTGCACTTTTAGTCCCCTTTTTATGAAAATTGACACTTTTGGTCCTTAAACCATTTTTTTCTTGACAATTTCTATCCAAACTTTATTTAAATAGTAATTTCAGTCCAAAACTATTGTATTTGTCATTTCCAGTCTTTATTTGTAAAAATTTTACATTTTTGGCCCAATTTTCGTAAGTATTACAGTTTTGACCCCAAAATCAAAAACTTTGCATTTTTAGTCCAATTTGGTAATACACTCATATTTAACCCCTGAAAAAGTTTATTTACATTTTAGACCCATCGTTTGTTAAATTTTCCAATTCAGCCCCCCAAAATCCCATTTTTTCGCAACCTTGGGCCCCAAACCCATTAGGCCCACTTTTAAGCCCATTAAGCTAAAATTTATGTTTTTGACCCTTTGGAAAGTGTTATTCTCATAAAAATCAGCTTTTATACAAATAAACAACTTATAACCCTCATAAAACCGACAATTTACAATTTATACCCAATCTTTGTTATTTTTGCAAAAATGACACTTGTAAGGTTCTTTTGGTTTTGTTTTACACTTTTTAAACTTAAGGACTCTTAGATCTATGATGTATGTTGTTTATTATTATTTTTGTTTATGATTCTTTCACCCTTTTTGCTATAGATCACGAAATATAACAAATATTACATATTATCACAACCAAAAACTAAAGAAATCGCACATAGCATTCAAACACACATAGATCATCACATAATACTTGTATTATCCCCCCAAAAACAAGTAAAAACCAAAAACAAGGGGGTATGAACTCACCTTTGCTTTGTTGTTTCGGTTTTGAAGAAGAATGAAAGAAGATGGTGTTGTTTTTGGTTCTAGCAAGCACCTTGAGTGGATTTTGAACTTGGATGGTTTCTAGGGAGCATGATCACGAAATTAGGGTTGTAAGAAGAGTGATTAAGTGTAGAAGGAAAACATGTTTGCAATATCTTACCACTAGTATGTAACTGGAAGTGATTTTTGGATGAAATTCTTCTTGAAGCCCTTATGATCTTCGAAATTTTGGAGGGAGGATGAAGATGTTCTTGAGGGAGTTTGAAGTAAATTGAAATGGTGATGTGTGTGAGTGGGTAGCCTCGACCGAAGATAAGAAGAGAGGAAGAGGAAAGATGTGTGAGTTGATGGATGCTTAGAAGTATGAGATTTGGCTCTTTGCTTAGTGGGTAATTAGCATGGAGAACCACAACATAAACTTCAGGTGTCACCATTTACTCCATGCATAATCTTTTCCCTTTTTTATAATGATGAAGGGCCAAGAGGGAGAAAAAAGAGAGATGGAATGGACCTTTAATGCTTGGTTCCAATAATAGGAGTCCTATTTTGATGGTTTTCGGCCCATTAGGCCCTTAGGATAGTTCACGACCCAATTTTATATAAAAGAATGGATTTATGGTCCATGAAAGCTAATTGAATAAACTATGGCCCAATAAGGCCCATTAAGGTAAACCAATTAATTTTGGACTCATTCTGGCCCAAAATGTTAAGTTTTATGAAAGTGGGTCTAATTAGGGCCCATTTGAGGGTCCTAAGCCCAAAATAGTCAAATTGGAAACTTATTGGTCCATTAGGCCCAATAAGGAAATCCTAGTCCATAATGGACTTAAACTGGGATTTTTAGGGTTTCCAAATCTTTTGTTGACCATTTGAAGTGTTTGTATAAAGTGTTTGATGGAATTTTGTTGTCATTGAATAAACATCATGCATACTTTCAACTTTTATTCACAAATGTTACTCTTGTTAATGTTACAAAAACCTTAAAATTCCTGGTTATGACATTCGACATCATCCTAAATCTCAAATCATTAAAGATGTAAATTATGGGATTCCCACACGTAGCAGAGTTAGCAGCAACTTCTGCATGTTTGTGAATTTTGTATCGATGATTGAACCAAACAAATGTTGTTGACGCCCTGAAAGAAGTTGACAAGATCAAGGCTATGCATGATGAGCTAAATGAATTTGAACGCCATCGTGTGTGGACTATTGCTCCCAAGCTACAAGGAAAAACAATCATTGGAACTCACTGGGTTTTCAGAAACAAGATGGATAAAGATGGGACCGTCATAAGAAACAAAGCTAGACTTGTTGGCTCAAGGTTTCTATCAGCTAGAAGGGTTAGACTATGATGAAAAATTTGCTCCTATTGCTAGACTTGAAGCAATTCATTTGTCTCTCGCTTTTGCTTCATTTAAGAACTTCAATGTGTAACATCCCAAAATTCAAGCCCAAAAATTTCATTTTTCATTAGTTAATTCATAAAACATTCATTAGAAAACATTGTATCAACACGTCATCTCAAAACGAAGTAGCATATTTAAAACCCACAACCATGAACAAATGTTATATCAAAGTACAATCCCAGAAAACACCATGCGGAAAATCATATGTGTGTGTGATGCCATGCTACGCCGCCGGCTCCTTCCCCTTGGATGAAGAGGTACCTGGAACCAAAAACTGAAACGGCAAGCACAAAGCTTAGTGAGTTCCCCCATCATACCACATACCATACAATACCATCAGTATCTTTCAACTGGTAATCATCATCGGTATCTTTCAACCGGTAATGGTCATCGATATCTTTCAACCGGTAATCGTCATCGGTATCTTTCAACCGGTAACTGGGGACTATTCCACCCCCTACCAATAGCATACGATAGCAAAATAAAAGCACACATTCAGACATATTCGGGTACTGACTTACCCCTTGGTCCTAAGGACCACTTTCAGGGAAACTATCCCTATCATGTAATATATCATACAGATATAACCCATAACCAAATGCATACCAGACCAAGATAAATTATCACAAAAACAATTATCCTTTAAATACTCCTCAACGGTGGGCTGACATCGTGGCCTTAGACCCACCCCTACTGGAAGGTAACTCACCTCGTAGCTGCTGAACTGTGCGGGAATCCTCTGACTGATGCCGCTGCTGCTCCGGAAATCCTCCGGCTATAATCTCCACAAAACAGTTAGTCAGAAACTGACATCTATCTTTAGGGTAAAATGACCATTTTAACCCTTGACCAAGTCAAAGTCAAAGTCAACTTCCAGTTGACCTGACTCGCTGAGTTGGCTTGCCAACTCGCCGAGTCCCTATCCTTCCATCAGACCTCATACCCGTCTCTACTTGTCGAGTTAGGCGATGACTCGAAGAGTTTTCCTTCTAAAAGAACACCGACTGAATCCACATCCGACTCGCCGAGTTGTATGAACAACTCGTCGAGTTCATCATCAACCGATGAACACGTTCTGTCCTTGACTCGCCGAGACCGTTCATGCACTCGCCGAGTTCCATGAATTCCCAGAACACTTTGCTCAGTCCAGAACGTTGGGTCACTCCCCGGGACTCCTAAAACCCTTCCACACTCAATTGACCCTTAAGACCCTCACTGATATGGGACCAAAACCCTTGGACTCGCCGAGTCTATCACATTCCTTACTAAGAACTTCGATTTCTGATTTACAACACTTAACCAAATGATAGATCCAGACCCCTAGACTCGATCTAGCACGTAGAGTTACAAACTTTACGTGCATGCATGGGACATTAGAGCTTAAAAGGCTCTAAAATGGTTCTTTTGTTGCATGGGGCCTTCCTTGGTGCAAAAAGCAACCTAGATCTGACTTGTGGCTCATAAAATGACATGATACAGAAGCCCAAACCCCCAACCATGTTTGCAAACATGGTTGACCACCAAAAATGGCTTATAAAAGCCCTAAATCACCCCAAAGAGGGATCTAACAAAAGAATGAGCAAGGTTCAGACTTTATACCTTCCAAAGACTACAAATGATGAACCAAACTCAAATCCTTCAGTCCCCTCTTGATCCTTCTATGCTCTTCCTTCTTCCATGAGATCCAAATTCACAAGAATCACTTAAAAAGCCTTAGTTCTTCACAAAAACGGCTAAGGTTTGGTATGAGGAGTGTTTGGGAGCATAAAGGGGGAAAGGAGGCTGCATAAGGTCGTTTAAATAGGATGCAAACCCCTGGATTAGGGTTTTTGTCCAAACAGCGGCTACTCGCCGAGTCCGCAGCTTAAACCCAGCGCCTCATCCCGCTTCTATTCGGCGAGTCAGTCCTTCGAATCGCCGAGTCCAAGGCCAAAAATGCAAAAATAAATGAAGATTTAATAACAAAATACATACCAAGAACCAGGTGCTACAAATCTCCCCCATTTATTTTAGACTTCGTCTTCGAAGTTTGCCGCTCGATCCTGAAACAGCTCGGGGTAGTGCTCCATCATCTCACTCACCGACTCCCAAGTCCACTCCGACCCCTTCTGGTGCTGCCATTGCACCTTCACGATTTCTACTCTTTGGTTCCTCAGATCCTTCGACTTCCGGTCAAGGATCGCTATAGTCCGCTCGATGTAATTCAGACTGCCATCAACCTTAATGTCCTCCAAGGGTACCACCGCCGTATCGTCCACTAGGCACTTCCACAGCCGAGAGATGTGGAAGGTGCTGTGGATATGACTGAGTTCGGCTGGCAGATCCAACAAATATGCCACCTTGCCCACCCGGGCTACAACCCTGAACGGTGCGATATACCTTGGGTCCAACTTGCCCCGCTTCCTGAATCGGATGATGCCCTTCCATGGCGACACCTTCAGGAGAACCATATCCCCAACCTGGAATTCCAGGTCTAATCGATGCTTATCGGCATAACTTTTCTGCCGACTCTGAGCAGTCTGAAGCCTGCTCCGGACCTGCTGAATCTTCTCTGTCGTCGTGAGCACTACTTCGGTGCTCCCCATAACTCTCTGGCCAACCTCGCCCCAACATATCGGGGTCTTGCACCTCCTCCCATACAACATCTCGAAGGGAGGACGGTTGATACTCGCATGATAGTTGTTATTATACGAGAACTCCGCCAACGGAAGGTAGGTATCCCAGCTACCTCCGAAATCTAAAACACATGCCCGCAGCATATCCTCCAGAGTCTGGATGGTTTGCTCGCTCTGGCCATCCGTCTGCGGGTGGAAAGCGGTGCTAAAATGCAGATGAGTACCCAGCTCGTCATGAAACCTCTTCAAGAACCTAGAAGTAAACCGCACGTCTCTGTCCGAAATCACCGAAACTGGCACTCCGTGCCGCGCCACCACCTCCCTGATATAGATATCGGCCAATTTCTCAGCCGAGATACTCTCCTGGATCGGAATAAAGTGGGCACTCTTTGTGATAAAATCCATCGTAATATCTTCCCATTTCCACGAATATACAACGACTGCATCTTGCCGTGTGGTCTCTGATGCTCGGCCTTGACCTTCCTGCAGGTCAAGCACCGCTCCACGTACCATGCCACATCCCGCTTCATGCAGGGCCACCAATAGTCCAGACGAAGATCCCTATACATCTTCGTCGCCCCGGGATGGATGGAGAATCGGGATTTGTGCGCCTCCTCCATCAGGACCTGGCGCACGCCTCCATGATAAGGGACCCACACCCTATGGTGAAGAGTCAATAACCCTCGGCTATCATAGTTGAAAGAGGGAACCTGCCCCACAATCCGCTCACTCTTCCGATGTTCCTCCTTTATAGCCTCCTGCTGAGCCTCCCGGATCCGCTCCAGAAGCGGAGTCACCACTGTCATCCTCAGACAGATATCCCTGATCGGCGCTGCCTTGCGGCTAAGCGCATCGGCCACGACATTGGCCTTTCCTGGATGGTAGAGGATCTCACAATCATAAGTCTTCACCACATCAAGCCACCGATGCTGCCTCATATTCAGATTTGGATGGTCCATAATATACCTCAAACTCTTGTGGTCCGTGTAAATCGTACAACGAACCCCATAGAGGTAATGACGCCTAATCTTGACGGCGAACACAATAGCCCCCAACTCCAAATCATGCATCGGGTAGTTCGCCTCATGAGGCTTCAGCTGCCTCGACGCGTAGGCGATGACATGCCCTCTCTGCATCAATACCGCTCCCAAACCTACGATGGATGCATCGTAGTACACAACAAAATCCTCCATGCCCTCAGGTAGGGCTAAGATTGGCGCCTCGCACAATCTCTGTCTCAGCGTCTCAAATGCGGCCTGCTGCTCAGGCCCCCAGCGATACACCACCGACTTCTTAGTCAGTCGGGTGAGCGGAACCGCTATCTTGGAGAAGTCCTGAATGAATCTCCGATAGTAGCCTGCCAATCCTAGAAAGCTCCGGATCTCAGATGGAGACCTCGGAACCTCCCAATTCATCACGGCCTCTACCTTGGCCGGATCCACTGAAATCTCGTTCTGGTTGACAAGGTGCCCAAGAAACTGCACCTTGCGCAACCAAAATTCACACTTGGAGAACTTAGCATACAAGTTCTCCCTCCTCAAAGTCTCCAGAACCTCCCGCAGATGCTCCTCATGCTGCTCCCGCGTCTTGGAGTAAACCAAGATGTCATCAATAAATACTATCATAGACCGATCTAACATCGGTCTACACACGCGGTTCATGAGATCCATGAATGCGACAGGAGCATTGGTGAGCCCGAAAGGCATCACCACAAACTCATAATGGCCATAACGCGTCCGAAACGCAATCTTCTGCACATCCTCCTCTCTGACCCTCATCTGATGATACCCTAAACACAAATCAATCTTGGAGAACCAAGATGCTCCCTGTAGCTGGTCAAAGAGGTCATCAATCCTCGGGAGTGGGTAGCGGTTCTTCACCGTTACCTTGTTCAGCTCCCGATAATCTATACACATCCGATACGACCCGTCCTTCTTCCTCACAAACAGAATCGGGGCTCCCCAAGGTGAACTGCTCGGTCTAATGAAACCCTTGTCTAACAGCTCCTGCAGCTGTATAGACAACTCATGCATCTCAGGAGGAGCCAACCGATACAGTACCTTGGCTATCGAAGCCGCACCAGGAACTAGGTCGATCGTGAATTCCACCTGTCGTTCCGGAGGTATCCTAGGCAACTCCTCGGGGAATACGTCCGCAAACTCCCGCACCACAGGTACATCGTCCACTGTCGCCCTACCAGTTTCCCGGGTATCCATAACATACACGACATAACCTGCGCAACCCTGCTGGAGGTAGCGCCTAACTCTCGCTGCTGAACATAAAGCTGGTGCTCGCTGTGGCCTCTCGCCCTGAATCACCAGCTCTCCCCCACTTGGGGTCCTGACCCGCACCAACTGCTGTGCGCAGTCGATCACTGCCCCATTAGGGCTGAGCCAATCCATGCCTATAATCACCTTATTCCCACGCAATGGAATGAGAACCAAGTCTACCAAGTAGCGCTCCTCAAATAACCTCATCACACAATCTCGAAATACCGTCGATGCCCGCACCGAACGGTCGTCTGCAATCTCTACCTCTAGAGGGCAACCCAACATGCCCGAAGACTCGGAAAATCTCTTGCTAAGCGCAAGAGATACAAATGATCGGGTAGCGCCCGAGTCAAACAACACCAGGACTGGGATGTCGTTCACATGGAATGATCCTAAACAGAGCACATATCAATAACACAGTCACAACAAAAAGAGATCAGAGGGAAAGAATCATACCCGTCACCACATCAGGTGCAGCGCGTGCCTCCTCGGCTTTCATCTGAAATGATCGGCTCCGCACCACTGGAACCTCTGCTTTGACCTTCCGGCCATCTGTAATCCGCGTCGTCGCTTAGACCGGCGTTGCTGCTGGCACTGCTGCTGACGCTGCTGTCAATCTCGAGCAATTGGCCCTTTTGTGGCCCCTCTGATTGCAATGGAAGCAAATCAGGTCTGTCATCTGTACCGCCGCATGGGCGGGGGCAGTACAATCCTTGCCAAAATGCCCCACCTTGCCACACTTATAGCAGCCCGAATCCGGCCCAGTGCGACAAGCTCCTCGTGTGACCGACCGCATTTCCCACAGCGGTCCCGTCCTGCCTGGCCTTTCGGCCTACCATCAGATCCCTTGGGCTTCTTCCCCGAAGCCCCAGTCGTCAGCCCCTCCACTGCCTTCCTCTTCTAGACGTGCTCCAGATCAATCTCCCTCTCCCTAGCCCTAACAATCATGGAATCCAAGGTAGGGCAAGCCGAAAAACTAACATGCTCTAGAATGTCAGCTCGTAGCATGTCATGGTAGCGGGTCCTCTTTATATCCTCATCACCCGTATACTGGGGCACCATCAATGCCCTCTCCCGGAACTTGGCGGTGATCTCCGCCACAGTCTCCGTAGTCTGCCTCATATCCAAAAACTCCCTGGCCAGCCGATGAAGCTCCACAGTTGGCGCAAACTCCGCCGTGAATCTGGTCACAAAATCCGACCAAGTCATAGCCTCGACAGCCGAGGCTCTCAATGATTCACCAACAAACTCCCACCAATCTCTAGCCTTGTCTCGCAAGCATCCTACTGCATATCTCACCTTCGAGCCCTCTGGGCAGAAGCTTGTCAGTTGCGCAGACTCAATGTCTGCGATCCATCTCCTAGCAGCAATGGGGTCTTTCACCCCATGGAAATCCGGCGCACCACTCCCACAAAAGTCCTTAAAGGACAGTGTGCGCGTACCCATCTGGCTAGACGCCGTATCACTCCTGAATGATCGGATACGATCCTCCATCAGCTCAACAATCCCCTCCTTAATCGACCCGAAGATGATAGGGGTCGACTCAAGGATGCCTCTCATGATCTCAGACGCGATGAACTCGCGTAGCCCGTCATCAACCTGCTCGGACCCCGAACCCGAGCCCGATCCTGATCCTGATCCGGAACCTCCTGCTCCAAGTCGTGTGGTCACCATACTGAAAATACACGCATAAAGGTCAGGATCATACATATACTCGAGAGATCTAACACACTTCCCAAGGTTCCCGATTTCGTCTAGGATTTCCTTGATTCGAGTACGGGTCCTCTGCTTTCAGTAGTACGGGCCCATACTACCTTCCACATCTACCCATGCTTTCCTCAAGTATTGCTTCAACTTCACCAGGTCCCTTTACTGATACCCCTTTCCACTAACCTCATCCTAGGCTTCCCTAGGGCACTCTCCGACCTACTCTCCGCCATCAGCTGCATAGGAGCCCCTACCACTTCCCCCAAACTAACTTGCAGGTACTGTTACATATCCGCTCCTTAGTTAGTTGGAAATAGCCAGAACCCCCATAGCACAAAGGAAGCAGCATTCGTGCATCGAGTAACCAAATCAGGCATAACCTATACAAGCCATCCTACTGCTGATTAAACAACCCTAGCATACAGCTCATACAATAGGCATATAAGGCATCCTCCTAGATCCTTAGCCCTAACTAGCATGCGATTATTAGAATCATATATCAAGTACACAAGGCATCTTCCTAGATCCTTAGTCCTATTCTAGCATGCAATTCGGAATCAAGCCACATAGCATAACATAACATGTATGGGTATCTTGGGGAAAACTTACTTGAGCCCGGCCGGTCGCATGCATCACACACCTTGTCTTTCGTAAAATCCTTTCGCTTAGATTTTTAGAAAACCATTTTATTGAAAAAAAATCTTTTAGCCCCACAGTTTGAGTCCAGACACCCCCGAGGGCGTGTCCGAATCCCTCAAACCACGGCTCTGATACCAACTTGTAACATCCCAAAATTCAAGCCCAAAAATTTCATTTTTGATTAGTTAATTCATAAAACATTCATTAGAAAACATTGTATCAACACGTCATCTCAAAACCAAGTAGCATATTTAAAACCCACAACCATGAACAAATGTTATATCAGAGTACAATCCCAGAAAACACCATGCGGAAAATCATATGTGTGTGTGATGCCATGCTACGCCGCCGGCTCCTTCCCTTTGGATGAAGAGGTACCTGGAACCAAAAACTGAAACGGTAAGCACAAAGCTTAGTGAGTTCCCCCATCATACCACATACCATACAATACCATCGGTATCTTTCAACCGGTAATCGTCATCGATATCTTTCAACCGGTAATCGTCATCGGTATCTTTCAACCGGTAACTGGGGACTATTCCAACCCCTACCAATAGCATACGATAGCAAAATAAAAGCACACAATCATACATATCCGGGTACTGACCTACCCCTTGGTCCTAAGGACCACTTTCAGGGAAACTATCCCTATCATGTAACATATCATACATATATAACTCATAACCAAACGCATACCAGACCAAGACAAATTATCACAAAGACAATTATCCTTTAAATACTCCTCAACGGTGGGCCGACATTGTGGCCTTAGACCCACCCCTACTGGAAGGTAACTCACCTCGTAGCTGCTGAACTGTGTGGGAATCCTCTGACTGATGCCACTGCTGCTCTGGAAATCCTTCAGCTATAATCCCCACAAAACAGTTAGTCAGAAACTGACATCTATCTTTAGGGTAAAATGACCATTTTAACCCTTGACCAAGTCAAAGTCAAAGTCAACTTCCAGTTGACCTGACTCGCCGAGTTGGCTTGCCAACTCGCCGAGTCCCTATCCTTCCATCAGACCTCATACCCGTCTCTAATCATCGAGTTAGGCGATGACTCGACGAGTTTTCCTTCTAAAAGAACACCATCTGAATCCACATCCGACTCGCCGAGCTGTATGAACAACTCGTCGAGTTCATCATCAACCGATACTCATCTCCTGCCCTGACTCACCGAGTTGTATGAACAACTCGTCGAGTTCATCATCAACCGATGAACACGTTCTGTCCTTGACTCGCCGAGTCCGTTCATGCACTCGCCGAGTTCCATGAATTCCCAGAATAATTTGCTCAGTCTAGAACGTTGGGTTACTCCCCGGGACTCCTAAAACTCTTCCACACTGAACTGGACCTTAAGACCCTCACTGATATGGGACCAAAACTCTTGGACTCGCCGAGTCCAGGAATGGACTCGCCGAGTCTATCACATTCCTTACTAAGAACTTCGATTTCTGATGTACAACACTTAACCAAATGATAGATCCAGGCCCCTAGACTCGATCTAGCACGTAAAGTTACAAACTTTACGTTCATGCATGGGACATTAGAGTTTAAAAGGCTCTAAAATGGTTCTTTTGTTGCATGGGGCCTTCCTTGGTGCAAAAAGCAACCTAGATCTGACTTGTGGCTCATAAAATGACATGATACAGAAGCCCAAACCCCCAACCATGTTTGCAAACATGGTTGACCACCAAAAATGGCTTATAAAAGCCCTAAATCACCCCAAAGAGGGATCTAACAAAAGAATGAGCAAGGTTCAGACTTTATACCTTCCAAAGACTACAAATGATGAACCAAACTCAAATCCTTCAGTCCCCTCTTGATCCTTCTATGCTCTTCCTTCTTCCATGAGATCCAAATTCACAAGAATCACTTAAAAAGCCTTAGTTCTTCACAAAAACGGCTAAGGTTTGGTATGAGGAGTGTTTGGGAGCATAAAGGGGGAAAGGAGGCTGCATAAGGTCGTTTAAATAGGATGCAAACCCCTGGATTAGGGTTTTTGTCCAAACAGCGGCTACTCGCCGAGTCCGCAGCTTAAACCCAGCGCCTCATCCCGCTTCTACTCGGCGAGTCAGTCCTTCGACTCGCCGAGTCCAAGGCCAAAAATGAAAAATTAAATGAAGATTTAATAACAGAATACATACCAAGAACCAAGTGCTACACAATGTCTATCAAATGGATGTTAAGGCTGCCTTATTATATGGAGATCTTTAAGAAGAAGTGTTTCTAAAGCAACCTCCAGGATTTGAAAGTGAAGAGTTTCCAAATCATGTATATTATCTAGATAAAGCTGTATATGGATTAAAGCAAGCACTGAGAGCATGGTATGACACATTGGCGAACTATCTTCTTGCAAGTAGATGCAAAAGAGGAAAGATTTACAACACCTTGTTCATCAAGCATTTAGGATCTCACATCAATCTTGCTCAAGTGTATGTTGATGATATCATCTTCGGATCTACTGATGAGAAACTAAGTTCTGAATTTGTTGAGATCATGGCTAAGAAGTTTGAAAGGAGCATAATGGGTGAACTAACTTTCTTTTTAGGTCTTCAGGTTAAACAACTAATTGATGGTATTTTTGTTTGTCAAGTTAAATACATTGCAGTTATGCTGAAGAAGTATGGGTTTTCTGACTGCAAACTGGCAAAGACTCCAATGTCTTCATCAACGTCTATTGGCACTGATATGAATGCAACTCTGTATCGAGGAATGATATGCTCACTATTCTATCTTACTGCCAGTCGTCCCAACATCATATTTTCTACCATATTGTGTGCTTGTTATCAAGCCAGTCCTAAGGAATCTCATCTTCACACTATAAAGAGAATTTTTCGTTACTTGAAGCATACACCCAATCTTGGGTTATGGTATCCTCGAGATTCTAAGTTCAAGATGGTTGGATACACTGATTCTTATCATGATGGATGTGGAATTGATCATAAAAGTACGTCAGGAATGGCTCAAATTCTTAGAGATAGATTGGTAAGTTGGTCTCGCAAGAAGCAAACATTAGTGACTTGCTCTACTGTTGAAGATGAATATGTAGCCGCTGGAAGGTGTTATGCTCATATTCTATGTATTCAAAATATGCTCTTAGATTATCGTCTAAATTTCTCAAAGACTCTGATCTGTTATAACAACACCAATGTCATTCAGATGATACAAAATCCAGTGTAACATCCCAAAAATCATAAAAATTTATAATTTTCAAAAACAACCATTATCGACTAAATTCCTTGTGTTCTTTACTTTTTCTATTCTTTATTTGCTTAGTTTAGTTTGTTCTTGTTTATCATACTTGAAGTGTATCCGATTGATACAAACCTTTAATTGGTATCAAAGCAGGTTTTGCCACTTACCTTTTGAAGCTTCATCATCTGAGTGGTTTTATTTTTCAAAAGCAGATGATAGAGTGATCATTATCTCTTGAGCAGTTGAGTAGTTTTGAACAAAACGATAGACAAAATAAGGAAGTGAGTTTCCAATGGCAACTCTTGCCTTTACATCAAGATTCAACACCCTTTTCTCTTCGTTGGTGTATCTTGACACAGGTTTCCTTTTTCGCTTACTATCAGATGCACCATCATTGGATGATTGATTCTTGACAATAATGGGACATTTGTTGATGATATCAAGCATATCAAAGTCCACGATCTCTAGAACATCCATGGCCTTTGACTTCCAAGCAGTGAAGTTGATTTCATAAGATGGAGGAATTTTGTTGCAAGCAGTCGATTTCGGATTGTAAGAGGTCTACATAATTACTTGAGTGTATCAAAAACCTGCTCTGATACCAATTGAAGGTTTGTATCAATCGGATACACTTCAAGTATGATAAAAAAAGAACAAACTAAACTAAGCAAATAAAGAATTGAAAAAGTAAAGAACACAAGGAATTCACCAAGAAATGATTTGTTTTCACCAAGAAAACGGGTTGTCACAAAGACGGTCACCAAGATGATTACATTAGGGTTTCACCCTAATGTTGAATATATACTAATCTATACAAGTATATCCCTTGATTCAAGGGATTGTATCTAATCTGTACTAAGAATCGATCTTCATAACAAAGATATCGGATCTGATATCTATTCTATAGTTATATGTATCATTACCTAATATACAAAGGTTACACAGAACTACTATCTACACGTTGGCGCTGATAGACTTGAGACGATGGCTCTGATGCTGATCTTGACGCTGACGCTGACAGATAGCGTATAGAGTGTTTGACTCATCAGATCATAAGGTGTGACCTTACAACTAGTTCTTTTCAAGATCCGAATTTCTCTATCTCTTTCTACTATTTCTCTCTTAAAGGTTCAAGAGCATAAAGAAGACAATGATACTTTGAAGTCTACTTTAGAACAAAAATGTCATGTTGTTCTTAAAGTCTTAAGAATATTATTATTACAAGACAAAGATTAGCATCTTATCAAGTTGATGAATTGTTGGTGTTTCTAACTAAGGTGAAGTTCTACTCTACATTCTTCATTAACTTCCAACCTCCCAAGAGGAACCAAAATCTTCAAAGGTTGTAAACCTTTTCTTTTCTATGGTTGAGTTTTAATCTTCCTAAGCTTTGCAAAATGATCCTTGGTGGGTAAAATAATTTTAGTTAATTCAAATCTAAAAATATTTCCGTTGCTAATTACGTCATTATAATTAAATTGCATTTGAATAAAAACCCAACAAGGCCAAGCCCACACACTCACGTCTAGCCTAGTTGTAACGCAAGTGCGCGTCATGACGCGATTTAGGCGCACTTGACATTTCACACAACGCATCGGGAACTAAGGAGCTTTTATTTTTGGTGAGTTCGGGTCGAGCCGCTTGGACTGACCCAATCAACGGTGATTTTGTGGATAAGCAGACGGAATATTCCAGAAGCCTCCAAAAAATACTGGATAAACTCCGGGTCGAATCGGATGTGATGCCGGATAACGACATCATCGAATTCGAAATTTGAATTGCCACATGGAAGCCTATGAGTGGTTGGACCTTGTCATCAAATATGCTTTTGGGGGGATTCGGGTTTTTGTATTCTTTATAAATAGGACCTCTCAGGTCCCATTTATTCCACACCTCAAAATCGCCTTCTGTTCTCCTCTCTTTGCGTTTTTTGCAAACAACAAAATTAGAGTTCTTCTGTTTTTCCGAGTAATCGCTTTGCGTTTATCTTTTCTTCTATAGTTGTTGGAACGAAGAATATTCTCCATCAAATCCAGGGTGTTTACGTTGAAGCTTACAACCTTAAAACGACGTAAAAACCTTTAAAGACAAGATCTTCTTTTATGTAGTCTTTTACCAATCAAAGATCAACACCTCGATGTTGGTTTTTGTTCTGTTATTTTAATTCTTCTGACAATGGGATAAACTTCCTTCTCCCTTTCTTATAATGAGACATGATCGTAAATGATCGACCTGATTTCCGGACGAAACTTGGTACCTATAATAATAATAACATGATTTATTATCCGCAACTATTCGACATGTCATTTTCAATATTATTTGTCCGTTTGATTATTTGTCTATTTGTTCTACAACAACGGTTACCCTTATGAATCCAAATACATAATTAAGGATTACATCTTTCCGGTCAATTGATATTTCTGCATCTTTATCATCAAAAGTGTTCTTCCGTTTATTGGATTGTTTCTTGTATCACTCCTACATTGATTTTTTTTATTGGATTGTTTCGTGTATCACTGCTACCTTGTTGCCTTTTAAT
The DNA here is from genome assembly GCF_051521515.1 of Lactuca serriola. NCBI lineage: Eukaryota > Viridiplantae > Streptophyta > Magnoliopsida > Asterales > Asteraceae > Lactuca > Lactuca serriola. The sequence goes on along the minus strand of NC_136409.1, from coordinate 74,037,918 downwards.
TTCAAATTCTTTATCGGCTAATCTTCGCTATTCTCCCAATCCTTTTCTGTTCAGCTTCTGAATTATTATCGATCCTCGACTCAACTTTTCATCCACCAAATGATCATGAATTCTTTTAAAAATTAAAATTATTTTTCTAGTAATGTACCTTTGTGTAACGTTTTGCGTCTTTCCTCCACTATTGTTGCTAATGCCATGGCTTGATGAATATAATTGATGCGAACTTCAACCCCTATTTCTAGCCTTAACCCGTTTATGAATCGACTCATAAATCATAAAACCTCATCATGAATCCCATTATAATAGAGAAGGGGTGAGCAAAAACCGCACCGCAATTCAAATTAACCGCAAAAACCGCATAAATCGTAACCGAGAAACCACAACCGCAATAAAAACCGATGGTGAGGTTTTCTGTTTTTAAAAAACCGCAAATTTGCGGTGTGGTGCGGTTATTAGTTTCGAAAAACCGCAAAAAAAACCACACCGCACCGCATATATTATATACAATTTTTTGTATCAATTATTAGTTTATTAAATATTAAAAATAAGACAAGTTTAATGAATGAAAGACGGATAAAATACTAGAAAACAAAAGTATTGGTTTTTTGTTATGTTTAACTTTGAAAAATGATGAAATTAGACAATTTTAAGATATTTATTGTTAATTACTAATGATTTGACGTTTTTAAGATAATAGTTGTTTGTGGTTTAAGTTAAATTGTCTTATACATTATGGTTTTTTTATTATTATTACAAGTAATATGTTTGAATTCTTAAAACTATTTGAGCTCTAAACTGTAGTTAAAAACCACACAAAATAATCGCACCAAATTCATGCGGTTAATAACCGCAACACAGAAAAAACAAAACCGCACTGCAAAAATAACCGCCTAACCGCACCGCAAAAATAACCGCACCATGCGGTTTTGAAAATGGGTTAACCGCATTTGCGGTTAGTTGTGAGGTTTTGACTAATAACCACACCGAACCGCACCGCGCTCACCCCTATAATAGAGCAGCAAGTGACAAATAACTATAAAACAAAATTTCCCTACTATTTCTCGACAGTTTGACTAACAATTTTGACTTGTTGACCCATACGTAAAAGGGTATTAGAGATGTAACACATATTACGAACATAGTTTTTCAGTAACTAAAACTATGTAAACATAAGACAAAACACAAAATCTCACAACAATCACTTAATAGCAATAGTAAAAATCGTTCTTTTTTTGTTTCTCTACACTTTATCTGTTATATTCCCTTGAAACTATACAACTTTATAACCATTAGACATCAACTTTCTGGCTGCAATTCCACTAGCTATGGCTTAAACTTAAACATAGTCTCCATCTGATTGGTCCAGCTGTGCTTGTTCTATTAAATAATTCCACGCAAGCAATGCTGCCCCAACAGCAGGCTCCACCTTAACAAAAAACATAACACAAATGATTTTAATATTATAAAAAATAATAATAATAATAATAATAAAACCCTTCTTTTCCCATTTAAAGTTACCTTTGGTCGAATTGGGTGGGTCCCGGGGAAGTCATTGGCAATGCAACTGATTACTTCTTTTCCTATGTCCCACCTTCTATTTGCTTCAAGAATACCACCAACCATTACAAGTGGAAAAGTATCCTTTCCATCTGAAAAACAATTAATTTAAATAATCCCCAATTATTTCATGATTTTTTAATCAAAATATTATTTTGTGTTTGATATTTTTGTAATATAATAAGTTTGGTTCCTTCAAAAACTTTCAAAAAGTATATTTTCGATTGAATAAACTAATACAAAATATTGGCAAGTAAGATTACATGTGTAATTTATATATTTGAGATACATACACACAAAATAATTTAAAAAAAAAAAAAAAAAAGCATAGAGAGGACTTATTTATTAAAACAATTTATTAACTACAGGGACCAAAACTGTAATTAATGAAAATTAAGAGCTACGGGGAGCAAAACTGTAATTAAAATACATCGACTAAAACTGTAATTGGGTCATTTCCTTAATTAAAAACTACATGGATCAAAACTGTAATTAATGAAAATTAAAAACTACAGGGACTAAAACTGTAATTAAAATTCTGGGACCAAAACTGTAACTAAAATACATCGACTAAAACTGTAATTGGGTCATTTCCTTAATTAAAAACTACATGGATCAAAACTGTAATTAATGAAAATTAAAAACTACAGGGACTAAAATTGTAATTAAAACTCTGGGACCAAAACTGTAACTAAAATACAGGGACTAAAACTGTAACTCAATCATTTCCTTAATTAAAAACTACATGGATCAAAACTGTAATTAATGAAAATTAAAAACTATTGTGTTTAAAATACAAGGACTAAAAATGTAATTCAGTCATTTCCTTAATTAAAAACTACATGGACCAAAACTGTAATTAATGAAAATTAAAAACTATAGGGACTAAAACTGTAATTAAAATTCTAGGACCAAAACTGTAACTAAAATACAGGGACTAAAACTGTAACTCAGTCATTTCCTTAATTAAAAACTACATGGATCAAAACTGTAATTAATGAAAATTAAAAACTACTGTAATTAAAATACACGGACTAAAACTGTAATTCAGTCATTTCCTTAATTAAAAACTACATGGACCAAAAATGTAATAAATGCATAAAAACTACAAGGAGCAAAAGTGTATTTCAGTGATTTCCTATATTAAAAACTATAGGGACAAAAAATGTAATTATTACATTTCCTGATATTTAAGACGGATGTATAATTTGAACTTATTGGGTCATTACAATTTTAATACACCTTTTCTAAAGAACAAAATGGTTTAGCATATTGTTTTATTTAGTTGATTTTTCATTAATAATATACTTTGCAAATGGTTTAGCATCGTTTTATTAACCCAAGATACTGACTACTGGAGTCAAGAAAGTCAAACTCTTTTCTACCAAATGGTTATAAATTATAATGACTAAGTATGTATATTAAAAAGTATGTTGATATTTTTTTATTTTTGTATTTTTGATTTTGAAATGAACCTTTTCCACACAACCCAAGTCTATGAACAACAGCTTTAACACTAGAAGCCAACTCTTGAACAGCATGAAGCAATATGTCATTTGCAACTTGATCCCCTGCTTCTGCACACGATACAACAACCGGGACTAGAGTTGCAATCCGGGCCCACGAGGGATCAGCATAAGTCCACCTGGCAATGCCATTCAAATTCAAATATGGTGAGTTGAATCTAAATATAATATTTAAAAAAAAAAAAAAAAGATATAGAAAGTGAAAAGTTGAAGAAAGAAATACCCAATGAGTTCATCTGGGGAAGAAAGTTGGAGCTCATGCAACATGCTACATGTAAGCATTGTTTGTGGGCCACGCCCATCATAAGCCCTTATTACAGCTGTCAAAGCCTTTGCAGCTATACCATATCCACTACACATATACAAGAAACAGCAATGTACTTTTATTTATTTGTATAATATAATATAATATAAATATATAATATCCTACTTTCATCAATTTTCAATTACAGACTTCTATTTTAAATCTTTTTCTTCTTAAGAAATGGAACTTTTAAAACTTTACACAAGTATAACATTGTATTTTTCAACTTTTTATTCTAAGGGCAATGTACTTTGATAAAGCTACCCAATTATAGCAATAAAAATTGTTTTGTATTATGATGACATTGCTATAATTGGGAAAAAAAGTTTCTAAATACAATGTTGTAATAGTGTAAAACATAAGTAAAATGATATAATAAACAAAATATATAAAAGTATTTTTTGCTATTTCTTGCATTTAACCCATATACTGATTATTCCTATGATGATCACAGTTAAAGACAACAAGAACTCATTATCAATTTAAATGCAAGAATTCACAATGTACTTTCATTTATTTGTTCATTACAACATCCTACTTACATTTTTTTATATTTCAAATTTTTTTTCTTATTAAGGCATTCTACCATGAAAACTTTACACAGATATAGCATTGAACTTTCATTTTTTTGTATTAGGACATGATACTATGAAAAATATACCAAATTATAGCAAAATCGCTTTGTATTTGGATGACATTACTATAATTAGGTAAAATTTTCAAAGTAAGATGCAATAATAAACAAATAAATAAAAGTAGATTGTTATTTCTTGCATTGAAGTAGTAAGAGTTTGTATGTGATAGGATACCTTCCCCAATCACCTAAGATGGGTCCCGCACCAGAGGCCCGAGCTTCTCTCCCATCTTCAGTATATCCATAAGCAATGGTTCCAGTTCCAGCAATTAGAACACACCCATGAAGTTTTCCCATTGTTCCACTAGCCAAAGCTGCCACAGCATCATTCTCAACAAAAAATTCAACATCACTCGGGAATATATCTCTGAATTTTTCAAAAACACATACAACAAACAAGGGTCAAAATGGAACAAAAAAACCTAAATACATCATCTCAAAAATGTTCTTGCATTTTATAGAATGTAGAGCAAATAAATAACCTAAGCCAATCTAAAATTCTTTGCTGATCTGTCGGATGATTTACTCCAGATACAGCTAAGCAAACAGCTCGAACAGAAGATCTAGTAGATCCTGATTTTAAAAGAGCTTCTGCCATAACTTGTTCTAGTGTCTCTCTTGCAGCAGTTTCTGTAAATCATATGAAATAACCATTAATGTCACTATACCTAAATCATAACATTACACTTTTGACTTTTGTATGAAGATTCTATATCAACTAAATTTGTAGCCTTATAGGTAGCATTGATTTGATTCAGAAAGACAGAAACAATCTTCATAAACTGAAGTACCCAATTTTTAACCCTAAGCTATGCATTTGGATAATCGTAACAAAATTTTGCTATTTCATAAAGGAAGAACAGTCGTTTAATACACATCCATATAGATGATAAGAAATAGTCGCGATAGATGAAGAGAAGAATGGATACCTCCAACACTATTGTGATTAGAACAACCAGCAACAGCACGAGCATAAACCGGAGGAGCTTCAAGAGGATTATGATTCGGAGTGAAAGGAGTAATCGGCATGCATATACACACCGTGTCGGTAGTCCCGCCGTCCAATCCGAGTATCAATTTCTGACGACCGCCGGTAAGTTCATGCTCGAAATCCCAAGGTCCTCGAATTCTGTTCCTTTTCATGGCTTCTGTCACCTGAAATGAATTCTCCTTTTTCGAGTTTCGACAAACTATTATCGCTGTGAAAACCTCACGAATCGATCAAACACTTTTAATAAGCAACGAATCAGATACAGTAACTTGACAAAATGTCTGAGGGGAGTAATATTAAATTACTAATTACAGAATTCTGTGAGTATTATAATACGATTCGGACGGCAAAAGGTCCAAAAGCTAACTGGTTAGCAGCTTCAAACAAACCTAATTTTATATGTGATATCAAAGATCAGAGACTGCAATATATTGTAAACGTCATAAAATAATGCAATATAAAATTAGTTAAGTAACGTTGAATGTCTATTTCATAGCCAATTGGCAACGATCTTCGATGTTTAACATATAATACAACAGCAAGAGTACCGAAATAGTCATATAATTTGTAAGATGTTGACCATATGTAGCTGTAGTTACTTGCATGTGTGTTTATAATAAGCAAAATTAAGGAGAGAGAGAGATTAAGGACGACGATGAAGAAATTTGCAGAGCTCTTCTTCAGTCTACTCGCGTCAGCCATAGTTTTTCTCGTGCACCACAATGCTCCCATGAACAAAATAAAACAAAGAGAAGATGACAAATAAATAATTAATTTTTCAAAAACCAAATATAAATATTTAGTTATAAAAACTCAACTTATTTTAATGTGATTCTAAAACAATATATATATATATATATATATATATATATATATATATATATATATATCTATATATATATATATATATATATATATATATATATATATATATATATATATAGGGTTAGGTTCATTTGAGACCACCTATATTTTGTGAGACCGTGAGACGCATTTTTTTATTTTTTTTTTAATTTTTTTTAATTTTTTTTATTTTTTTTAGTTAATTCATGTTTCGAAAATAATATTTAAATTTTTTTTTATTTTTTCATTTGTTTTGCATTTTAAAATTATTTTTAGAATATGTACAGTGTAATATTCTATTTAGAATATTTCACGTATTTTTCAAAAAAAATAGAATTTTTTTTATTTTTTTTTTATTTTTTTTAATTAATTCAAGTTCCGAAAATAATATTTAAAAAAAAGAATTTTTAGATTTTTCCATTTATTTTGCATTTTAAAAGTATTTTTAGAATATGTCAGTGTAATATTCTATTTAGAATATTTCACGTATTTTAAAAAAAAAACGGAATTTTTTTTATTTTTTTTATATATTTTTTATTTTTTTTAGTTAATTCAAGTTCCGAAAATAATATTTAAAAAAAGAATTTTTGGATTTTTCCATTTATTTTGCATTTTAAAATTATTTTTAGATTTGGTCTTACGGTTTCACAAAATTATAATGGTCTCAAATTAACCTGAAGCTATATATATATATATATATATATATATATATATATATATATATATATATATATATATATATATATATAAGGGTTCAATTGAGAAAAAAAAAAGGTTGAGAATGAGGGAATCATTCTCAACCACTCATTTATTTTTGCCGCAAAAGACTCCGTCATACCAGCAGAAATGGGAAAGGAATAGACATGTGTTTTCCAACAAAACATGTTTCCTTAAACTATGTTAATCATTACCTTAATATATACAAAAACATAATTTTTTCGTTTTTTTTTTTATTTTTAAGAAGCTATTTTTATCGAAAAATGATTTAAAATATACCAAAATTCATGATTTTTTATTCTCTACAAATAGACATCCATATTGATATAGTTTTAAAATAAAATAAAAAAATTATTTTTTTTTATATTTTCAGCTATCGTTATTCATAAGTGAATAAAAATAAATCAGGTTTTTACTACAATACATTTGTTATTCAGTTATGAATAAAAACTATAATTAATTTTTTTTTTTACAATTTAAGTATCATTCATATATAAATATAGCATATAATAAACATAGTATATTCATATTTAAATATTAAATGATGCATTCACTTATGAATATTACATAGTATATTCACTTGTGAATATTAGATGGTATATTCACTTATGAATATTAGATAATATTTTCATATCTGAATATTACAGAGTATTACATGGTATATCACATGTGAATATTATATAGTATATTCATTTGTGAATATTAGATGATATATTCACTTATGAATATTACACAGTATATTCACATATGAATATTACACAGTATATTCACATATGAATATTATAATGTATTTTCACATATATATAATTTTTATATGTTATTCACATATGAATAACATACAGACTTTCCTGTCAAATGATCCAACCAAACACACCATACATTTCTATCCAAACAAGATTAAACAATAGCAAACAAACATCCATGAAATCATTGTCATCTGTTTTCTTTCCTGTCAAATGAAACAAACCAAACTCCCTTTGTTATCGTTGATTTCCAGTCAGACCCCTTTCTCCATCTTTTCATGATGAACACACCAAACCTGATCAAATCCTTTTCCCCCATCTACTCGCCCGTTGAACATCGATCACCCAAACACCCACCTAACTGATTTACAATCAAAATAAAAGAAACAAGAAGAGGACCGTACCAATTGAAGCAGCAACTGCCCCATCGAGATCCTTCAGCACTTCCCGTCGATTACCACAGCCAAAAGCCACCATCTTCTAGACTATTTACGTCGATTGGAACCTCGGTTTCCCTTTATACCTTGGCTCGTTGACCCACTAACACCGATGCCATCTTCCCTCGCCTCCCTCTCTCTTCATTTCTCGCCGACAGGAAACAAATGAGAGGCAGCGGACGTCCGACCCAATCTCCTAGCAAAACCAAACCCTCGCTTCTGGCTTCTTTCCGACCGCAATCTCCTAGCAAAACCAAACACCTCTTGGTCTAGTCAAAACCACAGAGACCATCTCGGTTTGCGAGTCAGGAGACGAACCTCCGTGCTTCTCCCCCTTAATCAGACGAAGACGAGCACCGGAGAATCTTCACCTTGGTCTCCTTTGTTGCAGACGATGAATGTGTTTGAACTACAGATACGTATTTGATATTAAAGGTTGTTCTCGTATTTACAAGTTTGCCACCGTGTCTTTTTATGCTTGAATAAAATGAGTGGCTGAGAATGATTCCCTCATTCTCAACCTTTTTTATTTTCTCAATTGAACCCACCTCTCTCTCTCTCTCTCTCTCTCTATATATATATATATATATATATATATATATATATATATATATATATATATATATATATATATATATATATATATATATATATATATATATATATATAGGGGACGGTTCACTTGATATTAAAAAAAATAGAGATCTTGAGATTCAACCTCAGCCACATATTTCTCATTTGCCGCTCTAATGCTTCAGCGTACCGGTAACACCGGAGTATGCCTAATCATAAATGATTATGTGGCATAGAGGTATAATCATATAGGATTATACATGTTTATACGTATATACCTAATCATAAATGATTACACATATATGTCTGTTCATAGATTGAGTAATCATAAATGATTATGACAGTTGGTGGCAGAAGAGGTGGTGGTGACAGAGGTGGCGGTGGTATAAGTAACGGATGTGACAGTGATGGGGTCGGCTGGTGTTAGAGGTGGTGATAGTGGTGGTGGCGATGACAGTTGTGGTGGTGGAGATGGCGGCAGAAGAGAAAGGAATGGGCGGCGTTGTATAATCATTTATGATTATACAAGGTCTGTTGTGTCGGTACGCCGGAGGCTTACTGCAACAGATGTAAAATACATGGCTGATGTTGAATCTCAAGATCTCTATTTTATTTTTAATCTCAACGGAACCTACCTCTCCCTCTCTCTCTCTCTCTCTCTCTATATATATATATATATATATATATATATATATATATATTATTTTAAGGTTTTCTGGGCGAAGATAAAACTAATATATTTTCACTACAACATTAAATTTTTTTATGTGTTAAAACTTTCATAATTTTTGATTTCTTTTTTAAATCTAATTTTATGTAACCAACAAACTAAGGGTGTGTATAGGGCGGTTTGGTTCGGTTTTTGGTCAAAACTGAACCATAACCATTCAGAGGAGGAATGGGATTCAGAGGGGTACACTGGGCGTACGTCTGGTACGTTGCACGTAATGGCCTAAAGTGGTGTACGTTGGGTGTACAAGCTGAGTACGCAGGGTTATTATTTGGTTTGTGGATTGTTGGACCAGCTAAAGATGTATGTTTGGATTGAAAATAAGTTATTGGGCTTAGGGTGAGTCTCATGTAAAGGTTTGGGCCCAATTTAGAAAATTAGGCTATTAGTGGACCATTAGTGGACCTTTATGGACTTTGGAGTTTTGGGCTTGATTGGTTTTGGACTTGGGTCTTAGTTATGTATCTTGTTGGGCCAGGGGTAAAATGGTCATTTTACCCAAAGTATGAATTATGGAACATGGTATTGAACCCAATTGCTAACTGGATGATATTTTGGAATTGATAGCTTAAGAAGTCGTCATGGCAACAGTGAGGATTTCTTGCAGTGGACTTCAGCAGTGCGAGGTGAATTACCTTCCAGTAGAAGTGGGTCTAAGGCCATAATGCCGACCCACTAGTAGGAGTTGTTTGTTAGATGATTGTCTTTGTGATAATTGTTTGGTATGCTACTATCTGTTATGTTTATGTGCTAGTATGATATGATGTCATGTAATATTGGTAGTAGGGGAACAATCCTTGTATCAGTCGAAAGGACCAAAGGGGTAGGTCGGGCACCCCGATATGCCTGACAATATGATTATGTGGTAGTAGTAGGGGTGAAATAGTCCCTGAAACAGGTTGAGATAAACCGGAAGGTAGTTCGGGCACCTAGATATGCCTGACGAAGGGTAGGTCGGACACCCCGTTATGTCTGACAGGGGTAGGTTGGGCACCCCGGTATGCCCAACAAGGGTAGGTTAAGCACCCCGATATGCTCAGCACGGTAGGTCGGGCACCTAGATATGTCTGACAATATGTTATTGTATGATGTGTGGTATGACAGAGGGCTTCGTGCTTACGATTTAAAGTTTTAGTTTCAGGTACTTCGTTTTCAAAGGAAAGGAGTCGGCATGATTGCAGCGCATTACACTATGTTTTCCACACATGAGATCTTTCTGTCAGTTATATGGGTATCAATAGTCCTTTGTTAGAGGGATGTTGTGAGTTTTCTAATGTCTTTGTGCAAGAAAAATTTTTAGGCAGGAATTCATCTGATAATATATCTAAGGAGCTGGTAGAAGATAAGCTTGGGGAGGTGGAAGAGGTTGAGCTGGAATCTACTAAGAAAAAATCAGAGACAAATTTGAAAAGAAACAAACTTTTGGAAGAAAAAGAGGGAAAGGTGATTTCTGGTATGAATCTGAAACGAAAAGAATCTGAAGAGAAGATTTCTGGGAAGAAAAAGAAGATCAGAAAGAGGAAGAAGTTTGAAAATCTGCAAAGCTTATCTGAAGACAATGTAGAGTCTTTCAAGTCTGTTGAACAAGTCCCAGATCCATCAATCTTTCCATATTTGAAGGGATCTGGAGTCACAAGAAAAAGAGTTGAGCTTCAAGGAAGACCCAACCACACCAGTTCAAAAATCTGGTTGGGCAAAGTCGAGCCAACAACTTTCAAAATGGGCAACTTTCCTGGAGGCAACCCGATGAGTAGATTTTAGTTTTTATGCTTTCAATAAAGAGATGGTCGTAGTTCCAAGCAAGCTTGGGGAAATCAGAGGATCGACAGAGCCGCTAAAATTCAGATTTTTCGCCACATCTTCGTTAAAATCAGATTTCTGCAATCTTATCAAGTACATTCTTTCCTAGCTGCATATTTTTGTTTTTATTTGCTTTATTGAGTTGTTCATTCCTCTCTAAGCATTTAGGACAATGCATCATTTTAAGCTTGGGGAGAAGGTTAGTGTAAAAAGTTGCATTTTTGTTAATAAAAATTAATTTTTCAGTTTTTCATTTAAAAATTTTCAAATTTTATTTTCTGTGTGCATTTTTGTTAAAAAAATTAATTTTTAAATTTTTCATTTAAAAATTTTCAAATTTTATTTTTCGTTTGCATTTTATTTTATGCATTGCATGCATATAAAAATTCGAAAATCCAAAAAATTATTATAATTTTCTATTTTTATTTTTTTCTGCATTCATAAAAAAAACCCAAAAAGATTTTTATTTCTAGATTTTTTTTCTACATATCAAAATCAACAGAAAAACGAAATAACTGAAATAATTTACATGAGATGAGGATATCTTTTTACATTCGTTAGCTCTGTTAATATGAAGTGTGATAGTTATCGAAAATAATAGTCTCATTACAATCAATTATAATTAATATCATATAGTGCTTTAAATGTTATCAATATGAACCAATGTACAAGTAAGATAATTTTTACAATGGAAGTGTGGGATGGAAAAAACGAACAATGTTTTGAAAATAATTTCCTCGAATGCCTTAAAAAGAACCTAGATTGGATAACCCTTATCATTCCTTGAAAGACTGAACCCTATAGTTTCTACGCCTTTTGAGGTTGGGAGGGAACTCTCGTTATACCCACAAAACATTTATCATTTTTGAAGTATTGAAGATATGGTGAGCCTCAAAGTAAAATTTGCGCCCAGTGTATATATATGTTAGAAATGGTACATCAAGCAACTTGAAGAAATCTGCAATTCAAAGTCAAGTTCAAGTCGAAATCAAGAACCAAACAAGTTAAATATGAAGAGTTGATCAAGACGAAGAAGATGTGTGGTATAGTGAGATTGATCCCTCGATAGTGGAATCATAGGGGTAAACTTGGATTTTTTGTCCATAATGGAGCTTACCGTGTTTACTGGACGAGTTCGGAAAAAATGAGGGGTTAGCCAAGCTAAGTTTTTATAAACGAATTTTCATGAAATTATTTTTAAACATACACTGTTTTCACAAATTAAATTCGGCGTAAAAATTATTTGCTCGAGCTTGGTTTAACTTATTAAATATAATAATGAATCGTTAATATAAAGTATTGAGACTGTTGTCTAGGTAGTGATCACATCGGAGCTTCCTCGTTGTGAAATCTGATCATGTGACAAAAAAGAGTGAAGTACTTTACTTTAAGTTTTCATTTTATTTCATTTTAAATTCTTTTTAGGTCATCTACATCTATCCATTTGTTTATAATGTTTTATCTTTTTTATTTTTACTTGAGGGCAAGTAAGGTTTAAGTTTGGGGAGATTTGTTAGATGTCATTTTATGCATCTTATAGGGTAGTTTTCATTAGCATTTAGGATCATATTTTGTACATTTGCGTGTCATTTATTTAAATAATGCTCAACTCATGTCTTTCGTTAGAATTCTGGTATTGCTCATGTTTTTATGTCAATTTCATATAGTTCAAGTGGAGCAGTGCTTTGGGAGCAGCTGGATGCATGTTTGGAGCTTAAAAGGGAGCTTGGGACTTATGAAGGATTATGAGGAATTCTTGGAAGATGCTTTGGTCAAGAAAAAATCGATCGAATTGATCACGCGAAGGTAGAATATGTGATCTAAAGTTAAAGGGTGGTGCTGACAGCTTTGACCCCCTGTCAGTATTTTGACCATATCTCATGAATCGTAACTCCGATTGACGTGATTCAAAATGATCAGAAAAGTAGAACATATTTTGGACGTCTTAGGTAAAACATGCGATCACAAATATGGTCCATGCGATCGCATATGGCCTTTATGCAATCGTATCTTTGGTCGCAACTTGGATTCGAGGTTTTTTAGTCCCAAAAATTCATCCGAAAAACTCAAAACATGCGATCGCAACGTATGTTTATGCGATCGTAGCTTCCCTCTATGCGATCGCAGGTATCCCAAAAAGTGCCAAAATAGCATCCTACTTCACTAAAAAGACCCGAAGCGCATTTTCCCTCTTTGGTCGCAACTTGGATTCGAGGTTTTTTAGTCCTAAAAATTCATCCGAAAAACTCAAAACATGCGATCGCAACGTATGTTTATGCGATTGTAGCTTCCCTCTATGTGATCGCAGGTATCCCAAAAAGTGCCAAAATAGCATCCAACTTCACTAAAAGGCCCGAAGCGCGTTTTCCGTCTTTGGTTGCAACTTGGATTCGAGGTTTTTTAGTGCCAAAATTCATATGGAAGTGAAAACTCAAAACATGGAATTGCAATGTATGTTTATGCGATCGCAACTTCCATATATGCGATCACATGTATCCCAAAAAGTGCCAAAATATCATCCTACTTCATTAAAAAGGCATGAGGTGCGTTTTCTTCAAAACCTGCGATCGCAACTTTGATAGATGCGATCGCATGTGTATCGTTTTTGTTGTTGGACGTATAAATAGACCCTCATAACCTTCCAATAACCTAAGTTGGCGGTTCCAGAGGTACTAGACGATGAAAATACGATTTTTGAGGCATTTCTTGTCTGATTTCAACGATTTCTGAAGATCTGAAGACTGTGGATCATCTCTTTCAAGTAGATTAGTAAGATTAGTTGTTTAATGTTTCTTTTCATTTGTTTTTATCATATTTTAGCCATGTATGGCTAAAACCTTAGTTTTCAGTTCTGCAAAGACAAGTACTTTTCATGTGATTGATCATTAGATCTGGCTTTTGATTTGTGTTTCTATCTAGATATTTCAGTTTTGTTCTTAATGAATGTTTGATTTGCATTCTTGTTATCTGATCACCAAGCTAGGGTTTTATCATTCCAGTTAATCAATTATAGAACTTGTAATTGTTCTAATTAATTGGTAATCAGTAACAAGTAATAAATCGGTTCCGTGTTTCGGATTTGACTTTATTATAACCTGTAAACATCATATATTTACGCTTCTGAGCTTGTGAGAAGTATTGGATATTGCTAGGAATTTTACAAAGAACTTAATGCAATTTTTATGATTTAATTAAGAGCTTGTTTAATTGAACAATAAAAGGTTAGGGTTAATTCAAAGAGCTTATTTTGATTAACTAGTTTAGGTAAAAGAGAAATTACTAGAGCTTGTTAGTTTTTCTCAATACCAGCTTAGATAGAACGCATCTCAAATAACTAAGTCAATGTTGATTTCATGATTAGGAAAGTCGCAACATAGATGAAATCGTTTTTATTATTGATTTTCGTTTAGTTATAATATCACTGCAGTTTTAGTTTTTAGTTAAATTTAAAATCCCCCTTTTATACTTTCTATTTCTTGACTAGAATGTGCCTAATGCAAAAAGGCATTGACCATTAGGCTGTGTCCCTGAGGATTAGACCCTACTTCCCTGTGCTATATTTTTGGTGCAACCAACAGTGATAATTTACATGTTTAATATGTGCGCAACAACGTGTTAACAGTGGCATGCAAAAGGGTAGCCCCTGGATATGCTGGGTGTACCTATGTGTATGTAGGGTGTATGTTCGTCAGGGGTAAACCCTAATTTTTAGGGTTTTCACCTTATTTAAACACACTAAGACCCAAAGTTTTCAACTTCTTAGCCTCCATTTCCTCTTGTGAGCTATACCTCGAAACCCTAGCCATCTTTAAGGTGTTCTTGAGTTTATTGAGAGTTTTTTGTGTTCTTTTGTGATTTTGAAGAAGAAAACTTTGTGGTGGTGCATTGTTGGAGTTGGAGCTTCAAGATCTAGGGCTATCTTCTTCATTGAAAACTTCTAGAGGTAAAAAATTCTTAGCTTGATGGTTCCTTGCTTAGATCTCTTTTTTTGGTAGATTTAGGAGCTTTTGGTCCCATGACATTGGTCTTATGGAGTATAGAATACTCCAAACCACTTGAGCTATCCTTTTAAAGACTTAGGAGTGCATGGAGTCATAAAAATCAGATCTTGGAAATTAAAGATCAACCATGCATAAATTAGTGACCACTTATTGGAAGTAGAATGCCAAATCTATGACTTGAGTCCCATGAAGGTATGCAAAGGGATAAAGTTGCCAACTTTGTTGTAAAGGGCTTCCCTAGGAGGCTAGATCTAAAGTTGGACATAAGGTCCTAACGGATTAAGACCTAAAAATGAGGGTTTGGCTAACTGAGGTGTACACAGGTGTATGCTGAGCGTATGCGCCTAGGGTCCAAATCATGTGAAGCACTCGATTATGTCGGGTGTACTGATGGTACGCTTAGTGTACTCACCAGAGAAGTTTTTGGGCTCGTAGTTTTGGGCCACCTTGGGCTTAGGGATTTGGGCCCTTGTTGGGCTGTAAGCCTTTTTGTGATGGGCCTTTATGGACTTGAGATCATATTGGGGCATGGAATGTTTTTTGGACTTTAAGCTAGTCTGGATTTGGGCCTTGGTATGTTAGGCCCAATAAGGGAAGGGTTAAGCAACCTTTTACCCTTGAAGTCGGGGTTTAGGATTTAGACTCTCGGGTAGAATTAATGACCTAATTGATAATGAGGATTCTACTATTTGTGATTTAGTGAGAGGGCTTCACGATTTGGCAGACTGAGTGTGATTTGTTATCTTCAGACTGAGGTGAGTTTCCTTCATTATACTTGTGGGTCGAAGGCACCAATGCTGGCCTACTGAATTATGTTTAGATGATGATAATTGTCTTGGTGACAATGTCTTGTTATGCTTGTATATGCTTGTTGCCTCTTGTGAATCTTGTTGTTATGATTGTATGCTTTCTGTAGGGGTGAAACAGACCCGACACCAATTAAAAGAGACCGAAGGGGGTGAAATATACCCAATACCTGTTGAAAGAGACCGAAGGGGATGAAATAAACCCAGTACCGTTTGAAAGAGACCGCAGGGGGTCAATTATACCCTATACCGGTTGAAAGAAACCGAAGGGGGTTAAATAAACCTAGTTATGTTTTGACTGTTATGGATGTATAATATGATGTATTAAGGGGAACTCACTAAGCTTTGTGCTTACGGTTTTCAGTTTATGTTTCAGGTACTTCTAGCTCGAAAGGGAAGGGCCCGACTTGATTGTACCGCATACGCTCATGTTTTTCCACACTATGTGGTTTTGGGATTTTGTATTATGATGTTATTTTACTATGATACACTCTTGGTTGTTTGACATGATTATGTAATATCTTGGAATGAACAAAAAATGACAATTTTATCTGAAATTTTGGGATGTTACATGACTGGATCACCTCACAAGACCTACGGCCTATTTGGACCGCTCTGCGGGCCTATGACCTGACTAGAATGCCTCGCAAGGCCTACATTCTATCCGCATCGCCTCGAATATCTTGGCCTTCAACACAAAGTAGGACCAACTCAACCCAACCCATTATAATATCTCGACATATACATGTAATCAAATAACAATTATAACCAAGAAAACAGGTAATCATATTGATTTACTGACTATCTGATCTCTACAACATACCTGTGACAACCGTCAATTTTCGGTCTAGACAAAGTCAAATAAAGTCAACAAGTCAAACCGGTCAACTTAGCTAACCCTAGTATATTAGGGTTTTCCTTATCTTTAAAGTTGTACAACTCGCTATGTTAATACAAAGTAATCACTTGAACGTTTCATGTGTTCATAAATTTTAAACCCTAATCAGGGTAAGTGATGGAACTACTCAATAAAACATTATTCCATACCCCTCGGGGGCATATAACAATTATAATGAGGCTTAA
Source organism: Lactuca serriola (assembly GCF_051521515.1). Classification (NCBI taxonomy): domain Eukaryota; kingdom Viridiplantae; phylum Streptophyta; class Magnoliopsida; order Asterales; family Asteraceae; genus Lactuca; species Lactuca serriola. The sequence goes on along the minus strand of NC_136409.1, from coordinate 74,021,173 downwards.
TGGAGTGTACAAACCTTGCGTTGCGAAGCTAAACATCCAAAAAGGTCAACAACGAAGTCTCTCTCAATCTGTCTTTATCAATCTCTCTCTCTCTCTCTCCAAAATCTCTCTCATAACCTCCCTCAACTTTTTATAATCATTTGGGGGGCATCCTGACCCTTAACTTAGCCAAAAACCGCGCAAAACAGGAAGTTTACTTGAAAAACAGCCTTATAGGGCCGAAACCCTAAGAAGCGAAACCAAAGGACCAAAGTCAAACCCTAGGAACCGAACCTTCTAAAGAGCCAAATCTACTTGAGAACCAAATTTGTAGGAACCGAACTCGCATAGACTGAAATCGTAGGACCGAACCCGAACCTCGGAGAACCGAACCTGACCTTCGCCTTCACCTCGCTACTTCGCTTTCGGTTCCCTCTAACACTTGCCTACGGGATTCCTCGGCCGAACCACCTTTCGGTTCTCATCACAACCAAAACCCACTTTTTGTCCTCAACATCAAGGACCGAACCCTCGACCCTGAATCCGAATTTTCGCAACTTCGCACCTTTTCCCGGTTTTCGACAATTTTCGTGTTTTAAGCCCGTTTTTCATGATTTTAACGTGGGATTTTCCCCCGAACTCATATTTTGACATATAAGAACCTATATACTCATAATTTAAACACATATTAAGGGAAATTATTTCCTAAGAATAAAATCTAGTGGGTAAGGTATTGAGGTGGAGTGTTGACTTTACCTTTAAGTTATGACACAAGCAATCTTCCACACCTACTCCAGGGCCATACTCAGTCACTATTCACCCATACCTAGTCAACTATTTGTCCTTTCACCCTCTTTCTCCATCTCATAATCTGATCAAAGGCTGGAAATTCTTATCTCTCCTCCCACTTTATTCACTCTTTCTCAAGAAGAACAAATACACCCTCTCACTTTCTCTCTCTCTCTCTCTCTCTCTCTCTCTCAAACTCGAGACTGCAAGGCTGTTATTGAGCTTCTCACTCACTTTTGGTAAGTATTTCCATCCTACACTTGGTTATCTTACATCCTTTCACTCAAAACATGGATTCCTTACACAAATATCATCATATTTATTCATAGAACCTTCAAATCTTCAAGCATCTCCCAAGTGTTCTTGACTTGGAAACTCCTTTTCTTCATCATCCATCTATTGAAATCACTTAAGGTGAGTTAATAACCCCACATTTGCATGTTTTCTTCAAGTTTTAGGGGAGAATACAAGTTAAATTACTAAAAACTTAACAAAACTCAAACATCAGCTTTCCACAGGAAAGTTTAGTTCCATTCACGGACTGTTTTGGACACCTTAAACATTTTTGTTTTAAAAAATGTATTAGATTCAAATAGTTCAGGTTTATACCTTTAAAATTACTTCTTTCACATATTCACACAATTTTTCTACAATTTATGGTGATTTTTACAAAACTGTCAATCACTGTAGCTACGAATTCTGACCATTCTATGAATATGAACGTTTTCACACTAGTTAGAGACTTATAAAAATCATAATAAATTTATGAACAAACTAGACATATTTTCTAAACTCTCATAGTTTATAGATTTAGTTTTTGATTTCGTATGATTTTTCTGTGATTTCTAAATCAGTGCAGAAATGGTAAAAACGAATTTACAGATTACAACTCTCATAACACTTTGTAACATGTTGAGCAAAGTGTTAATCCTTGATGACTTCATATTTTGCATGTGTTTTCTGTTGGGATATAAATATATAACAGAAAAATGTTCACTAAATTGTAAGAGCCCTTTATTATTACAATTAATGCATGACTTGGCATAGTTATGTTTTGCTACATATTCTACTTACACAGAAAAGGTTACTATACATTACGAACATTTTGATAAACTATAATAGGTATAGTTTATGTTTCATATACATTACAAAAGAGTACATTTCTACAAAAAAAAGGGTTTTCAGTTTCACACTACGTAAATCTGTTAATGAATAAACTTGTGAGATATTCGCTTCACGTTATTTCCAAAGTAGCGCAACAAAAGTCCAGTAATTATAACTAGAATCTCTTGTAGGGAGAGTGTGATAGTTGTGTATAGATCTATATTGGGTCTGACAAACCCACACCTTAGCTGCATGCAACAGCTAGACCGAGAGGTCTAAGGTGATAAATGTTATTAACATTCCGACGCCTGAAGAACGTTGTATAAAAGACCGACTAAGTCATAGTATGGTTATAATAACTCACATGGGGTACTAAAAACATAAGATTTACGGGATTTCCATTTAAATAAACGAGTTTATGTCAATTTAAACGTGCATGATTGACAATTTATATGGAAAAATACTAGTACGTTATTAGTCTTGGCATTTAAGACTACGATACATTTTAAAAGGAAAATATTGGATTTTTCTGGGATAAACATTACTTTTATAAAGAAAGGATTTCAACATTTCATTCAAAAGCTTATGAAATCACCAATTTAATTGTTGACACTTTTTCAAAACTACCTGTATTCTCAGGAAATCAGTAAAACAGGTAAACAGGGGCTTTTGAGGATGGGACGCTAAGGCGTCAAACATTTCATTTTTGTCAACATAATGTAATTGATTTAGAAACATGTAAACTTATACTATGGTATAACTTTTTCAATTATATTTATGTTGATTGTTTGTACTTTGAGCACTATTATACTCGTTGTTGTGATATTATACATGAAGTCCTCCACCCCCGAACGTTTCCGCCATCCTTGGTTTAGGGGTGTGACAATACCACATTCTATACACCAAGATACATACAAAGTCAAGGGGGCCGACATTGGTGCCTTCGACCCTCAAGTACAGTGAGGAAGAACGCACCTCAATCAGCTGTCAGAGAAAACACAAAGTAGAGCTATTGACACCCAAACTCATCACACTATCAATTCACCAAAAAACCTTAAATCAAAACGAGGTAAAAACCTCAAACCGATAATTCTTTAGACTAAGGTTAACTCCTTTAACGAAAAAAAGACTATTTTTCCCCTCCCAATACCTACCCTAATAGTTCAGCAAAAGTCAACGGGTCAAAAAGTCAATTGTCAGACTTCTATTCACCTAAGCGTTGCGTACTCTAGCTTTACGCATGGCATAAAGCCTAATCTAGAAAACGAGACTCCACCAGGCTACGTGGGGCATAACCTAGATTACGCACTACGTAAATGCCTCGGATCCAAAACTCACATCAAGCACTTATTTCCTCAAGACCTTTCACTCAATAGCCAAATCTTGTTGAATTAGGTATCTAACCCAAAAACCAAATTGGTATATACTTGAATTATTATCAAAAACCATTTGGGTTGCCCTAAAACCTAATAATTGAATATGATGACTTTTAGAGAGAGAGGTTGATTTATTGATTTATTATATGATTATAAATAGCAATAAATGATTTATTAATATATTATGAGAATAATATATTAATTAGAATTTGTATTATATAATTAAGAATTATTCAGAAATTAATTAGAATTAATTTTGGGATTAATTGGATTAATTAAAAATGCAAGGACCTAAGCTATAATTTTTCAATAGTTGAACAAAAGGGTTGCAGAACCTTCCCCAAGGCAGTGGACGGTTTTGAGGCATATTATGGGGTTTCTAGAATATCCCTTGAAGATAATTATGAGGTTGGATAATTACCTAATTTGAAATAATAGTATTATGTTCCAATTAAGGTTTTCCATAGTTTCCTAGTGCAGCTATAAATAGGGCCTTAACCCTTCATACTTTCGACCACTCCTACTCTCAAGAGAATAGCCAAAAATCATCCCCTCTCTTCTCCCTCTTCAAGTGTGCTTAGTTGCTAGGGTTTAGGTATGAACCATTGGAGGCAAGAGATTTCTGGTGCTTGCTTCTAAAAGCTTTTGAATATGGATTTCATTGATTATTTACAAGAATAATCAAAAGGTATATAAACCCTAACTCTCTTATGAACTTCGGTTAAACTAGGGTTTCCATAGGGTTCTTTGATGTTCATAGATTATAACATTTAATAGTGATAACATAGATCTAATTAGGTTGCATGTGAACTTAAGAGTTAAGTTATTTTCCACCACATGATTTTTGTAACCTATAACACCTTTCAGTGGTATCTGAGCCCAATCTTTTCAGTTGAATATGCATAATAGTTAAATAGATCAAATTAGGGTTTATACAAGTTAAACCCCAAGGCTTGAAATTTTCGACTTGGGATAGAGTTCTTGAAACTCTAGCCTCCTCCATTGATTTCGAAAATCACTAGGGTTGTTACGGTTTCTTTATTTGATAATTATATTTTTAATTGGTTAAAATAGAATAATAAAAAAATGTAATAATCCCAATACCCTTAATTTTTGAAAATCTAGTAGGGTATGGATTAATATATATATATATATATATAGGGAGAGAGAGAGAGAGAGAGAGAGAGAGGCTTAGGTTATTCTATTTAAACGAATTATTGTGTTATTGTATGCATAAATGTGGACCAATCATTTTACTTATTTTAAGAAAGTGATTAATACATATTATTAAATTAAAAAAATTGAAAAATACCATCCAATTTCATTCTAAGAGTATTTTAGACAATTGAGATAAATTTAAAAAAAGGAAAATTCCATATTTTTTGGGATAATTAACTCACTTGATTTTAAAATTCTAATTTTTTTAATTACTTTAATTTTAATTATATAATTTTTATAATTAAAATTCTAATTTTACGAATTATAAGGTTTTTAATTTGGACATTCTAACAGAATATGTTTGAGTATGTTCAAAAAGAAAAATATTTAGAACCATAAAATAATAAAAATATTCTTGAACATATTTTTTGTAGAATAACAAATTCTCGAACTAGCAATTGCAGAATTAAAACAAAAATTATATTAATTCTTATAGAATATATTTAACAATTGCTAACATATAACAATTGCTAAGAATTACATTTATTGTTAAAGGATAAAACTAAAAAACTTTCAAATCAGGAAAAAAACATCAAAATCTAACAAATACACTAATTTATTCTAAAAGAATAATATTACTAAGAGGCGTCGTTGAAATTTTGTGGTCCGTTCGTCAATCATCAGCTTCTGTGGAAAGAAATCCAATGAATAAATTAGTGATAAAATGTTCATATTCCAATCCAACATAATTGGAATTCATGATTCCATTCTGATAGAATTGGAATTCATTTACCAATAATTATATTAATTCGGTGCATTCTAACAAAATATGTTCATGATTATCAAATTAGTAATTTGGTATTCTCTTTATTTAAAAAAAAAGATTAATAACACAAACACATAATTCAAAACAAATTGATCTTAATGTTCAATATCGAATAAGAACTATTATCAATTTATCATAGCATCTGAATCATTTCAGATTGAAACTACGATGTCAATCATAATGAATAAACATGTAAACATGCAGATGTATAACCAGTAATGACTTAATGAAAGTAGTATACCATAACTCCTAAGTGTCTGATCGTCTTTGAGAACTGAGAAGGCGACCTATATAGATCTTACTATAACAAAAGAGGTATAAATATGATATCAAATGAAATTCAGCCCCCCACAAAAATGCAAACAAATATCTTCCAAATAGCCATTAAGACTGGCATATTATTATTTAATCCAAAAGGATCACACAACAAAGTAGACCCATTATGCAATCACTCACCTTACTCTAACCAGTGAGAGCAAAGTTAAGAGCACTATGAACATCCACCCCGATTTGGGCTTCAGCTTTCTCCAAGTCAGTTGTGGCTGAACTCAGTTTCTGAGTGAACTCATTTAGGCCTTTTGTAACACCGTAATTTTGAAAACTAAAATTTTCATTTAAATTCGCTTAATTCTTAAAACTCTTTTAGTAAAAATCTCATTTTGTTTAAATTACAAAACATAACTCCATAATCAATTAAATAATAATCCAGGATCCTCAAAAACATAACTCTTCCACTGATGTGTACGATCGAGCCGGTGCCATCCCGTGATCCAGAGAAAAACCTGAAACACATAACACATAACATGGTAAGCACGAAGCTTAGTGAGTTCCCCAAAATACCACATATAACACATATTAGCCACTCGAGGCTATAACTCTGTGGACCCTCCGGCCCTAAATCTGTGGACCCTCTGGTCCTAACTCTATGGACCTTCCGGTCCTAACTCTGTAAACTCTGATATACACACAACATAAATCACATAGAAATAATGCAGTGCAACACATCACATACATAGCATACAAGATACTTTGACACATAACTCTAGTTACCACCCAAGGTAAAGTATAGTGAGAAGACTCACCTGGCAAGCAGAAAGCAGTTATCCTTACACTTGAATCTCGAACTCGCCCCCGCCTAACACATAAGGCAAATATCTCTAATTAACACTCGAAATCTCAACTCTAATTAAACCGACGATTACTCTTTCCCTCTCTAATCGGATAGTGGGTAAAAGACCATTTTACCCCTCCATGATCTCTATTACTTATGTTGACCAAACAAAGTCAACAGAAGTCAACTCAAGTCAACGGTCAACTCTGACCAGATTCGTCGAGTGCACAAGAGTGACTTGGAAAGTCCATGCGTGTCTTCCGACTCCTCCAAGGCCTCACTCGACGGGTTTCCACTGGACTCGAATCGCGGGGCAAGCCGACTCGACTCGTCGAGTCTTCCCATGGACTCGGCGAGTTTCCTCCATGATTATGCTCATTCGACCTTCTGAGGTCAGATCTGCTTCTTTAACTAGTATATCTAACCTTCTAGCACTCAAAAGTCACGTAAAGGTTCAAACTTTACGTTCATGCAACACACATATAGCCACAAATGAATAAATGACCCGAAAAATGATAGCCTAAGCCCCAAACTCATAAAGGAATGCATAAAGCTGGAGAATAGGGACTCTCTGGACCTCTCAAGGTCCAGATTTGAAGATATTGACACAAGGGGACATCACATACTCTAGATCTCTTACCAAAAGAAGAAAAGAAACCCTAGATTTATGAAATCTATTACACAAACGAAGATGGACGTGAATCCTTACCTCTCACAGCAGCTCTGAACGAAATGATGGAAGATTTGAGTCCCACAAGACAGCCCAACTCAAAATCCCACCTTCCCTTTGCTAAAACACACCAAATGTCACACCCCTGAACCAAGGATGGCGGAAACGTCCAGGGATGGAGGACTTCATGTGTAGTATCATAACAACAATGGTAATAGTGATGAAAGTAAACGCAACCAACATATATATAATTGAAAAAGTTACATGTTTCAAATTCAATTACAATATGTTGACAAAATATGATAAGTTTGACGCCTCAACGTCCCATCCTCAAAAGTACTTTGTTACCTGCTTAGCGATTTCCTGAGAATACAAACAGTTTGAAAAAGTGTCAACACAATGGTTGGTGAGTTCATAAGCTTTTGTATATCTTTATGAAAAAGCTCGTCATGTAATGGTATAGTTGTTCCAGAAAAATCTGATATTTTTCTTAAAATGAATGATGTAGTCTTGTATCCAAAGGCTGTAATGTATGAGAAATCTTCCTTATTTACAGAAAATAATGTGTGTTTATTTCAAATCAAACGCCTATGATATTAGTGAAATCCTCGTAAATTCTTAAATTTGTTAATGCTTCTTGTAAGTGTAGTCCTAAATCTCAGGACCAAGAAAATAACAAGTATTGTCCATACTTAAAGTTATAAATGTGGTATCACATGATGCGTAGTCATAAATACCAAAACCGAAAACGTACAGTAATACCTGTACTTATTGAGATAAAAGTGATTTTAAAATCGACATAAAACTCATTTAAGTTTTATAAAAATCCCGTAAACTTTATGTATTGTTATATCCTTATGTGAGCCGCTATAATCATACTTAAGACTAAATGAACCTGCCACGACGTTTCTCAGGCGTCGAATAAAAAACTGAAATGACATTTGTCACCCGTAGACCTGCAGGTCCAACTATAGCTAGCAGCAAGGTGTGGGGTGTCAAACCCAATATAGATCTATATACAACTATCACGTTCCCCCTCTAGGAGACTCTGATTATAACGAACATGATTTTATATCCCGCACTCGGACGTACGGAAAGAGAATGTCTCACAATTTAGGTTAACAAGTTTACAAGTTGTATGCGGGAGTGTAAAATCTTTCTGTGTGAATGTACTCTTTACGTACGTGTGTGTCATGTGATGTATCATAAACTATACCTATTATAGTTTATCCAAAATGTTTGTAATATGTAAGAACTCTTTTATGAAAAAGCGTTAGGATTATGAAATCCATTAAACTATGCTTATTATAGTTTATATATATATGTGTTCTAAATAAATGAATAATCTTATCATGAATGACTCATTTTCAGTTTATGATGATAACATTTACAAAGAAACACATTCAATACTTAGAACTTGACATTATACACTTTGCTCAACATAATACAAAGTGTTATAAAAATTACAAGCTGTTAACAAATTTTCAGCCTTTCCACACTGTTTTTGAAAATTCATAGAAAAATCATACGAAGTAGAAAACTAAATCCGTAAATTCTGGGAGTTCCCAAAATGAGTCTAGTTTACTCATAATTTTTATCATAATTTTTAATGACCTGCAACTTAGGTGAAAAAGTCCATAATCACAGACTGGTCCGGATTGGTGTTTGAAATGATAGGCAGTTCTGTAAAAATCACTATAAATTGTAGAAAAATCGTATGGAGATGTGCAAGTAGTCATTTTAAAGCTAAGAAGTGGAACTACATGCACCTAAAACAGTTTTGAAAACTAAAATGTTTAAGGTGTCCAAAACAGTCCGTGAATGGAGTCCAACTTTTCTGAAGAAAGCTGTTAGAAGAATTTAGATATGTTCTTGGTGTTTTGGCTTGTATTCCCCCCCTAAAAACTTGAGAAAACATGAAAATGTAGGGGTATGAACTCACTTTAAGTGTTTTCAGTAGATGATTGTTGAAGAATGGAGGTGCTTAACTCAAGGACACTTGGAATGTCTTGAAGATTTTCGAGAATCTAGCATGATAGTTATGGAGTTTGTATGAGCTATCAATGATTCGAGTAGAATGAAGTGTGAGAATCACAAGGAGGGTGGATTACACTTACCAAGAGTGGAAGAACACTTGATGATCAGCCTTGAGATCGTGAGTTAGAGAGAGAAGTTGGAGAGAAAAAGTTGGAGTTCAATCTTGGTGTAATTTGAGAGTGTTTGAAGAGAATGAGGAGAGAGGTTGTAAGATCAGCCCTTAGATTGTGGGGGTTACTTGTGAAAGGGAGTAAAATGTACAAGGTATGGTGGGGAGGAGTGTGGGTTGTCATGGAGTGGGTGTGGGGGTTGCTTGCGTCATAAACTAAGGTAAGGTCAACACTCTTCTTTTGTATTTTACCAACTCCTTTTTAGATAAGTTTTTATCCTTAAAATGTGATTAAATCATTAATTTAGGGGTCTTATAATTAAAAATAAAGTTTTGGGTGAAAATCCTATGTTAAAAATAATTAAAAATGGGTTTAAAACGCAAAAATACGCAAAAATGGGTGAAATCCGAGCTTTCCCAGTGAGACCCTTCGGATCTCGGCCGAGGCTCGGTCTCTGGGCCGAAGTTCGGTCAGATGGTGCACGGTTTGGACGCGAGTGGCTGAATCCGGAGGCGGGACGCGAAGCGAAGGCTCGGTCCGATGAGAAGCTGTCCGAAGCGAAGGCCAGAAGCGAGGTTAGGGTTCGGTCCGAAGGGAAGCCAGAACCGAAGGAACTGTTGTGAACAGTAATGAACAGTAACTTCGGTTCGGACCTTCCTTCTATGTGAGGCTCGGTTCGGACCTTCCTTCTATGCGTGGTTCGGCTCGGATGAACAGTGATTTCGGTTCGGTTCATGAACAGTACTCTCGGTTCGATTGATGAATAGTACTTTCGGTTCGGAGGGTTCGTTTCCTTAAGTCCGTTTTTCGCGTAGACTTCCGTTCTTGGGCTATTTTTCGCCAAATTCGAGGGTCGGGATGCCCCGAGTGATTATAGAAAGTTGGGAGAGATTTCGAGAGAGATTTGAGAGAGATTCCTCGTTCTCAGAGAGATTTGGGAGAGATTTGACGTACTTGGAGAGATTTCACATACAAAGAGATATTTGAGAGAGATTTCACATTCTTAGAGAGATTTGGGAGAGATTTGACGTACTTGGAGAGATTTCACATACAGAGAGATATTTGGGAGAGATTTCACATACTTAGAGAGATTTGGGAGAGATTTGACGTACTTAGAGAGATTTGGGAGAGATTTGACATACTTGGAGAGATTTCTCATACAAAGAGATATGTGGGAGAGATTTCACATACTTAGAGATATTTGGGAGAGATTTGACATACTTGGAGAGATTTCTCATACAAAGAGATATGTGGGAGAGATTTCACATACTTAGAGAGATTTGGGAGAGATTTGACATACTTGGAGAGATTTCTCATACAAAGAGATATGTGGGAAAGATTTCTCATACAAAGAGATATGTGGGAGAGATTTCACATACTTAGAGAGATTTAGGAGAGATTTGACATACTTGGAGAGATTTCTCATACAAAGAGATATGTGGGAGAGATTTCACATACTTAGAGAGATTTGGGAGAGATTTGACATACTTGGAGGGATTTCTCATACTAAGAGATATGTGGGAGAGATTTCACATAGTTAGAGAGATTTGGGAGAGATTTCACATACTTAGAGAGATTTGGGAGAGATTTGACGTACTTAGAGAGATTTGGGAGAGATTTGACATACTTGGAGAGATTTTTTATACAAAGAGATATGTGGGAGAGATTTCACATACTTAGAGAGATTTGGGAGAGATTTGACATACTTGGAGAGATTTCTCATACAAAGAGATATGTGGGAGAGATTTCACATACTTAGAGAGATTTGGGAGAGATTTCACATACAGGGAGATAGAGTGAAAACGATTGAGAGTGTTTTTGTGTGTGGTGAATGAGAGTGTCCGGCTTCGCAATGCAAGGTCCTTAGACCCCGTTGTGCCATGTTTTAGGATCTTACACACTCCCTATGAGTATGCAACATTGTTTTATTGTTTTTGTTCATTGTTTAGCACTAATGTTAAGGAAATTTAAACACATGAACTTTCCAAGTGGTGTTTTCTCATTAAAATAGTGAGTTATACAGTAATTACATAATATAAACCCTATCATACAAGGTTTTAATTGAGTTGACCGGTTTGACTCGTTGACCTTGTCCGGCTTAGACTTGACCCGAATTTGACTATCGTCACACCAAAGGATGATGAATTAGCCCTCCTTTTGCACTACAAGCTTTCTCTCTGCTCTCTAGGGTTTCTCAGGGTGTAATGGCCGCAAATGAAGGCCCTAAGGACCTTTAAATAGGTCTCAAACCCGGACAATTAGGATTTTCCTTAACAGCGCTGACTCGGCGAGTCCAGATACCCGACTCGTCGAGTCCCTTCATTAAACAGGTCACCAAGTCACGATCCTACTCGATGAGTTGAGGCGTCAACTCGTCGAGTCTCTTCATGTCCCAACATAGAATACTCAAATTTCCATGCCTGGATATCCGAATGTTACACCTTTTTGTACCTGGGTTGGGTCGACTTGGTCAAGGGGGACAACTTCAACAACCAATATGTCTGCATAAGAGTTTGGTGAATGAAAGCAAAGCCACTGTTGATGAAACAATGAAGATACTTGATCACTTACTGAGTTTGAAAACCAAATTCAAGGTGAAGGTCTACAAATTGACTGGTTCAAACACAAATTGAATTGAAACCAAATCGAGAACAAAGCAACTACCAAGACTAATAATATTATCTAGCAACCAATTAGTAACTTCATGGTGAGAAGTGAGATGATAACATACAACACCCCAAATCAAACAAGCTTCATTAGTGTATCTACCCATTTGAAACTTCAAATAGAACTAGCATGCTCGATGAAGTTTCAAATCAAAGCTAGATAAGGGTTGGTGATATGGAAAAGGATGAAGACATAGTGCATACATCCAGATGAACTTTCAAATCACATACTTGAAGGATTCGACAGACGAACAGTCAAAATAAGAAGAATAAAAACCTGTTATAAATCGGAGCTACACTTCACTTCTTCTTCCCGTCGAACTTCACAGCCTCCGTTTCCCATTCGCAACCGGCCAAAGATCGGAGACCTCCTTTGCCCTCACTTTCCTTTTTCTTATGTTCCTATTAATCAAAGAACTCCGAAGATCTTGTCTCGTCGATTACCACCACCGGAAACACAACCTCGGCTTCCACCAATCGACAGCACCCCCAAACGATTCCAACACCCAATTTCTTGAGTCTCTGTGACTTGCGCTCGTTGATCTGCTTTCGTCCATCTTTGCCCAATCAAAAGGAACATGGGTTTAAAAGCCCTAATCATTTAAGTGGATCCATGATTATAGGGATTATTTTTGGTAGTTACAAAACAAATTACTATATTACCCTTATTTATTTATTTAATTATTTAATTTTGATTGACCCACATTTATGCATACAATAACACAATAATTAGTTTAAACAAATGAACCTAGCTTTTTTTTTTTTTTTTCTCTCTCTCTCTCTCTCTCCCTATATATATATGTGTGTGTGTATGTATGTGTGTGTGTGTGTTCAAATCCATCTCTAGGGTCACTTTATGTCAATATCCATATTGTTTATGGACACGCATAGGGAATAGTTTCGGTTTCCTGGTCATTTTATCCCCACACCCGTAGGTTAATCGGTCCTTCTCTTTCTTCTTTCCAGTTTCTTCCTTCCACCGCTTCTTATCCAAACCTTCTCTTCTCTTTCTTCCTTCCTCCGCTAACGTTCATTGCCACCGCCGTCCAATCCACTGTGTCCACTTTATCCACAGGTATCGGTCCACCGATACCTATGACCGCTTCTAATTTTTTTAAGAGAAAATTACAAATTTAGCCAAATACATTAATTACTTTGTAGAAAATAGCCAAAAAAAACCCAAATTACAAAAATAGCCCTTAAAATCGCAGATGGATTAAACCCATCAGTGATTTTGCCCTTCCATCTACAACGTACAAGTGCCTAAAGCACAGATGTGCTTTAGACACTTGTACGTTTGCAGATGGAAAAATCCATCTATGATTTTGTGAAGTCCATCCGCGATTTCGTGGGATCTAGTATAAAAACGTTTTTTTGTTCATTTTTCATTCTCTTTCTTGGAGAATCTCTCTCTCTCTCTCTCTCTACGATTTCCTTAGAGTTATCATGGACGATTTCCTTAAAGATGTTTTAAACAAATTTTCCAAAAAAATAACAACAAAAATGATAATTTATTAAAATTTTTTATATATAATAGGGTTATTTTGTAGTCAAACCTATCAATTCCATATTAAAAAAAAAACGAATACAAAATTCACAAAATAACAGTTCAAAAGGAGAGGAATCGCAGATGGACATAGTCCATCTATGATTTTAGGCTGAAAAAGGGATATATATACAACAAACAAAAACAACTGCAAAAGTACAAGTGAGTAAAGCAAGTCTGTGCTTTACCCACTTATACATTTGCAGATGAATTATACTCATATGTGATTTGAATGGCTAAAAGTACGATTTTGGTTTTGGTTTTGGTTTTGTTTGTTTTTTTTTTGTTTTTTTTTCACTAAGTAAATTTACAATTTGGTTAAATTTACAATTTTCTCATAAATTAATTTGAGTAAATTACACGAATGGTCCCTATAGTTTAGGGTAATTCGCACGTTTGGTCCCTAACTTATTTTTTTAACTCGGAAGGTCCCTATTATTTGTTTTTGTTACACGCTTGGTCCCTGTCTTACCTAAAAAGACTATTTTGCCCATGATTTTTTAATTTATTTAAATAAACACACTCTCAACCCTACTCTCCTCACCTTACCCTACTTATCCCATCATTTTTCCATATTCAAATAATAGTCTTTTTAGGTAAGACAGGAACCAAGCGCGTAACAAAAATAAATAGAAGGGACCAAACGCGTAACAAAAACAAACAGTATGGACCTTCCGAGTTAAAAAAGTAAATTAACGACCAAACATGCAAATTACCACAAACCATAGGGACCATTCGTGTAATTTACTCATTTAATTTCGTTTACATAAATGGCCACCGCTGCTACCGTTCTTCCAGAACCTCTCCGATCTGTAATCTATTTCAATTTCAAGTCTCCACAGCTTCCACCGTTCTTCTCAGATACTGTAATTCCACCTTCGTAACAAGCGACAGAAGGATTGACTGCTAGATTTGAGGTGTGATGTGCGACGGGTGTCGTTTGGCCGCCGGTATCCGTATTTCAGTTTTCGCCTCCCTCTCCCGAACCAGAGCACCACTGATTTAACATGCCAAAATCAGAGATGTCGATCCTTCTTCAAAAAGCAGACGATGCTTTCTCCACAACTTCCTCTACCGGTGCAACTACAGTTATGCTTCCAGTGGCAATGTAGCTAGGTTCGATCTAATGTAGCAGGATGCTGATCAATTTGTTGATGTAAGCCCTAATTTCTTTTCAATTTTGGGTTTTGGAAAGCATAATCTTTGCTATGGACTGATGATTGTTCCTATATTAATATATGGTCTTATTTTTCTTTTTTGAGATTGTCTAAAACTCCCATATTTGGCTTTTACCTGTTTTCGATATGCTTTAAATCTCATCGACTCTTAACTGTGTTTGTGGTAGCTAGCATAGTCAGGTGAATCTGTGATGTAGATGAAAGGAACATAAACAGATAGAGGTGCGGGATCATCAATGTGAACGGAAAGGTAACTACATCTCTGGAATAAAATTTTGATTCTTTAATTTTCCATATTTTCACTCGCTTTTTTACCATCGCTGAATGTAATTGTGTTTTGATTTTCATTTTTTTTTGTGTTTGACACCTATATTTTCCGTTACTCTTTTATTCCAGATGTTATTCAAATCAGATCAACGTAAATTTAATTTGCTATTTCTGTTTGTTCTTGGTTCAGTTGTTTTACCCAACAATGTGGATTGTTTAAATTAACCATGTTTGATTTTCCATTCTAAATGTCATTTAGGGCTTGGATTACATCCGGTTCTCCCCTTTTGGTACACATAATTTCCAATTACCTATGTGTATATATATTATTTTTGGCTATTATATGTATATATCCTAAAAGATAATTGAATTAACAGATAGAATGGCGATTGTCCATCTCATAAAGCTATCTCTTTTTAATAGATGTTGGGAATTTGCTTGCTTCAAGCATTGATTGTATGGCTTATTAACTTTATTAATCCATCCTTGATTCCATATATTACTATTATTATTATATTATGTAATTATATTTTTCTTTTTTAATGGTGTGACATGTGGGATTTCATCTGAAATTTGATTCCATAATCTCTCTCCTAAAAAAGGCGTTCTTAGTATAAATACTTTTGTGTGTTTTGATGAAGAAAAATGTTTGTGGTATCATTTGATTCTGTTATGTAACTACCTCCCCTGCATCCTATCCACTCAAATTCATCTTCACATTTTTCAGTTCTTTGCTAAGAAAATGTATTTTATTCACACTATATATGTTTTTTGATTATGGGTAAAGGGAAGGTGTTTGAAGTTCAGGTTTTGGTTTGTGATTTTTTTTTTGGTGAAAGATGTGGTTTTGAGTTACAAGATTTGGTTAAAAAAAGTAAAACCAAGATCTTGATTGCTTCCCTATGACTTGAATTATATTCGGTCCAATAGGAGGATAACATCAGATAAGAAATGGATAAGAATAGGCATATGTTTAACCTCATAACCCACAAACTAAAAGTGATTAGTCAATGTTTTGGGTGTTATAAAGTTAGAGTTGAAAAAAAAACAGGAAAAGGTGAATAAAAGACATATTTTATCTTCTATAATCAATACCTCTTTCTTTAAATAATGATAAAAACGTGAATAAAACCAAAGGGATTGTTTTTATTATGAATCTCTTTCTTTTATTGATTCGGATGTGTACTTTGAAATTTACAGTTTGCTTTTTCTTTTTTTAACTTCCATAATCAATACCTCTTTCTTTAATGTGTGTTTTAATAGTAGCGGTTGATGGATTGCCACCTAATTCGGGACATAACTGTAAAGACTGCCAGCGAGGCAATAGAAAAAGTTTACCATGGCCAAGCTATAAGTCCACAAATGATAATTTTATATAAGTATATTAATATAAACAAGTTTTATATAATTTATGTATCAAAGTTGTTGGGAATTGATCAGTGTTGTCTTTGTTTTGGCAGATTGGTCCACTTACATTTCAAAGAAAATATCAACCACATCTTTTATGGACACTTGAACATGTTTGTTGGATTAAATTTGGTTGCAGTTTTTTTTCCTTTTTTTTTTTTGGCAGATTTTATGATGTATTTGTTGTTATTGATTGTTTCAGGTTAAAAAGAACACAGAAGACCAAACACATCAAAATGTAGATGCTCGGTCAAAGGCCAGGTATAAAAAAAATGTCAAATTTAATGGTTTTAAATTATATATTATGAACTTTATTGGTGTTTTTTGAATTTTGATTTTTTTTTTTTTTTCAAGTTTGATGGTGTTGCAGCTGAGCCTAGAAAGAGAATAAGAAGTGGCCATGTGCCTGGGATCAAGTGCATTCCTTTTGCTCAGGGAATCATAAATCGTCTGTAAATGAGAGTAAAAAAAATAAGGGCAAATTTGTAAAAAAGTTGGGAATAATGTGGAAAAGTAAAAACCTCATTTTCCTGACCTACTTTTTTATTTAATCAAAGCGTTCTGTCTGCATTAAGTAAAAACTAAACACCTATATATTTTTATAAATGTTTCTTGGTTTTGTTGATTCTTACAAGAGGCTCAATTAAAGTCATTAAGTTTTTATAAAAAGAAGTAGAAAAGGAAACCATACATGATTGTAATTAGGTGAAAACTCAAATTTACCTTGACATGCTCAATATCTTCCTCAATAACACAACATGTATATTCATCATATTAATTGCGTCCTATCAGTTTTCTCCTCATGCGATTGAGATTCTACATTTTTTTTGGAACGGATATTGGATGTGTAGGCCTTAATTTTGGAATTCTTTTGTCCAATTGGTGCCTAATCCACTTGAACTTGACAATTTTGCCCTTGACCAATCTAACAAGGACGAAAAGGTAACCATTAATATCGATAAAGTTCTTCACATTTCTTTGTTTAATACTTTATATCCCAATGGCTATATGATGCCTAACAATTTTTGAAAGTTGAAGTGTGTGTGGTTGTATGGATGCGTATGTAAGCTGATTTTTTTGGCATATTCAAAAGATCTATTGTTAACCAGGTACTCTTTCCGTCTTTTTTATTTACCTAATTTTAAAATAAGTTACAAAAGCTTCTTTTTTGTTAATGTTTTTGGTCACATTCCAAGTAAAATTGCTACATTACCATTTTCTGATTTTTTTTTTGTTTATAAATCAAAGGGTAATAATTACCCTTTTCTATTTTTTCTGTTTCTTTTGCTTTGGTAGAATGGAATATGTGATTCCCTATTGGGTACTTTATTATTATAGTAAGAAATATCATATTTCCTTATTTTTATTTCTCAGTTTTCATTTCTAAGCTATAAGGAATGTCATATTTAGCTATCTAATTATCATTTTTGTGTATTTGATCGATAAGTTCATAATAATTTCTGAGCTTCCTTTTTTTTTTTTTTTTTTTTTTTTTTTTTTTTTTTTTTTTTTTGTAAAAGATTTAGTGAATCCATATATAAGTAATTATTTTTTTTGAAAAAAAACTTGGACAACTCTATACTTCTTTCTTTAAATTGATGTTATGTTGTTTATGTTGATTTACAGAAATGAAGGGCATGGACAATTAACGAAATTAAGAAATAGCAATGTACATTCATTATTTTATACAATACTGCCACATATTTGGCTATTATACGTTTCTAAATGGGCGAATTGTAGAGAGAATAGCAACATACTTTACTATGGCTACCAATTCAGACAATGTACTATACTTTCACACAAAACCAAGAAACATTTATAAAAAAGTATGTATATTTTTGTTTTTGACAATGAATAAATGAAATTATGAATGGGAGGCTTTCTGGTATGGATTGCTTAGGATCGGCCACATTTAATAATTATTGTGTATAAACTACAATGCCTAAACGGATTTTTGACAGAAAATACCAAAAATACCCTTTCCATTGAAATGCACTATTTTGCCTTATCTTGCATTCCCGTTTTACCCTTCCTTACATATCTAAAGTTTAATAGGGGAATACCATAGACCTAAGAAGGTTAATATTGGTATTGATGTTTTGGCAAGCAATAAGAGGAGGTTGAATTCATCCGATTGATGGCGATTACTTGGACCGAGCTTAGATTAGTCTTTACATAAATTGTGAGTTTTTATACACCTAGGTGTTTAAGATTTTCAACTCACATTAATTGGTTCAAGTAATAAATTAATTCTATTTATACTTACCTTTAGTTCAATGTTTTTCATATTTGTTATTTGTTTCACTATATTGATTTAGATGTGAATGAAATTTTGTTTCCTTTTTAAAACTACTAGAGTAATGGATAAGGCCTATCAGCATCAACAAGCTTTTTACTTTTATTTTTAACTATTTTTTGGACAGATTAGCTCTTAATGTTGAAGAGTTTTGTTGGTTACGTGTATATATATATATATATATATATATATATATATATATATATATATATATATATATATAATATTCGTTAAAAGACAAATAACATCTCCCATTCCATACTAATAAACATAATAGTTATGTACCAACTATTATAAATTGTATAATATAATTCCTTTTTTTTATTCTATGTATAATTATAACTTTATGTTTTTCACAATATTGCTACCTCTTCGCTACACAGCACACATAACCGTTGAGAAGACGACCAAAACTATGAACAAATCCACACCCTGCATAGTGGGGTTACCCTCCTAGTTAAGATTAAATTTAAATTATTGGATTAATAGTTTAATAGTAAATAATTATTTAAGTCTTATGTGATTTAAATTAATTTAATTAATTTTTAATTAAAAGATAAAGATTAAAACATAATTCATTTAATTTTAAATTAAAGTAATTTTTTATTAATTTTCGAAAATTTAATATTAAACCTAGTATTTTAGAAAAGTTTTAAAATACACCTTATATATACCATTAAGAGATTAATATATTATATGTATAAGACAAGTTAGTCAAATTGTTAGTATGTCTCATTCACGAAGCCATAATATAAGGGGGTATAAGGAAGCGGACTATAAAATTACCGTCATTGAGTGTCCACTCTCACTCATTGTTTCCTTGTATGTTGGAGGGTCGTTATCCGAATGGATTTGATAGGGCATAATGTCATTAAAAGCATAATGATATAAAAGTACTATAACTTTCTTTTAAAAATCTCACTCTAGTTAATTTAGGAAAAATGTGAAAAGTATGTTAATCCATGAAATTGCACATTATGCTTTTTATGTAGTTAGTGGAGCGTGTGTGGTTAACCGACACACTTATATTGACTATAAAAAGTAGTAATGGGCATCTCGTAAATTATCATTGTCAATGGAGCGCGTGTAGTTAACCAACACATTAATTAGAGATGATAAATGACATCAAGGTTGCCACACATATTTGCATGGTTATTTACATCTTGTTTGTGATCATTGGTATCCCAATCACATATAGAAGAGCATAATATGAGATTAAACATGTCGTTGATAAGATTCAATGAATCTCAAAAGATCTAGGAATTTCATACTTTGAAATTGGTGAATTGTTTTACCTACCTTCATAAATTCGGGATAAGATTACGACATCCATCTTCTTAGTCATGAATTTGTATATTGGATCCTAGCCTTGAATATTTATTATGGGTTAAAATATTACGGATTTATGTCATCTAAATAAAACTACTTCTTCTCTATAGATATCTACTCCTGGTGATGCTTCTGCTTCTCAAACCTCCACCCATAACTCGAACTTCTCACTACTTTCGATCGTGTCCAAGGTGACATTGGATGACACCAACTACAATGATTGGATGCACAACATCAACATGACTCTTCAATTCGAGGGCAAAGAGTATGTCCTTGAAAAACAACTTATTGAAATCATTGAGTCCACTGCTACTCCTAAATATATCATCTCCTACAAGAAACATTATGACAACGCAACAAAGTTTGCTTGCATCATGGTCGCCACAATGGTTCCCTTTCAATTAGCATAGGTCGCAAACTCCTCTTCTATAGATTACTAGCTAACTCACAACTGATTACTCATGATTTATGATATATATATATATATATATATATATATATATATATATATATATATATATATAGGGCTAGGTTGTTTTGTATCTTACATTTATTGTGTGCTAGAATGCACCAATAGAAAATTAGTAAATTAAATAATTATTTAATTAAATAAATATAGATATTAAATGATTTCCATAATTATATGTGTATTAAATGATATCCATAATTATAATTCGTTTTTTTATGGAAACTAATTAAATCCGCAATTAATGTCAGCAATAACATTCATTCAGAATCAATTCACATCTAGGTTTTTATATATGAGTTTGTATTTTTTTTCAAAACTCACTCACTTAAAATACAATAAAGTTGCATGGAAAATGAAGAACGAGAGTGTATTCTACTAGAATACACTCTCATTCTGCTGGAATACACTCTCATTCTTCTAGATATGAATCTTTATATATATTAAAAGAGAAACCTTATTACATCACCTTCAACAATCAGGCCCATTGATTGTCTTTCGTTAATAGTTTTCAACCCTTGGATCAATTTAATATCAATTTGATGATGTCATCTAAATTCAAATACCTTTTCTTTTGAATAATACTTACGCACTCCATAACCTCTTCATAGTTTCCAAACTTTGCATTCGTAATGACATTCAAAGTTTCCAAAATCGATTCCATTTGTAGCCTAAAATCACAGAAAGCTTAACCCTAATTCGGCCCACAATTTCAACATGACACCGACCATGACTTCTCTTCAGATGAAGTCTATCATTAGTCGATTCAACTTGTAGAAGGTAAGACCTTATCTACCATCGGTCTCTTTGTTTCCCGATCTAGAAATTGTACTGAAAGCCCTAGCCACACCCTGCTCGCTGTTGTTGTTACCTTCATCCACCGCTTTATTGTTGCTAGAGAACCATATAACCAAGGTTCATATTTTTTTGTGAGTTTTTGTAACACCCATAAAATTCAAGCCAAATTTAAACTTTTCAAAAACACTTTAAGTCAATAATCATTACAACTTTGTTTCCAAAATAGTTTATATCAGAGTTTTCCCAGCAATCATAACAAAGATGAGGAGCTATACGATCACGCCTTAGCCTTGCCGCGATCCCCCAATGTACCTGAAACAATAAACTGAAACTGTAAGCCCGAAAGCTTAGTGAGTTCCCCCAAAATACCCATTCTCACAGGTATACACATAGAATCACAAACAACATACTATGGGTCCAATCAACCATCAGGTTGGAATACCCTAGGCCCACAACCAACAGGTTGGAATGCCAACATACTATGGGTCCAATCATCCTCGGGATGGAATACCCCAGGCCCACAACCAACAGGTTGGAATGCCCACATACTATGAGTCAAATCATCCTCGTGATGGAATACTCACGGCCCACAACCAACAGGTTGGAATGCCCAGGTCTATTGGCCTCCGCACAAAGCAGATAAGCCTCAACCGCCAAACAAATATGTGCACATATATATAACAGATAATCACATAACAGTCTATAAACAACAACTGATCTACCGGATCAAACCACATAGCACATAATACCATCCTATCTACTAGGATACCGATCTAACAGATCAACACATACCACGTAATATTATCCTACCCTCTAGGATACCGATCTAACAGATCATATGAACATAACATAACCAGGTAACAATCCAAAGGGCCGGCCTTGGTGCCTTAGACCCTTGAGTATAGTGAGGATAACTCACCTTGCAACTGCCGACTGGAAATAGAAAGCTCAACTCTCGAATCACCGCCACGAACCCCACCACCTATATCCAACACATCATAAGGTTCATAAAATCCTGAATACCCAGAAGTCAACTGGTCAACCCTTGGTTAAAGTCTAAGTCAACTATCAAGGTCAACAGTCCATGTTGACCTCAACTCGTCGAGTACCCTCAGCTACTCGCCGAGTTTCTTGTAATACTTGTCCGCTCGCCGAGTCACCAGAATGACTCGTCGAGTTCCTAAGGCTCGTGGTCGAAGCTCCATGGCCACTCATCGGGTTTCCCCCTTGCAAATCAACAAGTTCATACGCATCCAACGGTTAGGAAAAACCCTAACCGACTCGCCGAGTCACTCTACTCACTCGCCGAGTCTTCG
Organism: Lactuca serriola; assembly: GCF_051521515.1. Lineage (NCBI taxonomy): Eukaryota > Viridiplantae > Streptophyta > Magnoliopsida > Asterales > Asteraceae > Lactuca > Lactuca serriola. The sequence goes on along the minus strand of NC_136409.1, from coordinate 73,998,744 downwards.
AGAATCTTCATCGGACTTGCCGAGTTGTTCATCCAACTCGTCGAGTTCTAGACTATCTTCATATGACTCGTTGAGTCCTTTCTATCCTTCATCCATACAAATGCTTTTTACGCCATGAAAAGGTTCCAAATTGTAGATCCAACCTCCTTAGGCATGCTTATCATGTAAAGTTGCAAACTTTACATGCATGCAAGGCTTTAAGGCCCTTAAATAACAAAACTAAGCTTGCAATGAAGTCTCACACTTGATGGAAGGCTCATACTAGGCAAGGCTGATGAATTTATGGATCTAGAGGCCAAAGGGAGTCCAGATCTGAAGTTACAACTTTAGATCTTAGCTCAAACATAAGAAACCTTTCATAACACCCATCCAAAAGAGGTTTTTGATGAACATAAGCCAAAGAGAACAGTATAATACCTTCAAGAGAATGCTCACTGATGTAGATCTTGGATCCCACGAGTCCTTGCTTCTACTTGCTTGATTTTCCCAAGTGTTTCCTTCTCCAAAATTCCTCCTTCAAGCTTGAACACACCAAAAGAACACACACACTCGACTTAGGGTTTGAGAGGGACAAGAGGCAGTAAAGAGGCGGCTGGGGGAGGCCAATGATCCTTTAAATAGGGTGAAATGCCCCAAAATCTAGGGTTTCATCTGCCCGCTCCTACTCGTCGAGTCCACTCTTGGACTCGGCGAGTAGATCATTAAAACACGCAGACCAACCCGCTACTACTCGACGAGTAGGGCGGCCAACTCGTCGAGTAGACCCAAAAACCAAAAAGATTCATACATAAATCAATACCTGAGAAGCGGGGTGTTACAATTCTCCCCCACATGAACTAGAATTCATCCTCGAAGTCTGTTGGGGTAAACAACGTCGGGTAATGCTCTCGCATCTCTGCCTCCGGCTCCCACATCCACTCGGATCCCCTCCGATGTTCCCATTGCACTTTTACCAAAAGTATCTCCTTGTTCCGCAGAACTTTCATCTTCCTCTCAAGTATGACCACACGCCTCTCCACGGAATTCAGTCGTTCATCAACCTGAATATCATCCAATGGCACCACTGCCTCCTGATCTACGATGAACTTTCTCAATTGCGAAACGTGGAAAGTGTTGTGGATCCGACTAAGCTCCTCCGGGAGCTCTAGCCTGTACGCCACCTTCCTAACCCTGGAAATGACCCTGAATGGCCTAATGTATCGGGGACCCAATTTCCCCCTCTTCCTGAAGCGAATCACACCCTTCCAGGGCGAGACCTTCAGGAGTACCATATCATCCACCTGAAACTCTAACTCAGATCGGCGTTTGTCGGCGAAACTCTTCTGTCGACTCTGAGCGGTCTGCAATTGCTGCCTAATCTGTAGAATTTTCTCGGTAGTCTGCAGAACTACCTCCGTCCGTCCCATCACCTTGTGTCCAACCTCGCCCCAACAAACTGGGGTGCAACATTTCCGCCCATACAACAGATCGAAAGGCGGGGCGCCGATGCTTGAATGATAGCTGTTGTTGTAGGCGAACTCTGTGAGTGGCAGGTAGGAATCCCAACTCCCACCAAAATCAATGACACACACCATCAACATATCCTCGAGAGTCTGAATGGTTCGCTCGCTCTGCCCATCGGTCTGAGGATGAAACGATGTACTAAAATGCAACTGTGTGCCCAGTTCCTTGTGGAACTTCTGCCAGAATTGAGAAGTAAATCTAACATCCCGCTCGGAAACAATGGAGAGCGGAACCCTATGGCGAGCGACAATCTTGCGAACATACACGTCAGCCAACTTCTCGGCCGAGGAACCCTCTCATATAGCCAATAAATAGGCACTCTTGGTCAATCGATCTACGATGACCCATATAGCATCAAACCCCTTTGCCTTCCTTGGCAGTTTTGTAATGAAATCCATCGTGATCTGCTCCCATTTCCATATGGGAATCTCCAGAGGCTATATCATACCATGCGGCCTCTGATGCTCGGCCTTGACCATTCTATAGGTCAAGCACCTCTCAACGTACCAAGCGATTTCTCGCTTCATACATGGCCACCAGTAACTCAAACTCGGGTCCTGTACATCTTGGTGGCCCCCGGGTGTATAGAGAAATGAGATTTATGAGCCTCCTCCATAACTGTCTGTTTGACCCCATCGGACATCGGAACCCAAAACTCTACCGCATCGGGTCAATAATCCTCAGCTATCCTGCACAAACTGGGTGTTCTCACCCTTGATCCTCTCCATCTTCCAGTTCTCCGATCGTATGCCCTCAGCTTGGGCATCTCGGATCAAACTCACAAGCGGAGAATCCACCACTATCCTCATACATGTCGCTGGGGTGGACGACCCAGCTGACTTGTGGCTTAAAGCATCTGCAACTACATTCTCTTTACAGGGGTGGTAAAGGATCTCGCAATTGTAGCCCTTGACTACATCCAGCCACTTGCGCTGCCTCATATTCAGGTTCGGCTAATCCATGATATGCCTCCAGCTCTTGTGGTCCGTATATATGGTACAACGGACCCCATACAAGTAATGTGACAACCCGAAATTTCTTCCATCATTTTTAACCCACCTTCGTAAATAAAAATTTAATTTTTTTTTAAATTTTTCGTCAACTTCTTGGGTTAGAAAATCAACTAAGGATTATAGTTATGATTCTATATGAGTCGCAAAAACCAAAAATCGTGCGAAAAACCTTCATTTTCTCGAAATCGACATGTTCACGGCCAGGACGAGTTTACGGCCGTAAACTCGTTTATGACCGTAAACTCATTTACGGTCGGTGCCAGGTGGACCCCACCACCGACCATACCACATGGCCTATAAATATAGGACCCCCATCCTCATTTGAACTTTATTGGCCGAAAACACCCTCTTTCTCTCTCTAACCCTGTAACGCCCATAGATCCGGGCTAGTCAATTTAGAGATAATAGGGGTCGAAAATGACTTTTCGACAAAAGATTATTTAGAATAAATAATATTAACCAAGTTATAGTATATGTTACAAGGGTTCCGTACATATAAAGTGTTGGATTAGTGTCTAAGTCCATAACTATTTTGGTATGTACTTGACCCGATGGTGCATGGTCCTTTTGGGTTGCCTTCACCAAAGCAACTTGATAGGAGGAATTATGGAGAGAAAGGATTAAATATGATTTATTAATATATTATGGGAATAATATATTAAAGGAGAAATCATATTGTTTAATTAATATTAGTCAATAATTAATTGGTAATTAGTTTTGTGACTAAAAGAGATTAATTAAACTTAAGGGACTGGAATTGTAATTATAAGATAATTGCAATTTGGGCCATGGATTGTCTTAAATCAAGAGGTGGACGAATTCTTATGGGAAGCCCATAAGGAAATCGTCCAAGGGCTTGATTAAAGGAGTCTATGGGTTGCTTAGGGCTTAGGCAACCAAATTAGGGTTTCCTTGTTAGATAACCCTAATAGCCTTACTATATATAAGACCCTTATGACCCAAAAACGTGGGGAAGCTTTACTCTAGGGTTAGAACACGTTTTGGGCAGCCTCCATCCTCTCTCCTCTTCATCCTCTTGCTTATGGTGTTTGTGAGCCATTAGAGGAGTGACACTTGTGACTCTAAGCCTTCCAAAGTCAATTCAAGGAGGAATTGGGATTGTTATTGCTACATAACAATCAAGGTAACATTATAAACCTATTCTAATATCTAATATGATTACTTGTATGCTAGAATTAGGGTTTGTAGTCTTGGATTCAAAGCATGTACAATAGAGAAACCTAGATCCAAGCATTAGGGTTTGTATGAGCACATATGATGTCTTATGACCAAAAACCCATCAGTGGTATCAGAGCCTAGCTTGGTTTCAATTGTATTGATGCATTATATAACTGGAAATTTCGTTTTTTGAGTTTCTGGAGGCTGGACTCGCCGAGTCCATGCTGACTCAACGAGTCCAAGCCTGACTCGACGAGTCAACTCGTCAGATGGAGGGTTTCTCGGGTTTTCTTGCTGTTTTTGCTTATGGATTGTTACCTTATCACGTTAGATCAATATTAATCCGATTATATGATACATTTGACTATAATTTTGATCTAATTGAAGATATTTATCAATTAATAAGATAATTGTTTCCTTATGTGATAATTGATTAATTATTTTGAGTAAATTGATAAATTGTTTTGCAAGAAATCATTAAATAAATCAAATATGGATAATTATGTGATTAAATGTTAATTTGAATTATTTCTTATTTGATCCTTGTTGTTATGAAAAGTTTCATATTTTGCCCTTTAGGTTTTATAGTTTAAATTTGAACCCAAAAGTTTTGTTGTTTTGAAATTTAAATAGTTGAAACCCTAATGTTTTGAAAAAGGTTTCAAAACTTTCCCTCAAGTTTTGGAATTTAAATTTTGATTAATAGTTTAATTTTGATGCATATTTAAATTCTAAACCCTAATGTGTTGAAATGTTTAAAAACTTGCCCTCAAGTTTTGGAATTTAAAAGTTGATTAAAAGTTTAATTAGGAATGTTAAATTCTAAAACGCTAGTATAGTTTTGAAAAAGTTCAAATCATACTCTTATGGTTTTATTAATTAATTAAGGTGTATAATTAAAAGAGGTTTAATAAATCCATAAAAGTTTTGGTTTACAATTTAATTGAATTAAAGGTATAATTGTTAAATTTGACCACCTAATATTTTAAAAGTATAAAATACACCCTATACTATATATAACATTAAAAGTCTAACATTATATATATGTATGAGTAAAAGTTAGTCTTACCGTTAGTAGGCCTCATTCACGAAGCTGGTCTATAAGGGGTGTTTAAGGAAATTGCCTATAAAATGGCGATTGAATGGGTATCCACTCTTACCCACCGCACTCTTGACTAGTGGAGGGTCGTTAGCCGAACGGGTAGGATAGGACGAAACCTTCCATTATAAGTATAATGAATTATTAAAGTAACTAAATGTTTTCATAAAATTCCCAATCTTAGTTACTTAGGCAAAAGTGAATTGATGCAATTCCATGAAATTACACTTTGTACCCTTGCGAAGACGTTAGTGGAGCGTGTGTGGTTTACCGGCACACTAAATGGGTCTAAGCAAAGGTAGCAAAGGGTGACTCAATGTTTGTCATAGTTCGGTGGAGCGTGTGTGGTTTACCGGCACATCGAATAGGTGACTGTAACATGTGAGGGCACCATGTAAGTTTGCATGGTTATTCACACCCGCTTTGTGATCCTCGGCATCCCAGTCACAAACAAGAGGGGCATATCGAGATTTAAACATGCCATTGAAAGTTCAATGAATCTCAAAGGATCTAGGAGTTTTCATAGATTTAAAACTTAAATTTCTTTTTCGTTTTTCGTGGTGGAAATTAGTGAATCTTCATTCACTTACCTTCAAATATTCTTCAATTAGGGTTACGACATCCCTATCCCAAGTTGTAGAATATTGTGTTGGGTCCTTGCCTTAGTATCTCATTTGGGTGATTTACTAAGGACTTAATCTATCAACTAACTTGAATTTGTTTCTCTCCCGTTTTGTAGATGTCAAAGTTTGACAACTATGGTCTTCTCAAATCCCGTGGAACAAGCATTCCACATGAAGATGATATTCCACGATTCGATCAAGGAACAAGAAATCATGCTTCACTTCCTCCTCCTCCTCCTCTCATTCTCCCTAACCCACAAGTTCAAAGGCTTGAAAAGTTCAAGATCACTCAAGCCCTTTTGGCAAGTAAACATAAAGAAGGAAAGTCGGTGTGTGCACATGTCCTAGGGATGAAGTCACACATTGATAGGTTAAGAATGTTGGGATCCGTTGTCTGTGAGGAAATAGCTGTTGATTGGGTTCTTCAGTCACTTCCTAACTCATATAGTGAGTTCGTAAGAGAGTACTATATGATGAACTGCGACGTGATCCTTATAGATCTCACCTATATGCTTATTGCTGCTGAATCAGCAATGGTTTGGCGCAATAGAAAAGCAAAGTTGATTGGTGAATCTACCTTCAAGACCTCTATGGATATAGAAAATGGCAACGAAATACATGCTATGATCGAAAAGTTTGATCATAAAAGAAAGGCAATGTCTGAAGTAGTTCCATGTCATGTTCCAAAAGAGTCAATTTGCTTTTATTGCCAAGAGAAAGGACATTGGAGACGAAGTTGCCCCATTTACCTAAGAGATCTAAGAGATGGGAGAGTCGAAACGTATGGATCTAATATAGGTAAAATCCATTAACTAACTCTTTTAAGCTTCTATTCTATATTCTTAATACATAATGTGATAAGATTACAATTGATGTTTTGTAGGATCGAAGAAAAGAAAGGAAGCTTAAGGGAAGAAGTGAGCAGAATCTAATCGTGAAGGAATAGATTTCGATCGCATTTCTCGAAGATTAGATTCTTGAGCTACTACTTAGAGTTAGAATTAGATTGTTAAGACAGATGTATTAGCATAGTTTTTCAATGAATTGCATTGTAAGGACAAATTATTCCGCAATAAAATAAATTTTGATTTTATATTATTTATTTATCCTTGCAATGGCGTATATGAAAAATTGATGTCTGAATGTTTCTATTATTAGCAATAATGGATTTGGTTCTTATTATGTTATTTATGGAAAGTCGAGAAGTTACCAAATAAGGAGAGTTTCTGATCGCCCAAGTTTCAATTGGACAGAAATTTGGAATCATGCAACTTGGTTGCACGATGAATGAGAAATTTCATATTTGGAAATTAGACTAATTCATTGACAAAGTGTCAAGTGAAGGACTAGGAGATCGAGTACACAAAGTTGTGTGTTGATCAAGTTCACCATAAGAGTAACAAAGATATTCGTCATGATTTACTAAAAGCTTAGTAAATATGATTATACTTACAAGATTAAGTATAATTCTGAATTGATTAAAGGGTTTAGATCAATAGCAGAACGAATAAGAAGAATCAAGTAGGCAGAAAGATAAAAGTTTCTCCATTCTAAGAAGAAAGGAGAGTAGCTTTTATGCTTTATGATAGGTCTTAATGATTAAGAACCATATCTCAATTGATCCTCTAAGTGAGTCTTAGTACAATCGTATGTATAAGAAGAGGAATAAAGAATTGAAGAAATGGTTAAATCAAAAAGTCAATCATACTTCGTTCCAAAACAAGTCTTAAAGTTAAGATTGTGACATTGAGTGAAAAGTATTAAAGGTTTATAACATTCATCAAATGTGGAAAGTTGTGATGTCTTGGATAAGAAAAAGACCAACTTAGACCAAATTTATGAAGTGCTTTGATAAAAACTACACTAACTCTTGAATATTTGTTTGTCAAGAAATGTTTTGACAAGAGAATCTTATATGTCAAGGAGTAAGTGGGAGTTTTAATGGTCTTGAAAGGTTTCAAGAACAAATCAAATAAACCTTATCGATCATCACTAGCACACGAGTTGAGTTTTACAACCTATCGTGTTGACATTGTTTTATTTCTGTGCCAATCCAATCGAGTTAATTATGCATGTGAGTTCTATGAGTTCTCATTTTGAACGCATAAAAGGCAAAGCACCTTAATCAATGAAAGGTACATTGATAGGAAAGAGTGAGCTGCTTAACTACTTGGAAGAAATGGTGGGCAGCTGTGCTACCATAAGGCAAGAAATCAAGATTAAGAAAGTTCGGTCCATATGAGTTTGAATTTGTCGTAAACTTTAGTTTTGACAAATTCACATGGATAGGAACACATACACCGTTTAAATCTAAGTGTCATAAGATTTCCTCCTTCATGAAAATGATTGTGAGGAAATGCTTTCACTAAGAGAGATTTTAAGATGATAGTGATTGTAAAATTGCATTCTCGAATTCGATTATGGTTACGATATCCCTTTCCATAATTTGAATTGTGAGGTTTGGCAATTGTTTACACACACATATGAACTATCTAAGGCAAAGGTGTATAAGTTCAAGAAGCCTTGATAAAAGATTATCAAAGCACTAAGTATTAGAAACATGAACTTAAGAAATTCAATAAGCATTGTTTTTCTGAAAGTTAAGATGTTTATGAATAAATGTCGAAGCTAGTGGGATCATAAGTGTTATGTTTTATAATAATCATCATGATAGTGGGAGCATAAATGTTATTATTGTATGATTATTAAGGCACGTATTGCAAGTTGGCAATATTAATTATAGAAAACAAGAGTCATTCTTTGCAAAGTTGTAAGGATGGAATAGTTGTTTTGCTATAATTAAGGGAGAGAATATTATGCTTCATTTCAAATCTAAAGGCTTAGGTTGAGAAATGCAAATAAATTTAGTTAAGGGTACATAGTGTGTTCTTAAAATTTCGATTATGATTACGGCATTCCATCTTCACAATTCGAATTTTGAGAACATAGCAAATAAAACATGATGCGTCGTATCCCATACGCTTCGGGTATAGGATCGATTGCAAATGCTTTAATGTTTGACCATTCTAAAATTTTCCAAATGTCGAGCGCATTTAGAGGGAAAAAGGGACTAGAATTGGTTTTGACTAAAATAATTAGGCAACTATCAAAGGACAATCCAAAGTTTGACAAGGATTGGTCGCTTGTGAGTAGTTGGAAGCATGGTATTGAATGGACCATATCGACATTATTATGAATAGATAAGATTCTATTAAGAATAAGTTGTCATATGGAAAATATGGAAGTGTGTCCGTATTGGGAATTGAATATGACTAGATTAGAAACCTTTATGCAAAAGGATGTTCAAAGGAATGTACTTTGAGTGAGAAACATCACGTCTATGGAATTGTCTTGTGACAGTCTCCGATAGAGGACTTTGTAATATCATTGGCAATAGTCTTTGTGACTTTGGTGTAGTGACATTACGAAAGGATAGTTGCATAGAATGTTAGAATCTGGCATATTCTATAAGTAGCAAGAATTTGATATTCTTTAACTTATGAAAAACGGATTTGGAGTTGTGAAATGAGAATGATTGGAAATGTGTTCAATTTGATCTATTTCACAAAGTGAGAACCATAGGTAAACATTGTGTGCATGCTAGGAGCATGGGACAAGTGTAATAATTCAAGTAAGAAGTTGATTACCCGAAACGACAAATAATGAGTAATCGATATGGTGATAAATAAAAGATGTTTTATTTATGCTCAAAGGTTTGAGGCCATATGGGATTAGTATTATTCTTGTGTTTCACTTTGCATGTTTTGACTTCTAGAATAATTGAGTTTATTAAGAATAATCGAATTATTCGAACGGGCCACAGTCGTTCATATGTTGGAAGTAGGTATGAATGAAGACTGTCATGAATTGGTGTGTGGATTGTCTAAAGAGCATTAGACATAAGCAAACGTTTGCTGCAACGTTCATGAGTGCTTATGAATGTGATTTGAGCATTGGATTAAACCCACGCTCACTTGGATCACTCCATGAATTGTATCACGAGTGATTGGTGAGACGATAACATCTTATATTCTTGAAACTGAGATGTGTGAGTTGTATCTTGCAAATCGGTTGCACATTGATAATATGTAAACGCACTAGTAACTTGGTGTTATAAAACATATTGTTGTGTGTGATTCGGTGCGTGAGTGCAAGCAAGCATTGTATCAAAGTTTATCCGATCCTTTTATCCAAAGTAGGATAAAAGCGATATCTTTGGGCCCCTCGATGGTTTAGTGATGACAAACGTAAATGCTCGGCCGGGCTAGGGCTAATTTGATTTGTTCAATTAGTCAGTCGTCATAAATCGGAATCGAGATATAGTACAAAGAGAAGGATTAGAAATCATGTCTCATACGATATCTAGAATGGAGGAATATATGATCCCTTATCTAAGGACACACGTATCTGATAGGATCAGAGTTGACAACGGCTTTGGAAAGCTACGATTGTAGATCAGGATCTGAAGTCATACGCAGAATAGTTATTAGACTTATCCAAGTGGGAGACTGTTGGATTAGTGTCTAAGTCCATAACTATTTTGGTATGTACTTGACCCGATGGTGCATGGTCCTTTTGGGTTGCCTTCACCAAAGCAACTTGATAGGATGAATTATGGAGAGAAAGGATTAAATATGATTTATTAATATATTATGGGAATAATATATTAAAGGAGAAATCATATTGTTTAATTAATATTAGTCAATAATTAATTGGTAATTAGTTTTGTGACTAAAAGAGATTAATTAAACTTAAGGGACTGGAATTGTAATTATAAGATAATTGCAATTTGGGCCATGGATTGTCTTAAATCAAGAGGTGGACGAATTCTTATGGGAAGCCCATAAGGAAATCGTCCAAGGGCTTGATTAAAGGAGTCTATGGGTTGCTTAGGGCTTAAGCAACCAAATTAGGGTTTCCTTGTTAGATAACCCTAATAGCCTTACTATATATAAGACCCTTATGACCCAAAAACGTGGGGAAGCTTTATTCTAGGGTTAGAACACGTTTTGGGCAGCCTCCATCCTCTCTCCTCTTCATCCTCTTGCTTATGGTGTTTGTGAGCCATTAGAGGAGTGACACTTGTGACTCTAAGCCTTCCAAAGTCAATTCAAGGAGGAATTGGGATTGTTATTGCTACATAACAATCAAGGTAACATTATAAACCTATTCTAATATCTAATATGATTACTTGTATTCTAGAATTAGGGTTTGTAGTCTTGGATTCAAAGCATGTACAATAGAGAAACCTAGATCCAAACATTAGGGTTTGTATGAGCACATATGATGTCTTATGACCAAAACCCATCATAAAGAACGCTGAAATCCGAGTTATAACGAAGGAGTTATGACCCGTCGAAGTTTCGCGACAGAACCGGCACGACACCGGGAGACGTAAATAGTGAATTTATGATAGAGTGACTTTAGGCTTAGCAATCTAAATAAAAGTAGTAGAATGCATTAAACCGAGAGCGTGCATGAAAAGAACTCCCAAATCTGACTTCGTATGAGGAAGTTATGAATTTTCTAAGATTTGGCTTAGTAGTGCACGACCCGAAACTCGAATTTCAGTTCGAGCGGTTTTTGGCTTACGCGACCTAAATGAGAGTTGAAGATATCATTAATAGGAACTCAACGATAAAAGGAAAAACGGAAACGGAGTCTGTATGAAGAAGTTACGAATTTTCCGCGGTCATTTAACAGTCTAATCTCCTCCTACTGTTAAATTTAAGATCAGTCGATAATTAGCCGACGGAGTCAAAATGAAAGTTGTAGATCTTATTTTTACCTACGTGTGGATATAAAGAATTTCGAAAACGGAGCTCGTATACGAAATATATGAATTTTTGAAAACCGACTGTTTTACCCCTGTGTGTGATGCCACGTGTCAGCACCAGGCTTTGCCTTGGAGCCTAAGCAAGCTCACGAGGTGAACACTAAAAACTCACGAGGTGAGTGACCCCAATTCAGCCTATAAATAGAGATGCACCCCTCCTTCATTTCTCACACCATACCCTTTCTTTCCTCTCTCTAATACCCCCCCCCTCCCAAACCCCCCTAGCACGAGGCGAAAGCCCCGGAGCGCCTGACGGGTCCAAAAAGAAGAGCCTCCGGCTCAGAAACTTTGCTCCGACGAAGCCCGGTTTCCAAGGAAACCCGCTGTAAGTGAGCTATACCTACCCTATCTTTAGTATAACTTATGTTTTAATATAGTAACATTATTAGGACCTTAAAATAATTATTTGAGCTATTATTGTGAGTTATATAAGAGTTTTGCTTAACCTTATATAATAATAATAATAATAATAATAATAATAATAATAATAATAGCTAGACTATTAATTAGTCGCGGTTAACGTTAGACTAAACCTTAGTGGTATTGATACTAGGTTTTGTCAAAGGAAAAATTATTTTGGGATAACGAAGTGCTGTCCGAGTACCGAGTCACCACCTAATCAGGTGAGTGCATAGTTACTTTCATCTTACACATAGATATGAAGTATTTTATATAAACTACGTGCTATGTGTGCATATTATCTGTATACTTGCTATCTATGCTGGATGAACGATTTTATACAAGTTTTAAATGATTTCAACTGTATATGTATTTTATATCTACAAATATGTTAGGTATGACATGGGTAGATGAATAATGAGAGATAAAAAGATGATGTGAGTAAACATTGGCAGCTATAGACTTAGTGCCTAATAAATAACATCGACAGCTATGGACTTAGTGCCTATTGGACAAACACTGGTAGCTATGAACTTAGTACCTATTAGGTAAACACGGGTGGCTATGGACTTAGTACCTGTTAGGTGTTGGTAGCTATGGACTTAGTACCTGGTAGCTATGGACTTAGTGCCTGTTAGATAAACATTGGTAGCTATGGACTTAGTACCTACACTGATAGCTATGGATTTAGTACCTGATGAGTGAACTTTAGCAGCTATGGATTTAGTGCATTGGCAGCTATGGAACTAGTTCCTGTCTTATAAAACCTGGAAGTAAGGGACTTCGAAATGAACGAATGCAGGATAGATGACTCTTAGGGTAGACCCTTAAGAGTAAAGAAGATAATGGGGATGGGTAATTGGGTTGATTGTTTGATGTTTAAACATAATAATTATATTATTGTGGGTTGAAAACCCTATGTACTCACCAGGTTTCCCAACCTGACCCACTCAAGCTTATTTGTATAACAAGTGTCGATATGAAGCTACTTTACACTGAGAGATTTAAAAGAGATGTAGATCACTAGTGTAAATGAATGTAAGTTCTGTTTATGCTTATATTTCTATATTGACGATGACATCCCAAGGTTTTGAAAATGAATAAAAATACATTTCTTCATAAATGCTTTGATAACGTATTTATCATGTTTTTCTGGGAACAAATTCCGCAACATTTTTATTAAAAGAGGTACTCTGATTTTTATAAAGCATAAACATAATCGGTCTTTTCTGGCCGTGAAAATGGGGATGTCACAAACCTCTTGACCGTAAACACCAAAAATCCCTCCTTTCACCCGAAAAACACTGGAAATCGTCATTTGGGAGCATCTGGAACACTTTTTCGTCGAAAACAAGAACCCTTGTTCTTGAGTTTACGGCCGTAAACCCTTCAATCTTCAAAAGTCGTAAACTCAGTTCACGACCGTTAACCCTGTTCACGGCCGTAAACCCAGTTCTCGGCGTAAACTCTATTCTAGGCCGCATACCCAGTTCATGGCCGTAAACCCCATTTACGGCCGTAAACAACTCTTTAGTGGTGAAAAGCTTGTTTCCTCGATTCAACCAAGTCCTAGTAACATTCCTTAACCAAAAACAAGTGTTTACCTGACACTTTATCTAATGAAATCGCTAATTTAGATACATATTGTAACACCGTAAAAATTTGAACAATTTTTCACTTTTTAAAAACATTAAATATCATTTGCATTCATAAATAAAACATTGTATCCATCATTGTAATAGTACAAATCCCAAGATCAAATATATATAAACTCCAATGCGCGTGTGTACTAATCATGTCGTCGCCTTCCCGCGATCATCACTGGTACCTGAAAAACATAACACATACAGTGTAAGCATAATTGCTTAGTGAGTTCCCAAAAATACCACTCTATCACACAATAGCCACTCGAGGATGCAACTCTGTTGACCCTTAGGTCAATGTGTCTCAGTGGGGCCCTCCAGCCCCAACTCTCTGTGGGCCCTCTGGCCCTAACTCTATGGACCCGAAGGTCCTAACTCTGTAACTCTGAATCATACATATCACATATCACAACACATAATAACATGCAATTACACTGGCATATAACTCTAAAATACTCTATCACATAACTCTGTTACCATACTAGGTAAAGTATAGTGAGAAGACTCACCTCAAGCGTCTCGGAAATTCCCTTACTCGGTAGAAATATCGCCTACCCTCCGCCTATTCACATAAGGTAAATACTCACATAAATATAACTCTCGAGACTAGACTCACCCTCTATGGGCACCTTCGGAAGGGTAAAAGTACCCCTCTCTTGACTTAAAGACTCCATTGTTGGTCAAACCCTAAAAGTCAATCAAAAGTCAACGGTCAAACTTTGACCTAACTTGCCGAGTGCACTCCGACGACTCGGCGAGTACACACGATTACTAAGTCTTTGTCCCGCTTGGCACGTTGAGTCCCTCCTTATGCTCGATGAGTCACACCGGTCATGAATCGCGGGGCCACCCCGACTCAACTCGCCGAGTCTCAAGAACAACTCGGCGAGTACCGCCTTGAACTCCAGTCCTCTGACCCCCTTCTGACTCACTGAGTTATCCCCCAACTCAGCTAGTCTACCCACTGAGTTATTTACGTGAAGCCCTAACTCTACTCGCCGAGTCTCAAGAACAACTCGGCGAGTTCATGGCATGCACAAACTCTATTGACCTCCTGAGGTCAGATCTGTGCCCCTAAGCCATAGATCTGGCCTTCCCAAGCATGATTGTCACGTAAAGGTCGAAACTTGATGCTTAAAAATCAACAACAAGGCATCAAATGGTGGTTTGGTCCCATAAATGGCAACCTAAGCCCAATAACCCCAAACTGATTCATAAAGCTCCAAGGGTTAAGGTCTCTGGACCTCTTTGAGTCCAGATCCAAGGCACAACTCGATGAGGGGCTATTTGTTCCACACCACCACCCTAAAAGGGGTTAGAAAACCCTATCTCTAAAGATCAACACCAAAACTGGAAAAAGGGGTCGACTATTACCTCAAAAATGAAGTCTCTGGACTCTGGAACTGCTAGAACCGCACCTCCTGTTGCTCTTGGTCACCTTCTTCTTGCTAAATCAAAGGTACAAGGTTCAAATGAGTCTTCTCCTTCCTCACAACGATTTGGCTCACTTAGGGTTCACTCAAGGGACTGGTAGCCGCAATGGGAGGCTATAAGTGCCCTTAAATAGGTCCTAAACCCGGGGGATTAGGGTTTCATAAAATAGCGTGGACTCGCCGAGTCTGCACGCGAACCCGGATGAACATCCGCGACCATACTCGGCGAGTCTTGGCACCAACTCGCCGAGTTCCTCCACAAACTTCAAAAATAAATGAACAAAATAATATACCTGGGAGTCCGGATGTTACAATTCTCCCCCACTAGAATCAGACTTCGCCGTCGAAGTCTCACTCTGAAAATAACTCCGGATGCTGCTCACGCATCTCACGCTCCGGCTCCCAAGTAAGCTCTGACCCTTTCCGATGCTGCCACTGGACCTGCACCAGAGGCACCTCCTTGTTCCTCAGTACCTTGATCTTTCGATATACAATCGCAATTGGTTTCTCCACGTAGTTCAGGCTCGCATTTACCTGTATGTCCTCTAATGGCACTACCGCCTACTCGTCGGCTATACACTTCCTCAGCTGGGACACGTGG
The DNA here is from genome assembly GCF_051521515.1 of Lactuca serriola. NCBI lineage: Eukaryota > Viridiplantae > Streptophyta > Magnoliopsida > Asterales > Asteraceae > Lactuca > Lactuca serriola. The sequence goes on along the minus strand of NC_136409.1, from coordinate 73,983,415 downwards.
AAGGTATTATGAATTTGATCCAATTCCGCAGGTAGCTCCAAGCGATATGCTACCCTGCCCACCCTTGCGATCACTCTGAATGGCCCAATATACCGGGGCCCTAACTTGCCTCTCTTCCTGAATCGAATCACTCCTTTCCAAGGAGATACCTTCAGGAGAACAAAATCACCAACCTGGAACTCGAGCTCGGATCGGCGCCTATCGGCATAACTCTTCTGGCGACTCTAGGCGGTCAGCAATCTCTGGCTGACCTGCTGTATCAACTCTGTCGTCTGAAGCACAATCTCCGTGCTACCCATCACACGTTGCCCTACTTCTCCCTAGCAAATGGGAGTCCGACACCTCCTCCCATACAACAGCTCAAAGGGTGGCATACCGATGCTCGAATGATGGCTGTTGTTGTAGGAAAACTCTGCTAAGGGCAAATACGTGTCCCAACTCCCTCCAAAATCCAACACACATGCTCAGAGCATGTCCTCGAGCGTCTGAATCGTCCGCTTGCTCTGTCCATCCGTCTGTGGGTGGTATGTGGTGCTAAAATGCAGCCTCGTACCCAACTCCTCATGGAATTTTTTCCAGAATCTGGAAGTGAAACACACATCTCGATCTGACACAATCGAGATTGGCACCCCATGCCGCGATACCACCTCTCTCACATATAGTTGTGCCAATCTCTCCGCAGAAGAACTCTCACTAATGGCGAGAAAGTGAGCGCTCTTCGTCAAGCGGTCTACTATCACCCAAATTGCATCAACACCCCTTGTTGTTCTTGGCAATTTGGTGATAAAATCCATGGAAATCTGCTCCCGTTTCCACTCCGTAACCTCCAGTGGCTGCAGCTTACCATGCGGTCTCTGATGTTCGGCCTTAACCCTTCGACAGGTTAGACACCTCTCAACGAACGACGCCACATCTCTCTTCATACAGGGCCACCAATACTCCCTATTAAGGTCTAGATATATCTTAGTGGCCCCGGGATGAATCGAGAACCTCGATCTATGCGCCTCTTCCATCAAGAGGGTACGCGTTCCGCCTACAAACGGTACCCAAATCCGGCCCTGAAAAGTCATAAGCCCCCTGCTATCGGTAACGAATTCTGACACCTTCCCGATAACCCGCTCTCTCTTACGGTTCTCCGGTCTCACTGCCTCAGCCTGAGCCCCTCTGATAGCGTCCAACACCAGAGTCATCACCGTCAATCTCATACAAATACCCTGAATCGGGGCACTCTCTGCCCTACGACTCAGGGCGTCAGCTACCACATTAGCCTTGCCCGGGTGGTACAGGATCTCGCAATCGTAATCCTTTACCACATCCAACCATCTCCACTGACGCATGTTCAGAATTGGCTGACCCATCAAATACTTCAAGCTCTTGTGGTCCGTGTATATCGTACACCAAACCCCATACAGATAGTGACGCCAAATCTTGAGGGCGAAAACCACAGCCCCCAATTCTAGATCATGGGTAGGATACCTCATCTCATGAGGCTTCAGCTGCCTCGATGCATACGCGATCACATGCCCCCTCTACATTAACACCGCACCCAACCCTGATATCGATGCGTCACAATATACTACGAAGTCCTCCATCCCATCCGGAAGAGCCAACACCGGGGCTTCTCACAATCTCTGGCAAAGAGTCTCAAATGAGGACTGTTGCTCTGGACCCCAACTGAACGCTACCCCTTTCCGGGTCAACCTGGTGAGAGGAATAACAATCTTGGAGAAATCCCTGATGAACCTCCGATAGTAACCGGCAAATCCCAGAAAACTCCTGATCTCTGAAGGAGATTTCGGCACCTCCCAACTCATTACTGCCTCGATCTTGGCCGGATCGACCAGAATTCCATTCTGGTTAACGAGATGACCAAGGAACTGCACCTCTCGTAACCAGAAATCACACGTGGAGAATTTGGCATAAAGCCTCTTCGATCTCAACACACTGAGGATCTCTCGCAAATGCTCCTCGTGCTGCTCCCTGGATCTAGAATATACCAAGATGTCGTTAATGAATACAATCACCGATCGATCCAACATCGGTCTGCATACTTTGTTCATGAGATCCATGAATGCTGCAGGCGCATTGGTGAGCCCGAAGGGCATCACCACGAACTCGTAATGCCCATAACGAGTCCTAAATGCGGTCTTCTGGATATCCTCCTCTCGCACCCTCATCTGATGATATCCAGATCTTAGATCAATCTTGGAAAACCAAGATGCTCCATGCAACTGATTGAACAAATCCATGCAACTGATTGAACAAATCATCGATCCTCGGCAAAGGATAACGGTTCTTGACCGTTAACTTGTTCAGCTCTCGGTAATCTATGCACATCCGGTGTGAACCATCCTTTTTCTTCACAAAAAGGATCGGTGCTCTCCACGGCGAGCTGCTCGGCCGTATAAACCCCTTCCCCAGCAGCTCCTGAAGCTGCGAGGATAACTCCTGCATCTCTGGAGGTGTAAGGCGATAGGGCGCCTCGGCGATAGGTGTTGCCCCCGGAATCAAATCAATGCGGAACTCCACCTGCCTCTTGGGAGGCACACCTGGTAACTCTTAGGGAAAAACATCCGGGAACTCGCGCACTATCGGAACCTCCTCAACCGAACTAGGTTGCTCTGTATCAACTCTCGTATCCATCACATATGCCACAAAACCACTACAGCCCTGCTGTAGACTCTGCCTCGCTCTAGCAGCCGAACAAAACGCTGAATCTGGACGGGTACCCTCGCTGTACACCGTAAGAACTCCCCCACTAGGATCTCACATGATCACCAGCTATCGCTCGCAGTCGATGATCGCTCCAAATTGGCTCAATCAGTCCATGCCCACGATGACGCAGACATCTTCTATCGCAATGGGGACTAAATCGATCGGAAACTCTACCCCGAAGATCTCGAGTACACATCCTCGAATCACCTCCGTGGCATAAACTGCTCTCTCGTCAGCTATGGAAACTCTCAGAGGTCGAATCAACGCCTCTCGACTAATACTGATGTGCTGACTAAAAGCCAACGATATAAAAGATCGACTCACACCCGAGTCAAATAACACCAAAGCAGGTACATCATTCACAAGAAAAGTACCTACGCATAACAGAATATAAGCACAACATCTCAATAATAAAATGAATACATGAAAGAATAGATACCGGCCACGACATCGGGTGCTGCACGGACCTCCTCCGCAGTCAACTGGAAGGCTCTCCCTCGCGCCTTCGGTGCCTCGGCCTTCACCGGCCTACTGTCCGTAGCTCTCAATGCTGCAGGGGCAGATCCCAGAGGTGCTCCCTGCGCTGTCCCTCGCAACTGTGGACACTCCGCCTTCCGGTGTCCAGTCTGGTTGCAGTGAAAACACACTGCAAACCCCTTGGGGCAATCCTTGGCCATATGCCCCTCCTTGCCACATTTGTGGCAAGACCCTACTCTACACACTCCATCATGGCCCTTGTCGCACTTGCCACAAGTGCGGCCCTTCTGGTTCCCAGATCTCGAATCAGTGGGTTTGGCCCGCTTGGCTGCCGGCTGGGACTGAGCCGGCCGTTGATCCCTTCCCTGAGACTCAGCCTCCTCCCTAGCTTGGGTCTCCAACTCTATCTCCCTCTTCCGGGCATTTGCTTGAAGCTCGGAAAATGTCAGGTACGTCGATTTCGCCACGAACTCTCGTATATCCCTCCTCAGAATGCTCAAATATCGGCTCATACGTGCCTGCTCGGTCGACACGTGCTCAGGGCAGAACATCGCCCTCTCATGGAACATCCGTGTAATCGCTGTAACTGACTCAGTACCCTGCTTGAGGGTTAGAAACTCCTGTGCCAACCGCTCCCTCTCCACCTGGGGAACGTACTCATCTCGAAACATAGTAGTGAACCTCTCCCAGGTTACTGCAGCAAGCTCAACAGGCGTGAAGTGCACCGTCACAAACTTCCACCAGTCCTTCGCTCCCAGGCGAAGCTGGTTCAAAGCGAACCGAACTCTCAAATTCTCAGGAGATGAGCAGGTAAAGAAACACCCCTCAATGTCTGATATCCACCTCATCGCTGCAATCGGGTCCTAAGTCCCATCGAACTCTGGTGGTTTCGTGTTGCTGAATTACCGGAACAACAACGCATCACCACCCTGCGGCCTCGCCGCAGCTACAGCTGTAGTGGCCGCAACAACAGCAGCCTCAGAAACAGCAGCGTATCTCTCATCAAATGTCTCAATCAAAGTGGTCTTAATAGACCCGAACATCTCTGGTATCTCTGCTCTGATGGCCGCAACCACCTCCTCCTGGATGATCCTACGGATCTCAGCATCGCTCGAACTGCTGCCCTCAGGGTTATGGCGTGTCCCAACCATGATTTCCCTCTGAAATACAACATAAAAATATTAGGGACCCCCTTGAGTGTAATCAAACTCGATAACTCCACCCTACTTGTTCCTTAGTGCTCTAAGGATTCTTACTTGGACTGCGCACCAACCCGGTATCTTCAGTAGTACGGGCCCAATACTACCGTCCATACCGCATCAGCACTCATCCCAAGTCCTCCTCCTTGAGCCCCAAATCCCAAGTACTCTACTCTCTCTATCATGTGCTACATACTAGAAAAACTCGCATATGCACCTCGCTGCTATCTAGACACTCTTAAACATCTCTAGCAGAAAAACCCCTAAACTAAGGCATTATATATCAGGTCACTCTAGTCCTAATGAGAATACCTAGTCTACTCTAGCATGCATATCATAATTCAGCATATAGCATAACATATCATATTTGATAACACTTATTATGAGGGTATTTTGGGAAATCACCGTTCGAGCGCTGGCTGATCGTACACACGGCTCTGCTCTGTTTGTCTTAAAATTCTCTTTTTACTCTTTTCAAAAATTCATTATCAAAATTTCCCACAAATCCTTAGTTTGAGTTCAGATGCGCCCGAAGATGCATCTGAATCCCTCAAACCAAGGCTCTGATACCAACTTGTAACACCGTAAAAATTTGAACAATTTTTCACTTTTTAAAAACATGAAATATCATTTGCATTCATAAATAAAACACTGTATCCATCATTGTAATAGTATAAATCCCAAGATCAAATATATATAAACTCTAATGCGCGTGTGTACGAATCATGCCGTTGCCTTCCCGCGATCATCACTGGTACCTGAAACACATAACACATACAATGTAAGCATAATTGCTTAGTGAGTTCCCCAAAATACCACTCTATCACACAATAGCCACTCGAGGTTGTAACTCTGTTGACCCTTAGGTCAATGTGTCTCAGTGGGGCCCTCCAGCCCAACTCTCTGTGGGCCCTCTGGCCCTAACTTTGTGGACCCGAAGGTCCTAACTCTGTGGGCCCTCTGGCCCTAACTCTGTGGACCCAAAGGTACCAACTCTCTGTGGACCGACAATCCCACACCTGAACTGTTAGCTACAGTTAGGCAGACATGCCTGGGGTGACAAATTTTGTAACGTACGACGCCTGAAGAAACGTCAAGGAGGTTCCCAGTCATATTAGTATGGTTATACGAACTCACAATAGTATAAACTAACCTTTGTTTACGGGATTTTCATTCTTCAATAGTTTTATTTTAATTAATAAGGCTACCTACATACTACACTGGAGGGTATTCCAGAGATACAACCTTTGGTTTTATTTTAAGTAATAAAACTACCTTACGTACTGGCGGTAGCCAGGGTTTTCGAATAGAACATACCTTACATACTGGCGGTAGCCAGGGTTTTCAAACAAAACATACTCTACATACCGGTGGTAGCCAGGGTTTTCAAATGAAACATACTTCACTTACTAGTGGTAACCAAGGTTTCGATACAAATGATGTTTTACTTATAATGAAAAGAAATCATTTATACAAATTCAGTGACTAGTTTCCAATACAAAACATGCTTATGAATTTACCAGCTTTATGCTGATACGTTTTCAAAACCGCTTGTATTCTCAGGACAACGATAGACAGGTACCATTGCCAACTTTTGGAGAAGACGGAGCACGTTAGAGTTGCGTCTTTTACTTTTGTTATATACTGATGTGTACAAAATATGTTTTCAAACAGATGTAAATATTTATATTGCAATGTAATGGTTGTGTTTACTTTGATTATTATGATACAATTGTTGTGATACTACGCATGACGTCAACCGCCCCCGGACGTTTCCGCCGTTATTTCTTACGGTTCGGGGGTGTGACAGATTGGTATCAAAGCGATTGTTTATAGTGAACTAAGTATACCAAACTTACATGGTACACAACTTTCAACACTAAGGGGCCGAAGCGCTCTGAACTAAAAGTATACTTTCAAAATATAAGTATTTTACAAGAAGTATACAAGTATACCTACGTACCAGAAACAATATCGTAAGTAAAACGAAACAATAGTATTTGGATGTTGGACACTGCGGTTAAACCTGTGCAGTTATGTAATCATGTTTAGGGTCAATATAGCCTGATCAACTATATTTATTCGAGACATGACCAACATGTGCTTGGGAGTGACTATGGTATTGCAGTAGGCCTATAACTTACCAAGTATTCCTACCACAAGAGATCGATAGAACGAAACATACAACTTAAAATACTATAGGAGTATTTTAGTCTGAGCCGAATACATTATAGAGATTCATTCCAAGTGTTGCTACTCATTCTTTCTTAGCGACAGTTTACTTGTATTAGTAGCTTTTCATTATTTATCGCTTAGTAGCACACTTTATCTATCAGATAGAGATATACCTTGTTTCGTATCTCTTAATTCGAAAGTCTAAGGGATTTACCATCTTCTTCTTCTTGATATAGACAAAGATGCCTCCAAAGAAAAGACCTAACAAGAAGAACAACAATCCTCCAACAGATCCAGCTCCACCACTGCCTCAGTTCGATCCTGCTATGTTTCAGGCAGCTGTTAATGCCGCTGTGGCTGCCGCAATGTCACAGATAAATTCTGGTGGCTCTAGCGGATCGGGAAGTGGTGCCCAACCCCTTAACCTCGATGGAAACCATGGACACCAGAAGGAGTGTTCCTACAAGGACTTTATGAACACAAAGCCTAGATCCTTTGACGGCAATGGAGGCGTCATTGCCTTAACCCGATGGATCGAGAAGATCGAATCAATCTTCAAGATCTGTGCATGCTCAGAAGCAAGTAAGGTGAAGTTCGCTGCTTGCACCTTCACAGACAGAGCACTGACCTAGTGGAATAGTCGAGTCAAATCCCTAACCCTGCCGATAGCGAATGCTATGGGTTGGGAGAGCTGAAGGAGCTCATGCTTGCTGAGTACTGCCCGCGGGGCGAGATGCAGAAACTGGAGCACGAACTATGGAACTTGAAGATGAAAGGTTCCGACATTGCTTCCTACACTACTAGGTTTGAAGATATAGCACTTCTCTGCCCGGGAATGGTCACCCCGGAAAGTAAGATGATAGAGAGATACATTTGGGGATTGACGCCCCCAACTCAAGGAAATGTCTTGGCTGCTAGGCCAACCACTTTTGATAGCACCAAGTGCCTGGCGCAGGCTCTCATAGATCACGAAGTTGATCTTGATAAAGTGACAGCCGCTCCCGAACCAACAAAGGGCAGTGGTGAGAAAAGAAAGTTCTGGAAGCAGCGAAAGGGTCAGTCTTCGCATGAGCCCTCCAAGAAACAACATACGGTGGCAGTTCACGCTGCTACTACTCCTGCCGCTGTTCCTGTAACTCAAGCACCTACCAGTGGATATGCTGGTACCCTCCCTCATTGCGACAAGTGAAACTATCATCATCACATTCCCGAACCATGCTGTGAAATGCTCTGCAACAACTGTGGCAAGAAGGTTCACACGGCTTGAGGCTGCAGTACACAAGTCCAACCAACCAATCAGGCACCTGGAGTAGGTGTTGGTCAAGCCTGTTATGGCTGTGGGGAAGTCGGGCATTATAGGAGAACTTATCCCAAGGCAACAACAACCGGTAGCACAGGGAGAGTGCTAGTGATGGGCCAGGAGGAGACAGTTGCAGATCCCACAGTTGTTAAGGGTACGTTCCTCCTTAACAACTCTTATGCACGCATTCTTTTCAATTATGGTGCGGATAGAAGTTTTTTTAGTCATGCATTCAAGCATCTCCTCAAACATAAACCTCAACCCCTAACCGAAACGTTTACCGTCGAGATGGCCGATGAGAAAGAGATCACTAATGATATATTCGTGGGCTGTACCCTTATCCTAAACGATCATTCCTTTCCCATCGACATTGTGCCAGTTTCCATAAAGAGCTTCGATGTCATCATCAGCATGGATTGCCTGAGCCCCAATCGTGTTGATATCCTTTGTTACGAAAAAGCTATTCGTCTCAATCTTCCCTCTAGCGAAGCCCTCATGATTTATGGCGATAAACTCAGTTCAAACCGCCGTATTATTTCGTGCATCAAAGCCCAGAAACTTCTGCGAAAGGAGTATCATGCATTCCTAGCCCATGTCATTAATGAGAAGCAGGAAGTTAAAGACCTCGAGAGCATCCCCGAAGTCTGTAACTTTCCTGATCTCTTTCTCGAAGAGCTTCCAGGAATTCCTCCAGAGCGCCAAGTCGAGTTTCACACCGATTTAATCCCCGGAGCTACCCTCGTAGCTAAATCCCCATACCGCCTAGCGCCAGCAGAATTGCAAGAATTATCCAGCCAGCTCAACGAGCTGCTCAGCAAAGGATTCATCAGACCGAGTTCCTCACCCTGTGGAGCCCCGGTTTTATTTGTGAAAAAGAAGGATGGATCTTTTCGAATGTGCATCGACTACCGCGAACTGAACAAGCTCACCGTCAAAAACCGTTACCCTCTTCCTCGAATCGATGACCTTTTCGACCAACTTCAAGGAGTCAACTACTTCTCCAAAATAGACCTAAGATCAGGGTACCATCAGCTGTGAGTCCACGAGAGTGATGTTCCTAAGACAACATTCCGGACTCGATATGGTCACTACGAATTCGTAGTAATGCTCTTCGGTTTAACCAACACACCGGAAATATTCATGGACCTAATGAATCGGGTGTGTCGTCCTTTCCTAGATAAGTTCGTTATCATGTTCATCGACGATATACTTGTCTATTCCAGAAGCGAGGAAGATCACAGACAACACTTGAGATTGGTGCTGGAAACACTAAGGACGGAGAAGCTATACGCGAAATTCTCTAAGTGCGAATTCTGGATTTGAAAAGTAACCTTCCTAGGTCACGTGGTAAGCCAGGAAGGTATACACGTAGACCCGTCCAAAATCAAAGCGATAGAGAACTGGTCAGCACCAAAGACGCCCACATAAATCTGTCAGTTCTTGGGCCTTGCTGGCTATTATCGCATGTTTATCCAGAATTTCTCCAGAATTGCCAAACCCCTAACCACTCTGACTCAGAAAGGTGTACCCTTTTGTTGGAGTGAAAAGTAAGACATTGCATTCCAAACGTTGAAGCAGGCCCTATGCAGCGCACCTATCATGTCTCTGCCCGAAGGGACGGAGGACTTCGTTGTCTACTTTGATGCAACTAATCAGGGCTTAGGTTGTGTGCTCATGCAACGAGGACAAGTTATTGCTTATGCCTCAAGACAACTGAAGGCACACAAAGTCAATTATACAACTCACGACCTGGAGTTGGGAGCAGTGGTCTTCGCATTGAAGATATGGAGACATTACATCTACAAAACAAAGTGCACAATCTTCACTGACCATAAAAGTTTGCAGCACATCTTCGACCAGAAGGAGTTGCACATGAGACAACGGCGATGGGTAGAGCTACTCAACGATTACAAGTGCGAAATACGCTACCATCTCGGGAAGGCCAATGTGGTGGCGGATGCCCTTAGCCGGAAGGAATGCTCAGGTCGTAGAGTGAAGGCACTGACAATGACTATCCATTCCCACTTATCCACCCAAATCAGAGAGGCTCAGCTGGAAGCCTTAAAACCAGAAAACATGCCAGGTGACGCCTTGAGAGGAACGGAAAAGAACTTAGAGATCAAGGGAGACAGAGTCTATTATTTCATGAACCGGATCTGGACCCCAAAGTTCGGTGGTTACAGAGAGGTTGTTATAAATGAAACTCACAAGACTAGATACTCCGTTCACCTAGGTTCGGACAAGATGTACCTTGATCTCAAGAAATTATATTGGTGGCCAAACATGAAAGCAGAGGTCGCTACCTTCATGGGCATGTGCCTGACTTGCGCCAAGGTGAAGGTTGAATATCAGAAGCCCTCAGGTCTGCTACAGCAGCCAGAGATACCTGAGTGGAAGTGGGAGAGGATTACTATGAATTTTATCACTAAATTTGCCAAATCTCTGAGTGGGTACGATACCATCTGGGTAGTAGTCGACCGATTGACAAAATCCGCCCACTTCCTGCCAATCATGGAAACTTTCAAAATGGAGAGACTCACGCGAATCTATATCCAAGAGATAGTCCGACTGCATGGTGTTCCGGTGCCCATTATTTCCGATCGAGAGAGTAGGTTTACTTCGAGATTTTGGCAATCACTGCAGAAAGCTCTTGGAACTAAGCTGGATATGAGCACAGCTTACCATACCTAGAAAGATGGGCAGAGTGAGAGAACCATCCATACCTTGGAAGACATGTTGAGAGCATGTCTCATCGATTTCGGTAAGTCGTGGGACACCCATTTTCCCTTGGTTGAGTTCTCCTACAACAACAGTTATCATACCAGCATCAAAGTTGCGCCTTTTGAAGCCCTGTATGGCCATAAGTGCAAATCCCCTCTGTGCTCGGCTGAGGTGGGCGACACACAGCTAGCCAAGGGGCAAGTCCTTGATAGCACTCTCACTGGTCCAGAAATCATCCGTGAAACCACAGAAAAGATCATACAAATCAGGGAACGACTAAAAGCTTCAAGAGATCGACAAAACAGCTACGCCGATAAAGGAAAAAAACCCTTGGAGTTCCAGGTCGGAGACCGTGTTCTGTTGAAGGTCTCACCCTGGAAAGGCATGATACGCTTTGGAAAGCGTCGAAAGCTAAATCCAAGATACATAGGACCCTTAGAGATCCTTGCTAGGATCGGTCCCGTAGCCTAAAAACTTCGTTTACCCCAAGAACTTAACAACATTCATCCTGTCTTCCACGTCTCGAATCTTAAGGAGTGCTTATCCGACGAAACCCTTATGATCCCTCTCGATGAGATTGAAATCAACGAGAACTTGAACTTCATGGAAGAACTGGTCGAAATCATGGATAGAGAGATCAAACGAATGAAACAAAGTCGCATCCCTATAGTGAAGGTTCGCTGGAATACCAAGCGGGGACCTGAATCCACTTGGGAGCGTGAAGACCAGATGAAACAGAAGTATCCGCATCTCTTTCCAAATCCATGATTCGTATTCTATGTTCGAATTTTGGGACGAAATTCCCTCTAACGGGGGGATGATGTGACAACCCGAAATTTCTTCCGTCAGTTTTAACCCACCTCCGTAAATAAAAATTTAATTTTATTAAATTTTCCATCAACTTCTTGGGTTAGAAAATCAACTAAGGATTATAGTTATGATTCTATATGAGTCGGAAAAACCAAAAATCGTGCGAAAAACCTTCATTTTCTCGAAATCGACATGTTCACTGCCATGACGAGTTTACGGCAGTAAACTCGTGTACGGCCGTAAACCCGTTTACGGTCGGTGCCAGGTGGACCCCACCACCGACCATACCCCCTAACCTATAAATACAGGACCCCCACCCTCATTTGAACTTTCTTGGCCGGAAACACCCTCTTTCTCTCTCTAACCCTCTTGACCGTAAACACCAAAAAACCCTCCTTTCACCCGAAAAACGCCGGAAATCATCATTTGGCGCCGTTTAGGAGCATCTGGAACACTTTTTTGTCGAAAACAAGCACCTTTGTTCTTGAGTTTACGGTCGTAAACCCTTCAATCTTCAAAAGCCGTAAACTCATTCACGGCCGTAAACCCTGTTCACGGCCGTAAACCCAGTTCTCGGCCGTAAACTCTATTCTCGGCCGCATACCCAGTTCACGGCCGTAAACAACTCTTTAGTGGTGAAAAGCCTGTTTCCTTGATTCAACCAAGTCCCGGTAACATTCCTTAACCGAAAACAAGTGTTTACCTGACACTTTATCTTATGAAATCACTAATTTAGATAAATATATGTATTTATTGATATTAGGATTCCGTTAAGTGTCACGTGCGTCGACCCAAGGATCTTCTGGTTCAATCCTTGCAACCAACAAACAGTGAGTTCATACCCTTACACTTTTATAGTTTTTAAAACATTTTCAGAGGGGGGGATACAAGCTAAACATAAAGGTTTTCACAAGTTTAAAAACTGATGCAAATTCAACGGTTTTACATAAAACATTTCGATACTTTATCCCTTGTGTAACATGCGGAGCATAAGGGACATTTTCTAAACATAATGGCATAGTTTTTCAGATCAATACATGAACACAACTTACCAGTCAAACTATAATAGGTATAGTTTGGGGAATCCATTACCGGTTTTACAAATTCAAACTACGTACAAAGTCAAACACTTAAACTATGACATATTTAGTTTATCCATTATTACGTACAGATAACAAGAGTATCATGCGAAATAATTATTTTACGTATAATTATTTATACTCTACACCGTATACAAACGATTTCGAGCACGAGAACAACAGAACAACACGTAAACTAGTTAATACAGGATTGTGAGACCTCTCTTCATTGTACCCTTCGGGGTACTGGTAAATCCTCACCTTTAGTATAACCAGAGTCTCCTGGAGGGAGAACGTGAAATTTATGAATAGATCTATTCGGGACCGACAATCCCACACCTGAACTGTAAGCTACAGTTAGGCATGCATGCCTGGGGTGACAAATTTTGTAACGTATGACGCCTGAAGAAACTTCAAGGAGGTTCTCAGTCATATTAGTATGGTTATACGAACTCACAATAGTATACTAACCTTTGTTTATGGTATTTTCATTCTTCAATAGTTCTATTTTAATTAATAAGACTACCTACATACTACACTGGAGGGTATTCCAGGGATACAACCTTTGGTTTTATTTTAAGTAATAAAACTACCTTACATACTGACGGTAGCCAAGGTTTTCGAATAGAACAAACCTTACATCCTGGTGGTAGCCAGGGTTTTCAAACAAAACATACTCTACATATTGGTGATAGCCAGGGTTTTCAAATGAAACATACTTCACTTACTAGTGGTAACCAGGGTTTTGATACAAACGATGTTTTACTTATAATGAAAAGAAATCATTTGTACAAATTCAGTGACTAGTTTCCAATTCAAAACATGCTTATGAACTCATCAGATTTATGCTGATACGTTTTCAAAATCGCTTGTATTCTCAGGACAACGATAGACATGTACCATTGCCAACTTTTGGAGAAGACGGAGCACGTTAGAGTTGCGTCTTTTACTTTTGTTATATACTGATGTGTACGAACTATGTTTTCAAACAAATGTAAATATTCATATTGCAGTGTAATGGTTGTGTTTACTTTGATTACTATGATACGATTGTTGTGATACTACGCATGACGTCAACCGCCCCCAGATGTTTCCGCCGTTATTTATGATGGTTCGGGGGTGTGACAGTTAATGTCTCCATATCTTGAGGGTGAACACCACCGCTCCCAGCTCTAAGTCATGAGTAGGGTAGCTCGTCTCATGCGGCTTCAACTGTCGCAACGCGTAGGCTATCACCCGTCCTCTCTGCATGAGGACTGCCCCCAACCCTGTGATGGATGCATCACATAATACTACAAAATCCTCCACTCTCTCCGGGAGCATTAAAACCGGGGCCTTAGATAACCGCTGACGGAGGGTCTCAAACGCCCTCTACTGCTCAGGGCCCTACCGGAAATCCACCCCCTTCCTCATCAGATGAGTGAGGGGTACTGCAATTTTGGAGAAATCTCGAATGAATCTCCGGTAGTACCCTGCCAATCCCAGAAAACTCCTGATGTCCGAGGGAGATCTCGGTACCTCCCACTGCATGCCTGCCTCGATCTTGGCCGGGTCAACCAAAATCCCCTCCTGGTTGACGAGATGTCCGAGGAACTGGACCTCTCGCAACCAAAACTCGTACTTAGAGAACTTGGCATACAGCCGTTCTCGTCTTAGAACTCCTAACAACTCCCTGAGGTGCTCCTCGTGCTGCTCTCGGGTCTTGGAATACACCAAGATATCATCTATGAACACAATGACCGAACGATCAAGCATCGGTCTGCAGACCCGATTCATCAGGTCCATGAATATTGCCGGTGCGTTGGTGAGCCCAAATGACATCACCACAAACACGTAGTGACCATAGCGAGTCTGAAACGCAGTCTTCTCGACATCATCCTCTCTAACCCAAACCTAATGATACCCCGACCTCAAATCAATCTTGGAGAACCAAGATGCACTCAGGAGTGGATAACGGTTCTTCACCGTCAACTTGTTCAACTCCCTATAGTCAATGCACATCCGGTGCGATCCGTCCTTCTTCCTGATGAAGAGGATCGGTGCTCCCCATGGAGAACTGCTAGGTCGAATGAACTATTTGCCCAACAGTTCCTGCAGCTGTGACGACAACTCCTGCATCTCTAGCGGTGCCAACCGGTATGGCGCCTTGGCGATAGGGGCCGCACCCGGCACCAGGTCGATCCGAAACTCGACCTGCCTCTCTAGAGGTATCCCTGGCAACTCCTTCGGAAACACGTCTACAAACTCCCTGACCACAGGAACCCTAGAAACTGAAATCTGATCCCTGACCCGCGTATCCACCACATACGTTAGATAAGCCGCACACCCGTGCTGAATATATTGCCGAGCCCTGGAGGTGGAACAAAACTCTGATCCCACTCTGGTGCCCTCGCCATATACAATCAGTTCTCCCCACTTGGGGTTCGAACTACCACTCGTTGGCCTTCGCAATCTATCATGGCACCAAATCGACTAAGCCTGTCCATCCCGACAATCACGCATACTTCCCCCATGGGAATCAGAATCAAATCAATCGGGAAGGACACTCTGAAGATCTCCAACTTGCATCCTCGGTAAACCGAAGAAGCGGAAAATCCGTGTTCGTTAGCGATAGAAACTCGCAACGGACACTCTAGCTCGCCCACTGGCGCACTAAACTCCCTACTAAAAGCCTGGGATACGAAGGACCGACTCGCCCCCGAGTCAGATAGAACCAAAGAGGGCAATGAGTTTACTAAAAACGTACCTAAACACAGGTACAACAGTTAAGCATAACACAGACATAATAAATGAGATAAGGGAGAGAAACGTACCAGCAACCACATCTGGTGCTGCCCTGGCCTCCTCGGCACTAAGCTGGAAGGCACGACCCCGAGCGTTCGGAGGCTCTGCCTTAGCTGGCCTCCCGTTTGTAATCCTCAGAGTAGCCGACGCTGGAGCCAGTGCCGGCTTGGCAGCTAGAAGAGGACATTGGGGCTTCATATGGCCCACCTGCTCACAGTGATAACAAAGTCTGACTCCGGAAGCTGGAGTATGCTGTCTGCAATCCCTGGCCAAATTGCCCTGCTTGCCACACCGGTGGCACCCACTCCCTGATCGGCACGTCCCTGAATGAGCCTTTCCGCACTTTCCATAAGTGCGGCCTGGCTGTCCCCCAGTCCTGGTATCGGTGGTCTTGGACCGCTTTGGCGCCGACTGCGACTGTGCCGGGGCCTGCCACTGCTCCCTCAACTGCAGCTCGATCTCCAACTCACACCGTCTCGCGGCCTCTTGTAACTCCAGAAGAGTATCACATCGCTGGGTAGACACAAATTGTCGGATATCGGTCTTGAGCATGCTCAGATAATGGGTCATCTGAGCTTGCTCGGAAGCAAACTCTGGGCAAAACATTGCCCTCTCAGTGAACATACGGGTGATCTATGTCATCGACTCCCCATCCTATCTCAGACTCAAAAACTCATGAGCTAATCGTTCCCGCTCAACCCTTGGAATGTATTGGGCGCAGAACATATCCCGGAACCGCTCCTAAGTAACAACAACTCCCTGCTCATCAGAATACGACCCTGTCATCAACCTCCACCAGTCCTTGGCCCCGAGCCTGAGCAGGTTCAGGACATATCTGACCTTCAGGTCAGAAGGACATGAACATGTAAAGAAACATCCTTCCACATCGGAGACCCATCACATAGCCTTGATGGGGTCCTGGGTCCCATAAAAAGTAGAGGGCTTCGTGTTGTCGAACTCCCTATACTAGAAGCCCCGACCTGCTCCTACTCCACCTCCTACCACTATTACAGCTGATGTAGCTGCCGCGACAGCTGTCTCCGCAAGGGCAGCGTATCTGTCATCAAAGTACTCAATCATGGCAGACTTAATAGTCCCAAACAACGCCGATACTACCTTCCACACCTACCCATATTTGTCTCAAGTACATCACCACAACACCCTAACAATATACATAATCATAGCGGGCGCTCAATCCGCAGTCCTAGAGGAATGCTAAAAATCTAATAACTGGCCACCCGGCCTCTCACAACCCACCCATCCATTAGACTTCCACCACCTATGCAGCGCTAGTGTATACTAGCCATACATAATGTTGGACCCCATAGACTTTCGAATATCCGATCCTACCCTAAGCCCTAATCAAGAGAACAGAACATAAGGCCAAATCAACATTCTCAGGCTATAAGATCATAATTATGTGCAGTCATGATCCATACACAAGTAACTACAGTAATGATGTCAATCTCATATAAAGAAAACCCTAGGCTAGCAGGCATTATGTAATCAGGCAATACTATCATACGATTCCTGAAGATTCCTAGCCTAGCACTAGCATGCTGTTCTAACATATCACATAATCAATTATTGTATGGTATTTTGGGGTCTACTTACTGGCTTTGGTTGATCGTACACCCTACATCCTCATTTACTTATTTTGAAAACCATTTAAAACCATTTTGAAAATCTTTCCTCGATTTGAGATTGGATTTACACGAATGTTCCTCCAATTCACTCAAACCAAGGCTCTGATACCAACTTGTAACACCCATAAAATTCAAGCCAAATTTAAACTTTTCAAAAACACTTTAAATCAATAATCATTACAACTTTGTTTCCAAAATAGTTTATATCAGAGTTTTCCCAACAATCATAACAAAAGCTGAGGAGCTGTACGATCACGCCTTAGCTTTGCCGCGATCCCCCGATGTACCTGAAACAATAAACTGAAACTGTAAACCCGAAAGCTTAGTGATTTCCCCCAAAATACCCATACACACAACAATACACATAGAATCACAAACAACATACTATGAGTCCAATCAACCATCGGGTTGGAATACCCCAGGCTCACAACCAACAGGTTGGAATGCCAACATACTATGGGTCCAATCATCCTCGGGATGGAATACCCCAGGCCCACAACCAACAGGTTGGAATGCCCACATACTATGAGTCCAATCATCATCGGGATGGAATACTCACGGCCCACAACCAACAGGTTGGAATGCCCAGGTCTATTGGCCTCCGCACAAAGCAGATAAGCCTCAACCGCCAAACAAATATGTGCACATATATATAACAGATAATCACATAACAGTCTATAGATAACAACTAATCTACCGGATCATACCACATGGCACATAATACAATCCTATCTACAAGGATACCGATCTAACAGATCAACACATACCACGTAATATTATCCTACCCTCTAGGATACTGATCTAACAGTTCATACGAACATAACATAACCAGATCTGAAGTTACAACTTCAGATCTTAGCTCAAACATAAGAAGCCTTTCATAACACCCATCCAAAAGAGGTTTTTGATGAACATAAGCCAAAGAGAAAAGTCTAATACCTTCAAGAGAATGGTCACTGATGTAGATCTTGGATCCCACGAGTCCTTGCTTCTACTTGCTTGATTTCCCAAAGTGTTTCCTTCTCCAAAATTCCTCCTTCAACCTTGAACACACCAAAAGAACACACACACTCGATTTAGGGTTTGAGAGGGACAAGAGGCAGTAAAGGGGAGGCTGGGGGAGGCCAATTATCCTTTAAATAGGGTGAAATGCCCCGAAATCTAGGGTTTCATCTGCCAGCTCCTACTCGTCGAGTCCACTCTTGGACTCGGCGAGTAGATCATTAAAACACGCGGACCAACCCGCTACTACTCGACGAGTAGGGTAGCCAACTCATTGAGTAGACCCAAAAACCAAAAAGATTCATACATAAATCAATACCTGAGAAGGGGGTGTTACAGTTTTTGTGGAAATCACCATCATCTTTGTTTGTTCATCTAGGTAATTGACTCCCCTCTTTCTATAGTTGCAGTTGTAAGTTTGTAACAACTTCAAATGGTGAATCGAATAGGCAGAGCAAGTAATGTCGGTAAGTAATGTAACACCGTAAATTTCAAAACAATTTTTCATTTAAAAATAATCGTTTAATTCTTAAAAACATTATTCTTAAAATCTCATTCATAATCGAATTACAAAACATAACTCCCTTTTCACTTGCATAATAAACCAGGATCCTCAAAACATGACTCTTTCTCTGGTGTGTACACTCGAGCCGGTGCCGTCCCGTGATCCTGAGAGAAACCTGAAACACATAACACAAAACACTGTAAGCACGAAGCTTAGTGAGTTCCCCAAAATACCACACATAACACATATTAGCCACTCGAGGCTATAACTCTGTGGGTCCGTGGACCCTACTCTGTGAACCTTCCGGTTCTAACTCTGTGAACCTTCCGGTTCTAACTCTGGGAACCTTCCGGTTCTAACTCTGTAAACATGCACATCATAAATCACATAGAAATAATGTAGTACAACACATAACATACATAGCATACAAATACTCTGTCACATAACTCTGGTTACCTACTCAAGGTAAAGTATAGTGAGAAGACTCACCTGGCAATCAGAAAGCAATTATCTGCACATGCGAACCTCGGACTCGCCACCGCCTAACACATAAGGCAATTATCTCTAATTAATGCTCGAAGTCCCAACTCTAATCAACCGGCGATTACTCTTTCCCTCTCTAGGCAGGTAATGGGTAAAAGACCATTTTACCCCTCCCTGACCTCTATTACCTATGTTGACCAAAACTCCTAAAGTCAACATAAGACAACTCAAGTCAACGGTCAACACTGACCAGACTCGGCGAGTACACAAGAGTGACTCAGCAAGTCCATGCGGGTTCTTTAAATCGTTTTTAAACCTCTTAGACACGACGAGTTCCCTCTCCACTGAAGGCCATAAGGGCCTTTAAATAGGTCCCAAACCCGGACAATTAGGGTTTTCCTTGACAGCGCCGACTCGGCGAGTCCAAATACCCGACTCGTCGAGTCCCTTCATTAAACTGGTCCCCAGAACGCGATCCTACTCGACGAGTTGAGGCGTCAACTCGCCGAGTCTCCTCATTCCCCAATATAAAATACTCAAATTCCCATACCTGGATATCCGAATGTTACAATTCTCCCCCACTTGAATTAGATTTCGTCCCCGAATTTACTCCTGAACCACCGAAAACTAAAATCATTAACCTGAATGGCACCACCGAAATGATCCTCATACCGCCCGGATATCTTTCTCTAGAGACATCCAAAATCACATGGAACCTCCAAAACAAAGTCTAAACCAACACTTTTGTCGCTAGAAATACGCCTTCCCAATAACCGGAAACTCTAGTGGCCTGAACCGCCTCCAGACCGCCTACTCGAGTGATCACCATGATAATTTTTCCTCGAATAACAACCCTGCTTTCTCACTGGTTTTCCGATTCTCATACGACCATCTCCAACAACCGACTATCTCTCCACCAAAACTGATCATGCCATAACTGACGAACCCCACCCCTGCGAATAAAAGGGTTCACACTCCATCGGGGCACATCTTCTAAAACTGCTATCAGAAACCATCCGAACAAAAATCCCGACACTCTGCCCTTAGACACAGAAGCATAACCATGCTTGCTCAGAAGTGTCCTCAACATCTCATTCATAAGCCTTTGCTCCAAATTCCATATCTCTTTTAACACCACACAAGGTCTGACCTCAGCCCCAAAAATTGAACCTCCACATTTACCCATAATCATGATCCAAAATGTCTCACTGAATTCCTCCTCGCATCAACTATCTCAGCCTAATGGCACACCAGTCACGAAATCCTCATTAACTCATACAAGGACTGCAACCCAACCGAAGATCAACTCAACCCCGACCTCGGATGTTAGTTGCGTACATCTCCTATGCATCTCGTGATATCTCTTGCACCTGAGTACTGACCTATACAGGTATCCGACGATAACACTACCTCCCATCCGAGAATTTACCTCAGAAGTCTAGAATCTCATCTCGTTATCCTCCCACTATCAAAGCCAAACTCAACTCAAGAGTTTGGGTCCGACCCAAAGTTGAAACCTCGTGTCCCAATAAAACATTAGTCTCATGACTCACCCTACACCCTGCGCGAATACCATTTCCCAATTTCCTCATGCTGCGACAAACACAACTCAACTCAACTCAAAATATTATAATTCCCGAGAGAGAAGGAAACCCCCGTCTCGCCCCTCACCTAACCACCAAGCTCCAACAACTCGATACTAGGCTACTCGAGCCTAAAACTCCTCTGCATCATACTCTGATTGGAGAACACTTCATCATCACACTCTCTTTCCGCCTAGAATACTACGGCTCCTCAACATCTCCAAAAACTTCTGACCAGTGAGTACTATGGCTCCCCGTAGCATCACAACACCCTCTAACCAGTGAATACTACAGCTCACCGTAGCATCACAACATCCTCTAACTAGTGAATACTACAGCTCCCCGTAGCATCACAACATCCTCTAACTAGTGAATACTACAGCTCCCCGTAGCATCACAACATCCTCTGACTAGTGAATACTACAGCTCCCCGTAGCATCAGAACACTCTCTGACTAGTGAATACTACGGCTCCCCGTAGCATCACAACACTCGCTCCCAATACCCCATAATCTAATTCTCATATCACACCACACTATGTCCACTAGCTCATGCTCCGCGGACTATCATAGTTGTCTACACACACTTGCCCCAATTATGCATCATAAATTATGACGACAATCGTCATAATAAAATACCTCTTTCTTCAGAAAATCCACATTCTTAAATAATCCTTCCTGATGACAACTCCCAAGGCTACCACTGGAACCGTAGATACTTGATACACCACAAGTCGTCTCAACTCCAGATTCTCGAATAACTCCGAAATCAAGATATCATACCTGGATACCTCAGAACACCCTAACAGAACATCACAAGATCCTACCACAACCACTGATCTCCTGCCCCAAGCATCATATAGATACAATAATACATTTCCTCTTAACCCCATAATCAGATCTTCATTTTTCCCGATGCGCAACTTCGATGTATCCAAATACTCAATTGGAACACGAGAAAACGCTAACGCTATGGAATACGTTGATAATTCTCCTAACCCCCTTTTTCCTACTGCTCAAAATCCAACAAGAATACGCATACCGACCCGGGAGTTGGCCGCTCAATCATTCTCTACCTACTTGCAATGACCCTGACCACTACCAGGTTCCTGACCACTGACCATTTGCCGTGGAGACATTCATCCTTCTCAAACAAGTACTTCCTGCATTAGCTCACTCTGACCCTTTCCCCGATCACCAATAACTCTGGTCTCATGAATTCTTACCGCAGATCTCTATACCCCGCTTATAACCGCTCTTGACAAATCTCTGCTTTCTTCCATACGGTACCCGGTTCTCCCCCACTTGGGGTTCAAACCATCACCAATTGGCACACAACCATCCCACAAACTATTTTCACCAGCAAAATTGCACCTGCCCCTGGAAAGTGCTACGCAACGTCCGATAATCCCTTTAAGGAAATCAATCGATCTCATATACTCTGAACCTCAGATTAAATCCTCAAGAACTTCTCGTCACGACTGCCTCTAGTCGTTCCAAGTCTCATACCAATCCAATACCAAACAACTCAACTGTCCAATAACATCACTGACTCATAGACTGAACCACGAAATCACCATACTCCCCCACCTCGACTCATCAACCAACGTTCCAACACATGGATCATCCTAAGAACAAGGACCCACTTCCATATTCAATACCCAACATAGATAGAAAAACCACTGCACTGATAAACTCGACTAGACTCCCCACTGATACCACTACAATACGCCCTACTATACTCAAATAGGTGCAACGTGGTCCTCGACTATCTCAGTTCCAACTGACTATCTGCTCATGGTAAATCACTGCCTCGCGGCACACATCCTACCTGATACTCTGGTGGAAAATCATCATCAATGACAACCTGCAGGGTTTACCCCCAAAACTTAAACATCATGCCTCTCATGTTTCGCACACGAACATAAATAGCACCACCCAGGTCATAGAAGGTGACATCTCCTCTATCGACTGATTGCTCAAGTCAGACCGAAATTCTCCCCTCCCTCTGACTCCTTACCAAAATACTCTGAAAGGCTCTCGACCTCCCTCTCAAGGGACGCCTCTTCGTACTCAATCATGGCCCACAGGCCTAAAACCCATAACGTCCAATCTCTACCTCATCAATCATGACCGGATAACCGGAGAACCACAAGCATCATTCACTACGAACCATGGTACTCATCCCATGACATCTCTTCTTAATATGCTCCGGTGTATGGTACCCGAACCATAGCATCACTCCTCCATCGGCTCCGATGTATGGTACTCGAACCATAACATCACTCCTCCATCCGCTCTGATGTATGGTACTCGAACCATAACATCACTCCTCAATCCGCTCCATTGTATGGTACTTGATCCATAACATAACTCCTTAATCCGCTCCGATGTATGGTACTCGAACTATAACATCACTCCTCAATCCGCTCCGATGTATGGTACTCGAACCATAACATAACTCCTCAATCCGCTCCGATGTATGGTACTCGAACCATAACATCACTCCTCAATCCGCTCCGATGTATGGTACTCGAACCATAACATCACTCCTCAATCCGCTCCAATGTATGGTACTCGAACCATAACATCACTCCTCAATCCGCTCCTTAGAACCTTCAGAACACTCCCTGTATCAAGTATGGGTCCTCTGCTTTCAGTAGTACGGGCCCATACTACCTGCCACATCTACCCATACTTTCCACACGGACTATCTTGGAGCTCCTAAGTAGCTACTCGGCCTTCTCGTTCACCAATCCCGTCGCGCGTGATCGCTCCCCAGCGAAATTCTCTACTCTGCTAGCGCACTCATCTGGCTAAGGTTACTCCCTAGGCTCTTCCTAGATTCCCACACTTCTCTGCCATCAGCTGCTAAAGAACTCCTAATGATTACAGCCATCTACCTCCTGAATATCGTCATATTCACTTAATAGCTGACTCCCATCATTGAGAGCTCCACAAAGCACGAAGCAAGCAGCATTCGGGCATTGAAGCGTCCCCTTCAGCACGAAAAACCTCCTTAGGTTATTATCCACTCGCTTTCCTCATACGTGAAGGATATCACTACACTCTAACAACTCCGCCCCACGTGGGCATCTGGCTACCCTCTCGGCAAGCTCCTCATATGCTCATATAGATACCTCTTCCATATTACTCCTCTAATCGAATCCCTTAAAAAGATTCCTGCTGGACACTCTCACTCAGCACATACTCGAAAGCACATCACATATAACAGCAACCCTAGGCTAAGGCATCACAAATCAGGCCACTCTAGTCCTAAGATATGAATTGCCTAGCCTGTCTCTAGCATGCATAATATCTCATAAAATGTATCACAAATATCTCATAACACAAAATAAGGGTGTTTTGGGAAATCACAGTTCGGGCTCTGGCTGATTGTACACACTTCTCTTTTTGCTTTTTCTTTGAAACTCTTATTCGCTTTATAAAAACACATTTCTTTTTGAAAAATTGTCTTAAATCCTCAGTTTGAGTCCAGATTTACCCGAAGGTGCATCCGAATCCCTCAAACCAAGGCTCTGATACCAACTTGTAACACCGTAAATTTCAAAATAATTTTTCATTTAAAAATAATCGTTTAATTCTTAAAAACACTTTTCTTAAAATCTCATTCATAATCGAATTACAAAACATAACTCCATTTTCACTTGCATAATAAACCAGGAACCTCAAAACATGACTCTTTCTCTGGTGTGTATAATCGAGCCGGTGTCGTCCCATGATCCTGAGAGAAACCTGAAACACATAACACAAAACACTGTAAGCACGAAGCTTAGTGAGTTCCCCAAAATACCACACATAACACATATTAGCCACTCGAGGCTATAACTGTGTGGGTCCGTGGACCCTACTCTGTGAACCTTCCGGTTCTAACTCTGGGAACCTTCCGGTTCTAACTCTGTAAACATGCACATCGTAAATCACATAGAAATAATGTAGTACAACACATAACATACATAGCATACAAATACTCTGTCACATAACTCTGGTTACCTACTCAAGGTAAAGTATAGTGAGAAGACTCACCTGGCAATCAGAAAGCAATTATCTGCACATGCGAACCTCGGACTCGCCACCGCCTAACACATAAGGCAATTATCTCTAATTAATGCTCGAAGTCCCAACTCTAATCAACCGGCGATTACTCTTTCCCTCTCTAGTCAGGTAATGGGTAAAAGACCATTTTACCCCTCCCTGACCTCTATTACCTATGTTGACCAAAACTCCCAAAGTCAACATAAGACAACTCAAGTCAACGGTCAAATCTGACCAGACTCGGCGAGTACACAAGAGTGACTCGGCGAGTCCATGCGGGTTCTCTAAATCCTTTTTAAACCTCTTAGACACGACGAGTTCCCTCTCCACTCGTCGAGTTACTCGGCAACGAATCGTGGGGCAACCCCGACTCGACTCGTCGAGTCTGCCTATGGATTCGGCGAGTTGCTCCCATGACAACCCTCATATGACCTTCTGAGGTCAGATCTGCTTCACCAAACCATAGATCTTACTCCCTCAAAGCCAATAACCACAAAAAGGTCGAACCTTGGGCACTCATGCAAGGTTCTACAAGCTCATTTGGGTGAAACCCTTCATTACATAACAACCCTAGCTCAAAACTCCAAATAGAATGCATAAAGTAGGATGGAAGGGACTCTCTGGACCTCTTTGGGTCCAGATCTATGGCTTCACACTCAAAGGGACACTATACTCCACAAATCAAGCCATAAAAGAAGCCAGAAAACCCTAAAATCACCAATCTTACCCAAAACAGAAAAGGGAGAACGATTTCATACCTATATGGTGAAGATGCAAGCTCAGAAGCTTTGAATCGACACCCCCCTTGACCTCCCTTTGCTGGAAATGACTACTCCATTGCACAACCACCTCAAGAATGCTCCAAAATGGCTCTTCTTTACTCTCTCATCTCTCTGGTTCGATAGGAGTCTCTCAAAGGTGTAGGTGGCCGCCACTGAAGGCCATAAGGGCCTTTAAATAGGTCCCAAACCCGGACAATTAGGGTTTTCCTTGACAGCGACGACTCGGCGAGTCCAAATACCCGACTCATCGAGTCCCTTCATTAAACTGGTCCCCAGAACGTGATCCTACTCGACGAGTTGAGGCGTCAACTCGCCGAGTCTCCTCATTCCCCAATATAAAATACTCAAATTCCCATACCTGGATATCCGGATGTTACAAGTAAAGAAGATTTTCTCTAACTATACAAGAAGATTTTTTTTACTTGTAATTTGAAATTTTGTTCTAATGATGTCTTTTTTTTAGGGTTTTGATTGAACAATGGTGGCCACGAGAGGTTAAAATAAAAAAATTATGTGTTGAAAGGTAATGATATTCATTCCCGATGTTTTAATTTGTTTTGATTCTAATTTTCCATTCTCTTATTTTCGGCTATCATAGTTTAAGTTTTTTTTTTTCATTTCCTTTCCCCGGTTTGATTTCAATTTTCCAACCTGGGATTCGATTTATCTTGGGATTAGCATAGCTTGTGGGTTTGTAATTTGTTGGAAAATATCTTTATGTATCTTGAGATTAGAAATTAGGGTTCTTAGTCATTTTCTTTTGTCATTCCATTCATTTTTTATTTCATTCTATCCAACCAAATTGGTTTTTGAGTTTCTGACAAAAAATTGATTATTTTTACCATATTATTATGCTTATATAAGTGGTTTGTTTTTGTATATTTTTGTGTAGGCAAAGAAGAAAATGAGATATTTTGTTCTTGGATGTTCTATGGTTAGCTCTTTGATATTTAATGTATGTTTTATGAAAAAGTTTCAAATGATCTTATGTTCAAGGATGAAAATACCCTTATAGAATTATGAAATCTCACTATGCTTATTTATTGTTTCATTGATAGAATGTATCATCTGATAATGTGAAGAAGATTCCGTTAACACTTAATGTTGGTCAAGTTGCATCCAACATATGTTTAGCAACTGAATCAAAGCTTGCTACTGCTTCACCAATAACAAAAGGTAATTTTTTTCTTATCTTTTATTAGGTAGGTTGCACCTTGAATTTTATAGATAATTAAGTCTGTTGACCCTTTTTGGTCTTGGATTTGGACCCAAGCTAGAAAATAAACTTAAGTACACACAAGAAATTTGCTCAGGGGTAATTTTGGGAAAAGAGCTTGTAAATGCCCTTGCTAATGTTCTCAATCCTGTTTGGTCATCCTTTTTTACTAACTTTTTTACCCTTCTTGGGCCCATTTGTTACATGTTTAAGTTTATGCTTCAGGGGTATTAGCGGAAGAAGTTGAAAAGATTGATGCAACATATAGTGATGTGCTTACAACAAATATATTGGATATAGAACAATGCAAAGAATTGAAAATGGGTTCATATCTTGGTGTTGTTGCTTCTGCAAATCCCCCAAAATTTATCCATTTATGTTATAAACCTCCAAGTGGTTCCATTAAAACCAAGCTTACTTTAGTAGGAAAGGGGTTGACTTTTGACAGGTGATAATAATATTCTCTTATTTTGTTTTCAGATGTTATTAGTTAGAGAATGTATATTTAATATTTTCTTCTAAATGTGACATTTCTTTGTTATTTTTTTGTTTGCATGGTGGCTACAACATTTAGAGAGGACCTGGTTGTTTAATTGAGCTGATGAAATTTGATATGGGTGGCTCTGCAGCGATTTTATGTGCAGCAAAAGCCCTTGGTTAAATTAAACCGCTTGGTGTAAAGGTGAGATGATATGTTCTAAAGAAAATTTATAAAAAAGATAGGAGTTAATAGGAAAATCTATAAAAAAAACTTACCTGATAAGGACAAGTTTCTTCCTTCTTTTCCCATTAATTTCTGTATGGATAGTGTTGAATGGTAAATAGTAAGTGTTGTATAATGTATACACAAAGTTTTTTTTTGGATTGAATGAAGTGTCTTAATGTGAATCCTTTAAGTAAAAAAGTAATAACAACTTTTTATACCTGTGATATATAACTTGGCTTATAAATTATGGTATCACATGTTCATTTTATTGTAGCAGCTTGTGAGAACATGATAAGTGGAACTGGTATGAATCCTGGAGATATATTGAAAACCTCAAATGAAAGACAATTGTGGTACACATTTACAAAAAAAAATCATGAAATTTGATAAATCATAACAAAGTATAATACAATTATGAAGTTTGAAATTCCCATCTTGTATATATAATTGAAATTTTTTATTGAATCTTTCATGTTAATGTAGGTTAACAACACTGATGTTGAAGGTGGACTTACACTTGCTGATGCTTTAGTGTATGCTTGTAATCAAGGAGTAGACAAGGTAACTTTTACTATTCAGTTACATCTTTTATTTGGTTAAAATTGGGTACCTTTTTCAAAGTATAATATCCTAATAAGATTTTTTGTAAAGTATAATGCTAGAATTTGGTAAAATTTTCAAAATACAATGTTTTAATAAAAAAAATATGCAATTACAATGTTGTAATAGTAAAAAATGAAAGTCGAATGCTAAAATATACAAAGCAATGAAAAGTACATTGGTGACATGGCATATTCCATAATTTCCTCATATTGTTGTTTTGGCAACTTTGACTAGAGCTTATGTGGTTGCTCTTGGGCCCTCAATTGCACGTATACATGAATACATTGATAACATAATTTGGGATAAAAAAAAGGATATATAAAAAAAGGAGTAAATTACTAAAATAGTCCTTATGGTTTGGTCAAAAGTGCACGTTTGGTCCCTAACCTTTTTTTTGCACTCGGATCGTCCCTGTGGTTTGATTTTGTTGCGTTTTTCATCCCTATGGTTTGGTCAAAATTGCACGTTTGTTCCCTAAATTTATGTATGTAAGGGACAAAAAACGCAACAAAATATACTATAGGGACGATCCGAGTGCAAAAAAAAGTTAGGGACCAAACGTGCAATTTTGACCAAACCATAGGGACGATTTAAGTAATTTACTCTAAAAAAGTCATTATTGATATTTTGCTTAAATAATAAAACATACATTTTCACACCGGGTGATGAGTTGTCAAAGGAAGTGGTTGTGGCCTCGGAAGTCGCTGGAGAAAAGCTTTGGAGGTTGCCAATGGAGAAAAGTTATTGGGAATCCATGAAACCTGGAGTGGCTGATATGGTCAACACTGGTGGTCGTCAGGGTGGTTCTATTACTGCAGCTCTTTTCTTGAAGCAATTATCGTGTTTTCTCCAAATAATTTAAGGTTAATTGCAAAATTACATTTTTACCCTTTGTGCTAATCAGAAAGAACAAGTATTTTCATTTTAGATATTTGATTATTGGTCAAATAATTTTCATCAAGACAATCTAGTATTGCGTTTGTTATGTATTGGACTTTATCTTTATTATTATTATTATTTATTATTTATTATTATTATTATTATTATTATTATTATTATTATTATTATTATTATTATTATTATTATTATTAATGTACCAATTTTTTTTATAGCTTTATATGTATTTTTTTATACGTTCCCCGTGTTTTACGTGGGTCATAATCTAGTTCATTCTGAAAGAATATTATTGTTGACATTAATAACGAATTTAATTAGTTTCCATAAAAATGAATTATAAGTATGGATAGTATTTAATATACATATAATTAATACTAAATTCTTATTGGTGCATTCTAGCACACAGTAAATGTGAGAAACATTTGAACTTGCCTCTCTCTCTCTCTCTCTCTCTATATATATATATATATATATATATATATATATATATATATATATATATAATTTGATTATAATGGAGACAATGTCACCGATGGATGGAATAGGAAGAGTATTTCCACCATCTGTATGAATCTTGGAAATCTTGAGATTTCAATGTATTTATTTACATTGGTAAGGACATCAATATTATTTGTCATGTGATTGGAAGCACCCGAATCAAAGTATCAAGCATAAGATTTAGTTAAAATTTAACCTAGAAATCCCTAATGTGGAGAATGCAAAAATGATCATTTGTTGAATAGTTTTCAGGGATATGGATTGCGAACAAGCATGAGCATTGTGTCTGGAAAGTAGTATTTACAAAACTAGCAACAACATTTGTGGAGTCGACTAAAGCAAATCAGTATATGGTGTTTGATACTTCTTGAGGGCATAAGTAGGACAATCTTTGATGATATGGTCATCTTTTTTGCGACAATTGCAAATCTTTTTGGAACAATTTAAGGACATATCATTTGCAAGAAAACAATTAACACTATCCATGTCTTTTACTCTTGACTTACTTTGAGCTGCATATGGTATAGAAACAAGATTGGTTTCATCATGCTCCATGTTGGTTTGTATGTAAGTCATTAACAAATGAGGAATCATATCTTTCTGAAGACATGATGCTATAGAATAATGGACCAATAATTGAGCAAAATATTAATAGATGAAATTGGCCTAAAACTCAAATAATAAATAACTCAGGAAGTCACAACCGGGCTTTGATCTGATGCCATGACAAAAGAAAAAAGGAATGGAAGAGAGTGCTCTCAAAATTGTGTATTCTAATTATGAAGAGACTTCTTCTTACAACCTAATTACCAGCTAAATCTGAGATTAATATCAACTAACTACAACATATTACGAGGCCCAGATTCAGCAAATCAAAATATCATGCCGTATAAAGTCCTTCCATTTCATCTTTCCATATAAAATGCTGAACAAAATTTTCCATATATCGGTTGATTCCTTTGACAATAAGTACCCAAAGCAAATGTCTTTCGAAGTATGCTACATCTTTTTCAAGCAAACCAGAGTTTATTAACAAAAGTAAAAAATTAATCAAAATATATTACCTTTTTAATGTAATTCTCCTTATAAATCCGCATGAACATGGAGCCATGGAGGTTGTAGGAAAACATGTGGGAAGCATGGACATTCATCCTTAACTTTCATTTTCTATAGTTTTTTGTACATATAAAATTAAAGAATTCATTAATTAGTTTGTGGTTAGGTGGTCCACTTTAAAAACTATATTCATATTTCATTTAAATCTTCCATGGTTATATATGTAGCCGAATAGTGAATAATAAATAGTACATAGTAAACAATGAATAGTGAATTTGTTTGAAAAGTAAGTTTCACTTATTTTAAGAGTTTGGTGATAAATAACTTTTCACTATAATGTACTAATTGTATACATACTAACATACGTGACTTCAAGTCTTTTTTTGTAACGCCCCGATTCTCAGGTATTGCTTAAATATGAGTTATTGGGTTAAGCCCTACTCGACGAGTTGGTTGATCTACTCGTCTAGTAGCAGCGGGAAGGATCGTGTGTTAAGTAACCTACTCAACAAGTCCATATTGGGACTCGGCGAGTAGGAGCTGGCAGCTGAAACCCTAAATTCCAGGGTTGTGCACACCCTATTTAAGGGAACATAAACCTCTTTCACCCTCTTTGTAGTCTCTTAGCAAACCCTAATACGTGTGTGTGTGCCCATTGTGTGTTTGAAGCCTTGGAAGAGGATTTTTGGTGAAAAGAGCTAGGGAAAGCAAGTGGTTTGAAGTAAGAGCTTGGGGGAAATCCGGATCTACTCCGTTTGTCATCTCTTGGGAAGGTATCAAGCTGTTATCCTCCTTTCTATTTCGTTCTAGACCTCCTTGGTTGAAGATTAGGGTTCTTGGTTGGGTTATAAAGTCATTTCTTGGAGTATGAGCCAAGATCTGAAGTTGTAACTTCATATCTGAACTCTCTATAGATTGAAGGACCATAAAGTTCTTAGCCTTGGCAAGTTTAAGCCCCTCCCTAAGTGTAAAACCCCATTCCAAGCATAGTTTGGGCTTTTTGAGTCATTGGAGCCTTGCATCCACGTAAAGTTTGCAACTTTACATGGTAAGCATGCCTAAGGAAGTTGAATCTACAATTTAGGGCCTTGCCATGGCTTAAAAGTTGTCTGCATGATAAAAGGACTGAATGGACTCGGCGAGTCACATGAAGATGGCCGTGAACTCGACGAATTGGTTGAACAACTCGGCGAGTCCGATGAAGATCACCATAAGACTCGACGAGTTGAAGAACAACTCGGCGAGTCGGATGGGTTTCCTCTTGGATCTGTATGAGTGTGTATCCATCGAGTCGCAAGGAGGGAACTCGACGGGTGGCATTAAAAGTTCGAACGAGAATCAAAGGAACTCGACGAGTCACCCCGATGACTCAGCGAGTTGGATTGTACTGCAAGGAACTCGGTGAGTAGCCGATGGTACTCGGCGAGTTGGGGTCAACATGGACTGTTGACCTTGACTGAGGGCTTTGACCTTGACCAGGGGTTGACTAGTGGGTTATGGGGTACCTTAAAAGGTTAAGGACTTATGAGTATGACGTACTATGATGATAGGTGGTGGAGCCTGTGTCAAGTGGTCTGAGAGTTGGAGTTACCTTTCGTGTCGACATCTGCGAGGTGAGTTATCTTCACTATATCGATAGGGTCTACGACACCAAGGCCGACCCTTTAGTTGTGATTGTTATGGTATGCTACATGTGGTTATGATATATTAGATCGGTATCCAGATAGACAGTATGATGTCATGGATTGACATGTTAGTGACCTGGTTGGGTCGGTGTTTTGGTTATGAGAGATTACTATGATCGATGATCTACAAGATAGTTATATCTAATATTTGTACATGTACGGGTTGATGTGCTTATTGATCTGATTAGATCGGCGTCCTGGTAATTAGGAAAGTATTATGTTAGTGACCTGGTTTAGGTCGGTGTCCTGGTATATAGGATGATGGTATGTTAGTGACCGGATAGGTCGGTATCCTGGTTAGGATGTTGTTATGCCTTATGATCTGCTAGATCTACTTGTTTGTCTATGGACTGTTATGTGATTACCTGTTATATGTGCACATGGTTATTTTCTTGTGGTTGGGTTGAGGCGGTCCTGCTTTGTGCTGAAGGCCAATATACCCAATAAGCGATTCGGGAAGACTGTAGGCCCACGTGGCAGACCAGTCATGTCGAAGGCTCGGGATAGTTTCAGACAGACTGCAGGCCCGACAGGGTGTTCCAGTCAGGCCGATGGCCCAGTATGCATGTTGATTGATTAATTATTACTAATATGATATTATTATTTTAGGGGTAGCTCACTAAGCCCAATAAGCTGAAAACTGTAAGCCCTCCGGCTTACAGTTTTCAGCTTATTGTTTCAGGTACTTTAGGAGGTCATGGAAAGGCGAAGGCGTGACCGTACCGCTCCTCATCCTTATGTTATGATTTTTGGGACACTCTGATGGGAAATGATTTGAAAACATTTTGTAAACAATGTTATATGGTTTTTATTTATGATTTAAAAAGATTAAATTTGGCGTAAAATTTATGGTTATTACATTTTTTCTTCACAACTACTAAATTTGATCTTCTAAATTTCGAATCATTTCTTTGCAAAGAAGACGAATGAAAGGGATAGAACTCTACGTACAGGTAATATTTTTACAAGTATATATTTAGATATTGGTAATGATTTGTATTATGTGTGCTTGAGTGTATACAATCCATTCATTTGTTGGTCCAATCCCGTTATAGATTCTAAAATAAAACTTAAATAATGAATCCATTATGCCTCTTCGTTTTACTTGTCTGATCTCAAAATATAGCCATGAATATGGATTTGTATAAGAACATCAAAAAGTGGTCAGCGACGGACGCAGGAATACATAGTAGGTGTTGCCGGGATGAATATGTGTTGTCGATACATGAAAAATAGTTTAAAAAAATCGAAAAATCAAAAAATTTTACATTGCGGCCAGAAAAGTTAAGGGTTGCCAGTGCCACACCGGGAACCCTTAAAACTATCCCTGAAAGTGGCTATAGTTTACTTTTTGCATATTAACTTTTGTATGTGTGTGTGTTGATGCTTTCTTCTGTGTATATTGTAACATGGCACGATAAAAACAACCTATATTTCGGTCTTAAAATGAAAACGATATTTATAAGGCTTGGACGGTGTTGACGAGGGAAATGGTGATTGAAACTTTTCCTCTCAGTTGAACACCGCACTTTGAGTGAGAGAAAGGTGGTGAGGGAGCTCATTCCCTCACTCTCTCTCCTATTCCTATTGATCAACTTTTTTTTATTTTTTTTTTTAATATCTTATTAAATTGTATATCTTCTAAAAATTATAAAAAAAATATATATCAAAACTCATGGTTTTTAATTTCCTAATATTTATAGAAAATATATTTAAGAAAAATAGTAAGAAAATTTTTCCATCTATTTGTTTAGGTAAGTTTAGGTAAAGAAAAGAAAAATGAGGGAAATGATATTAAAAATAAGAGAATTTGCCACCCACACCTCCCTCATGTCTATTTGCTACCACGAATCTAGATAACGTTGAAATCTATTTGTAACTACATCTATTTGCTACCACGAATCTGGATAACGTTAGAAATCTATTTGTAACTACTCTCTCTCTCTCTCTCTCTCTCTCTCTCTCTCTCTCTCTCTCTCATTTTGTTAACAGTGAAAATGGCCGAAGCTTTAGTCACTATTGCTGCGGAGGGGATACTGAAAAAGGTGTTGACTATCGCTGCCAGCGAAATCGCCACTGCTTGGAATTACGAAGAAAAGCTCAACAGCCTCCACCAAAAATTGGAGCTGATTCGGGCCAGATTGCGCGATGCAGAGAAACGAAAGGAAACAGAGGCTGTGAGGGCGTGGTTGAAACAACTAAAAGAAGCAGTGGTCAAAGCTGACGATGTGTTGGACGAGGTTGATTATGAAATTTTAAGGCGTCAGATAAGGAAACAAGATCAGGTGGCAAGAAAGGTATCGTGTCTTCCAAGCTTAAAAAAGCTTTCATTTCGTAATGAAATTGGTCATAAAATCGAAAAAATCAATGAAGACTTGGATGAAATATTTAAAAATGCAAACGGTTTACAACTACAAATTGATCAACAGCCTGCTGGCACTGTTCCAGATCCGGATCGGGAGACTGTTCCAGATCTAGATCGGGAGACTGTACCTTATCCAGAAAAATTCCAAATTTTTGGGAGGGATGATGAGAAACAACGAATCGTAGAGCTATTAACCGAGTCAAGAAAGGAAGAAGAACTTACAATTTTGCCCATTGTGGGAATGGGTGGTATTGGGAAGACAGCTTTGGCGAAGTTGGTTTACAATGACGAAAAAATCGAGCAGTATTTTGATGTGAGAAAATGGTTGTGTGTGTCGGTTAAAGTTAGCATCGTCAAACTTCTCGAAATGATCTACGAATCTGTTGCTGGCAAGGAACCTCAGTTGCACACTAAGGTCTATTTAATTGATAGTCTTAAAGAGCTGTTGGGATCAAAAAGATATCTGCTTGTCTTGGATGATGTTTGGGTCGAAGAGAGGCAATATTGGGAAGATTTTAGGAAAGAAATGCTATATGTAAACTCACAAAATGGAAGTGGCATTCTTATCACTACACGAAAACTTGCAATCGGAACTCATGATATGATCAGGGATTCGTGTAATCTAGAAGGTCTTTCCAATGATGAGTGTTGGTCAATCTTTAGAGGAAGAGCATTTGTGCCAGGAAAATCACCGCCTCCAGAACTAGAAGCGATAGGGCGTGAGATTGTGAAAAAATGTTGTGGTTTACCATTGTTATTAAATGTAATAGGTGGCATGTTGGCAAATGACACTGATCCAGAGAAGTGGTTGTCCATCAAAACCAACAATGTTTGGGATATAGAAGAAGGGAATAAAGTTCAAAGGATCTTGGAACTGAGCTTTGATAATCTCCCCAATTCTACAGTCAAGCAATGTTTTCTATATTGTTCCATCTTTAAGAAAGACAAGGTCATGAAAAGGGAAAAACTGGTCAGACTTTGGATGGCTTTAGGGTTGGTTCATGAGGAAAAAAACAAGGAGATGGAGGATGTCGGAAATGATGTTTTTCAGATTTTGGTAAGTAATTCGTTGTTCCAAGATGTTCAAAGGGATAAGTATGGTCACATCACTCATTGTAGCATGCATGATCTGGTGCATGACCTTTCATTATCACTTTCAAATCATGAAAGCCGATGTCTGGTGGATGCAACTAATGATGATATTGCACGTATCCCTCATGTTAAACATCTCTCTTTTTACCAAGAACTGATCGAGGATGATGAATTCAAATCCAAGGTTTCTATGTTCATTGAAAGGAAGCCGGTAGCTAGAACTTTGCATACATTGTTCATCGAAGCTGAAATTGAGAAGAAATTTTCATTTCAACAATTCAAGTGCATACGAGTCCTAAAACTCAAAGGTTATAAAAGAAGGAAGTTAGACGATTCAATTGGAGGGTTGGTGCATCTCAGGTATCTAGATTTGACACAGACGATTATCCGTGTTCTTCCTAAATCTATTGGTAAATTATACCACTTGCAAACTCTGAAGTTGCCTGAAGACATTAAGCAGTTTCCGGAAACCATGAGAAATTTGATATGCCTGCGATATCTAATGTGTTACACAATCATTCCGGTCAATATCTTGGGGCAGTTGATTGATCTTCGAAAACTGTCTTCTGTCAGAGTGGTTGGAAGGAAGGGACATGGTATTGAAGAGCTACGCAATTTGAATAACCTTACTGGAACGCTCCGTATTTTCGATCTAGAAAATGTAGAGAGCAAAGAGGATGCTGTCAAGGCAGATTTATCTAGAAAGAAAAACTTATACAATATTGAATTCAATTGGAGTAGGAACCATAATGAAGATGCCAACCGAAACAGCAAGGATGTATTGGAAGGCTTGCAACCCCCTAGAGATGTGAAAAAGTTGATATTTAACAATTTTTCAGGTGATAATTTTGCAGAATGGGTAACGAAGATGGCAATCCATATTGAAGGGAAATGGACACCCCTTGACAAGCTCGTGGAGATCAAATTATCTGGATGTAGGCGCTGCCTCTCTCTTCCAACGCTTGAGCACCTGCCTCATCTTCGGGATCTGGTGTTGAAGGATATGGACAGCTTGACAAGCTTAAGGAGTACTTCCGATGTTACCGGATCTACGAAGCCTTTATCTCCATCGTTGAGATCTCTCACACTACGGAATATGGAAAGACTTGAAAAGTGGATAGATGGAGCAACCAACAGCTCAAAAATGATTTCTCCTGTCCTTGATAGGTTGGTGATTATTGATTGCCCAAAGATTATTCTCTTAGATGAATGCAATCCCCATCCTCTTGTTTCCTTAAGGATATGGGACTGCACAGGTCTGGAGTCCATTAAGAGCATACAAGGTCTTACATCTCTTGAATTTTTATATATCAGTAAATGCCCTAGTCTTTTAGGAATACCCAATTTGCCCAACCAGTGTCATTCTTTGAAGACTTTGTTTATTGCCCATTGCGAAAAGCTGACTTCCTTCCCTCAAGAAATGTTCGACTGTTTTGCCTTCTTAAATGACTTGTCACTTGGTCCGTTCTCAAAGGAGCTGGATTCTTTCCCGAGTCTCCAAGGCATCCAGAAGTTAAGGAACCACCTTCACTCGTTAACATTATACGGTGACCATCATTGGGAGTCAATGCCAGAAGAAATACAACACCTCACCTCACTGACTTCATTAACCATAAGTAAATTCAGAATGCGAGAACTGCCCAAGTGGTTAAAAAACATGTCATCTATCCGAAAATTATATTTCTATGGTTGCGAAGGGCTGAATAAAGAAATATTTAGACAGGGAGCACCGCGTGAAGCAACTTATGTCGAACTAAATTATCAAAGGTGTTAATTATGTTGTATCACTCATTCCTCCTGTTACTAACTAATAAACTCTGTTTTCACTTTCACCTCCCTTGTGATCCAATTGGTACTGAAACATTTGTCTTGTTCAATAAGAGAAGTGCAAAAGATATGTAAAAGTCCAAACATTAGTTCTATAAATTTGATACTTACACTTTATACTAAATTACTAAATATCTCAAAACTCCTCTCACTTATTCCTTACAACTATTGACTTTTATTTGCAATTGCTGGACCAATTTTTCAACATTCAGTAGTGCTTAGTATTTTTTTTCATAGAGAGTTCATCATTGGACCAGTTCATTGGATAATGGTTCTCGTTCATTGTAACTGATTTCTACTAGACTACTAATATGTTTAATTGCAATATATGATTTCAAAATTTCTCATCCTTCTTTGACTTGATCTGCATAAACCATCGGTATAATGTTCCTTAGGATTATACACTTATCAATACTGTCAATATTTCTAATTTTAATTGCGTATTAAATTTAATATCTTATAAACACAAATAACAGTACTCAAGATGTAATGTTTAAACTGGCTGGTTAAGAATCTATTGCATGGTATTGGACTTAGCACTCCTAGGAAATGGATCTGTTCGGATTGAGTATAATTTATTACTATTTATAATTTAATAACAGTGAACTGTTTTTCTTGATTTCCAATTGATGAATAAGGAAAATGGAAAAAGATTCAACTTCGTTTTCAGTTGGACAATAAAACAGATAGCTAAATGTTGCTAGTGACTACGGTTAGTGATGAAAAAAAAACAAACTTTATTTTATCATCATTACCCATGAAAACACCAAATTTCAAGGAAACACAACAAACCAAATACCAAAAAATTAAAAATAAATAAAAATTAAACAAAAACTAAAACAAAAATTTGTCAACCAAAATCAACATGTAGTGTTGCATTTATTCCAAAACATGAGCGACAGCAAACACATACAAATTAACCACACAAAGGTTAAACACTTGTAAGGTTGTACCCCTACACATGTATGGTTTTGATTTACCTTTGTGTGGTTAATTGGTAAGTCTATGTCGTCCCCACTTTTTTTTAGAATACATACAACACTACATATTGATTTTGATTGACATTTTTGTTTATGTTTCATTTTGGTGCAGTTTTTCCCTTTATAAAAACTGCATGGTTCGGTTTTTCATGTAGATTGGTTTTCAGTTTTTGAATGCAGTTCGATATCTAGTTGTTGCGGTTCGGTTTTTAAACTGCATATATGTGGTTCGATTTTTTTTTCAGGGTTCAGTTTTTAAAAACCATGCACCATTGTTAATTTGTTATTTGCTTTAACTATCCAAAAACAAAGTGTTTCTTAGAAGCAATTACAACTATTAGCAACTATCCAATGATTTCAATTAGCCATTGCAACTATCAGTCAACTATCCAACACATATCGATTATCAACCATGAAAACTATAAAATCTATTTAACCAAATAATCGATAATATTGCTAAAGAATGACTAATGTTATTACTCTTTATAGATTAGTGAACTAAATAACCAACCATGAAAACTATGAGCAAGTAGCATACAAACGATCAGACCAAATTTTATATAAATGATGTACCTCTCTACTTAACAACCTTCAACTATTTAATCCTACAACTTTATACCAATTAGTTTCAACATAGGTTGTATTCACTCCACCTGCCAATAATATATGAATGTTTGTATGGCATTGATTCAATAAACCAACTTTGTTAAACTAAACAAAAACAAAAGTACATTTCAATCTCAATTCCAATATGAACTAGTAGCATAAGCTGGAATATCTTGCTCGTGTCTTATAGAAAATTGTCAAATTACTTTTTATCATTTTTTTTTTATAATTGTCATTTAATATTTATACCTTATCTGGATGGAATCAATGTTTCAAGTTGTTATTACCAGGTTTCATGAGCAGAAAACTAGAAATTAAGAGCGTTTTTCCTATAGTTACAACCTAAACAAAAGTTTAAATCTCGAAATAAGGTTTTCTTTATATGGAGAAAAAAAAATGTTAAAAAAAAACACAAAAGTTGAAATCTCGAAACAAGGTTTCCTTTATATGAAAAAAAAACGTAGCTTCTAAGCAACCAACAATGGCCAGAACACATTAGATTATATGAAGCCATGATTCAAGTTATTATAAATTTATGCTGCAAAATTGTTAAACTATAGCATAAACTGGTATCAGCATGAAAAATGGCTACCTAGATAGGGAGTTTTTAACATGAAAAATGGCTACCTAGATAGGGAGTTTTTAACATCAGGGTAGTAGTTATAAAACTTATATACCAAAGTCTTGTACTTTTAAATTTATTTACAAAAGTACCGTATTTTCTGATTTATTTAATTTAATTTAATATTATAAAGTATAATGGACCCACTTTTACAAAACAGAGAAATAACCATGGCTGTGCTATTGCTGCTTCCTCTTCCTATCTTTATTGTCATCGGACGTCGAGATACAAAAATCATCTACGTCGTTCTTATTCTTAGGTGGTTTTGCTTTTCATTGGTTTTTACGACGATCTTTCTCCGATACCGGCGAGTTTCCTCCGTTATAGGCCATGGTGGATGGCTCTTCTTGTTAAACACAGTTTCCTATTTTTATGGTGTTATCAAGATTCAAAAACATGAAGCAGGCGGCATGAAAAGAAAGTGAAAGATACAAAGAGTGAGATCGACATTGCCATTGCTTAAATCGCGCAGTTGATGGAATATGGATCAACACACCACCGACTTTCTTCTCTCCAACCAACCACCATCGACTTCCCACTCAGTCAAATTCCATCTGTGATCCTCATATCTCTCCCAATGTTTCAGACGCATGTGGGAACATATACCAACTGTTTCGCCAACAGCGACAATAATTGTTTGTCGCAACTGTGGTTGAAGGTCGTCGGCAATGTCATCGATCCGTCACCATTTGGGGATCCCGTCTACTGTTATATCATATCCTGTAGGCATACTCGACGCTGACGACATGCAATCTGGCATCTTACTCCGAGTATTTAAACCACGTACCGGAAAAGGTTGACTTGGTAGGACTCTTTGTTTGCTCTATCAAGAGTAAATTCGACCAAGGTGGTTGGAGGGATAGCGCACTGCCATTGAAACTCTATGGTTCCATATGTAGTCGCGTGTGACTCTAAGATATCAATGGAAGAAAGATTGTGACCCAAAATGCATCCGGAGAAGCTGGGAGAGACGAGGGTGGAGTTTGACCGGCTGGGTTGGAGAAGAAGACGGAGGTGGGTGGGGGAAGAGCGTCGGCGTTAGATATTATTAATCGGAGGGCGTAGAAAAGAAGAAGTGAAGAAACGTGGGTCTACTTGATATTTGTTTATTGTTAATTAAAAATTATATTTGTTTTCCATCTTTTGGTAAATAATTTTAAAAGCACATCGTTTTGGTAAATATTTTTTCAAGTTGCCAACATGATCCTGATCCTCACTAGCTACTATTAAACATGAAATAGAGTACGGTTGTTTTAGGGTATAGAATACGGAAAAATGAGAGTAGTCGAAGGGGGCGTATTAGATTTGATTACATACGGTTAAAGAACCCTACTCTATCTCTCAAATTTGATTAAACCATACCAAATATAATACAACTATACCACATATATAATACAACTATTTACAACCGTACTATATTACACCCAAAAAGAGTACTATATTACACCCAAAAAGAAATCAAATGCCTTAATTCCAACGTTCTTATCGTATGCCTCTTTTGGGGCGGTATCTTCCATGATCTTTTCCTAACCATATAAAATTATCTAAACACCAAACCAAACAAATCAAATCAAATCACATGCCTATAATATGAATAAGCTACAATACAAATACAATAGTATTGGTATCAAATAGAAATTATTAGAAAATTGGTTGGGTTGGGTTACCTTATCAGTTATTCTTTAGCTTTGGTGGAATGCATAAAAAAAGGCCTTCTCATCACTTGTGTTATAGTCTCCACTGTCCAATTTCGGGTCATGTTGTTTCATAATGGATCTAGAACATATAATAAGCAGTTAGAGTTTTAAAATAGATAGAAAAACAAAAGTAGTTAAAGAAAGCTACCTTTGGATTTGCATGATTTTCAAACTATTGAAGAATGTATGCATTTTGTGTTTTAGCCAATATCTCCTAAGCCTTCATGTAGCATTCAGACCCTGACCCTGACCCTGACCCTGACCCTGACCCTGACCCTGACTCTGACTCTGACTCTGACTCTGACTCTGACTTCTGTAGAAATGGGGCAGGGAAGGATGGTCCAAAAAGAAAGGGGTTTGCGGTCAAGTACTTATATATAGGATTGTGTTTACTGCCTTAATGGGCCAAGGCCTTGGGATTTCGGCCAAATGGTTTGTGATTTCAGTCCTTAGCAAACCGAAAACACTTATGTGAACCTATTCCAAAACCGTAAACCCTTTTTATAAAGATTCCTTAGACCGAAATCAATTTGTTCTAAAATCTTAGGACCGAAAACACATATATGGGGTGTTTATTTGTGGTTTAAACCTTAGTCTTTTAACTTATGTTAATTTATACTTGCTTAACACAACATAGGTTTTAATTTACACTTAGTTACTAATTTATAAACAAGCCCCTTAGGCTATAGATGATACAATGCGACAAGGATTGCAATGTGGTTTTACTTGAACTTGGTTAGGGTTTAAGCTTTGCTAGTTCTAAAATTTCCCAGTTGTGACGCTGGACATATAAAGAATACTGAAATCCGACTTCGTATGAATAAGTTATGGTTATTCGAAGTTGCATAATTAAACTCGCACGACTTTACATATTGTAAAAAGTAAATTTTTGATAAATTACTTTTTTAGCCCAAGTGGTCTAAACGAAAGTCATAGTATTCGTTAAACCAAAAGTATGCATGTAGAGAACGTCTAAATCTGACTTCGTTAGAGGAAGTTATGATTTTTCTATAGTAGTATATAACATAGAAATCAAATAATAGATCGGTTGATTTTTAGCCGAAACAATCTAAATGAGAATCTAAGATCTCATTAATAAGAGTCGATCGATATAAAGACAGTCGAGAATGGATATCAGATGAGAGTTATGAATTTTTAACGAACTTTAACAGTCTAAGCCTGTTAAAATATATATTTAAAAATAAATTCAAAATTAGTCGACGGAGTCTAAACAAATGTACGCGTGTATATAAAGAATGTCAAAAATAGAGCTCGTATGCGAAAGTTATGAATTTTTGAAGATTGAAGTTCTACCTGCATTTTTGCTTGATGCCCACACCACTATGTTGGGCGTAACTCGCAATTATGCAGGGCATACTCCTTCCCAGAAGCCTATAAATAAGTGTGAAAACCCCTCATTTGCTCACATTTTGCAAACCAATTTCCTCCTAGACTTCTTTCTTCTTTAGTCCAAGTCCTTCTAGTCCTTAGGGGTGTTTAGCAATGCTCTAGGTATCAAAGAGCCGACAAATAGAAGCTCTCGAGTCGGAATTCTGCTAGCTCAATTCCCGACTTTTCACTAAAAATCTTTGTAAGCTAAGCCACACTTATATTACTTCAAGTGTAACTTGTATTTTGTAACACCCCGTTTATTAAATGAATAAATAAATTAATTATTGAATGTATAATAGCCGTAAAATCAATAATTATATAGCAAGGTGTTGGTCTCGAGGAGCTAACTTTCATAATTTAAA
Organism: Lactuca serriola; assembly: GCF_051521515.1. NCBI lineage: Eukaryota > Viridiplantae > Streptophyta > Magnoliopsida > Asterales > Asteraceae > Lactuca > Lactuca serriola. Next base: position 73,940,496 of record NC_136409.1, on the reverse strand, counting down.
AGTTGGGGGTTAAAAGTGTAAGTTACGGATCGGTTTTATAAATATTGTGAAAGCAGGGACTATTTAGTAAATTATTGGGACTTAATTTCAAGAGAGTTTGGAAGCTAAGGGCTGAGTGGTAACATATGGACTTCATTTGGAAGTAATTTGTAGAGGAAGGGTTGTTTGGTAGCTGTTGGATTTATAATGAAAAGAGTTACAAGGACAGAGTGTAATGGGTAAATATGAGAACTGTTTTGATAAGATTTTTATGGAGAGGGACTATTCTTGGAATTATGGAAATTTGTTTAAGGGGACCGGGTATATAACCCGTTACCCTTATGGGAACCCTAACCCTAATAGAAGTAATCAGCCGCCACTCCACCCTTCTGCCTCCCACCACCAACTGCCACCCTACCCCCTCGCTTATCCAACCACCGAGCCACCGTTGTGCCATTCCATTGAAGACAAAATCCACCATTAGACGTCATGGAAGCGGGAGATCAGAAGTAACTCTTTGGGCGTCACTGTTACCATTTCTAGTGGAGGCCGCCACCCTCTTCGCATCTTCTTCTGTTCCGCCACAATCCTTCTTCGCTTCTTCCATTAGCCGCCATAAGCACTGCTATAGCGTTGTTGTTCTGTCGCAACTATCCCCCGAGCCATTGTTGCCGCCGCTGGCCTCAACCACCGCTTCCACTAACTTCAACACCACCAGCCGCCAAGTCAGTGGCTGAGGGCTGTTGTTTTGCATCATGTATCGCATGTGTTGAATGTTGATGGGAAAAAGATCAAGGGAAGCCGTCGCCACCACCTTGAGGTGGTGGTTGTCATCGCAAAACACTACTGTTATCGCCTTCCCGTTCCTGGCGTCGTCGTACGCTGCTAGGTCGATGGCTGGGTCCACCTTGCAATCAGAAGCATGTATGTGTGTGTCTATTTCAGTGGAGAGGAGTGTGGGTGTTTATTTAGCCGGAAAAGCCACCACCACCACCATGAGGTGGTGGCTGCCACCATCTGCCACCGCCAGCCACCACAAGGGTGGTTGTGTGTATGTGTGTGTTTAGCTTAGTGTATGTATTTATTTTGGAAATTTCATTGTAAAACTGTAATCGTGTCGGAATAATAAAAAGAAACTCATAACCACCACCGTGAGGTGGTGTCTGCCGCCTCCTACCACAACCAGTCGCCTGTTGGGTGACGGTGTGCTTTGCATGTGTTTGGAGTGCTTGGACAAATGGACTAGAACCATAACCGCCGTGGTAAGCCGTCGCCAACCACCACTACCCGAGGTGGTAGTGGGTGGTTCCCAACTTAGGAAAACCCTAATTGTCCTAATGAAACCCTAATGGGCCTAAGGACTTAGTTTTGGGCTAAGATTGGGTTGGAAACCCTAATTAGGGTTTAGAATACCCTAATTTTGGATTTATGGGTTTTGGATTGTCAGGACCCACATTTGGGACAACCAGATTGGGGTTATATATTAAGCCTGATCACACCATATGATTTATCTTGTAGATTGATGGACTTAATGGATTAAGTCCTTAATGGGTTAAGTAAGAAACACTTAACCCTGATTGTCATTTTATGTAAAGACCCTAATCTTGCTTGGGCCTTCCTATTGGGTTTTGGTAATTGGGCCAGTAATGGTCTATCCAAGAATAATCATATGGATTAGAATATTTAGATGGGCTTTAGGGGAAGGCCCAGATGAGGGTTTGGGCCCAATTTGGATAATTGGGCCATAGATGGGCCATAGTTTGGGTCTTGATGATTATATGATATTGGGCCATTAGAATGCCAAATGTTTGGACTGGAATAAATAGTTGGGCCTTAGGGTAATACCATGTAAAGGGTTGGGCCCAGTTGGGAAAATCGGGCCATATATTGGGCTTTGATTCCTAGTTTGACTTTTGGGCCTTTGGATTGAGCCTTAGGCTTGAATAAAGCTAAGTTAGGGGTAAAATAGTGTTTTACCCCAAGTATGGACTTATGTTTATGTGTTGGAACCCAATTATTAATTGGGTGTTATTTTGATGTTGACAGTTCGAGAATCTGTCATCCAACAGCTAGAGTTTTGTCTGCGGGCCTTCAGCAGTGTGAGATGAGTTTCCTTTAGTAGTAACGGGTCTAAGGCACCAAGGTCGGCCCGTATATGTGATATGTTAGTAGGTGAATGTGGGCGGGGCCCGTGTCTCATTATCATCAGAGTATAGATATCGGTCAGATTGTTGGATTGCTATACTTGTTATTTGTGTGATACTTGTATATGTTTGCTTATGCATGTGAGTGTGGGCGGGGACTGAATCTCGTAGCATCATATTATGGATATGTCATTTTTTTGATAGAATTAGATATACTGGTTCTCTATGTGATACTTTTATGCATGCTAGATAGCGGAGTGTGGGCGGGGCCCGAATCTCCTAGACAACAAAGTATGGGCAGGGACCGAATCTCCTAGACAGAGGAGTGTGGGTGAGGCCCGAATATCCTAAACAACAAAGTGTGGGCGGGGCCCGAATCTCCATGAGTATAGGCAAGGACCATATCTCCTAGTTGCATGTTATGTGTATGGTATGGTAGTTGGGGGGACTCACTAAGCTTCGTGCTTACAGTTTTCAGTTTTGGTTTCAGGTATTTCGGTTTTCAAAAGAGGAGCTCGGGATGATTGCAATGCACACACCATTTGTTCAGCCTAGGATGTTTATACTCTGATATGTTTGATAGATGTTATGATATTTTGAGATACATGATTTATGATTTTTTATATGTGGAATGATAATTATGGTTTTATTAATGCTTTTAAACGAAATTTTTAGATTGTATCTTTGGGATGTTTCAAGTTGGTATCATAGCCTTGGCTTGAGGGATTCGGGCACATCCTTGGGTGTGTCTGAACTCAAACCAAGGACTTGGTATGAAAATTTTCAAGGAAAAATCATTTTTGAAAAAGAATTTTGAAAAGATAAAGGAATTTCCAAAAAGAGAAAAGGGTGTGGTGCATACAATCAGCCGAGCTCAAGTAAGTACTCTCAAATTACCCATACAAGTTTATGTTATGATATGTTATGAGAACAGCATGCTAGATTATGGCTAAGGATCTAGGAAGGATGCCTTATGTTCCTGTTATATGTGTATCAACTTTATGAATTGCATGCTAGTACATATTAGTCAATATGATGGCCTGATTAGTATATGCTTGATTGTGTTTACTCAATGCTCGAATGTTGCTTGCTTTGGGCTTTTAGGAGTTCTAGTTGTCTTTTACTAACTAGTAAACGAATATGTTAAGTTACATATTGCGAGGACTAAATAATTTTAGAAGGTTATGTCTAGCTCTATTTTGCAGCTCTTGTTTGAGTCCAACCATTGTAGGGTAGGATCTCTCATTCGAAGAATTATATAGTCTGAGTGATATGTAATGGTATTCGCGAGCTAGTTAGGAGGGGATAGCAGGGATTTCGTATGCAGTTGATGGCGGAGAGTGGGTTGGCGATTACCCTAGGGCAAGCCTAGGATGAGAGTAGCGTGTGAAGTAGTAGTAGTAGAAAGGACCTGGTGAAGTCAAGGTAGTACTTGAGGAAAGTACAGATAGATGTGGAAGGTAGTATGGGCGTGTACTACTTAAAGCATAGGATCCGTACTCAAATCAAGGAGGGCTGAGATAAAGTCGGGGAACTCGGAGTGTGTAAGATCCCTCGAGTTATGATGAGTATTTTGATGGTTGTTATGGATGCTTCGAGCACGATGGCGCTACATGATAGGCCAGTTAGCAATACAGATGCCAGTAAAGGGATCTGGTTCGGGCTCGAGATTCAGGCAGCTTGATGATCAGAGGTGGGTTATACACCTTGTATTTAGAAGAGTTCAATACAGAATCAGACCGTTGTGGAGGTTTCGCGAGCCGTACGCGAGAAGTTACCCGCCATCTTTGGGTGTGTCGCTGATAGGGTGATCGCTAAGTTCTAGGGTCGGATAGGAGTTGTTCAGATGGTCGATAGGGTAGTCGGGGTAACTCGAGAACATGAGATTGGTTTAGATAGGCAGACGGGATAGAGGAAACGAGATCATGGTCTGAGATGGCGACCTACGCAGTCAGATGCGACTGCAACTAGTATCAGAGACCCGTGGGGTCGTATTGATTGAATGAAAGATGAACCAGGCAGCTCAGTGCATCAGTCAATTCAGTTCTTCAAACAGTTAGTGCATCAGTCAGTTCAGAACTGTAGGCAGTTCAATGCCTCAGCTAGTTCAGTGCTCCGGGCAGTTAGTGCTTCAGTCAGTTCAGTGTTGTAGGTAGTTCAGTGCTTCAGCAAGTACAATGTTTCAGGCAGCTCAGTGCATCAGTCAGCTCCGTGCTTCAGGTAGTTAGTGCTTCAGTCAGTTCAGTGTTGTAGGCAGTTCAGTGCTTTAGTCAGTGTTAGTGGTTGGGATATATCTTCAAGAGATGTAATATGCCATTTGCATACCGTGGATCATTAGTGGTTAATAGAAGGTTGCTCCCTATTGGCGGGAAAAGATCGCTCAGTATTATCTTGGTTTGTGGAAGGGATCGGTTCAAGGGTACTATGTAGAAGGTCTGCAGTCAGGGTTCAACAGGCTGGGTATCCAGCATCAACAAGATTCGGTTGTCTCAGTAACCATTATTGATCGGCTGGTAATGGAGCACTAGTTGTGTAACGTACACGTTTTGAAATCGTGTTTTGTAAATGTTAAATGTAAATAATATTATGAAATATTATGTAATATTGAGTATTGAGTTCTAACAAGATATTTTTTACTAGAATTGAAGTAAAACTATGTTTAGAATTACTCGAAAAATTATAAGATTCCAATCTAATATTAAAATTTAACGAAAATATAAAATTTGAAATAAGTAAAATTTTATTATTGAAAGTTGTATAGAATCCCGTTAGAAACATTTAGGCGAAAACCTCATCGAAATTCGAGTTATAACAAAGAAGTTATGACCAATCGAAGTTTCGCGACAGAACCGGCACGACGTCGTATAGCGTAAAAAGTGAGTTTTCCATAAACTACTTTTTAGCCTTAGTAATCTAAATGAAAGACATAGTATTCGTTAAATCGATAACTTTCATAAAAAAAGAACGTCTAAATCTGACTTCGTATGAGGAAGTTATGATTTTTCTAAGTTTCGGTATAGCCGTAGACAGCTAAAAACTCGAAATAAAGATCAAGTGATTTTTAGCCGACACAACCTAAAGGAGAATTGAAGGTCTCGTTAATAGTAGTACAACGGTAAAAAGACAGACAAAAACAGACATCGGATGAAGAAGTTATGAAAATTTAACGGACTTTTCATGTCCCGGCCCGTTAAAAATATAATATAATATAATATTAAAAATAAATTCAAAATTAGCCAACGGAGCTCGTATGCGAAAGATATGGATTTTTGAAGTTCGGAGCACAAACTTCGAGAATTTGATTGCATTCACGATGTGGACTCAATGAACAACGCGTTTCGAGCCTAGATGACACACGGCAAGCCTAGGGGATGACCAATATCAAAGTCATGACATGAACATACATGGTTCACAACGTGAGAGTCGATTTTCCAGCCTATAAATAGAAATCTAGCCATCCGGGTTTATGTTACAAATTTCACACATTTACTCCCTCTACTTCCTCTAAATTTACCCTATCAGCCCCTGAAGTCCCAGTATCAATCCCGACACCCGAAGCAAGTCCCGACACCCCGAAGTCCACGAGAAAATCATATTTTCTAGTCGAAACTTTGCCCAAGTAAGGCCCGGTTTTCAATTAAAATCCCCGGTTTCGTCATAGAAAGTCATATTCAGAGCCGAAGTGCTATCCCAATTAATATTTTAACCCCCGGTTATTTCAAGGTGAGTTCAATATATAGGAACAATTGAATGTTATGTATTATAGGTGATATGTGCTTATCTTGTGTTATCTTGATTTTTATATCATTGATCATGTAGAGCATGCCTCGTATCACTTCTGGTATTCGCTTTAAGCCTTTGTCCATGTAGAGCATGTCTCGTATTATTCTGGTATCGGATTTATGCCTTTGGCCATGTAGAGCATGTCTCGTATCACTTCTGATATTGGCTTTGTGCCTTTGGCCATGTAGAGCATGACTCGTATAACTTCTAGTATTGGCATAGGGCTATGTAGGGCTGAAAGCCTGTATATTCTAGCAAAAATGATAATCCAAAATTGTGTGTCTTCTGTGCCATTTGGGACGAAATGTTCTTGATGTATATCAAGTATTGAAATTGTTATGTCTCATTTATTGTATATCATTGAATCAAATCATTGATTGATATGGAAAGCTTGTCGCATGATTCACATATGTTTTTGTTGTTCCTTGTTCCTCTTTTCTTCTGCTATATTGAAGTATATATATATATATATATATATATATATATATATATATATATATATATATATATATATATATGGCATAACATTATATTGTATCTATTATTGAACTCACTAAGCGTCACCGCTTACCCCTCTCAATTTTTTACGATTGCAGGAGATAAGAAACCAGTATAGTTATATACTGTCAGAAGATTTAGAATAGTTTATGCTATTACTTTTGTACTTAGGTTTATGTTTGTATAAAACTTTAATATCCTGGGTAGTGATGTAATATACTTAAAAATTAGTCGGTTTGTATCCAGTCTTTTGTAATCAACTATAAATGTAAAATATTGTTTTTATGAATATGCATGTAGCATGTTTTGGAGTAATAATGTTTCTTAGTATGAAAGTTAGGGTCTTTCAATCATGGTATCAGAGCTGTAGTTTAATTGAACTAAATTCCATGGAGTGGTATTTAGACTTAAACTATTGGAAGTTCAATATATGAACGGATTCGTTGTAAGTATATGGATACAAACTATAGGATTAAGTAAAGTATTAGGTAATAATAAATCCTAATATTCTAAAATACTATATTACTCCAAATTTCAGAGCAATGGATGAACAAGTGAGTAGTGATATGCCAGAGGTGGGTGGAGATCCTTGTCTTGATGAAGGAGACACTCCAGTATCCCCTCGTGAGGAGCGACTTATGGATAAACTCACTGATTCGGCAGACTCTTGGGGAACATAAAAAGAATAATAATAAGGGTAAAGAGAAAGCCACTAGAGAATCTTCGGGAGAGAAGGCGAGACATCCCTCATTCAAAACTTTCAAGAGTAGTGGTGCTATGGAGTTTTCTGGTGTCCTTAATCCCATAGTTGTTCTAACTTGGATTCAGAACACAAAGAAAATATTTCGTATCTCTCATGTGGATAATGAAGACAAGGCTAATTATGCTTCTGCAATGCTCATCAGAGAAGTCGTGGTATGGTGGGAAGCAACATATGAAGCTCTCAACGAGTATGACCAGGAAAATTTATCCTGGGAGATGTTCAAAAATCGTTTGGTAGGGAAGTACACCAATCACCAAACATTTTGTCAAGTGAGTGCATAGTTACTTTCATCTTACACATAGATATGAAGTATTTAACTACTTAGATGCTATGTGTGCCTATTGTCTAAATTTTCAATACTTGTGCTCGAAATGATTACTTGGTTATACTATATTGAACTATCTTATAATACCTGAAGTGTATTGGGTAGTAAAGGGTTATATGAAGTAATATATAACGAGGGATTATAGCCAACATGGTATTATTGTACTTCTCAGGATTAGTCATCTAGTAGAGTATAGAGGATAGCTACAGACTAATCTAAACAAGTCTGGTCAACATGGACAGGTTTGAAACCTGTAGATGTAGCTAAATCGTACACGGGCATGCTTATAACCTGCAGGTGTTAATCAATTATAGAAGGGCAGGTTTACAATTTGTAGGTGTTAATCAATCAAGCACATGCATGTATACAACCTGTAGGTGTTAGCAAGTTATCTTGCGGGCAGGTCTACGACCTGTAGGCATTGATGAACCATACACAGACAGGTCGTCGACCTATATGTGTTATAAATTATACATCGTTAAGTCCCCGACCTGTAAATGTTAAGGAACCTCATACGAACATGACTACAAACTGTATGTATGAATGAATTATTCATATTGGTACTCCATTCACTCCATGACTTTCTTATTGGAACATATTTCTAGTGGACATACAAAGCAATATTGTTTACTTAGTGATCCTTTAGGATAGATCCCTTGAGATCATTGATCTAGGATCAGGGAGTGAGAATAACAGGAATGAATAATCAGGTTAATTGTTTGATGTGAATTATATAACTGTAACAAACTAATTATAATATTGTGAGTTGAAAACCCTACGTACTCACCAGGTTTTTCAAACATGGCCCACTTAGTTTATTGTATCACATGTAGCAATTTTAAAGATACATTCTGTTGAGAGATTCGATGAGTATTAGGCCACTAGTTTAATTATTGTAAGGCTTGTAATATTTCGTTAGGCTTATGTTTCTGCATTTACATTTCTTCAGAAATGCTTTAATAATATCATTATCATGTTTTTGGAACAAATTCCACAATATTATTCCTCAAAAAGGATACTCCTAATTTTGAATAAGCATAAAAAAATTGGTATTTTCTGACTGTGAAATTGGGGATGTCATAAGTAGGTGACAACACTTGATCATTCTAGATAGTCTTGTGAATTACGCTGGTGGCGTGAGCTCATTAGTCATAGACGTAGATGAGATGGGATACCATATTCATCAAATACTCTGATAACCCATATGCCTTTATGATTACACCGACCAAGGAAGCCCCTAGCCGAGTGATCGAGCCTCTTAACAGTTCATTAGGAGAGATAATTTCCTTTTGATAATATTTGAGGATCGATAGGAATAGATATGTGGGAACGTAAGCCTAGATGGATATTGTATAGTAACAATTGATTTTGCAGGTCTGATAATTAAAGAATATTATCAAAACAATATTGTGGGATTGGAATTGCTATGCATCTCACCAGGTTTCCAAACTTGACCCGCTCATTTTATATGCATCAAAGATATCAAGACTTAAGCTACTGGAACTTGATTAGGAAGCTAAGTGATTAAGAGACAACCTGCAATAGAGTTCAAGATCATTAGGTCTTTACAATGTAACTTATGTTTCAGTATAAATTATGAAATCCTTAGGGTTTTATTAAATTGAGACAATTACGTGTACTGGGAAATTCTACATCAATGATAATGCAAGCGTAAAGAAAAGTATTAATTGGTTCTGAAAATTTGAGGATGTCACACTTCATGAATTTTCGTTTCAAAAAGACAAACAACACCTAAGACCACAAGGTATATATGGGAAGCATCTTTGACTTTTTGATTGCAACATTAGCTTTCCCTCACTCACTTTTCCTTAACCAAAAAGGCAGGAAATTGTCACCTTTCACTACCTTTCATTTATTTTTTAAATAAAAATAATTGATTTTTAAGATTTATAATTCAAAAAATAAATATATATATTTTTTAAAAATGATTAATAAACAAAAAAAATAGTTAAAAAAAATACTTCATTAGTTAAAATAAAGATTATATAAAAACAATCTAAGAATAAAAAAAACCTTGAAAACAACCAAGATTTAAGAAACGATCTACGAGAAATATTTTTTCATGATCTTCTATTTCTTCTTCAAAACTAGCTCGAAAACTAGTCGTGAAAGATGATCAATGTTTTCCATCAAAAACTCCATATCCTCCATTTCTTGCCTTTTTCACCCGTTCCTTTTTTTTTCGACTTCTTTTCTTTATCGAATGCCAAACGTTCAACAATGTTCAGATTGTATCGATCAAATGTCGCCGTAATTTTCCGCATTTCGTCCGCGTCCATGCTGAAATCCGATGCACCGGAAGAAGTCCCCTTCCTCTTTCGTTTTGCTTTGTCCCTACCCATTGGTCAGGCAATTTCTTCTAGCTCCAATTTTTCCTCGTCGTTAAATCTAGCTCGACATGAGGATCAGAAGAAGTTGTGTATCTACTAGAGCCTGTTTTTATTTTGTAACATCCTAAGATTCGAGACCAATTTTTTTTTTAATTTATATTGCTTATAAAATTTGTTTGGGGAAAACGTTACTGATATCATATAAATCCATAAACCATAGTTATATGTCTCAAAACCATATCATCAAATAGTAATAATGTCATAGTACAGTCCCATAAATCTCAAAAGCGGAATCATGTGTGTGTGTGATGCGCTGCTACCCTGCCGGCTCCTTCCCCTTCGACGAAGAGGTACCTGAAACCAAAACTGAAAACCGTAAGCACAAAGCGTAGTGAGTTCCCCTATCATACCGCATACCATACAATCATGCATACTGTCGTGCAATTCTGGGGTGCCGACCTACCCATGTCTAACCATTTTGGGGTACTGACCTACCTGTGTCAAGCCATTCTGGGGTGCTGACCTACCCATGTCAAGCCATTCTGGGGTGGCTTGGGGTGCTGACCTACCCTGTCAAGCCATTCTGGGGTGCTGACCTACCCATGTCAAGCCATTCAGGGGTGTTGACCTACCCTCCGGTCTATCTCAACTGGCAACGAGGGCCATTTCACCCATATCAATACCACACAATAACATATCATAATCATACTGCCAGGAAAACCTGGGGAGCCCGACCTACCCTTCGGTCCTAGCGACCGAACAGAGGGAGTATTCCCCTTCTACTATCATTATCATAGATAACATATCATACTAGCACATAATCATACCAGGTAGTATCAAACCAGACAATTATCACAAAGACAATCATCTCACTATAATCAACTACTAATGGTCCAGCCTTGGTTCCTTAGACCCACTTTTACATGAAGGTAACTCACCTCGATGTCGTGTAGTGTCTGCACTGTCCTCGATGTGGAAATCAACTATTATTGACTCCTCAATCCCTACACAACATCCTCTCTACATCACCATTTCATAATCATAACCCCTTACAAGGGTCAACTCAAGTCCTAGTCAAAGTGAAGGTCCAAAACCCCTGGTAAAGTCAACTTTGGTTGAATTCAACATCTGGTTGACTAGACTCACCGAGTTGGTCCACCAACTCGTCGATTCCGTACGTCCACAAAATGCCACAACCTTGTCCCTACTCGTCGAGTCTAGAAAGAGCTCGACGAGTTCACCTTCAACAACTATCAGGACCTTCTTCAACTGACTCGCTGAGTTCATCCTTGACTCATCGAGTTCATCTTCATCTGTATGAAGATTTTTACTCTATGACTCGCTGAGTTCTCGATGAACTAGTCGAGTCCGTCTTCATGTGGTTGGGACATTGCCTTGAACTTGTTGAGTTCTTCCTTGAACTCATCGGGTCCTTTGATCTTCAAGTCCACAACAAAACCCCAACATGCTGAGTTTTCCCTCAACTCAACCAAAGATCATTTCCAGAAGTCGTTTGGGGAAAACTACAACCCGACTCGCCGAGTCCTATGAGCAACTCGTCGAGTCCCTCAAAGCCCAAGTCTACCAGGTCGATTTCAGTCAGGCTTAATGCATCCAGAACATAAATCTAGTCTCATGGGGTTGATATAACACGTAAAGTTCCAAGCTTCCCCCCCCCCCTGCATGGCCTTTTTGGCTAAAAATGCCATATAAATGCTTAAAATCTTGCATGGGGCTTCCAGGGTCATAAAGTTTGCACCTTTATGCCATGGAACCCCTCCTAGACCCCAGATCTGAAGTATAAGTCACTTGGGATGTCCAAACCCCGAAGGTCAAGGTTCTTGAATCAAAACCCTCATAAAATTGACCGAGATAGATCTAAGAAAGAAATGATCATGTTAGAGACTTGATTACCTAGAAATACAACAAATGAAGTGTAGCTTCTGGATATACTCCTTCCTTCTTGAGCCCTTTATCTTCTCCTTCTTCCATAAGCTTCAAAAGTGTACAAAGATTCCTCAAAATAGCACTCAAACACTCCCAAATCTCAATAATGGCGGTTTAGGGTTTTCTGGACGTTGGGAGATGATAAGGGAGGCCACAGAGGCGCTATGTTCCCTTAAATAGGGGGCCAAACCCTTAAACTTAGGGTTTCCATCAGGCAGCCCTACTCATCGATTAGGTCACATAAACCCCGCGTGCACACAGGTCTCTACTCGACGACTTAGGACTACCAACTCGTCGAGTAGCCCATAGAAAATAAATACTCAATAGTTATAAAGCATACCAGGACTCGGGTGTTACCACTCTCTCCCACTTGTCCTAGACTTCGCTCTCAAAGTCTATCGCATCTGCAAACACCTCTGGGTAGTGTTCGTTTATATCCTCCTAGGTTTCCCATGTCCACTCATAACCCTTGCGGTGCTACCACTGCACCTTCACTAACTGTACCACCTTTGTAACGCCCCAATCCTCAGGTATTACTTAATTAAAAATTTAGGGATGAGGCTCTACTCGACGAGTTGGTCGACCTACTCGTCGAGTAGCAGTGGGGTGAGAACACGCGTTTAGTGACCTACTCAGTGAGTCCACTATTGGGACTCGGTGAGTAGGAGCTAGCAGATGAAACCCTAAATCTCGGTGTTTGCACCCCTATTTAAAGGAGCCACAGCCTCTTTTGGGCCTCCTTGCAGTCTTTGAGAGCACTTGAAACCCTAATTCGTGTGCGTGTGCTTTGGTGTGGGTTTGAAGCTTGGGAAAGAGGATCTTGGAGGAAGGAAGCTAAGAGTGCAAAGGAAATTGAAACAAGAAAGGAGTGGGAAGCGGGTTTTGCCTCAGCTAGCATCGTTTGAAGGTATCAAAGTACCATTCTTACTTCCTTTTCTTCCCTTTTGTTGATTCTAGGGCTTTTTATGGATTTTCAAGTTGGGATGTTGAGGTATAGGCTAGATCTGAAGTTGTAACTTCAGATCTGGACCCTCCCTTGATGCTAGAGTCATAAAGTTGCTGTATTGGTTGTGGTTGGAGTCCCTCTTGGACTAGAATCTCCATTAAGAAGTTAAAATAGATATTTGGAGCCTTTATAACCATGCATGTACGTAAAGTTTGCAACTTTACGTGGTAAGTATGCCCTAGAAGCTTGGATCTGTGATTTGGAGCTGCTGCATGGCCCAAATCAAGTCTGTATGGAAAGAGGACTGGATGGACTCGGTGAGTCGCAAGAGTGAACTCGGCGAGTCACATGAAGATGGTCATTGAACTCGGCGATTTGGATGAACAACTCGACAAGTCCGATGAATATCACCATAAAACTCGGCGAGTCGGATGGCTTTTCCCTTGGGTAGGCATGCGTGTGTACCCATCGAGTTGCAAGGAGGAAAATTGACGGGTGGCCCTTAAGGATTTATCGGGATTCGAAGGAACTTGACGAGTCAATCCGATGACTCGGCGAGTTGCAATGTGCTCCATGGACTCGGCGAGTGGCCAAGTGCACTCGGCGAGTTGAGGTCAACATGGACTGTTGACCTTGACTGAGGACTCTGACCTTGATCAGGAATTACTAAGGGGTTATGGGGTGTCTCATAAGAGTAAGAACTTATGAGTATATTGTGCTATGGTTATAGGTGGTGGAGCCGGTGTCAAGTGATCCGATAGTTGGGGTTTGCATTTCAATCAACATCTGAGAGGTGAGTTATCCTCACTATATCGATAGGGTCTACGGCACCAAGGCCGGCCCTTTATGATTCACATCCTGGTCTAGGATAGTTGCTTTGTTATTGCCATGTTAGATTCATCCGGGTTTAGGATGGGTGTTATGTGATTGCCATGTTAGAATTCATCCTGTTTAGGATGGTTGTTATGCTAGAGATCGGTTAGATCGGTTGTCATAGTATGCTGCATACGATTCTAATCTGTTAGATCGAAATCAGGACAGATAGCACGATATGCTTTTATGATCCGTAAGGATTGGTATGATAGTGACCTGTTAGGTCAATGCTCTAGTTACACATGAAACTCTATGATTGATGGTAATTGAGATAGATATGTTTGCTATGTGTATGTGCCCGTATATGATAGTATGCGTACATGGTTAGTTGCTGGTTGGATGGGTTGAGGCGGTCCTGCTTTGTGCTGAAGCCAACACACCCTCTGAGCGGTCCGGGGAGACTGTAGGCCCACTCGGCAGACCAATCATACCGAAGCTCGGGATAGATTCAGATAGACTGTAGGCCCAACAGGGCGGACCAGTCCGGCCGATGGCCCAGTATGTATGTTTTTTGATTGATCGTTATGGCTATGGCTTCTGCCAGTGTGGTATTGGTATTTTGGGGGTAGCTCACTAAGCCATTGGGCTTACAGTTTTCAGTTTATTGTTTCAGGTACTTCAGGAGAGAGAGGGAAGGCGAAGGCGTAACCGTACCGCTCCTCATCCTCATGATCTATTTTGGGACACTCTGATGATAAAAGAATTGGAAACATTTTGTAAAAACAATTACTATTTGACTCTTTTGTTAGTATTAAAAGTTTAAATTTGGCGTAAATTTTGTAGGTGTTACAACCTTGTTCCTCAAGGTCTTCATTTTTCGGTCGAGGATAGATATTGGTCGCTCAATTTAGTTCAGGCTGTCATTAACCTGAATATCCTCAAGGGGTACAACTGGTAAATCATCCACTAAGCACTTCCACAACTGAGAAACATGGAAGGTGCTGTGCATTTGGCTGAGCTCTATTGGAAAGTCTAACCTGTAAGCAACTCAACCCACCCGTGACAAAACCCTAAACGCACCGATATACCTAGGGCCCAACTTGCCCCGCTTCCTGAACCGGATGACACCTTTCCAGGGTGACACCTTCAAGAGGACCATGCCGCCCACCTAAAACTCCAAATCGGAACGCCACTTATCGGCGTAGCTCTTCTGTCAACTCTGAGCAGTCTGGAGTCTGCTCCAGACCTGTTGAATCCTCTCAGTAGTCCTGAGTATCACCTCGGTACTCCCCATGGCTCTCAACTGACTTCGCCCCAACAGTTTGGGGTCTTGAACTTCCTCTTGTAGAGCATCTCAAAGTGAGTTCGATCTATGCTAGCGTGGTAACTATTGTTATACGAAAATTCCGCTAACGGAAGATACGTATCCCAACTGCCACCGAAGTCCAAAACACATACGCGAAGCATGTCCTCGAGAGTCTGTATCGTCCTCTCACTCTGCCCATCCGTCTGGGGATGGAAAGCGGTGCTGAAATGGAGACGAGTACCCATCTCGTCGTGAAACCGCTTCCAAAACCTGGAAGTAAAACGAACATCTAGATCTGACACCACCGAGACTTGCACCCCATGCTGTGATATCCCCAATTTCACGGCCAGAAAAGACAGATTTGTTTATGCTTTGTTTTTAAAATCAAAGTAATCGTTTAAAGAAAACTGTTGCGGAATTTGTTCCCAAAACAAAATATGATAAGAATTTATCAAAGCATTTCCTAAAGAAAAGTATTTCATTATATAACAAAATCTCGGGATGTCATGTTCTGATACAGACACATAAGCATAAACAAAACTTACATTTATTTACACTAATGATTTACATATCCTTTAATCTCGCAGTGAAATATGTCTTTGTATTGATACCTGTGTTACAAAGAAAACTGAGTGGGTCAGGCTTGGGAGTTTGGTGAGCATATAGGGTTTTCAATCCACAATAATATAATTAGTATATTCAATTATCAAACAATCAACCCAATTACCCATCCCCATTATCTTCTTTACTCTTTAGGTTTTACCCTAAGAATCAACTATCCTTCATTCATTCATTCCTAAGGATTGACCTAAGGAATCGGCACGAAGTCCATTGTTGCCAAAGTTTATCTATCAGGTACTAAATCCATAGTTACCAAGGTTTAATTTCTCAGGTACTAAATCCATAGCTATCAGGCGCTAACTCCATAGTCACCAAGGTTTATACAATAGGCACTAACTCCATAGTCACTAAGGTTTATACAATAGGTGCTAACTCCATAGTCACCAAGTTTTATACAATAGGCGCTAACTCCATAGTCACCAAGGTTTATACAATAGGTGCTAACTCCATAGTCACCAAGGTTTATACAATAGGCGCTAAGTCGCATAGTCGCCCGGGTTTATACAATAGGCGTTAACTCCATAGTCACCAAGGTTTATACAATATGAACTAAGTCGCACAGTCGCCAGGGTTTATTCGATAGGCACGAAGTCACATCGTCACCAAGGTTTACTCGATAGGCATCTCGCTCTATCGTAAATTCACTATATATGTCGCGTTGTGTCGTGCCGGTTCTGTAGCGAAACTTCGACAGGTCATAACTTTTTCGTTATAACTCAAATTCCGGCGTTCTTTATATGTACAAGATCCTTGTAACATATACTACAACTTAGTTAAGATTATTCATTCTAAATAATCTTCTATCAAAAAGTCATTTTTGATGCTTATCATCTCTAAATTTCGGCGCTGGGATGTATACGGTTACATATAACTTGTTGATTTCAAATAAATCTTATGTAATGGTAATAAGGATTGTTAATTTTATTACTTAATTTAATTAATCATACAATTACAATTATGTTATTGTAAAATGATATAAAATATAAATTATATTTACATTAAAATTATAATGAAAATTCTTGGACCTTAAACTATAAATGATCGTGATCGTGCTTAGGTCTATCGGCAAACTAAAGGGAATACAAGACAACATACATGACACCATATTACAAAAATTTTAAGGTGAGTTCATCGTTTTAACTCACTAAAGTTGCATGATTGAAACGTGCAATCCGTAGATGGTGATTTGTTTCACTTTAAGATGACCATGTCATTACTTGTGCTTGATGATGATATGATATTTGTGATGCTAATATATGCTTTGTGCTAATGCCTTGATATGACGTAATTGCTATGTTGCTTACACTTTGATGTACTTGATGTATATGGCATGCTAGCTTAAGTTGCTTGAAATATGATATATGGTTATGCTTTGATGTGCTGGTGATGAATACATTGCATGTTTAATACACATTCATATGGTATGCATTATAGAACTTGCTTAATTTATAAATGACATTGCGGGGTTATGCGTAGAGGGTTTGGGTAGTTCATGATCTTTGCCTAAAACCCTATCCGGATCATTGAGGGTGTCTACTAGGTTGAAAGAGTACCTATAGGAAGAGCTATATCCACAATGGTAATTAGTTTCCGGTCTTTCTAGATGACCGTGTGACACAGGGTTTGCGGGCACTTCGGTGTTCGTGGGCTGGAGTGATGTTGGTTCCTCGTTCGCGGCCAACGCAAACATCACGTGGGAATCGGGAGGTGTATCGTTGGAATTGGAACCGTTTGTACCGATCTTGAATGACACCGCGAGGTACTTGTACTTTGCAAAGTCGGAGTAGCGAAAGTGGAGTCACGGGGTTGGTGTTTCGGGTGGAAGTCATGAGCCACTTAGAGCATTCGGCTGCCCGTGCACACAAGTAGTAAACAAGGTGTTTCTCTTGGGTTAGGTAGCACTAAGAGACACTTTTCTATCAATCAGTTGGATAGATATAATAAAAGGTTGAACATGTAACAAACGGTTGGTTTCATATTAAAAGGTTGAATATATAACAAAGGTTGGTTATTAATAAAAGGTTGAACATGTAACAAAATGTTGGTTGCATATTAAAAAGTTGAATATATAACAAAGGTTGGTTATTAATAAAAGGTTGCTTAAATATGAAATGTGATTATTTATATGTTATGCGGTTGCTTATGTGGTATTTGGTTGATCATATATATGTTATGTGGTAGAATTGTGATTAAACATATATGAATCTTTGCGGTGGAATAATTATGATATGCAGTTGTTTTCTAAGTGGTATTTGTCTATCATTTTTATGCTTCATCATAAAATGAATGATTGACCCATTTGGGGTTTGTATGTTTTATGTGCAACTTTATGAACTCACTCAGCAGGGGCTGATACTTGAATCTTTTCTCTTTTGTGCCTTGATTGGTGCAGGTAGTTTAAAAGATTGGCCTTAGTGAGAGGGGTTCTTATGGGTAGTAGATTTATATTAACGATACCACTCTTGGACACGTTTTGATTCTTTACTTTAAAGTACTTTGTTTACTTTTAAACGAGATAGAACCATGATTTTGATTTTGGAGGTAATGTTGTGATTTAAAAATGTTTTAAAAACTAAGTCTTCCGCTAACGTATTCTGTTAAATAAATGTTTTGAAAAGAAAAAAAATTATGGTGAAAATCACGACGTTACACCATAGTCACCAAGGTTTATATAATAGGCGCTAACTCCATAGTCACCAAGGTTTATACAATAGGCGCTAACTCCATAGTCACCAAGGTTTATACAATAGGTGCTAACTCCATAGTCACCAAGGTTTATATAATAGGCGCTAACTTCATAGTCACCAAGGTTTATACAATAGGTGCTAACTCCATAGTCACCAAGGTTTATATAATAGGCGCTAACTTCATAGTCACCAAGGTTTATACAATAGGCGCTAACTCCATAGTCACCAAGGTTTATACAATAGACACTAAATCGCATAGTCGCAATGGTTTATTCAATAGACGCTAACTCTATAGTCACCAAGGTTTATACAATAGACACTAAGTCGCACAGTCTCCAGGGTTTACTCGATAGGCACGAAGTCACATCATCACCAAGGTTTACTCGATAGGCACCTCATCATTTTATTTCACCATAAATCCACTATCTACCCATGTTCTACCCAACATCTTTGTAGATTATATATATAACATTCAATCAATACTCATTTCAAATAACCCATTACACATAAACACACAACACGTATTTTATAAACAATACTTCGTATTAAAATCGTGTATATAAAAGGGACTATACACTCACACATATAAACAACAATATATAAACACATAACACGTATTTCATAGAAAATACTTAATATTTATGTGTTAGAAGAAAGTAACTACACACTCACTTGATAAGAAGATGATCAGACAACGCCTCATCTCTTGGAATAATCTTTTCCGACAAAACCGGGATGTTTTCTCCAAAAATCGGGCTTCTCGCGGGCAGAGCTTTAGCTCGGGAATTTTACTTCTTGAGATCTTCGGGGCTTCGGGACTCTCTTCGGGGCTCGGGATTAATATTGGGGCTTCGGGGTATTTCTTGCACGCAAAACGATGCAAAAATGAGAGAGAAAGAAAGAAAATTGGCAAAGAACTCGGCTGCCCTCGCATCCCTTTTATAGGGGCTGAATCACACATTACGTTGGGCATAATGCTCAGCTACGCTAGGCGTAACCCGGATCAGACCGGTGACTCTCCCCATTCGGATAATATCGAAATTTATATTTAAATTTAATATTTTAATTATTTAATAGACTTAAAAAATTTATATCTTCCTCATGCAAACTCCATTTTCGACGTTCTTTATATCGACACGTAGGTGAGACTATGCTCTACAACTTTCGTTTAGACTTCGTCGGCTAATTTTGACTTTATTTTTATTATATTATTTTAGTAGGCCGGGACAGGAAAACTCCGTTATAAATTCATAACTTCTTCATCCGACGTCCGTTTTCGTATGTCTTTTTACCGTTGCACTACCATTGACGAGATCTTTGATTATCTTTTAGATTGTTTCGGCTAGAAACCGCTCGATCTCAATTCGAGTATTCGAGCTGCATACTACTAAGTCGAAATTTCGGAAAATCATAACTTCCTCAAACAAAGTCAGATTTGGACGTTCTTTTTATGTACGCTCTCAGTTTAATGTATTCTACGACTTTCGTTTAGATTGTTAAGGCAAAATCTCGCTCTACCGTAAATTCACTATTTACGTTGCGTTGTGTCGTGCCGGTTCTGTTGCGAAACTTCGACAGGTCATAACTTTTTTGCTATAACTCGGATTTCGGTGTTCTTTATATGTACGGGATCCTTGTAACATATACTACAACTTATTTAACATTATTCATTCTAAATAATCTTCTATCAAAAAGTCAATTTTGATGTTTATCATCTCTAAATTAACTAGCCCTAATCTACGGGCGTTACACGTGCCGTGCCACCACCTCACATACGTAAATTTCGGCTAGCTTCTCGGCCGAGATACTCTCTTGGATCGGGATAAAATGAGCACTCTTGGTCAACCGATCCACGATGACCCATATTGAATCGACTCCACGAGCGGTCTTGGGAGGCTTCGAATGAAATCCATGGTAATATCTTCCCATTTCCACATGGGAATATCTAGCGGTTGCATCTTTTCGTGTGGCCTCTGGTGCTCAGCCTTGACCTTCCTGCAGGTCAAGCACCACTCTACATACCATGCTACATCCCTCTTCATGCAGAGCCACCAGTAATCAAAACGAAGATCCTTGTACATCTTCGTCGCCTCGGGATGGATGTAAAACTTGGATTTGTGCGCCTTCGCCATCAATGCCTAGTGCACACACCCATGACATGGGAACCACACCCTACAGTGTAGTGTCAACAATCCACGGCTGTCATAATCGAAGGAGGAAACCTAACCCACAATACGCTCACTCTTACGAAATTCTTCCTTCAAAGCCTCCTGTTGGGCTTCTCGAATCTGCTCCAATAGTAGGGTCACCACTGTCATCCTTAAGAAAATATCTTTGATCGGGGTTGCCTTGCGACTAAGCACATCAGTCATGACATTGGCCTTCCTCGGGTGGTAGAGGATCTCACAATCGTAATCGTTCACCACATCAAGCCATCGATGCTGCCTCATATTTAGATTCGGCTGATCCATGAGATATCTCAAACTCTTATGGTCCGTGTAAATGGTACAACAGACCCCATAAAGGTAATGACGCCAAATCTTGAAGGCAAAACAACTGCCCCTAACTCCAAATCATGCGTCGGATAGTTCGCCTTACGAGGCCTCAGCTGCCTCGAAGCGTAGGCGATAACATGCCCTCTCTGCATCAATACCATGCCTAAACCCGAGATGGACGTATCGCAATACACTACAATATCCTCCACGTCTCTGGCAGGGCTAAGATTGGCGCCTCGCACAATCTCTGTCTCAGTGTCTCAAATGCGACATGCTGCTCAGGCCTCCAGTGAAAAACCACGACTTTTCATGTCAACCAGGTCAAGGGTGCGACTCTATTGGAGAAGTCCTGAATGAATCTCCGATAATAACCTGCCAGTCATAGGAAGCTCCAAATCTCAGATGGAGACCTCAGAACCTCCCACCTCATCATGGCCTCCACTTCAGCCAGGTCAACCAAAATCCCACTCTGGTTGACATGGTGTCCAAGAAACTGCATCTCGTGCAACTAGAACTCACACTTGGAGAACTTGGCATACAAGCTCTCCCTCCTCAGAGTATCCAACACCTCTCGCAAGTGCTTCTCATGTTGTTCCTGCGTCTTGGAATAAACTAAGATGTCATCAATGAAGACTATTACAGACCGATCCAACATCGGTCTGCAAACGCGGT